>NC_136057.1:448195862-449435028 GCF_964261635.1 Lissotriton helveticus | reverse complement strand
CTCGTGGTGCTTGGTTTGTACTTACCAGCCTCTTCTCCCTCAGCAAGTCCATCAAGGGTCTCAGGGTGGATGATGGTCATCACCTTGTCCTCCCACTCGGTGTAGGGTAAGGGCTCCGGGGGGGTTCCACCGCCTGTGTGATTTGCCCGGAGATAGTTCTTGGCTCGAATGGATTTCACTCGGGTCTTGAGATCATGCCACCGCCTCTGTATATCCTGCTTCGTCCTCGGGACGCTCCCGGAGGCATTCACCCTGGTGACTATCCGGTCCCACATGCTGTTTTTCCTGGCTATGCTGGTCTGCTGCACTAGGGCCCCGAATAAGTGGGGTTCGACACGGATTATCTCATCTACCATAACCTTTAACTCGGTGTCAGTGAATTTTGGTTTTTTTTTTGGTGCCATGGTGTGTGGTGCTCGGGGTGTGGGTTTGCGTGAATGGGGAGGTGCAGGTGTGTGGTGTGTAGGAATGGTGTGGTGGGTCTTTGAGTGGCGGGTGTGTTTGGGTGTGGGTTATGTGAATGATATATGTCTTTGCTGTCAGTTAAATCGTGTATCCTGCTAGCAGCTATGCAGTGATGCAGAGGATTTGTGGAGTGGGTGGGAGTTATTTTATGGTGTGTGTCTTGGCCGTGTCTGAATGGTTATTGGCAGTCAGGTGCTAGGTGGGTGTGTTGCCAGGTGTGCATTGTGTGGTGCTTGGCGGTGGATCATTGTGTGTTGTGATTGGTTTGGATGTTTTCGGTGGGTGGTCGTTCATTTTCGTGTGTTTGGTGATAACTTCCGTCGCAATGTATGGCATTGGTTTGACAGTAGGGATGTTGTTTGTGTTGGCGTTCCGCTGTGGAGCACGGATTCTCGGTGCATTGGTACCGCTGCGGACGTGGATGGCGGTGACTACCGGGGTACTTGCGGAGTTATCCTAATTGCGGACACGGACACTGCGCAGGTATCGCGGGGGAAGTGGATGTATTCGCGGTCATGTGCGTACGCGGCGGTCGGTGTTCTTTCTGTTCCGTCCGCCTGCCGCGGACTCCGGTGTACTCCGACCGCCGCGGACGGGGATTGGTGTGCTCCGTACGCCGCGATCGGCGTTTTTAGCATATTTTATCCTAATTGCTGTAGCGGATTTTCCGCGGACAGGTCCGGAGTATCTTGCCACCTTCCGCGGCGGACGGTACACGTTTCCGTCCGCGATCCTAATCGACCCCTTTGTTTGGGAAAATTCATTGAAGGAAAATACAGTACGATGGACACAGCAAGTCAGAACATCAACTTGGTCCTAAAGCCTCACAAGTCATCTCACATCGAGAAAAGAGAACTATCATCATTGAACGTCACAGCCAATCAAATACCCGGTGGGGTAGCATGGGACAGAACTGAATTTGACATTTTTGGCCCGATTGAGCTCTTGAAATATCCACATCAGTTCAAGGTTTCATTAAGTGACTTTGTAACACCAAGTACTTTCTCTGAAGATTGGGACTTTGAAAATATAAATAATATAATGTCAGATTTAGTAATGTCAGCAAAATTCACAGAACATGATTACTTACAGGGTTCATCAAATTATGAAGAAATGTACTGTTATAATCACTTTGGCCATCACTATTTGCATAAATCTGCTCAACCTAGAAATGTTTTTAATTATAACCAATGGGAACATTGTGCAACACCGCCTAAAAGCAGCTCAAAAACGTTTTATGAGAAATTCCCATACTTCTCAGGGTTTAACACAAGTGATGCAGAAACGTTTTAATTTAAAATGTTAAATAAGACAGGAATGAAAACAATGCTGACAAATACTAAATTGATCTATTCTGAAACATTTTATGAAAAAATGATTACATTTGGTTTTGATTTCTGGAAAAACAACATTGAAACAAAAACCATCTGGGGTACAAAGGAATGGCAGGGCCAAGGTTTAGAAGCATTATTTAGAGCCTGCATGATCCCAGAACAATTAATATTCTTGAATGACACCATTCAACAGACTACCTGTCTTAAACAAACCGTCCATTCCAAAGCCCATACCTGATAGCAATAGCACTACTGATATGGAGATAGACGTATCCCATATTTTATACCAAAACAGAACACATCCTGATTGGAAAAAATGGTTGATCTGGCCCACAGACACAAATAACTGTCAAGATAGATTCCTGAACAAAATACAGGGGTTAAAACTGAACAGGCCAGACCCTAGATACTCCCAGAGACAACATCCAGGGTTAGTTACAACATACAGTGTAGGGAAACTCTGCCTCGAATGGCTACAGAAATCCACACTGGCTGAAATTAAGCTACACTTGACTTTACTTAAAGACGGTGCTGACTTGCGTGATTTCATACTGGGACCACGCAAACAGCGTCAAAAACATTTCATAGAGGCCGGTATATACGCTGCGTACAACGAAGCTTGGAAAGTAATGCAAATTGAAACAGCAGAAAAAATACGAGAAATTGATCGTATTAATTTGGAAAAATCACTTTCTGTTGTGGACAATGGGTTAACGACTCTGTCCTCCAGAATATATTCACTGGACAGTATTGCATCATCTGCTATTGATATAATAGAGCAGGACTTACTAATGTTACAACATGGTCAGTCCCAAATACGTTCTATTGTACAGCTTTGCTGGACGTTGCAAAATCTGCGTTCAGGCTACGTACCATGGCGTTTAATCAACACAACGTCATTATTCTCTATCTTTAACGTTACTGATAAACAAATCAGTTTGGCACAAAAAGGAGCAGACTATACGATTCTGAGCATTGAACAACTTGAGGGATTACCATTGACAATGTCAGAAAGACCAGTCATTGAATTGATAATACACGGAATAATTACAATCCCGATAACAACTTTCCAATTTAAATATTGCCAAGAGTATATACCAGCGGGCCAGTATGAAAGGTTGGGTAAAGGGTACATCAAGTCAACATGGAAATTGCCTTATACACACACATGTTACAGTGAAAAGAAAAAGAATGTATTTCTTAGTGGTAAAAACTGTAAACGAGCACTAAGCGGTACACTTCTGTGTCAAGGTATTAACTTGTATGGGGCCTGCGAAGGGTCTGCGAATAACCTTTCATGTCACCGACACGGCACTCTTGCAACACAGGTAGAGCCATTCTTTAGAGAGCTTTCTAACGGGAGCTATATTCTAATAAATGACCACAGCTGTTGTGGCATGGTGCCAGGGAAAGTGAGCGTTAGTTCCATGGTCACTTGCTTTATGCAAGTATTGTATCCAAACAGCACTCCAGACCTGGAGGCGGCAATATGGCCTTATTTGAATATCTCTTCTATTCGAATTGATACTTTAAGCAGAATGAAGTCTATTCTTTTACAGACAACTGTGCCTTTGACCTCGTCCAAAGAAACGTATGATCTGCAAGTTGCAAAGACAACGGCAGAGATACATACCCTTTTATCAACAAATTGCCCCGTGCATTTCGTAGAAATGCTAAGCCAAATCTTAAACATGTCAGATACCAGTTGCATCGCACATGTATTTAAGACAATTTTTTCGGGACTGTTAACACCCTTCGAAACAGTTCTGGGCATTTTTCCCAATTTTGTCCATTCTGTCTTTGGCGGCCTACCTCTACTTTTGTGACTCGTGGCAGGAATTTTATTTTTGATCCTTCTGCTCCGATATGGTAAGCCAAGTCGCAGACAAGACTCCAGCAACGATGGAAGAAACGATCCTAGCTATACGCTATCGGGACCGCATAACTAAAGTCCTCGGATTAGCTCGGCTAAGAGATCTGAATATGACCTGGTTTCTTTCATTCAGACCTATCTGGCAAAATTGCATCTTACCTGTGCTTCGATGTATGCTATGCGGAGAAGAATGCGTGTTGGACGTCTGTCTTACACTACCATCAGCAGTACCAATGGATACAGATACCTTGCTAGGTCCTGTAGCGGCTCATGCATCGTGTTGTCCCCAGCGACCACCCATTCTGATGACGGCATTCGTTGAGACTTCACCACTACGAGTATGTGGCAGTGGAGTACGAGATGAGAGCAGCATCACACAGGTACAACCTTCTGTGAGCATTGCTGATCCTGACATCAATGATAGCAATCATTCTCACACATTTTATTTATTTATTTGAACTTGTAAGGCGCACAGCTACCCGCAATGGGTTTCCCGGCGCCAAGGGACAGACTGAAGAAGAAAAACTACAAGGCCTAGCTGAGAGATGGCTATTCAAAGAAAACAGTGCTTACTCAAGGAAACTTATTGCTGAAAAAGCCAAGTTTTTAGTCCCTTACGGAACCTAACAAAGTTAGTTTCCAACTTCAGACTCACAGGCAAGGCATTCCACGTTTTAGTGGCCAGATGCGAAAACACATGCACTGTTTCGGCATTTTCAAACTTGGTCGAACTTTCACCTGATGTCGTAGACCAATTTTTTGCGAGTCTGTCTGAAATGATGTTCTCCCCTGAACAGAAAGAATAACGTTTTAAGCAACAAGCACACAGCGTTCCATGAACTCTGAATTCGGCCTTCAGCTTTGATAAACAAAAGCTACTGAAAACATCTGGAACTATTTTTTTTCCCCCGAAAACGAAATTATTTTTTTTCACTTCCAAAATATTTACCTTTTTCTGGCACATGTACTCTGCTTAAAGTAGAACTATTCTTAGAGAACAGAGCTTCTAATTTAGGAACTCTAGAGACAATATTTTACCTCAGCCTCTAGCACATGTACAGCATTTGTATTATTATGTGATGGAATGGTCTCGACCTTCTCTTCTGTATTAAGAGCCATTTCATGTGTAATTTTCGCAATTCATTCAGCTGATATATATATGCATTTTTAACTGAATGTTACCACTGCTTGAAAAGCGTACAGTACCAATACTCATTTTCGTGTATTTACCATATACCATTTCAAATGTGAATTATGTATTTTGGGGTGGGTTGGAAAACACATGCACCATTATATGTTTACTATTGCTTAGTTTTAGTAATGAGGGACATTATATTGTGGAGTGGGTGTTGTATTTCTATCTAGGACCCTAATTCAAAATTCCTAATTTATGCCCTTGTATGGCTATAATAAATAATATCCTTATAAAGGCATAAGAATCATATCCATATTTAGTCGTAGCCATGCAGTCCAAATTAAGCAAGGCTACTTCCCCAGACTCCGAGAGAGTACAACGCGTTCTTTAAACAAAGCAAACCTCCAGCAACCTGGGAAATCCCCATGCTTCTGTTTTGATTTGTCCTAGAACTCCTGTGAGCACTGAAAGAATGGCCAGTTCTTAGAGACATCTTGATTGACGTCTTATGTCCAACCTTACGTCAAACCCGGCACCTTTCAGGTATAAATATATCAACGTTGCCTTAAGCAAACACACGTGGGTTTGGAGCAGAGCGGCTATCTACTTGCCCGAGAGCTCAGCTGATGCGAGAGCCCACGGACGCCGCCCCTCCCCTTTGACGCACTGAGAGAGACACTGTCTTTTTCTCCAGCCGCGAAAATCCAGCTCCGGTGTTTTCAGCCGCCCTTGCGGGTTGCTGGGATATCGAGTCCTGAGAGAGAGATACCAGACCTCCTGCTTTCTATTACCCAGGTACGGAGCTGACTAAACCCTTAAAGAGAATTCTTGACTCAGATTCTTGGCAAAACCAACTTAACTTAAACTGCTACTTACTTACTCCTTCCCACGTATTAGGCTTAGGTCAGGCGTAGATTAGAAGCACCAGTTGAGTACGTTAGTCAATGTATTTATGTATGTATATATTTTATCTATTTTAAAGTATCATATGGCTAAGAAACCATATCAATGCTTTTACAGTATTATTTCATAATACTCCTTTTACTGTACGCACTTTACTTTACTATAAGTATTGCAATTATGGCAATTCATTTCTCTTGCATGAGAAAGAAGACTGCTCAATAAATAACACCTTTTATTGTAAACGCCCGTCTCTCTATTTCTCTGCACTCTGGTGAAACTAAGTATGCACGATTGACTGAGCGAAATAGGTGTCTATTGTTTTCACACGACTCTAGAGATACACTCTTATTCTGAGGGAGCAAAGTTGTCATGTTATATGGTTGTCAGAAGCTAATCCCTTCTTGTCTATCCAGGGAAGTTAAACTCCTCCTTGTTTAGTCGAGAAAGTTTCTAGTGACCTCTGAGCTAGCTGGCAAAACTAATTAAGTCTAATATAGTCAGTAGAGACCTAGTCGACCTCATTCCTACGTCTACACTGCTGTTTATATTATTCCAATGCGCAGAGCATATTGGGAATATAGGAACTACACTACAGATAACCCCCGCCAGGATGCGCCAGTCACTGTGGTGGGCGCATCCTAATTACGTAAGAAACAAAGAGAGAGTGAGGGTTTTTTTGAGAAGGGGTTTCACTCCTTAGTCCCCAAGTTAATTCAATAATAACAACAAAATAGAGGCAGTGTTCCCAGGACAGGACGTCCTAGCACGAAGAATGAGGATTGCGAGAAAAGAAAGTTCTTTCTTTTATAGTAAACCCCTCACTCACCGGCCTGGTCGGTGACATGCTTCATCATCGGGGTCCACCCGAGTGACCGAGTGCTACTCAGGTGTGCTACGACGCCTGCAACTGCAGCGGAGCTGGGTTTTTTGTGAAATGAGTAAAGTGATGAAGATTAAAATGTGTACTACGTGTCCTCACTACAGACTTTATTGTGGAGTCAGTAGAACACTAATAAAAACAAGTGGGATACTACTATTGGTGTAAATTGACCAAGGAGTATCAGATTCTAAGTGAAGGAATGGTCGATTTGTAGGTTTTCGTCAGGACCAAAGGAATGAGCCGGGGGGTCTACACGCGCTAAGGTGCAACCGTCCATGACTCAACAGTGTGCTAGACCGTCTACTTACGGTTCAGCTTTATTACGACCTTCCATGTAAGCGTAATCTGAAACAATAAAACAAAGCATAATGATGGTGCAAAGGTTTTTCAGTTGCGGTATAGTGCCTTGTTCCATGCTATATGTGTAATGTCTCCGTGGTTTTTCAATCTGTCATGCAAAATTACATTTGAAAGTGCATGTCGTGTCACACCATTTGGTGTGCCACGTGTGACCCAGCTGGGTGTTTTCTTTTAGAAATCGTATATGCCCCACTATGTGGTCACATTCAATTGGTGGGTGTCTAGCGTACAACGTAGTGATTTTTACGGACGCTATTTGACTATATTCAGTCAATGTGCGCATAACGTCAACAGACATATGTGCACTCAATCATGCAGAAATAGGGCGAGGTGGCCGAGGTATCATTCACTAATGTATTTGCAGGTATGATTATTGAGCACACTCAACAGCGGACTTACTTGTTTCTTTTAGAAAAAGCACCGCATGGATGTCAGTCGGGCGCCGCCTAAGAGCGTTCTGTGAACACAAAGATAGAATTTTTCGAGCGTTTAAAAGTATATTCGAACATTATTTTTTCGTTAAAAATGGCACTTGCACACCTCGAAATAGTAAGGTGTGGACCCAGTTTTTTGGCATATCCCCTCGCAGGACTCACTTGTCTGTAGGCCGTGGCCCGTAGGATACCGTACGACATCCAGAGGATAGTGCAGATCACACTTCCGTGTATTTTAAATGGTGTTGTGCGATTCGATCAGCGTTAGCCTATCAGAGCGCGTGGTTCTTAGTCAGGTAACCGCAACTCGAGGGGCATGGTTTCAGAGTTTCATAGGGATCAGGGCACAATGCATTAGTCTTGATTCTACAGTAAGGGAGCTGGTAGAAAAACTAATAAATGTCAAGCTTTGAACTTTATTGATCATTCTTTATGGTTACACAGTATTACTATTGTACAGTAGCTTAATGGATGTTCATGAGTGCATAGGGATTCTGCATGTTGTTCACTTGACAGTATTTTTTATTTTTTAGGAAACAGGGCACAATGCACTAGTTGTGCTTTTGCAGTAGGGGAGAATATAGTGTATGTCACACTTCAAACTTAATTGATCATTCCTTGGTGATACAGTATCACTCTTGTACACTGGTTTAGACAAATGTACATGCACGCATTGGGATCTTGCATGTTTTTCACTTGACAGCCAGACCAAGGTAATACATATGTCCCAGGTCAGGTAGGTCTTACCATGGGATTGTCACTAGGACGTGTGTGGTAAGAGTAGCCGCATACTGTATTGGTCCCGAAATCGTGCAGGATAGATCATCTCTGTCTGACCGTGTTCCAGGGTATATTATCGTTTAAACCAGATATGTTGGTAGAAAGTCTACAGATCCATCTTTGTTCTTTTTTGAACAGACGCTGTGTGGTATTACCGCCTGGTTGGACAAGTTCAATTATTGTCCACCTCATGTCATTCGTGGTGTGGTTCATTGCCAGGAAATGTTCTGTAAGTTTTGTGGTCATCTTCTTGCACCTGATTGTGCTCCTATGTTCACAAATGCGTTGTTTCACTTTTCTCCCTGTCATGCCCAGGTATCGTAGGCCGCATGGGCAGGTAACCAGGTAGACCGCATTTTGACTGTTGCAATTTGTGTCCAGATTTTTCCTGTTTCTAGTTGTAGGGTTTTTGTGGCGGTGGTCAGGTGACACACACTGCAATTGCCACATGGGTGATGCCCAGTGACTTTAGGTAAGCCCCAGGCAGTGAGTACTGTGGTTTCTTCATTTTGTCTCCCTAGTTTTGGGCGGGTGTGTACAAGTGTGTCTTTTGTACTTATGGCTCGTTTGAATGAGAACAATGGGTTTTCCCAATGGAGATTCCCTGTGTTTAGTATTTTCCAATTTTTGTTAATGCATTTCGTCATTTTGTTAGATAATGTGTTGAATGTGGTAACACATGTAAGAGGTGGCTGTCTGTTCTCCTTTACTTTATCTTCGAGGAGAGCGTCCCGTGGCTGGTTCCTGGCTCTTTTTTGGCCTGTCTTCAGAATGTGGTTGGGATAGCCTCTGTCTGATAGTTTTTCAGTAAGCTCTTTTGCCTGTCTCTGGTAGTCTTCTAGTTTGCTGCAGTTTCTTCTCAAACGGAGATATTGGCCGTATGGAAGGTTTTCCTTGAGTGCCCGCGGATGGAAGCTTTCATACCGCAGGACATTATTCTTGGCGGTGGGTTTTCGGTGGGTTCTAGTCTATAGACCCCCATCCTCTATTGTTATCACTAGATCTAATAAAATCATACTTTTACTGTCAGAGCAATGGGTGAAGTTTAGATTTTCTTCACACGTGTTGATCCACTTGATCAATTCACTTAGAATCTGATACTCCTTAGTCAATTTACACCAATAGTAGTATCCCACTTGTTTTTATTAGTGTTTTACTGACTCCACAATAAAGTCTGTAGGGAGGACACGTATTACATATTTTAATCTTCACCACTTCACTCATTTCACAAAACCAGCTCCGCTGCAGTTGCAGGCGTCGTAGCACACCTGAGTGGCACTCGGTCACTCGGGTGGACCCCGATGATTAAGCATGTCACCGACCAGGTCGGTGAGTGAGGGGTTTACTATAAAAGAAAGAACTTTCTTTTCTCGCAATCCTCGTTCTCCGTGCAAGGACGTCCTGTCCTTGGAACACTCCTTCAATTTTGTTGTTATCATCCTAATTCCCCCCACGGGACCCCCGCCCTTATGGCGGGCGGTCCCTTGTACCAGGAGGATGGCGGGCAGGCAAAGTCCACCCGCCATCCTAATGGGGGCCTTAGAGTAGATTTTGTAGGTGTCTCCAGATACTTTGGTTGAAGTGATAATAGCAACCTTGTATTGCAGTGTGTGGGTATATTTTTACAATTGACTGAATCATTGCTTGTTCAAAGTCAATGTTTCTTTTTTGTACAAAGTAGTTGTCAGTGTGTTGTTTTATTATTGTAAGGAGCTCTATGTAGGTAGTATTTTGCTTATTAGGGAGTACTGCGTATATGAAGGGGATGCAGTGTCTTCATATTCGCTGTGGATGGTATATAGTTGGTAAAAAGGCTTGGGGCAAACTTTGAATGTGCCATCCATCATCCACGTTTTGCAGTTTTTTAGTTTTTGTATGTTGTTGTTCATGGAAAAGATGATCATTTTTTCATGACTGTTATTGTCATATTCTCATTTTGTGGGTGACAGTGTATTCCGGTAAGATTTTTATTTCTGTTAAAGTTTGGGGGGTGAGTAGTGTTTGAGCAGAAGCTCTTTTAGTTCTGGCTATTAATTTTTTAGAGTGGGGATGGATGGTAGTTGTCCGGTGACATGTTTAGAGACCCTAGTCAATATGTTTTTTAGTATTTGGGTACTGGTCTGTTGGGAGCTGGAGCTTGCTTCTCTGATTGTTTCTAGAGCATCTCTGACTTCAACTTCTGTCACATTGGGGGGATGGTTGTGTTCCCTAACATTAACTACATTTGTTTCTACTGTTGTGGCTCTCCCATAGCAAGAATTGGAGTAGTATTTACTACATTTCCCATGGGTTTTGTTTTGAATTATTTTTTCTCGCGAATAAGTGTAGCCCAGTAGTTTTCCCTTTTCTGATGTGATGAATTTTGCTCCTTCTGCCATTTCTTTGTCTATCTGTGAATATATATATATATATATGTGACCAAGCTCGTTGTACGTGCGAAACGCGTAACCTGAAAATAAATGACATCACTGGTGGCTGCTGAACACTCTTTGTGATTGCATTATTGGAAACTTTATTTGGTATTGAAGTTGGCGTGCTCTGCCAACACTGTGCGATCCACTACACAGGGCGAGGGAAAGCGGAAGGAGCAAAACATAGAAACATATATATATATATTGTTACAGTTACGTTGCCCCTTCTGTCTCTCTTTGCCATAGGCAGTGGATCGCTGTGGCCGGGGAAGCGCACCGGGCATTTTACTCAATGAAACAACAAAAATAAAGGGATCAGTCAGAGTAGTGCTTCCTCGTCAGCAGGTTTAAAAATACTACTCTGAGTGATCGCTTTATTTTTTACTGTTTCATTATATATATATATATATATATATATATATATATATATATATATATATATATATATATATATATATATATATATATATATATATATATATATATATATATATATATATATATATATATATATAAATAAATAAATATGGTGGCAGCCGACAAATTAAATCTAATCGGAACTGCACATGACTTCGTCATTTCTTTGAAAAGAAATACCGAAATATTTCGGACCCAAGCCCTACGAGGTCCGTAAAGGCAACTCAACTCTCGGTCTGGAGTTGCCGATTAATACGTAAGGCGATGGAAGGGTATATATAAATATATATATATATATATATATATATACATAAATATATATAATGAAATATATATATATTATAAGGTATTGAATAGTAAACATGTTTGTATAATTATTGTATTTGAAAGAAAACGTACATTTATTTTGCTTAAATATTCTTTTTTTTTTTTTTTGTCCTCATACATGCCACCAGAATATATATACTCTAGATGGGATCTCTCTGCGCCTTCCACACAGACATGATCTATTTCCGCCCCCGGTGTCTGTGTCCGGCAGACAGGGATCACCCAGAGGTAAGGCTGTCTCCTGGTCCAACTCCCTTTCCCCTTGATAGACATTCATAGGTACCAGGGAGGACAGAACAACAAACCTCTGGCATAATCATTGGACCAAAATTAGTTCTTCGTCCAGGCAACTAGTGCAGACCAGATTTTATTGGCACTCGCTTCATCACAAGCCATGTCCGACTGACTTGTCATCATGATGTTTTTTAAACAATCAGCAAATATGGGTGGAGCCTCTGACTTCCAACCTCTACAGATTTCTTTCCTGGCAATGACTATCACATAGAACAGAAATTGTGATTCAAAGCTGTTCAAATAGTAGCCCGGTGGCAACCCAAAAAAAACAAATCTAGGACAGCAAACGATCGGCCTTGATAGAACCTCTTCAAGAAAGTTACATACCACCACCCAATACCTGGGGATCTTTGGACAGTCCATAAACATATGTCGATCGTCCGCTGCAGGGTATTTACATCTGGGACAATAGAATATATCTGTTGTTACTTTAGATAATTTAGCCGGGGTCCAATACACCCTATAAGCTGTAAAAAGGTGATTTCTCCTCAAATTTGCTGGTTTAATTACTCTCTGAGACATGGAGAAAGAGTCGCTCCAGATTTTCTGTGTCTCTTCACAACTTCCAGCAAGAACATTACCCCAAAGATTCACCAGTTCAGAGTCCAGGCTGTCTTTTACTCCAGTAAATGTCCTATACCAGAAGGAGACCTCCAGTTTCCAAACTCCCCTTCTGCAGATGGAATCAAGGGGCAAGCTGTCCTCACCACTCCCCCATGACTATCTTGCCCACGATGCAGAGAGCTGGTAAAACTTGAATCTGGTTAAGGTCCCGTTAGTTAAATTCATAAAGGACTCCCAGTTCATAAGCTGAGAATTTAAGCTAAGATCACCCCACGTCTTAATACCGGCCACTTTAAGAGGCTGTGACAGTTGATCTAAAAGACATTCTGGGGTGCCAGGGGAATCCTAAATTGGAGCCTGCAAATTGTAGTATGATATCCCCAAAGCTCTACGAATGTACACCCAGTTTTTAAGAGCCGCTAGCAAGATCTTAAGACAGACTTTTTTGTAAAATTTGGGGTCCTTGAATTTAAAAAGAAAAGATTCTAGACCCTGTGGCTGATCCTGCAACATTGCCTGAAAGAGGTGACCATGTGAGGAAGAATCTAATTTATTGGCCAATATCCTAAAATTCTTAAAGTGGAAGGCATGACAGTATAAAAATAAATCGGGCAAAGCCAGACTGCCTATCTTCAAACCTCTCCTCAGTTTCTTCCAGGCTATCCTGGGTGTTTTTGCGGCCCATATAAAGGATCCTATCTTCCCTTGAAGGCTGGCAATATCCTTATGATTGAATGGTAGCGGGGTTTGTATTAAAGAGGAAAGTTATTTTAGGGAGGATCGTCATTTTCACGAGATTAACTCTCCCATAGATGTTCAATGGCAAGCTCCCCCACCTTAACAATAACTTACACACTTCCTTTGCTACCTTCTGCCAGCTGATCTTAGGGATGTCAGTCAACTTTCGAGTTAAGTAAATTCCCAAGTACCTGATCTTTTCTCTGGCCCCCTGTATGGCAGTTGAATTATTCCACCCCATTATATCCGTTTTCTCTTTATTGATTTTATAGCCAGATAAACTTCCTAACTCCTCAGCAAGTTCGAATAACCGCCGGATCGCATCAGTGTGGTTGGAAGTATAAAGGAGAAGGTCATCTGCGTATAAAGCAGTTTTAAGTTCTAAATCCGCGATTCTAAAAGGCAAAATAATATTGTCGGTTCTAAGGGGCTCATTAGGATGGCGTACGGAAGAGCCACCGCGGCCCTGGAGTAGGCGGAAAAACCCTTTTCCGTGTCCGCCTGCCGCGGATACTCCGTCCGCCATATCAGGATAGGAAAACGTGTCAAATTTCCGTCCGCGACGGTAAAGCATGCACTGCCGTCGAACTACACACGACCACGCGGCGAACGGAACACATCCGGAGGCTCCGCCGTACGTACTGACGTCTAAGACCGTCCCCCAAATCAAGATGGCGGAAAATACACATAAAACCGCTGCGTAAAAACAACCTGTCTGAACACGGCGGAATCCCCACAGCGAACATAGGTGACATAGCAGAGATACCCACCGCAAGCTGACCACCACCATGGACCCAGCGCTACACGCTTTCCCGATGCTCTTCGCGATCCACCACGTCCTAGTCATGGCCCACCATCGACGCCGACGCAGGTAAGGCACAAACCATTGGCTGCATGGAGGGGAATACCAGCAAGGGTCGTGACGTAGGGAGGGGGAGTGTCATGTTACCGAAACCACTGATGAGAAGCAAATAGAAATACACATTTGTAGTACGCAAGCAGGAATGACAACGACAAACCACGACACATGATTGACTACCTTTATTGCACATAATAGGGGTATAATCACAGTGTATGCGTGAGCATGGGCAAAGTGGGCACCAGAGCAGCTACATCAGAGGCAGCATGTGAGAGGGCAGAATGCAGTATCAGAGCATCAACAGGGCATTGTGGAGTATAGAGCAGGTACATAATTGGCAGTAAACGAGAGGGCAGAATGCAGTATCAGAACAGCAACAGGGCATTGTGGAGTACAGAGCAGGTACATCATTGGCAGTAAACGAGAGGGCAGAATGCAGTATCAGAACAGCAACAGGGCATTGTGGAGTACAGAGCAGGTACATCATTGGCAGTAAACGAGAGAGCAGAATGCAGTATCAGAGCATCAACAGGGCATTGTGCCCAACAGAGCAGGTACATCATTGGCAGTAAACGAAAGGGCAGAATGCAGTATCAGAACAGCAACAGGGCATTGTGGAGTACAGAGCAGGTACATCATTGGCAGTAAACGAGAGGGCAGAATGCAGTATCAGAGCATCAACAGGGCATTGTGCCCAACAGAGCAGGTACATCATTGGCAGTAAACGAGAGGGCAGAATGCAGTATCAGAGCATCAACAGGGCATTGTGCCCAACAGAGCAGGTACATCATTGGTAGTAAACGAGAGGGCAGAATGCAGTATCAGAACAGCAACAGGGCATTGTGGAGTACAGAGCAGGTACATCATTGGCAGTAAACGAGAGGGCAGAATGCAGTATCAGAGCATCAACAGGGCATTGTGCCCAACAGAGCAGGTACATCATTGGCAGTAAACGAGAGGGCAGAATGCAGTATCAGAACAGCAACAGGGCATTGTGGAGTACAGAGCAGGTACATCATTGGCAGTAAACGAGAGGGCAGAATGCAGTATCAGAGCATCAACAGGGCATTGTGCCCAACAGAGCAGGTACATCATTGGCAGTAAACGAGAGGGGCCAAGTGCATCAACAGTCCATAGCACTGAACAGGTCCATCAGAGGCAGCACGTGAGAGGGGCCAAGTGCATCAACAGTCCATAGCACTGAACAGGTCCATCAGAGGCAGCACGTGAGAGGGGCCAAGTGCATCAACAGTCCATAGCACTGAACAGGTCCATCAGAGGCAGCACGTGAGAGGGGCCAAGTGCATCAACAGTCCAAAGCACTGAACAGGTCCATCAGAGGCAGCACGTGAGAGGGGCCAAGTGCATCAACAGTCCATAGCACTGAACAGGTCCATCAGAGGCAGCACGTGAGAGGGGCCAAGTGCATCAACAGTCCATAGCACTGAACAGGTCCATCAGAGGCAGCACGTGAGAGGGCAGAATGCAGTATCAGAACAGCAACAGGGCATTGTGGAGTACAGAGCAGCTACATCATTGGCAGTAAACGAGAGGGCAGAATGCAGTATCAGAACAGCAACAGGGCATTGTGGAGTACAGAGCAGCTACATCATTGGCAGTAAACGAGAGGGCAGAATGCAGTATCAGAACAGCAACAGGGCATTGTGGAGTACATAGCAGCTACATCCGAGGCAGCACAAGTACGTGTCCCTACCAACCCATCACAGGGACCACAAGAGTGCCACGCAGTTCTCAATGGACACACCATGTGAAATAACGTTTGAGTGAAGTGTTCAGCACCTCACATCACAGAATCAGGGGGACTGCGTTAACTACCTGCCTCGGACACACTGGCAGCACCAGCAACAGGAGTGTGAGACACAGCCACAGCCCGAGTGACACACACATGGGCCACGGACCCAGACACACTGGCAGCACCAGCAACAGGAGTGTGAGACGCAGCCACAGCCCGAGTGACACACACATGGGCCACGGACCCAGACACACTGGCAGCACCAGCAACAGGAGTGTGAGACACAGCCACAGCCCGAGTGACACACACATGGCCACGGACCCAGACACACTGGCAGCACCAGCAACAGGAGTGTGAGACACAGCCACAGCCCGAGTGACAGACACATGGGCCACACACCCAGACACACTGTCAGCACCAGCAACAGGAATGTGAGACACAGCCACAGATGTAGTCACTGACACGTGACCCACTGACCCAGACAGACTGCCAGCACCAGAAACAGGAGTGTGCAACACAGCCACAGATCTTCTAACTGACACGTGAGCCATAGACCCAGATACACTGCCAGGACCTGCAACAGGAGAGGGCACAACAGAGACTGTGCCACTACATGATGCATGACAGCCAACAACAGACACAGTGCCACTATCTGATACATGAGAGTCAACTGCACCTGCGCCACTGGGACAACTGAAATGATGAGCCACAGGGCTGTATGGGCCAGGAGGCAGGGTGGGCCTGGGAGCTGGGGATAGCTGACCTTGAGCCACATCGGGGTTGGCAGGTGTCAATGGTGTGTGTCTGCGTTTCTTAGGGATGTGTGAGTGCACCCTGGACAGGACAGGACTGCCAAGTGGTGGGGACTCTAAAGAATCACCACCCACCATAGGTGGAGCATCTGCAGCCGGGGATCGGGTTTCTGGGGACGTGCTGGAGCCTGCTTGTCGTTTACTGTGTGCCTGCCGCCTGGACTCAGAGTCATGTGTAATGGGGGATGCACCAACAGGGGACACCCTCCTCTGCTTCTGACTGGCCTGGATGGGAGTGGAGGTATGGGGGGACTCCGCCGCGGAGACATCTGTTTGGCGTTCAGTAGAAAACATCAGCCTCAGTGCAGCCAGGGGTGAAGTATGCCTGTCCTTGATTGCGCCATTGTCCATGCTAGAAGCCTTGTCCTTGTGTGGAGTGTTGTCTCTGGATGTAGCCTGTGCCTTGGTCGCCGCCCTGTTCCTGCCAGCAGACTTGTCGTCTGTGGTGCACCTGTCTCCAGTAGACACCTGCTCTCTGTGTGTGTCCCTGCCCTTGGGAGATGGACCTTGCTCTGTTGTGTGCCTGCCCTTGGGAGTCTCCCTGCTCTTAGGAGGTGCCTTTGTCTTTTCACTGTCCTTGGGAGGGTCCCTTTCCTCTGTTGTGGTCCTGCCCTTGGGAGTCTCCCTGCTCTTAGGAGGTGCCTTTGTCTTTTCACTGTCCTTGGGAGGGTCCCTTTCCTCTGTTGTGGTCGTGCCCTTGGGAGTCTCCCTGCTCTTAGGAGGTGCCTTTGTCTTTTCACTGTCCTTGGGAGGGTCCCTTTCCTCTGTTGTGGGCCTGCCCTTGGGAGTCTCCCTGCTCTTAGGAGGTGCCTTTGTCTTTTCACTGTCCTTGGGAGGGTCCATTTCCTCTGTTGTGGGCCTGCCCTTGGGAGTCTCCCTGCTCCTAGGAGGTGCCTTTGTCTTTTCACTGTCCTTGGGAGGGTCCCTTTCCTCTGTTGTGGGCCTGCCCTTGGGAGTCTCCCTGCTCTTAGGAGGTGCCTTTGTCTTTTCACTGTCCTTGGGAGGGTCCCTTTCCTCTGTTGTGGGCCTGCCCTTGGGAGTCTCCCTGCTCTTAGGAGGTGCCTTTGTCTTTTCACTGTCCTTGGGAGGGTCCCTTTCCTCTGTTGTGGGCCTGCCCTTGGGAGTCTCCCTGCTCTTAGGAGCTGCCTTTGTCTTTTCACTGTCCTTGGGAGGGTCCCTTTCCTCTGTTGTGGGCCTGCCCTTGGGAGTCTCCCTGCTCTTAGGAGGTGCCTTTGTCTTTTCACTGTCCTTGGGAGGGTCCCTTTTCTCTGTTGTGGGCCTGCCCTTGGGAGTCTCCCTGCTCTTAGGAGGTGCCTTTGTCTTCTGAGTGGCCTTGTCCAAGGTACAGTCCATGGACATGTGAGTATCCCTTGCCTTGGGAGTACCTTTTGTGTTGAATGCCTGTGTAGCTCCTGAAGGCATGTCCCCCACAACACTTGTGGATCGTGTGTGTGTACTCCAGTGTATCTGACGTTGTCTACGTGAACAGATTTAGCTGATCTAGGGGATGGGGTCTGTGCCCTGCGTGCCCTGACGTGCTGTCTGACGCTGCTTCTAGTGCAATAACCTGTATTTGAGTCCTGCTCAGAATACTCACTACCCCCTGAGACATCCAGTGGTGTAGATGGGGAAACAGAAGTAGCACCCTGTCCATGCGACTGTACTATTGCAGACGACACACTGCTTGCCAATGACTGCACTGTCCTGTGTAGACCTGCAAGATCGCCATGCATCCCTTCCATGAATGCCACCACCTGCCCCAACTTCCTATCATGGTCCTGGAAAGCATTTGTCATATTGGTCTGCCCCACACACAGCTGTCGCAGCAGATCAACGGCCTCAGCACACAGTGCATTTTGGCTCACCGTGGCAGGGGCAGCGGTGCCTGCACCGAACACCACTCTGCTCCCCCTACTCCTGCGGCCACGAACAGTACATGGTGCAGTTGGCGGAAGTGTGGGCCCTGTGTGCTGTCTTCCGACAGAAGGTGATGATTGCCCACTCCCAGTCTGTGACAACAGTGCAGGCTCACCAAGAGTTTCCGACGAGGAGGACGATGGTGTCTCCACATGCGAGTCCTCAGGGACGGTCCTGTCCCCCTCTCCGGCGCTGGCCTCCTCTGTGTCAGTCTGCGTGTGTGCGAAGTCTGAGCCGGACTCATTTCCTTGACTAATCTCCACCGTCTGTGGCTGAGTGTCCTCTGTCATAGCTGAAATGCACATAAAAGAGGTGTAAGTCATGGGCATACTGACGTACAGAAGGACCAGGATTGGCAAATTCCATAGCTGACAAAGACTTTGTAACCCCCATCCTGCACACGGCCCACCTCTGCCAGTCATCCTCACATTTCATGAGCGTTGGTGGCTGTGACACATGTACAGCATGCGGACAGGGCAGGAGCACGTACATCTGCACACATTTCCTGCCATGGGGCCATGGACCACTAGGGGATGTGCTTCAACACTCAACTACTAAGCAAGTGGCGTGTCAACATGGCGGACCTGTATGTCAAATGACAACCACCCAATGGGACCAACATGGCATCACAGAGATACATACGCAACACGGAACTCAATACTGTGTCTGTGCACCAATACATGCAGACAGTATGCTCACCGCTAGTTTGCTGTTGATCGACACTCAGACGTTCGGCCAGTTCAGGATGCGTCACTGCAATGATACGGTGCATGAGAGGGGTCATGGAGCGGCGGGCCAGACGGGGCGTCCTTGGAATCATCCCCAGTGTTACTTCCGCTACATTCTTGCTCAGCCTGGAAATGTCGTCCCAGCGTTTGTGGCAGTGTGTATGTCGTCTGTTGCACACCCCCAATGCCCGTACTTCCCGTGCTATGCTCCTCCACAGGTCCTTGCGAAAGTGCAGCTTGACCTACCATGATGGGAGACAAAAGGGTGTAAGTCAGTGGACAGTTGGCCTGTCACACACATAGGGGCAAGACGTAACTGTCAGCAGCCATGCACAATCAGGAACATATGTCTAGCCCACACTACACAGCTAAGATTGGCCTGATTATTTGGCCCCCTCATGCACACCAACATGTCCCACACTGCACTTACCACCCGTCCGGGTGCGCCGTAGAGGCGTCCATAGTTGCGGAGCACACCGTCCACGAGGACATCAAGCTCCGCGGCGGTGAAGGGTCGAGACCGGATCTCTTTGCCTCTCGACATGGCAAGATCACGGAGTATGGCACTAGAGCAGCAGTCGGTGGTCAGCTCAGCAGCAGCAGCAGGTCGAGGTGATGGTCACAGGCAGCAGTCGGTGGTCAGCTCAGCAGCAGCAGCAGGTCGAGGTGATGGTCACAGGCAGCAGTCGGTGGTCAGCTCAGCAGCAGCAGCAGGTCGAGGTGATGGTCACAGGCAGCAGTCGGTGGTCAGCTCAGCAGCAGCAGCAGGTCGAGGTGATGGTCACAGGCAGCAGTCGGTGGTCAGCTCAGCAGCAGCAGCAGGTCGAGTTGAACAGGCAGCACTGGTCCCCAGGGTAGGAAGTGTAATTTTGGCCAACACACATATATAGGGCCCTCAGCACGTGTCAGTGGCATACGTCGCCAGCAATTGGTCAGCCCTGGAAGCGTGTTCGTGAAATGGGCCAATGACTGGCCCTGTTGTTGCGGTGCACTGCTTCCGCTACTTGCGATTGGCCATATGCGGCCAGCGACCCTCTTCCCATTGGCTGCATGTGCACGGACCGTCACGGGCACACATCGGCAACCACATGTGCAAGCTTCAGGCACGGATGCTTCAGTTGCAACAATGTTCTATCACTGGCGCCACCATGGCAGTGCACGTACTCAGCGGGGGAGGTGCAGGCCTATACACCCTTCAGATGTACTCAATGGACATGCCAGTTCATGTCCCCTCTTACAGTCACATTGCATCATCCACCGTACACCGGCCGGAGCGGCCGGGCCAAGGACGGCCGTGCCGGCCATGTCCACAACCGCCGTGCCAGGCCCGGCCGTGCCGGCCATGTACAGAACCGCCGTGCCGGCCATGTACACAACCGCCGTGCCAGGCCCGGCCTGTGTACGGTGGATGATGCAATTATGTTATCTTGTCAGACGCTGCACCGTGATGTGTTGGGTGCATTAGCGTCATGAGGGTTGTGAGCGTGATAGGAAAAGGTCATATGTCATACAATATAGCATGTGTGTCCATACTATGCCCATCGGTCGGCACACAATGGGCAACAGATGTGCATTTGGACGTGTTGACGTCGGGTGTGACCCTACAGACGTTATTACATCTTCACAACTACACAGTACATCACGGCTGTATGGCCAAATTATGCATCTGTTGTCAGTGTGTGGTTCTGGCGAGGTGACTACAGTGGTGGTGGTACACATGCATTCCGTGTATGGGTTTTGGACGTTGTGTCACCATGCATGTAATTACCGTATGCACAACATTATTGGTGTTGGCATTGGTGCTTGATGACATGGCGTGTGTATCATTATCGTTTGTGTGCATGCAGTTGCATGTGTGTCTGTGATGTGGCTACTAAACATTAGGGTGAACACAGACGTTTTGTCAGTAAGGTTCACATGTGATGGAGTTGTACACGTATGCGTCGTTTGTAAGTTGACCTAAGTTACATCTCTCTTCCACACAGGAGGGCTCCAATGTGCATCGGCCATACACTGTGCTGGAGGATATGGTTGACGAGGAGGTGATTAGGAAATTCCGGCTGGATCGACGTCGGTTGCTGGAGCTTGTTGCACAATTGTCTCCTCATCTGCAGCCACGTAGGACGTATCTTGGTTCGATTACACCCACTGCAAAGGTCATGGCGGTACTACATTTCTTTGCTACTGGCACCTTTCAGTACACAGTTGGACATGCCGGGGGGATGTCACAGTCCATGTTCAGCACGGTTCTTCGGGATGTCTTAACAGCTATGATGCTGTACAAGAATGACTACATACATTTCCCACGGCCGGAAGAGTTGGCAGCAGTCAAAGCTGACTTCTATGCACTGGGCCACATACCTCACGTTGTGGGTTCAATTGATGGCACACACATCGCTATCATTCCACCACGGGCACGTGAGCAAGTTTTTAGGAATCGCAAACATTTCCATTCGCTGAACGTGCAGGTGGTGTGCCTGGCAAACAACATCATCTCCCATGTGTGTGCAAGATTTCCTGGCTCCGCACATGACGCCCACATCATGCGGAGCAGCATTGTCCCACGACTAATGGCAAATCTGCGACCCGGTCAAGCGTGGCTTGTTGGTGAGTGTGCAATGGGGAATCTTGTAATCTCTGTGTGGCATGGGGTACCCACCATATCTTGTTGTGATGTTTGTGTCTCTCATCCCCCTACATAGGCGACTCGGCGTACCCAAACCAGCCCTGGCTCCTCAGTCCCCTACGTAATCCTACAACAGCGGGTGAAATGCGGTACAATGATGCACATGGAAGGACACGGAGAGTCATCGAACGTACCTTTGGACTGCTAAAGTCTAGGTTTCGGTGCCTCGATAAGACCGGAGGGGCCCTGCCTTACTCACCAGGAAAAATATGCAGGATCGTGATTGCCTGCTGCATGCTCCACAACCTGGCAGTACGCAATGACATTGAACTGCTCTTGGACCCTGAAGACGGAGAAGTTCCTCGGCCTCCCATCCCACCCATGTCGACTGATGAGGATAGTGGTGAGGAGGAAGGTGTGGACCAGAGGCGCCAGCTCATTGATCGCTACTTCCCTTGAATGTGAGTAACTACCTCTAGTGGCGGTTGACAATGCCTCATGTATGTTTGGTGGTGTTGTGTGGATGTGGGGTGCATCAGCTGTGTGTTGTTGTTTGTGATGGTTGCATATGTGTGTCTTCATTTCTTTGGACATACAAGTCTCCATGATGTGTGTGCTCTCTTTTGTGATGATTGTAGTTTGTGTAATGTTGCTGTGCATTGTGTTGTGATGTGTGTCAATCTGTTTCCTGACGTGTGTTTGCTGTCTCTGATTTTCCCTAGGTCACTCCCGCAGCGCCATGATCATGTACGACTATGATCCCTGAACCTGTTTACGTCTGTTTCTGAAGGCAATCATGTGAATAAACATGGAGGCAAAACATCATTGTGTGTGTAAGTGAAATTTATTTACAGGTTGTGCTTTTGTGCTGGTGAATATTTACAAGTAAGTGGGGTGGAGGGAGTTGGAGTTGAAGGTAATGGCAGATGAAATGTCCGTGCTGACACCACATTGGGGGGGTGTCAGGCTAGTCCAGCAGACCAGTGGGAATGATTGTCTATGTGGGACAGGATACTTAGCAGGGTGAATGTCTGGCACAGGCAGTGACATTGTCATTGGCGGCCCCTCTTGGAGCGTGTGGATGGCGCTCCAACACTGCTCTCAGCCACTTCCAGCCTCGGCCGGCCCCTCCGTCTCTGAGGTGGAACAGAGGCAGCTGGGGGGGCAGGTTGTTGATGGGCCACATCCGTCGCCAGGGGCACAGGTGGTGGTGGCGGCGGTGGAGGCGGAGGTGACGGTGGCGGTGGAGGCGGAGGTGACGGTGGCGGTGGAGGTGGAGGTGACGGTGGCGGTGGCGCTACGACAATTGGTGGAGGGGGGGGTTGTTCCGGCCAATCCATTCCCTCCACATTGTTGCCTGCTGGCCCATGATGTGCACTATCTGGCCAAGGAACCCAGAGATTTCGCGCAACATGTTGGTGTTGTCCACTGAGTCCTGGTGTGCACGATCTGCATTTGCCTGGGACCGGTCGTATGACGCCTGGCACCTGGCAAGGGCTTGTAGGGACTCTGCCACTGGATGGGGTAGCTGTCCTTCCTCTGTACGGCGGTGTGTGGGTCACCTGATTGGCTGATGTCCCGTTGCCTCTCTTTGTGGCCCACTCACCCTGCTTGGGTGTGAGGCCGATGGACCAGCGTCGTGCGCTGGGTTAGGCTGGGTGGCACAGGCAGGAGTCGTGGAACTGGTGGTACTGGTGGTACTGGTGGTACTGGTGGTGGTGGGGACTCGGCAGATCACAGAGGCAGGTGTCACTGGAGTCACACATGCGACGGTGGTCGGTCCCGGGAGTCCCTGTGAGCCAGATGGCCCTGGCTGTGTGCTTGGTCCCGCTACATCCTCCGCACCGGAGCTGCCTGTGTCCTCGTCACCAGAGAGTCCTGTATGTGTGGGAGGCGAGGCTGGCGGCCGGGTACTGGTTTCCCCAGTCAGTTCACGATCACCTGAGGGACAAGATAGAGCTGGTCAGTAATGTGGACATTACATGTTCATATAGATTTGTAGACATTTCTGTTTCCTGTCGCACACACCCCACACACCCCAACCTCCACCACCACCACCCTCCCCGTGAACATGGGGGCCTGTTGGGAGTTGTAGTTTGGACCTCTCACACAACCCACCCTCCACCACCACCCTCCCCGTGAACATGGGGGCCTGTTGGGAGTTGTAGTTTGGACCTCTCACACAACCCACCCTCCACCACCACCACCCTCCCCGTGAACATGGGGGCCTGTTGGGAGTTGTAGTTTGGACCTCTCACACACACCACCCTCCACCACCACCACCCTCCCGGTGAACATGGGGGCCTGTTGGGAGTTGTAGTTTGGACCTCTCACACAACCCACCCTCCACCACCACCACCCTCCCCGTGAACATGGGGGCCTGTTGGGAGTTGTAGTTTGGACCTCTCACACAACCCACCCTCCACCACCACCACCCTCCCCGTGAACATGGGGGCCTGTTGGGAGTTGTAGTTTGGACCTCTCACACACACCACCCTCCACCACCACCACCCTCCCCGTGAACATGGGGGCCTGTTGGGAGTTGTAGTTTGGACCTCTCACACACACCACCCTCCACCACCACCACCCTCCCCGTGAACATGGGGGCCTGTTGGGAGTTGTAGTTTGGACCTCTCACACACACCACCCTCCACCACCACCACCCTCCCCGTGAACATGGGGGCCTGTTGGGAGTTGTAGTTTGGACCTCTCACACACACCACCCTCCACCACCACCACCCTCCCCGTGAACATGGGGGCCTGTTGGGAGTTGTAGTTTGGACCTCTCACACACACCACCCTCCACCACCACCACCCTCCCCGTGAACATGGGGGCCTGTTGGGAGTTGTAGTTTGGACCTCTCACACACACCACCCTCCACCACCACCACCCTCCCCGTGAACATGGGGGCCTGTTGGGATTTGTAGTTTGGACCTCTCACACACACCACCCTCCACCACCACCACCCTCCCCGTGAACATGGGGGCCTGTTGGGAGCCATGTACATGTTTGTGAGTTGGTGTCCAACGTGCATGGGTTGGGGCGTAGGAGATGTTTCTTCTCAGTTGTGTGAGCCTGGCCATGTCGTGCTGATCGTGGTGCTTGGTTTGTACTTACCAGCCTTTTCTCCTTCGTCAAGTCCGTCTAGGCTCTCTGGGTGTAGTATCACCAGCACCTTCTGCTCCCAATCGGTGTAGGGTATGGGCTCCGGGGGTGTTCCACCACCAGTAAGAATGGCTCTTGCATTGTTTTTCGCTCGGATGCCCTTCACCCTGGTCTTCAGGTCATGCCACCGCCTCTGAATTTCATGCTTCGTCCTCGGCACAGTCCCCGACGCATTCACCCGAGTGACGATCCTGTCCCACATGTGGTTCTTTTGCGCCACGGACGTCTGCTGGACTTGGGCCCCGAAGATGTGGGGCTCAACACGGATTATTTCATCTACCATTACCTTCAACTCGGTCTCCGTGAATTTAGGTTTTTTTTTGGGTGCCATGGTGTGTGGTGCTCAGTGTGTGAGTTGAGTGAGTTGGGGGGTGCAGGTGTGTGGTGTGTGATGTGTAGGAATTGTGTGGTGGGTGTTTGTGTGGTGGGTGTGGTAGGGTGGTGGTTGTGTGTCTTCTATGTGAGTTAGCAGTATCTCGATTTGGGCCTCTTGCTAGCAGCAATGCTGTGATGCAAAGGATTGTGGTAGTGTGTGGGTGTCATTTTATAGTCGTGTCTCAATGGTTGTTGGCAGTCAGGTAGTAGGTGGGCGTGTTGACTAGTGTGCATTATTGGATACTTGGGACGTGTCATGGTGGCTTGTGCTTGGTGTTGGTGTATGGGGGGGGCGTTGTCAATGTTCGTATGTTTGCTTTGGACTTGCGGTACACTTTCTAACATTTGTTTGACGCTAGGGATGTTGTGCGTGTTGGCCGTCCGCAGTGATGCAGTGTTTATCGTTGCATTCTTTCCGCCGCGGACGTGGATGGCTGTGCGTTCCGTGGTACTGGCGGATTTATCCTAATTGCGGACACGGAGTATTCACAGGTATGGCGGTACATGTGTTATTTTCCGCGGTCATTTCCGTCCGCGGCGGTGGTTGTTCATTGGACTCCGTCCGCCGCGGACGGAGTTGGATGTGTTCCGTCCACCGCGGACGGTGTTGGTTATGATCCGTCCGCCGAGGTCGGAGTTTCGTGACATGATTATCCTAATCCCAACCGCGGAATCTCCGCGGCGCTGTCGGGAGTTACATTTCCACAACCATGGCGGACAGTACCCATTTCCGTCCGCCATCCTAATCGACCCCATAGTGCGCAAACGAAGGGCTCGACATAAATATCAAACAATAAAGGGGACAAGGGACAGCCCTGAATGGTGCCCCTAGAAATACCAAACCATTCAGATAGCCCCCCATTAACTAAACCCTTTGCTCAAGGATTCAGATATAGTGATTTGTCTCCTACTATAAAAATAGATGGAAACCCGAACCTCGTCAAGGCAGCCCAGAGATACTCCCAGTTGACCTGGTCGAACGCCTTAGCGGCGTCGATACCTATGATGGCAAGTGGCAACCCTTTTTCCTCCGCAAAATCGATTGCCCCTATTACCTGGAAAGTAAGCTCATTGAGCTGCCTCCCAGGTATAAACCCTCTCTGATCTGGATTTATAATGGTCTTTATTATTCTAGCTAATCTAGTAGCCAATATCCCAGAAAAAATCTTCAGATCGGAGTTTAACAGTGAAATTGGTCTATAAGACCCAATTTTTTGTGGGTCTTTATTTTGCTTAGCAATCAGGGTTATAGTAGCTTCTGGCCAAGAAGGGGGGATGCAGTCACCTTGTATTAGTATCTTATTAAAAAGTGTCGCAAGCACCAGGACAAATGTCTCCAAAATGTCGGAATATACTTCAACCGAAGTCCATCTGGACCAGCGGCTTTACCTCGGCTCATTTTCTTTAGTTGTATTATTTCACCCTCAGTAATTTCACTGGCTAAGTATATCTTGTCTGATTCTGATAACTGGGGTAACTCTCTCTGATGTAACCAGTTATTGACTACTTCTGGTTCATGTGTGATCTCTTCCTGGTATAGGCCCTGCATAAACGCCCTAGTTTCCTCCCTGATCACCTCATCCTCTGATATCAATAGACTGGATTCTCTTTGGATCAAATTCTTGATATTATTTCTGACCCTTTCTGTCTTTGATTTCCACACCAAGAGGGAACCACATTTTTTGCCATACTCAAAGTTCTTTAATCTACTAACCTCCCACCTTTACTTGATGGTCTTATCATTTCTAGCTTTAAACTCTGCTTGTAGTGTAATCAACTCTCTTCTCTTTCCAACTTAGGAATACCCTCCCTAGTTACCAGAGCAGCCAGCTGTAATTCTAATTCTTTCTCCTTGATAGCTTTGAGATCGGCTGTTTCTTTTTTCTTACTAGTATTCCTCCTATAAATCATCAGAGAGCTTAATAACCCCCATAGGTATGCTTTAAAAGACTCCCAGACTAGTTGTTCTGTAGAAGAACCAATATTAAAGTAACAAAAAGTCGGTTATTTTCTCTCTTAACTCAATATTTACACTTTCATCAAGGAAGAGTGTCCTGTCAAGTGTCCATCTATACGCCGTACACTTAGACCTAAGGTTGAGCACTAACTCGACAACCGAATGGTCCCAGATAACCACTGGGACATAGCTAAACAATACTATATCTGCAAGCAATTTCTGATCAGCCAAAAAATTGTCGATTCTCGAATATTGCTTGTACTTTTTACTATAAAAAGAATATTCCCTTCTAGTACCATATTTAGCTCTCCACAGATCAAGCAGGTTAAAGTCCTTCATGATATTCCTTAGTGTCAAAGATGTTTTATTAGGAACACAATATTTCATTTTGGAAGTCCGGTCCAATTGTTTATCAAAGATCAGATTAAATTCTCCGCCCAGTATGACCAGTGCTGGAGTATGCAGTAAACTAGCACCAAGTTTCAGGAGAGGACCAAAATTGTCCTCATTTAGGCCATAGTACACAGCGTAAGTGAACTTTGAGCCACATACAGAAAGAGTTGCCACAAGCCATCTACCAGACTGGTCTGTATCCCATTTCTAGACCTTAATTCCTTTATTTGCCCTAACAATGATTGCTACACCTCTTGTGCACCCCTTTTGCCTTGAACATAATACCTCTTGTGCCCAGCCCCATTTACCAAAAATGTGTTCACATGCTTTGGCCTCCAGGTGGGTTTCCTGCAATAAATAAACATGGGCCTCGGTGTTTTTTAAGAATTCACAAACCCGAGATAGATTCCTGCCTCCCCCAAGACCGTTCACGTTCCAGGAGAGGAATTTTATACTAGCAGCCCTATTCATGACCTACCGTAGCTGCCATACATCTAGAGATTTTAAAAACATAGGAAGATTCTGCATGAGGACAATTTTTCCATTATACTCCCCTCCCACCACCCCCCTCTGTGACCCCACCCTAACCCTCCCCCGAGGAACCCTCCCATTAGACTTGCAGTTGGAACCGCCTTTTAGGAACCCTGACAGAAGCGGAACAACAGCTAATTTTACCAAACCGGAAAAGCGATATGGTACTATGACTTTCCACTGTATATATCATTTTTTATTTTGTTTTTATTTTTTAAATTAAATCCCTACACCTCACCTTGTGTCCTCTTTTTTTTTTATATTTCCCCCCCTTTTTCTTATGTACCTTCCTTCTTTTTTACTAGGGCTCAGTGGATTAATCTATTGCCCCTTCATTTGAGATAGCAGGTCATCGACATCTTCAGGTTGGCTGCAATTATACATTTTATTCCTCCACATTATTTTCAGTAGAGGAGGGAACTTCATTTGAACTAAGGGTGGGCGTAGTTCGCGAAGTAGCGCTACGCGAAGCTACGCGAAGTGCACTTCGCACAACGCGAACTTCACGTAGCACTACACGAGCTGCGTAGTAGCATGTTCGCACTGTGCAAGATGCATTTTCAATGATTGCACAGTGCGAACAAGCATCCGGCACTGTGCAATCATTGAAAACGGCATCTTGCACAGTGCGAGCTGTAGTTTTCTGCCGCTCGAGTAGATTTTTACTCGAGCTGCAGCTTTCTCAACGCAAACTGGTAGTTTCTCATCGCGAGCGGTCGGGAGCATGCACGACCATTCGCAATGAGAAACCTGACCTCCCCGCGTTGAGAGTCTTGCCGGGATGTCATTTTGCTTGCTCTTCGCGGTCGCGAACATGACGTTGAGGACCGCGAACAAGCAAAAAATGACCGCTGCACTACGCTACGCTGCACTACGCGTGTTCGCACTGTGCTACGTGCAGCTCACGTAGTGCGAAGTTGCGCAAACTTCGCAAACTACGCGAGCGTAGCGTAGTGCTTCGCCCAGGGTTAATTTGAACTTGCGCTCCGAGCGATCTTAATTCGTGCATTCAGGAACCCAGCTCCCACTGCCTCTGCGCAGTTCTTCCCCCAATATCCGAACGGATTTGATAAGGATTGGCCAGATGATGGAGGGTAGAACGTGATAGGCACCTACCTAAGATTAGTTCCTTTACACTATAGGTCTGGAAATTGACAAGAATTTTCCTAGGCGCTTTCCTGTCCGGGTGCAGCCTAAAGGGGTCCCTGTGTACTCTTTGTATTTCGGCCTCTCAGTCGATATCTAGCCGATCTTTTAGAACACCATCTCTTAATAACTTGCACACAAACCCCTTGATGTCCTCCATCTCCTCCCCTTCTCGAATCTTCGAAATTCTAAGATTATTCCTGCGGGCCTGCATTTCTAGCCTTTCATCAGAAGAGACTGATTCTGAGTCTTTAGGGCATCTATGTCTTTGGAGTTCCCTTGAACAGCCTCTGATAGTGTGTCGACTTTAAGCTCAAGTGACTCTGTCCGTGTGCAGATGTCATCCAGTCTAGACTCAAGAGCATCAAACTTATCATGGATACTTTTCTGAATATTTTCGGATATCTCGAACTTAGTCATAAGATCCCCTCTTAATGACTGCAGCAGGGAGCCCAGATTATCCCTCTCGCTGTTAGGATAGAGCGATTGCAGCAACTCCTCCCGGGCTTGAGCTTGGGCTAGAGGTTGAACTTGTGCTTGAGAATAAACATTATGGTCTATCTGTAGTGGCCTTTGTATGGACTGAGAGTCCAGAGACATAGAAGGAACTTGGTGGGCTTGTGGAGGGGGGGCAGATCAACATGACTAGATACTGGCAGACACACAGGCGAGTTCACACCAAGATCATCATTTAGGTACTCCGAATTCCCAGCATCTAGCATACTCTCTAGTGGTGTATAGCAATTTTCAAGCGCCAAAGGAGGGGCGCTATGCTTCTGGACTAATGTAGCCGTGTCCAATGCCCCATCCGAGCCCACAACCTGCTCCATAATCTTAAAATATGTCTTAAGTGAAGGGGTGTTCTTATATAACGGTTGGATTGCCTTTGGGCCCTTTGACTTTTTAACACCTCCGGGGATTTTCTTTCTTTGATGCGGAGTCAATGGCGTCACACTTTCCCTCTCCAGGCAGTCCAAAACCCCCTTTGTCCTCAACTTTTGTTGAGATATCAACTGATATCTATTTCTGTTTCTCTTTGGGGGTGATGATGCCAACTCTGCAGGGTGGCTCTGCGAACTTAGGGGCCGATTATGATAGCGGCTTTCCCGCACCCTCCTGGCCAGCGGAAGCCACCGCCGGCCCGGAGGATACGGGAAAACCGCTGCGGAGCCTCAAAAGACCCACCGCCCTATTAGGATGGCGGTGGGTCTTGAAATCCGTCCGCAGCTTTTCCGCCGCGGTCGCCTTCCAACCGCGGCGGAAAAGCTCTAACATGGCTGGCGGTGACTATCAGACACCGCCAGCCATATTAGGATGGAGGAAATCATATGCTTTACCACGGCGGCTTTTCCGCCGTGGAAAAGCATACGGACATTCACTTCAGGGGGCCCGTTGCAGCCCCCTTGGTGAAGGGGGTGGGGGGTGCACATGGGGGGTACCTATGGTACCCCCCTGCATTTGCGTGCACTAAGCAGCAGGCACCGCTTGGTGCCTGCCGCTTTGTGCACACAAATGCGATGCATGCATTTGTAACATTGCGGCGGGTGCAGCTTGAAGCTGCACCCGCCGCAATGTTAAAGATAGAGGATGTGACCGCCAAGCCTGGCTTCTCTGCCCCCCTAAAATGCTGTACAGCCTCCCCACCCCCGCTCGAGGGATTGACTAAGTGAGCCTCCACAGACTCCAGAGCCATACCCCCAATTCCGCCCCCCTGCTTGAAGACTCCTTATCGAGCTCAGTCGTAAAGAAAAGGGGTGCTGTGGCACAGGATAGCACAATGTAAGGCCACCTCTATTTCCTTGTGAATAATGTCTGCAGACCAACCCGCGGAACCGGGTGTAAACTAAGGCGGTCCGCGCCCGGCACCAGATGCTGCTCCGGCGTTCAAACTGACACGCTGCTGTGTAACCGGCTTCCTGCAGTGCTTGGTCAGCCTCCACCTCCACCTCGCGTCCCATCCGCTACCGTGAGGTCCTAGCGCCGTAGAGTGCTACTGATTTTCCGCAGACAGCCGAAGAGCCAGGATCCAGGTGCCGAAAAGACAAAAAAAAGGAAACCGGGTTAATCCCGCACTATACCTACAAAACCCGCAGACATCACCTTCTTACCAGTAGGTTATAGGGAGTCGATGGGGCATCAAATGTCGCATCCCATGGTCATACACGCCGTATATGTTGTGCCGCCTCACTAGGCTCCTGCGGCCAGCGTCAGCCTGCCACTGCCATGTTCCTTCCTCCCTCATCTGAGCTCTTGCTTAAATATTCTTGTTGGATATTTTATCGTGGTTGATTCACTGGTTTCCTTTTTTCTGTTGGTTTAAAAACAAAATGTTATTTTTATTAAAGTGTTACATTTAATTTGAGTTTATTTAGTTTCTATTTTTATTTAGTTGAGAGAAAAAAATACATACTATTTCTAGTTGATGTTGTATGTTGAGGTTATGAGAATCTGTGAAGTTTGTTTGTTATATTTTGCTTTTTTATTTAATTTGTTGGTTGATTTATATACCTACTTAGTTTTATATTTTTGTTTATTATTGCTTGTTTTTGAAGTTAATCCTATTTTTAGGTGGCGTTTTAGTGAAGTGTAATCAGTGAAACCTAAAAAAAACATTATAGTTTCAGTTAATTTGTTGATTTGGAATATTTAGACTCTATTTTTATTTTGTTCTAGAAAAATATTTAGTTACTATTTTTAGTTGATGAAGTTTCTTTCATTGATGTTGTGGTTTTGTTGACTTCTGTAGAAGCTATTAAAAAGAAAAGTATTCGTTAGCTATGTTTTGCTTTTTTATTACATGTATTAGTTTTAAATCCTTTACTTTATTTGTTGGTTAAGCCATATGCTTACTTTGTTATATATTTTTTGTAATGTTGATTTTATTGTTGTTGTGGACGTAAATCTTTGTATTGAATTCTCTAGGTGGATTCACTAGGTGGATTTTGTGTGAAGTTTAATCTGTGACATATAAAGGAAAACATGTTATAGTTTTAGTAATTTTTTTTAAGTTCATTTTATTTATTTAGTTGCAAAGTTTTGTTCTCACCTTTAATGAGAGATTTTCAGAATAGTTGTTTGTGTAGTTCTTTTTTGTTCTGTTTTCTGTCTCGTAAAGGTTCATTCTTCCTCCATGTTTGTCTGTTATACGGTAAATTTAGTGTTAATTAATTGATTGTTTTCATAGTGTTTCTTTAATTAGTTAGAGTTTTCTATTGGTTTGTATTGGCGTAGTTTAACTTTATTGGTTTAGATAGCTTTTTTTAGCAGTTACCTTTTAATTTGTCTAATATATTATGTTTATTTAACATATGTTTTTATTTTGTTTAATATTGCTATTTAACTGTATAGCTAGATAAATGTGATTTGTTTTTTATATATGATATATGTATGTATTTGTTTATTTTGGTAGTTGTGATTGTTTTTTGTGTTGTATTGTTTGTTTATTTATTTTTGGGAATTTTAGTGTATTTGTTTTATTTAATGTTATTAATTTTGTAATTTTTCTAGTGTATGTTTAAAATGTTTGAAATATGTTATTTTATTATATTATTGAAAATAGTTTATTTTTATGTTTAAATGTTATTTTCGGTATAGTTTATATGCATTTTATTGATGTTTGGGTTGTCGATAATATTTATATCAATGTTTTTGTTGTGTTTCATTTTATTTTAATGTTATCAATATTATTGTGTTCTTTATTTTTGTTGTCAATATGTTTGTAATCAAATTCTTTTTAAACAATATTTTTTTATAGATATTTTTGTTATTTCTGTTTTGTGTATTGGGTGTTGATATTTTTGTATACGATACTGCTGACTCTATAGTTTTGTAGTTTGATGTTATAGAAGTCAATGTTGTATCGGTAATCCTTTTTGCTAGAATAGAGGGATCATCTGAAAAAATAGGATCTAGCATATGGCCCTTCTCGTGCTTGGGACCTAATAATAACTGAGATAGCTGGAGAGTCTTTAATAAGAGATAGGGCTGTCTGACAGGCCTGAAATTCTAGATGGAGAATGCGATCCCCTAGTATAATCAATGTTTTATGCCTCAAGTCCAGTGAGGTGGAATAATCCATCAGCATAGAAATGAAATGTGTTGCAGGGCCCGCAGGTCGGTACAGCAATAGACCGGTTAAAGATTGATTGCTAGACAAGTTAATAGAGAACTGCGCAACCTTACCATCAAGAGAAACTACCTCGTTGAGGGAGCATTTCCAGATTTGCTTGAAGATAATTGCAACCCCCCCCCCCCCCCCCCTTTGCCCTAGACGGTTGCATATCACAATGCTATATCCCAGAGGCAAGGCATCCAGAATGTCCAGCTCAGAACATTCACCCAACCACATTTCCGATAGAAGGACTGTATCCGGGGCTTGCCCACTAAGTATGCTGTAAATTTCTGATTTGTGTTTAGGGAGGGAGTGACGGTTTAACATAAAACCTTTGAAAGAACTATTCTGGGAACTTAGTTTTAAATTCTCTCCGGTGATATTGAGAAAGTGCAATGACTACATTGTGTTTTACCTTCACCTACCTGAATTGCGACTTTGCAGGCCTCTTGTATTGGGGAGCCAGGTTCCTAAGAGTATGTGATGAAAGTTGCATCCGCTGAATTTTAAAACCAGTAAGTCAAGAAATAAATGACAGAAGTGATGGCCATTACAAGGTAGCTTACTGCTGCTCATGCTTTTAACACTTAAAATAAAACATGATGCTTCTCTTGGCCAGAGACTGGTGCCCCCCCTTAGATCACTTAAGGCCCCCCAGAAGGGCCGCCCCCAGTTTGAAGACCTCTGCTTTCATGTTATCAAACAAGCAGCACTAATTTCTGATTTTGCATGCATTAGAAAGTTAAAGTCAAACCTGTTGGCCTAGCCAAAGTTTGTTCACAATAGGTGCATCAGTTAATTTCAAATAATTTCACATTCATCCTTTTATTACAAGGATAGTTGATATCATTATGTCACTGATTCATCTACACTTAATATGTGATACTATTACTGTTATAAAATATACTAGTTTTGCGATTTTCTTTTTCGCATGATTGCTGTTCCGTTTGATATATTCTAAATCTGGCCTGGGCAAACGATCATATGACCTGCTATATACGGTGCCTCATGTACATACAAAACCATTTCCATCATTGTGGAGGTGCAACAGGGCAGCTAACCAGCATATATCCAAGCACGGTTACTTGATGAGGCGGGTAAAAAGCAGCAAACAGTAAAATAAACCAAATCACAGCTTAGAGTGAAAAGGAGGGGAGCAAAGTCATACATTACCAGCTGTTTTTTATGGGGAATTGTCATGGTGGCTTCTAAAATTCCCTGTAGGTTAATAATTCCTAAATAAATATGCATGTCTTACAATGTAATATATTGCTATCAGGCTTTTTCTTTTACATTTAAATTTTTGTCTGATGAACGGTTATGAAAAGGTCAAATCATTTTGAGCACCTAACATGTAATTTTGCCAAAGCACTTCTCAATGGAAAGTATAAATGCTACCCACTTTCTGGTAGAATGTACTTCCCTTGACAACTGACACTGCTTCTGCCCAAAGAGGCGCAACAATGGCTTTCAGTGATGTATGTCAAATTAGAATATACCCGCGGTGCAAACAAAATTTGATTCTGCTATTTAGAATATATTTTTCATGCACTATTTGATGTCAGCCATTGAAGAATGTGATTTTATTGAGGACAGGGCTGCTGGAATTGAGCGATTGTGTGGCTGTGGCATCTTCCATATAATTATGGGTTTGCCGCATATGCCAACTAATCCTTCATCTGCTACACAATCTGTGGATTTTCACATAAAATCATTACTCGTTCAAACAGATGTAAAGTTAATAATGACGTGGCGACATGTATTGCTGCAAAGTGAAAGGTCTTTTACAAAGGTGAACTGGTCATCTTTCAGATGATCATTGCTGTATTTGGTTGTTAATCTTGTATTAATGAGTTGAAATATTTGTCCATGCGGTGTTGCAACGTGTAACAATTATAGAATAATGAGGTAATACTATTGCAAAATGTGGGCAATAACGCCGCTTGATTTTAATTTGATTGTTCTAGCCTCATAATTTAGTAAACCCTGATCCATAATTTGGTCCTTTCCGCCACCTAATTTGCCGTGACTGTTCAAAGCATAGATCAGACTGGTTTTGCATTTGTATCTGTGCCTGGCTACCCACAAGCTATGATATCTTAAGACTCCAGGTCCACTGCTGACAGTTTTAACACAAATAAGAACATTGGAATGCTGAGAGCACCATTGAAGATAATGGAGTAGCTCTGGGGCTGTATTACAGAAAGCTCCCGCTTCGCCCCCCCCCCCCGTCCACTTTGGTATTATAGAGGGGGCTGCAGACGCTTTCCCATCCCCTTCTGTGTTACCAATAGCGCTGGAGCACATAAAGCGACAGTGCTATCTTCAGGGGGCATTCCCTCATTTGCATTGGGGCATGCCCCATGCAAATGAGGGAATCACTTTGCCTCTGCGCGAGAGCCGTATTGCAGACTCGGGCGCATAGACAAAGAAGCTTTCAGAAGAAGAAGGAGCTGCTCCGTTTTTTCACTGAACGGAACACAAGTTCACCGCTGCCCTGGGACAGCACATGAATCATAATGGGACACATTTTCATTGTTTGCCCGACGCAAACAATTATGTCTGTAATGTGGTACCTGGTCTTATAATGGCTGTTATGATCCCTGAGCTCCAATATCCCAATGTTTGTCTTCATGTTTCTCTCTTTTTATTTTAGAACATTCTATCCTGAGTGGGTAGAATGTTCTACTAACCTTATAGTCCTTCTGCCTTAGGCAGTACCGGCCATTAAAGGTTCTTCTCATTTATTATATGACCTTGCCTGCGGCTCGGGCCTTTAACTCGGGTTCAGGGTCTACATCAAACGGTATAGCCCTTGGCAGCAGGTGTTAAGGCTATGATGGCAGCTCAGTGGCTTCCCTGCACGCTCCTTTTGTGTTTTTCTTATTACTGGAAGAACTTAATAATAACTGTTAGCTGAGCCAAAAGGCTTGGCTACTTTATACTACCTAGATGTGTACCAACAAATATGCCTTGTTTTGCTAGCACCCTGGATGAATATGTTATATAGAGAAGTTCCTTCAGATTAATTCAGTTCCTATTTTTGTAATTCCTTATTTTATGAATGTGCGTAAATATTGTGGAGGGTTTAAGAACTGAATCTTGCACTATATTGCTATCACAAATTTGTGATGAAATTGTTTAGGAACTGCAGGCAAAAAGACTCATGTGTTTCAATTAATTACAACTACACAAGCAAATCTAAAGTAAATTAACTATTACAGTAAAACACATAATGATATACATTGTAGAGATGGATATTAGAAGTGATTTTAGGGTGACAGCACAGCGCTTAAATGAATAATAAGCACTGGTAAAAAGCCAAGAGCTCTAGCTGTTTGCTGCAAAGTACACTTTCTAATGCAGGATGCAGTGCCTTAAGTCTTTCTCAAATATCACTAAAGTCAGACATGAGCCTTTAGTTTAGCATGCTGCAGAACCTTACTCTATCAGCTTCTACCACTGCCCCCTAAAATTCAGGAAAACAGAGAAATATGACCACACCGAAGTCCCTGAAGGTCTCTTCTTGTTGAAAATGGAAAGGAAAAAGGGAATACAATCTCTATGAAGCTTTTTTTTGAGCAAACAAATCCTAAAGTGGACATGTTTCAGGAATGCTGTTGGTGCTGAGAGAAACAGAGTAGGGTGAAATACAACCCAATGCACGCCAAACACATGGCAGTGTGTCGGAAAGCAGTAATGGTGGGAGACAGGAAGTGAATGTGGAGGTGGGAAGCAATGATAGTGGAAGAGGAGATATTGAAAGCTATGAGGGAAGCAATGATGGCAGAATAGGGTTGGTGGCAAGCAGTAAAACAATTTACGGCAGGAGAGTAGAGGTGAGCAAGAAACAACAACAGTGGTAGCGGAGAGCTAGGTTGACACTGGGGGGTCAGAAAGTGATGACTGGGAGATAACGGGCAGGTAGTATAGAGAGGCTGGAAACAACGATTTTGGCACTCTATCTCTGTTCTTCATGGATAACCCTGAAAGTTTTTTAGAACTCTCACCCACTAGGGTTATCAGTAGTATGCTTCATGATAGAGTCGTTGTCTAGAAATCTATTGGTTCCAGGGAGCATATCATGTTGTTGCCTGGTGGGATCCCAAAGATGAAAATTTCCTTTGGTTATCTCTCTAAATTTTATAAAAGGATACTTAGGTAAATATTTGTGGCTAATAAGACTTGTTCTTCCCTTTCCTGATCCCAGTGGTGGCCTCCTTTCCGTCCTCGTGGTCGGCGAGAACTCGCGACAGGACAGATTATGGCAGCCATCTAGGATTGGGCGCAGTCTATATTAACCAAGGCCATCTCCCAAGAGCTTGCTTTGCTTTGTGTTTGTTTTCACAGTATGAGAGAGGTCCCTGTCATACCTTCCCTTTGCCCTTGACATTGAAGTTCTGGACACCTTTGGTTTTGGCACCCTCCTTTCATCGGAGGCTATTCCCGCCGCTCTATGTCCTGCAGTACCTAGCTTTGTCCATGTTTTTCGGCTTGCATGTTCCTCGATTTGACAACACTTTTGCAATCTTTCTTTCTAATATCATGGATACCACCCCGTAGAAACAAAAAAGGAATTGTGGTAGGACAGCTCACTAAACTATACCTCTGTGAAGTCAACAGAGGTTTCGGCCTGTAAGTTATTGATGGGACATGGTCTTTGGATACGTACGTTGTTATTTATCACATGCTCATATTACCTGGATGTTGGGTCCTTGCATCACTAGACACATGGACTTCATTTCAGACTACTGTGCTTGCAATGATATACAACCTGTCAACCTCCCAACAATTTTTTTTTGTGTGTTTTATTTCTCAGTTTTAAGAAACAGATTCAAACAAACCAACCAAGCATCATACAGTTGTTATGAGCATTCACGTTCCTCTCCAGCACAGTACAGCAGATTTGTATTAAGATTTAAGTACACTGATCATTTGTTCACAGTATGTCCATAAGAACCATCCAGCAGGGCTTACAATACATTATGATTGATGTTAATTCTGATCACAATGTCCAGGATCACTCTTCGGATATACAGCGGTTATCTCATCCGGGTACACACAGGAGCAGTTGGCGAAAAGGTTAGCAGCGGAAGTGCAACACCTTGAGAACATATCATATCTAAAGGACCCATTTAGTTGTCATCTGAGTGTGCAAGCATGTACTCTGTATATGGTCCCCACACATCCCTTGGGCGAGACCCAACCGGTAGACTTTCTGCATAGCAAACCAGCTGATCACGGCAGTATGCCATATCTAGTAACCATTGTTTGAGTTTAGGCGCCGGCCTGCCATCCCAGCACATGGCCACCCTATGCTTAGCCAAATGTAGAGAGAGCACCACTAGTTTACGAACTCCAGCCGGAACTTTGGAGACAATACCTAGCAGACATATCCGTATCTCACGCGCAATCTGCACACCAGTCACACTCATCAGGGCCGTCGTCACTTCATCCCAGAATGCAAGAATTCTCGAGCACCCCCACGCCAGGTGTATAAAGTCAGCTTCATGTGCACCACAGCTCTTACAACAGTGAGAAGCTCTCAAACCATACTTATGTAACTGTGCCGGGGTATAGTACATCTGATGCAGGAACTTATAATTAATAAGTTTAAAATTACCGTTAACTGCAAAGCTCCCAATCATGCAACTGCCTTCCTCCTCCTCCTCATCCGTCAGTGGCTTTGGCAAGCACCCATCCCACTTGGTTCTGGAATTGTTCAGTGGGGTACCCTCCTTCATTTGCGAGACATGGTATAGGTGAGATACCAATTTCATTGTGGTGGTTGCTGTATAAACAAGCTGTAGCGCCCCCAGCGTAGCCGGCTCATCAGGAAAACTCGGATAGAGGCTGCGCACCACTGCTCGCAGTCTAGCATATATAAATGTTGGCATAGTCTCATTGGCCTCAGCTCCCGAAAAGGTGGGCAATGTCAGGAACTTTCCACCCAGAAAGATATCTCCCATGTTATGTACTCCCGCGGCATGCAGGACCTTCAGTGCCCCAGCCTCACCTGTCACAAAGAGATTGGCATGATGCAACAAAGGCATAGCAGGAGCATACAAAGGTAGCCGCCGTGCTCTATTCCCAAGCTCTGCCCAGGCCTTCGTCGTGCACTGCACCGTATTCACCTCACCCCGTTCATACACCGTATGCGGGTTCACAATCATCGCCTTGAGCGGAATAGGTCACCGCGCCCGCCTCGACAGCTACATGCGGCGTGTATGGAGGAGCGTTCTGCCAGTAATGAGCAAACTGCGCCTGCGCGCAAAGGTAGTATAAGTTCATGTCCGGTACCGAGAAGCCACCTAGTGCATATGGCTTCGTTAAGGTCTCCCACCAAATACGTGACTTCTTTCACCCCCCAAGCCAGCGTGATCAGTAAGGAGCGCAACGTCGTAAAAAAACGTGGTGTTAAAGGGATAGGGAAATTAACAAACAAATATAAGAATTTTGGTAGCACCACCATTTTAATTAAGGCAATCCTGTCTGCAAATGTCAGCGTCAGCCCGTATCCAACGAGCCACCTGATCCTCGAGTTTAGAGTTTAGACACTGCCACCCCATAGTTAGCCCTGATAACTTCTTGCGGGTCCTGGTGTATCCAGAAACCGAAATATCGCACAGGTTCAGAGGCCCATTCCAAGGGGTAATTCAGCACAAACTGTACCGTGCCCCGCATGAGTGGGAGAATCACAGTCTTACCCTGAATACCACTCAAGTCGAATGTATTCTCGTATGACTTGCTCGAGGCACTGCTCTGGTTCTCTAATATACCATATTGTCTGCATACAGCGATACAGACAACGGTCTTTGATATAACCGCAAGGCTGATTCGGCATGTCTCTGTCGTAGGACACACGCAAGGGGCTCTAGTACAAGTGCAAATAGCAGGGATGAAAGCGGGCATCCCTGCCGAGTGCCCCTACAAATTGGAAAGCACTCCGAGACATGCCCATTGACCCGAACGCGGGCCATCGGGTCTGTGTATAGCAGTTGTATCCAGCTGGTAAAGAAGTAAGGCACCCCCATGCGGTGAAGGACAGTGAACATATATGTCCATGCTATCGAATCGAACGCCTTTGCGGCATCTAATAAAACTGCCACCGCTGGTAGGTCAGGCTTCAGAAGATGTAACACCGCAAATAAAGCCCTCAAATTGTGTGTTGTGGAGCTTGTGGGAATGAAACCCGACTGGTCCCGGAGGACCACAACAGTAAGCAGTGGACGCAGTCACGTTGCAAGCACTTTCGCGAGTATTTTAACATCAGTATTCATTAACAATAATGGCCTATATGACTCGCATTTATCCAGTGGCTTGCCCGGTTTCAGCAATGCAACCAGCAGCGCCTCCCGGAGTGTATCAGGCAACCGTTGCTGTTCAAAGGCCTCCGTGTACATAGCAGCTAAGTGCGGTAATAGCAAATCTGTGTTCTCCTTATAAAATTCAGACGGCTGGCCGTCTGTTCCCGCAGCCTTTCCATTTGGCAGCGCCGCGATGGCCACTCTAATTTCCTCCGCAGTGATGTGGTGCATCAGAAACTCTTGTTGTCCTTTAGATAGCCAGACCAAGGCCACATCATCTAGGTATTGTGCAATCTCATCTTCACCAGCAGTTACCCTACTCCCGTACATTGTCTTATAATATTTAACAAAGGGCCTCAATATATCCAGAGCACCTGTTATAGCCCTGTCATCTTCCGTAAGTACTTGTACCTCACAGTACCTAGCCCATGGTTCTTTGATCCGCTCAGCCAATGCCTGCCCCGGTCTACCTTCCTCTCCATAATACTGAGCTTTGCTTCTACGAGCTAAATGCCATACTTCCTGCTCAGCCAATTCATTGTATTCATTCACTTGCAGCCGCATGGCAGCTAAAGCGGCCGCCGCAGGTGCTTCTTCGTATTGCCGCTCAAGTCGAGACAGCTCACGTTCCAGTCATACCATAGACTCCCGCAGCGACTTAAGGACCCCTGCTTGCAGACCTATGCAGGCCCCTCTCATGGTCACTTTAAACACCTCCCAGATGACCCCTGTGCTTTGTACAGACCCAGCATTTTCGCCAAAGTAGTGCTCTATAGCCTCCCTAACACCTTCCTTAAACACCGGATCCAACAGAGCCGAGGATTGCAAACGCCATCGAAAGGGGGCCGGAGCATAGGTGGGAATGTGTATGTCAAGGAGCACAGGGGCATGGTCCGACAGTGTGCGAGGTAGGTGTAAAACTCGCGATATCCAAGCTGTGACATCTCGCATTGCCAACAATAATCCAGGCGAGACCATCTGTTATTCACATACGTGTAACATGTCCCCTCCTTCTCCCCAGGGTGCCACAACCTCCACACATCAACCAGTCCCAAGTCACACATACCATCTCGCATAACCTGCGTCGCTTTCTTGACATGTGCACCAGCTTGAGAGTGTCTATCCATGCCTAGGTCTAATACAACATTATAATCCCCCCAGAGAGAATCGCAGAGACTGGCAGAGCATACACTTTGCTCCACAGTATTTTGTAAAACTCGGGATCGTCTATGTTAGGGCCATAGACGTTAACCATGGTAATGAGTGTGCCACAGAGTATCCCCTGTACTATGATATATCTGCCACCTGCATCAACCTCTTCATAAGTACTCACAAACAGGACACCTTTTTTAATCAACACCATGACCACCCTTGCAAACGAAGAGTAAGAGGATGCAATCCACACCCCAGCCCATTTCTTAGCCACACAGGATGCAGAGCGGTCAGTTAGGTGCGTTTCTTGCAAGAATGCAAACTGAACATTGTGACGATCTAAGTAAGCCAGCACCTGTCTAGTTTTTTTCAGGTTTGTTGAGTCCTCGGACGTTCCAAGTAATACATGTAAGCTTACCGTCCCCAGTCATCACAGAGCAAAGCGTAATAGCAGGCAACATAGTGAGGCAGCAAGCCCATCAGCAAAGGCAAGAGAGGAATGATCAGTATCACACTCCACACAACTGTACAACCAGAACCGCTCCCAAACAACCCCCCCTGCTCCCCATACCCTCAACATATCATCGTGTGCAAAAAAAGATCCCGACCAAACCCCACCCCACCACCCCCTAACCAACCTACCTCCCCCATCCATCCCAAACATCCCATACCCCCCTCCCACTTCAGTTCCCCCAACATGCCAAAGCTCCCCCAGCTCACCCAGTACCCCCGCGCCCCCACCCAACCTAGCAAAACAATGTCGGGGTACTCCCATATGTGGGGGCGCCGAGACAGAACATTCCCACTGAGTAGTAGTTGACCGAGCATACATAACAATGCTGTGCATCATACCTCTCACAAGGGCTATTGTATAACTTCCAACATGTCCCCAGTATATCCACCCAGAGAGTACATCAGGAGGGAGTAAAAGGGGTCGCCCCAACAGCCCATTAGTTACTTCATCAAGTTGTGCAACATTTAGGGGTACAGATGTCTCAAGCATAAAAACATATATGGCATTAGCTGAATTACAAGAGACCCACCCTTCATAGAAACAAGCACCAGCACGATCAGGATCCAGCAGAATAGGCAAGGCAACCAGCGTCCAACCATATATATATCAGCCACAGCTCTCACCACCCAAGGTCAATAGTGCGACCCAGTATATGAATAAAGAAACAAGCCAACAGTGTCTACTCCCAAATGCAGCTACATGACTTAACATTAAAAAATAGAGCCTATAACATGACAAGAGTCAAATGTCCAGGAAACCCTCATGGTCACCACAGCACTCCGTCTAGCCCTCCGCCTCATCCAGCCCCTCCTCATCAGGTATCGCATTGGAGTCACGTTTCTTGCGTTTCAACTTTTTAGCGAAGTCCATTGCAGCCTTTGGGGAAGCGAAAATCTTGTTATCGGCCGCATCACCAATTCGCAGCCGGGCCGGATATAACATGGCGTATGGCACCCCCTCGTTGGGCATAAACTGCTTCACCGCTCCAAACTCCCTCCGTGCCGCCTGGACAGTTACGGTGAAATCCGGGAAAAATGCGAGCGTATTTCCCTGATGCTCAATGGTGCCCTTTTCCCTGGCCAGTCGAAGGATTGTGTCGCGGTCGCTGTAATTTAAAACCCTAGCTATTATAGGGCGAGGCGGCGCCCCAGGGACAGGTCTAGCAGCTAAGGAGCGGTTGGCACGTTCAATAATAAACATATTGGACAAGTGTTCAGTGCCAAAGATGTCGATGATGAGGTGCTCCATATAGGACTTCATTTTACCCACGTTGGTGGATTCTGGCAGTCGCGTGACGCGTATGTTATTGCGCCCGGACCGCGCCTCCAAGTCCTCATTCTTGGTCTGGATTAAAGACAGCAACTTTTCCATATTCAGAGTTTTATCCGTAACTGTAGTAAAACCATCCTCCACAGCCGAGACCCTCTGCTCCACCTCTCCCATGCGTGCGGACTGTTTTTCAAGTTGCGAAGACATATGCTCCAGTCGATTATTAACAGTAGCCATCGCCCTCTCTATCGACTGCAATGTCCATCGCATGGCCACCAGCGTAGCCTCCAGCGCGGGTGAGCTCTCTGACGCAGTGTCCCCCTCCAAATCCGAGGCCACTTTTTGCAGCGTCTTGGTTACCCGCTTGGCCTCAAAGGAGAGCTTGGTCTGGTGCCTGTTCGTCCTCCCCATCGTCGCAAAGCACACCACGGGTGGCAATGAGAGGGGTGGAGTGGATCCACACACGCAATGCAACACAGGGAGTCAAGGTGCCCCACCACTCCCAGTCAGCTGGCAGTCGCAGGCAGAGGAGTTTCAGAGGCCCAAATGCAGCTCTCCAGTTAGCCAGTCAGCAACATCATGCAAGCAGCCATGTATCCCAAGACGTCACTGGGATGTAGCAGGACACTCAATGAGGGGAGATCCTACTGCCAAAGCTGTAAGCAGACACTATGCACGCAGTTAGGGATTGTAGCAGTCAGTATTCACTATGGGCCACTACCCAATAAGCTCGCAATAATCGACTCCCAGCAGACCAGAATCCGTAATCTCAGCCCCCACAGCCAGTGTCAGCAACAGTATATTGTTGAGCACCACTAATGCAGCACCGATGTTCACCGCCAGGCTCAGAGCCCCACGTAGTGTTAATATGCAACAAATATCTCCTGGTATGGCGGGCCCTCCGGCTGCAGTATCGTCCCACCACACCGCAGTAGACGGAAATGCCTTTACATAGTGTTCAGCCAGTTGGCGTCAAATCCGTAGCTACCCCCAGCCCCGGCAACAGGCCCCGCACCTGACACAGCAAGACGGGAGCAGCCTCAAGCCTGAGCCCAACCCCACCTCCGCAGGCTTGAGCCCCAGGAGATGCCACCCCACTCACCGCGTCCGGCGCCGACAGGCACCGCCACCAGAGCCTCAGGGGTCCCACCGCGTCACCACAGGTCCGGAGATGGAGGTCCGGACTCTCCCGGCAGCAGCAGCCGCCACCACCGCAGACCCGTGCCGGGGGCCTCCGCTGTCACAACACTCCGCAGCAGCCCAGCTGAGGGCACACAACAGGCTCGTAGATGTCGGCCACCGCAGCTCCCAGTCGCAGCCCAGAGGTCCCATGGGCCGAGCCGTACACACCGCTCACCAGCTCGCCAGGAGGCCCGCCGTAGATCAGGTGGGTCCCGATGTTGCCGCACCTTTTCCAGCCACCGCCGAGGGATCGCAGCAGTAGCCCCACCGGTACCGCAGGTGGTAGCAGTCCTGACAGCGCTTCACACGATGCCGCAGTTGTTGATGTCACTCCTCCGTCCCGCGGCCTACCAGGACTCAGTGGCCGCCATGTCGGACCCAACCATGAGGTAGAGTGCAACTCCGCAGCTTGTATGGTCAGAGGGGGATTCCGAGACAGGTAGGCACACCCAGAGGAGCAGCTGTAACCACATAATCCTCACAGCACTCTGGATGTCGTTTATGTGGTATGATGCAGCGAATAAATGTCGGCCCAGTCAAGCAGAGCCTCACAGCAGTGCGGCCATCTTGCTGTGCGACCTCTAGTTCCCCAACCTCCCAACAAATTAATATATTTTGTTAAGTTTGTATGATCCCACCTGCCTCCTGTTGCTAGAGTGTGTTTCATTGTGCTCATTGCTACAACCATATCCTGTGTGTTTTTCTGTGTAAAGATCTGTATTATGTTTTGGGTGACGATAACCACCAACGGGATCCACATCTTGTCAAGACCAGACACTCTCTTAACTCATCCTGCTATTAATTTGGCACAGCTTCTGGGAATTTTACCTCTCTCATTCAATACCCACTTTTCCCTGGGGATTAATCAGTGATGCTTGCACTCATTTATTTAGGAGCAGTAGGGGTTAATCAACTGGAGATTGGGCGGACTTTCTTCGCTTCCGCGGATCTGCTATCTGGTGAGTGGATTGTGACACAGTGTCATTAGTTAATTTACGACCCATCCCATTAGTGGTGTATTATGTATTGTAAACCCTTTCAGTTTGTTCCACACATTTTAGTTATGTAGAGAGTAGTATGAAATGTCATCATCAGGCCATTCCTATGGGTTGCTAGCCAATAAATCCATAGTTGTCCCTCCTTCTATATCATATTTTAGAGTTGTTCATTCCTGGTACTAGTTGTTCTGATTCTTCTCATCTAAGATCCTCGGTTAAATGTCCTTGGGAGATTTAATGACTTGTCATTTTGATTGTGCCGTGACCACATCTTTGATTACTGAGACTTTTTCAGATGCGGATTTGTACTGTTCTCATTGTCACACCTATGTAACGTAAAAAATAAGGGCCCATAATCATTAAGATTACTTGGGACAAATTAAGATTTGTGTGTCTTATAACATTCCATGTGTATTTTTAACCATAGGTCTGGAGTTTTTTCGATGTAGAAACGTTGCAAACACTACATTTGTCACATGGGTAATGGCCCACTACTTTTAGTAGATTCCATAATGTGGCTGTTGTCCTGTCGCTAGCTACTCTCTCAGTTATAGATCTTGCATGGATGAGATAGTCCCTAAGGCTTGTGCCCCTTTTGTTGGAAAAAGGGTATTTTCAACTTTTAGTGTATCTGTATATAGGATCTGCCAGTTCTTATTAATACGTTTCTTCACTTAGTTGGATTTGTGATTATATGTGGTGACACAAATTATTGTAGTATCTTGTTCCAGTTCATGGGTGTCTTCTAATGTGGCCTGTCTCTTTAAGGTTTTGGCTCTTTTTCTGGAACTTTGTATGATCTTTTCTGGGTAGTCTCTTTCTCTACGTTTCTGTAATAGTGTGCCTGCCTGACATTTGAAATCCTGTAATCAACTGCAATTCCTTCTTAGGCACAGGAATTGGCCGTGAAGGGGGTTCTTTTACATTTCTTGGGTGACACCTGTGATATTTCAGGAGATTGTCTTTTAATTGATAGGTTTGTGATAAGTCTTGGTTATGATAGGACGCCTCTCTGGAATGCATTTTACATCGAAGAAGACCAGTTCTTCCCTGCTAATGTTATGACTGAATTAAAACAATTTCTTGCAGTTATTTAGCCATGCACAGAAATTTGTGGTTGATTGTTGATCAGCTTCCCAAATCGCAACAATGACATCAATATATCATGTCCATATCTTGACTCCGGACAGAAAAGGATTGTTTGGATTTATGTACAGTCCAGCCAGGCTAGGTAGTGTTCCTCATTGATGTGCTATGGAATTGCAGATATAACGCCCATACATACTCCCATAAAATATTTGTATTTGCTAGCCTGGTACATTCAAAATGCCTTGGTGTTGAGAGCTCCCACGCTCTGAGAAAATCATCTTTTCAAGAAATATTAATGTCTCTTCCTGTGTAAGGCTTGTATATAGGATTTCTATGTCTAGACTGATCAATAAATATTTTTGTGGATAAAATCTCATGTCCTTTAGGCGAACCAAAATATCTTTGGTCTCCTTCAAATATGTTGGTGTTCCCTACATTAGAGGACTTAGAAGGCTTTAGGGGATCCAATCCAGACTCAATGCATGACACTATCTTACATCATGGAGGTGGTGCCTTGTCTTCATGAATCTGGGGGAGGTTGTGAAAATAGGGACTTTCAGGGTTAGAATTCACCAAAAGCTCAGTTTTATTTTTAGATATCCAACCACCCTCCTTGGCGCCAGCAACCATGACCTTAATCGCCTTCAAAAGGGTGGGATCTTTGCTTAGGATCATATAATATTTCTCATCCAGAGGAGGCGTAAACACACTTTCTTTGTATTATGTAGCAGTTTATTTGAGAAGGCCGCCCCTTTATCCTCTGATTTCATGATAATCTCTCCATCTGTTGTGAATTCCCTGACTACCATGCTGTCTGTCCTTGACATGTTATGAAAGCTCTTGATACTGGTGGGGTCCAAAGCCTTGATTTCTTTTGTCATTATATGTTTGAAGGTTTGGATCTACAGCTGTAATTTAGATGTTGGTGGGCAAAAACATTTCATTCAAGTATGTGTCATTCATTTTTTTTATTTTTTTTTTATTGAAGTTTATGTCAGCAGACAGATACATGATAGCCCAAACAGTGATCTTTTAGTATAGTCATTACAAAGCAATTACACAGAATTACAAATATCTTACGAGCAATCCTCACTATTACATTGGGACATAACTTTCTTGTGGCTATATCTAGAGAAAATCATAAGATGTCTTCTTTTATTTCCAAGAGTTCATGAGATTATAAGCCTAACCACATTGCAATGGGTTGCCATAATTTAATCCCCACTTCTTTCCTTATAATGCCCTTAGTTCTATACAATGCCATTTCGAGATGGTATGTGGAGATTAATCTAGTTTGCCAATTAATAAAAGTTGGCGGTGACTCATCCAACCATTGAGAGGTGATACATAAGCGAAGAATGGCCATACAAATAAAAACAAATCCCTGCTCAGCGGGAGACCGGTCATTCAACATATTCTCTTGACAACCAAATATCACCAATGTTGGTGAGATTTGAATTGGTATCCCCAGCTTGTCAGTAATAAAAACTCCTACATCTTTAATAAATTTGAAAAGTTTAACACAACTGAAAAACATATGAATAGCATCAGCCACAAATAAGCCTCAGCGACTACAGCTGGTCCCCCTTCCTGTATTCCACTTGGCCAATTTCCCCGGTGTATAGTATAATCCAAAAATTGACATAAAATGCTGCGATTTTAGAGGACCATTATAGAGAACATTCGTTGCTAGGTCAATACTTCCTATCAGGTTAACCCCTACCAACCCTTTATTCGTCCATTTCCTCTCACATACTTCTAAATCATCCTCCACTTTAGCTATAAACAGCTGATAAAGAAGGCCCATTTTAGCTCTTGATCTAAGTGCTTCCACAATCTCGATTTTATTCACTATAATCTCATTCTTTTTTAATTTCTGTTCACAAAAGCTACGAACCTGGAGATATTTTAAAAAATCCCTTCGATCTAGTTTATAAGTCTTTTTCAGAAATTCAAATGAGACAAAATGAGTCCCCTGAAACAAATCCCCTAAGTGCTGAATGCCCATATTTTGCCATCTTGTCATTACATAATCGCGAAAGATCCCCGGTAAAAAAAAGAGTTTTGGAGAGGAGTATAAGCACTCAGATCTGAGCCTATGCCTAGCTTCTTTTTTGTTTTTCTCCATATTGTATACGCTGCAAGAACTGCCTTAAATTTCGTTTTTTTAAAATAGCTTGGCTCAATTATACGATTCAAACACTGCTTTGCTTCGGTTCCTAAAAGCATCTCATATATTGAGGGGGCAGCAAAATCTAATGTCGGATCTTCCGGCAGAATTAACACCCCATATGTTGCAGTATGACAATCCAATGATACAATTGGAAATTGGGTATCGCCCATCCTCCTCTCTCTCTAGGTAAAAAACACCATTTCATAGCTCTTCTAGCTCGATGATAACCCCAAAGAAACCTTGAACACATTCTCTCAATTCGAGCAAAGAAAACGGCAGGAATTAAAAATGGGATGGAACGAAAAACTTACAAAAATTTTGGAAAGATCAGCATTTTTAAAACGTTACTACGACCATACAATGACAGGTGTAAGTTATTAATCCTTTCTAAGGTTTTGTTAGATGAGCTGATGATGGGATCGAGATTTATAGCAATAATATCCTCTACCTTGGATGTGATTTTAATGCCAAGATAAGTTGCCTCAGTCTCAAAGATCATGTTTTCAGGGCAGCCAATTTGTGAATGGAGCATTTGGGTTTTGGTTATATTTAATTTATAGCCTGAGAATTTCCCAAAGATTCTCGCCTCCTCAACTATCCGGGGTAAGGCCTCTTCAATATTTGACGTTATCACAGCAATGTCGTCTGCATATGCAAATACTTTAAAAGAACCAGTGTTTATTCGTATTGGTTTTATTATTCTATCTCTCTCTAGAATAGCTATAAAGGGATCAATATATAAGGCGAATAACAAGGGGGAGCAGGGACAACCTTGTCTCGTCCCCCTTGCAATCGCCACTTCTCTAGAAACTTCCCCACTTACACGAATTACAGCTGAAGGATGAGAGTACAGAGTCTGTATTGCAGTGATAAATTCTATCGGAAATCCCTTCCAAACCAAGACCGCCCACAGAAACCGCCACGAGACCCTGTCAAATGCCTTTTCGGCATCCAACAGGGCCACGCCAACAGGGGATCTTGTACTTTGTGACCAATCCAATATGGCAATAATCCTTTTAATATGGTCGGTAGTATCTCTGCGCTGAATAAACTCATGCTGCCTCAAAGAAACTAAACCGGGAATCAAATCACACATCCTACTCGCCAAAATTTTAGAATAGATCTTGCTATCTGTATTCAAAAGCGAAATTGGCCTATATGAACCCAGTTCAGTTTCTTTTTTTCCTTTCTTTTTAAAAACTACAATTATTGCTTTTGACCATGAATCTGGTGCTCTGCCTAAGTAAGCCTGTTGACATACTTCCACTAGTTCGGTTTTTAATGTATTCCAAAACGTACGATAAAATTCTAGCGGGATGTTATCGGGGCCCATAGCCTTACCCTGTGCCAAAGCTAAAAGTGCTAGTTCCACCTCTGAAGAATCCAAAGGGATAGATAATGTTAATTTGCTATGGTCTGATAATGTCTCGGAGGTCAGAATGCTAAAATACTCTTTTTCTTCCTCAACACCCAATCCAAGCCCAGTATCAGATCCAAGAGTACTATATAAGGTTTGGTAAAATCCTTGGAACGCCTCAAGAACCCCTGCCTTAGTATCCTGCAAATTCCCTTGTAGGTCCACGATTTTTGAAATATCATTATACACAGCTCTCTCCCTTAACCTCTTTGCCAATACCCTGCCGGTATTTTCACCAAATTCATACGCTTCTTCTTTGTATCTTATAAATTTATCAGCAATCTGATCCGCAATATTAGAATATGCAAACGATCTTGCAATAGTAAGATCCTGCTGGGCCTTTTGGACTAAGGCAGGCTCCCAGCCAAGTCGTATTGAGTCAGCTAGTTTACATTCGGCAATGGTCACCCTTTCAAAATCTTGTTGGTGTTTCCTTAAAACTTTCCTACGTTTAAATTTAGAGAAGCTAAGTGTTTCTCCTCTAACAATTGTTTAAATGTATCCCATACAATCTCCTGTGAGGCTGTCCCCTTATTTATAGCAAAAAATTCCTTGATGACCTTGCTCATAAATTGAACATACTCTTTATCCACTAATAACTGCCTGTCAAAAGTCCAAGGTCGAGGGCCTAGTTGAAACCCTGAATCCAAAGCCAGCTCTAAAACCAACGGGTTATGGTCTGATACCAATTTAGGATGAATCGAGATATTGACTTTAGATAACAGGGCTTCCTCAATGAAAAAATAATCTAGACGGGCAAATTTGGAATGGGGGGCAGAAAAAAAAGTAAAACCAGAATTATCGGGGTATAATACGTTCCAAACATCATGCAACCCGTGCTCTATCATTAAGCCCCTTAATGTAGAATACATTAACTTCTTTCTACCTGTATAAACACGGGTTGATCGAGCATTAAATCCAGCAGCAATATTTATGTTAAAATCACCGCACATTATCACAGGATGTGGCCATTGGGCTATTTCAAGATTAATGAAATCTAACAATTCCGAATCGTCCAAATTAGGACCATAAATATTACAGAGGGTAAGTGTCTGTTCCCCAATCCTAAATTCCCCAATTGCCCAACGGCCCCATCTATCTGCTGCTGCCCTAATACAGCTGCTAACTCCCCATTTTATCAAAATAGCAACCCCTCTTTTCACCCCTGATTGTTTAGAGCATACTACCAAGTCTAAACCTAAATTCTTCAAGAGCCCCCTATTCGCCCAAGCAATATGCGTCTCTTGTAAGCAGAGTATATCAATGTGTAATATTTGCACAACTTTGGCCAATACCTGTCGTTTTTTAGAGTCATTAAGGCCACATATATTCAACGAGCAAATTTTTATTTTCCTATCCATTATGATCAAAAAGAAACGTAGACAGTTTATCTAGTGCTACCGCCACCACTAGAGTTACCACACTCTTAAGATGTATAATTTTCCACCATCCATTGTTTAGAGCTACATGCTTTGTTTCTGCTGCTGACTTTTCACCCGCCCGCCACCTTCCCACCAAACCCAACCCCTCCCCCCCCACTCCCACCCTCAGAACCCACCCTCCTCTCCCTGTCTCCCTACCTAACACATGAGGCCCAGGGATCATCAATCCCTGTAAAATATGGAGTGCCGTGTCCTCCCTTCTCCAGAACTCTCCGAAAAGAGAAATATAAAACTAAAACAAACAGACTTGTCAGAATACTAAACACTTTTATAACATTTACCCCAGTCGTTCTCTATTTTATACCCTCAAGATATTCTCTGGCCTTAACTTCAGACATGAAAAATTTTGTTTGCCCCTTAAACATAACTTTCAGTTTAGCCGGATTCTGCAGAAACACCACTGCCCCCTTCTGTTGAAAGTCAGGTATCAATTGGCGCAGATGCCATCTTTTAGAGACAGTGGCCTGGCAGAAATCTGGTCTAACAAAAAATTGCAGTCTTTAGCAGATGCTTTCTTATCCGGTCGTGCTCTCGTAAAGATATCTTCCCGAGCTAAGAAATTATTGAAACAAACAAGGATTGCCCTGGGAAGATCTTCTTCTCCTTCACGTAGCTGTCTCTTTTTAAAAGGAAAGCGATGCGCCCTTTGTATTTCCTTTGTCCAATCCCATGTTGTCAGTTCGGGAAAAGCTTCTCGTAGTAATTCTGCAACAAATTTCCGTATATTAGAACCCTCCTTCTTTTCAGGTACACCTATAAAGCGTAAGTTATTTCTTCGGGTATCATTTTCTATCTCAGATAGTTTATGACTAAGATCATCCCGATGGGCTTTAACTAGCTCCAATTCTGTTTTCTGGATGACAGCCGCATCCTCCAGTACTGAGATTCTGGCCTCAGCTTCTGTGACTCTGTCACCAGTTTCTGCACATGTTTTTATCACTTTTCTAAGAGCGTTCTTAACTTTGCAGCAAGTAGCTTGAGTGCGTAAATTCTCTGCTTTGCTCTCTGCTCTATGACTCATCATTGTATCATAAATTGTGGCCAGAGTGATCTCCAGAGGGGTAGATTTTTCTTTATCCAAACTCTCTATGTGCTTTACAGGTGTTCTTCCTTCTCTTTCTAATTCTGTTAGTCCTTCTGTTTTTTTAGCCTGTAACTGTAACGCTCTTTTCTTACGTTTCTTAACCGTTGCAGTACTTGGGCTTGGAGAGTCTAAGTTTCCTTTAGCATTCTGCGTTGAAGCACTGTCATCACTATCCTCTACCCACTCTCGACTACCATTTGCGCTCTCATCAGAGGAGGGGTCTGACATGGAATAAAATTTTTCGCCAATCTCACATGTAGGTTTTAAGCCCTGCCCAACTTCACCTGAATCAGGTAGATCGAGCTCTATGCCTTGTTTCATTGCATTTGCCAAATCTTTCTTGCTGCCTAGCAAAGACTGTTTAGTACAATCCACAGTTCCATGACAAACTTCGTCTCCCATGACGCCATTCTCCTCACGACTCAGGCTAAGATTCAGAGCAGTCTGGATTTCTGTAGTTTCAGTTGTTCCTGTTATTTCTACTAACCTAACATTATCCTGTCCAGTCCTAGCCTGAGGAGTTATATTTACAGGGGGGTCTGTTGTCGTTGAGAGAAATGGATCATCAACATCACCCACCAAGTTAACACTACCATCAAGCAAACTACTATCAGGGACTGGAATACCTGGTGTGGTTATTGTAGTTAATGTGCGCGATACTGCTGCTTGAGTTTCTAAGTTCTTCAGAGTTTGACGCTCAAACATTGCCTTCAAATTTAATGAGCCTTGTTGTGGTGATTGAAGGACTGTAGCATTATAAGAAGACAAAGCAACGCCCTTATGAGCATTACTGGGAATAGTAATTTGTGAGCTCTCACCTCCTTCGTCTCCACCGGCACTCTCCAGCGCTCCTGACACAGCAGGTAAAGTCCCAGCTTTACCGCTACGTGTAACGGCTTTCGCCGGCGGTTTGGGGGGCATTTTCTTTTTGCGCGCCACAGCGCCTCCACTATCGGGGGCAACACGGGAGTAAAGACCCAGCAACAACGCTGGAAAATGCCAGAGACAAGCTCGGTAACCGCTGTAATATATCCCGCCGAGCATCAGCATCAACCCGCTCACAGTCGGAAAAGGTGTCCGCTCTGTCTGTTACTGCCTCCAGTTGACGGCGTGCAGTCTCCGAGTCACGAACGCAGGATGCAGAATTTTCACCAGGTGTAGCCATTCGCACTCGCAATAGGACCGTGAGACCGCGATCTCGTACTCCGTCGTGGTTGAACTCAGCTCCAGGCAGTTTTCTCGCTCTTTGAAAATTCCTTTGCCTTGCTACTTTGTTGCCACGGCGTATTTTCACTCAGAGTCCTAAGCGCAAAACAGACTTTTCAATCAGCCGGCATAGAAACAGTCAGGTGAGGGTACAAGACCAGTCCCTTCTCGGAGAGTCAGAAGGGAGAGTTTCGAGCTGCTACACAGCCCACACCACGGCCGCCATCTTGCCTCCGCAAGTATGTGTCATCCTTATTAGAACTTGTTTCCTTATTTCCAAAAATGCTTTTAGTTGATACATCTGAAGAACTCAGCAAGTTAGCAATGGAACCTAAATGTATCCACTGTGGCAGGTGGAGCAAACCCCAGTCTAATATTAAGGATATCTAGATGGATCTGGCTGAACTCTTTATTAGTGTCATTGCCCACTAGTGTGTGCTAATACTTAGTCCTGGTGTTGTTCCCCTGGTCATACTCCTTGTGTATGTTCTTGTTTGGTTATTCTCCAAAGCATCTGTGTATTTTTTCATTTTCCCTCTCTCTGTTATTGTGTGAGAATTTCTGGGGGAGGCAGTGAATGTGTTCATCCACCCATAATAATAAGGTTGGGCAATGAGGACAAAATAAATAAATAATAATAATATGGTTGGGGTAGTGGTTGTATTTGAGGTTGGTAAAAGTGAGCTGGAGAGAAATTGTAAGTGTGCCATGGTTAACCCCAGGACCAGCCCATTTGTCTACCATACTGTCTGCCTTATTGACCATAACGACTATTCCAACTATCCAAATCAGAGGATCCACTGTCTATTGATTTGAAGTCTGTCCTCTCTTCAGTTTTCTCTTTTGATATAGATTAGTCTGGCACCAAATAGGGGTACACATTTAAGTGGCAAAATAGTTTTTTGTCTTTCTGTAATTTGTAAATGTAGACAAAGAGACACCATTGATAACAATACTCTCATGGAGTGCCCCATCTTCTTTTAAAACTTGACCTAAGTATTCTTTATTAAACTTCGGAAGGACAATTAAAGTAATTTTAGTTGAAGTGTTTGAGGACTCTCACCAACTGAGGATATCAGTGGCATGCTGCATCATAGAGTCCTTGTCTATAAATCTATTTGTTCTAGATGGGCATGACCTTGAAACCCAAGGGCCTGTAATATTGTTTACTGATGGCATCCTAGAATTTAGAATTTCCTTTGGTATATTTCAAAATGTTATGAACAGAGACTTAGATACATTTTAAAAACAAGAAGAGACACCTCATGAGAAAGTTATTTTCTCCGGTGTCTTTTGGTCTACATGTGTCAGCCAAGTGATTGCCTTACTTGTCCAAGTGACTTTCATCAGAATCTATGATGAATCCCTTCTTTCGAACCTCTCCTATTCATTTGTTTCTTTTTTTTAGTTTTGTTAGGTTCTTTTTATTGTATCTCACTATTTATGCATGTTACCTTGCCCAGTTATGCCACACTTGCACTCCATTGCATGCTTCACATACAAACACTCTGATCAGATTTTGCTATAGGGTATCTGTGGGTTAAGAAAGAACTGTTAATTGTTATCCAACGTCGTTATCTGTACAATCTATTTCAAATTTTGGTGGGTCACAGAGTGAACACTGTACAAACAATGACTATATTTTTATGTTGCTATTGTGCACTAGTTCCTTCAACGGAACCTCCCCCAGAACAACAAAAACCTTTGTGAAATATAAAACATAGTTTAGTGTTGTCACTTGTAAAACATGCATTAAACAAATAAACTCTGCTTCATATCTTACAATAATAATTTCCTTATCATGCCCCTTGAGGTTTTAAGAGCTGGGAAGAACTTACTGCCACACTTTGTCAAGGTAGAGAAGTCAAGAGATGTTGGATTTAGATCTCAACCTGTAGGCCTGTTAGCATCTGCCATGCTCCCCTCAAAACCTCAATCTCCTTGCTACTCCGAAGATCCTTGCCTGCGTGTACTCTGTTTGGAATGTCCAGACCTCGCATAATGAGGTTTGCATGATGCTGGGAATTTTTCTAATTCTTTGTGCCTTCCACGCCACATAATTTTTGTCACTGGGTGTCCCGTCGCTTGCATGTCACATGGGTCGACTTGAGTCACATGTAGGGGACATTCTCAAGCTATGTCGCTCCACATCTAAATCCATGTAAAATGGCCTGATTGTTTGTATCCTCATGTGATATCGCTGTATGTCGTTATCTATGAGAGATGGGCTGATTGTTTCTCTGGTATGTGGATGTGTATAATTATATTTTCACGTATCTATGGCAAATTTTGTACCCAATGGATTTTACATTCCTCTTTCTAACAGAGTCGGTATTTATTTTCGAGTTGCTGTCTGAAATTTTCTTTAACAGTTCCGTTAACACATGATGAGCTTTTTCACCGTCTCCTTTCTTGTACTCATGTTACCACTCCTTAAGCAAGCAATGTGTTACGTCCCGTTCTGCATGTGCCGCTTCGCAACACATTTAGTAAACACCCTACACGGGAGGGGCTTTTGACAGTGTTATAATTCTTACCTGGTTTTGATTCTTTCTTTAATTTTTGCACGTTTTAGTTTTTTAAGCAGTCTTTAAACCCTGCCATTTCTCTAATTATCTTGTCTACACAATACTTGTACATAGAGCTCAAACAAGATACTTTTAATTTGCTTTCGTTAGTCAGTATTTTGGTGGTCAATATCTGAACAGAGGGTTTGTATGTGAAGCATGCGGTTGAATGCCAGTGTGTCATGACCAGGCAAGTTAAGACACATAAATAGTGGGTTACCACAAAAAGAACCTAATAAGAACGAAAAATCAAATAGGAGAGTTTCTAAAAAAGGGGTTCATCATGGGTCCTGATGAAAGCCACTTGACTGAGTGAGGCAATCAAGTCAAGTCATAAGCTTTTATTCGATTTGAAAGATACAAATCATACAAGCAACAACTAAAAAACAATTCATTACATATATAATGACAGTTCTAAAAAAGACTTGAAATGTACACATGAATAACGCATACAGGGACCTATGGTAGCATACACCGGGCAACAGTATTTAATAAAATATATAACATGGCTAAAAATGTATTTTAAAAGGGTCATAAAAGTACAGACAGGAAAATACAGTTAGCGCATCAAGTGCTTTTCCTGGCAGCTGTACATAATAATATAAACAAACATTTAAATACAATGGGTGTAGAGCAGCATAAGCAAGAACGTTGATGTACAGACAGGAATTATATGTTTATGGCAGCACAATGCTTTTCCTGGCAGCTGTACATTTCAGGATATAAGTAGCAACAAAAAAACAAATATCCACGTTCTCTAAAGAAGATAATAGTACTAGGGCACTCTTAGTAGTTCTGATGTTGTATTTTAAAAAGATGGGTTTAAGGTATTTTACTCTTAAAAAGTGATAACATTTACAAAAAAGTAAAAAATGGCAGCAACTCTGACGTGAGGTATTGTCGCAGGGACAGGGCATTTCTGATCTAATTTTCTGGTTTGGAAAAGCAACAAGGTGACGTACAATACCCAATCTTACTCGAGTTAACACAAATTGATGGGATGGACGGGACACATGTACAAGATAAGTTTGAAGCCCCGGGGGTAAATTCAATTCCTTGTAAAACCTCACTGTAGCTAACTTTCCATACACCTTATCTCGCTCATTCCTTTTGAAATCAATGAATGTTTGTTTGATTTCCTTTTTGGGAATAGCTACTGCCTGTTCAGGGTCTAAAAGAATGTCAATATCAAATAGGGATTTATACCAGAAATGAATATATTTCAACCACTGAATACATGATGAGTAATCCAGGCCTATACAATCAAGAATAATTTCTTGAGTGAATCGTGTCTCAGACTTAGCCCAAATAGAACGCCACAATAAGAGTGGCCGAACGGCTGCTAAATCAGAGATTTGCACGATCCCTACCTCATCATGGATTAATTGTACACATTTAGTAAACACCCTACACGGGAGGGGCTTTTGACAGTGTTATAATTCTTACCTGGTTTTGATTCTTTCTTTAATTTTTGCACGTTTTAGTTTTTTAAGCAGTCTTTAAACCCTGCCATTTCTCTAATTATCTTGTCTACACAATACTTGTACATAGAGCTCAAACAAGATACTTTTAATTTGCTTTCGTTAGTCAGTAGTTTGGTGGTCAATATCTGAACAGAGGGTTTGTATGTGAAGCATGCGGTTGAATGCCAGTGTGTCATGACCAGGCAAGTTAAGACCCATAAATAGTGGGTTACCACAAAAAGAACCTAATAAGAACAAAAAATCAAATAGGAGAGTTTCTAAAAAAGGGGTTCATCATGGGTCCTGATGAAAGCCACTTGACTGAGTGAGGCAATCATTTGGAAGAAACATATAGACCTAGAGACACCAGAGATAGTAATACTCCTGTTTTAAAACTTTTCATATACGTATTCTTTAATAAACGTTAGAAGGACACTTAAAGTAATTTTAAACTTTAGGATCCCACAAGCAAAAATAATAACAAAGCATTCCCCTAGTTTTCAAGAGTGAGCCCATCCAGAGACAATACGTTTCTGAACAAGGACTCTCTGATGAAAAATGTCAATGGTGATCCCAGTGGGTATGATCCTACAAACAACCATTAGGGTTATCCCTGAAGAACAGACATAGAGAGATAGCATAACAAAGCAGCAGTGGGTCTCCTCTTAAATGATCAAAAAGTATTGATAATAACACATCTACCAGAAAGCTACATCCGCCTATAGTCAAACCTAAAAATGTGGAATGAAGTAATTTGAACAATGTCAATGATTGTGAAAGAATAGATGAGTTTATTGGGATGCTCAAGTCCTGCATAAACAGATGTACAATGGCAATGTCTAACAAAGGCAACCAACAAGCTCAAAAGTCACACCTCAGGAACCCAACCATACAATTATAACTAAGCATGGGCGGATTTTGTGGATCCACGATTCACGGATTTGCGTATTCACGGATCGTGGATCCGCCAAATCCGCAGATTTTGCGGATTTGCGGATCGGCGGATTTGGGGCGGGGCTTCCATGCCAGGACCATCGTGCCAGAATGAACCCTGCCCTTCATATTTATTCAAGAAGACGCCACCGTTTTGTGCCATACCTCTACTCAACTGGAGTACTTTCTACTGGATAATCAGTAAGTGCTACCTCGTTGGGTAAATGTATAGTGCTTTTACTACACTACAGCTACCTAAAGTGCAAGAGAGTTGTCTACAGCGACCAGGTGTGTGTTACTACGCAATCGCGCCGAAGGGCGCAGGGGTCCCTTGAGTGAGCTATCATAGTGGGTAAATGGCGGGAAGACGGTGCACACCATGAGTGTGTGGGCGGGGCCAAACGGACGGGGCTTCCATGCGAGTGCACATGCCTCTTGTGTGTATAAAAGGTCAGAGACCGATCAGAGCAGCAGATGAAGATACAGAAGCTCCTGGCCACAGGAACAGCACGAGGATTGCGCTCGTGAAAGTCAAGGATGCAAAGGCCTCTGTCCAGCATCACAGCTGATTTTCGATGGTATATTTGGGAAGAAGGCACATCTGCCCAGCCTTGACAATGCTCACGATTGTTTTTTGGGCCGATGAATGAGTCACTGAATTTAAGCTTCAACTAGGGCACATGCTTAATTGATATCTGTAAGTGCTTCCGGTTGAGGTTTAATTTTTGTGCCAGGACCGTTGTGCCAGAATGAACCCTGCCCTTCATATTTATTCAAGAAGACGCCACCGTTTTGTGCCTGTTGTAACTATTTTACGATGGCGCCGGCAAGCTGCAAGCGCCATCCTAAAATAGTTACTAAATTAGCTTCAACAGGAAGCTCTAATAGATAAAATAAAGCAGGCGCTCGAGCACCTGCTTTATTTTAGCTATTAGAGCTTCCTGTTGAAGCTAATTTAGTAACTATTTTAGGATGGCGCTGGCAGCTTACCGGGGCCATCGTAAAATAGTTACAACAGGCCAGCAAGGCTTGAACTTTTGCCCCCGGAATCCGCCGCTCGCGGATTTGCGAATTCGCGGTAAATTCACGGGAGGTCGCGGATCGCGAATTTACCGAAAATTCGCAAAATCCGGGAGCGTAACGGATTTTGCGCTCATACTTAATTATAACTACATTAGCACAGTGATCATGAATGGGCTGGATGGACTTAGGGAGGGCCAGTTGCTTGACCTTCAAAATGTCTATGATGTGAATCCTAGAAAAACAATCAGTGAATGACCATTCACGCGCTTACTATCCCACAGGGTGTTCCATTCCTCTATTAACAGCCACATGCCAAAAGAAGAGAAATGTTTGTATTTGGTTGATGCTATCCTGGTACATTTAAAATGTCTTGGTGTTGTGTACTCGCACTCTCAGAGAAAATTGTATTTTCAAGAAATGTCACTTTCTCTTCCTGTGGAAGGCTTGTATACAAGATTCCTATGTCTTGACTGATCAGTAAATATTTTTGTGGAGAAAATGTCATGTCCTTTAGGAGATCTAAAATATATTTGGTCTCCTTTAAATATGTAAGCATTCCTTGCATTAGAGGAGTTACAAGATGTTAGGAGATCCAAGCCAGACTCAATGCATGACACTATCAGGCATCCTGGAGGTGGTGCCCTGTCTTCATGAATCTGGGGGCGGTTGTAAAAATAGGGACTTCTAGGGTTAGAATTCACCCTAAACGTAGCTTAGTTTTTAGATCCAACCGCCCTCCTTGGCATCATCAACTATGACCATAATCACCTTCAAAAGGGTGAGGGTGGGATCTGTGCTTAGGATCACATATTATTTCTCATCCAGAGGAGGGTGTTCCCTTCCTCTATTAACAGCCACAGGTCAAAAGAAAAGAAAGAGCGTCCATTCAAAAGTCGTATGATCACCAAATTCATCTTGATCTACAAAATTAAAGACTTCTGGCCAACACATTTTTAATTCCATTGGCAAGTCGTCCTTGGAACTGCCCCAGAGCTTAGATAGGTGATATTCCTAGCATCTATAAAAGTGCGTAGTTACAGCACAGTAATCAACACTTGTGATACCGTGTCAGAATGTCCATGGATCAGAACTAGCCAGCATACTACGCTGTGAGTGAACTGAAAGAGTTCTACGCTTGGGGAAATACCTGTTTTGGCCGTGGACGCTGCCGTGAGGGGAACGGCTCTTCAATCCTTCCTGGGAGTGCCGCCGCAGTAGCGAGAGCGCCGCCGTGAGGGGAACGGCCACCGTAGTCGCAGTAAGCCACCACCGCCGCAGGGACTACACTTCCCAGCTGCCCCGTCGGGTGTGGCGCGACCAACGTGACACCATCGGAGCGCCCCTTAAGAGGGAGGAGTGCCTCTCGCCCCGCGAGTCACGCGCGGGAGCGCCCGGGGAGAAGCCCGGGCAAAGGGCGGGCCCTCTACGGCCCTCATCGGCACGAGTAGGCCAGGCCAGGCCATCTCCTTAAAATCCTTCCCTGTGCATTAGGGAGTAGTCCCTGCAAGTTTTGCTTTTATTGAGTGGGGGTGTTAATGCTTTTGGTTGACCGCCTCCTACGTCCTAGCTATCCAGACGGGGGTCGGCTAGCAGGCTGGATAACCTTCGCCGAATCGCCCAGGAGCTGGGAAAAGGAGCGGCCCACTGTTGAAAAGTTGACAGCAGAAAAAAAACACCTCTACGAACCAGGAAACAAGTCCGCAGGACATCTGCAAAAGGCACTGAAGTAAGACTTTTGTTTTAACGTTGAGAATAATACCTTGTTATTTTATTGAATTGTGGACGTAAGATATTCACACACCTTCGTGTAATTATGCCTAAAAGAAATCACCATATGGCATCTGAAACACCAAAGAATACTATGGAAAATTACCTTGTCCAAGTGGTTAACAAGATAAACAGTGAGCGCAGACAATCATTGGGTCTGTCCCAGTCACCTATTCTCCATCACTTGAGCCCACCCACTTCCTCACAAACAAATGAGTCCCTGCTACTAGACTCCAACAATGATGCCCATGAAACAGCTTCCTCAGTAATTGTTAATATTGATACCAGTGCAGATAATGTGGCGGACATTGAGCAGCATGCGGACAATGTTTTAGATGCACAGGTTGTAATTGAGGGTGAAGAAAACGAAGAAAAAGAAGAAGTGGAAGATGAACCACCTGTAAAGCACTCCTCAAGGGCAGTTAGAGCCTGTCGCAGACTACAAAGTAAACGTGGGGGGACACGCTCAGGAAAAAGCAAGGTTATATCACCGCAAAAATCAAAAAGTACTTGCCAGAACAATGAGGAGAACAATCTGAGGGAAATATGGGATGAGGACCTAATGTCAAGAATAGCGGAGCTGTTAGAAATAAAAATTCAGACTATTATTAAGCCACTTATTAGCAAGATTGATAAACTCTCTGCAGAGATAAAGAAATTGGGAGGTACTCAAAATGTATTAGCAGATGCGATAGAAAATGTTTTAAGCAATGTCAATAAGGGCCGTGATTGCCCAAAAGAAGATAACGAACCTGGGTTAATATCAGATACTACCCCACCAGGGCCAACTCTTCCAGAATGCCCACAAACTGGCCACACTATCAATGACTTGCCACCAGAAGCCCCAACTGTTCAATTAATTGATCCACCACATGTCACAGTGCCCCCTACCTTTGAGGAAAATTCTACACAATTTGTAGTTGAAGCATCACCATTGGTGTTAGTGCTAGCTAATACACCAATTCTACCACCGGGTCAAATCGAGTCAGCCTCGTCACTAAAAAGCAAGGCACTATATTGGCTGTCAAATAATATGCGGATGGCACAGGGGGGAGAACAACGGTTGGCTGACGAAATTAAAATGGCAAGGAGGATTGGATGGATAGGAAATAAGCAAAAAAAATGGAAGGGTGACTGTGTGATATTAAATTTTTCAACTCCAGCTGCTCTTCCTGATATTCTATCCAATATACTTCCACCACAAAAAAGAAGTAGTTCTATAATCCCCCTTACATTAGAATTTTTTTATAACGAGTCGCAAAAGGCCAACAATCATAAGCCCCTGAAGCCAGCTTGGTTAGTGAGAGACAATGGATGGGGTGGGGGATCTACAATGTTTGACATGACTTATGCTCCCAAAAATAGGGCTGGCCCATGGCAAGTTAACCAACAAAACACTCCTCGTCACACTACCCCAGGGCAAAACTGGGATCTAATGGGTAGACGAGGGCCTGGTATACTAGCTAACAACCGTGGGATTTTAGGTAGTGTTAAATATAATGGAGGATGGCCAGGTATGCAGCAGAATCTATTGTATCCTAATACCCCAGCACCCATAGGCAATGGTAACTATAATGGAGGATGGCCGGGCACTCACCAGAATTCACCTTTTCCTATCACACCTGCACCTAGATGGAATGTACCTGCAAATGGCTGGGGTTTTGGGGCCCCATCTTATAATTGGGGAGTCAGCACCTCAAATAGGTTTGAGGCCCTAGCTGGTCTAGCCGATTTCGATTGACATGATGGAGGGGTTTTGACAATGTCATGTGGCGCAAACCATATACATCCTGGTTTGGTTCCTGAAGCTGCACCAAAGCAGATTGCACTTGTCAAAAATCCACAACAGTTATTGCATCCTGTTGACACAATGGTACGAACACCATATTTAGATGTAAATGGATCAACGACATTACAGCAGGCAACAGAGAAACTAGACGTTCTAGGTTTAACAAAAATTATCTGTTGGAACATCGCTGGTCTGAAAAAAAATCTTTCTGATCCGGCCTGGCATGACTATCTGGCTAGTGGGGATTTAATTATGTTCCAGGAAACCTGGAGGCTTGAGAACTTTTTTAAGGTTGACTATAGATCTTTTTTCATCCCCGCAGTAAATACAAATGGGGGAAGACCTTCTGGCGGCTTAACAATTTGGGTGAAAATTACAGGAGGCCTGTCCTTTAAGCAAATTGATACAAATAATCCCGACCTTTTATTACTTGAGTTAAAAAACACTACGGGTTGTATCATTTACGTGATCAATATCTACAGCAGACCACATCGATCATGTAAAGAATCACCAGTTGTAACCCACTTGAGCAATATTGTGGCGGGGTTTGATCAAAATGCAAAAATGATTATAGGTGGTGACTTCAACAGAGGTTTTGAACATATAATAGGTCTAGAAGACATCTATAAGGATGAGGACAGTGCCAACAATATCCCTTTAGTTGACACAAATTATAAAGCACCCTGTACAGTGAGTGCCTTACAACTATTGAATTTGACCCTAGAGTCAGGCCTGCGTGCCTGTAATGGGCGGTTGCCATCAGACTGCCCCAGCAAACCAACATTTACTAGAGGGGCGAATCACAGCCATTTAGATTATTTGTTAGTTTCTGTGAATTTATGGCCCTTGACCATCGACTTAATGGTAGATAACCGCATAGAAAGTGACCATTATCCCTTGATCTTATCTGTCCAGACTCAGATCTTTAAAACCCTTGATAAAAGCGTTATTAGTACAGTTTCCCTGCCACAGGACCCTCTAGTGGCAAATAACCGTAGATCCCTGAAGTGGCCAGTGGTATTAGACAACACAAAAATCATTAGCCAAATCTATAACGTATTTGTGAGGCATATGTCTGCTCTTTTAGGGAATACCACTGTCATCAAAAATCCTCGCCCAATAGAATCCCATGAACATCTAATTAACCAACTTGGCGAGATCCTGACCAAGGCGGTAAAAAGATCATATAACGCCCAAAAGAGCAAACAAACAGGGATTACCTGGTACAACCAGGAATGCCGGAAAGCCAAAACAGACTTAATCATAGCGGTCAGGGGGGATCCAGCGGATATTGTGAGAACAAAGAGAGCCCTGTATAAAAGAACCTTGTTAATGGCCAAAAAGGAGTGGGACGAAAGGGTTTGGTCAGATCTGTTGGACGCATGTAAGTGTAAAGATCAGACCTCCTTCTGGAGCCTCATTGCTAGAGGCACCAGGGGGGCGACTGAATGCAAAGATAAATTCTTAGAGGAGAAAATATGGGTTGAGCACTTTACCTCGCTATATTCTTGTGATAGCCCAAGCGAGATTGAAGGCTGGGATATTTTGCAGGCTCCTTTTGCAGTGCTTGACACACCTCTTGTTTTCTCTTTGACAGAAACAATCCTAGCAATCAAGGCAGTTAAGCCAGGGAAGGCGCCAGGCCCTGATAAAATACCAGGTGATCTTTGGAAACACGAAAATTATATCTGGGCTCCTTACATCAATTTATTATCTAATGATATTGCCCGAGGAGCTCCAGTTCCAGAAACCTGGAAGGGGGCGGAGATTGTAACAGTGTTCAAGAAGGGTGATAGGTCAAATCCTTCGCATTATCGGCCTATCAGTCTAATTGACGTGTTGCAAAAAATGTTTGCCCGACAGGTTCTTGGTCGGCTCTCCTCTTGGATTGAAGAACACTCTATCTATACAAAATACCAGGCAGGTTTTAGACCAAAGATAAGCACTATAGACCAGGTTTTTAGATTTTTATGTTTAGTCTGGAAATATACGATTATAAGAAGTTCCCATATATACGTGGCTTTTGTTGATTTGAAGGCAGCTTTTGACATGGTTCCAAGGGTAGCGCTATGGAAGACACTAAGTAAGATGGGCGTCCCTGTGAATATCCTTCAAATTTTAATTAGACTACATGAGAATAATTATGCACGAGTTAGATGGGGACCAAATGGAGAAGTCAGCGAGAAAATAAAAATAGCAAAAGGGGTAAGGCAAGGGTGCGTAATGGCACCCACCTTATTCTCTTTATACGTCAATGACATTCCCGATACTCTTTTGGGCTGCGAGCATGACTCTCCCAAATTGAGCGGGCAAGCCGTTCCGGCACTATTGTTTGCAGACGACACTATTTTAATTTCCCAGACACCCAGGGGGCTTCAAAACCTTTTAAATACATTTAGTTTGTATTGTCACGACAAGGAATTGGAAATTAATTCCTCAAAAACAAAAGTTATGACAATCAACCCTCATAAAGGTTTTAATAAGGTTTTTAAGATAAATAATGAACCTATTGAAGAAGTCCCAAATTTTAAATACCTGGGTATTATTTTAGACAGCCACGTCACATGGAAAACACAATTGGAGAACTCAAAATTAAGGCTGACCCAAAATCAGTGTCCGATTTTAAAGAGGCATAAGAATAGCCATTTTAAAGCAGTCTCACCAGCCATTGAATTATTTAAATATAAAGTGCAATCATCTTCACTTTATGGCGCGGACCTTTGGGCCTATGCTTTAAAGGATACTTTTCGAGTGAGGGAAAACTCCTTCATTAGGCAACTTTTAGGGATACCTGGGTCAACACCACTGACACCCGTATTATAGGATCTTAACTTTCGACGTACAGATGACTATGCTTCTCTTCGTCCGCTCCTCTATTGGATCCGTCTATGGTCCGTCGAGGAGCTGGCTGATTATAGAGAAGCATTGAAAGAGATATTGGCTATAAGGAATATTACGCATTTGCCATGGTTAGAGTACGTCAAAAAATGGTTTGAAAAACTAGGGTTAAGTGACTTCTGGTTTGACCCTGATTCCCTCACAAACAGCTCAAAAAAGATCCTGAAGCAAAGGTACTGGGACTATATCAGAGATTCAGTGTTATCAAACCCTAGAACAGGGACTCTAACCTCGAAATTTTTTGAAATTAAAATGACTATGCAATTAGAGCCCCTTATGGATGAAATGTATCCCCCACTGGCCAAAAGCCTATATTTAAAGTTCCGGTATGGTATCCTGCAATTAAAAGAAAGGACAACTAGCTGGAACTCTAATAAGGGGTTGGCCGGGGTCGCTGGCTCTGATATATGTGAGTTATGCGAGATGCGGCTGAAAGAGGATGAGTCCCATGTTTTATTTATATGCCCAGCATACCTTAGAGCCAGGAAAAAATGGCTAAAGCCAATCTGCAAAAGGTTAGGCCTCAGACAAATTAAGGTTGGTTTTAGAATTTTTAAGGGAGACACTGCACAACCGATTGTGTTCAGCATAAGTCGTTTTCTCTTATGTGTAGCCTTGATTAGGAGGATGAAAAATTTAAAAACCTAATGAAATAAGGCTACTTCACCATGTTATTGAGTCATCTGTTAGCTGCTAAAAGTGATGCTTGCTTTACTGTCCTGATGTGTATCTTTTTTTAACAAAAAAACAAATGTTTAATTTATTGTTTTATTACCTTGTATATTTAGTGTTCTGTATACTAGAGGGGCCAATTAAGATCTAGCCAACCTCAAGTGGATGACTTGGAAAATGAATTGAATTTTAGGTATTTTATGCAAAGGAAATGTGTTGATATTCTTGCCCATTTTTATCATTATGTAATATATTGTAATATGATGTATCATGATTGAATGTATTGCATCTTACAAGGTTTTTTAAACCGAATAAAGATTGAAATGAAAATGAAATGAAATGAAATGAAAGAGTTCTACAGGTAGTCCTCAATGCCTATGAGGAAGTCAGATGGCTGCAAACAACAACAGTGGATTAGAACTCTGAGATGAGGGAAGGAGCCCCATGACCCTAGACTGGGAATCAAGATACCCAGGGTGGGGCAGTCGGAGATACAGCATGACTGAGCTGAGAAAATTGTGCAGAGAGAGTAGATGGAAAGTCATTAAGGGTGATCCAAAGTTGGAGTACCCGATAGCCCTTAAAGCCTGGGGGGGGAGATTCGCAGAAAGCATTCTGCACTATAAGAAGAGTTTGAAGAGTACTACTTCCTTACTCCAGAGAATGCTGAATCCTGATTATACCTGACTTCAGCATCAGGGCCCTAAGAGGGCAGGGGCCCTGAGAAGGGGGAGAGGAGCAGAAAAATAACTTGGCAGAGGCTCCAGAGGAGAGAGGTGAGCCCACAGAAAGGGAGTCTCTTACTGGAGCTAATGCAGGGAGCAGAGTCTCCTCCAAAACCCTGTCTCCTGAATATCTCAAGGACAGACAGGATTAGAAGGGCCTGAGGCTGCAGCTGGCCCAGCTGGCTGCAGAGGAGAGAAAAGTTAAGGCTGAAAGGTCCTTAGCCAGAGAAAACATGCCATGGAGGCAGCTGAGGCTGAGAGAGAATTGACAGAAAGGAAGATCTTTTTGTTTCATGAACTGAGTCTCAAGGAGCCAGACTTGAAGGCCAAGCAACTGGCAGAGTCAAGCAGAAATGGTGGCAGCAAATCTACTATAGCCAGAGCTGGAAACAGAGTTAATAAACCCAGAGACTTGGTGCCTGACTTCAAGGAGGGGGGTGAAATAGAAGGATGATTTCAGACATATGATGTACCTCAGGGGTGCATAGGATCTGTGAGGAGGATTGGAAAGCTGGGAGCTGGTCTTGGGAGTAATATTCCCAGTGATAGGAGGCTTGTCCTAGTGGCCCTAGAGAAGGAATATAGGCTAAGGTATTCAACCATGAAGGAGGCCTTTATCAAGAAGTATGGATTCATACCAGAAGAGAACAAGTTGAGATTCAGGGCAGTCAGAAACTGTCTCACCAAGTGTGCATGACTACAGCAACAAGATGGCCACAGCCTGAGGAGCTCCGTAGCACCGAGCTACGTTTTCCTTTGAAGGGACCCTTTCTTCGCAACGCTGTTGCTTAAAAAGGGGTGTGGGAGTGTCGGAAACTGCCAGGACTGTGGAGGCAAGTTTCCGACCGAATTCATGACTTGTTAGACCACTTTATTCTTTCGCAATCTACCGCCTCAGCGCCTCCATTCACAGCGACCACCATTTTGTGTGCTTACCCAACGGTGCACAAATAACTGTCATGCAGATTTCTTTATCATGTACGCGCTGAGCGTCTTCATGCTGATTTATCCCCAACACTCATTGGTTTCAGACAAAGGATTAGCTAACAATTATTTGACAGCATTTTTTGCTTCTCTATGCTACCTGGAATTTTCTCCCTTGATACAATGACTGCACTAAAAATTTGTATGTACTCTTTCATGTCATCTGTTGGACTATCTTTATATCTGTTGCAGTAAGGCCTTTTTTGCTATTGGATATGTTCCTTTTGCTATTTGCTGCGCATTATCAATGCATATAGTCCTGACCAGTTAAATATCGACTGCAACTTCCATCTTCTATTTTTTTGTGGTGTCTCAGAGTATCTACTCTGCTTGTCTGCTTAATGCATCATCCTTTAAAACGTTTTACGCTGTGGTTATTATTTATGTAGAGGTCCCCTTTCTACAGCATCTGTTGGAGTTGTTGGCTCTGTGCTCTTTGGTGTGTGCCTCTCACTGACTTTATTAACTGTGTTTCTGTGACCTTCCTCCGGCTTTCATAAGCTGTACTTATGAATCTGTCTCACTTATCTTTCTACCATGGAACATATGCAGTCTACAAACCTCATGGGGTCGCTGGAGCTTCTTCAGGAGGTCGTAAAGACTCAGCATCCACCACCAGTAAACGACTTAAGAAAGACCCTTCTTCTTCATCTAAATCACCTCTTCCCCTCATGTTAGAGGACATCATGGATGAACTATGCCTCATTCGCCCCTTTATGTCGGACACCTCCGCTACTCTTCAAAGAATTGAGGAGAAATGGTCTGGTCTGGATTTGAGACTTTCCGATGTTGAACAGAAGATAAGTGATGCTCGGGATTTTATTGCCAAAGTTGATAGCCTCACCAAGGAAGTCACACAACTTAGGAAGACCACAGAGGACTTAGAAAATCGTAACCGGCGTAATAACCTACGCATTTATGGAATTCCAGAAGGTTCCAAAGGTTCAGACATGACCTTCTTCTTGAAATCTCAAGTCTTCCAGATTGTTGGCCTTCCAAAATCAATGGATTTTAACATCCAAAGATCGCAAAGATTAGGGCCTCAGAACGCATCATCCTCCACTAAACCGAGAGGTATCATTGCCTATTTTTTGCTGTATTCCGACCTCATGGCAATCTTTAACGCCGCCAAGCAGCACAAGCAGATGCTATGGTCTGGTCATAAAGTCTTTTTCGGTCAAGATGTATCTAAACCAACGGCAAACAGACATAAGGAATTCCTCGATCTCAGACCAGCCTTGAAATCCATGAACGCTCGTTATGGCTTCATACACCACTGTTTTTTCAAAGTGACTTATAAGGACAGAACATTTTCCTTTGATAATCCAGCTGACCTTCGAAAGTTCATTCATACTCACAGGAGCGAACTCATGGAACTTGGCAAACATTGATTGTTATGTTACTTGTTTTCTTTCTAATTCTGTAGGATTTGTTTATGTTCCATGTTGCCGTTAATTGTTCTCTTGTCGGTTTCTTACTCACATCTTTTAGATCTCCCCCGATCTAATGTTGAAGTTTCCTGTCTACACCACCTGTTTGTTTATAACGTTTGACTTATTCTGTTGCTTTGTTACCCAATGTCTTGTAAATTCCTTCCTTCTTGTCACATTCATCTATTATTTTCTCCTTGAAGTAGCTTCTCCCTCCCCTTTCTATTGTTATGGTAAGATGGATTTGTTTTCTCTCAGTGTTCCTCCCTGTGTAGTGGTCGCCTTGTTTTTTGCCGCCCCCCTCTCTCATTAATGTTCTTTGTTTTTTTGATCAACATGGCTAAAGCCATCTGGCTTTCTGTCATCTCTTCTTTTTTTCTACCTCTCTCTAGGAGACTGTGTTCTCCTTTTCTTTTGCTCCCCCGCCCTCCATCTTTCCTCTTTTTCCCACACTATCCCCCCCATTCTATTCCTCTATATATCTACTTCTTTTCAATTTTAGCTTATGGTACTTTATTGTTCACTCATTCTTTTTTCTCTTTTTTACGTCCCATGCTACCTCTTACTTTTCATCCTTTCCTTGTTTTTCTATCCACTCCTCTCTCTTTTTTTGACTTGTCTTACTTTCAAACCTATCATTATTTAAACCTTATTGATGAGTGGTTTTTGTATTATCTCATGGAATGTTAAAGGTATTCGCAATCTTGTTAAAAAGCAATGTGTTCTATCTCATCTAGCGAGACTGAATTGCCAGGTTGCATTGTTGCAAGAAACACACCTCGAATTGCAAGATTTATATTTACTGTGTAAACAATGGGTAGGAGATGTTTTCTGCTCCCCGGCAGTGAATAACAAAAATGGTGTTGTTATTTTCTCTAAATGTTCAGTTACAAAATTAATTTCATGATAATAATTGCAGATGGTTGTTTTAAATGCTATTGTTAATAATACCCAACTTTCTTTTTGTAGTCTTTATGACCCAAATGGCATTGATTTAAATTTTTGGAATGATATTTCTACCCTTCTTTCCTCGCAGGCAGTAGATGATTTAATTGTAGGTGGAGACTGTAACCAACTCATGGACCCTTTTCTGGACCACAAATCACAAACCAAATATGTCCCCAATAAGATGCAGAAAAACTTTCACAAAGCTATTTCCTCTGGAGGTCTAATAGACACATGGGGAACCTCTCACCTTGACATGCTGGAATTTTCCTTTTTTCCCCCGTTCATAGATCCATTCCCGTATTGATTATATTTTTCTCACTCAACATGCCCTACAATTCATGACTAACTCAGAAATTGGTTCTATCCTCATTTCAGATTATGCCCCTGTCATTTTAGATATGGATTTTCCTTCACCTTCTCCTACATCACTTTGTTGGTGCTTTAATAATTCTCTTCTCTTAGATTCTCAATTTATTGAGCAATTTACGCTTTTCATGGAAGCATTCTTTCATAATAATCTGTCCTCTACTTCTCAAATTCACTTTATTTGGGATGCCTTTAAGGCTACTGTCAGAGGCTTCATTATTAATTTTGTATCTCGGAAGAAGAAAAAAGCTCTTCTAGAATCTTCTCTCAACCTTAGGCAAATTAAAGCTTTAGAACATCAATATTTCACCACTAATTACCTATCCTTTCTTATCAAAGCAAAAATGCTATACAACAAACATTCTTGGGATTCCGCTTGTAACAATCTCCTCAAATTTAATGCAAAAATGTATGATGAACGGAATAAAGCAAGCAAATCTCTTGCCATCTATTTTAAAATCAATAAGCAGAAATCTAAAATCATAGCTATCACTGACAACTCCGGAATCCATCACACCACTGATGATAACATTTTTGATTGATTTGTCCAGTATTACTCTTCTCTCAACACTCCGGAGTCTACTCCCTCTTCGGCACAAATCGACTCCTTCTTTCAAACAATCCCTAAATCTCCTGACGATTCCACAGACCTTTCTTCCCTAGATATCCCTATCTCAGAAAAATAAATAATTAATGCTATTAATCTTCTACCCAAGGACAAAACACCCAGTCCGGACGGTTTCACTGTTCGATTCTTCCTCCATTTTAAAACATTTCTAATACCTCATTTATTTTTACTAATCAATCATTTTCTTATCAAAGGAGAGTCAAAGGGATCACTTCTTTTCAGACCCCTTCCTCAATAGACTTTTCTATCCCTCTCAAAGCTGCTGCCATCTATAAATTACTTTCCCGCCCTACTACTGTCATGTCGAAGTCTAAATTAGACATCGTATGGGAGGAAGATTTAGCTCAGGAATTTTCACTTCAAACTTGGGATTCCTTATGGTTTAAAATACATACCTCCTCCCGCTCTGCCAGCACCACACAGACCTTATATTTTTTTTACAACAGACTCTTTGTCACTCCTTCACAAATTCAAGCTATTAGAGTCCAAGAAATGTTGGTCATGCTCACGTGAGGATAACGATCTGCTTCATATGTTTTTTCATTGCCCGTCCGTTAAATTCCTATGGTCTCGTATCTGGTCTAAATTTAATGACATTTTGTCTACAGATTTCCCTTTTGAGATTGTACATATATTTTTCGGAGGCTCCCCACCTTCGTCTTTTCCTATCATCCCTCCTCGTTAAAAATGTAAAAGGCTTCTTTACTTTTGTATGGTTTCACCTTCCATGTTTGGGACTGATTTGCATATATGTCATTTTAATTATCATTCCTTTTTTCATTTGAAAATCACATGTTTTTGTAATGATGTTTTACTGTGTCTATCATTTTCAATAAAGCTTTCTAAACTCAAAAAAGAGAAACTGTCTCACCAGTCTTGGGGGAATTTTATAGAACACTTTTGCAAGGCACTTGATGGTTGGGTGAATGGTAGTACGGTAAACACTTTTGAGGGGCTGTACAATTTGATTGCCAGAGAGCACAGGTTCAGTCACTATGCTCCAAGGCTACGCCAACACCTGGTTGATTGTAAGTTCTCTGACCTCAGAGAACTTGCAAAGGAGGCAGCCCTCTCAGTGAGTACTAGAGTGTCCGAGAAGGCATTGGAGACTGATCCTAAGGAGGGTGGTTCAGGTTCCCCTCAATAGAGTGAGCGGGAGGTATGCAGTGATCCAGACAGGTCCCAGTTTATGAAGGGAGAAAGGGCCCCATGAGCAGCGGTCCAGTGCACTCTATATCCAGCCCCAGATCTTTGATCATTTCCAGAGGAGGCACACACAGGATAACTTAGTCTGCACCGAGATACCATCCACTGATGGGAGCTCACAGTGTGAAGAGAGCTGCGGAGGGCTGCAGCCACAAGTGTCCCACTGGTTCTGTTTTTTGGGGGTACCACTCCACAACGGAGGGTACAGAGGACCAGATGGAGGGGCAAGAGGTAGAAACAGTCCACAGTAGGGTCAGGGTTTGCAAGCTTTGAGATCAGAGCACCAAAAGACTCGTAAGGCCACTTCTGTCCGGGGGGGTAAATGCACAATCACAGGGACAGAGAGCAGGAGACCTGCACCAGGCAGACTATTGCACAGCACATACAGAGTCTATTTTCCTTGGAGGGGTACTTGTGCTCCCCTGGGAGTCCTCACTTGCCAAGCAGATGTTCAGCCTAAGGGTGCAGACCATGGTTTGGAGAACCAGTTTCAGGATAACATCCCTGAACTGGTGGGAGGGAGAGTGGAGAAATGGTGCAAGTCACCTGGGGCTATTGCCCCCCACTCTGAGAAACTACAGAGGACAGAGGCCCATAGATGGACTGAGGCCTGACTCTTGACACTGACAGTTGTCAGTGGCCTCAGTTTGTTGCTGATCTTTTATACGGAGGTTTCCTTGGGTTGGGGACAGAAGTCAGACCAAAGGGGTGGAATGGGCCACATCACTTTGTTGGACATGGTGATACTATCTGCCTACTGCAGATAGGCATTAGGCATCTGCATCTGCATCTGTGAGCAAGTTAAAGATAGGTGCTGCCCAGATGGGGCCAACAGGTACGGAGAAGGATTCCCCATGGGTTAGCCAAGTGTTCCCAGAGAGTACAGACAGAGGGATCCAACTGGGTTCAGAAAGCCATAGAGTTCCCCTGCAGTTCCCCATGGCCATTGTCCCAAACAGGCAGGTTAATCAAGATATTGATTAGTCTACCCTGGCTTTAAGCCAGAGGGGGATTATGTTGGACAATGGCCCTCTCTGAAGGGTCACTGCAAACCTTTTGCCTTCCTCCTCTTTCTTTTGCTTAATTATTTTTGTTGGCCTTAGGACTCTAAGCACTTTATCAGTGATGACCAGTGCTAAAGTGTATGTGCTTCTCACCTAAGCATGGTAACATTAGGTTATACACAATTTGAATATTTTGTTTATTTATGAGTCCCTTGTAAAATGGTATATCATATACCCAGGACCTGTAAATAAAATGCTACTAGTGGGCCTGCAGCATTGACTGTGCCTCCCACACAAGTAGCCTTTCAAACCTATTTCAGGCCTGCCACTGCATAGCCTGGGTGTGCAGTTTCACTGCCACTTCAACTTGGCATTTCAAACCTTTTGTCAATCCTTCAACTCCCCATTTATTACCCATAGGTCCCCCCTAAGGTAGCCCCGAGATAGCCCATAGGGCAGGGTGCTGTCTAAGTAAAAGGTAGTGCATGTACCTTAAGTTTTGCATGACCTGGTAGTGAAACACACCTACATTGGTTTCTCACTACTGTGAGGCCTACTCCTCTCATAGGTTAACATTGGTAATTCCTTAATACACTATTTAGCTGTAGTTCCTGATTAGAAAAGAGTAGGTGTTACATGTTTTATTTATTCATTTATTTTTCACATTTTTAGAGCGCACTGTTACCCGGAGGTGTCCTGGCGCTAACTGGCTGACAGAGGTGCGTGAGAGCTAGAGGATTAGTGCGAAAAAAGCCACGTTTTTAGAGCTCTTCTAAATGATAGAAGGTCAGACATCTGTCTGAGGTTTAGTGGTAATGCGTTCCAAGCATTCGCAGCGCCCAGGGAGAAGCTCCAACCCCCCCAACGAGCTTTCCTGACTCTTGGGACTACCACCAGTCCCTGCTCGGCTGATCTGAGGGATCGTACCGGTCTGTACCTGTGGAAGAGCAAAGTCAAACAGTGGGGTCCAAGGCCATTTATCGCCTTGAAGACCACCCACAGTGATTTAAAGATTATTCTTTTGCGAACTGGTAGCCAATGTAGCTTCACCAGGTCCAGTGCAGCCGAGACACGTTTGGGTGTGCCGGTGATCAAACGGGCCGCTGCGTTCTGCAGGATCTGAAGTTTGTTTAGGATTCCCTGTTGTGCATTCAGCAGCAGACTGTTGCAGTATTCCAACCGGGACATCACCAAACCTGTGACCACTGTTTTCTTATGCTCATCCGCTAGAACCAGCAGGACTTTCCGGATGGTTTTAAGCACGAAGTGGGTTTTTGAGGAAAGGGCATTAACTTGAGGCCTGAAGGATAGAGCGTCGTCCATCAGTACCCCCAGGTTTTTTACCTTCGAGACCGTTCCTGGGGGAGTCCCCATTTCCTCAGGCCACCACCGTGGGGACCAGAAGTTGTCTCTGGAACCGAACAGCATGACTTCGGTTTTTGCTGAATTCAATTTGAGGCAGTTTTCCGCCATCCAGTTGCTAACCTCCCGTTAGCAGCCTCTGAACCTATCTGCAGTGCCGTCAGTTTCTCCCGGTAGCAGTGACACCACTATCTTTGTGTCATCTGCGTATGATGTTACATTGAAGCCAAAAGATCTAATAACTGGCGCCAGGGTAGAAACGTACACATTAAAAAGAGTTGGACTCAGGGAGGATCCCTGAGGCACTCCGCAGGGGAGCACAAAAGGCTCGGATTCAAAGGTCCCTAGCAAAACTTTCTGAGTCCTGCCGGAGAGGAAGGCATGCAAGATTTTAAGTGCCTTTCCTTGGATCCCACAGGCTCTCAGCCGGTCCACCAATAGCTTGTGGTGGACCGTGTCAAAGGCCGCAGACAGGTACAGCAGGACCAGGGCCGCTCTGCCCCCTGCATCCATCACCGTTCTTATGTTCTCTACTGACTTAATCAGCGCGGATTCGGTACTATGCCCTGCCCGGAATCCGTGCTGTGACGGATCTAGACGTTGGCCTGTTACCAGGAAGGCACTCCGCTGCGTATTTAAAATACCTTCCATAATTTTCGCTGGGAGGGGTAATCTGGCAATAGGTCGAAAGTTATTCAGATCGGTCATATCTAGGTTGGGTTTCTTAAGTAATGGTAGTATAGAAGCTTGTTTCCATCGTAAGGGAAATTCCCCATTATCTAGCATAGCATTGAATAATGGGGTAAGACCTGCGGCCATACATGCGGGGGCTAGTTTGGCCACTGAGGCTGGGCAGGGGTCCGCCGGAGAGCCAGATTTTATCCTAAGTAATCTGGTCTCGACCTCCTCCTCTTTGATGGTGGTGAAGTTACAAAGCGTCACTTTGTGAGTATTTATTACAGGGTCAGTTTCTGGGGTTCCGATCTTAACTTGCTTGTCTAGCGGGCGGAAGACCTTTTCCACCTTTTCCCGGAAGAACTTGGCCAGGTCTTCGCATAGTGCAAGGCTTGGGGGAATCTCCACTGGTTTGGGGGCCACCAGGGATGATACTGCCTGAAATAGTTCCTTGGGGGAGTTGCTTGCTTCCTTGATGCGTTTAGAAAAATAGGCGTATTTTGCCTTTTGGATTGTGTGCTTATACACTCTCAGCTCGGTGTTAAGAAGTTTTCTATCCTCCTCTCTGTAATTTTTACGCCAAGATCTTTCAAGTTTTTTGCAGAGTATTTTGTGGACCCTAATTTGCTCCGAGAACCATGGGGCTGTAGGGCTTGAGCGTGTAGAGTGGTATATTTTTGGGGGAGCTAGGTGTAGGCAAGCTGCTTCCAACCAGTTTGTATATTTGGTGGCAGCTTCCTCAACCACCCCCGGGGGAGGCACCATAGAAGATCTTAGCAGATTCTCCAGTGTCTTCCCGTCTATGCTTCTCCACTTCCTGATTACTCTGGGCGGGTTTTTGACTTTGTTCGGTCTGAAAGGGGGAGCTAGGTTAATATCAAAATGGATCGCCGCATGGTCTGACCAGGAGACCTGGCGAACATTAGTCATCTCTAGGTAGGGATGGTTTAAAAAAATTCCGTCTAGGGTATGCCCTGCCCTATGGGTCGAGCCCCTGACCAGTTGATTTAGTTCAAACCCATGCAACAGTTCGATAAGCTCCAGAGTATCTGGATCCGAGTCGCTCTCCAGGTGGAAATTAAAATCACCCAGCAGAGTGAAAGTGTTAGCGCATACCGCATCTTCTAACAGGTTAGTTAGTCCTGTAAGAAAAGGGGGTTTGGGTCCATGGGGCCTGTACACGAGACAGCCTTTGAGGGTTTGATGGTTAGACAACGTAAAGTTAAAGTCAAGAGCTTCAAATTGGTCGGTGGTGCTGAGCTGGAAGGACCCTCTGACCGATTTATGATAAATTATGGCCAGCCCTCCGCCTCTCCTTTTTTCTCTATTTTGGACATGGCACTCATAATCCAAGGGTGTGGCTTTAACAATGTCTGGGCCTGAGGCGGCGTCTGTCCAGGCCTCCGTTATGAAAGCTATCTTCACTTCGGTTTCTTGTATTAGATCCGCCAGTTCTATGCTACGTTTCACCATCGATCTGGTGTTGAGTAGCAGGCATTTCACAGTGGGTTGTTTCCTCCTCCCCAGGGGTTCTGATGAGGCTGTGGTAAGCGTGCTGGTATGCCATAGAAGGTCGGGAAGAGTCTGCTTACAACTTGTGCAGAAATGGTGAGAGGACCGCAAGTCGTCCCTCATTTCTAAAGAGATGCAGTCCTGAGTCTTGCCGAGGCCGCGAAGGGCCAACAGCGTATTACGATTATAAGAAAGACCAGGCGCGGGTTTCCATAGTTGCGGACCAGGGGATATGGCGCTAGGCACGGGTCCGGCGTGGACGGGCGCAGACGGGCTCGCCTTTGGCGCACCGCCGGCGCGCCCGCTGCGCTCGTCCGCTGCGCTTTCTAGGAAAGGGTGCCATTTTATGCGAGTAGGGGCGGGAGGGGCAGAGCACTAGTCTGCTCGCCCAGCTCCTCACTCAAGATGGCGGGACCCACGGGGGAATTGGCTCCGGTTCGAGACCACCGTGAGTAGTCTGTCAATATTAAAACACAATGTGCAAATGTGCAAAATCACAATTGAAATCGCTATTAAAAACAGCAGCAGTTATGTGGAGCTTTAAAAGAGATACGCTCAACAATAGCACAATATCGCAGTCTCACGCTTCTAGTCCCGGCTTCCGCCTCAGGACCGTGAAAGCACACCACACACACTAGTCAATCAGTGGGGGTGCGAGTGGACCGGGGATTTTTATGCGAGTAGGGGTGGGAGGGGCAGAGCACTAGTCTGCTCGCCCAGCTCCTCACTCAAGATGGCGGGACCCACGGGGGGAATTGGCTCCGGTTCGAGACCACCGTGAGTAGTCTGTCAATATTAAAACACAATGTGCAAATGTGCAAAATCGAAATTAAAATCGCTATTAAAAACAGCACCAGTTATGGGGAGCTTTAAAAGAGATACGCTCAACAATAGCACAATATCGCAGTCTCACGCTTCTAGTCCCGGCTTCCGCCTCAGGACCGTGCAAACACACCACACACACTAGTCAATCAGTGGGGGTGCGAGTGGACCGGGGATTTTTATGCGAGTGGGGGCGGGAGGGGCAGAGCACTAGTCTGCTCGCCCAGCTCCTCACTCAAGATGGCGGGACCCACGGGGGGAATTGGCTCCGGTTCGAGACCACCGTGAGTAGTCTGTCAATATTAAAACACAATGTGCAAATGTGCAAAATCGCAATTAAAATCGCAATTAAAAACAGCAGCAGTTATGTGGAGCTTTAAAAGAGATACGCTCAACAATAGCACAATATCGCAGTCTCACGCTTCTAGTCCTGGCTTCTGCCTCAGGAACGTGCAAACACACCACACACACTAGTCAATCAGTGGGGGTGCGAGTGGACCGGGGATTTTTATGCGAGTGGGGGCGGGAGGGGCAGAGCACTAGTCTGCTCGCCCAGCTCCTCACTCAAGATGGCGGGACCCACGGGGGGAATTGGCTCCGGTTCGAGACCACCGTGAGTAGTCTGTCAATATTAAAACACAATGTGCAAATGTGCAAAATCGCAATTAAAATCGCTATTAAAAACAGCAGCAGTTATGTGGAGCTTTAAAAGAGATACGCTCAACAATAGCACAATATCGCAGTCTCACGCTTCTAGTCCCGGCTTCCGCCTCAGGACGGTGCAAACACACCACACACACTAGTCAATCAGTTATATCTTTGGAATGGTAATGACAAATTATCTTTACTGGCAATGTTGGATTTGGCATTTCTGTTTTAGAAATGGCACTTACAGAAAGTGGGCATATCTCTGCTCTTACAGCTCTCTGTGTCTACAGACTGTTTCCAAAACAGGTCTGGGCTGGGTAGCAGCAACACTTTGTGCATTCCCTCTAGACGTACGCAAGCACAGGAGGGTTCGGTGTACCTGAGTGCTCATCTGTATTCTGGTGGCTCGTCCTGGGCAGGAAGGGGAGGAGCTGATACTTACACCTGAATAGACAGTGTCCTGTCCTGAAACAAAGGGTTGATTACCCCCACAGCTAGTCTGGAGCCAGGGCTAAGAAGAAGATTCTTCTGTGCCCTTCATAGACCCTTTTTTGAAGTCACTCCCACTTCAAAAGCACAACTAGATATATGTACTGGGACTCTGACCTCACCAAAGCAGACCCTTCTGGACCTGCAACTGAACTCTGTCAGAAGAACTGCTGTGTTGCATCAAGGACTTAAACTCTGCTGGACTGCTGATCTGGAAGGCCTGCTTTTCTGCTGTGCTGCCCTGCTGTCTGCTACTCTCTGACCCTACCAGGGAGATCTGGACTTACGACCGAGAAACTCAGGGCTATTAAAGTCTCTACTCCTGCTCCTGTGCCTGGTCCATTGGAAGTGGACCTAGATACTTGCACCAGAGAAATCGACACATGTCCAGTCTGCGTGTAGCAGAACCGGTGCATCAAACCTGTTGCTGGTGTAGACTCAGCGCATTGCTCCTGGAACCAATGTCTTAAGAGTCTTACGAATCGGAACAGTGTGCCGTCAACGCAGCAGATAGGAGAGATCGATGGATCCCCTCGACTGCATGGAGAAACAAAGTTCATCGCTTTCGTAACCAACGCATGTCAGCACTTCATCTACGGAACCAACTTATGACCACCACTGCATGGAGAAAATAGATGCATCACCTCGACTGCAGGCCCGACATCGGCGCATCACTCGTCTGCACCCCGTATCTTCCTGTTGCGACCAGGATCAATGCACTCTGTTCTCCTGGGCTGCATGGCACCCACCCCTGGCCTGCGCCCCATCACGGTCAGACTAAACAGTTGACTTTGCCCTGGTCCAGCGTGACCAGATAACCCACATTGACGCTTATTGCTTCTAAGTGCTAGAACTCTTTCTATTGTTTAAAAAATTCATATCTTGACTTCTATGTATTCAATTTTAGTCATTTTGTTCTTCATTTATTTATAATTTTGTTGTCTATTTTCCAACCTGGTGTGGAGTCTTTGTATGGTGTTTTCATTGTGTTACTGTGTGTTATGTTGTACAATTACACATTGCCTCTTTAGATAAGCCTGAGTGCTCCATGCCAAGCTACCGGTGGGTGAGGACAGGTTATTAAAGGTATGCCCCATTTAACTCTGAGTGAGCAAATCAAGAGTGGTGTAACCCATATTGGAGGCATGACATAGAATCTACACTACCTGATATCAGACGGGACCACAGGTTAAAAGCAATACAGGCATATTCCCCTAAACACTGCAATGTGGCCGCCATGGTTCCGGTCATCGTAAGGTGACCAGCAACGCGACTGGGGTGCCGCCCACCTGCCGCACTGGCCGCGGGATATGGAGAGTACTTGAGCGTCACCTACATGGCAGCTCCTGTGCTTTCCGGTCTTTGGCGAGTCGGGGTAGGTGTATCAGCCTACATCCCAACGAGGAGAGGCGAATGATGGGGCACTTTGAGGAACCGCCAAACTTTATGTGTAACCCACAGGGCTAATTGGGTTTTAGACGGGGTGTGTCCTGGAACTCTGATCTGAACGGTCACTTGTCATTGATGGCAGGCATGGAGGCCATAAACCGTGGGTCCCAAGTGCCCACATGCATACTGGGGTCGGGTAGACAGCACTTAGCTCATAGAGCGGGTTTACATGACACCACAGCCACTGCATTCCGCGCCTGGGGCCCAGCACTACCCTGCTACTACCGCGACAGGGGCTGGGTGCATTTTACGGGTCCTGCTACTTTCCCAAATAATGACCCATGACCTCCCTTGATCAAATAGTTGTGCACTGGATTCTTGACCAGAGCTGACTGTTATGCACCTTGCTTCCAATGTCTGTGGATCACCACGATACTGATGTCTAGAATCGAACACCAAATGGAGTGACACTCTACCTACAGTTAGGTGAGTTTCATGCAACGACTCGACGCCCCATGCTGGGGACACCAGAGCTTCTTTATCCTACTCTTCTTTAGCCGTTGTTTTATTCAGTCGTCTCCTTTTTATCCTTTTTAACCAATTTAACACTGGGAGTGAGATATTACGCTCCTTGTCAACAATAGGGCAGATATTTGTTAAGAGAGTATGTCGGATTACAGTGACCTTTCCACTGAGTTATTAATGCAAAATCACCTGATAGTGTGACACCACATTCTCTCCCACCATTTCTTTTATGGGTCACCACTTGGAGTGGCGAGACACTGTGCTTGCAATCATGATGCTTGGTAGTTAGGAACTCTTTTACTAACCACTACGTGTAGATAGTGTACACACTAGGTCCTGATGAAACACCGTGGATCACCCTTGACCATTGTGCATGAAACATGTCGACCATGAGAGTTGAGCCTAGCTCCACTGGACCATAAAGTCAGAGAGCGGCCACTCAAATTGCTTTTAAGAAGGTGGATAGCCAGCCTGAATAAAAGTTTATTTGGACTATCCAACCTTTTTTAATATCACTCACACTCACCACATCTACACTCTCTAGATCCTTCACCATACGGCAAGGAACAAAAGATCTCCGCCAAAGAGCCCCTTCAAGGGTGCCCGTCGGGTATTGCGGTACCGGCCCTACGAGGAGCAAGTCCAAATGATGAAGCATGACACCCAGCTTGCTGGGTGTGTGAGGACTCGAGTTCCGACAAAGAGGATTCCCCTCCTCCCACCTCTTTACCGCTTTGTCCGCCTTGAGGAACTGGATACCTTTTGTGACTAGAGTTTGACTGGGCATGTATGCTGGACCTCGTAAATAAACCCTAACAGTCCCCCATTTTGCCTATAATAGTTCCTCCCACACTGCCTGTACGTCCTAGAGAATTCACTTTATTGCATACCGAGACCTACCTTTGCCAAATTGAACAGCCTCCTGTTACCCCTAGTCTGGACCGGTAAGAGGTGTCGAGTGATACTGAAAGTACTGAAGTTAAAAACAGAGCTGCGGGGTCTGGGTCTGCAGACCTGCAGATGTACTATTTCGAAAGATTGCTACACTACATGGCACAGTGGTGCGCAGATGGCCCAAATGGGGATAATACGTGGGTGGCGGGTGGCAGTGGTGTAACATAACCCCCTGTTGTGTGGCGGGACCCCTAAGCCCCAGGTGGCTCCCTCAGCAAAAGTGGTAGGTGGTGGGCCGAGGGGCCTGCCATGTACTATGCAGGGGCTGCTTAAATTTTGTTATGCTACTGATGAGTCGATTCCAGATCAGAGGTCCCTGGGGGCAAGAGTCCTGGGGGACTGCCCATTTATTGTCCGGCAAGTGGCAGAGTTCTGGGAGCAGGCAATTACACATGTGCTGTGTAAGCTCCAAATGCCTGACTACTGCCCCTTAAGTGATTGCCATGCTTCCAGCAGATACAGGCAGTGAGGGATCTGTCGTAATGGTATGACAGGGGCAGCAACACGTCTGTTGAAATGTACTTAAATAGCACCTTCCTCACGATGGAAGAGGCACAGGAACTATTTCAGCTATGGCAAGGCCAGTTTGAGCATTACGACAAGGTGTCCCGTACAGCATGCGAGGTCTGGAGAGGTGAAACCAGTGGAGACACAGACACTGCAGCAACTGCTGGACCCATCAAATGCCTGATATCCCGCGCTTATAAGGCTTTGAGGGCTGACCGTAGGACTGATATGTCAGGGATCTGTGATAGATGGACGGACAATTTGCCTGATCCACTGGCGAAGGGAGAGTGGAAGCAAGCCTCCACCCAGGATAGGGGCGTGGCCAGTAATGCACGGATCAAACTCACTCAACTGTATTATTTACAGTGCACCTACTGACGCCTCAGCGGTTACATGGGTTTAATGCAGCATGATCAGCCTTGTGTCTCAGATGCGGGGTAGAGCAGGAAATGTTCCTGCATATGACGTGGGATTGCGATAGGCTACAGAGTTACTGGGAGGAGGTATTGCAGGTGCATCACATGTGCCCTGGTGGAGACCTCGCTCAAACACTACCTGTTGGGTGTACTTCTGACCTCCAAACGAGGGACCAAGATGAAACACAGGTTTGCTCTGTAGGGATTGTTGCTGGCTAAATGATGCCTCACCATCCACTGGATGTGGCCCCATCCACCCACGGCCCACAAATGATTGGCAGATATGCATAAGTGGGGAGTGGCAGGGGAGTGGAGGTTAAGACTGGTACGCGTAGACGAGAATGCAGAAAGAGACCTGGAGATGTGGGGAGATATGTTCGAATATTTAGTGGCCGCAGAGACGTCACCTGATGCCTCTCCCGGGACAACACAAGACGCAGAGTTGGTGCAGAGTTTTTTTTTTTTTGTAATTTATTTATTGATTTTCAGTAATATAACATGGCAACATCAAAATCAGTCAAAGACAGACACAGCAATGTGAATCAGCATCCAATAGTCAATTCATACAGAAGCAGTTCGTAATTAGAAGGAAATAACCGCGCCATCTCTGATATTTTCTGTGTACCTCAACGAAGAAAGCCAGCTGCGGCTGTCAAGGCACCATTTGAGGTAACAGCTGGGTGAGGAATGAAGGGGCAAGTAGTAGTAACACATTTAGAAGCCATAACCCAGTATGTACATATCGACAACGGAAGATATGAAAATAAGCATGTAGAGAGAGAGGGTGAAGTGTTGACACAAAGTGTACAAAGAGAGTGTCCAATGCACATTGCAGTCTTAAAGGAGCAGCTAAGGGATGTGTGGTAAGGTAGTTTTTCAGAGGGTCCCAGATATCTTTGGGTCGGGAAGACGAGGGGAGTAGTTCTGCATAAGTGCTCAATTGTTCTTGACAGTATGTTAGATCGGAGAGCCAATCCCTGAACTTCAGCACTCTGCCTCTGCCCCATCTACCAGCGACAGGGCGTTTAGTCATTAACAAAGCAATTGCCAGGAAGCGATGATGGGGCCTTAGTATCAATTCAGTGTAGCCTAAAAAGGTAATTAAGGGGGTGGACTCTAGAGAAAGTGCTGTCATCTGCACCAGAGCTTCAAAGACTCGCCTCCAATACTCTTTTACAGTGGTTCAGTCCCAGGCCAGATGCAGAAAATCAGCCCCCGCAGAGCTGCATCTATCACATCGATCTGAGTCTTTCAGTTTATACTTATACATTTTGACAGGAGTATAATATAAGCAATGCAAAAAAAGTGCGTAATGCGTAGTCTGCTGCTGGCCGAGATTTGTTCTGTTTGTAAACAACAGTACGCCATGTGTTCGTCTGTGAGTTCAGACCCTAACTCTGTGTTCCAGTGCATGCAAGAATGGGAGCCTCCTCCTGCTGTGTGTGAATGGTGTGATAGAGTCTAGAGACAGTTAACCAAAAGATTGTTCCCCCGTCATAATCTTTATGATGCTCCAACTAGCTAGAGAGCTATCTACCTCTCATTCCCTATCATTCAACCAGCGTACTTTTCATGCTCACACTGTTTTTAGAAGCTATCTGCCTCACGTCCCCTATCATTCAACCAATATTAGGCTAAACATTCACACCACGTGGACCAAGTGCTATCTCCCAGTTTAACAAAGGTAGAGCTAAAAATGAGAAATAGTATATCCAAATGTTTTTTCAAATATTAACCTGACAATGTATATAGTGTTACACATTTATTAATTAAAATGTGATCTTAAGTTTCAAGAGAACAGTCAATGTAGGTATTATTTGTCTTGCAATTTCCAACACTAATATATCATCATCACAACACAATCATGAAATGAAATTAAAAACACAGTTTTGTATATATGTCCAGGCTCAGAAACCCGCAAAAGATTTTTCGTGTATCAACAATTAAAACACATTTTTATGAAATACAATTAAAAACACAGTTTTGTATATGTGTCCAAATAAAACCCAAAGTTTTTGAGACCGTTGGTGTCCCATCAAAAATCTTACATCAAGGACACAACAGATATGATCAAGAAAATAGAGGGTCTGAGTTTCAATGGGTGTAATCAATGGCTAGTATCCCTAGACATTGAAGCACTCTATACAAACATTCCCCAGACTGCTACTGTGAATACTGTGAGGGATATTCTCAAAGATGAGAATGGAGATTTATCAGAACATGCCCAATTTTTAATTGAACTGACTGAATTAATTCTTAAGAACAAAATGTTAATCTTTGAAGATGTTTTATACTGTCAGATCAAGGGGACCAGCATGGGGGCTACCTGTGCTTCCAGTGTGGCCTGCCTCTATGTTGCTTCCTTTGAGGAAAAGCATATATACAATGAGGCAGCCCCATTCTACGAAAACGTGACCCACTGGTCACGTTTCATAGACAACATATTTTTCATTTGGGATGGGCAAAAGGAGGAATTAGACAAATTCATCACTTGGCTCAATTGTGGGGATCCAAACCTTAGATTCACCTCTAGTATGAGCCAAGATCCCTGTGATTTCCTAGCTATTAAAATACAGAACAAAGGTGATCACTTAACAGTGGACCTATTTGTGAAGCCTACGGATAGGAACACAACATTACACTATAATAGTGATCATCCAAAATGGCAAAAGGATAATATTCCTTTTGGCCAGTTTCTGCGGCTTCACAGAAATTGTACTGACAGGAATCACTTCGAGAAACACGCTGCAAATTTGATAAGTAAATTGAGTAACAGAGGATACCCGAAAAGAATTATAAAACAGGCTTATAAAAGAGCCAAGTATCATAATCGGGGTTCTTTATTTGATGAAAATAGGCGACAGAAGGATCAAACAGAAAAAATAGCGTTTGTAACTAATTTTTCCTCCATTAGTAATAAAATCAAAAATATAATAAACAGGAATTGGAGCTTCCTACAAGAAAAGAACTCCGCTCAATTTGGAAGCCCCTGTTTTCCTATCGGAGGAACAGAACAATACAAAATAGGCTGATAACAACATATAGAAAACCAAACCCAGTTCAACAAAGGAGCATAGACACTAATAGTAAAGTAATTGGTAATTTTCCCTGTAGTTCTTGTTCCAATTGGCAACCTGTAATAAAAGGACAACAATTTATATTGAATGACATGGAACATAATTTTCATGAGATGTACAACTGCAGATCCAATAATGTCATTTATTTAATCACATGTCTCTGTGGGAAGGGGTATGTGGGTGAAACAGCCAGAGAGATCAGGGTGTGTCTCAATGAGCATAGATCGGCATACGAACGAATAAAAGACATGCACCACTTACAGACCACTGGATCATGTGTAATCATAGGGTAGAAGATCTGAAATGGTGCATACTTGAGAAAATTGAAATATCAAAAAGAGGAGGCAACCTGGATAAACGTAAAATGAGGGAACAGTTTTATATGTGTAAATTTAAAACCTTTACATATGGCCTTATCAGCCGTGAAGAATGGCAAAGGCTTTATAGATGAACGCATAGAGGGTGGTGGAGTACCTTAACTGAAGAAGTGGAGGATTAAGACTGTTAGGGGAATGTATAGATTTAGTTATCACAGAATAATGGAGGAATAATGAAAAAATAAGGTAGTAGAGATTGTTTTGAGCAACTCTTGGTGACAGATGCAACACATTAATATTGTGTCCTAAATGTGCTGCCGCAACAATGGAGTCATTTAGTATGATTAGGCTTGGTAACGTAAGAGAGAAATTAGAATCAAGTAAGGCAGCGCACTATAATAACCGTTGATGGATTATTAATCTGAAGCACCAAAGTGTTAAAATTCTCAATTATACGGCTGTAATAGAATATAAGTTCATGGAAATAGATAGTATGAGAATATTATGTAGTATTTATAAGAAGACGAGCACCAGTGGAGTTGTAGTGCGTGTATATATATACACGTTTGAGTAACAACAGCCTTATAGTACAACCCCTATACTTTATAAGATGGTTACCGCCTTGTCATCATAAATAAATCGAATTGAGGCCTCCATATGAGCGATGTCATCATTGACTTGATTTTAGGCGTATATACATATAAACAGACAATATTAATTTGCTCAAGATTTGATTTAGGATGTACTGAATTGGGCGTCAAGAACTCACTGTGGCATTGAAGATAGCGTGAAATAATCTTATTTAAATTAGCCCTTTCACCCATAGAGGGTCGAGAATTATGTTATTACCGCTATACTTTTTCAAGATGGCGCCGACTTTTAAACATCTAGAAACGACATTTGGGCAAAATTCGTAGCTCGGCATCCGTAGTAACAATTGTATGAGGAAAAGACGGATACATTCATTTGATAGATATGAGGGATATTGTAACTGACAATTGAATGGCAAATTAATCATGGGTTTTAAGTTTAATAGTAACTGCATAATTATATTGGATTCCATTTTATTATGAATCCATTGTCAATATAAAAATCTAATTAACTAAATAGGAACCTTAGAGGAGGTATCGGTAGAAAGTCGCATTGTACCATGATAAGATGGCCACTATAGTTACGACAGAATACCTTTAACAAATATTAATTGCTTCCGGGAGTGGGCTATACCGGAAGCAGTATACTGAATCACAGGCACATGTGGGACACGAACACATTTAAAACGCCGAAGGAATTAGGTATCCAAGACCTTTTGCCGTATTCCTGTTGCGACGTTGAGGCAACAATAAATATATCTGAAAGGTAAGGAGCGGATATGCACAAGTAAACTAAAAGATGGGCCAGTATACTTAGTTACACCGCAAAAATAGCGTTTTTAATAATAAAAAGTGCAATGTGTGCTATATGCCAGGAGACCCTCGACCGGTTTAGTGGACTTTAACTTAATTTACCATTGCTGCGAGCACCAACAGGGTTCATCAAAATACACCCTTTTGTTGTATGAGATTGGTAGGCGGGAGCAAGAAGTATTTACCATCAGAAGGGAACGCTTGGAAATTACAACATCGGGCGACTCGCACTAAGTAAGACGATGCGGCTAAAAAAAGAAAAAAGTACTAAACATGCAAGGTGGCAAAATGTAATGTCGTCCAGGGACTTCGTATAGAATTTTGAGATTCCTATACTGGCAGACAGGAGATTGCGCTTCGGGAAAGGAATAGCCCCCTTAAAAAGCTGACTTCAAATAAAGAGCGTTAATCAGCGTACTATCAGTATATCTCTGACATAATTACACGTTCAATCAAGAGTAGTTTAAAAAGAAAGAGAGGTAACGTGTAGGAATAAGAGCGAGGACCAGAATACCAATAATAGTGGACCATATATGGGACTAATTCACTATTAGTGCAGTAATATAAAGTTGTTTATTCCATATATGAAGGTTAAATAAGTAGAGTTATGTCTTCACTTTTCAGAATCACACCCCGGGCTAATTGAGCAATCCCACTAAAGCAAGGAGGGTGATGATAAATTCCAGGCACTAGCAAACTAAGTATCTGGTGTTATGAGCAGGATAGCACGGAGCGACAGGTGAGCCTACCTATTCTCCAGTTAGCTATTAGTTGAAGGTAAAAATTGGAATAGGGGGTTCTAAAAGCGTGTTTTTTTGTTTTGATATTAGGTAATATTTCCAAAATTTATGAGAAAAGGAACTATGCTAGAAAAAATCTAAGGTTTAGCATCATTTAAGCAGGGTAAGTGAAAAGAGCTTTAATGTAGAATAACGATTATTTAAACATAAAAACAGGAAGGATTATAAACACCCTATTTTTTATTTTACAAAAAGACTACTGAGTAACTCACGGATTCCCAAGACTTCATGCAGGGATGATATACTCTTTGTTTTAAGGTACGAGTAGTTAAGAAATAGGGGTACCTGGGTTAGAGAATGTGAGCATGAGAATGTCAGGATGATAGGTGGTCTGAACACCATGTTAAGGGATGAGTGAGTAAGCTGATGGACTGAGGATTGTAAAACATCAAGGGTTAAACATGGTTATAGGGTATTTAACTCTGACAATGTATTTAAAGCGTACAGAAATCAAAAGATGTATGCAATGTGGATGGAACATATATCAGAATGTAATAGTAAATATGTGTTTTTAATTTTTATTTGCAGAATATACTATGTTTTTAGTCATTTGTCCTGAGGAAAGTGGAGCATAAAAGGCAGTAACCACCGAAACGCGTCGACACACGAAAAATCCTTTTTTTGGGGGAGGGGGGGTTTAATTTGGACACATATACAAAACTGTGTTTTTAATTGTATTTCATAAAAATGTGTTTTGTTTGTTCATACACGAAAAATCTTTTTCCGGGTTTCTGAGCCTGAACATATATACAAAACTATGTTTTAATTGCATTTCATGATTGTGTTGCGATGATGATATATTAGTGTTGGACATTGCAAGACAAATAATACCTACATTGACTGTTTTCTTGAAACTTAAGATCACATTTTAATAAATAATTGTGTAAACACAATATACATTGTCAGGTTAATATTTGTAAAAAAAAATGTGGGTATACTATTCCTCATTTTTAGCTCTACCTTTGTTAAACTGGGAGCTATCACTGGGTCATGGTGGTGTGAATGTTTTGCCTAATATTGGTTGAATGATAGGGGACGTGAGGCAAATAGCTTCTAAAGACAGTATGACCATCAAAAGTATGCCGGTTGAATGATAGGGAATGAGAGGTAGATAGCTTTCTAGCTAGTTGGAGCATCATAAAGATTACGACGGGGGAACAATCTTTTGTTTAATTGCTAATTCACCCAGTTCCCTTTCGTGTTACAAGGGTCACTCTCTTTTCATTGTAGTATAGAGTCTAGAGACGACATGCCCTGGGGAAGTAGCCTGTTAGACCAGATGCAGGGGGGCCAAAGAAGGTGGCTCCTGAGGGAACGCTGGGGAAATGCATCGCAAGCCTTGCCAGAGCCCTACGTAAAGCAATACATCTAATGGGGAGGGACGAGTTTTGGGAAATATCTGTTCTAGCGATTTGAATGTCCCATTAAGATACAAGTCCCCCCAGGTGGTGACTTCCGTTCAAGGAGTCTAAGGAATCCCTTCTCCTGCAGCAATGACATGTGGGGATGGTACGACAGTGGTAGTAATGGAGAGTAAAGCCAGGTGTCTCGTAGTAATGTACAAATGCATTGCCAGGCATCTACCGTGCATGTGATCGTTGTGGATGTTTGTCCCTTGGCTGTGGAACAGCACAAATCATGCCTGTAAGTGGGATAGGGTATGCCTACCATTGTTCCACTGCTACCTGTGGCATGTATGCAGGAGGGCAAAACCATTAGTAGACATAAGATGCCTGAGTGCAAGTGTAGTATCATTCAAAGTTTGAGACGTCGAAGTCCCCTAGCGCGTGGGGCCTAGTGAGTATATTTCATTGTAAGCGTAGCTGTTTGCCCCCCATACTAACCTGATCATTTCTGAACGCAGCGCCTTAAAGAAGTGCCTGCCTGGGTGGTATGGAATGTTAAGGAATAAGTATAGCAGCTGTGGGAGAACAACCATTTTCATTAGGGAGGCACGACCCGCCATGGAAAGCAGTAAGAAGATCCATTGGATAAAACAGCTTACAATACGGTCAAGGATTGTGCATAATTGAGGCGCATTAATTCTTCCCGATCTCTAGAAATCCATATCCCCAAGTAGCGTAAATCAGAGCTGCACCATTCCAGTGAGAAGTCCATGGGGATTTGTGTGGCAGCGGGAGTGAGAGGGAATACCTGCGACTTTCCCCAGTTAATGTGAATCCCAGAGAGCTTCCCAAAGACAATAAATTCTCGTAAAAGTGGGGTTATGTATGTTGTGTTGTGGATCCCGAACATATAGGGTGACGTCTTCGACATAAAGGGATATAAGTATTTGGCACAAGTTGCAGTGCAATGCTTTGTCTTGGTGATGCTGCCAAATTTCTGCCGCCAAGGGTTCGATCTCAAGGGCAAAGAGCAGGGGGGAGAGTGGGCACTCCTGTCTGGTGCCCCTGGTTATAGGGAAAGCGGGAGACAGTCAGCCATTGATGACGACTTTGGCTGTAAGGAGCCGGTAAAGCAAACATATCCACGAGAGAAATAGTGGAGGGAAGCCCATTCGCTGTAGTATTCCTAGTAGATAATCCCACTCAACCGAATTAAACGCCTTGGTGGCGTCTAGAAAGACAGATGCCCGGGCCAGATCAGGATCAACGTTGTGCAATATGGAGAAAAACGTGCATAATTATGTGTGGTCGCATGCCCAGGGATGAATCCCGATTGGTCGGGGAGGACAAGCTTCTCCATAATTAGATTCAACCTATTGGCAAGAACCTTAGCTAGAATTTTTGCATCACAATTGATGAGAGATAAGGGTCTATACGAGTCGCAGTGGATGGATGACTTCCCAGGTTTAAGTAGGGAGGTGATGAGCACCTCTCTCATAGAGGGAGGTAGTGTGCCCTGCTACAGGGAATCCTCATATTCCTCCCTGAGAATGGGAGCTAGTTGATCTATATATGCCTTGTAGAAGTCAATGGGGAGTCCGTGTAGGCCAGAGGCCTTGCCAGACTTCATATGCATAATTGCTTCCCCTATTTCATCTAGTTCGAATGAGGCACATAAGAACTCCCTCTGCGAGTCACCCAACTATCCTAAGGCAACGTCAGTAAGGTAACTGTCAAGGTCAAGGGCATCCTGCCTACTCAAGGTATAGAAGATAGAGTAGTGCGTGGTAAATATGTAAAGAATATCGGCCGTGTCTCTGTATAGCACCTCACCGGGGCCCTCAACCTCCAGGACACAATTAGAAAAGCGAGGCTTTCGTATTGTCACAGCCCTGCCGGGGGGCTCGCCCTTGCCATACCTGTGGGCCACCCAATATTTGTCCCTGAATTTTGTCTCCTGGTCGGCTGTGTTAGTGTATTCCGAGAACTTGTCATGAAGCTCACTTCGGGTTCACCCATCAGTGCTAAGAGAGTCTAGTCTCTATCTCTTTAAGCTCCTTCTCCAGTTTCTGCAAAGTTTATTGGATGTCTTGTAGGACAACAAAGCTCTTTCAAATGCAAAACTCCCGAATTATGACCTTAAAAGCCTCCTAGATTGTTTCAACGCTCTAGACAGAGCCTTCATTCCTCTGAAAAAAATCATCAATTTCTTGTCCTAGTTCAGCATTAAATGCTGCGTCGTGCAGCAAGAGGGGCGACAGTCTCCAGATGCTGCGTGGGAGATCATATCCAGGGGGGGAGAGCGTTCATTTTACAGGAGAGATGCGTGGCGGCCAGTATCGAAGGACCAAGGCCCCGGGAAGTGAGTAAATAATCTAATCTGGTCCATGAAGCAGAGTGCGCTGTAAGGTGCCTGCCTTCAGCAGTTTGAGGATGTACATGGCGCCATGTATCTATCAACTCCTTGTAAGTCAATATATCATGCAGCACTTGTTGTGACCTGTTGTAATGATGCGGCGCGGAGCTGGACCTATCTGCAGCAGGGTTAAGAGCAACATTGAAGTCCCCCCCCGATTATATAGGTGGAACCAATCTCCATGATTTTCCCCCAAAGCGTGGCAAAAAACTCTGGGGAGCCAAATATTAGGACAATAGCAGCAAACTAAGGTGACCGATTTGAGGCCCAGTTTACCCCATACAATGCAGTAGCGACCGTGCTGGTCCTGTATTGTACCTGCCGCTACAATGGGAATTTTCTTTTTATAAGTATAGCTGTCCATCTAGAGTACCAGGAGTAAGAGGAAAATGTTCTATGGTTTGCCCATTTGGACGCAAAGGTATTATTGTGGTGGGGATTGAGATGAGAATCCTGGAGCATGGCAATCTGAGTCTGGTGATGATCAAGATATGCCAAGACCTTCTGCCTCTTCCCCAGATCTCCTAACCCCCTAACCTTCCAGGTGAGGACATGGAGATGTTGTAGAGGTGGTGAACTAGCCATGTGGCATGGTGAGATCTAATGCATGGTGTTGTGATTTTTCTTCTTCTGTAAAGAGGGTAGATGTGCTACACTTCGTCTGACTGTCACACAATGCTGTATGTGCTAAGTAAACAGTCATAAACAATCCCATTCCACAACCCACTGAAGAATCCCAAACATGCAGGAAGCTACATTCCCTCCCCCCCCCCAAAACCCATGAACTACAAGAAACATCTGCATACTAGTCTGCAGCAAGAGTCAAAGGGGGAGTGCCCTCTGGGGAGAACTCCTAGGTGCGTGCACGGTCCTTCCTCGCCATCAGAGTAGCAGGAAGGTGAAAAGACCATACTCATCGAGGGCGAGGGAGCTCGGTACAAGTGTTAGGTAGGATCTGTGTGTCAAGTTCATCTGTTGCTGTGACGGTGCGGCTCCGCAAGTGCCACCGAGGCTGTGAGAACATAACATTGGGGACAGTTAGTCGGCTGCTTTAGACGTCACTCCAGGAGATGCATCCGGGGATGCGGATGCGTTGTTGCGGCATTGCGGCGTTTCAGGCTTTTGAGGAAGTCATTCACCTGTTGCGGGTTGGTGAAAAAGGATTGTTTTCCCTGATGCGTGACTCTTAGCCGTGCTGGGTAGAGAAGGACATAATCAGTCTTGGCGTAGATTTTGCTCGGCAGGGTTGAACTTACGCCTTTCCTCTTGCACCGCATTAGTAAAATCCGGATATAAAGTAAACTTGTTTCCTTCAGAGAGAAGTTGGCATTTCTCTCGTGCCATCTTGAGAGCAACATCGCGGTCGCTGTAATTTAGGAGCTGAGCAATGATAGGCCGCGGCGTGTCTCCTGGTTGTGGTCTAGGACCGAGAGTACGATGCGCCCCTTTCGACTATGAATTGGGAAGAGAAGGATGTGGCCCCTGTGGTGTTTCTCAGAAGTCTTTCTATATATTCTGCCATTCTGCCGGTATTGGTGTCTCGGGAATGCCAAGAGTACGTATATTATTCCCCCGACTGCGCGCTTCAAGATCTTCGTTTCTTTGCGGCTATGATTTTGAGCAACTTGTTCATCTGTGCCACATGGGTCTGAATGTTGGAGGTGCTGTCTTCTACTTCTAAAGTGCAGCGCTCTCTTTCTTTGATGGGCTCATCGTAACCGTCTAACTTGTGGACGATGGCGTCCATCCGATTGGTCATTGCGTCAATTTTTTCTGCAATAGAGGTTAAGCTCTGCCGCACTTCTAAAAGTAGGGATTTCATATATTTTTCCTGAAAGGGGGTCACAGTCTGTGAAGTTTCCTCCCTGGTCTCTTCTGAACCCTCTTGCTGAGAGCAACCACTCCTCTTGGTCTTCTCGAAAGTCAGCCGGATTTGCTTGATGTCTGCCTTCTCCATGATGAGTATGTGATAGCAGATGGCTTGATGTCGGCTGATACGGGAATGACAGTGGACAATCTAGGGCAGGATTCAGGGAGAGCCAGCATCCATCTGAACTGAACCAGGCGGCACCAATGCAATTAAGCGTTGCACCTCACCAAAGCCCCTCCACGAGGCACTCCACAGCAAAAGAGAAGTATAGCCAGTCAGCCAGCCCCTGGGAGATGCAGCACCGTTGAGGCGATAAAGCTCAGTAGCATAGGCCCCTACAGCACTCGAGGGGGCAGTAATTGCGCCATTCAGAGTGTGGCATGAGCAGCTTCAGGGACACAAAGGGCAGACTGCGCTGGCAGGAACTGCTAAGAGTGGCGTCAAGTGTCTGGTTGGCCGCAGTATTCAACACCATCAGCTTTGCACCCTTCCAACTGAGGATACAGCAAGTGTCCCGGTGATGTAGTAGCTGTGAGCCCACCAGGCCACGACAGGATAGGCAGAGAAAGGCCGAGCCAAGTAATGAACAACAGTGTCTGAGTATGGAGATGGCGCCACAGAGATGGCGAGTGAGAGCCCCCTCTTGGGCAAGTGGCACGGGCAGGTGGTAATATTGATTTATTTTATGTTTATTACAGTAGCAGCGGTATTCTTCACTATTTCAGGCTGAGCGAGTAAATGCAAGTGCAGCTGGGCCGCTTGTTCTGCACCGTAAGGGTCACACCAGGGACTAATGGAGTGAGCAGTGAGGACTGCAGTGTGACAACACTGCTCTTTACGGCATCGGATGCACCCCCGGGGAGGCACAAAAGAGTAGCCATGGAGAGCCGCAGGCGTGTCAATCAGTGAGGATCTGACTTCTCGCAAGGTCCGGCAGCAGAACTTCACGCCGCCCATATAACTGCCGGCAAGATTTGCAGGAGTGTCGCCCGGCAGCAAGCAGCGGCGGAGCACCGCTGGGATCGGGAACCGCTGAAGGGATGTCGCTGGCCTGACTGCAGATGTTTTGGCAATCACTGTCCCTCCAGGTGTGTGGGGCAGAGACTTCCCAAGGGCACGTTGGGAGCTATTTGATAAACACTCACCCCAGGTGTGCAGAGATAGCGCGGGCGTCCGCCGCATCTAGGATGGGGCCCAGTCACCACGTGGGCACTGCGGGTCTTGAGTGCATTGCCAAGCCCAGCGAGGGCACCAGACGGGACAGGTCTCTCCAGGGGCGGCACCAGGACAGCATTGCAGTGAGATTTAGCAGCGTGCTTCCAGCTCCAAACTTCTTCCACCAGGAAACCAGGCTTCAGTCGTCACAGCGATGTAGCGGGAATCAAATTATGATGTAATGGGCAGGATAAATGACAGGATAATGGTGCCGAGCAGGAGGAGCCTCACGCCAGTGCGGCCATATTGCTTGTGCGCCTCCTAGCGCCCCCGAGTAGGTGCAGAGTTGCAGAGGTGTAGGGGCTGACTCCCAGAGTCTTCCAGTGTGTGTGTGTGCATGTGTGTGGGTGCCAAAGGGTGGAAGCACTGGCGACCCTGAAAGAGGCCCAGGCCTTTCTTCTCCCCACCCTCCTCCCTTCCTTTCACACTTGGGCCCCTTCTCTTTCCCCTCCTACTCCTCCTCCTTCCCTTGTCGGCATGGCCAGGGGTAATTGGGAGGGGATATCACTGTGAATGTCTGTGTGGTCTAGACCTTTAGCTCTTTGAAGGGTTTACTTTCTTTCTTTCTTTTTGTTCATATGGGATGAAGGCATGGGCTAGCTTGTTGCAAAGCGAATGCTGACTAGGAGATGTGTAGTCATTTGTCAGACATTGTGAGGAAAATGCAACAGTTACTCAGCCCCAAGTGCGGTGGGATAACCCAATTTCTTTTTTTTCTTTCTATCCTTAACAGGGGAGATTGTTGATCTGTAATGGACAGTTGTTTGTATCACCAAAAAATGCACTGCACCATCATGCTATGTGTTGTATGTAAGTATCAAAGGGAACTAGCTACCAGGTAGGAGCTCCTAATGTGTGTATGTGGAACAACACATATGTGTTTTAGGAAGACCCTCACTCACCAACCTAGTTGGTGACATGCTTCATCATTGGGTCCCACCCAAGGTACCGAGTGCACCTTGGGTGTGCTTCAACGCCTGGATACAACAGAGCTGGTTTTGTGCAGTGAGTTTGCAGTGAAGTTGAAATGAATGTGGTTTAAAAGACTGTCCGTAGGGTCCCGTTAAACAACAAAAGACTATTTTAATGTATGGGCCCTCTGCAGTAGTTAAAAAGGAGAGAGGTGGATATCCGTGGAGGTATTTAGGCTCCGGTATCCTATAGATTCAACATGTTTCTGCAGTCTCTCACTATTGGTCTGGCTTTCTTCAAAACCTTATGTGCGTGAAATTAAAAAGGTGGTCTAAAACTAAGTGTGTTAGAGACCATCTAGGTGGTGCACTCTCTAAGGTGCATTATGTGATAGAGGATGGTTTCCTCTAGCAGTGCATTCCTGTTAGAGGGAGGAAAAAACGACAGACAAACATACACACAGATACATTTAAAAGGTATCATAAGGCATATCCAATAATGTGACTCAGGAGAGTGGTGTCCGTACTCTATGCGGATAAAATGCGTAGTGAGGACGGACCGTGGCGTATTGGTGCATAGTGTTAGAGTTAAAACAATGTACAACAACTCCAAAATTGTATTTCTGGACCTCAACATTGAGGTCTGCAGAGGTACATCTTTAGGCTTGTGGGAAGCTGAATGTTCTTTCTGCTGGCATGCTTCTCCCGGTGTTAGTCTTGACTGTCCTCAGGTTGGGAAGATTGAAAGCTCCTGTGATTACAGTGGCTATGGATGGATGTGCACAGAACCTCTTCTAGGCCAGCTAGCACTGTTGTTGTTTTGGTTATGAATGATGATTGCTCACTACCAGGACCGTACAATGTGGGCCATTCTCTAACACTGGTGCAAGGAAGGCGTAATTCCCCACACTTAAGGGAAGTGGCTGATCCGTTTCTCACAGGTGTTACTGGGAAGGGAATAACCAATGCTAGTGAGGACATGTGTACTTACCGCTTTCCTTTCCGTTTTCCTGGAGGTGTTGGTGTCGACCATCTCGAAGGAAGACCTGAGAGAGAGAAAAAGAAGAGAAGGAAAACTCCTCCTTGCTACCTGGACAAAAGGACTCAGCAGTTCATCCCTCTATACGGGTGTTATAACAATGCCAATGAAACGTTACGATTAGTAAATTAAACCCGCCTCCGAAGCCATATATTCGTCCTATCGCTCCTACAAACACTTGTTTGCAATGCTGGCACAAAGGGATTTTTGAAGCTGAGGGTCACAGGTGCATGCTGGCCTCGGTCCCAGTTTTTGCTCTACTGCACAATCAAGTGCACAGCAAATTCTTGATCCATTAATATCAATGAGGCAGCTGGAGAGCACCCTGTCCGTCTTTCTCTATGCAAAGGCTAAGTTTGTTCGCAACACATCTCAAAGCATTATGCAGTGAGCACTCTGTCTGTAAATCAGTGTTCTTATGTCCCGAAAATTTTGTTTCAAAATTCCCAACTCTGACTGTAGCAAAGCCAGAGAAATCTTTTTAAGAAAATTACACTGTAACAATGCGTGTTTATGCTTTGTTTTCTAGTTATTGGCATACGATCATTCTCTGATTATTTTAAGCTGCGTAATTTAGTGTTATTTCCAGTATATCAACTTTTTGATATGGCCACATTCTTTTGCTCATGCATAACACATTGCGAGAATAGAATGAATTATGTATGTCTATTTCATTACCTAAACAGGATTCACTACAAGTGCAGTTTTCTTATATAAATAGGCTAGTCCCTTTCATCAGTGCATAGCCATACATTAACGGTGGAGTAGAAAGTTACAAAAAGTAAAACAAGCATTGGCTAAGCCAATAAATCTGGTGTTGGCCTTAAGTATTTTGGCTTAGTTAATGCTTGTTTTATTTGTTTGGTCTTGATTGTCGCAAAGCTTTATTGTTGGTGAAGTGGTGACGCACTGATCAATCTACAAAAAACATTGGCTAAAAGCAAAAATATTTTTGGGTCTCAAAAATACATATTGGCATAGTATCCTTGGTACTGAAGGGAACTACTTTGTGTGTGGGTGTGCTCCCTGTGAAGGGGAAGCATGCTGTAACTCATAGTGAAGTCCATCGATGGCTGAAGTGGTCTGACCCACAACCTAATGCAATATGTTGTAGTAGATGGAATAAAAAAGTGATTGACACAACAACAGACCTATGGATGAAGAGAGCTGGCTGAAACCCCTGTAAGTTTATTATGCATATCATTTTTGTAAAAACAAGGGTCTTAGGGAAAAGCCAAACCTAAAAAAATTATTCCGACATTGACTGTTATATTCAATTTCACTTCCACATTTTAGATATCTGAGCAACATAATTGTTAACTTACATAAAACAAGGAACAGACTTAAAACAAGTAAGAAACATATCCGGACTTTGTACAGATCGTTAAAAAATCCACTTGGTTTTCAACACGAATTTATCATTTTCAGAGGCACAAACGACGGACGAGGGACAGAGTAAGGCAGCACCTCCTCGGAGTCTGTGCATTGAGCAGCATCTCAAAACGCGAGACTGGTGATGGCCTGAATGATTTATACATTCTATCATCATAATCCTATTGGTTTGTATTATATGTGTTTTCCGCCTGATCCTATAGGGTAATAATCAGATTCATGTGCGTGTTCATTTTTGATCTGAAATGCACACAGGCTGCAAATGTGACAGGCCGAAGAATGATTGCAAATAAAGCCTGCCACTTTTTTTTACAGTGAAACACGTGAGGCAGAGCGATTTGTCGTGCTTGAGAACTGGTCCTTCAGTGGACTGATTCGCTCTGATGTGCTTTGGAGGCGATTAATCCCCAAGCAGGTCCAGCCACCTGCAAGACTTGCCATTTGTGGAATAAATATTAATCCACAGTGCCCGAAAACCCAAACCTTTCATCTATTTTTCCTCCGCTTTTTCTGCGGTATCCTTCCCTTGGTTCCTTTGTGTAATCAGAGGCGATCTGGAACGAAATTAGTTTTTAGAGCTTTTCTAGTTTGCGCTGTGACGGATGTATTGGACTGGAGTCCATATATTTATGAAGTGGATTTCGGGCTGTGCAACTCATTGAGTGCAGTTGCAAGAGCATGGACATGTGCAGCTGTCAATCACTGACCTCTACCACTTTGCAAATGAGTACTTGTCTGCACAGGGCATGCGATATCTTTAACAATAGGGAACCTTATCTAATGCAGCCATCAATAAAGCAAAACAAAATTTTAGGTAAAAAAATTGCCTTTTCTTGCCACATAATTTAGTTAGCCCTGCTGCATAATTCGGTCCTCCCCTGCCCATTAGCTCCAATGACCTTGGCTATAAGGCTTTGAAGTAGTTGTACTGTATCTGCGCTGCATGGTCTGGACGAAAGTGAGCTGAGGTACCTGGTGGCAGAAGTGGTAGAGTACCAAGTGTCCATGCACTTTCAGGGCTGGTATGACCAATGCAAGTGCAGGGGGAATAGGGTGCTATGAAATTTCATCACCCGGAGTTAGGTGGAGAACTATGGGCTTGGACACTGATATAGTAATGCAGTTGATGGAGCGTATCAAGGAGCACCATGTGAGGTTGTAAATGGAAGTAGGGATATGCAGGGAAGGGTGTAACAGTTCCATACAGGATGGATAGACTATGAGGGTGGACTTAATAAGGATGGCAGAGTTTCCTTTGGATGCTCTGCAAAGAGAAAGTATGGTAATAACCACAGTAGGATGTCACTGTTAGGTTAACATATAGGACATGGATATAAGACGTGGGGTTAAGATTAATTGAGTGGTGCCTTTATGGAGGGCAAGTATATCAGCAAAAATAGTGTTGAATATATATATATATTCTATAACTAACGAACTAACTATAACGGGGGAATTTCAATGGTTTTGTATGAGTGAAATGTCCAGCTAACTATAACATGTGTGAAACCTATGTTTTTTTCAGTGAATTTCTAAGGTTTTTTAAATGCTAATTCCTAACTATAACGTGGCTGAAACCTATGGTTTTTTCAGTGAATTTCAAAGGTTTTGTAAATGATAATTTTTAAATGTATTCATTGTTATAGTTTTTAATACTGATTGACTACATTGTTTTAAAGTATTTATTTTTAGATATTTTACTTTTTAAATTAGATTACATATTTTTAATATAAATTGAAAAAAATGTTTTTAAAAATATTGAAATTCTAATATATATTTTTTTGTTTTATTTTTTTTAATTTATATATATTTTATATAGCAGGCAATGATATCCTACGGAAGGAAATTCGAGTTACTGTAAGTATGATTAGAATTACTTTTCAGGATCAGTAGTGGGCTGAAAGATGCAGCACTGAGGTCTCTCCTGATAACAGGTGAGTAAATCGGAATTCGTATTTCGGCTGATTTTAGAGGAATTTTTTAAAGTTCCAAAACTCCACACTTTCAAGCCGATATCGAAACTTTTTTACTTTTGATTTTCTCAGCAACTTCTGGTTTACACCATTTAACAAAAAGCACAATCTACGAACCATACTCTGCCTTTTTGCCAAATTTGGACCACCACCCCTGGGCTTTATGATAATATATGCGGGGGGCTCATGGCCCCCCCACAGCCAGGGGCTTTGCATTTTAACGTGGGGGGGCATCCAAGCCTCCCCAAGCCCCAGGGACCACTACCCCCTGGGGCTTAAATGAAATAATTGTGTAGCAGGGGCATACGCCCCCCCGCTGCCCCGGGGACCGACACCCCGGGCTTTTTTAAAAATAAATAAACCTGGGGGGGGGGGGGGCTTGAGCCCCCCACACGCCCCTGGGGACCGCCTCCTCACCGGGGCACTAACTCTTTAAATTTGGGGGTCCGTTGTGGACCCCCCAAGCCCCCGGAACCACCAGCCCCGGGGCTTTGAAAATGTTGGGAGGCGGGCCGTGCGGCCTTGATGGCCCTGGGGACCGCCACCTCCAGGGCCGGCTCCTGCAATGTCCTGGGGTACCCACAACCCAGGACACTATAGTTTGCTATAGCAGGGTGGGAGCCTTGGGGCTCCCACCCTGCCATAGCAAACTGCTTTGGTTTTTGGAAGAGAGAGCAGGAAACCTGCTCTCTCTTCCAAAAACCAAAAACGATTGCGTTTCCACACGGGGAGCTGCATCTTGGCAGCTCCCCATATTTGAAAAGCAATGCCGGCTCGCCACAGACGCGTGGAGCCCGCGGGACCGTGGGGGGATTGGGGACCCCCCCATCAGTACCCAACAGAGAGGTCCAGCCCCGGGGGATGGGGTTCCCGAGGCTACAAGTGGCCCGGGATGGGGGCCACACAGCCCCCCTCCACAAAATTTTAATTAAAAAAAATGAAATAAAAAACAAAGGCCAGACCCGGGGGATGCGGTCTCCGGGGCCATAAATGGCCTGAGGAGGGGGGCAATGCAGCCCCCCTCCAAAAGAAAAAACAAAGGCCATGCCCTGGGAGATGGGGTCCCCGGAGCCAATTATGGCCTCGGGAGGGGGGCCGCGTGGCCCCCTTCCTGATTTATTTATTTATTTATTTAAATTAGGGGGCAGCCCCTGGGGGATGGGGTCCCCAGGGCCAATAAATAAGAAAAAGAAGGGAGGCCACACAGCCCCCTTCTTAAAAAAATAATAAAATAAAAGATCGGCATCGTGCCGGAAGCCACGCCCCCTCCTTGCAGCACACTGCAAACGCGCCCACTGGCGCATTTGCAGATGGGGAACAAATTCCCCTTGAATACTTGGGGTCTCTGGGGGCCAACTAGCCCCCCCGAAACCTCCAGTATGCGCCAGGGGGTTGCGTTACAGAGAGGTGTTCTGAGGCCACGCCCCTTTTTACACCTCTCGCAAACGCAGCTCTGTGGCACTTACTGGAGGTACCTAGTGGGCTAGTTTGAGCCCAGGGACCCTTAGGATTTACGGGGACTTAATCTGTATGTATGTATAAAATATTTTATTACGCACTCTGCTACTACAGAGTATCCTGGCGCGATATGTGAAGGACATCCGAGGTTCGGAGACCCTTGCTTTTTTTATTACTTTGTCTCCACACCAATCTGTTATGGGATTGCTCGTGTATAGACCACCTGGCCCACTCGGCACGTTCTTTGAAGATCTGGACTCCGTGTTGTTGGGGCTGGCCCTGAAAGCGGAACATTGTATTGTGGCAGGGGATTTTAACTTTCGGATGGATGATCCGTCCGACCCTGCTGCCACCAAATTGTTCGAGGCTATGACCCCGCTGGGACTGATCCCTCATCTGCAGGAGCCGACGCACGAGAAGGGGCACACCCTTGACCAGGTATTCTCGTCTTCCCCTCTTGAGGAGATTGAGATGTCACCAGTACTATGGTCTGACCACTTGCTTGCCAAATTCACGATCAAAGGCATAGCAAAACCGGTGGCTGCCCTAGCACAGAAACAGGATCGTGGTTATAGGGCATAGCATCGAGTGACCCCAGAGTTGTTGGCCCAGGCTGCTGTGGACCACCCATGTCCCCTTTTGGGTGATCTGGATAGGGATCTAGAGACCCTGCAAGATTGGCTCCTAGACAGGCTAAAAGATCTTGCCCCGGAATTAACACCCCGCCTGACACCGAAACGGGTCTCTGCGCCTTGGTTTACCGCTGCACTGTCGGCCACGCGGCAGCAGTGTAAGGTAGCCGAAAGAGCCTGGCGGGCACAATATGATACTGTAGCCAAGCTGGCCTATAAGACGGTGGTCAAGGCCTATCACCGGGACATTCGCCTGGAAAAGAGAGCATATCTAGCTAGGAGAATAGAAGCTGCTTCTAACTCCTGCAAGGAGATTTTCTCCATTGTGAGAGAATTTATTTCCCCTTGGTCTAACACCTCGGACGAAAAACCATCCGGTACCTGGGCTTCGGACCTTGCTGATTTTTTTACGAGCAAGATCCAATGCATACAGGAATCTTTCCCATCGCCTGAGTCCGCGGGCCAGACTACTCCTGAGACCACCCTATCCCAGCGGGCGTGGCCAGGTGTGACGCTGAGTGTGTTTCCACCGATCTCTGCCCCTGACTCTCTAGCGCTAATGGGCAATCTTAAATCGGGTTCGCCCCTCGACCCATGCCCTGCTAAATTTTTAGCGAAAGTTGCGGAGGTGATCAATCCACTGGCAAACCCGCTGCTGAATCTTTCGCTGAGTCAGGGAGTGGTCCCACAAGCCTGGAAGCAGGCGATGGTGATTCCATTGCTCAAAAAACCAGGTTTAGATCCAAAGGCCCCGGTTAATTATAGACCCATCTCTCTGCTGCCGGCTCTCACGAAGATTGTGGAAAAGCACGTTCAGGTTGTGCTCTCCAATTTTCTTGAGGCCAACAAGATCTTGCATGCCACCCAGTCGGGTTTTCGTCCCCATCTAAGCACAGAGACTGCGCTCCTTGAGGTCTCAGAAACCATTAAAGGGGTTCTGGACTCTGGGGGCAAAGCAATGCTGGTGATGTTGGACTTGTCGGCGGCATTCGACACCGTCCCTCATGATGGCCTTCTCGCAAGACTCTTTGAGATAGGTCTGCGGGGGACGGTGTTCGACTGGTTTTCTTCCTTTCTAGCCGGCCGCCGGCAAACGGTCTGGGCTTCGCCAGACTCCGCCGTGATGCCGCCTCTGGGAGTCGGGGTCCCACAGGGCTCTATTTTGAGCCCGACCCTATTTAACATCTTCATGACCCCGTTGGCAGCGTTGGCGGAGTCGTTTGGCGCCCAGATCGTATCCTACGCGGACGATACCCAGCTCCTCTTCTCATGTAAGAGAGGAGGAGACTTTGATGAGGAGAGTATCCGGGATTGCCTTGGGGCTGTTTTCCAATGGTTCCATCTGAACAGCCTCAAGTGCAATTCCGATAAGTCCGAGGTACTCTTCTTTGGGTGTGACACAGAGCCAGACTGGCAGGCCTGGTGGCCGATTAATATGTTCCCTCCGTCTTGTTCTTCGCAAGTCGCCAAGAATCTGGGGGTCAAGATTGATAAGGGGTTAACATTGAAATCCCAGATCCTTGGTGTGTCGGGCACCTGTTTCGGCATCCTTAGGATGTTGCGAAGGTTCCTTCCCCTGTTGTCTGAGGAGCATAGGAAACTGACAGTGCAGGCTCTGATTGGGTCCAGGTTGGATTATTCCAACATTCTTTACCTGGGCCTACCAGAGTACTTGCTGCAGCGGCTCCAAGTGGTGCAGAACGCTGCCGCGAGAGCAATCTTTGGATTAAATAGACGGGCCAATGCATCGGGCCTGTTGAAAACTTTGCATTGGCTTCCTATCCGGAAACGGATCGCCTTTAAGGCTCTGACTCTGGCCTATAAAGCTCTCCACGCGGTGGGAGCAAAGTACCTTCAAAAGAGACTGGTCTTCTATCAACCGACCAGGTCTCTGAGGTCGGAATCCCTGTTTTTGGCGGTTGTTCCGCGTGTGAAGAGAGTTCGCCTGGGTGGCCGCTCTTTTGGATTGCTGGCGCCACAGTTATGGAACTCTCTGCCGCTTGCTTTGCGGGGAGCGACCAGCCTACTAGTTTTTAGAAAAGGCCTTAAAACCTGGCTGTTTACCCAGTAGTTGTTTTTCCTGTATGTTTTTTTCGGCATTCTGTTCTTTCTTTTATCGGTGTTATGTTATTATGTAGCAGCCTTCCTTTTCCATTAAAGCGCCGGGACACTCTTTTTGAGTAGCCGTGCGCTATACAAAAGAATAAATAACATAACATAACATAACATGTGACCTTAAGCAGAGCCAAACCAGAAGGAGGAAAAAGACAACTAGATACTGAGATTAAAAAGGTGGGTTTTTTAGCCCCTTCTTGAATTCCGCCAGTGTGGCTGAAGATCGTAGAGAAAGCGGCAAGGCATTCCAGAACCGAGCTGCTTGGACAGAAATAGACTGGCCACCCAATCTCACATATCTGACTTTGGGCATGAACATCAGATGGAGATTAGCTGATCGGAGAGCACGGCGAGGAGTATAAAAAGTGAACCTCTTGTGCAAATATTGTGGTCCTTGTTGGTGCAAGGCTCGAAAGGCCAGGACCAGTGATTTGAACACAATGCGATGGGCCACCGGGAGCCAGTGGAGCTTTCGAAGATGGGCAGATGCACTAGTTCTTCTCGGAAGATGGAACAGCAGTCGAACCGCCGCATTCTGAATGATCTGCATTCGATTAATGAGATATTTAGGGAGACCGCTAAAAAGGGCATTGGCATAATCCAGCCTTGATAAAATCAGAGCACGCAGAACCGTCTCTTTTGCTTCCCTATAAAGCAGCGGAAGGAACCTTTTAAGTGACTTGAGGGTCGCAAAGCAGGTCGCAGTGAGTTTTTTTAGGTGCACTTCAAACTTAAGATCCTGTCCAAACCAGACCCCCAGGTTTTTGGCCGGGCCTCCAAGAGAGCTGGGACAGGCAAAATCAGTCGGCAAAATAAGGTCCTTAAAATTGGCCGGAAGGTTGCCATAAAATAGCAGCTCTGTCTTGTCCTCGTTGCATTTAAGCTGGGCTGAAATGAGCCACCGGAAGACATTGGACAAACAAGAGCAGACGACACTGGCATCCAAGCAATTCTTAGGCCAGGTAAACAGCAGCTGCGTGTCATCGGCATACGCCATTATTTTAGCTCCCCACTGCTCTGCCAGGTGAATCAACGGGGTCATATAGACGTTAAACAACAAGGGGGTTAACGTCGAGCCCTGGGGAACCCCTGTAGTGAGCTTCTTGGGAGACGAGGCGTATGGAGGCATCCATACTTGCTGCGTCCGCTCTGCCAGAAACGAGGACAGCCAGGCCAAAACCGCGCCTGACAGCCCCACCTCTGCCAGCCGATTCAGCAGCTGAGCATGGGGTACCGTATCAAAGGCGGCAGATAAGTCCAGCAAAACCAGGACCGCTCTGCCGCCTCCGTCCAGACACTCCCTAATGGCCTCTGAGACTTCCACCAGAGCCGTCTCAGTGCTGAAGGCCGCCCTGAAACCCGATTGAGCCGGGTGCAGGGCCTGAGAAGACTCAATAAAGTTATTCAATTGCCTAAAGACCACCTTTTCACAAACCTTCGCCAGTGCCGGGAGCAGCGATATCGGACGATAACTGGAAGTAGCTAAGGGGTCCAAGCCAGGCCTCTTTAGCAGGGGAAGCAGTTTCGCCTGTTTCCAACAAAGGGGAACGGAAGCAGAGGCCAGAGACAAGTTAACAACCTGGGTGGCCTCCTGATATACCAGACTCGCCGCTCCCCCCAGGACCCTAGCAGGGCACGGGTCGGAAGGTGAACCCGACTTTAGTGTCTCCAAAATAGCCAACACGTCAGCTTGCAAAGCAGGCTCAAAGGTGGAAAGTTGGCTAACGGGTTGCTTCCCACCAGAACTGGCGATGGGTAGAAAAGGCTGAAGGAGACCACAAGAATTATGGAGCTCCTCTTGGATTTTAGCAATTTTATTACCAAAAAAACAGGACAGTTCCTCGCACCAAAGATCGGAAGCCGGAAGAACTGGGGAGGCAGCACTGGGAGAAAGGAAACTCTGAACGATGGCAAAGACTTCTTTGCCGTTGTTATCCGCCTTCTCTATCCTTCCTGAGAAGTACCTGCTTTTGGCAGCCTTAATTTCGGCATAGTAAACCTTCTGAGCCCTCCGCAAATTGCTCTTCAGTTCAGGGCGGAACTCAAGGCGCCAAGCTCGCTCCAGTTTTTTACAGCCGGATTTGAGTTCCCTGAGAGCGTGGGAGAACCAGGGTTTAGAGGGAGATGACCTAACCCGTTTGCTACCTCCTTTATTAGTAGGCACAGCGGCGCTTTGTTTAACCCAAGCGTTAAATGAATCCACTGCCGACTCTAGATCAGACGGCAGTGTCGGTCGGTTAGTCAAGAGAGAATCCGAAAAGGTGGTTAGATTTATTCGCTGGGAGTGTGCTTGAGGGGCGGGCAATTCCCTCGGCCCTTTTGGGCTTAGGGGCCAGGTGAACAAAATTAAGGCATGGTCCGACCAAGTAACCCTCAATGGGGGTGACATAGTAATCTCGAAGTTAGAACAAACCAAATCTAACCAGTGGCCAGCCTTATGGGTGGGGAAGCTCACCCATTGTGTCAGGTTCGCCAGCGCGAGGACTTCAGCTAGACCCATTGATTCAGGTAAATCCACCGTGTCCATGTGAATGTTAAAATCCCCCAGCAGGAGATATCGAGAGAAATTAAGGGCACGGGGGACAATTACCTCCTCAATATTGCCAGCGAAACTGCCGGCATAGCCAGGGGGGCGGTAGAGTAGGGTGCCTCCCAGGGTGAAATGGGGGGAGAGGACCACAGCAAAGTGTAGCATTTCTGTGCCGCCAAGTAAATCTGGCGGTTCACTCACCACTGACCAGTAATCACGATAGATTACAGCCACACCGCCACCCCTGCCAGTCGGTCGATCCATCCTGGCAATCCTGAAGCCGCGTGGAATAGCAAGTTCAATCACCGGCATACAGGACTCGGTGAGCCAGGTTTCGGTAATGAAAAGGAGATCAAACTCCTGCTCATCAAGCAGCTCAAATATATCGGCCGCGTGACTGACCATTGATCTGGAGTTAATCAAGCCAGCTTTAATAATATCTAGATTAGTCCTAGGTGCGTTAACAGGGGAATGTTGGCGTGTAAAACAAAAGCCGCATGCCGGACAGCGATGCTGCATAGTCTGTAACACCTCCCAGTGTTTGGCGGCATCGCAGCTGAAAGTATTGAGGGAGACCAGCTCCTCAGACGTATACTTCAGAGAGCCAGCACGTAAACAAAAGGGAGGATAAGGAGGTGGCAGGGCCCTGGGCCCGTCCGGGACACGGACGGGCACAGACGGGCCCTCCTTTGGCGCTCCTTCGGCGCGCAGACGGCGCGCCATCAGCGCGCGACCGCTGCGCGCTCGACGCATCGACGCGTTAAATAGGGGCGGGCGAGTCAGGAAACTAGAGCGCCAACCCCGGTGCAATGCGGTCCCGCCTCACTTCCGGGACCGCTGGGGCCGAGCGCTAAGGGCGGCAGTGACCGGAAATGTGCAAGTGCGCAGATTCCAAAGTGCAAGACCTCGGTGCATTAAAGGTAGGCAGAATTAATGGGTATTCGCGCTAAGCGCTATGGCGGCAGTTACACCTCAACTTAACTCTCTCTCAACTTAGAATAGCCACAGGGCGCGTTTACACAGTGGTGAAGGGAGGGGACAGGGCCTTCGGTGACTTTTGCAAACATGCCCTGTGGCACGTGTTAAGTTGGGGAAATAGTTCCCCTTCAATCCTGAGGGACCCTGGGGGCCAACTAGCTCACCAGGTGCTTCCAGTATGCGCCACTGCGCTGCGTTGCAGAGAGGTGGTGCAGGCCGTGCCTCTTTTTACACCTTTCTGCAATGGCGCTTACTGGAGCTACCTAGTGGGCTAATTTTTCCCTAGGAACCCTCAGGATTCAAGGGGACTCAATCTCCCAAATTAAAATGGCCACAGGGCGTGTTTACACAGTGGGGAAGGGAGGGGACGGGGCCTGAGTTGTGCAAACATGCCCTATGACGTGTTTTAAGTTGGGGAAATAATTCCCCTTCAATCCTGAGGGCTCCTGGGGGCTAACTAGCCCACCAGGTGCTTCCAGTAAGTGCCACCGCGCTGTGTTGCAGAGAGGTGGACTATGCTATGCCCCTTTTTACACCTCTCTGCAACACAGCTCTGTGACGCTTCCTGGATGTACCTAGTGGGCTAGTTGGACCCTAGGGACCCTCAGGATTCAAGGGGACTCAATCTCCCAACTTATAACGGCCACAGGGCACGTTTACACAGTGGTGAAGGGAGGGGACAGGGCCTAAGGTGACGTGTGCAAACACGCCCTGTGGCACCTTTTAAGTTGGGAAACTAATTCCACTTCAATCCTGAGGGACCCTAGGGGCCAACTAGCCCACAAGGTGCTTCCAGTAAGTGACGCTGCGCTGCGCTGTGTTGCAGAGGTGGTCTAGGCCGTGCTCCTTTTTACACCTCTCTGCAATGCAGCTCTGTGGTGCCTAATGGAGGTACCTAGTGGGCTTGAGGGACCCTAGGGACCCTTAGGATTCAAGGGGACTTAATCTCCCAAATGAAAACAGCCACAGGGCGCGTTTGCACACATGTCATCTCAGTCCCACCCTCCCTTCACCAGTGTGCCAAAGTACCCCGTGGCGAATTTTAAGAGGCAGTTTAAATCCCACTGCCCTATTATATACTTGGGGCTTACAGAGGAGGTCATGCTAATCACACAGGGACCCCAACGCATAGTGTTCCATAGTGTATGTAGGTGTTTTAACTGTATTTTAAGTGTCTTTTAGCATAGCACTGGCCCTAGGACTGGTTAGTCAGACTCAGTTACCACCAGTACCCTTCTGAAAAAGTTGAGGGTACAGGATGATTTTGCAACAAGGCTTCTTTCTGCTCTTCTCTTTGTTCTTTCTGCATGTTTTCCTTCTTCCTGCAGTTTTCTTCGTCTTTGAGGACTTCTGTTGCTTCTTTCTGCATTTCTTTTTTTTCTTTCTGTGTGTTTTTTCATCTTTCTTTAAATGTCCTACCTCTGTAGGCCTAGTTAAAAACTAACATTTAAAAAACCTTAGAAATTCACTTAAGAAAACATAGGTTTCAGTCACGTTAAAGTTAGAAATTATTATTTAGAAAACCTTTGAAATTCACTGAAAAAAACATAGGTTTCAGGCACGTTATAGTTAGGAATTAGCATTTAAAAAACCTTAGAAATTCACTGAAAAAACCAAAGGTTTCAGGGGCGTTATAGTTAGCTGGACATTTCACTCGTACAAAACCAGTAAAATTCTCCCGTTATAGTTAGTTAAGCTAACTATAACTTGCGCACCCGCAATGTACTGCTGATGACGTCACATATTACATCATATTACATGGTCAGTGACATCACTCATGACATCACTGATGACATCTCAAATGACAATGTTCATGAGAGTGGTAATATGTGACGTCATCAGCAGTGTATTGCGGGAACGCAAGTTATAACGGCGGAATTTCACTGGTTTTGTACGAGTGAAATGTCCAGCTAACTATAATGCTCCTGAAACCTATGGTTTTTTCAGTGAACAATGATATATATATATATAGATATATATATATAGAGAGATAGATAGATAGATAGATAGATAGATAGATAGATAGATAGATAGATAGATAGATAGATAGATAGATAGATAGATAGATAGATAGATAGATAGATAGATATTCAAAGGTTACAGGGACGTTATAGTTAGATCCACATTTTGCTTGTACAAAACCAGAGAAATTCAGCAGTTATATTTACCTGAGCTAATTATAACTTATGCCACCTCAATGCACTGCTTATGACCTCACATATTATATCACTCATGACATGGTCAGTGACATCACTGATGACATCTCAAATGACATCACTGATGACATCATCCAGTGAGTGTTTTCTAAACGGTTATAAGTGTTAAACATATATACCAATGTACTACAAAAGTTAAAATACTATATTTTCTGTACTATTGAGTGATACTATTTCTAACATAGATTATGAGAGTGGATGTGTGACTGTGGTGAAAAGACTCCAGTGCATACAGAACGCGTCTGTAAGACTCATCCTGGACATCCCTCGTTACAGCCACATCTCTGCCCACCTGAGAGACCTGCACTGGCTCCCCTTCAACAAGAGGATCACGTTCAGACTCCTCACCCACACACACAAGGCTCTCCACGACATGGGCCCCAAGTACCTCAACAGCCACCTTGCATTCTACTCACCCACTCGCCAGCTCCGTTCCGCCAGCCTCGCCCTCGCCACCGTCCCACGTCTTCGCAGATCCACCGCCGGAGGAAGATCCTTCTCCTACTTGGCGGCCAAGACATGGAACTCCCTCCCCACCCACCTTTGGCTGACCCAGGATCATCTCTCCTTCAGGAAACAACTCAAGACCTGGCTGTTCGAGCAGTAGCGACTCCCCCTCCCCCCAGCGCCTTGGGACCCTAGCGGGTGAGTAGCACGCTCTACAAATTTCATGATTGATTGATTGATTGATTGTGTATTCATGTGTGAGCGTGTGTATTCATGTGTGAGTGAGTGAATGCATATATGGGTGTATGAGTGATTGTGTGAGTGACTATATTGGTTAGTGAGTGGGTGTGTCAGTGGCTGTTTGGGTGAGTGAGTGGCTGTGTCAGTGGCTGTATGGGTGGGTGAGTGAATGTGTATGTGAAAGTATGGGTAAGTGAGTGGCTGTCTGAATGGCTGTATGAGTGAGTGACTGGCTGTGTAAGTGACTATGGGTGGGAGAGTGGCGATTGGGTTAAGGGAGTTGGTGTGTGTGGCTGTATTGTAAGTGTCTGTGTGAATGGATATATGGGTGAGTCTGCAGATGTGTGAGTGCTTTTATAGATGGGTGAATGGGTATGTAAGTGGTTATAGTGAGTGTGTGAGTGCTTGTATGGGTGAGTAGCTCTGTTGAGCGGCTGTATGGGTGAGTGAGTAGCTGTTTAGGTGAATAAGTGGGTGTGTAAGCAGCTGTATGGGTGAGTGTGTGGTTGCATGAGTGCCTGTATAGGTCTGTGACAGAGTCGGCCTGGGTAGCCCCCCTCCCCAGGCCAATATCATCCCTGCAGACCCTGGAGCCCAGCCATCTCTCCTGGGTGCCCTCAGGGCAGCCAGAGTGCAATGGACCCGCGGAGGAGCCTCAAGGCCCCTTTGGTCCCTGTTGGCTCCCTGCAGGAGCGGGCATTTCTAAAGCAATCCTTCATCTGTTTACCTACCCGCTTGACAGCAGGCAGACAAACAGAGGAAATCTCCGCTTCCAGCAAGTGAGAGCATTTCTCTGTTCTCACTTGCTGGAAGCGCAGTGCTTGCTCTGACTTGGCGGGAGCTGGCAAAGCTCCGGCCAAGTCACAGCAAACAGCTATATCTGGGGGTGAGCATCCCAGGACATAGCGGGAGCCAGCCCCCTGGGGTGGCAGTCCCCAGGGCTATTATTGGCTCCAGGAGGGGAGCTGCACAGACACCCTTCTTTGTAGATCAAGGGCCGGACCAAGGGAGGTGGTGGTCCAGGGGCATGGAGGGATCCACAAGGCCTCCCCCACCCATTACTGTGAATTTAGTTTCCGGGAGGTGGCGTCCCCGGGGCCTGGGTTGGGATAAGGGTGCCATGTCCCTTCTAAGAGTAGGAGGAGAGGTGGGGGTATGCGAAGTCCCAGGGTGCTGTTTGTCCAGTCCCAATTCCTGGGGAGTACCTTGAGGGGGCCCCAGCAAGGGAATTTAGGGGCAGATTTATGTTGGACTTGCGCCACGTTTATGACGCCGTTGCGTCACGCAACAGCGGCATAAACGTGGCGCATCCCTGCGACCCATTTACAACGTGACGCATCTAGACAGATGCATCACGTTGTAAAGCCGTGCGCCACATGTGGGCGTTCCGGAGCAGGGTGGGCATTCCGGGGCAGGTGCGCCTCGCAAAAGTGCTTGCGTGAAATCTACAAGATTTCACGCAGGCACTTTTAGGCCAATGCTGCGTCAAAACCCTGCGCCTGCTTGAAGCAGGCATAAGGCTTGACGCAGCATTGGACAGATAGGGCCCCCAAGAGCATTGCTGGAGCTGCGTCGTGCTTGCGACGCAACTCCAGCAATACGCCGCCTTTACGGCACAGATGCGTCACGCATCTGTGTCGTTTTTGCCCCATGGCGCGCCGCATTGTAAATGCGTCGCACCATGGGTGGCGGAGCTGCGGCACACAATAACTGGTGCATCCCTGGGGATGCGCCAGTTATTGTAAATCTGCCCCTTAGTCTGTACTGGGAGACTATCCACTGAGTGGGACCCAATTGTGTCAGAAGAACCTGGGGGGTTGGCTGATACAAGTGCCCAACCAGTTCTGGGTCTGGCAGTACCACTCTACAATGGAGAATGCAGAAGTCCAGATGGACGAGTGGGGGGAAGAACTCACCCCTCCCCCTGTCCAGCCTCAGGGTACAAACCCTAGGTTCAATACATAAGTGGAGGCAGCACCAGGGATGAAGTCACAAATTGGTCACTTTATTTCAAAGTTCTTTATTGATCTTCATAAAAACACTGGACAACAGCCAACGCATTTCGTTCCTGTAAAGGGAACTTCCTCAGGGCTGTAAACAACACAAAACAACATATAAATACCCATATAAATGACATATGTACATACACGGGGTTGTTGGTAATATGGAGGAATTGGCATTAGTCTTTCTTCTATGTCTTCCAGATTTTTCCTGCACGCTAGCACTTTAAAAAGGTCACCTTACCTGTTCAGCGTTTGTCATGTGATCAAGGCCCTTTGCGGGCTGAAACGCGTCATGGTTGATATGGTGTTTGGGCTCCAATAAAAGAATTTTGCACCATCCAAGGGTTCGTCTCGTCTTTGCTCAACAGCTGTTCAAGACGTTGTATGCCTCATATATATACATATATATTCAAATTACACATTTATGCATGACAACTATACATAAAAAACACATATAAAAGTACAAGTTGACATAACTAATCCTTTGACATTACAACATGGCACTAATGTATAAGATATCTACATCAAGACTTGAATCATAGAAACGACCCAAATTTGGGAGAAGAAGGGGTTATACTAAAGGTTGACCCCCCACTATTCATATTGTTGAGCCTACATAATATGACAGGGCACTCCTTACGTCTCATAAAGCATAATATTATATTGTATTATTCAGAAAAGGGGAAAAAACAAGAGGATAAAAATCACAAGACCTGGGGGAAACATAGAGCTATTAGAAATAGGAAAAAAAGGGTATTGGCACATCACCCTCACCAAAAAATGTGTAGACTTCTAGGATGGACCCAGAGTTTTGGCCTTGGACGTGATAATCCCGATCCTATTTTCTATTGCAAAATCCAAGATCTGTATACGATACATTGGAAATTAAACATAAAGAAGTGTAAAAGAAAATATATAAATAGGACATCTTGCTGTTAAGTAATAGCCAGCCTGCAACACATCACAGTCCTCAACCTAGGCTCCTACACGTATGGTTTTTGAAGTACCAATAGGATTGTGTATGGCCCTCCTAACTAAGTTCCATTCTTGTTTATCACATAAGAACAAGAAAAAATGAAGGTCATATATGGCATAGTATAATGTACCCATGTCCTCACCTCCATAGTATCTGTACATGGGCGCAGTTCAATATTATCTTACGCAGGCAAACTCTCCAGGCTCAACAGTACGCAGCCTGTGTCTGGAGGGAAGGGCAGCTGCCACAAGTGTACAAGTGTGTACCATTTTGTCTTCTGGGGGTACTACACCTGGTGGGAGGGTGCAGAACTCTAGAATGGGAGGCAGGGGGAGGAAAGACTTGCCCCTGACCCCAGTCCAACTCAAGGGTGCATCCCCTGGGTATGGAGACCAGTTGCAGGGTAGAACCCCTGAACTGGTGGGAAAGCTGAGCAGGATGGCTGACACAAGCACCCTGACAGTTCTGGATTTGGGGGGTATCACTCGCTAAAGGCGGGAACAGAAGCCCAGAAGGAGGGGCAGTGAGAAGAAAACCCCACCCCTGATCTGTACCCCTGTCCAGTCTGAGGGTACAGACCATGGGCTGGAGGGCCAGTATCAGGATACCACCTCTGGAGTTGAGAAAGGATGTGATGGATCTGTTGCTACCACCCCCACTCTGAAAAACTACAGAGGACAAAATTACCTGGGGCCTGGCTCGGGTTGCTGACAGCTGTCAGTGGCCTTTGTTGGTTGCTGTCCTTAGAGACAGAGGTTTCCTTGGGTTGGGGACAGAAAATAGGCCAAAGGGGTGGGATGGCAACATCACTTTGTTGGCCAAGGTGGTACAGTCTGCCTACGGGGATGCATTTGTCAGCAAGTTAAAGTTAGACGCTTCACAAATGGGGCCCGCAAGTAAGGAAAAGGAGTCCCCATGAGTTAGCTTAGTTGGCCCTGAGAGTATGGACAGAGGGATCCAACTGGGTTCAGAAAGTCGTAAAACTGTAACTTGCCCCTGCAGTAGGGGGCCATGGTCCATGTTCTATCCTCCTAAGAAGGGAAGCCCATCAAGGTATTGATTATTCTACCCTGGCTTTAGGCTGGAAGGGGGTTGTGTTGGACCTGGCCCTTTTTGCAGAGTTATCCCCAAACATTTTTCCTTCTTCCTCATATTTTTCTGACCCTCTTTTTCATTTTGTTGACTTTAGGCCTCTGGGCACTTTACCACTGCTAATCAGTGCTAAAGTGCTTGTGCTCTTTCCTTTAAGCATGGTATGATTGGTTTACACCTGTTTGGGGTATTTGATTTGTATATAGGTCCCTTGTAAAGTGATATATATATATATATATATATATATATATATATATATATATATATCTATATATATATATATATATATATATATATATGAAGAAAGGGTTGCCACCGCGTTGAGGAGCACTCACAGGAGGCATACTTGATTCAGGGAAGACTCTGCAAGCACTGCGCCGCCTGACGCGTTTCGGGCTACGCCCTTCTTCGGAGGCATGTTGTGCGCGGCTCACCAAACATACGACTTCAAGTTTCATCTGGAGCAGTGCCTCACCATCACCAGTGCTTTGTGCGCCAGTAACACTGGAGCCTTTGTCTCTCAGGACCGGTTGTCCTGAGTTATTGCTTTCTTGCCATCTTGCCACGCAGACCAGGGAGAAGCAGTCTGCCATCAGACAGAAACACCACAGCACCTCTCAGCACGACCCCCTCCTCTTCCCTGCAGGTCAATGCAGAGAATCTCTGCAACGTCCTGTTGTGGGCAGTGGTCGAAGTGGGCAGGAACGGCAGGGCACAGCTGCCCCTACTTCTTTAATTCTGTAGATTCCGTTCCCCAACTTTTTTATTATGAACATGCGTCCCTGGACGTCAGAAATATTCTGTTCATCGACGGGCGGGGAGCAGAGAAGGAAAAGGTCTGTCTCTTACTTCCTGCCCAGACAAGACAAGGAAGGTGTCCGCTTCTGCTCTGCCGCTGGCAGCTGCCCCCTCTTTCTTACTCCTATTCTCTCTCGTTCTGTCTAACTCCTTCTCACTTTTCCGAAAATCATGAATCAAGAAATGGTTCTCACCGTCTCTTCCTGTATTCCATTTGTAGCCCTGTGAAATGGATGCAAAAAAAGGAAACCACTTTTGTTGGAAATGCCGTTTTGACATTTTTCTATTCCAAAGTGCAGCCTCGGAAATAAAATGTTCAAACTCTGAAAAATAATTAAATAAAGCAAGATGGAGTGTTCTTAAAGTGGCCAGATAATTTTTTTCAAACCCCAACACATTAGCGCCACTTTACAGAGTTTGCCAGTAAAGCGCTACTTTTGTTTTCTTGTCTTTCTTTGAACAGCATTGTTTTCCTCCAGTACCTCCTACCTGGAGGCAGGGCCGGAGCTAGGCATGGGCAGTGTGGGCAGCTGCCCAGAGCCTGGCACTCTGCCTACCAGGATGGGGCCCCCCACAATGGCAATTACTAGTCCTCGTGTATGTCTGCCGATCAGAGTGAAAGAAATGCTTCACAACGGGCTCATGGGAGGGGGCCACCCCCTCTCCTTTGGCCTCTAAGGGATGGTGTGGGAAGGCCTAGGGGAGGGTACACCTCTCAGGCAGCCAGTTCAGAGACTCGGCAGGGCGCCCATTGTCAGCACTTTAGCCCACACAGGTTTAACTCAGCTCCCAAGCAATTCTCACACCTTCAGTTCGAAATGGGCTGTACAAGAGTTGCTTGGGGTGGCTAAGAAGAGGAGCTGCGGCCCAAGTGGAGTCTGCATAAAGCAGCTTCCCCGAGATCAGAAGGTGTCACTTATGTAGATTTCAGGGGCCTCCCACATTTCCTTTTGCCCAGGGCCCCTAAAATCCTAGGACCGGCCCTGCCTGGAGATACTGCAATACCTGGTTGATGGGTGGATTGGAAAACGAAATGTGTACGGCGGCTTTGTGTTCATAAATGTGGTCTTTTGAAACCATACTGCTTACGTTTTGTAAGCATATAAGCAGTGGACATTGAACTGGGTCCTTTCTGGGTCCTGTAGTTATGTCCTTAACTTTTCAGGCAAAAATACTGGTTGATTTCTGAATAATGACTGTAAAAGCGTTAAGTTCACCATGTTCCTGCTTACATTTTACATGCTTTATTAAATCTTTCATTCCTTATGAGTGTTTGCTTTTTCCAGGATGTTGTTACCTTTTCTTTTAGGCAGCATATTGCTCTTGCCTAGTGTGTAATTTGAATTGAGTCGCATCCAGTTATTTATAGCAGGTTAAATTGGATTGTAGCTGAAGGAAGTATGAGTTTCTCTCAGTGGGGCAGTATGGTGTTCAGTGAGAGAGCAGATGTAGCACTGGGGGCAGAGCTACTAAATTTAGAACTGGGGAACCAGGTTCAGCCTTCATGAACAGTCCCCGAGACCACTCTCCTGAGGGAGCACATTCCCATGCCAGACCTTAGAAGGCACCAGAAAAGCCCTGGTATGTTAGCACCAGCAGGTGGACCCTAGCAGTGGCAAGTGTGGGTTCACCTTGAAGGCTTGCCCAGCACAATCCATACTGAAGTTCACCTCCAGTCTTGCGGGCAGGCCAACGAAGTAGCAGACCCTAGAGCAACAGTGACTCTGTCACTGAGGTCGCAGGACCCCTGAGAAGAGCTGGCTCTAGGACGGTGCGACTGGTGTGACCGCAACGGGCGCTGACTTTGAGTGGGGGCGTCGTATATTATGGTTTTAAAAGCACTTGCTGCCTCCTTCCTGGCCGCCAGCTATTTTCGGCAATAATAAAATTGTCATGATAACTCTGATGAATAAACTTCTTCCTAGAGCGAGATCGGAGATTTGTCTAGTGGAAGTTTTGACTCATGGAAAGATAGCGCAGAGGGTTAATATGCCTGCTGCAAAGAAAATGTGCCAGGCCCATCACAAAGTGCACATATTGTAAATAGGTCAGTGGGTTACTGCTTTTGTCAGTGAGATCCTTTTGCTACTTGCAGTTTATAAGTTAAAATCCTAACAAAGAACAGTGAGCTATTAACTTTCATCTAAGAGCTGCATACAAACTGCAAGGTATAAACTAGAGCGCTAAATTTTTTCTCCTAAGCCTTTGATTATCCTAATGTTGCAAAAAGTGTTATTTTTGTTACAAATCAATAATGATTTTTAAAGAGAACCCCCAATCATGGTATTAAGTTTTAAATTCTTAGTTTGTGTTTCTCCAGGCTAATCACTATTAAACTATACTGTCTACTAATATGGTTATCATGTGACTCATACACCTTGTAGTCCTTTGTCTTATGTAACATTTCCTATACAGTCATTTACACACGTAACATTGATTGTCTCTGTGTATATTGCTGACGACAAAAACTCGATGGCTCGGAAACAAATGGCTCATGCTTCCACTTTTAAGCATTTTTGGGACATTCTGTGATTAAAATAAATTCACAAAGTGGAATATGTTTCTAATGTCAATAGCTCATATTAATCGTTAAATAATCATGTGTATTCATTGGTTGAATTACATAACATAATAAGCTGTAACTGGTCAGTGAAATGCCACAGAAATACTAAAGATTGGGATGTTTTGCGCATCCTGTCCACACCTCTAACTCCGCCCACTGATCAAATCCTCCGGTTATGCCCGCCCTCTGATTCTCCGCCCACAGTTCCCCTACTTTTTTTTCCCCACTTCGACCACTGGTTGTGGGCAGTGCCCAGCCGTCCTGGTAGCTAATCCCAAGCGGTCCAACTAAACTCCTGGATGCGGAAGCGGTGCTGCTAAGGGACACCTGGAGAGCCTGAGCTGGCTCCAAGCCCCAGCCTTAGAGGCCAGAGAACAGCAGTGCTCCTGAAAGTCCATGAGTGAAGCCCTTCTGCATATCCTACTGAGTGCAATGCAGACAGGACATGAGCAGCCGCCCCTTCACAGTATGCAGGGGACCCCGTGAGGTCTCTCCATTATCCTTGACAGCGTGTGTGTGTTTCCCCTCAGATTGGAGTCCTCCCCGGGAGACATTGTAGCTGGGAAAGTATTGCGGGGCAGGCCCTTACCAGAAGTCTCCGATCGCAATCCGGTTTAAGGGAACTGGGATTACATTTAATAGGCGCACAGATACCTATGCAACCTTTTTTGCTGATAAAAGCACCCATTTCAATGCGCCTCACAAAAAGTACCGTACCCCTGCTACTAGGAGTGCAGGGGATCCTGTAATATATGGCTTGATGGTTATTGGCGCATTTATGTTGATTTGTGATATTACGTGTCACTGGTAATCTGTGTTGAGTTATGTGCTTTGCCTCTAATTTACATACTGCATTTTATGCCCTGATGTTCTGATATACGTTGTTTTTGCCTTGCATTGTCAGTATAACGAGTATTGTCACAGGATTTGCATTGTATGCACAGTTTCCACGATTACGTCATTTTGGTCTATCTTTTATGCACAATATATTGTATATATTTTTATAAACATTGTGTGGAGTCTCTTTTGTGGTGTATTCATTGTGTTTCTGTGGAAGTGCATTGAGTAAACACTTTACACATTGACTCTGGGGATAAGCCTGACTGCTCTGTGCCAACCCCCCCCCCCGGGGGGTGAGTACAGGTTATCTTTGGTGTGTAAGTTACTTGCCCTGACTTGAGTGGTGGAGTCTGCCTGGCTTTGGTGCAAACCCTAACCAACCAGAAAACTCATTTCCAAAAATGGTAAAATCAGCTGCATCCAATTGGCCTTTTTAATTTACTTGTAAGTCCCTAGTAAAATGGTACTACGGGTACCCAGGGCCTGTAAATTAAATGATACTATTTGACCTGCAGCACTTATTGTGCCACTCACTTAAGCAGCCCTTTTAAACATGTTTTAGGCCTGGAATTACAGCCTTTGTGTGCAGTTTTAAACTTTACAAACAGGGGGAATTATAGAGGGAAATACATCAAGGGCGGCCTACACTCTGACCAATTAATCATACAGCCCTTGATACATACTACACACTTAATTCTTACTACAGGGGATTCCCCTTCAACCATACAGGAAGGAATCAGTTCAACTATCCATCTAGAACCCCATGGGTGCCCTACATTTAAAAGACAGCTAGCTCTTCTGTGCAGGGATAAACCATAAGTATGTGTGAAGAAAATATATAGGGCCCTCATTATGAATTTGGCGGTGTGTGAGAGGGGTGCCATGCCACCGCCCGCTCCCACATCAACAAACAGGGCCACTACCCACTCACCAGTTTCGTAGTGTCTTTGTGGTCTGGCAAACGGCCCAGTGGTGTTCCCTAGTCAGTGCCTTTAAAAAGGCACCGCAATGGGAGTGCCAAAGCTCATTCCTGCATGGACCGAAATGCATGTTGTGCATTTCTTTCCATGCAGGAACTGGGGGGGCACACATACAGGGGGGGCACAACATGAGCCAACCTGCATGCACCCCCCCTGCTCAGAGGCACAAGGAGTCCCTGTAAGTGCCTCAAGAGTTACCTAACAACCACCCTTTCCATGGCAGGCTCACCCCGTGGATAGGGTCTCAGTGAGGAAACATGCAAAATATAGCGGCACCACCAAGCATACTGCAGCCACACACAGCTGCACCGCTGCCAGGGATTGTGGATCCCTGGCGATTGCAGCAGTCTCGAAACAGTCTGACCGCCGTAATCCTACGGCGGTCGGACCACTGGTGTGGCAGTCCCGACCACCACCGCACCTCCACCACAGGCCGCCAAACTCATAATCACATAAAGGAAGTGTAACATATAAACAACCAAACCTGAGCTAATTGGCAGGTTCTCGCCAATTTGCTCACTATGTCATAATCTGCAACTTTCCTATGTATGCAGAGGAACCATCACCCAAACAAGATCAGAACAATATTGTGTGTGTGTGTGTATATCTATATAACCCTATTATGTATGGCACACATCTCAAAGCCCTCTCTGGGTCCTCATATGGGGTGGAGAGAATTTTTCCTCACTAGAAAAGAGATTAAAAATGAGTTGTGTGTGGCATTTATCATCCGTCATTAATTATTATTCCAACACTTATGACTAAAAACAAACTGCCACATTTGGACCATCTTAAGCAGAAAAACCAACATGTTTCATTGTCACTCCTTACTTACTGGCAATTTCATCAGGGCATGAGGACCATATTTCACCCATGTGTGAACCGGACCTGATTATCAGAAGGAGAACAGACAACAAAAAAAACATATGTGAGTCAAATCCTATAAAGAGTAACCAAATCCTATACCTTGATTGAAAAAGAGTATAATTACCATATTGCCACCGGGTGAGTGCCTACCAGTAGGCCACAGGGGGAGGGAGGGAGAGGAAGTTTTTGAAGATGCAAAGGTTGCCTAAAAAAACGGTTTACATTCATTCATATTCTATGCAGTTTAAAGCAGCAGAGCATACCATTGCAAATAGGAGTCAGAGAACGTATCTCTCGGATCCCCTACCTGCAAGTCGCACTGTTTATCTGAAACTCAGGATAACCTAAAAAATCACCTCACCACCCTTCGTGGCCCCCATGTCTCCTAAACTATCAAACACATATCGACTCACCATGTTCCACACGCCATGGCACACAACTTTGTACATACTTTGTGGACCCTTAGCTGTGTGGAGGAGCGCTAGTACTGGAGCCCAAACCTGGGACGCTGTGTTTGGTCCCTAAGCCTTGCCGGTGTTGGAGCTGGTGTTTTGAACTTACCGACACTCTTTGCGTGGCTGATATCTCCGAGGGACGCTGCCCGCCTGTGAACTTTGCGTGTGGTGGGGCTGAGAGGCTGCAACAGGGGAGGAGCGCGGCAGGGACTCACTTTCCCAGGAGTCCCTGCGTGGCCAAGCAACATCCGGTCAGTGCCCCCTGCTAGCCCCGCCCCCTGCCCGGCATACAGGTGAAAAGTCCCACAATTCTTGCCGGAAAAGTGTGACCCTTAGCTGTGTGGAGGAGCGCTAGTACTGGAGCCCAAACCTGGGACGCTGTGTTTGGTCCCTAAGCCTTGCCGGTGTCGGAGCTGGTGTTTTGAACTTACCGACACTCTTTGCGTGGCTGATATCTCCAAGGGACGCTGCCCGCCTGTGAACTTTGCGTGTGGTGGGGCTGAGAGGCTGCAACAGGGGAGGAGCGCGGCAGGGACTCACTTTCCCAGGAGTCCCTGCGTGGCCAAGCAACATCCGGTCAGCGCCCCCTGCTAGCCCTGCCCCTTGCCCGCCCACTAGCTATAGGAAAGTTTGTTGTTCCGTCTCGCGGGACGCCGGGCGAAGCCCGGGCAAAGGGCAGGGCCGACTGTGGCCATCCCCCTAAGCACTGTGATTAGGTGAAGTAGTGTTTCCTTGTTACAGTGACCTGGAAGACATACCTTCTACTTGTATATGCCAAGTGGAACTTTTATGTCTACTCGTTCTGGGAAAAGCATCAGGGGGGGGTGACCATATAATTGGAACTATGGACCAGTTTATTACCAGGGCAGTCTCCGTTGTGGAGAAAGAGATTGCCTTAACAGAAGGTAGACTCTCTCGTGAGTATCTCGCACATAAACGTTCCTCCTTGAGTGCATTGGCCCCGGTTCCTTCACCCTCCAACATTAATTCTGCTATCCCCTTGCTAAATGTTACCTCAAGTAATGAGCAATCCCGCGTGAATGAAAATACTACCAAACCCCGAGGTAGAGAATGGGGGTATGAGTCTTGCGCCTGAAGCGACTGAGCAACCTGCACCATTGGGGGTGCCACTGACCACTTCTCCAGTAATAGTGATTCATGAGGCTCCCATATTACATCCTACATTACCTTCTCCGGCGAGGTCTGAACTTGCTACATCAAAAAGAAAACAAATTATCTCACCTCGCAAGGGGAACAGGTTTAAAGCTTTTAAAAGAATGAGACAAAACTGTGTGAGGGAGGGTGTTTCCAGGAAAGGTGGAGGGGTAGAGGCCAAAGCCCTCCAGGAACAACTGGGGGGCGAGTCATTGGGTGACCATGGTGTTATACTGTCTGGCAATGGCCATCTCCCTCCTTCAAATGGCCCCTTAGTAGAAACACCCTTGATAAATCAAATACAACAAATAATGACCACTTTGATCCTCCCCGTGGTGGAAAGACTAAAAGGGCTCTCGGAGCGACTGGATAAATTTGAGCAAGCTTCTCTGGATAATTTTTTTGCACTAAAAACCCTAATTAAATTGCATAAAAAAATTAGGGGGGACGGGATTGGGGGGGGATACAGGCTTGAGACCCCCAAATTCCAATGACCATATTCGGACTTCTGGCAAAGGGGAGTCGCAGCAAGATACAAGGGACCCTATAGCAAATGCTTGTCCATCAGTCGCCATTGGTGTTTTACCTATGGCTGGAGGGGTTGATACCAATGACCAAGCTCCATCAGTACCACCAAAGGGCAAGACTAACACCGCAGAGAGCAAGAAAAGTTCTATAGCTACTGACACAATAAGGGCACTGAGGATCGACGATCGGGCTGGTAATAAATCACTTAGTGAGTCAAGCAATTTAACCATTGCAAGAAAAGTACATTCTGAAAGTTATATAGGACCAGCTCAGGCCCCCAACGCTGATCTTCCACCTGGCTGTCAACCCTTTGTAGTGGTCCTTACTGGGGTCCCTCCGTTAAAATCGGAAATAAAGGAATCTTATGATCAACTCAAAAGCAAAACACTATACTGGCTTAAAGAAAACAGACCTCTTCACCATACTATAAATTGCCAAGTTATTCATGTTAGAAGGGTCAATTGGGTGGGCACTAGACCTAAAGATATAATGGGGGATTGTATCTTAGTCAATTTTAAAGACCCCTCAGTAGCCCATCTAGTTTATAGCCAGGAACAGGGTAGAGGTAATGCAGGAATCAGCACTCGAGATCTTAGTTACTTCTACCCACAACCAATGTCATCATGGAAAAGAGGATCATCTCAGGTGGTCACGAGGGGTAGTAGGTACTCGTTTTTTGATTTACCTTCACCTGGTCCCGGAATGTTGCATCAGAATAGGGGCTTGAATACAAATTGGACGTGGTGGGGCTACTGACATGCTGGACAACCCCCCTTACAGGAACAACCCTTTCCTTTTGTAGACCAGCCCTCTTTTCGGGACATAATCAGCCCGGTGGCTACGGAACTTGTTTCCAACTTGGATCCATGTGATAGCCTACCTTCTGTTTGCCTGTCTAGAGAGCTACCTACTAGAGTACCTGAGGTTGTGATTAGTGAATTAAGACAGTCGGATTCCCCCTCTACATACAAATATGGTCAAGGTACAGATCTTAATAATGGGGCTCTGGTTTCTGTCGAAGGGGGTAAGGCAGTTGTTGAATCAAAGTCCTTGGATATCTTTTCCACTTCTGCGGTTACCCAAGTAATAATGCCATCTGTAAAGCTAATGTCATGGAATATCGCGGGGTTAACCAGAAATCTTCGGGACAGCGTCTGGAGCTCCTATATGGAAGAGCAAGACATTATTCTCTTACAAGAGACTTGGGCTATAGACATTGTCCACAGATTGGGTTACAAGACTTTCCACTGTGGAGCAATTCCCTCAGTGAGAGGAAGACCATCGGGGGGTTTAATAATTTGGGTAAGAATAACCTTGAATGTTGATGTTTCCCCTCTTCCTCTCCCCTCCCATGATCTTCTCGGGGTCAAAATGTTGACAAAAGAAATGGGGGTATTGTATGTAATAAATATTTATAATAGGCCCAACTCTCAGAATAAGGAATCCGTGGCTGTAGAACAATTGAGATCATATTTGGATACATTGGAAGCTGACTCACAAGTTCTTATAGGTGGGGACTTCAATTTTCGCTTTGAGCCTGTCTTGGGACTAGAAAATCTTCTTGAGGAACAGGACGGGGCAAATAACATTCCTATGCTTAATAGTTTAAGACCAGTCAAAGGTACAGTGGCAGCCATACAGATTTTCCAGTTAGCTATGGCCCATGAGCTAAGGGCATGTAACGGTCGATTTGACTCTGATAAACCAGCAGCCTATACATATAGTAAAGGTAATTGTAAATCACTCATTGATTTTATAATGGTTACAATTAATTTGTGGCATTTGCTATTGGACTTTAGAATAGAGCACAGAACAGAGAGTGATCATTTCCCACTACAATTGAGGTTGGATGCAAAGTTATTTATGGACCCAATTGTTGGGATAGAGTCAACCAAGGATCTACGTGCAGCGTTTGATCTTGTTCCCCGTTCCCTTTTGCGGGCCACTTTGAGGAAAATGGGTGTTCCGTGTGAACTTCTTTCAGTACTCGTTAGGCTTCACACAGGAAATTATGCCAAAGTGAGGTGGGGGAGAAATGGTGAGGTCTCTAAGGCAATACCAGTGAGAAGGGGGGTACGGCAAGGATGCGTGCTGGCCCCCACGCTTTTTTCCCTCTACGTGAATGATATTCCGCCTTTTTTGGCTAATTGTAACCATGATTCTCCAAAGTTGGGCAACGAGGTGATCACAGCATTATTATTTGCTGATGACACCATTTTAATCTCTCAAACTCCAAAAGGACTTCAGAATCTGGTAAACCAATTTTATAGCTATTGTGAGGTAAAGGGGTTAGAAATTAACTCCTCGAAGACTAAATATATGGCCCTAAACCCACAAAAATCTTTTTAAAAGAACCTGGTCCTAAAAGATACAAAATTAGACTATGTGGAGTGCTTTAATTATCTAGGCATTATGCTGGATAAGAAATTATCATGGAAGGGCCAACTGGAAAAAAGCAGGTTGATACTAAAACATAATTCACTGCCTATCTTAAAAACTCATGGGGGGAGCCTCTCCAAAGCTATTACACCGGCTTTGGAAGTATTTAAAGCAAAAGCGCAAACAGCGGCACTATATGGTGCCGAAATATGGGGACCCCATTCTAAAAAGAATTTTGACCACGATGAAAACAATTTCATAAGACGGCTACTTAGAATTCCACTGAGAACGCCCTTAGTTCCAACGCACCTGGATATTGATATCAAGTGTACAGACCTTCAGGTGCATTTAAGGCCGTTGCTTTACTGGGTGAGATTATGGACCACGCCAGAGCTCCATGACTATAAAAGTGGTTTACTAGAAATTATGGGTTTGAATACACTTAATTCTATTAAATGGTTAAAACACATTTCTAACTGGTTCTCTAAACTAGGGCTAGCTCACTTTTGGGATAATCCTTTGTCTTTAACACCGAATTGTAAAAAGCTATTAAAGCTTTCCTTCTGGTCATACGTTAATAATGAAAGGTTACATGATTCTAATATTGGTACACTAACCCTTAAGTTTTTGCTATTTAAGGATACAGCTTCGTTTGAACCATTCATGGACGAAATAGAACCACCACTTGCCAAAACAGTATTTCTGCAATTTAGATATGGAGTACTGCATATAAATGCAAACACTTGTAGGTGGGGACACAACACAAATACGGGGCTTGATCTCTGTACTCTATGCGTACAAAAAGTAAAAGAAGACGAAGCTCATGCGCTTTTCTTTTGTCCAGTTTATAAGAAACCTAGAGTAAGATGGATCAAACCATTGTGTAAAAACTTGGGTGTTAGGAACATTTAAAGAAGCTGAGCGCTTACTTAGATCCGCTACTTCCCAATTGGTAGTGTTTGGTGTAAGTAGGTATCTACTTAGTGTTTGCATGATTAGGAAGAAACTTGGTGCCAAAACATAAGGATTGGTTTTCTCTATTTATGTGCATATTATGCATTTTTAATCCTGATGTATGTTTTAAGTATACTGGCTTTTTTAATTATTTATATGATAGGAATCTGATTTTATTTCGGTAATTGTAATTGATTATAATTGTAATTCATTGATTGTGACTTTCCCCTTGTGAGCCTCCCCCCAAGATATTTATTGTTCATGTCATTTTTCTGTGCTTTAAATGTAACCATTGGATTTTTGCAATGTGATGCTATTTTTATACTTTTATGGCTTGTAGCCGAAATAAAGTTTTTCAATCAATCAACATACTTTGTACATACTCCCAAGTTGCAAGTGAGAGTCAACAGTGGCTGCATATAACCAGGCGGTGCATTGTGAGGAACTGTTTACAAAAGACACACATTCCCAATAGATCATCCCATGCGTATAACGGAGAGTTTTATGTAACTAGGAAAGTGAACTGTGTGATTAAAAACATGGGTAATCACAAACACCAAGCTGACCAGACCTAAGTTGGCAGGGTATGCCCAGACGAGGGTCACTTGCTCACTGTGCCACTGGATTCCAGCAAGCCTGGCTGATAAAGGGTGTTACCCAGAAACAGGTCCCAGGATGCTTGTTTCTGGTTCAGGGAAGACCTGGCTTGACAATTCGGGCTGGATTGTTCCCATGAGGCACAGGGTCAAGACTGATTTGCATATAGCTGGGTCTGAATTGAGGTGGCGAAGTGAGCTACAGAATGACGATGGATTCAACCCAGATCTGTGATTAGGGGTGAGTGTCTGAAAAGTTTCAGCGCTCTGTCCATCATCGCCTTGCGTTTGCTTTGTTCGCCCTAAGGTGGCATGGTATGCCCAGACGAGGGTCCCTTGCTCACTTTACCACTGGATTCAAGGTAGCCTGGCTGATGAAGGGTGTTACACAGAAACTGGTCCCAGGTTGCTTGTTTCTGGTTCAGGGAAGACCTGGCTTGGCAGTTCTACCTGGACTGTTCCCATGAGGCACAGGGTCAAGACTGATTTGCATTTAGCTGGGTCTGAACTGAGGCGGAGAAGTGAGCTAAAAAATGATGATGAATTCAATCCAAATCTATGACTAGGGGTGAGTGTCTGAAAAGTTTCAGCGCTCCGCCCATCATCTCCTTGTGTTTGCTCTGCAGACCCCATTTGGCAGCCCTTCCCACATTATCTACTCACCACCGGTGCCGGTACGCCAAGTCAAACAGAACCTTGTCCATATACTTGCAGCATGGGAAGTTAAAAAACAGGTTGAGATTTCCCTAAATACAGGGATATGTTCACATATATTTGTATTATAATGCTGATATTAACCTGTAGGTGTAGTATTTTGCTATATGTGGCTGCTTAATTTGCTAAAATGCTGCGGGTAAAAAAGTATGAGTCCATGGAGAAGTGTGGCTCAGGGGTTAGAGGCAGCAGACCCGGAAGCTGAGATCGGTCCTGGACCAGAGTTCAAATCCCCGCCTCGGCGGGTCTTGGGCTAAAAAAAAAAATTCCACGGACTCGATAATTCTCGCCCCGGTGCCTCCTCGACTCAAGTGTTCACACTCTGCGACTCTGGGCAATAGCTTGCTTAATCTCCACAACGGCCCCTCGCGGCGGGATGCCTGACTTTCACCTTGTGGATACCCTGCTATCTCACAGGGGAATACCAGGACGGGTTCCCTAAGCAAGCGCCGGGACACCCACTGCGGGTAGCTGTGCGCTATATAAGCTCAACTACATTTACATTTACATTTATGTTTATCATTTAAATAAATGTGGAAATAAACCATTTTAGGGCTCCATTTATACACAAACACAAAATAAATATAAATAATTACCAATAAGATGGGCAAAAAATAAATATGGCTAAGTACAGACGTAAATGGCAAAAAAAAAAATACCATAAACCGGGAGCCCAAAATATGAATGAATGTATACCATTTGTTGTTTAGACAACATTTAATGTCTTCAAAAAAGCCACCGCCCACTGGTAGCCATACAGTGATTATCCTCTTTTTCATACGAAGGATTTGAACCGAGGCACCCCACCCACCATATGGAATTAGCCCCAGGGCGGTGGCAGCCCCCCTGGCATTGATAATCCCTAGCAGGAGGGCCCGGGTGCCTCCTCCTATATTTATTAAATGTCTCCAGAACCTGGCCCACCCTGGGGTTATTTAATAGCAAGTGCGGGAGCCAGCACTTGCTTTATTAAAAAACATTTGCTGTGAATATCGGGATTTTGCAGCAAAATTCTTGTGAAAATAAATGCTTTTATGCTGTGGCAGGGTCCCAGGGGGACCCCAAGACCATGGCTTGGAGGTCAGGGCATTCATACCCCACTTCCTTTTCTTTATTTTCATTTGTTTGGGGTGGGGGACTCGGTGAAGCCGAGTCCCAAAATGGCTGCCAACGCTTCCTGGTTGAAATGTTAGCAGTCAAGAAAAACTCTGCATTTGCATCAGAGCTGTGCATTTCCTTGCAGGAGCTCGTCTTTTTTCGCAAAGGCTTCGCTGCCAGAGAAATCGCTATACTTTTCGACCTAGATTTCTCAACCATTACTGAAAGGATTTGCACCAAGTAACAAAAAGCACAAGTTCCGTAACAACACCTACCTTTCTGGCAAATTTGGTGTAATTCCGTTCACCGGTTCGGGCTGTAAGTTCCACAATGGGTTCCTATGAAAATTAATTTTACAAATGCACCCTTAATTTGCATCCCTGTTTCTCGGTCCCCACTGCACGGATCACCCCCACACTTTCCATGACACACAGACTCTACTTTAACACTTTTTTAGGAACATTTCATGAAGATTAGGTAAACAACGGCAAAGTTATAGCCAAGTAAAAAAACTAGGCCCAAATTATAACTACCTACTGATGACCGCCAGTAGGTGATTTATATATATTTATATATATATATTACCTACTGGCGGTCGCCAGTAGGTAGTTATAGTTAGGACCTAGTTTCCATAGGAAATCCTCAACATTCTATTTGGATTAACTTTGGCCCTGGTGGATGAATCTTTGCGAATTTCTCAAAGAAGATGGCTCGGTCCGCTGCGCTCCTTCCCTGAAAGTTTGGGGGGGATTGGTGAAGTGGGGGCTGAGATAAAAGGGGGGTCCCAAAACGTGTTTTCTCCATGTTATTTTCCATAGGACGTTTAGACACGGCTACAGGTCGAACGGCTGAATGGATTTATAAGAAATTTGGCAAAACTGTAGAGTCCGGCTCGCAGATTACGCTTTTTTTGGAATGGTGTAAATCTGTTCAGTAGTTGCTGCGAAAATTTAACTTAAAGTCAATTATATATCTATAAGCGCGCACGGGTGCGCGCACTCAAGCGGCTGCGCGCGTGACGTCTGTTAACGTTCGATTCGAAGGAAATCAGGAAGTGTTGACCGCCATTTTGTCACTGCGAGTAAATATATTGTCATTTCAAAGCGTTGGAACATGGAAAGGGAGAAGGTAGAGATTGTTTTGCTGCGTAGGTTCTCTCAGGGTGTGCAGTAAGGCCCTTAAACGCGAAAATATATATATATTTTTTTTTAAGTTGCGGGGTGCGCGCACCCGGGCGCGCACACCTATTTACAAGAGTGTGAAAATGGAGATAAATCAGAAGTTTGAGTGCTTTGATATAAGGTGGCTCTGAAAAGAGCCCTTGTGTTAATTGAGTTTTTTCTGCATTTATAAGTAAGTACCGATGCAGAGTCTGATGTTGCAGAGGAAGATTCTGTTTCCCTCATCCGTGAAATGAACACCATCTGTTCTATAGATGTCTTGCATGTGGTAACGCAAGTTGTTGTGGTAAATAGAACCCATGCTATAATCTCTGAGGAAAGCAGAAACAGATTTATTAACATGTCTCCTTGCTTTCTCAATTTGTGCACAATGTTGATTGGACCAATTCCATTTCTGTCTTTGGCATATATTGGAATATACCAAGGCAGTTCGAGGAAAAAGTGTCATCAATTGTCGAAAGGTGTCTTTTAGAAGCATTTCCAGACCTACCCCAGTCAATGTGCCTAGATCGGTCCCACCACAGTGCACAATTATAAGGTCTGGTTCTGGGAGATGCATAAAAGTTTTCACCAATGGTATTAATTGGTGACATCTTAATCCTCTTTGCCCAATCCACGTTATCTGCACATTTGGTAAATCAAGGTTGGAAATTCGTCTGCTTGCTGCATATTTTCCACTCCAGTGAATATAGCTGTGTCCTAAAAGCCAAACCTTCATTTTCAAGGCAGATGCACTCGTACTCCGATGGGTTCTGGAAGTGGAATGGCAGTTAGAAGCTGAAAGTCAGGATAAAAAAATGGATGAAGCTTGGTGTGGTTGAAAAACGAAAAATGATTGGTTGATTCTAATACGTGAAGATTGAAGACTACGTTGCATGTTAATGTTATGTAAAAGAAAAAGTAGTATTGGGTGTGAAAAAAATGACATGTAACAGAGCTGTGGATAGGCAGGTGTTTCTGGAGGGAAAACAGTGTTGTTAGTTTGCTGTAGAACGTTGAGATATGAACTTTTGACCTGTGCCTTCAGCCAGGTGCAGAATGAGGTGTTACCATGGAAACAGTCAGAGATGGCAGTGGGTGATGGGTGACTTTTATGTGACATTGAAAATATTGTGAGGGACAACCAACTGAAATGTAAATTTGAATACAAAATTTTGCGGGAGGAAATATCATTGGCTGAAGAGACATATATGAGTCTGTATTGACTGGATATCTGTGCCATTGAATTTTGGTTGCAGTGATAGCAGCATAATTGAGACTTCCGTCAAACGAATATCTATTTTGTGACTGTCACTGTTGGTAAAGGTAAGTCTGTAACTGTTTGTTTTGTCATGTACCGTAAAATATGGTTTACTCACAAACAATGATTGATTTTCCTCATAGTTTGAAACTAAACTCATTTTTGGCTGTCATAATGTGTTGTATTTCTAAAACTATTTTTAATTTAAATGTAAAATATGAAGTATAAAATATGTTTAATATAAAGAGTAATTATTTGTGTGATTTTGAAGCCTTTATATATAATGAGAGAAGTTGTTTATGAAGTGAAAAAATGATATTAGCAGAGAGACAGATAATGCAGATAGAGAGAGAAATGGTAAATTACATGTGATACCGTCATGAAAAAATGTTAATGGTTAATGAATTCGTAAACTTTCTGTCACACGACAAAATTAGAGTGCGGTTTCTGGACGCGGCCTGCATTGGTGGGTGTAGGGTGAGAGGGGCAGGTGGTTGAGTGAAATAAAATGAAAAGTTGGTATATTACATGTGATACCGTCTTGAAAAAGTGGTAATGTTTAATGAATTCTTAAAGTTTCTGTCAGACGACAAAATTATAGTGTGGTTTGTGGCCGCGGCCTGCGATGGTGGGCGTAGGGTGAGAAGGGCAGGTGGTCGAGTAAAATAAAATGAAAAGTTGGTACATTACATGTGATACCGTCTTGAAAAAGTGGTAATGCTTAATGAATTCTTAAACTTTCTGACAGACGACAAAATTACATTGTAGTTTGTGGCCGCGGCTTGTACTGGTGGGGTGAGAGGGGGAGGTGGTCGAGTAAAATAAAATGAAAAGTTCTGACCATGAGGTTGTACACAGATTTGTGCAGTAAATGTGTTCGTAAATTGAGGTACCAAACGGAGTATAAAAATATCTCTCTCACTCCTGCTGTTTGACTGCATCTTCATCTGCCTTCTGTTTTCCGTCTCCGTTGCCCTGTGTTATCTTATTGTGTGTGTGTCTGTCTGTGTCTGCCTTCAGTCCGGGCTGAGGAACTTTGCTGTGGAGGCACACACAGATAGTCGCATCAAAGTAGTTGGAACGTTTTCAAAAAACTATTTATATAATTGAATTGCTTTTTTGAAGCGCTAGTGAATGTTTTCTTTCAGAATTACCGCTCGGTTGCTTCCATAGAGCAGAGGGTATGTTGTATTTCACTACTTAGTGCCTCTGCATCTGCACTCTGTTCTCTGGTGGCTGGCGGAGAAGTGTTTGTTATTGTGGAGATTAAAGCGTGATAAGGAGTGAAATACGACATAGCGTCTGGTCTGTAGAAGCGTGGGAGCAGTGATTAACACTGAGTGAAGCGGAACTGCGACGGTGCTTGAGAAGAGTAATAAATTATTTTTTTACAGAGGTACAACTGTCTGCATGGTGCGCAACCTACTAAGAAAGGGTTCACGGGCTGTTATAGGCCTGTGGGTTCTAGTATGAGTAAATCAGGTCGACAAAAGAAAATATTAAGTTAGTACAGCTGAAGTTACGTGGAACACATGAATACTGTTTCAGTATACAATCATTTTAGTTGAGATTATGGATTAAAAGAGAGAACGTGTATATTTGAAATGTTTATTCAAAAATGCACTGTTTTCAAGGCAAGTTTCTAATCTAATACGAGTAGAGACATTGCAAAAAACAAAGTAATCGGTATAGTCAGTAGTACATAGAATACAAATGGTATAGTTGCTGAAAAATGAATATGGTTTTGCAAAATTAATTATACACTCTTATGAGGAAGTATATTATATTTTAATAAATGGAAGAAGGTCTCTGGCCTTTCAGTTTAGGAACGATACATGAAAATGCTAGTGGTTAGACATTATGTCTTTATCAATCAGCTCTCTGCATGCGAAGCACTATCACGTTTCTGTTATGCTATTGTGTAAGGGAAAAAAAACGCGCCAAAACGGACAAAATGGCGAGAGGTGCATGTATGTAATCAAAATATTTCAGTTTATGGAAAATTAAATGATCAGAGGTGTCTGAGGCGGAATTAAGCAGTTCAAATGCGAAATTGCGTTTACAGTTATAAAAAACTCATTCTATATTTACACATTAATTAGGGCACATGTAGCATATATTAGCGAGTTTTGGTTCGAGTACGTTTGAAATAACATAAGATAAGATATACAATAGAATTGTTGAGATTAGACTTTAATAAAAAATAAAGTTCAAAATCGAGTAGGTGAAGAAAAAAAATTTTGTCCACATAAAAGATCAAAATGTAACCAGTAGGAAATCATAATGTCCACTGTTAGTAAAGCCAATAGGTCTGTTCATGTTAAGAAAATATCCAAGAAAACGTGAAAAATATAGGGAGGCAAAACGAAATGTGGACGTCAATGGCTTGCATAACAGTCAACCCAGGATTGTATATGCAAAGTAGGCAGCAACTGCTTCTAACAAGAAGTCACTGTTATGATCCGAAAACATGTCAGCCATCCAATTAAAAAGAGGAAAGCAGCATTCATGATCTGTTATTACCGGAGCCTCTAGTACCATCAGAGGACAGCTCGGTGGGTTTTCAATGTAGCTGTCTTTCAGGAAATCTTGCGCGGCTGCGAATATATCCCAATGACCCAGAACTCCTTGTATCGCTGCAAAGGCCATAATCCCTCCGTTGCAACAAAACTGTTCATGATCAATTAACGGATTCATGAGATGATTGTAATTCACTTCAGGAGGTACCAAGTTGCAGAGACATAAGTCCAGGGCCCACATGAAATCACAGCTCAGGCAATGAAATACAGGCTGCACACAGGTGAAATAGGAATATCGAAATGATAATCGATATGAAGTATTCAGAGTCGAGAGTGCTAAGATGCCGTAGTAGTCAAGCATCTTCTGGCGAAATAGTTCTAAGTGTTCCGGCTTGTTTGCGAAGACAGGAGGGACATCCATTTTGAAATAAACGAAATGGGAACACAAACGTCGCAGCACTGGCAGTTCAACAGGAAGTCCACAGAAATAGGTCGCAGAGCATGGAGTGAAGAGTAGGAGAATGAATGAATGAATGAAATGAATGAAAATGCATTTATACAGCGCGATTGCTGCCCGGGGGCGTCCAAGCGCTAGGGAACCAGAGGAGGGTGTAGTGAGGCTGACAGAGACTAGGAGGAGGGGAAGGGGGCTGAAGATTACGGGGATATGAACAGATGGGTTTTAAGTTGCTTGCGGAAGGAGGCAAGGTTGGGGTTAGATCTTAGATGAAGGGGAAGGGAGTTCCAGATTTTTGAGGCGTTGAAGGTGAACATTCTTCCGCCTGCTCTAGACCTTTTAATTCTGGGGACTGTTGCCATAAAAGCCTGACTAGAGCGTAGTTCTCTGCCTGGGTGGTATTGGCTAACTAGGCTGCGCATGATTTTTGGGCCCGCGTCCCAAAAGGCCTGAAAAAAAACGGCCGCAATGCATGAATATCGCTGAAAAGTCAGCGATATTTATGCATTACCGAGCTAATGCTCTTAGCCATGTTATCCACCTCCCATTGGATAACATGGCTAAGAACTGCTCAGGGCAGGTGTTAGCTTTTGGAGATATTCGCGCCTAGCACGAATATCTCCAAAAGTTGGTAATAGGAGATAGCGATGTTAGCGACTGTTTCCAGTCGCTAACATCTTGGCACGCCCACTTTGCATGTCATTAGTGATAAATATCACTGACATGCAAAGTGGGGCCCAAGATGGTCGCTATCTCCTACTAGCTGTCGCTAACTGGTGTTAGCGACAGCTAGGTAATAGGGAGATAATTTTATCTCCGCTTTCTTGGCTTTTAAAGCCAAACAAGCGGAGATAAACCCCCTTGATAATATGCCCCTCGTTTCTTTATCTACTGTGCGGTTTTTCTGCATGTTGCCTATTCTTTGATTTTTACTGTTGCTGTGTCTTATACATTTTCCAGGGGCGGGTATAGGGTCATGGCAGCCCTGGGCAGGGAGCGTAGGTAGGGGGCTCTGTAACAGGGGGTTTGGGCGGGGCGGAGCGTGCAGCCCACTGAAGAGGGGGGGGGGTGGATCAAGGTGTTTGGAAGTGGAACAGAGGCAGAGCACGCCAAATTCCTGCCATGGTCCGCTACGCAAATATGTATGCATCCTTAGAGGATTATTATATTAAGGATATATATTAATATGGTGGCTCCTGGGGTTTGGTGGTCCTGTGCAGGTGTACTGCTTGCATATGCCCATGGTTGGCCCTGTATTTTCTGTCTATGCACTTGTTCTCCGTCACATGGGCTTTTAGTTATGAAGGCCTTGTGTCGCTGGTGCATCAGTTTTAACATGGGAAAAAGTGACATATCTGTGGCGCAATGGTTTCATAAATGAGACATTTTGTATCTTATTGTAATGATAGAGAATCTTTGGGAATTTATCTGTTATGCTTGTTCTTTGCTATAATGGCTCTATGTTGTGTAAGAAATAAGTCTGTAATAAGTTAATTAAATTTTATTATTTTCTTTTTTACAGTGTTTGGTGCTGAAAAGCAACAACCTGCCTTCTGAATTACAGAATTTGAGGAATTATATTCTTTTTTTCAGGTGAGTTGGTATTTTTCAATAGGCAATTTTTTTGGGTGCACATGAAAATAATGAAGAAGATTTTTTTAAATGTTTGTAAAATTTCATTTTGGAATATGATTTTATCTTGAATTATTCACATGGGTTGTATCTGCTTATACTAGATATGTATTTTGAGATATTATCCACTGACAGTTGAAATTATCTTTTAATGGGCTTGGTGCATGTGTTCTTTTTGATGGAGTTCAGATTTACGGATCATTGGAGTATAATTCTTTCATGTTTCCATTACTTAAATCTTGTGAAGTGCTCATGATTTTTGAAATCTTGTTGCATTATGTTTGGCAGTTTTTCTCCTTTATTTACAAAGAGGTATTATGATATGGTTCTAGGTGTGATGGGTATATTTCCTGCATATCTGTGATTATACTATGTATAGGCATTGTTTTACATATTCATGCAGAGGTTTATTATGAGGTTGTTCGTCATGCTTAGTATGACATTTTGTATATGCTATGACTTTTACATGGTGAGTATGCTGTTGAAACATAAAAGGAACTGTCTCTGTGGGAAGTAGTAATCTGTTAAGTGAATGCTATGGTTTGTATAGTGTGAGCCTTCTCTTCAGAGTGCATATAGTTTACATAGCTCTTTGTACTGGTGAACTGAAAAATGGGTCTCTAAAAATTAATTCTACAGATTATCAATATTTGTGATATCTAGAAAATCTAAAAAGAAATTTTACAGTAAAATGTCTTTTAACAACAGTAATTATTTAATGGAAAAAAGATCAGTGTTAATGTTTAGGGTTATATTGCCAATTTCTTTTCAAAACAAGAGGAACGTGGTATCTTAAAATATATAGAGTTAATAAGTTAGAAATTATAAAAATATATGTAGTTTAAAAATTAGTAAAGGTACTTTTAAGTTATACATTTATGAAAAAAGATATAATTTAGTCTCTATATTTTATTAAAAGGATACAGAAGAATAAACTGAGTCTAGTTATGGAGAATTCCTCAGAAGAGAAACAAATTCATTTTGAAATCATTAACGAAGTGATGGAGGAAATTTTAGACGCAGTCTTTGAAGAGGAAATAGATGAAAAAAATTATTTTATGGACATGTCTTTAGACTCCGCTTACTTAGAGATGGTAGAAGGAGATGAGGACTTTGGACTTGAAGAAGTCCCTGATGATATAATGGTGGAAGTTCTACAAAATTATGAAGATTTAAATAAATAAAAAAAATTTGATAGTAAAGCATTCTTGAAGACAGTTTTCTTGTCCTATTCGTCGTTGATGTGCTTTAGGAGAGTGATAAGACATGTTCTCATGAAGTGTAAAAGAGATTGTAGTAAAAAAGATTAAAACATCTACGATGACCCATAGTTCTTGAAAAAAGTGTACTGTTTGTATGCTTTAAAAATTAGAATTAAAAACTGTCTATAATGTTAAAACAGATATGGAGTGTGATAAAATTAAGAACCAACATTCACTACAGGATTTCCTACTCTGTTCAGAGACTTTCTGTTATTTTCTTTATTCTACTTAGAAAATGAATCTGTGGTTTAAATTTGTACGTTATATGCTAGTAGTCAACTATAATATTTGTTATGTTTGTGTTTTACAGATTGAGAATTTCATCAAAATCTTAAATTAAGATGCCGACCAGAACTGAAAAAAGAAAGCTCTATAAACAGACTTACAATTTGAAGAAGAAAGGAATTGAAGAAGTATCAAAAGAACATAGGACGGATAAAAAGAAGAGTGCTCCTGGTAAGCAAACCAAAAAGTTTTTGAGAGCAATATATGGAAGGAAAAATGTTAGTATTGAAGTGCACAAGGAAAAAAGTATACCAGTATCGAGAAGGAGACATGGAACCAAAGATAAAAATGTTTCTGGAATCAGGAGACAGGAAAATCTGTACAGTAAAACTCGGATGAATCAATTTAGCCAAATCAGGAAGCGTATGTTTTACAACAGAGTAGTTTCGAATTTATTACAAAAGGAGAAAGTTTCTAAAAGAAGATCTGCTTTTCTTAAGAAGAAACAATATATAGAGGGTATTGTTGAGCGCGCGTTTGAGACAAAAAGAAAATTATTTATTTTAGTACTTAATAGAATAAATACGCTAAATAAGGCAATACGAGTTTTAAAAGCTAAAAGTAAATGGAAGAGACACATAAATAGGAGTAATTTTTGTAAAGTGTTTTCTGGGAAGTGGATGCATACTTCAACGTCTGAACCATTTTTTAATGAAGAGAGTTACTTTCAAAGTAACGATTTGTTGCATGCAGTTGACACCAGTGGTCGAGGATACGAGGTGAAGGAGGGATGTGTAATTGAGAAAGAGAAAATTGTGGTTAGAAATGCAGAAGAGGTGATGGCTGGAGAAGCTTCAGGGGGACGTGCTAATGTTCCTGTTTACAGTTGGAATTGTAGTAGCATTTGTAGTGTACAACAGGATTCAATTGATTTCTTTCGCAATTTCTTACGTAAGTACACTAAAGAAAGTCTTAGAAAAAAAATTGTTATGTTGCAAAAATTAGATCATTGCAGAGTGCGAGAAAAATAGGTCTGCAAGGTCATTCTCTGGCTTGTCTTTCTAAAAAAATATGCCAGAGTGTGTTTCATCACTTCAGGATGTTAGCAGTGCATCATACTAAAATGAGAAAATTGGTGAGAAAGTTGTATTATGCAAAAAGTCCAGCACTTAAACTTAAACAGTTAAATAGTGCTCTTTTGTATGGATGTGAATTAGATGTTAAGAAGATTTGTGCAGAAATTGAGGTAAGTTATTTTGGTCCAGAGGAAGGTAATGCAGAAACTGATATATTTATAGAAGGAAATGTGTTAGAAAATGTTGGACATGTTAATATTGAAAATTTTGAACAGGAAATAATAAAGTTTAAGGTAATTGCAGGTGAGAAACCAAATTTTTCTTGTGTCTGTTGTCGACGCATTCATTACAAAAGTCAAACTAGGTTAGTTGATTTATATTTAAAAAGTGAAGATGAAAGTAATGGTCAATGGAAAGATTTTGCAACTTATTTGTTGGTGGAAAACTATTTTGATTTGGGTTTTGAGCAACGTATTTGTAAATATTGTTATAATAAATTAAATGAAAATAAAATGCCTGCTAGAGCTGTTCATAATAATCTAGAGTTGATAAATATTCCATCAGAATTGATGGATTTAAATACTTATAAGACTATTCTGATCCAATGTGTACATCCTTTTCAGGCTATTGTTCGTATGGAGCCTAAGACTGGTAAATTAGATCCTTCAGATTTACAAAGAGGATTAAAGGGTAGAGTTGTATATTTGCCACTTGATTTAAAAAAAATATGGAAACAATTGGTGTTGAAAATGTAGAAGAGGAACCTCTAGTTATTCTAGTTAATGGTGTACCTAGAAAGAGTAAGAAAATCTGGCAAGATTTAGTGGATGTTAGAAAAGTCAAAAAGGCAACGTTGTATTTAGTTCAAAACAATAAGTACTATAAAGATGTATACGTAGAAGAAGAAGATGTAAGTGAAGAAGAGGAGAGTGATTTGTCTATTGGACAAATTGAAAAAGTTGACCCATCCAGAAGTGAAGAAATTTATGAACATTACAGTGTTCATCCACTGCATTCCAAAGAAGCAATAGGGAATGCTATTGAATTATTTCAGATGAAAAAGGCGAAAGGAAATCATATTAGTGTGTGGGAAGAAAGTTTGGAAGGTCGTTGTTTCCCACAGTTATTCCCTACAGGTGAAGGTACACGATATGATGATCGACCTATGCAGATTCCTGCATCTGAATACCGGACAACAAGATTATATGCAGAAGATCCGAGGTTTCGCCAATGCATTCCATATTTGTTTCATCTTCTGTTTGAGAGTGACTTATCTGGTCTCTCTTATGCAGTAAATCATATCTTAAAAAGTGGAGTTCATCTGCATAATATTTTAGCAAAGGAATTTATGGATAAAGTGCAACAGAAAGATAGTGTTTTGGATTCACACCTAATTAATTTAATGGCTTGTCAGCGTGGTACTAATGAGTATTGGTACCGTCGTCATGGAGATTTGAAGTGCATGCTTAGAAACTTAGGAGCACCAACATGGTTTTTAACTCTAAGCTGTGCAGAGTATGCTTGGGAAGGTTTACTTGAATTTCTTCAGGAGGCGAATGCAAACATAGAAAATATAAACTACAAGACACCTGGAGAACTGTGTTCGTTAGATCCGGTTAATGTTTGCGGATATTTTAATCATAGATTTGAAGCTATGATGTCTTTTCTTACAAACAAGAAAAATCCGCCTCTTGGTGAAGTACTGGATTTCTTTTGGAGAAAAGAATACCAAGCAAGAGGTGCTCCTCATATTCATATGCTGTTATGGATCAAGGATGCTCCTAAATTTGGAAGAGACTCGGATGAGACTGTACTGTCTTTTATTGAACAGTATGCCACTTGTGACATACCTAATAGTACAACTGATAAGGACTTAAGAGGAAAAGTGTTACGCTTTCGAAGTCATCGTTGTGGAAAATATTGTCGGCGAAAATTCAAATCAAAGAGTAAATTCTACACCAAATGTCGTTTTGGATTTGCACGACCGGTACTTTCAAAAGGAAGAGTCAACAATTTGATGTCATCTTTGCGACATAACATCAGAAGAAGGTCACCTAAAAATACGTACAATTTAAGAAGAGGTGAAGAATCCAAATATATAAATGACTATAACCCAGTCATTTTGTCCATGTGGAATGCTAACATGGACATACAATATGTTGCAGATAACTCTATTGCTGTGGCTCGATATGTAACGTCTTACATCACAAAATCTGAAAAGACGGAACTGAAGGAGATGTGGGAAGACATTTCTCATGAAAAGTGCCTAAGCAAGAAATTGTATACGTACAGTTTGAAGATGTTGTCTCATCGAGAAATTGGAGCATATGAATGTTGTGACCGATTATCATCAGCAAGTCTTTATGCTAAATCAAGGACTATTCTCTGGGTGAGTTTGGGTCTTGCAGAAACACGAAACCGTGTTCTAAAACCTGTGCAAGAAATTGAATATTTAGCCCAGAAAGAACCAAACAGTACAGACATTCTGAAAACAAATATGTTGGATACATACTATCCAAATAGAAGTACTCTTCTAGAAAACATTTGTCTGTATGAAATACTTCAAAACTACACTTTTAAAAGGAATGTTACAGAGAACATTGATAAAGGTGTATATGCTGTAATTGGACAAGAAGGATGTCTGGTGAAGCAAAGAAAAGGACACTTGATTAATCATCGGAAACTGAGTTGCGAAACAGCTGACAAAAGAGAATTTTACTATTTTGCTCTTTTGCAACTCTTTAAACCATGGCGTAGAGAAGAGGAACTACTTGGGGACTTTGATAGTTATGAAGATTCATTCAACGCATCTAAAAGTAGTATTGAATGTACTGTTTTTAGTAATTATCTGCAAATGTTGAATGATGAAATAGAGCAAGAAGTGACAATTGCAGCGGAGATTGCTAGTGATAGTTCACAAGATAGTCAAAGTTCGGCTTCATTAAGTCAAGATCCACTGGGACAACCAATTATCCAAAATGAAGCAGCCACTGCCATGGATGAGGTGGAAAGAGCAATGCAGCAAGGTCAAGAGGAAGTAATCAACTTAGAAGAATTAAAGAAGCAATTTAATATTGAGCAAAGACAGATATATGATGAAGTGACAGAGCACATTGAGCATGGCTTTCGTCATGAGAGAAAAGATTGCTCATGTATGTCATTTGAACCTATTCGATTATATGTAAGTGGAGAAGCTGGAACTGGTAAAAGTTTCCTAATTAAAGGAATTACTACATATTTACAGCAAAGAACTCAGTCAACACTGTCGTGTGTTGTTACTGCTCCAACTGGATTGGCAGCTCATAATATTAAAGGTATTACTTTACATCGTTTACTGATGCTGCCAGTTGAACATGAAAATAAATTACAATATCACAAGCTATCTGGAGAAGCTTGTTTTGAAGTTTCTAGAGTGCTTAAAAAAATGAAACTTCTTATTATTGATGAAGTAAGCATGGTATCTAATTTAATGCTTGCTTTTGTGCATTTAAGAATGCAACAGATACTTAAGACAGAGTATGATGTGTTATTTGGAGGTTAACATGTCATAGTTTTTGGAGATCTACTCCAACTAACTCCAGTGAAAGGACAACCTGTATTTGAAACTGTTACGCATGAGGAGACTAGAAAGTGCCTGGGCAGTATTGGAAATGTTAATATATGGTCACATTTCAGATATACTGAACTGATTCAAAATATGCGACAGGCAAAGGATACTAAATATGGAAATATTCTTCAAGATATCAGGATTGGAAAACTAACTGAAGATGCGAAACACACTCTACGAACACGATTACTTTCCAAGCTGTTTCCTAATGAAGATAATGTACGTGAGAAAATATATAGTAAAGAGGTAGCAGATAAATCAGTGATATGCTTGATGCCAACTGTGAAAGAATGTTCAGTTTTTAATGAGAAAATGTTGAATTTAGAAAATCAACAAATTAGGAAACTGGAAGCTAAAGATAGAATAGAGCATGAAGGTAGTACTATTGTTTTGTCTGAAAAGTTGAAGTCAAAATTGGATTCTCTTCAAAAAAGTATATCTAAAACTGCTGGTTTAGAGAAAAATCTGTATGTATGTTTAAATTGTCGGATAATTTTAAGGAGAAATTTACATGTAGAAAGAGGATTGGTAAATGGAGCAATGGATAATGTTGTTGGTTTTGTTAATTATACAAATAGAGATGAGATTGAATTTTTAAGAATAAAATTTGATGGAATTGAGGAAGTTCAGCAAATTAGTCGCTGTTCAAATCGTTTTTTGCTTGTGAAAGACTTATATGTCCGTCGGAAGCAATTTCCAATTTGTTTGGCATATGCAGTGACTATTCACAAATCTCAAGGTTTAAGTGTAGATTGTGCTTTGGTAAATATTGGAAGCACTGTATTCAAAGAGGGTATGGCATATGTTGCTTTATCGCGAGTTAGAACTTTATGTGGACTTTATTTAATTGATTATGATGAGACAAAGATTAGTGCAGATTTAAATTGTGTGAAGGAGTATAATAGGTTAAGAAGAGAATATGCTCCAAGTTTACCTCAATATCCTTTAATTGAAAGGCGTATGGTTGGTCAGAAAAGGAAAAATGAGGAGAAATGTGCTGAAGTAGTTGAGAAACGACGAAAAAAAGATGTAGCTGTTGTTGGTAGGCATAAGAAAACGGTTAGTATTGAAGAGATTGTTGGATTTAAGTTTGAAAACAGGTCTGGTGTCAACTGTTATGCAAATGTAGTAGTTAATGTTGTTTTTTTTCTAAAAAATGTTAGGGAACAGATTGTAGAAAATCAGGAGCAAACATTTTGCTATTCCTTAAATTCTATTTTTTCTAAAAAATGTTAGGGAACAGATTGTAGAAAATCAGGAGCAAACATTTTGCTATTCCTTAAATTCTATATTTGAAAAATGTAGTAGTGGTGAAAGTGAAGTAGGAAGTGTTTCAGAACTAAGGAATGTTTTAGACATATGTGCAGGAGTAAATCAATTTTCACAGAATATTCAGCAAGATTGTCAGGAATGTATTATGTATATGTTTACAGTTTTGGAAGATGAAGGTGTAGATATTGATAATCTTTTTGGCCTTTCTTATAAATGGGAACATAACTGTGATAATTGCTCATTTTCAAGTAGTACTGATATACACAGTGAAAGATTTATATATTTAACATTACCAGACTGTAAAGAAGTGTCTTTTAATAAAGTAGTTAAAGATGCGCATCAGAACATGGTCTGTTCTCAATGTAAGTCTGAAATGTTATCAACTTTATTTATCCATAGATATGGACAATATGTAATATTAACGTTTCAACGATGCAGAGCTGATGGGAGTAAATAGTCAACTTTAATTAAAAATGTTGTGGCTACTCAAGTATCTATTTCTAGACGAACATTTGTAACTGTAGCCATTATTTTTCATGAAGGGCCTTCCACATCATCAGGACATTATACAGCTTATTTGAAGTGTGGAAGTGGCTGGACGCTTTGCAATGATACCCAATTGACTTTTAAGAAACGTTTGCCTTTTGCCTTAACTAACTCCTATCTGCTATTTTTGGAACCCAAATTTCAGTAGAATCACTTGCTGTAGGAAGATTAATGCTGTAAAGATATGAAACTTTCTTGTTTACAAATATCATGTGACTTTCTTGTTTACAAATATCATGTGACTGAGGGTCTACAAATCTATAAATGAAATTTGTGTTTGGTATAGTGATAACATCAGGTAGAAATTTAGTTAATGTTTGGTGGTATAAAGCATGTTACACATTTTTACTGTAAAGGTTCACAAAAGAATAGATAAGATTAAGATTAAGAAATTTCAGAAAAAAACTACTTAACTCATAGTATTTGGCTATGTGGAAAAATATGAGAGAAGAAAATGAGTACTTTAGATAATTATTTTAGAACATATATGGACGCAAGTTTTTGGGAGAGGTATTTAAAAGGTAATGAGTTAACTTATACAATTTGGCCATGCGGAAAGGTATGAGAGAAGAAAATGTATACTTAAGATAGATTTTTATAGGGGATACTTGCACGGTGTTTTTTTTAGATATATTTAAAAATAGGTCGTATAGTTTAATTAGTTTGTAACTGTGGAAGATGTAGTGTGCTTACTCAAGAAATTGCGAATTTGAGAAAAACATTTAAGATATGTTTTTTTCAGGTATTTATAATATGTATGGAGATTTTGGATGGGTTTTTTAAACACAATCATTTTGATTGTGTTTTTTTTCCCCCGCTGTTATATGATGATTAATATTGAAATCACTGTTTATAGTGAAAATCAATGTATTCTGAGGACAGCAAAAATAAACCATTTAATATGTTGTTTGAGTTATTTTGTTACATTGAATTTAGAAATATGTATTATAACATATTTTTTTACTGTCTTCCACAGATATTATATTTATAAGGTAAGTACAACTAATAACATCCGAGAGTTTTCTCTGCCTCTCTCTTATTGACTCCTACTTTTTTTTATTTTATGAAATGTACATTATAATCTTATTTTTACTTTTCTTCCACAGGTACTACGTTTTTAAAAGAAATTTACTTTACTTTTTTATTATTTTTTAGGTAAGTATAAAAAATAAAGAAACTTTTACATCACTGTGTCATTTCTTTGTCTATCCTGCTTAAAGCAATGTCATGTTTAATATAAGCACTTCCACATAGGATTGGGTGCATTGTTATAAGGCATGCTTTAAAAGTGATTTAATGAAATGAGCGACATTTCACTGAGTGAGTTCAGCAACACTGATATATGAAAACATTGGTGGGAAATGATATTAAATGTTACATGTTGTTCATTCCAGGAGTTTAAGTTCTTTGCTGCAGTGGCAATTCTGCCACAGTATTAGGGGGCCGGGGGGCTGAGTGGTACTTCTATGCTCATGATAGAGCTACTCCTTCATGAGCCACGGTTGAGATCTGTTCATGATACAGTGGTTCTGTCATGGCTCTGCTTAGTCAATAGAACGTGTCATGGAGGCGCAATATTAGTGCTGTGCAAGCACAGCTGCAAGCCCATGACAAAACTGGTCCATCCTGAGGACAGCTGAGGCAATGCTCGTGATGGAGCGGCTCTGTCATGAGCATGGAAGGACTTAACAGGTGTTAAAAAAACCTGAGGGGTCTCTTCAAAGAGAGTGTTGGTTGTAATTTAAAGGGCACTTTAAAACACATTGTGGCAGCTTTATGTTGACGTTGCGTCTCTTTGCACCACAATTTCGTCAGTTTATTTAATACAATGACAGTGGAAATAATGTACAATATTTACAACGTTATGGATCTAGGAGATATGTCACATTCTAAAGCCCTGCACCATAAGGAAGTGTTCCTCTGAAGGAATGCGTCTTGAAAGTGGCTGACTGTAATGCATGATATTTCACTCAGTGACTTTCAGACCTATGCTGTTTCAAAACTGTGCATGTGCTTGAAGCAGGCGTAGGTATTGACGCAGTATTGTGAATATAGTGCATTGGTGAGCCTTGCTGGAGCTGCATCACACTTGCGATGCAACTCTAGCAATGTATTACTTTTTGAGCACAGATGTGTTACGCATGTATGGTGTTTTTGTACCATGGTGCGCCACATTTCAAATGTGGCACACCATGGGTAACGGAGCACTAGCATACTGTGGTGCACATTAACTGGTGCATATCTGGGTATGAATTAGTTAACATAAATCTGCCCCATAGGTTACAAATCCGCGTTTAGTAGAGTGTTCGGCCTTTGTAGTGTTATGTTTTTTCTGTTATTCCATGTAGGTATGTAATATTGCAAGATTTTTGTCATGAAAAAGAAGCCATGAGTATTGGGTTTGTGAAAGATTGCAAGATTTTTAAAATTAAAAAGCAAGAACCATGGCATTGTTTAATATAGCATTGTAAATACTTATCTTTAATAATGATGAGAGAGTAAAAAAAGGTTAACCTGATGTTTTAAAGTTATTCAGAGGCTTCTTTAGAGGAAGTGTTCTATATGATTGTAGCGTGGGTGTTTGACTTTTTTATAGGTAATAGAATGCATTTTGTATGCTGTAGCAGGAGGAGTACTACATGCTTGAATATTCTTCAGTGCTTATTTTCATTTCGTAAGTGGTATTGAGACCGACACAGAACTTCAATGGATCGGAGGGGCTGTTCCTGTGCATCTGGAGGACTGCCAAGCCGTTGCAGCAGTGGGAGTGAGGCCTCTCACGACAGAGAACTTCAATGGATCGGAGGGGCTGTTCCTGTGCATCTGGAGGACTGCCAATCCGTTGCAGCAGTGGGAGTGAGGCCTCTCACAGGGGCGTAGCGCAGCTCCTTTTGATGCTCACAATTGCAGATAACAGGGTAGAGATGTATGTGGAATTTATAGATGGTTAGTCACACTAGAGTGTGGGCGGCGCCCCTAGCACTTCATTACGGCACACAGGGGAGCCGCGTTGCACAGTTTGAGAATCAGAGACTTAGGAGATAAACCTTCATAATAGGAAGGCTTCTAAGTGATAAAAATCGCCGGTGCTCGGCGTTAAAAATATCACTGCTATCGGTGGAATTTTCCACGGTGTTAGTGCTTCAACAGAAATGGGAACACATATCTGATAGAAAATCCTGTAACAATCTCAGTATTTCACATTATCGCGTGAAAAGAAAGTCTTTCGAAAGATGTTGAACGTTGTTCTCTTTTGAGAGTAGAAAAGATAGTGAGAGAAGTGGGTGGAGTTCTCCTTGTAAATTGCAGAATAGAAACTACTAAGAACCAATTGGAAGTGTTGTTTTCAAGTCACATGACTTCACATGCGCGTCTCAGGACGTGTACGCGGTGACAGTATCTGGCACGTACGCCATTTGGAAGTAGCGGTCTAATTCAGCGAAGTTTCAAAACGTGAAAAGGAATAAATCCAAACACATCCGGATTTAATATATCTTCTGAGCTCGATTCAAGCATACAATTGTTAAAGTATAAAACCTTTTATATATTTTTTTTAAAATACCAAGGTGTGTACATTCGGTCACGCACGAAAGTTTAAAAAGACATTCGGCTCCATTTAATGAAAATTTTCATAATAATAAAAAAGAAGCCTAGGTTTAGTGTCTTTGACGTAGTATAAGTTCTTTGATGGGTCTATGAAGAAATGTAATAAGTTGCAATTGCAAAGTTTTCACGAAATATATAGGCGGGTGCACGCACACGGTCGCGCACAAATGAAAGGCAAAAAAGTGGAGATAAACCCCCTTTATAATATGCTCCTGGAGCTGTTTTTGGTACAATGAGTTAGTTCTGAAAAGAACTTTTTTTTTTTTTTTTTTTTAAACAACTGTTATGTTGTTTTTGATTTTTTAAACTTGCAACAACATTTGCAAGTGTGACACAGGATCAAAATGAAATGAAGAAATGTATCTTTTCTCGGGGCATTTATGACTCTCAATTTTTAGTTTAGTAAGAACGAGGCTCTGCTCTCCGTACAGAAGAATTTCTCCACACTCGTTGCATTTCATGTGCACCTTTGCAAGATATGGTCTCAAGTCCATCACAGCACTCGATGGAGATACAGGTCGTCCACCAGAAGATGTGCTGGCCACCTCTGATGGTAATAGCGTGGCCAGGGCTCTTGTCGATGCCTTTGCAAATTCCACAGGGTGCACTTGTTTGACATGCCGCACCATGGTATGTATGGAAAAGGAATATTTTTTTCTTGAATTTCCTCTTGAGAGAACCAAATTGCATATCGTGCAGGTAACTTTTGGCGCATTCACTTTCTTTTGTTCTTCAGGATAAGTGAAAAATTGCCAAATAAAAGATTCCTTTTTTCTTTTTAAAGGTAGTCGCTCATTTCCTTCAGATTCGGAAGATAAATGCGGGGCGGCAGCCATTTCAGCAAAGTCTTCCGAAGGGTGTTGAACGTCGTTCTCTTTTGAGAGTAGAAAAGATAGTGAGAGAAGTGGGTGGAGTTCTCTGTGTAAATTGCAGAATAGAAACTACTAAGAACCAATTGGAAGTGTTGTTTTCAAGTCACATGACTTCACATGCGCGTCTCAGGACGTGTACGCGGTGATAGTATCTGGTCACGTACGCCATTTGGAAGTAGCGGTCTAATTCAGCGAAGTTTCAAAACGTGAAAAGGAGTAAATCCAAACATATCCGGATTTAATATATCTTCTGAGCTCGATTCAAGCATACAATTGTTAAAGTATAAAACCTTTTATATTTTTTTTTAAAATACCAAGGTGTGTACATTCGGTCACACACGAAAGTTTAAAAAGACATTTGGCTCCATTTAATGAAAATTTTCATAATATTAAAAAAGAAGCCTAGGTTTAGTCTCTTTGACGTAGTATAAGTTCTTTGATGGGTCTATGAAGAAATTCAATAAGTTCAGATTGCAAAGTTTTCACGAAATATATAGGCGGGTGCGCGCAGTCGGTCGCGCACGAAAGCCTGGAAATGCGCTATCCATTTTATTGATAACTGTTGCCGAGAGTGCGCACACCGGGTCGTGCACGAAAGTTTAGAAAGGCTATTTTTATTTACAGGCAAATTTTAATGCGTTGAAAAAAAGGCAAGGTACAGACTTTCTAATTCTGTATCGCTTTACAAGGAGTCTCTATGCAACTTGAACAGTGAAGAAAACGGCTTGTTTCTGAAAAAAATATTGCCAGAACTTTATTGACAAAAGTATAGGTTGTATACACGAGATATTTCTGAATTAGCATTTTAAAAACCAATGAAATTCACTGAAAAAACCATAGGTTTTACACACGTTATAGTTAGGAAGTAGCATTTACAAAACCTATGAAATTCACTGAAAAAACCATAGGTTTGACACCAGTTATAGTTAGCTGGAAATTTTACTGATATAAAACCAATGAAATTCCACATTATAGTTAGTTGGACTCACTATAACTTGCGCGTGTAATGCACTGCTGATGACGTCACATATTACATCACTCATGACATCACTGATGACACCATCCTTGTGACACAGTGACAGACCTCCTTTCACTGTAATCTAACCCTTGAAACACATATTCAAAAATAGAAACTAAAATTTTCAAAAAAATGGAGATACCCATACCAGTTACAACAACAAATTCAATAATTCCACCATCTATATACACATGCACTAATTCACCAACAGTTCTATATAGTCACTCATACATATATTCACTAATCATATGTAGTGATACACCTACACATCCTGTTACACACCGACAGTAATCCAAAAGTTATTCACACACATACTCACACATGCAAATAAACTATTGAACATCCATTTATTTGCATAAACAGCTATACACACACTACCACTTTACTTCTAAGGAAACTTACACATACTTACTCTCTTAAAAAATCACTTATAGAAACATATACTAATTTAAACAGGAACTCTTACAATCCCTCACTCTCACATATACTCACTTATATACATCAATATTCACATATACTAGATTAAAACATATGTAGTTACTGATAAAGACACTAATAAGACAGTCATTCACTCACTAACACAGACATATACACACTCATCCACCCATACAGTCCTGCACATATGCTGTCTTCAAAACACATACAAACAGAGACTCAGTCATTCTTGCATCTATGTACTTAGTAATACTCCCAACAAAGCATGCAAACACTCATACTGATACTAAGAAAAACATCTAATAACCTATATACATACACATGTACCTACTCATCAACCCATGCAGCCACTTATACACAAAGTGAAACACTGAAAAACATATATTTAAATATTTAAGCATTACTCACTAATATATGTATTCACTAAGATATTCCATAATATATACATATATAACACATATTTATTTTTCAGAAAGACACACATTCACTGGATGGTGTCATCAGTGATGTCATGAGTGATGTAATATGTGACGTCATCAGCAGTGCATTACACGCGCAAGTTATAGTGAGTCCAACTAACTATAACGTGGAATTTCATTGGTTTTATATCAGTAAAATTTCCAGCTAACTATAACTGGTGTCAAACCTATGGTTTTTTCAGTGAATTTCATAGGTTTTGTAAATGCTACTTCCTAACTATAACGTGTGTAAAACCTATGGTTTTTTCAGTGAATATGTATATATATATATATATATATATGTGTGTGTGTGTGTGTGTGTGTGGGTGTGTGTGTGTGTGTGTGTGTGTGTGTGTGTGCGTGTGTGTGTGTATGTATGTATATGGGAAGACCCATTGTATCCTCAAGAGAGAGTCCCCTCGAGAATATATCAAAATACGTTGATCATTTTCTGCAGCCTGTGGATTACCATGCTATATTAAAGACACGGGTGACTTCCTGAAAATTATTAATGAATACACTTGGAAGGATGAGTATCTTCTGATGAGCATGGATGTGTGTAGCTTATATACTTGTATCCCTCAAAATCAAGGAATTGATCCCTGCAGGCACTTCCTTAAAGGAAGATCACTATCTTTTTTGCTCTTGGAGATCAATCAATCAATCAATCAATCATGGAATTTTTAAAGCGCACTACTTACCCGCAAGGGTTTCAAGGTGCTGGGGGGGAGGTGGAGCAGCAGCTAGTGGTCGAAGAGCCAGGTCTTGAACAGTCTTCTGAAGGCCGGGAGGTCTGCGGTCTGTCGTAGGTGGAGGGGGAGGGCGTTCCAGGTCCTGGCGGTGGGAGAAGGATCTGCCCCCGGAAGTGGTTCTGTGGATGCGCGGGACGGCGGCCAGGGACAGGTCGGCGGGGCGGAGTTTCCTGTTGGGTGCGTAGAAGTAGAGTCTGTTGTTGAGATAGGCTGGGCCGGTCTTGTGGAGTGCTTTGTGTGCGTGGATCATGAGTTTAAATGTGATTCTTTTGTCGACGAGGAGCCAGTGCAGGTCTCTCAGGTGCGGGGTGATGTGGTCCAGGCGTGGGACATCTAGGATGAGGCGTGCAGAGGCTTTCTGGATTCTTTGGAGTCTGTTGATGAGTTTGGACGGGGCTCCGGCGTAGAGGGCGTTTCTGTAGTCGAGTCGGCTGCTGACGAGGGCGTGTGTGACGGTTTTTCGTGTGTCCGCCGGGATCCATTTGTAGATCTAACAGCAAACGGAGGGTGTGGGAGCAGGAGGTAGAGACTGTGTTGCTTGGTTGGTCATGCTGAGCTTAGAGTCGAAGATGACTCCTAGGTTGCGTGCGTGGTTGGTTGGTGCCAAGGGGTTCCCAGTAAAGCTGGCCACCAGGAATCGTCCCACGCTGAGGGGATAGGCCCAAGGATGAGGATCTCTGTCTTGTCCGTGTTCAGCTTGAGCCGGCTTGTCTCCATCCAGTTGGGGGCGTCCTTCATACCCTGGTGCAGATTGGATTTGGCAGTGAGGGGGTCCTTGGTGAGGGAGAGGATCAGCTGGGTGTCATTGGCGTAGGAGATTATGTCGAGGTTGTGTAGTCTGGCGATGCGAGCAAGGGGAGCCATGTAGACATTGAACAGTGTCGGGCTGAGGGAGGATGCCTGCGGGACGCCGCAGATGGTTTTGGTGGTTCCGGTTTGGAACGGGGTTTGGACTCTCTGGGTTCTGTCGGAGAGGAAGGAGGTGGTCCAATCCAGGGCCTTGTCTCAGATCCCTGCGTCATAGAGGCGTGTGCGTAGTGTGTGGTGGCAAACGGTGTCGAAGGCGGCGGAGAGGTCCAGGAGGATGAGGGCTGCTGTCTCGTTGTTGTCGAGTAGGAGTTTGATGTCGTCTGTGGCGGCGATGAGGGCGGTCTTGTTGCTGTGGTTGCTGCGGAAGACTGACTGGGAGGGGTCCAGGATGCTGTTGTCTTCTAGGTAGCGGGTGAGCTGGGTGTTGACGATCTTTTCGATGACTTTCGCTGGGAACGGAAGCAGGGAGATGGGTCGGAAGTTCTTGAGCTCACTTGGGTCCGCCTTGGGTTTCTTTAGTAGGGTGTTGATCTCGGCGTGCTTCCAGCTTTTAGGGAAGGTAGCGGTTTCGAAGGAGAGGTTGATGATGTTCCGCAGGTGGGGTGCGATGAGTCTGTCGGCTTTGTTGACGATGTGGTGGGGAAGAGGATCAGACGGGGAGCCTGAGTGAATGATGCTCATGGTCTTGATTATGTCTTCGGTGCACACATTAGTCCATGTGGTCAGAGGGTCGTGGTTGGTGGGGTTTGGGGTGTTCGTCGTGGCGGGGTCCGTAGGGTTCAACCGGGGGTTGAAGCTGTTGTGGATGTCGGAGTTCTTGCGGTGGAAGAAGGCGGCGAGGGTGTCGCACAGGGATTGTGATAGCAGGATGATGTCGTTGGTGCCGGATTAGGATTGGAGAGTTGTGGGAGTTGTTGTCAAGGCAGTCTTTGAACAAGGCTCTTTTGGTGGTCCTGATGAGGTGGTGATGGATGCGGATGGCGTCTTTGTGGGCTGCGTGGTTGGCGGGTGTTCTATCGCTGAGCCAGATGTTTTCAAGTTTCCGGAAGGTGCGCTTGGAGGCCAGGAGCTCCGGGGTGAACCAGCTGGCTCTCTGGCTGGTGTCTCTGTCGGTGGGTTGTTTTACTGGTGCTAGGGTGTTGGCGCAGTCTTCCATCCAGAGTCTGAGGGTGCAGGTCCCCTCCTCGGGGTCGGTGGGGCTGGTCGGTGGGTTGAGTGCGAGGTGTGTTTCCAGTAGTTCCTTGGTGACTTTGCCCCAGCGACGGCGGGGGATCTGTAGGGTGCGGTGGTGTGTGATGGGTTTCTGGAAGGTGAAGTGGATGCAGTGGTGGTCGGTCCAGGTGAGACTGGAAGCGTGGCTGAAGGCAACGTGTGGGCTGGAGGAGAAGATGGCATCGAGCGCGTGGCCAGCGATGTGGGTCGGGGTGGTGACGGTCTGTTTCAGTCCGAGGGTGGCCAGGTTGTTGATCAGGGTGGAGGAGTTGCTGTCGTTGTTGTTTTCCAGATGGTAGTTCAGGTCACCGAGCAGGATGTAGTCGGTGGAGGTCAGTGCGTGCGTGCTGATGAAATCGACAACGGAGGTGCAGAATTGGGGACGTGGACCGGGTGGTCTGTAGGGGAGGGTGCCTCTTAGGGTGGTCTTGGGGTCCATGTGGATCTTGAAGTACATGTGTTTGGCAGTGTTGAGGGTGTCGTCAGTGTTCGTGGAGACCTTGATGGTGTTCTTGTGGATTATGGCGATGCCTCCTCCGACTATGTTGATGCGGTCTCTGCGGGAGATCTTGTATCCGTCGGGGATGGCCACTGCGATGTCTGGGGTGGAGGCTTCGTTCATCCAGGTCTCAGTCAAGAAGGCGACGTCTGGTGAGGGGGCCAGGGGTTCTGGCGCTGGGCGCGGTCCAGAAGCGGACGGGCGCAGACGGGCTTGCCTTAGGAGCGGCTTCAGCGTGCCAGCGGAGCCCCATATAGGAGAGGTGGGGAGGGAGGATCAGCTGGGAGGCGGGAGGCGGGTTGGCAGGGCAGCGAATGGGCACGGGGGTAGGGCCACAGGGGAGGCAGCGGCGGGAAAAACTCGCCGCAAGGGCAACGTAATCAGGGGGAAAATCCTTACCAGGCACACAGAGCAGGATACAGAAAAGAAAAGAGCGGGCAGAGGCACAGGCGCACAGGGTACAGAAGGGAAGAAACGGGCAGGGGCACAGGCACACAGCGGCAGGAAAAAGCGGCAGCAACGGCGCAGGACGGAGGTCAGGTGCGGGGGCACCAGGAGCACAAGTCAGCAGGCAAGGTGGCAGCAGAAGGATGGCACGGGTGGCGCTGCAGCGGAGGGGGAGCGACCTACCTGGATGATCTCGATTTGTCTGAAAAACAATTTCTTTTTGTTTAATAATCAAATGTACAGACAGACCTAGGGGACTACGATGGGAACTTGCTTCGTCCCCAGCTTTGCAGGTCTTTACCTTGGCTGGTGGGAGAAGCAAGTTGTCAATAACAACAGACATATAAAGACCAAGTCGTCCTCTGGGTCAGATACATAGACGACATATTTTGTATCTGGAAAGGCAATGAAACCCAAGCACAAGAATTTGTAACTCTGCTGAATGACAATTCACTCAATATGCAATTTACGAGCGAAATTAACATCAACACTATTGAGTTTTTGGATCTCAAATTAGAGATTGAGAATAAAAAAAATATCAAGTAAACTATTCAGAAAAGCCACGGCAGGTAGTTGCCATCCAAAAAATCTCATCTACAGTATTCTGTATGGTGAGCTCATGAGGGCTAAAAGAAATTGTAGTATGGAAGAAGGTTATTCTAAGGAAGAACAAATTATGATTCTGAGATTTTTGGCAAGGGGGTACAATAGATCTACCATCAATCTTGCCATTCTACCATCAATCTTGCCAGTCAGAAGGTAGCCAACCTCAAACAAGAGGACCTGTTACTCCCTAAAAAGGAAAAATCAGATCAGTTGGCCAAATTAGTTTCTTCACCATATACCACAATCAAGCTTGGGAAGTACATAAAAGTCTCAAAAAGTTTTGGGAGGTTTTAAAAACTGATGGAGATCTAAAACAATGTGTAGGAGAATATCCCTCCCTCACATTTAGAAAAGCAAAATCTCTAAGGGATTCAAGAAGTACAATCAGGCAAACGAAAAAACCAAGTGGAATGCAAGGTTTCTTAATGTAAAGGTTGCAAATTCAGTCAAAGTTGCAAATCAGTAAAAATATGCATTGAGAAACCAGCATTTAAAATTTTTAAATATTTAACATGTAACACTGAGTATGCCATCTACGCTTTAAAATGTCCCTGCAACCAATTTTATATTGGAAGCACGATTCATAGAGCTAAGATGAGGATTCTGGAGCACCTACGAGCTATCAACAAAAATGATAAGCAATATCCAGTAGCCCGTCATTTTAGCTTGAGTCATAACCAAATGCTAATCTACTTAAATTCTATGTCTTGGACTGTATACCCCAGAGAGAAAGGGGAGGCAACCGGACGTTAGAATTAAGAAAGTTAGAGTCAAAGATGATCATCAAGTATAACACCATGTGCCCCACAGTTTTGAACCTCGATAAAGAGATATCTGTTCATCTTAGATAAAATATTAGTAATATTAGCTGTATCCGTAGTGTTTTTAAAGGTTTTTTTGTATTATTATTGTAGGATTTAGTTTACAGTAGTTACATTTTTGACACAATTGTTTCTTCTGATCTGGTTTGTTACATATACTCTGATGACGATTCATGGGTGGAACACAGGCCGCTCTGGGGGTTGCTGGAGGGGCTGTGGTAAAGGCGGGTCTTTACTCCATCTTTTTGGAACTGTCTCAAGCTCACTAGATACTGGGATCAGGTCTTGGATGACATTAACGTAGCCTTCAACGCCTCCATCCCATGGTTCCAACATACACTCTCTGGGGACATGGATAAGATACCGGAATACACCTCTTGACTACACAAACTATGTTATCTCCTGGGAATGGAGAAGCTTTCTCTGCAGTGTAACAGTTCCTCACAAGTTTCCCTGTGCTTGGGTGCCTTCTTGTCTTAACAAATACTCGCCACATTGCATATTCTTCATAAGCCTGGAAGGATGGGTGGGGTGAGGGGCAGTGTCCTTGTTGTTTCTTTTCTTTTAACAACAATCAGCCTAAGTCACGCTGCCAGCCTCAGGGTTGTAGGCAGTAGATATGTACTGTAATTAGAATGCTGTTGGCCCTGAAGGGTTGTAGGTGAAATGCTGTGTCATGTGGTGCTTTGGCTGGGGGGGGCATGGCTTGGACGCCGGAGGGAATGGCGGCGTGAGCTGGAGGCTCCGAGCCCGATCCACATATAATCCTGACAAACAGTGCGGTGGCCCACGCAAACACGCTCATCTGCTCTCCGATGGTTGGGGGATTGATAGCAGCACCCCTGTGAGCGAGAAAAAGCACCCGCCGGTGGCGCATCAGACCGGGCGGCGAAAACCGCGGAACCCGAGGGCGGAGACGTCTGGCCATGGCGGCCACCGCCGGAATGGACGGTCGATACTGCTGAGCCCCAGCGGTGAGTGGAGACCTCAGGGGGGAAAAAAATCCCTGGAGAGCTGAATAGGTGGACGCCGCGCGCAGCCGACGGCACTACGGGCCTGGCAGATCACTCAACGCTGCTCCTTCTGCTGATTGAAAAATGACAGAGATTCGCAAAATGGCGGCGAGGGTCGAGCTCCGGCGCTGAGCGGCCTGTGTGGCGGCTGGCATCTTGGGGAGAGACTGAGTGCCTCGCTAGCAGACTAATACCTGGGACATCGACTGGCCTCCGGCAGGGGAAATCGGCTAGACTGGTGGTTGTGGATGCACACAGGACCGACAGTGCGCTGAACAGGTGAGGCGGCGTAGCAGCGGGGAGGAACGGACTGATTAGCCCAGAGGGAGAGAGGGCCCCCGGCTGTGTGGAAGACCCGTGTGAGGCTCCGGGGCCGGGGCTTGAACAGTACTGCCAGCACGCACTGAGTGGATGTCTAGAGCATGACGGCTGAGGCCCCGCGCTGGGAATTGCTCTTAAGAGGCTGAGATCAAACGGAACGGCGCACTAGACGCACCACAGCGCGAGAGTCGGGGACAGCAGCAGACTGGTGCTCTGCGACGTAGGAGGCCCACGGAAGCATCGGTGGCGGGAACTCGCCAGCCCAGGCCCTGAAGACGGCCCTGGAACTCGGGCTGGGATGCGCTCAAGACCGCGTGTAGCAACTGAACGCTGCTGGGAAGAGACGCACTTAGGACTCTGATATCCCTTGGTGACACTCGGAACCAACCCAGAGCGCTCGCAAGAAGCTCAGTACTTGCCCGGGACTTGGACCATCCCACTGCGAGACACCGAGTGGAACGCAGGTATAGACAGTGGGAGCGCCACGGGCTAAGGCGGGAGGCATTTACACGCTGCGCACAGAAAGGGGTACACGAACTACCAGACCCCACGCGCCTGGATACAACTGGCACAGCAGCCGATCTAGTACCCATGGTTGGAGAATCATCGGACCACCGGGGGCCTTTGCTGTGAACCCCCACATAACCTATAGCTGTGAACGCACCCCTCACATTGTAGAGTGTAACGGCCCGGCAAGCGACACAGCACCATGGTGAAGAATAAGGGGAAGATGGATGGGGCCGCAACCTCGGAAACACCGGAGGGCTCCGCCCCAGGGCCTACAGACCTGCAACAACTCCAAGACCGCATACAAGACTTTAACATCTATGTGACCCCACTTGCCAGGCTTATTAGATCATATGGGATGGAGGTAATCTCCTATGCCGACGACACACAGATATTGATGTCTCTCGCCCAACCTGTCATCTCTGCTGCCTCCAATTTTAGACACTGTATGGAGGCAGTTGCTCGATGGATGATTTGCAATTCATTGAAGCTCAATGGCGAGAAGACTGAACTTCTGGTGTTCGGAGGAAATGAGGATATTTGGTCGGCGGAATGGTGGCCTACATCCCTGGGCGTGTGTCCGACTCCCACTGCCCTGGCCAGGAACTTAGGAGTCATGATTGACCCTACCCTGGGGATGGGTCAGCAAGTCAACAGGACTATCTCCACATGTTGGGATATAATAAATATCCTGCGGAAGATTAAACATTACCTGTCACCACAAGCTAGAAAGCAAACGGTAATAGCATTAATTGGCTCAAGACTTGATTATTGCAATGTCTTATATTTAGGCATAAACAAGGGTCTGTTAATGCGACTCCAAATGGTGCAGAACGCTGCTGCCAAGTTTGTATTGGATCTTCCTAAGCGGGCTTCAGCCTCTGTTGCAAGAAAGACACTGCACTGGCTTCCGATTGAGGCCAGGATCTCCTTCAAGTCCCTGTGCCTGATCTATGGGGCTTTGGCGACAAACAGCTCCGGAGGCTTAGGGGACCTGCTGGTTCCTTATACCCCTTACAAAACTCTGCGCTCTGCGCTCTGCCAATAAATCCTTATTATCAGTCCCACAAGTGCGTAGAGCCAAGTGGGGTGGCAGAGCCTTTTCGAGTTTAGCTCCAAAGCTGTGGAATATTCTGCCGGCTGAAATCAAATCCTCACCTTCAATGCAAGTTTTTAGGAAGGCCCTTAAGACGTGGCTAGTTGTCAAAGCCTACCCTTAGCTCTGGACTGGCCTTTTATGATTTCTTTTGGTTAGGTGCCTTGATGCCTTCGGGCTTAGTAGCGCGTTTATAAATCTTATTTCATTTCATTCATTTCATTCATTTCATTCATTTCATTCATTCATTTCATTTCTGGAGGCTATTGCAGCGACGAGAGGCGCTTTACAGCAGGATATCGCACAAGTGGCATCAGGGCTGGGGCTCCTACGTGTGGACCATGCCAAACTTAAAGACAGGGTCAAGACCACAGAAGACACTCTGCAGGAGTTGGCCCCTGCTCATAAAACAATGGAGGTGAAGCTAGCAGATGCCCTGGACCGAATACAATCATTGGAGAAAAGAGCCGAGGACGCCGAAAACAGAAGTAGACGCAACAATGTCTGTTTAGTTGGCCTGCCTGAAAAAACGGAAGGAGGGGATATGGTTAGTTATCTGGACACTTGGTTTAAGACGACGGTGGCCCCAGAAGGCCTCTCGCCCTTCTTCACGCTTGAGTGCGCACACCGCGTCCCAGCTAGGCCTCCCAGACCGGGTCAGCCGCCTAGACCGGTAATCGTCAAGCTGCTGCACTACAAGGACAGGGACTTGTCGCTCCAAAGAGCCCCCGACACGGGGCCATTTCAAGTAGCTAATAGCAAGGTGACACTATTCCCTGATTATACTTATGAGACGCAGCGGCTGCGAGCCTCCTTCTTGTCCATTAAATGAGAACTCAGAACTGAAGGCGGACTATATTTTAATTTTTATATAAGGATCAATGGAGGTCTTCTTATTACTATATCCTATGAAGCCCAAAGCTGCACTCCCCCAGTCCGTATAGCACCAGGAGCTATACGCACTGGGGGAGTGCAGCTTTGGGCTTCAGAGGATACAGATCGGCTATTTTCAGCCTTCCTTCCGCGAGTCGGCCGTGGGGTAAGGAAGGGCTAGACATACACCCTCTATGCCGATCTGAGCAACCACATTGGAGATCAGGTCAATGTGCACACCTCTTGGATGGTGCATTCCAAAGACCTTAGTAATATTTTGGACTATACACACGTCCTATCGCCTGAACTCTCAAGGAGTATCATTCAAGCCCATTTTCTTTGCAATCTTGATTCGGGACTCCATCAACTTGAAAGTCAGTGGTAATAAGAAGACCTCCATTGATCCTTATATAAAAATGTGCTTCCACGGTGTTCACCACAGCAGCGACTAGGACGACTTACCCTTACCACACGTCCGACCATACCATTGATGTTCTACCATATTTTCCTACCCTGAAGAAGTCCCATCAGGGACGAAACGCGTCGGCTGTTCTTCTTTCAATTGGAATAATAAAAAGGATTTTTCAAAAAAGTTGGACAACTTTTCCAGTGTCTTTATAACAAATTTATGCTTTTTTCACAAACTCAAAATATTGTGCACCTGTGCTTATAAATCAAACTATTGTTAAGTTCTGTTTAGAACTATCACTGTGATGGTGGGTGTTTTATCAGTGTGCACATAAACCCCAGTCCATTATTGAAAAGGGGAAATTACTGTTGAGGTTATTTTGTTTAGGTGCATTTGTAATGAAGGTTCCACCATCTACCGTGTTTAATCAGAACTGAAGGCATACAGTACTCCTTGCTCTTCCCTGCCAGGCTACGAGTGGTGTTGGATGGTAAGACGCTCTTTTTCCTCACGTCGGAAGATGCCTGGGTGTGGTGGGAAACATACAAGGCGGGCACGGACGGAGCAAAATGCCGGGAGGAGGAAGCACAGCGAACTACGCCGGTGCGGAAATCGCAGAGACTCCGCAGGCGATGACAGGGATCTCGGAAGCCTACGATGTCCCAAACGGATGAGGAGAGGAGGGCAGCATTGCAAGCGGTGGTGGCTCTTTCAGGGACTGATGCAACCCCGTCGAAGTGGGACACGGAATCAGAAGGCCGCAACACGGGCTCGGAAACGGACCTGTCGGAAGTAAACAGCACCAAGGGCCCGACAGTAACACCAAGGACGGCGGAGGAAATCTTGGATGCCTGATACGGGAGCTAAAGGTGGCGGACGCTACTGGTGACTGGGGGAGTTTATGCTATGTGATGCGGATGTATGTTGTAACACAGGATGGTTCACCGCAGCTTTTTATGGTGGGATCGTCGGTGCGGGGGTTGGGGGCTGGCGTAACTACCTTCCGGTTTGAGCCGCACTCTACTGGCCCTTAAGGCAACCACAGTGACGACTGTGTAATAGAAGGGAGGTTGGGTTGTTTACCAAAGTTTGGATGGGAGCTGATAGTCTGATATTGGGTCCTGTTCTGGGGGTGTGGGGGGAGAGGATTGTTGGGGGCGCTCTCCACTGGAAACCATTTGTTTTTGTTCTGGAGGGGGGTTGGGCACGGGGAAATCTAGAGACATGTTGGGGGGATACCATCACTTACGCAGGAGCAGGAAAATGTTTTACGCCGCATCTGTGGTTATGGGACAATGGCTGATACGGGCACCTTGCGATGTATGACCTGGAATGTGAGGGGGCTGCACACAATGGCGAGGAGGCACAAGGTTCACGCCTATCTGGTCCGTAGGGGAGTGCATATTGCGTTCCTTCAAGAAACACACCTGACAAAACAGGAGGTAGTAGCTCTGCAGCGCAGCTAGAGAGGGCAACTATTTAACACTACTTACTCCGCATTTGCTAGAGGCGCATTGATTTGGATCAGGGCGGGTACTCCATTTCAGATGACCAGGCAAACGATAGACCCTGAAGGCAGGTATGTGGCGGTCGAGGGCAAACTTAAGGGCAGGGATATAGCCTTATGTAGCATATACGCACCAAACACTGACCAGCTGTCCTTCCTGACGAGACTTTCGGGGGCGCTTGCGCACTATCTAGCAGGCCCTGTAGTGATAGGTGGGGACTTCAACTCAGTGACGGACGTTACTTACGACAGATCTCACCCGCCACTAGCGGACTCCCCAATACACCGACTCCCCAGAGGCAGATTGGACTGGCAAGGGAGATGGGAACTGATAGATGCTTGGCGTGCACAGCACCTGAATGAAAGGAACTATTCATACTTCTCTAGCCTGCATGAATTACATGTTCGACTTGACGCAGTGCTGTGCTACCCGTTGGTGATGCCAGCTGTTGCGCGGACTGAATATCTCGGCAGGACAATTCCAGATCATAACCCCATGCTGGTCACGTTGGACTGGATGACTGAGGTCTCATGCGTTCCAACGTGGAAGTTGCGACCTGAGACATTGGACGATCCCCTATTTCACGCAGCACTAGAGGCGGGGATAACTCAGTATTTCACGAAAAATGCTAACACAACTACATCCAGGGCGACGGAGAAGCGGAAGTGGCGAGGCCGGGTCACCCTGAACTCCAGGAGCCGGTTAACACGGCTAGGGAAGCAGTAGCAATCGAAATGGAGCGTCTGCGCAGCTTTGACTACAGGGCCTACACGCTGAGGGCACATGCTGAGGGGGACAAAGCTGGAACGCTGCTGGCGTGGCTGGCTAACCCCACTAAACGAAGCTCCCCTATCCTGGCATTAGAGGGGGAAGGGGGACGCATGATCCACACTCAAACTGAAATACTACAAAGGTTTCAATGCTATTATGAAACGTTGTAAAAGAGCACGTTAGAGGGAGATGAATGCGATATTGATGCTTTCCTGGAGGGGCTGCTACTCCCACGGCTGGACCAGGAACAGGCGGAGGACCTAGGCAGAGACATTGAACTGGGGGAGATTAGGGGGGCCATTAAGCGGATGGCCCGCAACAAAACACCGGGACTAGATGGATTGCCCATAGAATTTTATAGTAAATACATGGACCTGTTAGCACCGCGACTCCAAGAGGTGTATAAAGCGGCTAGGACTGCTGGATATTTGCCCCAATCAATGCGAGAGGCGCTAGTGATCCCCTTGCTGAAGCCAGGGAGGGAGAGCTGCAACACAGCTTCGTATAGGCCACTATCTATGCTAACCACGGACTATAAAATCTTAAGTAACATACTGACAGCCAGACTGCTGCAACATATGACCGGCCTGGTCCACAAAGACCAGTCCGGATTCATTCCTTCGCGCAACACGACTGCGAATATTAGAAGGCTTATACGACTATTGGAGGACACTCATCCAGAGGCGCAGACTCCCCTGATTATGTCAATAGACATCGAGAAAGCGTTCGACAGCCTGCAATGGGAGTATTTATATAAAGTCATGGGATGCTTTGGGCTTGGAGAAGGCTATATCCAGTGGACGAGAGTGCTCTACACCTCGGCAGTGGCAAGAGTGCGGGTGGGATCGCTCACCTCGCACCAGTATCCGGTGGGGCGCGGAACGCGACAGGGGTGCTCGCTGTCCCCCCTCTTATTCACTCTGGTGATTGAACCTCTCGCAGCCGAGGTCCGGATGGGGAAATACTATAAGGGTTTAGGCGGTAGAGAGGGACAACAGTTTATCTCTTTATATGCAGATGATCTATTATTATTCCTTGAGGACGCGGAGAGGGCACTGGAGGGAGCGGAGAGACTACTCTTGTGCTTTGGAGCGCTCTCGGGTCTGAAAGTTAACTGGTCCAAGACATATTTATTCCCTGTGCGACAGGGGGAGATACGACCCGCCTATCGCCCCTTACTCAACTGGGAGCCCACCTGCCTGAAATACCTGGGGGTATACGTATATCACACGGCAGCAGATTTGCTGGAAGGCAATGTGGGCCTCTGTATGCGAGCGTTGAAGGGTAGTATGGCCTTTTGGGCTACCCTCCCGCTCTCGGTAACAGGCCGAATCTCCCTATTGAAAATGATCGCCCTGCCGCGCCTTCTGTACTACTACCGCACGCTACCCGTATGGATACCCAGTTCCATTTTTCGGCAATTGAAATCGCAACTGACCTTGTTTCTCTGGGGTTCGGGTAGGAGCAGAGTTGCGCTAAAAACGCTTACCCGCCCCAAAGACGAGGGGGGCCTGGCGGTCCCAGACTTCGAGCTTTACTACCTGGCCGCCCAGCTGCAACTTTTCACACAGGAAGTAGCGAGGGTCTTTCGAGGTCCGGAGAACAAGAGAGAGGGGGGTACTCCAAGACATATCCTCGCCTATATAACCCTGCAGCAGAGGCTTGCCCCTAGCGATCTAACCCTTGAGGAGAAGGCGTTTCAGCTTTGCTGGAATCGCTCTCAACGTCGGGCGGGCGTACGACATCCATACACGCCTGAGATACCTCTCGGGATGGTGACAACGCTCCCACATGGAGGGAACTAGTCGCAATTACAGGTCTGGGAAGACACTGGGCTGCAGGTTATTGGCGACTTATACGAGGATGGGGCGTTATTACCATATCAGACGCTTCAGGAGAGGTTTGACCTCCCGAGGGGAGGTTACTTACTGCATGCTGCGGTCACTAGGGCTATGCAGGCGCATTGGAAGAGTGGGCTATTAGAACCCACAACGACCATGGCCTGTCAATACACCATGATGTTGGCAGGGACTTATAAGGCAGTAACATGCCTGTACTCTAGACTTATCAGAGAACCTGCCACCCTTGACTGCGTTGAAGGCCAAGTGGGAGTCTGACTTGGATAAGGAGATTCCCGGGCGCAGATAGTGCGGCGAGCATGGAAGAGTACGAGGAACGCACGCTTCCAGCAGATACACTTCTATATCTCCACAGAGCCTATTTAACGCCTGGCAAAATCAAGAAGTATTTCGAGGCGGCCGAGGCAGCGTGTCCCAGATGCACCACAGAGGGGGCGGAGCTGGACCATATGATGTGGTCCTGCCCTGCGCTGGGGGATTATTGGCGGGCGGTTGGTGACACGCTGAACGAAGTGACAGAGAGACGACTACAATTTGACATGGCTATCAGTGTTCTACATTGGTTCCCGCACACTCCCAAAAATAAGATCACAATTAAATTCATTGATATGGGCCTTCTCCTGGCCAAAAGAGAAATCACGAGACTTTGGAAAGCGAGATCAGGTCCCACACACTGGAGGTGGGTCAACGAGCTACTGAAATGGGCTGCTAGCGAAAGCACGCTTCGGTACCAAATGGCACGCCGGAGACTAGACGACAAGGCACTGGACGCAGCAGCTGCGTGGGAAGCATTTGTGCAGGCCTTACGTGACTGCACATCGCAAGACGGTGGGGAAGGGCAAGATGCTGACAACAAAACTCCCCAGGACACGCCAGGCACATCATACAATTAGACAATCATTAGCTCCTACTAACACTCACAGATGTAGACTAGACAAGCTCACATGCGTAGGTGGTGAGATTCGGGGGGGATGGGTAGTTCAGAACAGATTAGGAGACGAGGGGGGGAAGGGCAAAAAAGGGAAAGCGGACACGAGAACTCCTTACAAAATAGTTGCAGCTTTGTATGGCACTTATGCTTCTGACACTTTCCCACTTAACGCCGCCCGACCTCTGGGATGTGGGCTTAATGGCTGTGTACGGCACTGAACAGAGTATGGCGCACTGTTGATACCAGAAGTAGCATTCCTGCATGGCAGCATTGTGTGTATTATAAGTCTGCAATAAAAACAGCATTTAAAAAAATGTGGTGCTATGGCTGTACTAATAAACAGAATTGATCCTAAATGTATTTATATTTCTCTGCAGGTGATAAAGACTTCCCTGTTATTTTTCCCATTCTCCTATGTGGCGACCTAGTGTGATGCATTCCCCTAGTTGGTTGTGCCGTCTTCTTCTGTGCATCACCACCTCATTATTCCTAGTGACCTTCTACAAGGTATGTGCTCTCAGTCGTCATTTTTTGACATGCACTGTCTTCTATTGTGCTACTTTCTAATTTGTCTTGCTTTCTTTCTCTTCCCTGTTCTATTTTTTCAATTTTTTTTGTCTCTCATTTACTCTTCCTCCTCACCTTTCCTTCACTTATATTTAATATTTCTTCTGTTGTCACTATTGACCGAATAGTTTTTTATATATTGACTTTTTATCGCATTCAGGGTTGTTTAATGGAATGTGAAAGGATTTGTTAATCCAATAAAAAGGCAGATAATTTTATCTCATTTGGCTACTTATTATCCAGAGATAGTTCTCCTTCAGGAGACTCATCTTACTGACCTAGAAGCCTTAAAACTCAAACGTAGTAGCCAGTAGGTTATGATTTTGTTTCACCTGCTCTTAATAAGAAAACTTTAGTCATTTTTTTATTTCACAAGAAGTTGAAATTCAATGTTTTAACTCAATAAATTGATCCAGATGATAGATGGATTTTTTTAAAGTTTATTTTAATAATATTTCCTCAACAGTTCCATGTGACGTTTAAGTAAATGTGCTGGTATGCAACTGCCTGCCATAATACTTCTATGGCTGTCTAAATGTGTATGTAAGTGCCTGCGTTAGGCAATACAGAGCTCCATAGGTGTGACTGCAACTACGTTTGAGACGTCTGCATTTATTAATAGTTTCTAGTGAGTGATCCAATCTATACGTACTGCTGTAGCTGTCTCAATAGCTGAAGGAAGCTTTATGCTTTTCTGAACATGTATGTCAGCTGCTTTAGGGATGGCATACTCTATGTAGTACTTGGCATAAGGGCATGCAAGTGCCCAAGTAACTTACAGGCGCGGTGCGTCCATTGGGGTGTGGGGGCGTAGCCCCCCCGCCCGCAGCTCCCTCGGCGTTTGAACTTAAGTAAACTGAATCCGTTTACTTAAGTTTAAAGACCCGAGGGAGAACTGACAATCATGTCAGTCGGCACGACGTTGGACCGCCCACCCCCTTCAGAGTCTGAAGGGGGTGGGCGGTCTGGCGTCATGTTGACTGACAAGATTGTCAGACCAGTGGGGGGCAACAGGTATAAGCACAACACAAGTGCGCATGAGTGGGGACGGAGGGCGAATTTTCGCACCGTGCCCACTCATGCGCACTTGTGTTTCCCTTGTTTGCGCATGCCCATTAGGAGCCCCTCAGGCGTGCGGCGGGCTAATATTAGCCGTGCCCTAACCCACATCTGGCGCTGCTGGCAGCGCCAGGATTGGCTGAGAGGGTCCGCTCCAGGGCCGTTCATGAACAAGGCGCCAAGGGGAGCAGCAGAGGTGACGCGGACCGGCTGAGGTAAGTTGTCTTTTCATTTATATTTATATTCAATTCCCTAGACCCCCCCACCCGTGCTAATGATGGAGCGAGATTTAGAAATAATTTTATTTCAACTCGTGAAGTCACACTTCCATAATGAAAAATAATTCTACTAACGTCTGGTGCTGTGTTTATATTAATTCAACCTAGATTAAAGTCTCATTACACGCGGGATATTAACATGTGTGCTCATAAACGTGCATTATTGTTGTATCTTTTTGTTCGTGCAAATTTAATAAATTAATATTGTCTATTTGTCATGTTATAACTAATTGTGGCTATTTTTAAAGGTAGCATGTGCTTGTTTTGCTTTCCCTGAGTATGTGATGTCATTCTATTTTCTATAGGTGCATAAGGAATTTCGATGGATTAATGAAGACTGGTAGATATAAAAAGCTGCTTTATTTGTTCGCTTCAGCTAGGTAATTTAGACTAATGGGTTAATCATTAGCAATGGTGGGTGGCAACAGAACAAACTATATTTCTCGCATTAATTATTCTTTTGTGTTTGTTTATATAATAGTTACCGATAAAATGGCTGCTTTGGGCCTAGTTTACTCGTGTCTGCTAAAATTCTGCACGGAGCAAGAAAAAGTCCATTCTGAGAAAAAGTTTCCATCACTGTATCAACGCTTGGCGAATGTTATGTGGCTCTGACAATTTCCTTGTCGGACAAGGCCAAGGCCAGGAACCGGCAGGAGGAACATTTGATAACTTTGCATCCGAGGAAGCAAAATGACATGATGGCAATTTTATGCTGAAAATGTTGCAACCTGAGGAAGCTTCGTTGTTCGAATGTTAGAGACAATGGACTCTAAGAAAGTGACGGAACTGATATTTTGAAAAATGAGGTGACACGTCGCCTGTCACTTCTAATCCAATGGGACTCCGAGTTTGCAGAAAAGTATTTCTTTTACTAAGATTAGTTTAGCGTAGAAAGGTATAAAAACCCATTCCCTGTGGAAGGGTTATGCTTACTTGCTTGCTGCTGCTTTTGCTGACCTTTGGATGAGGGTATCGTGCTGACGGACTTCTCTTGGAGCACGTAAGAGCCCTTAAAGACTTTACTTTTATTTCCATTTATTTAGCTTAGTTAGGGACTTAGGTTTTGAAAATGTCAAACTAATAATTTCAATTGCCAATAATAAATTTTAAATATCATGGTGCTATTGATTTACTTGCAATGATTCTAATAAAATGCATTAATAAAGATTTACAAATTACGAATCCAAAATAATTAGCTAATAAAAATCTTAATTCTGAAATCAAGCTGGTCTTGTTATTTCATGAGTTCAGGTTATCATTAGTTAGATTCTATCGCCATAAGTGGCTTAATAAATTAGTAAGGATTGTTGAATAATGATTTTCATTTACCGCGGTTGTATATAAATGTATATAATTTGTGAATAGGTTTATTAGGCCACATGATTCAGTTGGTCAAAATATGTCATGTATGATTAATGGGCCTTGGGTTTGATTTATGTTTCATTTAGTATACTATAGAGTTGGGTAGTGTAGTTTATGATATATTTCCTATAGGCCGCTGGATCAATTACCTTGGTAGCAGATTTGATGGTTGCTATGGTAACCAACATATAATTTGGTAGTTACATAGGATCAATGTCTAACATATGCTGAGTCCGTTTTCGTGCTATATGTAAGGTTTTTTCCAGCAGCGTGAAAATTCCTTGTTGTACCGGTACAAAATAGTGTGATGAGAAGGTAGTCACACAGCACATTTGATCTGTTTCAGAGTAGTGGTATCGCCGTGTATCACAAGTGTTGTTGCCGTGCAACACAAGTTAGGGTTAGGAGTGAGTGTTGTATAGTGAGGATTATCTAAGAAATTTGAGCAGCATGAGTATAGGGACAATGAGCCTGTTATAAAACTCACTGTGATAAAAGTAATAGTATATATTCGAACTTGAGTGAAGGGTAAGATAACGCCGCTTATTTTACTAACGGTGCATGATATCTATAAACAGGTGAGAGTCCTGTACGGATTTCATGTGTGTTTGATTAGGGATACTTTCCGTTTGAAAGTGTGAAATTGTTTTGTAATAGTGTTCAAGTTAAACTTTGAATTGTCACTTGGATGTGGATTCTGAGGGAAACGAGTTCATTATTATTCGTTTGAAGGGTAAAGTAAAAGGATTACTTTATCGACAGATGTATATTCTGTGAGAATAGCGTAGTCTATTCCACGCATAGAATTCTTGTATGGTTGAAATTCTATCACTTTATTAGAGAAACAGACAGATGAGTCTTTCTTGTGGTTGTTGAATTAATTTTCGTTAAAAAAGCGTTCTTAAAATGGCGCTGTGAAAAGTTTTTTTGTGAAGGAGGGGTGAGCACTGGGAGTGAGACACGAGAAACCGCAGCAGCTGTGTACGTCACACGGTTCGCGCAGTGATTGGGTAGCATACGTCACAGGCTGTATTCTGATTGGCTCTCGTAACTCTGACGTGCTGAAAGCTGATTGGTTCTTTGAGAAAGAACAATTTCTATTCGTTGAGCAAGGTAGTGACGTAGCTCAACTCTGATTGGCTTGTTGGTGTGTTTCACGCACGGATTGGCTAGTGTTACGGAACATTCAGGAAATAATTTTACGATCACTTCCACTAATTGGATTTGATTTGAAATATGAGTTATTATTTTAAACATGTTGAGAAAAAGCCTACAATGCTTCAGAAGTTAAAAATTTTTATTTCACCTGACAAGAAGATAAAAACGCGAGATGGTAAATTACTTCATAAATACAAAACACCTGCTGCGTATATGGAAGGTGAATATGGATATCATACTGTTTTGTGGTTTGATGTCTAGAAACATTATACTAAGGACGATGGTGGTTTGACTTGGCCAGAAGATGGTTCATTTAATATAAAAAATTTAAGAAATTTGAGAGAAAAGATGAACGCTCTTGTACCAAAACCAAGACCTACTCAATTTGAAGCTTTAGTTGAATGGGAGGATGAAATGTTTCAACTACAAAGAGAAGCGAGTGGTATTAAAAGACCTCCGAAAATACCAAGCTATAGATGAGAGACGCATGAAGATAGAATGCGTATGTGGAGACAGGGAGACATGTGTGATGGTCTCTACTTTAGAGAAATGGTTTTAGGATCTCCTGGTGAAAAAAGATCTGAAAAGAAAAATAATGTGGTTATAGAAAGTGAATCTGAAGATGCAGTTTTAGAAGAAATCTTTACTTCTAATAAAAGGAATGAACCTTTGAGACCTCCTCGATCATGGTCTACTCCGATGGTTTCTACCGAAACCACACCAAGTGCACCTACGATTAATGAATCTTCCAAGTTATACCCAAATAATTCTGAATCATTTGAAACTCCAGAAAGATTAGAAACAGGAACTAATGCTGATGTTTATATGGGAGGTAAACAATTTTCCATATTTCCAAAGGAAAGGGAAGCTCCTAAAATTTTAATAAGAGAAATTAGAGATGAGGAAGTTGTAAATACTTCAGAATATTTACGATCAAAGGAAGAATTAATTCGACAAATTACTAAAGGCATGGAAGCTGTGACAGTTCCAGTAACGATTGGTCCTGTTCAGCCTGTTTTTGATCAGAAAGAAAATAACAGGACAAGTTTAACAATTCCTTTAAATGCAGAAGTTCAAAAAGTTGCTGAAAAATTTTATTCAGATTTATCTGAAATTAATCATGAGAAAACAAAAATGCCTGATTTGACTTTCAATGAAGGTTCTTTTCACAAATCTCCAATGTGTGCAGAATCTGATACTGAATCTTCTGAAAGAAGAGGGTTAAGTCCAAAACGTGATGTTGCAAAATTAAAAGCTAATTTAGAGGAGTTAATAATTGGCACAATTGGTTCTGACAGTCTAAGACTGGATATTTTACTTTTCACTAATGATTTTCCAAGACTGAGAGAGAAGCCTGTTGAATGGTATCGTCAGGTAGACAGGTTTATTAAAGTCTCAAAAGTTCTGTGGATTGATCTGGATGGATTTTTTGATATCGTTGTTCCATCAGATCTCTGGACAGAATGTAAAATTGCTATAGGTTGGCCAAAAGAAGAGCCGGAGCAAATTAAAGAAACAGGTGCTCCAGCTCCAATAGTAATGGACTTTTATGGTAAAGTGATTTACTGCTTAAAACAAAAAATTGCCCCAAAGGAAGTTGACTGGGTTAAAATAGATCGAACGAATCAGGAACCAAAAGAGTCGGTTCATTCATTTTATGAAAGGTTACTGTTGGTTTTTAAACAATACAGTGGCTATGAAAAATTAGATGAAAAGGATATGAGCCATTTTATTTACAGATTTGTTTATGGTCTTAGACCAGAAGTTGGAGAAATGATCAGGAATAATATTGTCAGATGGCAATCGCTTTCAGTTGACGATATCCTGAGAAAAGCAAAATACTTTAGTGATGAATTAGAAGTCAAACAAAAGAAGTTGAGAGAGAAGGCGATGTGGGCACAAGTGAAAGTAGCTGAGCAACAAATTGCCAGTCTTGAAAATAAAAATGCTAATTTTATTCAAAATCAGAATCAAAATCAAGGACAAGGAAAATTTAAATTTAATAATAATAAAAGATATAATGCTAAAGTTGAAGATTTGAAACAGAAATTGCCTTGTTTTAATTGCGGCGAAATTGGACACTGGAAGAGTGAATGTAAAAACCCACCCAGGAATTTAAAAAATCCATTGTTAAACCAACAGATGCAGAACGATGTTGATCTGCAGCAACAGCTACGGTTGCAGCGTAAACTGAATGACCTGAGTCTTCAGCAACAGCTACAAAATCAATTGATTCAGCAACAGAATCAAATTCCAAAACCTCCCTTTCCTAATTCTGGGGGAAGTCAAAAATATAATCCAGGTGTGGGATTTGAAGGAGATGATCAGGTAATAAGGACTCAAAGACAAAATTTGCAAAATGCTTCAGGACAGTTTTTGTTAACAGAAAATCAAGGAAGTGATTCTGATGACTACTTCTGACGGTGCCCGAGAGAGGGGGAAGAGTGTGTGATTGGAGCCACTCTTGAGGTTGACCAGTCTGGTCCATTTGTAAATGGAAAAGTTAATGATGTAGACATTACTTTTCTAGTGGACACTGGTGCTACCCGTTCTACTGTTAGATCAGTGGAAATTGAAAACCTACCTCTCTCTGGGGAAACCATCCAAGTAGTCGGAGTAAGTAATCAACAAATTAAAACTGATTTAACAGATTCGGTGCAAGTTGAGATTGGAAATTTTAAAGACAAGCACAGATTTGTGGTTTGTAATAGCAGTCCAGTGAATTTGCTAGGGAGAGATATATTGTGCAAGATGAATTGTAGAATATATTGTTCTCCTGAAGGAGTTGAATTACAAACAATGGAGGAAGATGGTTTATATAGAATGACAATGATGTTAGTGGGAACAGAAGAAACTAAATTGTTTCCTGCTTTTGAAAAAGAAAAATTACCTGAAGAACTAAAAGATACAGTCAAAACTGAGATTTGGCATTTGACTGGAAAAGAGATGGTTCTGATTAAACATATTGATCCAGTCAAAGTTTCATTGAAGCATGGAATAGAATTTCCAAACATTCCTCAATACAAAATGAAAGCAGAAACCATAGAGGGTGTTATTCCAGTGATTGAAAAATTCATTAAACAAGGTGTTTTAAAAGAAATTGAGAGCAGCCCTTGTAATTCACCGATTATGGGAATTAAAAAATCTAATGGAACATATAGAATTGTTCAAGATTTGAGAAAGATTAATCAGATTGTCGTTCCATGTTGTCCAGTTGTTCCAAACCCAGCAGTAATTTTATATCAGATTCCACATGATGCTGAGTGGTATACTGTCATTGATCTTTGTAATGCATTCTTTACTGTTCCATTGCATCCAGAGAGTCAGGAAATTTTTGCTTTCAGGTTCCAAAATAGGACCCTCGCATGGTGTAGAATTCCTCAAGGGTATACAGAGAGTCCTTCTATTTTTAATGAGTTGTTGAAGAGATCTTTAGAAGATCTAAATTTACCTGTCAGATCGACATTAGTGCAATACATTGACAATCTACTAATTGCGGCAAAGACAAGAGAAAATTGTGTGACAGACACAATTGTACTTTTAAATCATCTAGCAGATGAGGGACATAAAGTGTCTCCTGCAAAATTGCAGTTTTGTAAACAGGAGGTGAAATATCTTGGTCATAGAATTGCAAAGGGAATAAGACAGGTGACAATTGAAAGAATTAAAATGATTCAAGCAATGCAACCTCCAAGAACTCAAAGACAAGTCAGAATGTTTTTAGGAATGGTTGGTTACTGTCGACAATGGATAAGTGGATTTTCAGTAATTGCGAAACCACTACAGAAATTGACTAAGTCTGATGTAAAGGATCCAATTGTTCTTAATGAATCTGAGTTGGAAGCTTTTGAAAAATTAAAGAGAAGCTTGTGTGAAGCTCCAGCTCTAGGTATGCCAAATTATGAAAAAGATTTTGAACTGTATTGCAGTGAAAGAGAAGGATGTGCATTGTCTGTATTAATTCAGAGGCATGGGAATCTGAGAAAACCCATTGCATACTTCTCAGCAGTTCTTGATCCTGTTGCAAAAGCCTTACCTGGTTGTTTAAAAGCAGTTGCAGCAACTAGTGTTAATCTGGAGCAGAGTGAAGGGATCATAATGGGGTTTCCTGTAAAAGTATATGTTCCCCATTCAGTTGAAATACTTCTAACAAGGAGTAAAACACAACATCTGACCAGTAATAGGTTGACAAAATACGAGAAAACGATTCTAGGAGCAGATAATGTTTCTATTGCAAGATGTGTGAATTTGAATCCCTCTACATTATTACCTGATTCTGAAATTATTGATGAAAATAATGTGGAGCATGAATGCTTGGATGTTATGGAATACTGTACTAAGCCAAGGCAAGATATTAAAGATGAACCTTTGCCTGAATCAGATTTTGTCTACTTTGTAGATGGCTCCTGTTTAAGATCAGAGGGAGGTGTTTTAAAAGCGGCATATTGAGTCTGTACAGTTGCAGAATGTAGATTCGTTCAGCACAGGTGGCTGAATTGATTGCTTTAATTCGTGCCTGTGAAATATCAAAGGATTTGAGAGTTACCATAATAACTGACAGCCAGTATGGGTACGGAGTTGTGCATGATTATGGACAGCTCTGGTCTCAGAGAGGTTATTTAACTTCAGCAGGATCTCCAATTAAAAATGCAGTATTTATTAAAAGACTAATTGATGGCATACAGTTACCAAAAGAAATTGCTGTCGTGAAGTGTGCAGCTCACAAAAAAGGTGAGGATTTTATCACCAAAGGCAATGCTTATGCAGATGAGACGGCAAAGTATTGCGCAAGAAATGGTCGTGCATTTAATCGGGAAAAGAGTAAAGAACGTGATTCTAATTCATTAATGCTAACTACAGTGGTTGAAACATGGCAGGAAATCAGAGATTTACAAAATGAAGCTGACGATGAGGAGAAAGACACATGGTTAAAGGCAGAATGTAGACCATGAGATGAGGATGGAGTTTGGACTTACAAAGATGGAAGAGTGGTTTTACCTAATTGTATGATTGCTGACATGGCTAGATTGTATCATGGCCCTGGTCATATTGGAAGAGATTCTATGATCAGACTTTTTAAAGAGACATGGTTTAATACCAAATTCATAACAATTGCAGAGTCTCTTTGTCAGAGGTGTTTAACTTGCCAACAAATGAACCCAAACAGGAAATCAGTTGTAGGTACTGGAATCATAGGTCGGGAGGGTGGCCCTTTCACCAGATTACAAATGGATTTCATTTAAATGCCCTTACACAATTGTTTAAAATATGTTTTAGTGATTGTGTGTTTGTTTTCAAGATGGGTGGAGGCATTTCCAACACGTCATTGTGATTCGATAACAGTGGCAAAATTGCTTCTTCGAGAAATTATCCCAAGATACGGTTTTCCTGTCACTATTGAAAGTGATGGAGGGGGACATTTTGATAATAAACTTTTGAAATTGATCTGTGAAGCTTTGCATATTGAGCAGAAAATACACTGTGCATACAGACCAGAGGCATCTGGAGTAGTTGAGCAAATTAATGGAACAATCAAAAACAGGATTGGAAAAATGTGTCTAGATACAGGTATGATGTGGACAGATGCTCTTCCACTTGTTTTAATGTCTCTGAGAAGTATACCTGATAAAAAGACAGGTCTGAGTCCTCATGAAATTCTTATGGGCAGAGTCATGAGACAAGCTTTTGTACCTGTGGGAAAATTGTTGAGCATTAATGACAGTGCTATTTTGGAATATTGCAAAAGACTATCTGACATAGTGACTTCTGTGTCTAATCAGGTGGAACAGAAGTACAATCGAATGACAAAGTACAGACACATGATCTGAGGCCTGGAGATTGGGTCAGAACAAAAGTACATCGAAGAAGAAATTGTCTAGTTCGAAGGTGGCAGAAAGCTAGACAGATAATTCTGGTAACAACAAATGCAGTGAAGTGTAAAGGATTGAAAAGGTGGATACATCCTAGTCACACTATTCCAATTCCTACTCCTGAAAACTCTGATGAAGAGAGTGATTCTACGGATGATTCAGATTCTGAAGTAGAAGGTGAAAGAATTCCAGATTCTGAAGATCGACAAAGAGGTCGACATCTGGAAAATTTGCAAGTGAATGAAGACTTGAGTAGAAAAGATTTGGAAATCATTGAAATAGACTCTGAAAGTGATGAAGAACTGCTAAAAAGGAAATCAGTAGGAGAGTCTGTTAAGAAAGTAAATGGAGTAGAGACAACTGAAAATTTTGAAGACAGAGAAGCTGAATCAATAGAAATTTCTGACCAGGAGAGTATCGAAAAGCAGAAAACGATCTCTGGAAGAAGGAACGGGATACCAGAAACTGGGAAGCTGAAGGTAATTGAAGAAAAGAATGAAGATGAATTGCCAAGTACCAGTGATGGAAAACTGAGTATAGTTCCTAACAGAGTGAGACTGCCGATTAGAAAAGTTCCTGAGTCGAGAATAGAAATTTCTGACAGCAATTCCGAAGAAAGTGATGTAGATGGTCGAGAAGGAAGAGTGAGAAAAAGATCTTGGAAAACTGAAACAAACGTGGCCGAACCGAAAAGAAAGATCTTGAGAAAAGGAGAATCATGGCCAAGTGAAAATGGAGGATTGAGAGTCAGGTTAATAAAAAAGTCAAAGGAGCAGGTGAACGAAATCACTAGTCAAAAAGAACCTGAAAAGAAAGTTGAAAAAGGAAGGAAAATAGAAATAGTGACTAGAAAAACAAAAAGAATTTTGAGACCTAATCAGAAATATAAATCTCCTGAGTGGACATATCTGATTATTCCTCCTGTTATCGAAATAAACAGCAGTAGTCAGGAGGAGGTTAAGGAAATTAGTGACAATGATTGAAGTACTAATCTGGTAAAAATTTATTGGTTTTTGTTTTTGGCATAAGGCTGAAGATATTGTGTTAGATGACACAAGGTCGAAGAAAATTTGTTTAGATGGAAATTAACTTGTGACATAAGGTCTAAGAAAAGTTGTTAGAGGATAATATAAAAAAAAAAAAAAAAGATTTTAAAAAGGGGGGTATACTAACACCCCCCCCAAGCCGCGACTAACTCTAGGCGCTGTGCGGTCAGAGAGGCGCTGCAGGTAGGGAGAGTTCATGAGGTCACGGGGCGGGTGTGGGCCAACACTTCCTGGAGGCGCTCATTCGCTCGCAGAGCTCCCCGTGGGCACCTCCAGGCGGGACTAACAAGGGATCAGGTGACGGTAGGCGGAGGTGAGAGCCAGGTCTGAAGAGAGAGGACAGCGGGAGGGAAGGAGGCGATAGAGAGGTTGGCACAGTGACAACTGTGTTTATTCTGAATATTAAAGATAACGGGGGAGATGGCGCGACCTCTGGGGAGGTCGGGCCGACGTGAGCAGCTCTTTGCTATCACCTCCGTCCAGGCTGGCATTGCAAAAAGGCTATTTCAGAACAGGAACCGCAGGCGAGCACAGCTAATGCACCGGAGTCCTGGGGTACAGAACCCTTCCTCCTGGAAGTACTGAAATCACACCTCATTACATTACACCTCACCAGGAATACCAGCACTGCAGCTCTCCCAGCTCCGCCGGTACACCTCAACTGAAGTTACAGCTCCCACTGTTACTCTAACCCTAGCCCACAACAGATCTACTTCCGGAGCCTGAAGGCGCTCTCAGCAGGAAAGGCTGAGTGCACCAGCATGTCAACACACGGTTTTCAATTCACGTGTTTGAACCTCGCATTGCAATTCTTGAATAGCCTGTTTCATTCTTAAGATATTTGCTTCACGATCCCTTCTGCTCGAGGGCGGAGAAACGCATGCTGCAGTTTTCAGTTTCACAAACTAAATTCAATAACACATTGATAATGGCATGCTGCTGTGTAGCAATACAGTATGTAACAATTGTATTGTGTTTTTATCTTGATGACTGTTTTATTCTTTGTATTAATCCAAATAAAGGTTATTTGAACTATCAGATAGGCTTCACCTTTATGTAAATTTTGAGAACGTCATGTGCAATTTGCAGGGTTGATGTCTCAGTGCTGTGTTTTAAGCTGAGGTAGCACATGGCTTTGATTAGTATATTGGTCTTGGAAAAACCTTTCAGTGTTTTTTTTGCTATGGCATTGAATTACTTTATTCTGGAAGGGTAGGTTGGTAACAGGCCTGAGAATCTGTGTCCCGTACTCTGCTGTCTGCTAATCATCTACCATTAATTTAGGCTTATTGTCAGTCAGTTTCCAAATATTATTTTGCCGTTTTACATGTGCAGTCTAATTTTATATGTTTTACTTATTTCTATTGAGTAGAGGTGTTTGTTTTCCTCGTTGCATTACTTTCCGCACTTCATCTTAGTAAATGGAATGTTTACTTGTATGTATGCTTCGTTAACTCTAATCAGGCTGCATGGGGCTGACTCTGGGCCTTTCTTGTGCATTCATTTTGTTCAATTTTTTTTCTTCTGAGTTGTTGTGTTGACATAAGATCTGGCACTACTAAAGCTGCCATCCGCAGTCCAAAGTAAACTTCAGAAGCCCAGGTTTTGCTGTCCTTTATTGCAAGCGTCTTCACTGGCGCCATTGCGACTCAATGCGACCCCCATGTTGGCAAAAGCTTTCCTTTCAGTGTGGCTTACAGTACCGCGATAACTTTACGCCTCACCACTTTCAAATGTCACCAGCCACCCCTGGTAGCTTAGTGAACTGACAAGAACATCGCTCATCTTTTAAGCACAAACCAACATGCTTTCTAGCACACCTACAGCATCTTTCACATGTAAGTTGTGCATACTAACACTTGGATTTAAGATTTGACAAACAGTTTTTACACGGCAAATTAAGTTACAAGTGAAAATCCACACATAGGGACCTGTACTGCCAAGCATCATCCATATTTAAAAGAGTATTGCTATACATGAATAAGAAGGTTGTGTCAGTACTTGCCAACTTATCTGAGAAATTGTAAGAGTACACCTGTAGCAGTGCCATGAGACGTTTAAGTAAACGTGCCAGTATGTAATTGTCTATTTTAGAATTTCTATGACTCTCTACATATCTATGTAAGTGGAATAAACACCTCAAAGCCTGTGTTACCGAAAAGAGAGCAATATTTATGACTACAACTAAGTTTGCATCTCCTGCGTGCACAAGTAGTTTCTTGGTAAGTGAATGAATGTATATGCGCTTCTGTAGCTTTCTGATAAGGCAGTGTAACAGCACTACAACACCCAGAATTCAAATAAAATCACTATTTGAGAACAGCACATCATATACACACAAGTAAGTATTTATACATCTTCTAATGCATTGCTAACTAAAAGTTTAACTCTTAATATACAGTTTTTACTACCAATTACACCTTATAGTAAGCAGCAAATGTACAACATACTAATTCAAAGCAACAGATTGTGAACCAACATCTCACACGCCTAGTCTGCAAAGCGCCAAACTGTCAAATTCTCATACACACAGAAAGTGTCATCTGTTTATTAAACATACAAAGCAACTCACAAAATTACTCATACATTACCTCATCTTGGGGCTCATTATGATGGAGGAGGGACCGCCACCTCTGGCCCGGCGGTGGCGGTCCCTCTGCCATCTGGCTCCCATTTCCCCCAGCCACATTAGGATGGCCTTGGGAATCGTGCCACAAGCGTGGCCGGCGCAAAGAGTGCCGCCACGCTTCCGCCACAGGCAATCGTAACGATTGCCTGGCGGAGCAGAGAAGGCCAGGGATATTGGCGCGGTGCATTGAAGGCACCGCCCACCAGATCACAATGCTGGCATCAGCCAGTCTTTCCATGGCGGTGGAAGCACCATGGAAAGGCTGGGGGAGGCTGGCTTGGGCCCCCTCTGTGGGGAGGGCAGTTGTGCACTGGAGGGGTACCCATGGTACCCCCTAAATTTCCATGCACAAAAAGGCAGGCACTGCTCGGTGCCTGCCAAGTTGTGTAGGGAAATGCACAACATGACCATTTACCATTGCGGCGAGTGCTGCAGCCAGCAGCACCTGGCGCAATTTTAAATTGCCAGATTTGACTGTCACGGTCGCATCATAATTAGGGGCACGCGATGCCGCATTGCAGGCGGGCGGGCGGTCTCGACCCTGCTGCGATGGCAGGCAGACTCAAGTACGCCCACCATCACAATTAGGCCCAAGAGTGGATTGAAAAGAATGCCTAGAAGTACTCCGCAAATGCCCTATGACGAAAAAGAATTATACTAACAAATCCTTCAACATCCCACAAAAATGATGACATGCTATACAAGCATTGAAACAGAATGACTCAATAGTAATAAAACCCTCAGGCAATGGGGGAAATATTGTCTTACTTCCCAAAGAACAATATCTTACAGAAGCACTAACCCAATTAGAAGGCAGGGATTGCTAGACATTGAGGAATTTTACTTTCTTTTCTGCGAATACCCTACTTTACCACCTTTCTATCACATTCCTAAGGTGCGTAAAGAAATTATTTGGCCACCTGGAAGACCCATTGTTGCATCAATTAATAGCCTCTTGGAAAATTGTTCGATCTATCTGGATTCGTTTTTGGCACAATGGATGAAAAGTCTGAGTTCCTATAGTAAAGGCACATAGGAGTTTCTAAGACTAATTGAGGGAATCATTTGGGAACCTGATATGTTGTAAAATACGCTAAACATAACCAGCCTTTACACCTGTATAAATCACAAACAAGGGATATCTGCTGTCAAATGGTTTTTAGACAAACAATCTCTCAAATTCCAGGCACATAATGCAATGCTTCATGAAATGGTCGAGTTTTACCTAACGAATAATATTTTTATTTTCGTGTGGCAACTCTATCGGCAGCAACGCGGGACCATGATGGGCAACCCCAGTTATGCATATCTTTTCGTAGGCTGGTGGGAAAGCACGTGGCCTGGAGAGCGACACCCGAAAAATGGCTGGACAAGGTCATATTTTGGGCCCGCTATATTGATTACTTGTTCATCGTTTGGAAGGGGACACGCTGCTCGGCTGAGGAGTACATTACTTTTCTTAACTCCAATTACCTTAAATTAGCGTTTAGCGGACACATTAGTGATATCCATGTTTTTTATCTTGACTTACAGCCTTACGTTTAAAATACTAGTATCCTCACACGTTTGTATGGAAAAACCACTGCCGGAAATTCTGTGCTGCATGCCAAGAGTTTTCATCCCAAAAGCATGATTAGTAATATCCCTTATGGGGAACTCCTGCGCATTAAGAGTAATTGTGCTACAATGAAGGACTACAACCTAGCCAAAGTGGATGCCCTCAATCACTTTAAAGCCAGAGGATATTCTAATAATGCTCTTCATGCAGCAGATAGGAAAGCTGAAACAATAACTAGATTTGAACTCGTGGTTACTAAGACCACTAATAAAGACAATACTGCCAACAACACCAAACCTGTACGTATGATCACCCGCTACAATGCTAAATCCTCAAGAATTGTACAAATATTCAGAAAGAACTGGCATATTCTGCAGACAGACCACATGCTGAAAAAGGTGATCTCTACCCAACCACTGATCCCCTATAAAAGATCCAAATCCATCATGGATCACCTTGTATCCAGCCATTACTGGGCTATTCCAGCTAAAAAAGAGACTGTCACTGGTTTCTTCCTCTGTCTAAAATGCAAAGCCTATAAATTCAGTCAGAAGATGACCAATTATAACATACAGGAAAGAGGCCAAAAACAACTAAAACTATTAATCGACTCTTAAAATGTAACTCAGAGTACACAGTCTATTGTCTAAAATGACCATGCCAGAAACGCTATGTTGGCAGTACCATCCACCCTGCCAAAAGATACATTTTAGAGCACATGCGTGCGATTGCCATAAAAGATAGTACTTATCCAGTAGCCCGTCACTTCGAGGGCACCATAATAGCATTCGAGATCTGCTAACATTCTTTTGCATTGACCAAATCCCCAAAAATGGGAGAGGTGGGGGTATGGTTAGAAGTCTACGAGCACTAGACTCAAAGTACATTATAGAGCTAACAATAATGGTCCCTTTGGGTCCGAACAACGATGAGGAACTGTGAGCTCACTTAGAGTAAAAGTCCATAAACTCTATATTTTCAATACCTACTAACATCAGCTGGAATTCAGATATAGTACTTTTGTAGCAACAGAATGACAAGACTCCGAGTCTGCACTTTGGACCACAAACTATTGACCCCACTGTCCCAAGTTAACCACAGGTGACATACAAGGGAATATACAGAGCATACTGTGGAACATTTGAATCTCTCGACTCCTGTATTTACCTTTCCCTTACCTTTCCTTGTGAAAAGATTCTGAAAATACCCACATGATTTGCCCACACAGGGCTGTATCAAATTGAGACGAAACCTGTAGAACCAGTCTGTCCTTGTTGAGGATGAGATGCATTACCATGACTGTAAGACATTTGACCACACATTAATTTATGTACAATTGATGTTTTATTTTTGTTTATATGTAGGAATATTATGTACTTCTCTGAAGAATTTGTATGGTCACCTAATCAGTACTCTCCACATTCCTCTTCATGTTCCTAGGCACACGAGTGCGATTCGCCCATTTAGGGTGACACAAAATGGGCAAAAAAAAGTTTGGCATATTCTGTATAATTAACAATTGTTGTACTAATTGGTTTGCGGAAGTAAAATTATATTTTAATTTCTTGGAAAACAGATATTATTGTGATATGCTGTAGAATGCCCCCGCATATCCTTTGAAAAAATCTTGCCCAAACGCAGAGGACTTAAAGTATTGTAACATGGATTTACATGTCTTAATTTACGCCAGAAACATGTTATAAGATGGCCGCCAAAAAAGACAAATCAATGTTGTAAGAAATTCAGGCCATCTTCTCTGTTTATGTTTTTACAGACATGCACTTTTTTTACTTTAAAATGGTGTTTGCAACATTGACTAAACTGACATTGTGAAAGCCGGAGTGGTGAAACACGTCTGTCAGTGCTGGGGAGGGTATGCATAATGACTTTTACAAATTACCTACCGATGCAATTGATGCGCCTCCTCAGCGCCCGACATCGCCATCGCCATCCCGGACGGCTACAAGATCATCCGGAGGGACCGCGTCAACCAGACAGGAGGAGGCATCGCCATCATCCACAGGAACAGCATCCGCATCTCGACCAACACCGACGACACCATCGCACCCGCCGAACACCTGCACTTCCACATCCACGTCAACCCCAAGACCACCCTCAGAGGCACCCTCATCTACAGACCCCCGGGACCACGCACACAATTCAGCGAAGACATCGCCGACTTCATCAGCCCACACGCCCTCCTCTCCGCCGACTACATCCTCCTCGGGGACCTCAACTTCCACCTGGAGAACAACGACGACCGCAACACCACCACCCTGCTGGAAAACCTCGCAAACCTGGGACTCAAGCAGCTGGTGACCACCCCCTCCCACCTCGCCGGACACACACTTGACCCCGTCTTCTCATCCAGCAAAGACATCGCCTTCAGCCACGCCGCAGGACTCCACTGGACGGACCACAGCTGCGTCCACTTCACCTTCAGAAGAACGACGATCCACCACCACCAGCAACAGGTTGCCCGAAGAAGCTGGAACAAGATCACAGCCAACCAGCTCGCCGCTTCCCTGAGTCAGCATCCTCCCGCCAGCTCAGCGAACCCCAGCCAGGCCGCCGACAACCTCACGAAGTGGATCAGCAACTGCGCGGACGAACTCGCCCCCCTGAGGACCCCGCCCAGCAGACCCAGCAGCAAGAAGGCCCCATGGTTCACCGACGAACTCAAGAGTTCCAAGAAGAACTGCCGAGCCCTCGAGAAAGTCTGGAGAAGGGAACCAACACCGGACAACAGGACCACCCTCAAGCTTGCCACCCGTAAGCACCACCAACTGATCCGCGCCACCAAGAAAACTGCATTCAAGGACCGGCTGGACAACAACGCACACAACTGCAAGGAACTCTTCAACATCGTGAAAGAGCTCTCCAACCCCAACGCCGCAAACAACGACATCACCCCATCGCAAGACCTCTGCAACTCCCTCGCCTCCTACTTCCACAACAAGATCGCGGACATACATAACAGCTTCAGCACTCAACCGACGCACGCCACGACCGAACCACCGCCCCCCACAACCACCCTCCGCGCCTGGACTCCGATCAGCACCGATGACACCGTACGCATGATGAACTCCATCCACTCCGGATCTCCAACCGACCCCTGCCCTCACCACGTCTTCAACAAGGCCGACACCGTCATCGCACCCCACCTGCGGGACATCATCAACACCTCCTTCGACACCGCCACCTTCCCGGAGAGCTGGAAGCACGCCGAACTCAGAGCTCTACTAAAGAAACCAACAGCGGACCCCACCGAACTCAAAAATTACCGCCCCATCTCGCTCCTCCCGTTTCCAGCCAAAGTCATCGAGAAGACCGTCAGCAAACAGCTGGCCGCCTTCCTCGAGACGAATGGATCCCTCGACCCCTCACAGTCTGGCTTCCGAGCCAACCACAGCACCGAGACCGCCCTCATCGCTGCCACCGATGACATCCGAGCCCTGATGGACAAGGGAGAAACAGCGGCCCTCATCCTCCTAGACCTCTCCGCGGCATTCGACACTGTCTGCCACCGCACCCTAGTGCAGCGCCTCAGCAACGTCGGAATTCAGGAGAAGGCACTGGAATGGATCGTCTCCTTCCTCGACGGAAGAACACAGAGAGTCCGTCTACCACCGTACAAGTCAGAGGCCACCGAAGTCATCTGCGGCGTCCCTCAAGGATCCTCGCTGAGCCCCACCCTCTTCAACGTCTACATGAGCCCCCTCGCGCCCATCGCACGCCAACACAACCTGAACATCATCTCCTACGCCGATGACACCCAGCTGATCCTCTCCCTGACCAACGACCCCGCCGCTGCCAGACCCAACCTTCACGAAGGGATGAAAGATGTAGCCGAGTGGATGAAGACCAGCCACCTGAAACTGAACTCAGACAAGACGGAAGTCCTCATCCTGGGCTCCTCGCCCTCCGCCTGGGACGACTCCTGGTGGCCCCCCGCCCTGGGCACCGCACCCACACCGACAGACCACGCACGCAACCTGGGCTTCATCCTGGACTCCTCCCTCTCCATGACCAGACAAGTCAACGCCGTCTCCTCGTCATGCTTCAACATCCTGCGCATGCTACGGAAGATCTTCCGGTGGATCCCCATCGAGACCAGGAAGACGGTCACCCAGGCCCTCGTCACCAGCCGACTGGACTACGGCAACGCCCTCTACGCCGGAACCACCGCCAAGCTCCAGAAGAGACTCCAGCGGATCCAGAACGCCTCAGCCAGACTCATCCTCGACATCCCCCGACGCAGCCACATCTCCGGACATCTGAGAGACCTGCACTGGCTCCCCGTCAACAAAAGGATCACCTTCCGTCTCCTCACCCACGCACACAAAGCCCTACACGATCAAGGCCCGAGCTACCTCAACAACCGCATCAACTTCTACGCTCCCAAACGCCACCTCCGATCAGCCAGCCACGCCCTCGCCGCCGTCCCCCGCATCCGAAGAACGACAACAGGAGGAAGGTCCTTCTCCCACCTGGCCGCCAAGACCTGGAACTCCCTCCCGACCGACCTGCGCCTGACCCAAGACCACCTCTCCTTCAGGAAGAAGCTCAAGACCTGGCTGTTCGAGCGGTAGCAGCACCCCCCCCCCCCCCCCCCAAGCGCCTTGAGACCTTCCGGGTAGGTAGTGCGCTCTATAAATGTCCTTGATTGATTGATTGATTGATTTGCGGAGGCGGTGAACAAAGACCTCTTGAAGTTGAGAGAATGATTAACATGTTCAAAGATAAAGCAAAACATCTTCAAGGAGCAATGGGAAGCCATTGAAAATCTAGCGAAGGATGATACATTAATCTGCAAACCTTCTGATAAAGGGGGTAACGTGGTTTTACAAACAAGAGAGAATTATAGGAGAGAAGCACTCAGGCAATTACCAGATGAGAGCACCTATCGTAAAATCTCCACTGAAGTGTACATGGACAGCATTAAAAGATATCATGACATGATTAAATCTTGGTTGGATAAATCTATGCTGGACATGGAAAAGTATCTGTTTCTTCGGTGTCTTAACCCAGTGGTACCCACTTTTTATCATATCCCAAATATCCACAAGAACAAGGACAATCCGCCCGGGAGACCAATGGTTTCCTCCCTGGGTGGTTTAACAGAACATTTGTCCATTTTATTGATTCATTCCTTTTTCCACTGGTGAAGACTCTTCCATCGTATATTAAAGACTTCACAGGATTTCCTGATGTGTATTGAAAAACAACCTTTGGTTCCTGCTGGATACAGACTTATTGTGTTAGATATCACCAGTCTATATACTAAAATCAGGCCTGAACATGGGTTGGAATTAGTGGCACACTTCTTGATGAAGAAACCTTTATAATTTACTGAGCATGACTCCATGATCCTCCAATTCACGGAATTCTGTCTAAAGAACAATATCTTTGTGTTTGGCGAGAGTATTTTACATCAGGTGTCTGGCACAGAGATGGGCACCTGCTTTGCCCCCAGTTACGCAAACTTATGCGTGGGCTGGTGGGATTAGCAGGTGTCCAAAGCGCTGGGTGATATTGATATGAGCAAGGTTATCTCCTGGCATCGTTATGTAGACCACCTCTGTATAATCTGGGATGGGTCGTTTGAATCTGCTACCGCCTTCATTGACAGTATTAACAGAAATGTTAATGAGTTACAATGCTCCATTCTGTCAGGATTGAGAGCAGCGCAAGAACACACAAGCGCCACTAACCTGTCTCTGATGACCAGCAGAGGCGATGGACGATAGTCCCCCCAACCCCGTACTGCACACAACCCAACAGTGCAAATACCACTATTCAATCAGGTACAGAAAGGGGCCGGAAGGTGGGTAGACAACTGGGGAAGTGGTGCTTCCGAATCCGTCTGGTCGAAGCACTCACGAGATCACTAGGACTGAGACACTGCAGATGGAGGAGAAGACAGAGAGCACAACATTAGGACCACAAGCTACTTCTGTCTTAACTCCTTCCCGCCGCTCCCCTGTTGCGAAACTTACCAGCTTCTCCAACCCGTGTATCTGAGTATGGTTCCAGACCATGAGCTCTACGAGTCACGGAGATGCGGCCAAAGTACTGAGAAGTTATCCTCACTTCTCAGAATTTTCCCACCTGAAGGTGTCTAGTAGAGGTTCAGTACTGGTTATGCATTACTGGCGTTATAAAGCACGCCGAGATAGGACCACAATACCTCTTGTGACCTAGATAGCACCGGAATACACTTCGTAGCCGTGAGACTGTTATAAATGTGTGGATCATCCAAAGGGATATGCACAAATGAAAGAGCATCCGCTCTAGAACTAAAGAAATAACAAAAGTAATATACAAATACTCAAGAGAGGCGAACCCGCACTCCTCGAATACCCCAGCGCAACAAGATCCTGCTTGTATCCTCAGGAACTCTGACCACGCTGGCTCTTCGTCGGCGCGGTGGCTGTCAGGAACACTGACCACGCAGGCTCTTCGTCGGCGCGGCGGCTCATCAGGAACTCTGACCACGCAGGCTCTTCGTCGGCGCGGCGGCTCATCAGGAACTCTGACCACGCAGGCTCTTCGTCGGCGCGGCGGCTGTCAGGAACACTGACCACGCAGGCTCTTCGTCGGCGCGGCGGCTGTCAGGCACAAACACAATCTCCAAAAGAACTAACCAACTGCAAGTGAGAGTAACCGGAACAAGATTGACAAGCCCCGTGTTTCCCGTTGGCGGAGTTTAAATAAGGTCCTCCCATTGATCCACTCCTCTGCGCCGTATGGCCTTCTGGGACTTGTAGTGTGTACGCATTGAGCGCTGCTTGCGAGTTTTCTTGTTTCTGGCCATGTCGATTGTGGCGATCGCTACACATTCCTTGTGTGAGGACAGGCGCCATCTTCGCATGTGTTACCATTGTATTGACAAATATAATCATATATCTGAGATGACAACAGATAATGATTTTTCAAAAAATCAACATTACTTTCATATAGTTAAAAGTGCTAAGTGCAAAATCCTTCCCTGAATGGGCTTACATGCATTGTATAAAGTGAATACTTGTTTACTTTGTTTAATTAAATATCGCCCTGTATGGGCAAAGTAACCAAGATATAAATATTCTCATTCATCCTATATTGATGCTTTCCAGCTCAACCCCTATCAGCCATTATAACAGAATTATTAGGAAGATAAGGGGGGAGATTCATATTAAATTATCCCATACCTGGGTCAAATATTTTTCACAGTTAGAAGGTCATCACTGAAAATCTTGCATGTTGTGTGACTATTAAGGGAAAATACCTAAAATATATTGTCAGGTCTCAGATAATTAACATCAATTCCATAGTGATTCAAATTGCTGAGTGCGATATCCTTCCCTGTATGGGATTACATGCACAGTATAAAATCTATGCTAGGTTACTTCAGTTCCTCAAATTCTAAACCGCCCTGTATCGGCAACATAACCTAAATATCTACAGCAACTCACTAATTTTATATTGATGCTTTTTACCTCAACCCCTGTCAGGCATTGTTAACATGATTATCAATAGAATAAAAAACATATTAAGTCATCACTTGCCTAAATCGAGTAATTCTCACAGTTATAAGATAATTTCTACAAATCTTACATATCATATAACCATTAGGGAAAAGTGCCTCAATGGCTAAAGCTATTACCAGATGTAAAACACATTCAGCACCAATTCATATCTATACAGATCGCAGTTATCAATATACAGATAATTCTTGGGTTTTTTTTTATTCTCTTTATTCAAGAATTGCAGTTATACAAATACTGCACTCATTGTCATATATAGTGCCAGCAGACCATTTTTTCCCATTGTTCATGTGTACATTCTTATGGATGTTCATCACACATATGACATGTTATAGTTGCATCTAAGGTAGCCAGTCAGAAGTTCCATTAAAAAGAACAATATTCGTTCGCAGTGTCCTTATAACCAACCGGGAGGGAGGGAGGAGGGTCAGAGGAAAAGAAAGTTGGGGAGGTGACCGTTCAGGTTCGTCAAGTCAGGGGTGTTGATATCGGTTGCATTGGTGCTCGCGTCTGGTGTCTCTTGTATTACTCTGGATCACCTAGGATCTGAGGGTGTGAAGCCTCCTCGTCTTCTGTATGCGATATCATGTATAGTTGCAGCGGGCCCCATACATCTTTACGTCGGAATTGTGTGGGCATTAGGTCCCAATATGAGGACAGCTGTTGTTGACAGAACGCTGCGTCTCTAAGCCATTCCTCCTTTTGTGGTACCCGTGTCCTACCCCAAGTCATTGCAATGCGCAGCTTAGCAAGTAGTAAGGCACTAAGCTTTCTGCTATCCATCGGGAGGACCCTAACACACCCAAGCAGCACCGTCGGTGGGGATCTCTCCATGGGTACACCCGTCATTTCATCTATAGAGTCAAAGATATTCACCCAGTAGTGGTGAACCTGGGGGCATTGCCATGGAAGATGTAGTAAAGTCGCGTCAGGCGAGCTACATCACACCAGAAACCGGTCCTAAGATGCTTGATTCCGGTCCAGGAAAGACATGGCTTGGCAGTTCGGGCTGGACTGTTCCCATGAGGCGCAGGGTCAAGGCTGATTTGCATACGTCTGAACTGGGGTGGTGTGGAGTGCAAAAAACGATGGATTTAGGCCCAGATCTCTGTACTGGGGTGAATGTATGACATTGTTCTGCATTCTGTCCATCAACTGTTGGTTTTGCATTTGTCACCCCGAGTGGGATGGGTATGCTCAGACGTGAGTCCCATGCTCTCCACACCACTGGAGTCAAGCTATCCTGGCTGAAGACGGCTGATAGCCAGAAACCGGTCCTAAGATGCTTGATTCCGGTCCAGGAAAGACATGGCTTGGCAGTTCGAGCTGGACTGTTCCCATGAGGCACAGGGTCAAGGCTGATTTGCATATGGCCATGTCTGAACTGGGGGGGTGTGGAGTGAAAAAAAACGATGGATTTAGGCCCAGATCTCTGTACTGGGGTGAATGTATGACATTGTTCTGCATTCTGTCCATCAACTGTTGGTTGAGATACATCACTGGCATCCTGTAAAGGCTATGGATACATTTGAAGTGTATGAAAGGCAATCTGTAGTTAGGGGAGAGTGCATGCGCCTGCATGCAGCAAAATGTCCATTGTTCTTGTGTGATTGAGATGCCCACCGCGGCCTCCCACTCCTGATGGGCGTGAGGTGTTCGCACTGGTGCTGTGTGTTGCATATCTGTATATAGGCGCATAATTAGCTTGCATGGGGAGGGATTCTTCAGAAAGCGCTCAAGGGTTTGGTATGTGGGGGGGCGCAGCTGGGAAGGAAGGGAGGCAGGCACGCAGTGCGGCATGTAGCCGGTAATATGTCATCTGTTCTAGAGTGGTAACGCCCCTCTTCCTCCCTGATTTGATGAGGTGCGATGAAGGTGCCCTCCGGGAACACATCTCCCATTTTAGCGAGCTTCATAGATTGCAATCTGGGGCAACGCCGGATGCTTGAGCATGGGTACCAGGGGGCATACATTGCTTCTCTGTTGTGCCCTCCAGTGCAATCCATGCCAGGCCCTCACCGAGCATCCCACCGTATCGATCTCGGTCCTGGGTCGTGTCTGGTATAGGGCCAATAGAAGAGGAAGCAGGGTCACCTGATCGTGCTTGGGTGGTGTGTGCCATGAATTGTGTGGGGTATATCCAATGGTTGGCGAATTGTGCTTGGGCACACCCGCAGTACAGGTCGAAGTCTGGCACACCTAGTCCGCGCTGCTCGAATGGAAAAGTGTGGATCTCCCATGCCATTGAATGAAGCGCGTAGCTACCCGAAGGCATCCCAGCGCTGGGTTATTTGCCCACCGATCATGTTTGAGAGTAGCCACTTCCTGAAGCTGTGGGTGAAAGGGAGTAGGACATTAGTAAAGAGTTAGAGGAACTTGGTTAAAACAACTATTTTGGCGATGGCTAACCGTCCAGTCAGGGACAGAGGCAATGTAACACAACTCATTATGCGTTGCTCTCACCAGTCCATTAGTCTGCCTTAGTTGGAGCACAATAGTTCCTCTGGGTCACGGTTGATCCATATGCCCAGGTATTTCACAGGGTCACGTGTCCACTGCAGGGGGAACTCCGAGTGGATCTGAGTGGTGGCCTATGTCAACAGAAAGGTCATTGATTTTTCCCAATTGATTAATATCCCTGCGAATCTGCCAAATCTAAGGTACTCACTGACCAGGGGGGCAAGGTAGATCATAGGATGTTTAACATATAGTGTGACATCGTCCGCGTCCAGCGAGACCAATATTACCCATGGGGTGAATGCCAGTCCTCTGTGGGTATGATGCTGACCCAACCAGGCTGCCAATGGCTGCATGCTACGGCAAATAGTAGGGGCAACAAGGGACACACCTGACGAGTGCCGCAGGAGACCGGGACCAGGGGCGTTATCACTTTGTTGACCTTTATTCGCACCGTGGGGAGTGAATAGAGGAGCGCTATTAATCTAATAACCTTGGAGCTGAGACCTATGTGTCTGAGTAGGGCAAACAAGTATGGCCATACGAGTGAATCAAATGCCTTGGGGCATTGGAGCGTACGGAGGTTATGAGCCGTGGCCCTGCGAGGGACAAAGCCACATTGGTCCGGGAGTAGCAGTGGGAGGAGATGTGCCACGATTAACTTGGCAAGGATCTTATTATCTACATTAATAATAGAGAGTGGGGAGTATGAGTCGCATTTTGAGTGGCTCCTTGTCTGGTTTCAAAATTGTATTGATTAGAGCTTCCCGGAGCGATGTGGGAAGCACTCCCTGCTCTACGGGTTCCTCGTACATATTTATTAAATGTGTGATGAGTAGGCTAGCATATTCTTTTAAAAAGCCAGCTGATAAGCCATCTAGGCAAGAGTTCTTTTCACCAGGGAGAGCTTGAATAGTTCTAATTACCTCCTCTATAAAGGGTTCATAGAGGTAAGCCATATGTCCCTCCTCCAGCCACAACTACTGCAGTGTGTCAAAAAATTCCTCCAATTCAGTCTGGGTCGTATATTGTTGGGCACAATAGATGGATGCATAGAAGGAAATGATAGCCCCACTGCCAGCTCCTCGTCAGTGGTACGTAGTGCAGGTATATAATCGCTGGCCCAGGGCTTCCGAAGTAGCCCCGCCAGGGTCTTTCCAACATGCCCTCCCTCTCCATGTCACCGGGCTCTAGTTTCCCTATTGAGGAAATGTGTTTCCCTAATACCTGCTTCCAGGAATTCATCTAATCTATCTCTGGTGGTACATATCAAAGTGTTATTTTTGCTGGTAAAGAAATCCTGCTCAAGGGCCTGTATTTCACCTTCTAGTCTTTTTAGGTCCCCCAGCAGTGGCCGAAGAACCCCTTGTGACGATTTTAAAAGCTTTCCATAGGGTTAAGGGGGAGTCTACTGTATCTTCGTTGAGACGGAAGTATTCGGATATGGCCTGTCTAATGGTTTCACAAAATTCCTGGCGCCTGACGGAAGTCTCCAGGTGAAAGCTCTGGTACGGTAATCAGGAAGGTCCAACAAAAGCATTACAGGGGAATGATCTGAGCGAGTCCGGGGCAGATGCTGCATCTCCGTGACCCACATCGCCGTATCGTGGGAGACCAGCCAATAGTCTATCCATGACCAGGAGGGTCCAGCGGACGTCACACAAGTGTCTCACATCTCTTCAGGGTGTCTATGTTGCCATACATCTATCAGGTCTGCCTCTGAGTTTATGGCTTGCAGCTGTGTTGCCGCTCTGGGAAGAGGTCAATGGGAGTCTCCTGACCTGTCTTTTTTGGCATCAAGTACTACATTTTAGTCTCCCTCCAGATTATAGCGCCAGGGCCAAGAGAGTTCGTCAGTCTCCAAACCTCCGTGTAGAAGCCAGGGTCTTTAGTGTTGGAGCCATATAGTGAGATGAGTCAGATCGAGTGTCCAACCAGCGAGCCCACTATCATGACATCTCTGCCCATCTTATTGTTAATTGTTGCACGTGTGCGCCAGTGCAGCCCTTTTTTGATCAGTATGGCTATGCCATGGGTGTAGTTAGAGTAGCATGCAGTGTGTTTTCCCCCACCCACCCTACTCGCAGCCTCCCGCATGTGTTCTCAGTGAGGTGAAGTTCCTACAGGAAGTAGTTGTCTGCTTTATGGCGGTCCAATTGTGTGGCCACTGTTCTTGTCTTTCGAGCATCATTTAGACCATGGAGGTTCCAAGTAACACACTTAACTCTGGTCATGTTGCCCTACTTGACTGTTCGCCAATATGCGCCCAATATCACAGGTAGTGCCGGGAGAGTCGGTCAAGGGAAAGAAAAGGTAAAAAAGGGGAGGAAGGGCACTTCAAATAGTTGCAATCTGAAAACATCCCCAGAAGGGTCCACCCCCACCCACCCCAGCCCCCCAACCCAGTCAATCCACATCCCAACATGAGTGTGACACGATGCAGTAGAAACATCCCCGGGGGGTGGCAAAGTCTAGGGAGCCCAATGTGTCCGCCTGCAGAGGCCAGGCAGCGGGACAGAGTTTCAGGTGTGAGTATCCAGTCTTGGTGTGTATGGAGTGAGCAAAAAACATCAGCAGCATAAATATTAACTAGAAGTAAAGGATACAAGTGAGGAGAGTCATTGTGACTAGGAGCAGGATTGACTCTTTCCTCTGGATCGTTAATGGCAGTCTCTTGCTAGTTTAGCTTTGCAGTGCATGCCTAATCATTGTCACTGGTGCTGTTTTCTTCTTCTGTGTCCTTTTTAGACCGGTCAATCTACTTGGCCAGACGCAAGTCCTTTATGAAGCGTGCCACGTTCTTGGGATCCGTGAAGTAGGTGGTCTCTCCAGCGTGGAATACTTGAAGTTTTGCCAGGTATAGTAGGGAATATTTAACTTCCAGCTGTTTGCAGAGTGTGTTTGATTGGCAAAAAGTCTCTTCTGGCTGCTTGTACTGCCAAGGTAAAGTCTGAGTAGAAGGAGACCGGGTTTCCTTGCTGTACAACATTTTGCATGTCTCTGGCAAGGTGTAGCACCGTGTCTCCATCTCAATAGTTCAAGAGGCGTGCGATTATGGCCCTTGCTGGCGCACCCGGAGAGATACGAGGACCAAGGGATCGATGAGCATGCTCCACAATGCACATGGGTGATCGCAACTCTCCAAAGAGGGCCCGCAGCATTTCCTCCACGAAATCCTCCACTCGGATCATTGCAGTGGACTCTGGCACTCCTACTCAGCGTAGATTGTTTCGGCGCAACCTGATTTCCAAATCTTCGTTTTAATTCCTGATCACCTCGAGTACCTTCTCCATGCTGAGGAGCCTTTCACGGGTGGCCACTCCTTCGTCTTCTAGCGTGGAGGTGCGCTGTTCCACCTGTTCGAGGCGTTCTCCATGTTCTGTCACCTTTTCTTTTAGGCGTTCTAACCTGTCTGATAGAGAGTCAAATTTGTTGTCAATAGTGGTGAGGGATTGTTTCAAGTCCTTGAACATTTCTCGTATGTCCGGTTCAGGAGGGGTTGTGCTGGTTGGCACTGCCACCAGTTGGGTGTCCTCCATGGCTGGAGGCCTTCGAGTAGCTTTCCGCTGCTCGAAGACCAGCTTTTGTTGTTTAATGTCCGTTTTCCCATTCTTCAGGTATACTGTACTGTACCACTGGGTCATGAGCTTGTCTCAGTGGTGGCGTCTTCTGCAGGTGCGTGTTTCGGATTGTGACTAGGGTGGCACCTACTGCCCTTGATTCCATTTTGGGACTGGACGGCTGTCAAGTGGTTAAAGTGCATCCGTTTTTTAATCATGATAGGACTTTCCCACTCTGGACAATATGCCTCCGAGCAGCATCCACCCAGAGCTCCCCTGGTGTATATCTCTCGACCGTCCCAACGTCCAGGGCTATACTTAGTACAGGAGGAGTGTTGGTTGCTGTTTTAAAGAGCCAGGTCTAGGCTCAGTTTTTGAGTGCAGGGGAGTGGCGTGCTGAGTGATCTGTGCCTGACAGTTAAGAGAGTGTTGTGACAGAATCTGACATTCTCTGGGCAGGAGGACTTCTGACTAGAGTTGTTGCAGCCCCTCCCGAAATTGCCGGTGGCTGTACTCTATATGAGACTGCGAAGGTACTACTTCTTTAGGGCGGATGCCTCTGTTTCCTAGTGTGGGCTCATAGTGCCCTAGATGTGAGTTCATGGTGCAGCTGGGGCCTGTCTCAGGCACCTCTACCTGCTGTTATTGTTACAAGTGATGGGGCCGCTGCAGTCATGTGCTCGATAGTTTGCTGCTGTGCGCCTTGCAGCACTTGTACATGGGAGCCTCGCCGGTCTCAGGGAATAATCGCAGCTTGGTATCTTCTCCTTGGGTTGTGTAGGCAGTTGGAACGGGCCTCAGGGGGGTAATCCAGGTCCTGCTGCAATGTTTGCTGGAAGGCCTAATCTAGGCCTGGGGTTTCGCTATGACGTCTTCACCGCGGTCAGTGCTGGGCTGGCTGACTGGTCATTCTTGCGAGGAAGCCATGGTGCTCGTACCTGCAAGTTCCTGGAGCGCGAGGGACGATCTCTGCATACCTGCAGCCGCTGGTTAGGTCACAAGGGTCGTCTCCTCTCTCGAATGGTCGCACATTTTCCAAGTGAGCTCCAGTCAGCGGCTTCACTCTTCACTGCAAGCTCCTTTTGCTGCATTACCACGTCCCGCCTCAAGGCCAGGCCGCAGCTCAGCTGCTTCAGTTTTCTGCCAGTAAGTAGTTAATCTTGGGCCGCTAGTAGCAAAATTCACATCGCTTAGGGCTGCAGTCTCCCCGGACAGAGCCGCACCGATTTGAGGCTGTAATGATGACTAGGAGATGGGTTAGTGCTGGATCATCTGTCCCACTGGCGGAGCATCTCTACAGGGTGGCCATCTTGGTATCGGGCTCTCTAGCTGCCCACCCAATGTACAGCTAATTCTTCCACACTATTCATACCCTGTGGGGTCTTCGTTTGCAGATCGTTGGTATATCTTGACAATCATCTATGAAGTTTCATTACTCTGTCACCTCCCCTTGCATCTGCTGGCACATTATCTAAACAGAAATAATGCAGAAGATCCCTGTTACTTTCATGCATTAATTAATCGCTACCAGGCACGATGTGTTTTTATTCACTATGTTCCTCTTATGTACCAAAATTTGTTATCTTGGTGGTGTGGATGGTGCTGCCGATGTATCGCAACTGGCAGGGACATGTTATACAACAGACTGTAAATGGAGTATTGCAATTCATAAATTTAGGTATCACCGTAGGTTTTTCCATAGGATAAAACCTTCAAACAATGAGTACAGGCCTTGCATCTCCCACAGGGAAAAAAAACTCTCAGTTCCCTCTTGGCTGGACTTTTTCCTTCTTTGGTTTAATGACTTTGTACTAGTTGGTCTCCTAACAATCTGGCTTTCTTAAAGGTGATCAATGGAGAAGATGGAAGATCAAACCCTATAACAGAATCTGTCTTTAATATTTGAGAATTCCTGTGTAAAATTCATCTTAGCTTATTAGCCTCACAATTTCCTATCTTCCTGAATTTATCTTTATCAGCTATTGTCTTATTGCTGTCTTTCATCAATTCACATCTAGATATTTTCTGTACCTGGCTCATGGCTCTGTCTAGTATTTATCTATGATATCCTCATGCAGTAAATCTTGCAATGCTCTCCCGGGCTGCAATTAAAAAATCACAGTCCCTGGATCTGTTTTTCTTGATACGGAGAAGCTCACCACATGGGATACTGTTGATGAGTTTGATTAGATGGTTACTTGCTGCATGTAGCATGGAATTCCCTACCATCGGTTTCCTATACAGGGCAGTACATATCTTTTCTTCCGATGTGAATACCCGTACATACAGGGCAGGATGTTGCACCTCGCACTTTTAACTATATGAAATTGATGTTGATTTTTTGAAAAATCATGATCTGTTGTCATCTAAGAGATATGATTATAATAGTCAATACAAAGGTGCTACATGCCAAGATGGCGCCTGTCCTCACACAAAGAATCAAGCATTGAAACTCATGCGGTTGTTGATTTGTAAGGAAACGATACAAGAAATGACGTACATAATGACGTTGCTTGTTAACATTGAGAAATATGACAGCCGACATGCGTTTGTTGCCTAATTTTCCATTAAAAATATTGGATTAATTCATCCCCGTGAGTGCCAACCTTATTTGTGACAAAGGAGCGGTAATATATTTTTCCAAATTAGACCAGCACTCTCCAGGGAGGTAAATCCACGGTAGGATTTTATTCGTACAGTTTTCAACAAATGTGTTTCGGCAGATCGCCTTCGTCAGTGTCAGCGACCGCCGCATTTGTGCCTCTTTTATTGCCAATTCATGCATCTGGGTTAATAGTTGGGCAATACTAATTTCACAGGAACTTATAGTGGTGGTTTACTCAAACAATATATACAATTCCTCATTGGTTTCATTATTAATTTCCCTTGCATGAGAACAGATGTTAAATTTATCGTGATTCAATGCATGATTCTTCTTAATTATAAATCAAATTCGATTTTGCATGATTGTAACAAATCCTCAAAACAATATAAACTAAGCAGTTTGAAAATATATGCCATCTTATAATGGTACGCTCTCATAAACTTCCATGCTTTTCATTGTCGAATTACAAAAACCACCACCATTTATTGGGATGGGATAACCAAAGTTCAAATCAATATGCCAAGAAAGAAACCTATAACCGATCCTTCTCTGGTATGGCTCCTAGGATCTGTAACGCTTTGCCCAGTGAAACAAGAATGAACCCTTCCTCTGCCTCCTTCAAAAAAGAAGTGAAAGCGATCCTCATGGGTAAATTCACGTGAACTCTTTGACTGTTTACTGTATTTTATTACTTGCTCTGTTTTTGCGCTCCATAGTCGTCCTTTTGTTTTTTCGCTAGCTTAGTGTTTACGATTATGAGCTTTGTATAACTTTTTCACATAGATCTTTGTATGCTATATCCTGCTTTCTACATAGGACTGGTAAAGCGCTCTGAGTCTTGTTCGCCCTATATAAAACCTTCAAAATATATTTTTTTAAAATATCAATTTTTTATGTTTGCCTAGGACATTTAGTTAATAATTCTTCAATATGTCATTTGCACAATTTCTGTGCACAATGCATTGGAATCCAAAAATTAATAGCAACCATAATTCCACCCTGGATGGTCTAAGACATTCAGCTAATTATTTTTCAATCTGTCATTCATACAGGTTCTTTACACAATTTGGCCCCTTGGATCCTAGTAGGATCATTTCTTGGTTCCTCATCCAACTACTCCTATGTCCTCTGAATCAAAGTACTTCATTAGTTATCTGCCCTTCCTGGTTCCTCTTTATAGGTGCACTCCTAGCTCCTACTCCCTATTCAACCCTATAGGTGACTTTGTTAGCATGTCTACTATATACCTAGATTCTAGTCTCCGTAATTCCTTCTCCCTATCAGCACATTGTCTACACAGAAATATATGAGCAAATTCCTATTGCTCTGATGGGGAGTCACAAAATGTCCCCTGACTGGATAAATGGAATCTCTTTTGCTAATAGCTATCTGATGCTCAAGGATGCGTATTTTCACTCGGTGTTTTTTACTCCCCACGTATCTCAAGTTACATGGGCAAATTAAACAGTACAATGTAACAGGTGTGTTGCAGTTCATAAACTTAGTTATACGGACTGGGTCCCCTAGACCTCGAATTTCATAGGAGATAACTTTCTTACTGGGGGCACAGGCTCTACATGTACCACACGGGTAAAAGCCCAGTAGTTGTTGTAGACTCGTCTGCAGTCTAGCTGGAGGTAAATAACTCCCCACTAGTTGGCCTTTTATGGATCATGTCTTTCTAAAGGTCAAAGAGGGATGGGACGGTAAATCATACCTTATCACTACATCAGACTTGAGTATACGCCAGTGTCTCTGTATGATTTTTATTACTTTACTGGCAGCATTTGAGAAACTTGTGATCAATCTTGAGTTATTCTTCAAATTGATCTTCTTCGCCTTGGGCGCTTCTTGCAACAGAACTACTCTGTTCTTATTTTGTACTCGTTCTATGGCTTTCTTCAACTCTCCCTTTTGATACCCCCTTACTTTAAACCACTGTATACACTCCTTCGCCTCTTTCTGAAAGTCTACCTTCCTGTGTACTGTTCCTTTTTATCCTTAAAAGTACTCTGTGTGGGATACTATTAATCAGATTACAAGAAATTCCTGTTGTGGGTTTTCTGTACAGTGCAGTGTTAATCTTGTTATCTCTCATGAATACCTGCACGTCCAGAAAAGTGACCTCAGAGGAGCTAATCTCACTGGTAAATCTTAGATTTAAATCATTACAGTAAAGAAGTGTTATATACTCTCTTACTGATTCTTCTGTGCCTGCCAGATTTTAAAGAGGTCATCAATATAACGACTCTAGATCACAATTTGCTCGAACCATTTGCCATAGGTATCCGACCAAGCCACCTGCTTCTCCCATCAGCCCACGAACAAGTTTGCGTAGCTGGGGCGAAGCAGGTTCCCATGGCCGTTCCATTAATTTGTGTGTACATCTGGTCCTGAAATATAAACATATTATTATGTAAACAGAAGTCCACAAATTCCAGTAGCATGTCATTATGTTCTGTATATTTTATTTGGCGATTTTTCCAAAAGAATTATATGGACTCCAACCCATTCTCATGTGCTATGCTAGAATATAAATTGGTCACATCCAGTACTACCATAAGGAAATCTTGCTCCCATGTGATCCCCTCAACATATTTCAGAAAATCCTTTGTGTCTCTAGTGTATGACGTTGACTTTGACACAAATTTGAACAGGAAATAATCCACATACATGGACATGTTCTCCATTAAACTCCCAATTGATGAGATAATTGGTCATCCAGTGGATTCATTCTGTCTTTATGCACCTTAGGTAAATGGTAAAACGTAGGTATTTGTGGATGTGGGATTGATAAAAATGTGTACTCCTCCAGTGAAAGCATCCCTCTTTTATGCCATTTCAAGATAAGGTCCTCATACGCAGCAATGCTGTTCATATATCCTGTAACGGTGATAAAGGCATAATTTTCTGAATTATTAAGTTGCTTACGTGCTTCCTTACAATAATTGTCCTTAGTTTGCAGCACCACATTTCCGCCCTTGTCTGAGGGTTTCACCACAATCGATATAACTTTTTCAAGAATCTTTTGTGCCTGTCTTTGTGCAAAAGTGATATTCATCACACTCTTTGTTTTGTCACTTTTCTCATATAGCTCTAGAAGGTCTTGATTGACTCTCTCTGCACAAATATCTATTGCATCTTTGGTGTTTGTGGACAGAACTTAGAGGCTAGTCTGAAGGGACTCAGAGGTCCTGTTTGTATGATCCCCAAGTTATCAATTCGGTCCTTGTAGTCCTATCAAGCACCAGCATGCTGTGGTTCCCCATTTCCAACTTCTTCCAAGATGGCCAAAGTGGATCAGTGACTAAATATCACGGGACAGAATACCGACTGTCCAGGATATCGATGCCAAAATATCGAGGGACAGAATATCGAGTCCCTATCTACAAACAGGTAAGTACTAAAAAATTGAGTACAAAATATCGATGTTTAAAATATATTTAACTAAAATATTGAATTTTTTAAATGTATTAAAAATAATATGAAAGTAATTAAATAATAAACACAATTAAATAAAAACATAGTTTAAATAATATACAAAAGCTCAAAATGTAAAAATAATGAATGTAATGTAAAAAACACATTTTTAACATATATATTTACTTAGTAATATTATAAAATAATTATTAATCTTAATTATAAAATATTTAAAACATTAGCAAAAATATATTCACATATGTATAAATAAACCTATTATATCAATATAAAATAAATAATATATAATAATGTAAATAATTAAAGTAATACTGTTTATGTTAATTAATAATTTACACTACAGACCACTGAGCCTTGCTTAGGCCTGGTCGCCCCCTCGCTCCTCCTGCTGCCTGCCTCCTTGCTCCTGTGCCCCAGCACTCGCCAGCACTCGCCTAGGGTGACCCAGCCGCCGCTAAGCCGCCCGCCCGCACCAGACTTTCCCGCCGCTGCCTCCCTGCGGCCCCGCCCCCCCGCCAGCCCATTGGGCGACCCGCTCCCGCCACCCAGCTGACCCTCCCTCACGGCTACCTTTTTAAGGAAATCTTCTCCCATCCTCGGGAGCGACCACTGAGCCTTGCTTAGGCCTGGTCGCCCCCTCGCTCCTCCTGCTGCCTGCCTCCTTGCTCCTGTGCCCCAGCACTCGCCAGCACTCGCCTAGGGCGACCCAGCCGCCGCTGAGCCGCCTGCCCGCACCAGACTTTCCCGCCGCTGCCTCCCTGCGGCCCCGCCCCCTGCCAGCCCATTGGGCGACCCGCTCCCGCCACCCAGCTGACCCTCCCTCCCGGCTACCTTTTTAAGGAGATCTTCTCCCATCCTCGGGAGCGACCACTGAGCCTTGCTTAGGCCTGGTCGCCCCCTCGCTCCTCCTGCTGCCTGCCTCCTTGCTCCTGTGCCCCAGCACTCGCCAGAACTCGCCTAGGACGACCCAGCCGCCGCTGAGCCGCCCGCTCGCACCAGACTTTCCCGCCGCTGCCTCCCTGCGGCCCCGCCCCCCGCCAGCCCATTGGGCGACCCGGTCCTGCCACCCAGCTGACCCTCCCTCCCGGCTACCTTTTTAAGGAGATCTTCTCCCGTCCTTGGGAGCGACCACTGAGCCTTGCTTAGGCCTGGTCGCCCCCTCGCTCCTCCTGCTGCCTGCCTCCTTGCTCCTGTGCCCCAGTACTCGCCAGCACTCGCCTAGGGTGACCCAGCCACCGCTGAGCCGCCCACCCGCACCAGACTTTCCCGCCGCTGCCTCCCTGCGGCCCGCCCCCCGCCAGCCCATTGGGCGACCCGCTCCCGCCACCCAGCTGACCCTCCCTCACGGCTACCTTTTTAAGGAGATCTTCTCCCATCCTCGGGAGCGACCACTGAGCCTTGCTTAGGCCTGGTCGCCCCCTCGCTCCTCCTGCTGCCTGCCTCCTTGCTCCTGTGCCCCAGCACTCGCCAGCACTCGCCTAGGGCGACCCAGCTGCCGCTGAGCCGCCCGCCCGCACCAGACTTTCCCGCCGCTGCCTCCCTGCGGCCCCGCCCCCGCCAGCCAATTGGGCGACCCGCTCCCGCCACCCAGCTGACCCTCCCTCCCGGCTACCTTTTTAAGGAGATCTTCTCCCATCCTCGGGATTGACCACTGAGCCTTGCTTAGGCCTGGTCACCCCCTCGCTCCTCCTGCTGCCTGCCTCCTTGCTCCTGTGCCCCAGCACTCGCCAGCACTCGCCTAGGACGACCCAGCCGCCGCTGAGCCGCCCGCTGGCACCAGACTTTCCCGCCGCTGCCTCCCTGTGGCCCCGCCCCCCGCCAGCCCATTGGGCGACCCGCTCCCGCCACCCAGCTGACCCTCAATCCCGGCTACCTTTTTAAGGAGATCTTCTCCCATCCTCGGGAGCGACCACTGAGCCTTGCTTAGGCCTGGTCGCCCCCTCGCTCCTCCTGCTGCCTGCCTCCTTGCTCATGTGCCCCAGCACTTGCCAGCACTCGCCTAGGACGACCCCGCCGCCGCTGAGCCGCCCGCTCGCACCAGACTTTCCCGCCGCTGCCTCCCTGCGGCCCCGCCCCCCGCCAGCCCATTGGGCGACCCGGTCCTGCCACCCAGCTGACCCTCCCTCCCGGCTACCTTTTTAAGGAGATCTTCTCCCATCCTTGGGAGCGACCACTGAGCCTTGCTTAGGCCTGGTCGCCCCCTCGCTCCTCCTGCTGCCTGCCTCCTTGCTCCTGTGCCCCAGCACTCGCCAGCACTCGCCTAGGGCGACCAAGCCGCCGCTGAGCCGCCCACCCGCACCAGACTTTCCCGCCGCTGCCTCCCTGCGGCCCGCCCCCCGCCAGCCCATTGGGCGACCCGCTCCCGACACCCAGCTGACCCTCCCTCCCGGCTACCTTTTTAAGGAGATCTACTCCCATCCTCGGGAGCGACCACTGAGCCTTGCTTAGGCCTGGTCGCCCCCTCGCTCCTCCTGCTGCCTGCCTCCTTGCTCCTGTGCCCCAGCACTCGCCAGCACTCGCCTAGGGCGACCCAGCCGCCGCTGAGCAGCCCGCCCGCGCCAGACTTTCCCGCCGCTGCCTCCCTGCGGCCCCGCCCCCCGCCAGCCCATTGGGCGACCCGCTCCCGCCACCCAGCTGACCCTCCCTCCCGGCTACCTTTTTATGTCACCCCCACGCACGCGCAGCGGGCGCGCCGATGGTGCGCCGAAGGTGCACCAAAGGTAAGCCCGTCTGCGCCCGTCCGTGCCTGGCCCGCGCCCAGCGCCAGGACCCCTGGCCCCCGCAGACGCCAGCCCACCCGCCGGACCTACGACGCCGCCACACTCAACACCGGGCGAACCACCGGATGCTACCGAGCCACCCCGCGACGCACCCACGGACCCTTCTGCTGCCGATCCTGCAACTTCTCCTGCACCGCACCCGCCAAGCCGAACACCAGCAGCAACCACCTGAAGTGCATCCTGCTCAACACCCGCTCCGTCCACAGACATGCCGTAGAACTCTGGAACCTGCTCGACACCACAGCTCCAGACGTCGCCTTCCTCACGGAAACCTGGATGAACGCCTCCTCAGCGCCCGACATCGCCATCGCCGTTCCGGACGGATACAAGATTACCCGGAGGGACCGCGTCAACCAGATGGATGAGGCATCGCCATCGTCCACAAGAACACCATCCGCATCACAACCAACTCCGACGACACCTTCACTGCCGCCGAACACCTCCACTTCCAGATACACACCGACCCCAAGACCATCCTCAGAGGTACCCTCATCTATAGACCCCCGGGACCACGCACACAATTCAGCGAAGACATCGCCGACTTCATCAGCCCGCACGCCCTCCCCTCCGCTGACTACATCCTCCTCGGGGACCTCAACTTCCACCTGGAGAACAACAACGACCGCAACACCACCACCCTGCTGGACAACCTCGCCAACCTCGGACTCAAGCAACTGGTGACCACCCCCACCCACTACGCCGGCCACACGCTTGACCCCGTCTTCTCCTCCAGCAAGGACATCTCCTTCAGCCACTCCACCGGACTCCACTGGACAGACCACAGCTGCGTCCACTTCAGCTTCAGAAGGACCACGCTCCACCACCACCCGCAACAGGCCCTCCGCAGAAGCTGGAACAAGATCACAGCCGACCAGCTCGCCACATCCCTGAGCCAGAACCCCCCTGCCAGCTCAGCGAACCCCAACCAAGCCGCCAACAACCTCACGAGGTGGATCAGGAACTGCGCAGACGACCTCGCTCCGCTGAAACCCCCCCCGCCAGACCCGGCTCCAAGAAAGCCTCCTGGTTCTCCGACGAACTCAAGAGCTCCAAGAAGAACTGCCCAGCCCTCGAGAAAGCCTGTCGCAGAGACCCTACTACAGACAACATAACCACCCTCAAGCTCGCCACTCGAAAACATCACCAACTGATCCACGCCACCAAGAAAACCGCATTCAAGGACCGACTGGACAACAACGCCCACAAGAGCAAGGAACTCTTCAACATCGTCAAAGAGCTCTCGAACCCTAGTGCCGGAAAAAACGACATCACTCCTTCGCAAGACCTCTGCAACTCGCTCGCCTCGTTCTTCCACAGCAAGATCGCAGACATACACAACAGCTTCAGCACACAGCCGACGCACCCTACGACCGCACCAACGCCCCCCACCACCACCCTCCGCGCCTGGACCCCGATCAACACCGAAGACACCATCCGCACGATGAACTTCATCCACTCCGGAACAGACCCCTGCCCTCACCACGTCTTCAACAAGGCCGACTCCGTCATCGCACCCCACCTACGGGACATCATCAACGCCTCCTTCGACACCGTCCACCTCCCCAGAGAGCTGGAAGCACGCCGAACTCAGCGCCCTACTGAAGAAACCATCTGCCGACCCCACCGACCTCAAAAACTACCCCCATCTCGCTTCTTCCTTTTCCTGCCAAAGTCATCGAGAAGACCGTCAACAAACAGCTGGCGGCCTTCCTCAAGACGAATGGATCCCTCGACCACTCGCAGTCCGGCTTCCGGGCCAACCACAGCACCGAGACCGCCCTCATCGCAGCCACTGACGACATCCGAACCCTGCTCGACAACGGAGAAACAGCGGCCCTCATCCTCCTGGACCTCTCCGCGGCGTTCAACACGGTCTGCCACCGCACCCTAGTTCAGCGCCTCAACAACATCGGAATCCAGGAGAAAGCACAGGAATGGATCATCTCCTTCCTCGCCGGAAGAACACAGAGAGTCCGCCTCCCCCCGTTCAGATCAGAGGCCACTGAAGTCATCTGCGGCGTACCACAAGGATCATCACTCAGCCCCACACTGTTCAACATCTACATGAGCCCCCTTGCGGCCATCGCACGCCAACACAACCTCAACATCATCTCCTACGCTGACGACACCGAGCTGATCCTCTCCCTCACCAACGACCCCGCCACCGCCAGAACCAACCTACACGAAGGGATAAAAGACGTAGCCGAGTGGATGATGAACAGCCGCCTGAAACTGAACTCAGATAAGACGGAAGTCCTCATCCTGGGATCTTCGCCCTCCGCCTGGGACGACTCCTGGTGGCCCCCTGCCCTGGGCAGCGCACCCAAACCAACAGACCACGCACGCAACCTGGGCTTCATCCTGGACTCCTCCCTCTCCATGACCAGACAAGTCAACGCCGTCTCCTCGTCATGCTTCAATATCCTGCGCATGCTACGTAAGATCTTCCGGTGGATCCCCACCGAAACCAGGAAGACGGTCACCCAGGCCCTCGTCACCAGCCGACTGGACTACGGCAACTCCCTCTACGCCGGAACCACAGCTAAGCTCCAGAGAAGACTCCAGCGCATTCAGAACGCCTCAGCACGCCTCATCCTGGACGTTCCCCGACACAGCCACATCTCCACACACCTGAGAAACCTGCACTGGATCCCCGTCAGCAAGAGAATCACGTTCCGACTCCTCACCTACGCACACAAAGCTCTCCACAACCAAGGTCCAAGATACCTCAACGAACGCCTGACCTTCTACACTCCCACCCGCCAGCTTCAATCGACCAGCCACGCCCTCGCCGCCGTCCCTCGCATCCGAAGAGCCACAACGGGAGGAAGATCCTTCTCCTACCTGGCGGCCAAGACGTGGAACTCCCTCCCCATCCACCTCCGACTGACCCAAGACCACCTTGCCTTCAGGAAGCAACTCAAGACCTGGCTGTTCGAGCAGTAGCAGACCCCCCTCCCCCAAGCGCCTTGAGACCCTCCGGATGAGTAGCGCGCTATAGAAATGCTTGATTGATCGATTGATTACATTAAATATAACATAATTAAAAACATTGCATAGCTAAGGGAATAAAATTAGTATTTACACTCCAACAAGTGCAAAAGTAGAGAATTTGTTGGATAGCGGGTGGGTACAAATTACTTTTCCCACTCCAGTGAGTGGAACAGTAGGGAAAGTGTTGGATAACGGGTGGGTAAAAATGACTATTCCGACTTCAGAGAGTGGAACAGTAGGGAAAGTATTGGATAGCAGGAGAGTAAAAATTACTATTCCCACTCCAGTAAGTGGAACAGTAGGGAAAGTGTTTGATAGCGGGTGGGTAAAAATTACTATTCCCATTCCAGTGAATGGAACAGTAGGGAAAGTGTTGGATAGTGGGTAGGTAAAAATTACAATTCCCACTGCAGAGAGTGCAACAGTAGGGAAACTGTTGGATAGCGGGAGGGTGAAAATTACTATTCCCACTCCAGTGAGGGCAACAGTAGGGAAAGCATTTGATAGCATAGGGGTAAAAATGACTATTCCCACTCCAGAGAGTGCAACAGTAGGGAAAGTGTTGGATAGCGTAGAGGAATAATTCAGTAGACCCAGTCCTACAATTTAATTAAAATTAATTTAAAAAATAACGAATTATTTAAATTAATTTACCTCCCACTATTTTCCACTATAAACATCACCTCCAATAGTCTAAAATATTATAAAGTAACATAATTAATTATTATTTAATTAATTAGCTAATCACAATTAACAAAAAAATTAAAAAATATATATCTAAATTAAATAACACAATTAACAGTATACAATACCTTTGATTAAATATTATATAAATATTCATAGGAATTTATTTTCAATTATTTTAATACACACCATACTCCCCTATAAACACTCAACACACTCCTAAAAAAATTAACATAATTAACATATGTATACATTAATTATTAATAATTAATATTTAATTAATTACCAATTAATACACATTTACACAATTTACATATTACCAATTAATTTAAAACTTTTATTAATAACTTTTTAAATATGTAATGATAAAGTAATTAACTTAATTACCAATATTAATTATTTAAAATAAAATTATTAATTAATAAATATTTTTTTTCATTTAAATTAAATTACTTCCCACTCTATTCCCCTATAAACCCTCAACCCACTACAGAACTAATATACGCAAAAAATTAATTACCAATATTAATTAACCATAAAATTATGAATTCATTATTTTCGTTTTAATTTAAATTAAATTACTTCCCACCCTATTCCCCTAAAAACCCACAACCCATTACGAAGCAAATATACATATAAATTAATTACCGATATTAATTATTAAACAATAAATTATTAATAATACATTTTTTTTATTTAAATTAAATTACTTCCCTCCCTATTCCTCTACAAACCCACAACCTGCTACGGAACTAATTAATTATTTAACATAAAATGTATTATCTTAAAAAAATTGTAACATACTTAAAAAATATATATATACTTTTAACACATATACAACTTATAATACAATAAAAAAATCGATATAATGCCATACCATATAATGACATTCGCTATAATGACATTCGATAATACTTACCTATATGTCGATATTATTTCCAACTATATTATGTCTATTCTATATTCTGTCCTCTCGATATTTTTGATTCGATATTTTTAATTCTATCTTTTGGGTGTTTATCGGCGAATGTGTCCAGTTCATCTCCTGTTAGGATATCTAGTCTCATATTTTCCACCCTTTGAGGCTCAGTTCTTTGTTCTCCCATCATTTTAAAATACTTAAACAGTTTTATTTTACTTATGTATTTAAACATATTGTGTATACATAAAGGTCTTGGTTGGGCAAAATGCTAATCCCAATTTAAAGACTGATTCTTCCACCGGTGTCAGCTTTCTGGGTGTTAAATTGATGATGGTTAGATTCTCTCTTTCTACATCTTCCTTCACTGTCTGTACTTTGAGTTCCGTTTGCTGCGGGTGTTCCTGTTTGTATTCTTGTTTCTTTCATTTCCACCAGCCCCACCTCGTTGTTCTGCAGCTCGTGGTTCTGGTGGTCTCCTTTTCCCCCCCTCAACCACGTTTGCCGTATGAGGCTGAATTCCTCGTGAAAAGTATGCGGTGCCGCTCTGCTCAATCCAGCATTCCCTCCTTCCTCCTCTGATTGTTCCACATCTTTCGCCTCAGACTCCATGGTGTCCCTTTGTTCCGCCACCATGCGATTCTTATTGCTCCTCAGATCACGCCTTGGAGCATTGTAGTTTCTAGCAAATGTCAAGTTTCGTCCTTGGTCATAGTCTCTAGCGTCACTGTCAAATCTTTGTAGCTTCCTGTGTTTGATTTTCTGTTCATAGACTCGCAAGTGTTTCTTCATTGCTCCTTTAAATTCTTCATGTTTCCTTCTGTCTCCCTCATTGGCTATACTTTTTTCAAGCTCTTCAATTTCTTTCAAAGTTCGCTCCTGGTCACTCCAGGCGAATTCCACTAATATTGCCAGCTTTCCCTTCAAGGAATCCGCTGTATATTGTGCCCATTCCTCCAGCAATCTTGGTTCCGGGTTCTCATATGTCGGGACTGTGTATATTCTTAGTCCTCCTGGCACTCTATTGACACCAATGTAGTGCTGCAGTGAAGTGGCTTCCCGCAACTTCCTGCTTTCCCTCTCATTTAGTCTTTCCAATTGCTGGTGCTTGTTCTGCAAATCTTGATGGGGCTGGTTGGAGGCACCACTTTCCCCTATAATGAGCAGACCCTACCACACTCTAAAAATACCTGAAGCTGCTTCCCGGTGTGCTGCTTCGCTGAACATGTGTTTTTGACTTCTTTTTTAACAAACTTCCTGCAGAACGCCCCCCCTCGCTATGTTTTGCAGTTAGTTCAAATCAAAATATGCAGATGTCTCCCTTACTGGTAGTTCGTGTCTCTCTACGGCTCCGGTAGGCACTGGCTTCCGGACAACTCACCTGGGAACTCCCTTTATACAGCAGTTTGGAGGCTCTTTTCAATAATCCTGCTCCGTGGTCTATTAACCAAGATGGATGAATTGGAAATAAAAGAGGCACAAATGCGGCGGTCACTAAGACTGACAAAGGTGATCCGCCCAAACTCGTTTGTTGAAAACAGTACAAATAAAATCTTATGTGGATTTACCGGCCAAGAGTGCTGGTCTAATTTGGGACAGTAGCAGAGATATTAACGCGAGTCTGCCCGCGCGTGACGTGCACCAGCTAGGGAGTGCGGAAGCATTTGGCAGATCATGGAGCAGGATATATATATATATAGCTCAAGGGCATTTGATATTGATTGAATATATATATATATATATATATATATTCTCCTTAAATTAATTAAATTAAGAATTGTATGATTTTTATTATTGTGAATTCCTGTTCTTTATTTTGGACACTATCACGAAGAATTGAGCCCACTGGGGCGTGTTACTTTTTGTCGGATTTGGGCATTAAGTTACTGAGACACTGATCGCAAGATATACGATTGTAAATTCATATTATGAATTACACAGCGGACATGCAATACAACTGTTTTATTTAAGTTGACTTGTAAAGCTATGATTTAAGTGGAACTGAAACTTTGTTGCTAACACCTCAATGTGTTTTCGATGTCTATTATCACGTGATGCATGACGTAATGTAATTCACTTCCAACTTTAAAAGTATGGCGCTTTTGTTTACACTCCACCCGTGATCAAGAGGTAGGATTACCTCGAAACGCGTAGGGGCTGTTTATTTTCGCTAAATAAACCTTGAGCACTGATTGAGCAAACTGGGCCTCGACTCTGGTATTTTCTAAAGAATTACACCAGGTATTTGTGAATATATAAAAAGAGGAGATGGGGTCAATAGCTACGTTCGCAGAACACGAATCCATTTGGCCGCCCATTCCCGGTAAACTGTTGGATGCTGGGACATGCAGTGCATCTCAGGACAGGGACGCTGCTCATTGGCCACTAAGGAGGGCGGAGCGTTTCTGTGAACATTTCAACAGCTGAACATTCAGGTCAATCAGTGGCACTTTGACTTTTCATCACTTACCACGCTGGGCGCTGAGGAGGCTACACGCAGCCGAAATGCATACGCCCGTCATGCTGTCAATTCTGAAATAAAGATGCCTTCGTGATTGATCCCCGTGGTGGCCTCTGTCCTTTCGTTTGGAGGGTGTCTGGTGATATTAATCATGCCTGCCAGCGGCATGTTACAGAGGCTCCTGCACGCAAGCTTTGGACTGATCGTATACTGGCATTTGCTTGTTGCCTCGGCGACAAGCCTCTTCTTCTTTCAAGTTATTGAAATCGATCAGACCCACCTTCGGCAAACAGGACATAACAGAGCGGTGTCAGAGTTATTAACTCTGCCTTGGGAGAGACGCATTGCGAACTCACCCCCGTGGAGATGCGTCCTGCGTGCCAAGGTTGTGCAGTTGGGGACTGGAGAAGGCTATTGTTTCTGGACACGCGGCAAAAAGAGGAGATGGGGTCAATAGCTACGTTCGCAGAACACGAATCCATTTGGCCGCCCATTCCCGGTAAACTGTTGGATGCTGGGACATGCAGTGCATCTCAGGACAGGGACGCTGCTCATTGGCCACTAAGGAGGGCGGAGCGTTTCTGCGAACATTTCAACAGCTGAACATTCAGGTCAATCAGTGGCACTTTGACTTTTCATCACTTACCACGCTGGGCGCTGAGGAGGCTACACGCAGCCGAAATGCATACGCCCGTCATGCTGTCAATTCTGAAATAAAGATGCCTTCGTGATTGATCCCCGTGGTGGCCTCTGTCCTTTCGTTTGGAGGGTGTCTGGTGATATTAATCATGCCTGCCAGCGGCATGTTACAGAGGCTCCTGCACGCAAGCTTTGGACTGATCGTATACTGGCATTTGCTTGTTGCCTCGGCGACAAGCCTCTTCTTCTTTCAAGTTATTGAAATCGATCAGACCCACCTTCGGCAAACAGGACATAACAGAGCGGTGTCAGAGTTATTAACTCTGCCTTGGGAGAGACGCATTGCGAACTCACCCCCGTGGAGATGCGTCCTGCGTGCCAAGGTTGTGCAGTTGGGGACTGGAGAAGGCTATTGTTTCTGGACACGCGGCAAAAAGAGGAGATGGGGTCAATAGCTACGTTCGCAGAACACGAATCCATTTGGCCGCCCATTCCCGGTAAACTGTTGGATGCTGGGACATGCAGTGCATCTCAGGACAGGGACGCTGCTCATTGGCCACTAAGGAGGGCGGAGCGTTTCTGCGAACATTTCAACAGCTGAACATTCAGGTCAATCAGTGGCACTTTGACTTTTCATCACTTACCACGCTGGGCGCTGAGGAGGCTACACGCAGCCGAAATGCATACGCCCGTCATGCTGTCAATTCTGAAATAAAGATGCCTTCGTGATTGATCCCCGTGGTGGCCTCTGTCCTTTCGTTTGGAGGGTGTCTGGTGATATTAATCATGCCTGCCAGCGGCATGTTACAGAGGCTCCTGCACGCAAGCTTTGGACTGATCGTATACTGGCATTTGCTTGTTGCCTCGGCGACAAGCCTCTTCTTCTTTCAAGTTATTGAAATCGATCAGACCCACCTTCGGCAAACAGGACATAACAGAGCGGTGTCAGAGTTATTAACTCTGCCTTGGGAGAGACGCATTGCGAACTCACCCCCGTGGAGATGCGTCCTGCGTGCCAAGGTTGTGCAGTTGGGGACTGGAGAAGGCTATTGTTTCTGGACACGCGGCAAAAAGAGGAGATGGGGTCAATAGCTACGTTCGCAGAACACGAATCCATTTGGCCGCCCATTCCCGGTAAACTGTTGGATGCTGGGACATGCAGTGCATCTCAGGACAGGGACGCTGCTCATTGGCCACTAAGGAGGGCGGAGCGTTTCTGCGAACATTTCAACAGCTGAACATTCAGGTCAATCAGTGGCACTTTGACTTTTCATCACTTACCACGCTGGGCGCTGAGGAGGCTACACGCAGCCGAAATGCATACGCCCGTCATGCTGTCAATTCTGAAATAAAGATGCCTTCGTGATTGATCCCCGTGGTGGCCTCTGTCCTTTCGTTTGGAGGGTGTCTGGTGATATTAATCATGCCTGCCAGCGGCATGTTACAGAGGCTCCTGCACGCAAGCTTTGGACTGATCGTATACTGCATTTGCTTGTTGCCTCGGCGACAAGCCTCTTCTTCTTTCAAGTTATTGAAATCGATCAGACCCACCTTCGGCAAACAGGACATAACAGAGCGGTGTCAGAGTTATTAACTCTGCCTTGGGAGAGACGCATTGCGAACTCACCCCCGTGGAGATGCGTCCTGCGTGCCAAGGTTGTGCAGTTGGGGACTGGAGAAGGCTATTGTTTCTGGACACGCGGCAAAAAGAGGAGATGGGGTCAATAGCTACGTTCGCAGAACACGAATCCATTTGGCCGCCCATTCCCGGTAAACTGTTGGATGCTGGGACATGCAGTGCATCTCAGGACAGGGACGCTGCTCATTGGCCACTAAGGAGGGCGGAGCGTTTCTGCGAACATTTCAACAGCTGAACATTCAGGTCAATCAGTGGCACTTTGACTTTTCATCACTTACCACGCTGGGCGCTGAGGAGGCTACACGCAGCCGAAATGCATACGCCCGTCATGCTGTCAATTCTGAAATAAAGATGCCTTCGTGATTGATCCCCGTGGTGGCCTCTGTCCTTTCGTTTGGAGGGTGTCTGGTGATATTAATCATGCCTGCCAGCGGCATGTTACAGAGGCTCCTGCACGCAAGCTTTGGACTGATCGTATACTGGCATTTGCTTGTTGCCTCGGCGACAAGCCTCTTCTTCTTTCAAGTTATTGAAATCGATCAGACCCACCTTCGGCAAACAGGACATAACAGAGCGGTGTCAGAGTTATTAACTCTGCCTTGGGAGAGACGCATTGCGAACTCACCCCCGTGGAGATGCGTCCTGCGTGCCAAGGTTGTGCAGTTGGGGACTGGAGAAGGCTATTGTTTCTGGACACGCGGCAAAAAGAGGAGATGGGGTCAATAGCTACGTTCGCAGAACACGAATCCATTTGGCCGCCCATTCCCGGTAAACTGTTGGATGCTGGGACATGCAGTGCATCTCAGGACAGGGACGCTGCTCATTGGCCACTAAGGAGGGCGGAGCGTTTCTGCGAACATTTCAACAGCTGAACATTCAGGTCAATCAGTGGCACTTTGACTTTTCATCACTTACCACGCTGGGCGCTGAGGAGGCTACACGCAGCCGAAATGCATACGCCCGTCATGCTGTCAATTCTGAAATAAAGATGCCTTCGTGATTGATCCCCGTGGTGGCCTCTGTCCTTTCGTTTGGAGGGTGTCTGGTGATATATATATATATATATATATATATATATATATATATATATATATATATATATATATATGTATATATGTATATATATATATATATGTATGTATATATATATATATATATATATATATATATATATATACATATATATATATATACATGTATATCGCCAGTAGGTATATATAGTTAGTATTTTTTCTCTATGGGATTTTTGAAAATTCTATGTCTAATAACTTTGGCGTTTGTGGACGGAATTGGCTGAAATTTTCAGGAAAATGCAACATTTTGTTTTGCAATTTTGGGGGGGGGTTTGTCAAGGGGGGGCTGAGAAAAAAGGGGGGTCCCAAAACGTGTTTTTCCCATGTTAATTTCCATAGGGCGGTTGGCCTCACTTTTAGCCCGAACGGCTGAATGGATTTGCACGAAACTTGGCAAAATTGTAGGGACTGGTAGCCCGATGTGCCTTTGCTAGGTCTCAATATATGTGATCCAGTGGATTTTGAGAAATTAACGTTCAAAAAAAGATATATATCTGTAAGCGCGTTCCGGGCAGCGCTCCGGTTCGCGTACTTGACGCGTAACGGAACTTCGCGTAGCGAAGCTGATTGGCTCTCCGGTGTCTGTCAACATTCTAAACAGTCCGGAGCGGCCGCCATCTTGTCTCTCGGTAGGATCGAGAGACAAGAGGAGGCCAAAACAAAGGGGGAAATGACCATAAGGGGGCATAGTAGATCCTCCCTGACCCCCTAGGTTTGATGTGGAGGCTTTAAAAGGGCCCCGCGGGGCAAAAAAAAAATTACAAAAAATTGTTTTTTTTGCGTGGGGAGCGCCCGGTACGTGCACCGGGAAGCGCTCTGGGGAGCGTACTATAAGGAAAAAGGAATTATAGACTTTTCAAATATTGTATGTTAATTGATTGTTTGTTTTGTTGATTTTTTTTATTTCTTTATTTTTTAAGCAATTATTTATTATTGTCATTGTGTTTCAAAATTTAATAAAATGTCTAATATTTCACTGTCTGAAATGTCGTTATTTTCATTGAACATAGCTTGTAATGTTTGAGTGTGTAAAATGTCCTCATTTTCAAGGAGGACATCTACTGATTGCACACATTGCAGTAGTTCTTGGTCCCAAGTTTCATCCATAAATTCAATGTCATTTGGATCAATGATTTCTTGGTTGGTCTCTGCAAGGACAATTTCAAATGAAACTTTCTGTTCGCCTTCCATTTTGTCTGAAATTTGCATAAAAAAATATATATATTAGTAGAGATAGGGCACTGTTGGGATTAATTTTAGATAGGCAGTTTTTAACAGTGAATTTATCTTTGGGCAGTGTATAGTATCAGAGTGGAAGTAGGAATATAAAAAAGTGTATGTGATTTAACGTAAGTAAATTCATAATTATAAAAGAGAAGCGTAACTCCATCCATAACTATAACAGAGAAGTCTATCTAAATCTATAACTACTACAGAGGGATAGTATATAACTATCAGAAAAAGTTTACCATATTAACTTAAAGTGCACAATATACTTCAGTTTTTAAAATAACAACTTACCTTTACAAAGAAGTTGAAGTTATTAGTGAAAATCCTATTGAAATGTACACCAGGAAGTAGTAGTCAAAATGGCTGTGTTTCCTTCTCTTCCTTTATATATATATTCAGGTACATAACCAATCAAATGTCAGGTAAAAAAAAAATAGAAAATGAAAGTAACATTTTAATTGGTTGTGAATTCCAACACTTCAGATGTGTTTTGTGAAGTAATTTACCTCAGGGTATTTAGAGAGGTCTACAGGCTAAATGGCTAAATGGAATTCCAACCAAATTTGTGAAAATGGTAGGGATTGGTATGTAGTATGAGCAAATCTATATTTGGTGAAAGTGTCTCCAGGGTTTCTTCTGTAAATTACTTTCCCACCTTTTTTGATGGAGCGCTTCCCGGTGAGCGCCCCGGTACGCGAACCTGCAGCATTACGGGAGTCCACCATTTTGTGTTTCGGTCGAATTAAAATACAAGATGGAGGGCAAATAATGTTCAGAATGGGTAGAAGGGGGCACGGTAGACGTATCTTGACCCCCTAGGTTTTCTGAGGGTGGCTGAGGAGGCCCATATGTGCGGAAAATTATTTTTTTTTTTTTAATTTCGCGCGGTTGCTTCCGGTTCACGTACAGGGTAGCGCTCCGGGGAGCGTACTTTGTTGAAAATTTGTGAAAAAAGTTAGAGTAAAATAATAATTGTGAGTGATCAGATGTAGGGTAGCTCTGAGAAGAGCTTTTGGGTTTATGGTACATTTAGGTACTTATAAGTAGGTACCAATGCACAGTCTTAAATTGAAAAATGAAAACTCTGTTGCCCTCATCTGAGAAGTGAACTCCATCTCCTCTGTAGATATCTTTCATGTAGTAACGCAAGTTATTGTTGTACATGGAGCCCATTCCATGGTCTCTCATGTAAGCTGAAACAGATTTGTTTACATGCTTCCTCGACTTCTCAATTTGTGGACAAAATTGGTTCGACCACCTCCATTTCTGTCTTTGGCATATATTTGAATATACCAAGGCAGTTTGAGGAAAAAGTGCCATCAATTGCTCAAAGGTGTCCTTTAAAAGCATTTCCAGACCTACACCAGTCAAAGTGCCCAAGTCATTACCTCCACAGTGCACAATTAACAGGTCAGGTTTTGGCAAATGCATAAAGGTTTTCACCAATGGTATCAATTGGTGACATTTTAATCCTCTGTGGCCAAACCACTTAATTTCCACATCTTGTAAATTGAGGTTAGGTAAATTTCTGTTCTCAGCATACCTTTGAGCCCAGTAGATGTAACTATGTCCAACAATCCAGACAGAAAACATGGTGAGAGAAGGTTCTGCTGCAGTCAGATGAAGTGTGGCAATGAAATGGCAGTTGGAAAAATAAGAGTTTAAAATGAAAAAAACTGTGGAGTTTCTGTGTTAAGGAAGCAGTAGCAGTGATTGGTGGATTTTGATTGCTGAAAACAGAAAGTTAGGGTGCATGGATGTGTTGTTTGAAAGATGTAATTTGAATGGTCAAGAAAAAATCATTTAATGAAAGATTGCACTGGATACGCAGGTGCACTGGGAGTTCAGAGTTCAATTGAAACATTGTTGTGTGAACTTGCAAACATGAGAGGTCTTTCAGGAGGTGGTTGCTATGCAAAAAAGGCAGAAAGGCCAGAGGGGGGAAGGGTGTTGATTTGAAAAAAGTGAGGGAAGAGTTTTGATTGGGTGACATGAGAGATATGTGTGATGAGTTACAGCATTTCTGTGCTTTTCATAGCTGCAGACTCTGGAGTGCATACCTTTTGCTCTGCTAAAGACAATTTGGTGTGTTTCTGAGACTGTTTTGAAACTCATAAAGTATTTGCTAAGGTGAGAAAAGATTCATTTAATTTAGGTAGAGAATAGTATGGTTTAGGGAGAAAATTATGAAGAAAGATGTGTATTTAAAATGTTGCTTTGTGTCAAGTGTTTTACAAATAGATTTTGTTTCTTTGTGTTACATAGCCATGTTAAAAGTGATGCAAAAAAAGTGCAAGGGTCTTACAAAAATGCTTTCATGTGTCTTAGGGTATTTTAACTCACTTCCCCATGTATGTATGAATATAATTGATTTACAAGATGTGTTTAAAAACGTTTTTTGAAATCAATTAGGTTTCTTGATATGTACTGCTAGAGTTTCATAGGTTGCTTGGGGCATATTTTCAAGGCTTTTGACTTCCTTTGATGTAATTTTCCCCTTTTTAATTTAAGACCTTTCCCCGTGGTGCAAGGTCCTTGTAAATATGCCCCCATCTGTGCTTGGCAAATTTAGATTTTAATTCTTTGACTAACATAGCCATGTTAAAAGTGACCCAAAAATGTTGCAAGGGACTTAAAAAAAACGCTATCATGTGTCTTAGGCCATTTTAAGTCATTTCCCCTTGAATGTAGGTATCTAATTGATTTAGTTGATGTGTTTAAAAACGATTTATGAAAAAAATTAGGTTTCTTGATATGTACTGCTAGAGCTTCATAGGTTGCTTGGGGCATATTTATAAGGCCTTTGTGTCTCTCTGATGTTATTTTTCCCATTTTAATTTAAGACCTTTCCCTGTGGTGCAAGGTCCTTGTAAATACGCCCCCATCTGTGCTTGGCAAATTTAGATCTTGATTATTTGACTTACATAGCCATGTTAAAAGTGATCTAAAAATGGAGCAAGGGCTTAAAAAAACGGTTTCATGTGTCTTAGGGTATTTTAAGTAACTTCCCCATGAATGTATGAATATAATTGCTTTTCAAGTTGTGTTTAAAAACGTTTTTTGAAATCAATTAGGTTTGTTGATATGTAATGCTAGAGGTTCATAGGTTGCTTGGGGCATATTTATAAGGCCTTTGTGTCTCTCTGATGTTATTTTTCCCATTTTAATTTAAAACCTTTCCCTGTGGTGCAAGGTCCTTGTAAATACGCCCCCATCTGTGCTTGGCAAATTTAGATCTTGATTATTTGACTTACATAGCCATGTTAAAAGTGATCTAAAAATGGAGCAAGGGCTTAAAAAAAACGGTTTCATGTGTCTTAGGGTATTTTAAGTAACTTCCCCATGAATGTATGAATATAATTGCTTTTCAAGTTGTGTTTAAAAACGTTTTTTGAAATCAATTAGGTTTGTTGATATGTAATGCTAGAGGTTCATAGGTTGCTTGGGGCATATTTATAAGGCCTTTGAGTCTCTCTGATGTTATTTTTCCCATTTCAATTTAAGACCTTTCCCTGTGGTGCAAGGTCCTTGTAAATACGCCCCCATCTGTGCTTGGCAAATTTAGATCTTGATTATTTGACTTACATAGCCATGTTAAAAGTGATCTAAAAATGGAGCAAGGGCTTAAAAAAAACGATTTATGATAGGTGTATGCCTCTTTTGCGTCACTGTGCGTCACTTTTGTGACGCAGCGGCGGTGCAAAAGATTTGCTATGTGGTGACATATTTACAACTTGATGCATTTAGGCAGATGTGTCATGCTGTAAAGTCCCGTGGCACATGAAACCGATGCAGCAGTGATGCAAAAGATGCACCATGTTGCAAGACAGGCCTCATTTCATCTCCAACAAGATAAGAAGCTGAATCTTCTGTAAATGTCAAAATTGTTGTATACACTGCTCAACTTATGTGTACTCTTTGATATGCTAGAGTCCATCTGCACTATGAGATACCTAAGCAAAGGAAACACAGGTGATGTGATTGTGAAATGAGGAAAAGAAACTCCACATTTTTCAATTACATCACCTGTGTTTCCTAAGTTTACGAATGACATTGTGCAGATGAGGTTTAGGTCTGTCCACGGACACAGAAGAGGTCTGGCCTTTGTTCAAGAGTGAAGTGGACATGACTTACTTCATTGGTAGGCCTTCACATGTATTATCTCCTCTGTACTCTTCAACAAGCGTAAATTTCATCTGCAACCCTGAGTAGGCCTCACCTCAAACAAACCTCTGGATAGGCCACACTTTATCGTCATCCTGAATCAATCATTTAAAATGTTAGGGACAGATTTATGATAGGTGTAAGCTTATTTTGCGTCACTGTGTGTGACTTTTATGACGCAGCGGCGGTGCAAAATATTTGCTATGTGGCGACATATTTACAACTTGATGCATCTAGGCAGATGTGTCATGCTGTAAAGTCCCGTGCCACATGAAACCGATGCAGCAGTGATGCAAAACATGCACCATGTTGCAAGACAGGCCTCATTTCATCTCCAACAAGATAAGAAGCTGAATCTTCTGTAAATGTCAAAATTGTTGTATACACTGCTCAACTTATGTGTACTCGTTGATATGCTAGAGTCCATCTGCACTATGAGATACCTAAGCAAAGGAAACACAGGTGATGTGATTGTGAAATGAGGAAAAGAAACTCCACATTTTTCAATTACATCACCTGTGTTTCCTAAGTTTACGAATGACGTTGTGCAGATGAGGTTTAGGTCTGTCCACGGACACAGAAAAGGTCTGGCCTTTGTTCAAGAGTGAAGTGGACATGACTTACTTCATTGGTAGGCCTTCACATGTATTATCTCCTCTGTACTCTTCAACAAGCGTAAATTTCATCTGCAACCCTGAGTAGGCCTCACCTCAAACAAACCTCTGGATAGGCCACACTTTATCGTCATCCTGAATCAATCATTTAAAATGTTAGGGACAGATTTATGATAGGTGTAAGCTTATTTTGCGTCACTGTGTGTGACTTTAATGACGCAGCGGCGGTGCAAAATATTTGCTATGTGGCGACATATTTACAACTTGATGCATCTAGGCAGATGTGTCATGCTGTAAAGTCCCGTGCCACATGAAACCGATGCAGCAGTGATGCAAAACATGCACCATGTTGCAAGACAGGCCTCATTTCATCTCCAACAAGATAAGAAGCTGAATCTTCTGTAAATGTCAAAATTGTTGTATACACTGCTCAACTTATGTGTACTCTTTGATATGCTAGAGTCCATCTGCACTATGAGATACCTAAGCAAAGGAAACACAGGTGATGTGATTGTGAAATGAGGAAAAGAAACTCCACATTTTTCAATTACATCACCTGTGTTTCCTAAGTTTACGAATGACATTGTGCAGATGAGGTTTAGGTCTGTCCACGGACACAGAAAAGGTCTGGCCTTTGTTCAAGAGTGAAGTGGACATGACTTACTTCATTGGTAGGCCTTCACATGTATTATCTCCTCTGTACTCTTCAACAAGAGTAAATTTCAATCTGAAACCTGAGTAGGCCTCACCTCAAACAAACCTCTGGATAGGCCACACTTTATCGTCATCCTGAATCAATCATTTAAAATGTTAGGGACAGATTTATGATAGGTGTAAGCTTATTTTGCGTCACTGTGTGTGACTTTTTTATGACGCAGCGGCGGTGCAAAATATTTGCTATGTGGCGACATATTTACAACTTGATGCATCTAGGCAGATGTGTCATGCTGTAAAGTCCCGTGCCACATGAAACCGATGCAGCAGTGATGCAAAACATGCACCATGTTGCAAGACAGGCCTCATTTCATCTCCAACAAGATAAGAAGCTGAATCTTCTGTAAATGTCAAAATTGTTGTATACACTGCTCAACTTATGTGTACTCTTTGATATGCTAGAGTCCATCTGCACTATGAGATACCTAAGCAAAGGAAACACAGGTGATGTGATTGTGAAATGAGGAAAAGAAACTCCACATTTTCAATTAAATCACCTGTGTTTCCTAAGTTTACGAATGACATTGTGCAGATGAGGTTTAGGTCTGTCCACGACACAGAAAAGGTCTGGCCTTTGTTCAAGAGTGAAGTGGACATGACTTACTTCATTGGTAGGCCTTCACATGTATTATCTCCTCTGTACTCTTCAACAAGCGTAAATTTCATCTGAAACCCTGAGTAGGCCTCACCTCAAACAAACCTCTGGATAGGCCACACTTTATCGTCATCCTGAATCAATCATTTAAAATGTTAGGGACAGATTTATGATAGGTGTAAGCTTATTTTGCGTCACTGTGTGTGACTTTTTTATGACGCAGCGGCGGTGCAAAAATATTTGCTATGTGGCGACATATTTACAACTTGATGCATCTAGGCAGATGTGTCATGCTGTAAAGTCCTGTGCCACATGAAACCTGCGTCAGTTTCATATAGGTGTTTTGTTGCAAGGTATGCATTAATTTGCATGAAAGCCCTGTAAAACTAACACAGTGAAATTTAGAAGATTTCACTGACTCAGCTTTATAGCATTGCTGAATCAAATCCTTACGCCTGTTTGAAACAGGCATAAGAAGTGATGCACCATGCAATGTGAGGCTTCCTCCTGTGCATTGCAGTAGACATGTCGCGCTTATGCAAGATTCCTGCAATGTGCTGCTTTTGCGGCACAGATGTGTGACGCATCTGTGCTGTTTTTGCTCAATGGTGCTCCACATTGTAAATGCGGCACACTATGGGTGGCAGTGCAGCGGTGCACATTAACTGGTGCATCCGTGGGGATGCGCCACTTAGCATAAATCTGCCCCTGTACATTTAAGTATGAGCAGGGGACACAGAGTCGGTGAGGCTTATCCAAGGTTAAGAAGAGATGAGTCCTGTTCATTGAAAAGTTGGACATAGGCCTCACCTCCTCAGCATCGCTGGACATGGCTAAATAATCGCTGCAAAATGTTACTCTTGTTAAACAATTTTGCTATTATAATCTCTGAGATTTGTCTCTTACTCTGCAACATCTCATTGTTGTTCTCTTTCTTTAAAGATAACGACAGCATCAACCATGAGTGACAATCAGCAATCAGTTGATCTCGACCTCATCATTGAACTTGTAATTGAAACGTCAGTGGAAGTAGATCCCTTGGATGATTTAAATCCTGAGGATGATGAAGAACATGATGAGGATGCCGATTTGTCAGAATTGTATGACATAGGGTGGGAAGCTGACCTGCTTGAGCCTATGGAACTATAAACATTTATTTTTAAAATTTACAATAAATGAACAGTAAAAATGTAAACCGTTTCGTTTAAAATTAAACACACCTTCAAAAACAGGTTATGTGTAGTGTCTTCAATAAAATATTAAAATATGCTCATAAAATTAGATCAGATTCACATATAAAACAGGACAGGTAAAATTAATAAGAATTCCATTTCTTTTCAGATATTTGTGTATTCTAAATTTGCCAAAGCACTAAAAAATATTCTATGTAAAAATGTCAAGTAGTGTGTTAAGTTTTTGATGACTGTTATTGATTTACTGTTTGGTAATAGTGGTTAATAACATTTTTTAATATATTTTACCACAGATTCAACTGCAGATCATTTCAAATTTTGAGAATGCCAACTAAGGATAGAATGAGAAAGGCTACAAAACGTCAAAGACAGCAGGTCCATCATTTACTGCAGCAGTCCTCTACAATAAAAAATCGTCAAGTCACCAAGAAAGCACCGGGTAAGACCACGAAAACATTCATAAGAAACATTTCTAGAAAAAAAAGTAGTACTACAGAAAATGTTTTTGTCCAGAAAAAGAGAAGCAATTTAAACGGAAAGGAAAGGCCAGTCAAAAATGTTACTGCTAGAGCAAGAGATGACTCTGTGCATGATAGTAGAAGGAAACAACAGTTTAGGGACATTCGTAAACGAATGTTCCGCAACAGGATAATTGGCAATTTGTTAAAAAATATTAAGAAAGGTCAACAGAAAGTTGTTTTTTATAAGAGAAAAAAAAAAGTTGAGAAAGTTATTGATCAGGCATTTGAAATTCAACGAAAGTTATTTATTTTGATAATCAATAGAATTAGAAAGCTAAACAAGGCAATTTATGATTTCAAAAGAAATAGTAGATGGAAGAGAACAGTTAATCGTAGTAATTTTTGTGAAGTTTTTTCCGGAGAATGGATGCATAGTTCAAGTTGTGAGGCATTTTTCAATGAGGAGAGTTATTTCCAGGATAATGATTTGGTGCATGCAGTTGACACCAGCCGTCGAGCTTATGAGGTGAAAGATGGTTGTCAGAAGAGATGTTAGGTAATGAGGTTTTAGGAAGACGTCCTAAGGGACCTGTGTACACCTGGAAGTGTAGTAGTATTTGCAGTGTGCGACAGGATTCCATCAATTTGCTTTGTGATTTTGTACGGACATTTAATAAGAAAAGTTTGAAGCAGAAAATGAAGTTGTTGCAAGAATTAGATCCTTGCAGAGTGAGAGAAGTGACAGGTTTGCATGGTCATTCACTGGCTTGTCTTTCCAGGAGAGTATGCCAGAGTGTTTTTCCTCATTTCAGGATGCTAGCAGTGCATCATAATAAAGTGAGGAAATTAGTTAGAATGTTGTATTATGCTAAGAGTCCAGCAGTTATGCTTAAACAATTATGCGCTGCTCTTTTGCATGGTTCTGTAATAGATGTGAAGAATATGTGTGAAGAAATTGAGTTTTGTTACTTTGGAAGTAAAGAGGAGAATGTTGAAATTGACCCAGAAGAAGAGGGTAATGTGGAAGATAGTGTACAGGTTTCCAGTACAGATAATTTTCAGAAGGAAATTGCCACGTTTCAGGTGAAATCAAGTGAGAGGCCTAATTTCACTTGTGTGTGTTGTCGACGCACTTATTATAAGAATCAGACTAAGTTAGTGGATTTATATGCAAAAAGTGAAAGGGAAAATAATAGTGAATGGAAGGATTTCGCAACATACTTGATGGTAGAAAATTGTTTTGATTTGGGATCGGATCAACGTGTGTGTACTTATTGTTGTAATAAATTAAATCAAAACCAGATGCCTGCTAGAGCGGTTCATAATAATCTGGAATTGGTTGAGATTCCTTCTGAATTGAAGGATTTAAATACTTATGAATCTATTTTGATTCAAAGTATCCATCCCTTTCAGGCTATTGTAAGAATGGAGCCAAAGACAGGGAAATTGCCTCCATCAGATTTACAGAGAGGATTAAAGGGAAGAGTTGTTTATTTGCCTCTAGATTTGAAGAAAAACATTAACACAATTGGAGTAGAAAAAGTGGAAGAGGAACCTCTGGTTATCTTAGTTAATGGGGTTCCGACAAAGAATAAGAAAATATGGCAAGATTTAGTAGATGTTAGGAAAGTGAAAAAGGCAACATTGTATTTGAAAAAAAATAATAAGTACTATAAGAATGTATATGTTGCAGAAGAGGAAGTAAGTGAGGAAGAGGATAGCGATTTGTGTGCTGGTCAAATTGAGAAAGTAGAACCCTCTAAAAGTGAAGAAATATATGAACATTATAGTGTTCATCCTTTGCATTCCAAGGAAGTCATGGGGAATGCTATTGAGTTGTTTCAAATGAAACAAGCCAAAGGGAGTCCCATTAGTGTCTGGGAGGAAAGTTTGGAAGCTCGGTGTTTCCCACAGCTATTTCCAACAGGTCAAGGAGGAAGATATGATGAGCGACCTCATCTAATTCCTGCTTCTGAATACCGGACTTTACGATTGTATGCAGAAGATGCTAGGTTTCGACAATGCATTCCCTATTTGTTTCATCTCCTGTTTGAAAGCGATCTGTCTGGACTGTCATATGCAGTGAACCACATCTTGAAAAGTGGTATACAGATGCAAAACATCTCGGCAAGTGACTTTATGGATAAAGTCAATGTCCAAGACAGTATTTTGGATTGTCACCTGATTAATCTCATGGCGTGTCAGCGTGGTACTAATGAGTACTGGTACCGTCGTCATGGTGATTTAAAATGTATGCTGAGGAACTTAGGAACTCCCACATGGTTCCTCACTCTGAGCTGTGCCGAGTATGGCTGGGAAGACTTACTTGAATTTCTACGAGAGGCAAATGGAAACATCGAAAACATCGAATTCAAGACACCCGGAGAACTGTGCTCTTTGGATCCAGTGAATGTATGCAGGTACTTTAACCATAGATTTGAAGCTATGATGTCTTTCATCATGAATAAGAAGAATCCACCTCTTGGAGAGGTGTTGGATTTCTTCTGGAGAAAGGAGTACCAAGCAAGAGGTGCTCCTCATATACATATGCTGCTGTGGATCAAGGATGCACCTAAATTTGGAACAGATCCAGAAGACTTAGTGATGAGTTTCATAGAACAGTATTCTACATGTGCTGTTCCAAACGCAAAGGAGGACAAAAGCCTAAGAGAACAAGTTCTACGCTTCCAAAGCCATCGTTGCGGAAAGTACTGTCGTCATAAATTCAGAAACAAGGACAAGTTCTACACCAAATGTCGTTTCGCCTTTCCACGACCGGTGATTTCTAAAGGAAGAGTGAACAGTTTGATGTCTTCGCTGCGACATAATGTGATGAAGAAATCACCTAAAAACACATACAATTTGAAGAGGAATGAAGAGTCCAAGTACATCAACGACTACAACCCAGTGATTTTGTCCATGTGGAATGCTAACATGGATATACAGTTTGTGGCTGATAACTGTATGGCTGTGGCTCGGTATGTGACATCTTACATCACCAAAAAAGAAAAGACAGAATTGAAGGATATGTGGGAGGACATTTCCCATGAAAAGAGCCTCCGTAAGAAGTTGTACAGTTTCAGTCTGAAGATGTTGTCGCATCGAGAAATCGGAGCTTACGAATGTTCTGACCGGTTGTCTTCAGCAAGTCTCTATGCCAAATCTAGGAGTATCGTTTGGGCGAGTCTTGGTCTTGCTGCAACGCGTAATCGAGTTCTGAAACCTGTGCGGGAAATTGAGTATTTGGCGGAAAAGGAGCCAAACAGTACTGACATTTTGAAGACCAACATGTTGGATACATATTATCCAAATCGAAGCAGTCACCTTGAGAATGTTTGTCTGTATGAGGTTCTACAAAATTACATATTCAAGAGGAACATCAAAGAAGATATTGATAAAGGAGTGTATGCTGTAATTGGAAGTGAGGGATGTCTGGTCAAGCAAAGAAAATGCCACTTGGTAAACCATCGAAAATTGAGTGGCGAATCTCCTGAAAAAAAGGAGTTTTTCTATTTAGCACTTTTGCAACTTTTCAAGCCTTGGCGTGCAGAAGAGGAACTGCTTGGAGATTTCCTCTGTTACGAAGACTCTTTCACTGCCGCCAAGGAGACCATAGAATGTCCTGCTTTTCCCAAATATGTAGAAATGTTGAATGCGGAAATCAAGCAGGAAGCAACGATTGCAGCCGAGATTGCCAGAGACAGTTCTCAGGACAGTCAGAGTTCTGCTTCATTGAGTCAGGATCCACTAGGAGGACCTGTTATCGAAAATGAAGCTGCCACTGCCATGAATGAAGTGAAAAGAGCCATGGCACATGCTCAGGAGGATGCGGTTAACTTAGAAGACTTGGAAAGACAACTCAACGTTGAGCAGAGGAAAATATATGACGAAGTTACCAAGCAAATTGATCATGGATTAAGTCGTGAGAAGAAAGAGTGCTCATGTACGTCGTTGAAGCCTGTCCGACTGTACATGAGTGGAGAAGCGGGAACTGGAAAGAGTTTCCTCATTAAAGCAATTTCATGTTATTTGAAGGAAAGGACTGAGTCATCGCTGTCTTGTGTTGTCACTGCTCCAACTGGACTGGCAGCACATAACATTAAAGGTATTACTTTGCATCATCTACTGATGCTGCCAGTGGAGCATGATAACAAATTACAATACCACAAGTTATCTGGAGATGCTTGTTGTGAAGTTTCAAGAGTCTTGAGGAAAATGAAACTTCTTATCATTGACGAAGTAAGCATGGTTTCCAATGTCATGCTTGCCTTTGTGAATTTGAGAATGCAAGAAGTTCTTAAAACAGAGTATGATGTGTTATTTGGTGGCAAACACATCATTGTTTTCGGAGATTTTCTGCAGCTGACACCAGTGAAAGGACAACCTGTGTTCAAAATGCTCACGCATGAAGATACCAGGAAGTGCCTAGGGAGCATTGGCAACGTCAATATATGGTTAAACTTCAATTATGCTGAACTGCACGAAAATATGCGTCAGGCGAAGGATGAAGTTTACAAGAATATTCTACAAGATGTTAGAATTGGAAAAGTGACCGAGCATGGGAAAGAAGCTTTACATGCACGATTACTGTCAAATTTATATCCAGAACAAGACGTTGTGCCTGAGAATATTTTTCAGAAAATTACTGAGAAGAAATCTGGAATATGTTTGATGCCAACTCTTGCAGAATGTGCCATCTTCAACAACAAAATGTTGCATTTAGAAAACCAAGAGATTGTGAAACTGGAAGCTATTGACAGAGTAGAGCATATGGGATCAACAATTATTTTGTCTGAGAATTTGAAAACAAAATTGGATTCATTAGAGAAGACTATATCTAAAACTGCAGGTTTTGAAAAGACTCTGAATGTGTGCTTAAATTGCCGTATAATTTTAAGAAGGAATTTACATGTTGAAAGAGGTCTGGTAAATGGATCAATGGGTAATGTTGTTGATTTTGTGAAATACAGAAATAGAGATGGAATTGAATTTTTAAAAATTAAATTTGATGGCATTGAGGCAGTACAGCTAATTGGTCGTTGCTCTGCTAGATTTTTGCTTGTAAAAGACTTATATGTTCGCCGTAAGCAGTTTCCTGTTTGCTTGGCATATGCGGTGACAATCCATAAATCACAAGGTTTAAGTGTAGACAGTGCATTGGTGAATATTGGCAGTTCTGTGTTCAAGGAGGGTATGGCATATGTGGCATTGTCACGAGTTAGAACTTTATCTGGATTGTACTTGATTGAGTGTGATGTCACAAACATTTGTGCGGATCTAGATTGTGTTAAGGAATACAATAGGTTAAGAAGAGAGTATGCGCCACATTTGCCTCAATATCCTTTGTTTGAGAAACGTGTGGTAGGCCGGAAACGAAGAAATGTGACCAATACTAGGGAGGTTGTAGCAAAAAGACGAAAAGTTGATGAACCTGAAATTATAAGCAGAAAGAAAAAGGATTCTGTTGAAGATGTTGTTGGTTTTCAATTTGAAAACAGTTCTGGTGTCAACTGCTATGCTAATGTAGTGGTTAATGTTTTGTTTTCTCTAGAAAATGTAAAAGAAGAGATTGTGGTCAATTCGGATCACAGATTTTGCAGTTTGTTAAATTCTGTGTTAGAGAAATGTAGCACTGATAGAACAAAAATAGAAAGTGTGTCTGAAATTCGAAATCTGTTAGACAGATGTTCAGGTCAAACACAATTCTCTCAAAATATTCAGCAAGATTGTCAGGAGTTTTTAATGTATATGCTTGATGTATTGCATGCTGAAGGTGTAGATGTAGATCACCTGTTTGGGCTTTCTTATCAATGGCAGCATGACTGCGAGAACTGTAGGGTATCAAGTACTACTAGTGTAGACTCAGAAAGATTTATATATTTAACTTTGCCAGACAGTAAATCAGTGTCCTTTAATAAGCTAGTAAAAGCAGCTGATCACAACATGGAGTGTAGCCAATGTAAATCTGAAATGATGTCAACATTATTTATACGAACATATGGCCAGTATGTCATTTTAATGTTCCAACGATGTAGGCCTGATGGAACAAAATTGACAACTTTAATTAAAAATTTTGTGGCTTCACTGTTGTCAATATCAGGAAGGACTTTTGTAACTGCAGCAATTATATATCATGACGGTCCTTCAATAACATCAGGACATTACACAGCATATTTAAAGTCTAGAAACGGCTGGTCATTCTGCAACTATTCTGTTTTAACTTTCAAAAAAAAATTGCCGTATGACCTTAAAAATTCTTACCTGGTGTTTTTAAAACCAAAATTTTAGGGAAAGAATCTCGGGATGTGCTCTGAGGAATTTCAAGAGGTTCTAATGGCTCCTACACGATTTGGCCTTGAGGATAAGTGTAGTACAGAGACATAAGTTATTTTTGAGTATTAAAAAGTTCCTGGAAAAAAAGAAGATTTTCTTACAGAAAGTGGTGGGCACAGATTAGTTGAGGGACAACAGAGTATTTCCCAAAGCAAACGGTCTTCTTACCATAACACTTGACGTCATGGAAAAATAACTGCACTTTGAATGAGTTCAGAAAAACTGTTTCTTTTTTATAGGCTAATTCAAGCTGCGAATCAAAACATGGAATAGAGGGAATGTAAGTCTGCAATGCTGTCTAGATTATTGGTCCAAACTTTTGATTATAATGTCATTTTAAAAATCCAAGTATATAAACCTGATGAAAGTAAGTCTTCAACTTTAATTACAAATGTTGTGGCTACACAGTCATTGATTTTAGGAAGAACATTTGTAACTGCAGCTATTATATGGCATGATGGACATTTGACAAGATCCGCTTATTACACAGCTTATATAAAATGTAAAAAAAATTGCTGTTTCGGAAATTATTGCCATTTGACTATGATACAATGTTGCCTTTTTACTTAAAAATATTGTTACTTTCTGTTTTCAGAAAAGAGAATTTAGGGTAGGTAACTGGCGTATAATGATTCTGGGGGTTGATATAATTTTATCTACTGTTTTATATTGCTTTGTGATTAAAAGTGATGTAGAGAATTAAATAATTGTAGTAGTCATAGAGGTAGTGTAAGTCTGCTTCATAGTAAGCAGTATCAGTGTCATAGGAAATGTAGAACATGACTGAGCAAGAAGGGTAAGATATTACTAGTCTAGGATTGTGAAAGTGATCTTCAACGTTTTCTTTCTGAAAGTTGCGGAAATAGAAAATGACGGGATTTGCTTACAAGAATTCCAAGAGTTATAAATGGCTCTTACATGATTTGGCCTTGTGGAAACGTGTGGTAGAGAGCGAGAAGTCATTTATTGTATGTAACATATTTCTCAAAACGATGGAGGTTTTCTTTCAGAAAGTGGCGGGCTGAAAATAAAAACAGCACAACCGAGTGTAAGCTGTTCATAGGACATCCTTCGACGTCATGGAAAGTAAGTTACTTTTGAGGAGTTCTGATTTCTGATTGGTTATGTTATATGGGTTTTTTAAACACAATCATTTTGATTGTGTTTTTTTTCCCCGCTGTTATATGATGAATACCTTCAAGTCACTGTTTTTAGTGAAATTTGATACATTCTGAGAACAGCAAAAATAAACCATTTAACATGTATAATTAATTCTGTACTGTTTGTATTTATGATGTACATTTAGAACTGTGTAGGAGGCATGGAGAAGGTGAGGCTTCTGTAAGTGTCAAAGTTGTTGCATACAGTGCTCACATTTTACGTAGTCTTTCATATGATAGACTACATTTCCACAATGAGATACCTAAGCAAAGGAAACACAGGTGATGTGATTGTGGAATGAGCAAAAAAAATTGCACGTTTTTCTTTTATATTACCTGTGTTTCCTAACATTACACATCACATTGTGTAGATGAGGTTTAGGCCTGTTCCAGGAGACAGAGGAGGTCTGACATTTGTTCAAGAGTGCAGTGGGCATGACTCACTTCATTAGTAGGCCTGCACATGTATTATGTCCTCTATACTCTTCAACAAGCCTAAATTTCATCTGCAACCCTGTAAAGAAAAGAACTTTTTTTTAATGTTTTTGTTGTTTTATATATTTTTTTTATTTTTCTGAACATTTTTTGTTTTTTTTGTATTTTTTGAACAGTTTTATGTTTTTTTTGTTTTTTTTGGAGGGGAAACAACAAAAAACAGGCATTGGAAAGGGCTCAACAGGAGCAAAAAAAATAATTATTTTCTGGGGCGTTTAGAGCACTTGTGGTTTTCAAATGCTCTGTTTATTAAGTTAATGCTCATATTGCCACATGAGAGTAATGTACCGCAATATAAACAGACCATCTTTATGTGGACAAAGTTTTCCTGAATGTTTGGCACTGTTTCCCGTGCCTCTGGCCCCGACAGAGATATCTGTGCCGATGTCCTGGCCATAGGAGTTGGTGGGTTATCCTGAAGGTCACGCATCTCTGCCCGGCTGTAATTTAGTGGATGCCACCTCACCATGTGACGGTGCATAGTATAGTTGCCGTAACTATACTTCTTTTCTGTGCCTCTAGATAAGTCCTCTTTACATATCAGGCACGTCACATATCGAGCATTAACTTTTTTCTGTCCTTCAGGAAAAGAAAAAAACTGCCAAATGAAACTAGTTTTATGATGAGATACCCGGGGCACCTCTTGTAAAAACTGTGTTCCCTGTATCTCCTCTTCCTCTTCTTCATCCTCTTCCTCCTCTGTGTTGGTAATGAACTGTGGAGGTGGTCCTCTCTTCCTATGAGGAGGCGGTGGTGGTGGTGGGGGTGCACCAGCTGAAGCTACTAATGAAGCCATTGCTCAGTGATCACAAAGGGTCTTCCTCTCACAAAGATGAAAGTCAGAGTGAGGAAAGAAGGAGGGGTTTTCATCATTTTGGAAAAAAATAGGTCTAAACCAATGAAAAGTGTTATTTTTAGGTCACATGACCTAGCCTTACATCATTAGGAAACCAAAAGTGAAATGAACCAATGAAAAGTTTTATTAACAAGTCACATGACCTGTTACGCTTATGTTACGCGCTGCGGAACGCGCCCCGGATCGCTTCCGGGGAGCTGCGCTTCGCGCCTCGGTTCGCGCTCCGGAGCACTTCCGGGTGCGCTAACGCGGCGCGTCATAAGACGCATTACGCGGCAACGCAATACGTCGCGCTTTCGCGACGCGCCCCAGATCGCTTCCGGGGAGCTGCGCTTCGCGTCTCAGTTCGCGTACCGGAGCACTTCCGGGTGCGCTAACGCGGCACGTCATAAGACGCATTACGCGACAACGTGATACGTCGCGCTTCCGCGACGCGTCACGATGTTGATTTCTAACGCGGCAGTTGCGCAAACGGAACGTTTACTGGTTCGCGGACCGGGTCGCGGCACCAAATTGAGCAAACGGGAAGCTTCCCGGTTCGCGAACCGGGAGCGAACAAAAAAAAATAATAATAAAAAAAATTATTAATAAACATATAAAATATATTTTTTGATTTAAAGAAGAATACATTTTACAGCTATAGATATTAGCTTTTAAAAAACCAATGAAATTCACTGAAAAAACCATAGGTTATAGACCATATATAGTTAGGAATTAGCATTTACAAAACCTTGAAAATTCACTGAAAAAACCATAGGTTATAGACCATATAAGGTTAGGAATTAGCATTTAAGAAACCTTTTTTTTACTCACACAAAACCATTGAAATTCCATATATAGTTAGTTGTACTAACTATATATCGCGCACCCGCAATCCACTGCTGATCATGTCACATATTACATCATTCATGACATGGTCAGTGACATCACTGATGACATCACTGATGACATCTCAAATGACATCACTGATGACATCACTGATGACAACATCCAGTGACTGTATGTTTCTGTAAAGTTAAAATATGTCTTACATATTGAAGAATGAGTGGATGTATAAGTGTCTGGATGAAGGATTTAGTAGGTGCATGACTGACTGTATTTGTGAGTGATTAAATGTGTCTCACTGAGTGCATGGGTTAGTGACTAAACTGTCTTAATTTGTGCATCATTATGTCTGTTGTTCTGTAAACTGCTGCATGTGTTGATCAGTAGCTATATGAGTAACTATATGGGTTATTGATTGGTTGCCCAAGTATTTGTATGGGAGACTGAGTGTGTGTGTGGGTGGCTGGGAGGTGTATGACTCTGTGCATAGATGTGTGAGCAGTTGATTCACTAGATGTATGGGTTCAAAAGTGCATGTGGAAACAGCTGTATGGGCGGTTGACTGTGTGCATGAGTGTATTGGTGAGTGAATGGATATCTCAGTGCTACATGTCAAAGTAAGTACATATGTAAAACACAGTACATGTGAGAGTTGACATATATAAATAACTGTGCAAAAGAGCCAGTAAATGTGTGAGTGGCTGTATGGATCATTGTGAACTTGTATCAGGGATGGTATAAGAGAGTAAATATGTGTTAGTATTGGTTTGAATAAGTAAGGTGTGTATAACTGTATAGTTGAGGAAATGGAGGTGTGATTGATTCTTTGCATGACTGACTAGGTGTGTGAGTAACTCCATGGATGAGTGACAGTCTGTGAGTGTCTGTTTGCACTGAGTGTATCTAAGGTTATATTAGAGTCTGAAGAGGTTCATCGTATTATCACATGAATGATGTCATCAGTGATGTGATCAGTAATGTCAAATGAGATGTCATCAGTGATGTCATCAGTGATGTCATTTGAGATGTCATCAGTGATGTCATCAGTGATGTCATCAGTGAAGTCATCAGTGATGTCATTTGAGATGTCATCAGTGATGTCATCAGTGATGTCTTTTGAGATGTCATCAGTGATGTCATCAGTGATGTCATTTGAGATGTCATCAGTGATGTCATCAGTGATGTCACTGACCATGTCATGAATGATGTAATATGTGACATGATCAGCAGTGCATTGCGGGTGTGCGATATATAGTTAGTACAACTAACTATATATGGAATTTCAATGGTTTTGTGTGAGTAAAAAAAAAGGTTTCTTAAATGCTAATTCCTAACTATATATGGTCTATAACCTATGGTTGTTTCAGTGAATTTTCAAGGTTTTGTAAATGCTAATTCCTAACTATATATGGTCTATAACCTATGGTTTTTTCAGTGAATATATATTACCTACTGGCGGTCGCCAGTAGGTATATATAGTTAGGATTTTTTCTCTATGGGATTTTTGAAAATTCTATGTCTAATAACTTTGGCGTTTGTGGACGGAATTGGCTGAAATTTTCAGGAAAATGGAACATTTTGTTTCTGAGCAGCCACTGAAAATTTGAGGGGGTTCGTCAAGGGGGGGCCGAGAAAAAAGGGGGGTCCCAAAACACGTTTTTCCATGTTAATTTCCATAGGGCGGTTGGCCTCACTTTTAGCCCGAACGGCTGAATGGATTTGCATGAAACTTGACAAAATTGTAGGGACTGTTAGCCCGATGTGCCTTTGCTAGGTCTCAATATATGTGCTCCAGTGGATTTTGAGAAATTAACGTTCAAAAAAAGATATATATCTGTAAGCGCGCTCTGGGCAGCGCCCCGGTTCGCGTACTTGACGCGTAACGGAACTTCGCGAAGCGAAGCTGATTGGCTCTCCGGTGTCTGTCAACATTCTAAACAGTCCGGAGCGGCCGCCATCTTGTCTCTCGGTAGGATCGAGAGACAAGAGGAGGCCAAAGTGAAGGGGCAAATGACCATAAGGGGGCATAGTAGATCCTCCCTGACCCCCTAGGTTTGATGTGGAGGCGTTTTTTTCGTGGGGTGTGCCCGGTACGCGTAACGGAAAGCGGACTGGGGAGCGTACTACAAGGAAACAAGAATGATTGACTTTTAACTTATTGTATGTTTATAGACTTTTTTTTTTTTTTTTTTCTGCTGAGTGACGTCTCGGCCTATCTCCACGGGATGCAGTCCCTACCATCTCGGCGTTTAAGCCCAGGGGGACCGGTAGTGTGGGAGAGATAACGTCTGTTAACGTTCGATTCGAAGGAAATCAGGAAGTGTTGATAAACATTGTCTGCGCCATCTTGCCTTTTTTCAAATGCCACACTTTTGTCGTGCACGGCAGCCATTTTAGATGCCTTGACCAGACCCACTCTCTGCACGCTGTCGATCCTTAGCATGGCTCCCCACTCTCGCAAGCATCTCCCCCAGGCACTGGTCACCCCCGCTCTCTGTCTTATGCATGGGCAATAAACCTCCCCCCATCTGCGCTGCTCTTCCTTGAGAATCACACCCTGTGCCCGCCCGACACCTCCCTTTCGCCCTATTCACTACTGCACCCTCTGACACTCCTCTTCCTCTGTGTCCGATTGTCCAGGCCGGTCCCAGGCTATCACCTAGCCCTGCAGATGTAGTTTATGGCCCCAGCTGTAAAGAATCACCCCTCTTCAAAGGAGTTACAGTAGATCAAGGCCGCCACCCGATGAGATCCGTCACACCACACGCGTTCCTACTATCTGAAAACCATCCTGTATTGTGATTGGGGAGGGGACTGAGCCTGAAGCGGAAGATTCCAGGGATGCCTCTTTGTACATCAAAGTATTTACAATTATGTGTCACATTAAAAATATATAGCACTCCAACAAAGTAGTAGGATTATAAAACTTTAATAACTTATAAATATATACAACGCAACAAAAACAGTAAATACATTTAAACATTTTTTTGAAAAAAGAAGCAACAATGGTCAGTAGCTGTGTTTTGTGCGAATAGTCCCAAGGCAGCACAACGTGCTGAGTTCTGGACGGCACCCAGGTGATGTTACCTGGGTGCCGCACTGGTTTTTGGTATCCTACAATGCATCTCCGAAAAACGGCGTGGGGCGTCCCGGGGGGTGCGGGGGGAGGCCTCGTCAGTAGCGGTCTGTTGTGCGAATAGTCCCAAGGCAGCAGAACGCGCTGAGATGTGGATGGCACCCAGGTGATGTCCAGTAAGTTGCCGCACTGGTTTTGGTATCCTACAATGCTGCTCCGAATAACGGCGTGGGGCGCCCCGGGGGGGGGTGAGGCGGCGTGAACGGGCCTCCCCAGGTGGAGGCTCGTCTGCTGTAGTGGGGCGCCCCTTTACCGTTTCAGTTGCCATTCCGCCCGCTTTTGGTACACTGTGCCAAAATCCGCCATTCAGCTGAGTTGTGCCACTCTTGCGGTGCAGCGATAGGCGGCTGCCACAGGACTCTCAAAATGGCGGCAGGCTCTTTCCTTTTTGGGCCTGGTCCACTGAAATGGCCCTGGGACACCTTGGAACTCGGACGCTTGTCTGCTAGGTCTTGGACCCCATTCTCGAAAGCGTCCCCTCAGCCTTGAAGATTCTACAAAAGTCTTGGGGGCCCCCGACTCCTGCAGGCTTCCGGTGGGGAGCGGCTGCCATGATTGCTCGCGGAATGACCAAGACGGAGCCACGAGATGGTGGTGCTTTCATGCTGACGCCAGCTTCAGTCTGAAACATCCAGAAACAAGGTGGGGCTTTCATCGTTTGGGAAAAAAAAATGTTTTAATCCAATGAAAAGTGTTATTTTTAGGTCATATGATCAAGCCTTCCATCATTAGGAAACCAAAAGTAAAATGAACCAATGAAAAGTTTTATAAACAAGTCGCATGACCTGTTATGCGGCATAGGGCTATAAAAAGCGTAGAAAATCCGTTGGCACGTGAGGCGGCGTCAGTAGCGGACCGATGTGCGAATAGGCCGAAGGCAGCACAACGCGCCAAGATCCGGATGGCACCGAGGTGGTGTCCAGCAAGTTGCCGCACTGGTGTGGCCATCCTACAATGCTGCGCCGAAAGTCGGCGTGGGGCGCCCCGTTGGCCTGTGAGTTCGCGTCAGTCAGTGGGGGCTGTTTGAGGATCTGACTGCATTGGAAAGCAATGTGATGCTGTGCGTCGCCCCCAAGATGGAGGTTCCTCGGCTGCAGTGGGGCGCCCCTTGGTGTTTCACTCGGTATGCAGCTGAGTTGCGTGCGCACTTGTGGCGAATAGGCCGAAGGCAGCACAACGCGCCGAGATCTGGATGGCACCGAGGTGGTGTCCAGCAAGTTGCCGCACTGGTGTGGCCATCCTACAATGCTGCACCGAAAGTCGGCGTGGGGTGCCCCCTTGGCCTGTGAGGTGGCGTCAGTAGCGGACCGATGTGTGAATAGGCCGGAACCAGCACAAGGCGCCAAGATCCGGATGGCACCGAGGTGGTGTCATAGTTGAGAGTTCTGAGCAGCGCTTGTAACACTGTCTGAAGCTTATTTGCACCTGCTGCAGCTTCACTATTGCCCTGGTGTGGCCTAAGATCGCCCATGACATAGGCGGCCGCCTCCCGGGGTCCGGCGGAACTTTTTTCCTTTTCCTTTGTGCATCTTGTCCCACAATCCGTTTGACCTGAAGACACGACCAGGTCCCTGAATGTGTGCAGGGGGACGCTATTGATTGAATCAAAATGGCGGCTTCACACAAAGCTGACTCAAGCGTTGCTGCTGATGCTATACAGACAAAAACTGGTTTTCAGTTTGTACATTCTTCAGGATTTTTCCATCCAAGGCTGGTTGAGAGTTTGTAGAACAATGGTTTCAGATTTTCAACATACTACTCTTCAACATTCTTCCTAAATGTAACAATGTGAGACTCACTAGGAGAACGGTGTAGTGAGGGCCACAAACGGCTGTTTATCTTTCCTTTCAAAATGCTGTCAACAATATTTTCGGAATGGAAGACACCACAAGGCGCTGAGATTTGGTTGGCACCGAGGTGGTGTCCAGCAAGTTGCCGCACTGGTGTGGCCATCCTACAATGCTGCGCCGAAAGTCGGCGTGGGGTGCCCGAAGGGGGGGGCGGGGGGGGAAGCGGCGCAAACGAGCCTCTCCCGCTTCTCCATGTGGAGGCACTTCATCTGCAGTGGGGCGCCGAGATCCATATGGCACCGAGGTGGTGTCTAGCAAGTTGCCGCACTGGTGTGGCCATCCTACAATGCTGCGCCGAAAGACGGCGTGGGGTGCCCGAAGGGGGGGGGGAGGCGGCGCAAACGAGTCTCTCCCGCCTCTCCAGGTTGAGGCACTTCATCTGCAGTGGAGCGCCGTCTAGCTGAGTTTCGCCCGCTCTTGCTGCTACAGCGACAGGCGGCTGCAACAGGACTCTCAAAATGGCGGCCTGTTCTTTGGATTTGGGCCTGGTCAACTAAAATGGCCCTGGGACACCTTAGAACTCGGACGCTCGAATTTTTTTTCCTTTCCTCTACATGCAAAAAAGGTAAATGCCCGGTACGTTACCTGCCTCATCTGCCACGATGTACTCTCCAGAGGAACCGAAAAAAAATATAGTTATGGTAATTATACCATGCATCGTCATATGGAGAGGTGGCACCGATTAATTATAGTGCTGCACAAAAGAGAGATTTGGAGGACAACCCCCGACCTGCCAGTACATTCACCAAAGAAGTGGCACTGACAGCATCAGAGGCAAGGGAAACGGTCCCAAATATTCAGAAGAACTTTGGAAAGATTAAAATGACATGTTTAGATTGTGGCAAATTAATTTCATGTGGACAGATGAGTGTTACTCTAATAAATACAGCATATGAACATCATCATAGTCGATGGTTGGTGGAGACATTTTGACTATATCCTGGACCTGCCCGTCCTCGCCCAAAATGGCGCCGGAATAAATGGGACTCGTAACTCCTTGTTGTGTACTGGTTGCACAACCTTGATATCACGAGATACGTATGCAGTTTTGAAGCACATGGCGGGCGGGGACGAGAATTGATTGAATATTTCGACATCCCTATTGATATTAAGTTCTGATGTGTTATTGATTACTGTACTATTGAAAGTTCGAATTAACGTCACCCATGGTACTTGCCCGCAAATGTATATCTAGATTATTTTATTGTAACTGGCCCTGTCGTATTTTAATTATAAAATGTACGTCCACCGATTCCGCAACTGTTAGACACCTTAGTTCTTGCAACCTAATGGCCCGCCCGTTACGTTCCTCTACAGTGTAAATGTCTCCTCATCATATACGATTACAGTTTGCTCCGTGGCCGGCCCACGTGGTTATAGGCCCGTATTTGTATACTGACATTTTCACAATAAAGGTTTTTAAAAGAAAACATGGTAGTAGTATTTACATTGGTAAAGTTTTTAATAATAGTCACTGTTTTCTAATCAGTAAAAGGCAAGTGAAATAAAGCAGTCCAATTACATGAAGGGTAAAAGGTATAATACGCAGGAACGCAGTAAAGAGAAATGGTCAAGGGCTGTTGTGTTTTCTACTCCTGCAACATAAAGTGATCGATAAGAATCTGATATTCAGGCGTATCGGCGACTAAGACAGCAGGCCGAGCCTCTTTTGCTCAACGGCTCCGTCATGGGACGAAGAAACGCCCTTTTTCTCAAAAAAGGAATATATTTTACTTGCAGGACAGTTGTAAATTTTCTGGGAAAGTACATTAGCCTGGAACAATATAACATATATGTTTAAGAAAAAATAATGTTCGAAAGTAATAAAAAGTGTAATTTTTAGGTCATATGACAAAGCCTTTCATCATTAGAATAAGAAAAGTAAAATGAACCAATGAAAAGTTTTATTAACAAGTCACATGACCTGTTATGCTTACGTTACGCGCTGCGCGCCGCGCCCCGGATCGCTTCGCGCACCGGAGCACTTCCGGATGCGCTAACGCGGCGCGTCATATGACGCATTACGCGACAACGCAGGTCCAGAATATAGTCAAAATGTCTCCACCAACCAGCGGTCGGAACACAACCCCTTTCAGCAGGCTAAATAGTTCTGTTAAATGACAACAGAAGGGACAGGCAACAAGAACCATCAGTCAAAGAGGGGAGGGCAAGTTCTTCTCTACCGGGTCACGTTGGGGCGCTACCGGAACTGATCGAATTGGTAGTCTACAGTGTTTCTGGATGTTTCAGACTGAAGCTGGCGTCAGCATGAGAGCACCACCATCTCGTAGCTCCGTCGTGGCCATTCCACGAGCAATCATGGCAGCCGCTCCCCACCAGAAGCCTGCGGGAGTCGGGGGCCCCCAAGACTTTTGTAGAATCTTCAAGGCTGAGGGGACGCTTTCGAGAATGGAGCCCAAGCCCTAGCAGACAAGCGTCCGAGTTCCAAGGTGTCGCAGGGCCATTTTAGTGGACCACGCCCAAATCTGAAGAGCCGGCCGCCATTTTGAGAGTCCTGTGGCAGCCGCCTATCGCTGCACCGCAAGAGCAGGAGCAACTCAACTACATGGTGAGCGAGACGCTGTAGAGCGGGCGGTAAACAGCTGAATAGCGGAAGAGGCACAGTGTAGCAAAAGCGGGCGGAATGGCAACTGAAACGGTAAAGGGGCGCCCCACTACAGCGTGTCTTTAGGTCAAACGGATTGTGGGACAAGGTCAAGAATGGAAGAGACACCAAAAGGCAAAAAGTTCCGCTTGACCCCGGGAGCTGGCCACCTATGTCGGGGGTGATCTCAGGCCACACCAGGGCAACACGACTTGGGGAGGGGGCCGGAGCCAAGCGCCCCCTCCGAGTCTGCGCCATCACACCGTCCCTCGGGGGCCTCCGTCAAGCGGTTCAGGGAGGCACCGCATCACATTGTTTTCAAATGCAGTCACGTCCTCAAACAGCCCCCACTTACATTGAGAATAGTGAAGCTGTAGCAGGTGCAAATAAGCTTCAGGCAGTCTAACAAGCACTCCTCAAAACTTTGAACTATCAGAGTGCATGAGTTTCATGCTCGATCGATTGAGCTAGCCAGATCGGGCAACAAAAAGTATAAAATAGTTATGTAAATAGTTATTTACTAAAATGTTTTACCCTGTTACTTTGCTGGTGTGTTGTATATATTTGTAATATTTGCATAGAGTTTATCGTTATTTTGGGCGGGGTGGGTGGCGGAGCCGAGCTGTCTTGCAGCCATCATGGTGTGGAGCTCAGTTCATCTCACTAGTTTCGTATTTCTCATGAGGGGTTGTTCCTAATGTTTCTATTTTAGCGAGGTCAAAAAGAGATCCCATTAGTGGCCTACTGATTTTGCTCGATTCCTTTTGTTTTTACACGATTTTTCACTATCTGCAAAGACTAAACAGAGTATTGCGACTCTGTGCTTGTTTGTAAATAGAGAATGAACCAAAGAGAACCAATTCTAAAACAGTAAATGCTTGGATAACAATCAATCAAATGGAGAGAGAAGCAGGCACGACGGATTACAACGGGGGCAAAGGCCTGCGTTAACTACCCTTCACTATCTGCAAAGAGAGAGTACTCCTAATAGAAATGAGGGGGTGGGGGCAGCATTCAAAGCAGATCAGTGTGCATAAACACGAAAATGTTTTTACTTACCACGTACTTGACATTCGACAGCTTATGATATTTGCTATTAAAAAAACAATGAAATTCACTGAAAAAACCATAGGTTAGAGACCATATATAGTTAGGAATTAGCATTTACAAAACCTTTAAAATTCACTGACAAAACCATAGGTTATAGACCATATATAGTTAGGAATTAGCATTTAAAAAACCTTTTTTTACTGACACAAAACCATTGAAATTCCATATATAGTTAGTTGTACTAACTATATATCGCGCACCCGCAATCCACTGCTGATCATGTCACATATTACATCATTCATGACATGGTCAGTGACATCACTGATGACATCACTGATGACATCTCAAATTTCAAAGTTTTTTCAGTGAATTTTAAAGGTTTTGTAAATGCCAATTCCTAACTATATATGGTCTCTAACCTATGGTTTTTTCAGTGAATATATATATATATACATATATATATATACATGTATATATACAAATATATATATATACATATATATATATATACATATATATATATATACATATATATATACATATGTGTATATATATATATATATATATATATATATATATATGTGTGTGAACAAGACTACGTCAGTAGTCGAAACGTTGCATTTTGGAAGGCACAAGGACTGAATAAACATCTTGCCTGGAACGCGTGGGGTCTGTCTCTTCTTTCGCCGCTGTGCAGTGGAGGTTTGAAGATTTGTGCTGATATATATATATATATATATATATATATATATATATATATATACGCTCCTTCTTTACACCAAAGAAACGAGTCACTCTACAAGCGGGTGCTTTAAACGCAATGGTGTCCGCGATCAATATAACAGCTCCGAATTCCTAAAAATACCCAGCCGGGTTCAGGAAACAGCACTCTCGAGCACGGCAGTAAGTTAGCAGGGTTTTTTTTTAATTCAGAATAGACGCGTTTCGGGAGAGCCATCCCTTCGTCGGTATTCACATCTGAGAAACTGTATGCAGCGCCATTACCTATGTTTGTCACAGCCATAGACACAAACAAAGGACTACATCACAAGCGCATCGTTATGCGCCATCTTTGAATGTACAAATACAAAGGCTACATGAACTTGCTAGCAAATTAATTACACCACTAATCAAGCCGTGTATCGGCACAATCGTTATCTTAATAGTCAACCACATTGCATACATATTCGGGGACAATTTATATCCGAACTTTGTGGCTAAGATAACAAAAAACACAACTCCAGCCCCTGAATCAGGTCACATAATAGACATGAGAACATTGGGCAAATCTTGCCGTGAATCGGCAATGGCAGCCCCTTAGGACTGCCACAATATAGGTGTAACAGAAAATGCAGCAATTCACAGAGCAAATGTCACTAAAGGTAGCATCTTCAATCCTAAACCCGAAGTCTCTAAAATATAATGCATCTCAAAAACATGATTCTATATTTGTTTCATTTATCAAAATACTGTGATCCATCTTATCAACCCAAGTGAGAGGCCAGTTCTTCTCCCATATTCAAACCTTTAGGCGCCCTCGTCTCCAGATCTATGATATATCGAGATTCAAGTCTCCTTAATGCGAGCAATCTATTGCCCCCTCTCGGATTTTCTTCTACTTGATCCAGGCAAAAATACCTCAAAAGGTTCCTGTCACTATTATGTCTGATGGAAAAGTGACAGGCCACTGGATATGAGAAATCCTTGTTTGCAATGGCCCGCATGTGTTCCAATAGCCTCAACTTAACAGGATTAATGGTACTACCCACGTACCTTAATATGCAAGGGCATACTAGGCAGTAGACTGCATGGTCAGTGTGGCAAGACATAAATTTACTAATTTTCTTCCCTTCTTTACAGCCAGGGACCTCATAGCTCAATGTCCTTTTGCTTGCTGAACAGGCTTTACATTTTCCGCAAGGGAAGAAGCCTTTTGCATCCTTCAGTGTACCTCGTTGTTTATCAATAGGTTGTAAATAGCTATGAACTATTTGGTCACGTAGTGATCTCGCCTTCCTATATGTTATTAGTGGAGCGCTAGGGATATCAGACCCAATGATTTGGTCTGATTTTAAAATATGCCAGTGTTTAGACAAGATTGATCGTAGTTTATAGGAGTCCGCAGCATAAGGTGTTATCATGCGGAATCTTCCTTCTGTGGTGGAGCCTGATTTCTTAACAAAAAGACTAGTACGGGGTACATTCCTGACCTTATTCAGGGTCTCTCTAAGAAGATGGGGATTATATCCTCTCGTCACGAATCTCTCCACACATTCATTGGCTGCCTTTTCAAAATGCTCATTCTGACTACAATTACGCTTGAGCCGCAAAAATTCCCCGTACGGAATATTATTAATAAGTTTACGGGGATGGCTACTGGACGCGTGTAAAACGCTATTCCCAGCAGTGGGTTTGCGGTACAGTTGTGTACAAATGCGCCCATCACTGATACTCACTTCCAGGTCCAAATAATTGACCTTTTCCCTATTGATTTCACCAGTGAATCTCAGGTGATGTTCATTGTCATTGAGAATTTGAATGTACTGATTAGCTTCCTCGATCGATCCGTTCCATACCAGGAACAGGTCGTCTATGTACCTGCTCCATAACACCACTTTGGTGTTCAAGGTAGAAAGCCTGGGGGCTCAGGCTACCTGCTCCTCCCACCAGCCCACAAATAAATTCGCGTAGCTGGGAGCGAAGCAGGAGCCCATGGCCGTACCAGACAGTTGACGATACATAGTATCCTGAAAGAGGAAAATGTTATTGTGCAAGCAAAATGCAATTAATTCTAGCAGCATCTTATTATGCATTGCATATTTAAGCTCTCTCTTGTTAAGGAAGTACTCCACTGCGTGAAGACCCTGGTCGTGATCTATACAAGTATATAAACTTGTAATATCCAGAGTAATCAGTACATAAGATGGTTGCCAGTCCAAAAGTTCCACCTTCTCTATAAAGTCTGTAGTGTCTCTGATATATGATCTTAAAGACAGTACGAAAATAAACAGATGGTGGTCTAAAAATTGGAGAGATTCTCCGTCAATCCTCCCATGGAGGAGATTATAGGTCTCCCAGGGGGGTCATTGATGTCCTTATGAACCTTGGGTAGATGATAGAAACAAGGTAAAATAGGGTTAGTGGTCTTCAGAAAAAGGTATTCCTCCAGGTCTAGCATCTGTTTGTCAAGCCATTTCTTAAGTAAAACATGAAGATCATTGATGCTCACCAGATAATCTTGTTTCTTTATTGGGGCATAGCAAGAAACATCCTGTAGTTGACGCATCGCTTCTGCTACATATTTGGGCCTGGACATGATAGCGATGTTACCTCCCTTATCGGAGGGTTTACATACAATGGTCTTGTGTTCCATTAACGTTTTAATGGCTAGTTTTTGCTCCTTGGTGGTATTAAATTGTATCCTCTGATTCCTTTGTGTAGTTCTCATGGCCATCAGGTCCCTGATAACCGCATCAGAGAAAATATCAATTGGATCCACTGCAGTCTGAGGGACAAATTTGGAAGCCAACTTAAAATCACTCTTGGGTGCCACCTGGTCAATGTCAACATTCGCCAATCTTTGAGTGTTTAAATTTATTCGGAAGGTCAAGTTACACAAGTTTCATAAAACTAAGCCTACGGTCCAAGAAGTCAAGCAATTGAGACAAAGCAAAAAGGATACGGATCTTTTAACCGTGAATGATCTTACCGCCTGTGAAGTCCTACACAATTTGAGGCGAGAGTGTGACATGGAAACTGATACAGTGGCCAATACACTCACTCAAAGATTGGCGAATGTTGACATTGACCAGGTGGCACCCAAGAGTGATTTTAAGTTGGCTTCCAAATTTGTCCCTCAGACTGCGGTGGATCCAATTGATATTTTCTCTGATGCGGTTATCAGGGACCTGATGGCCATGAGAACTACACGAAGGAATCAGAGGATACAATTTAATACCACCAAGGAGCAGAAACTAGCCATCAAAACGTTAATGGAAGACAAGACCATTGTATGTAAACCCTCCGATAAGGGAGGTAACATCGTTATCATGTCCAGGCCCAAATATGTAGCAGAAGCGATGCGTCAACTACAGGATATTTCTTGCTATGCCCCAATAAAGAAACAAGATTATCTGGCGAGCATCAATGATCTTCATGTTTTACTTAAGAAATGGATTGACAAACAGATGCTAGACCTGGAGGAATACCTTTTTCTAAAGACCACTAACCCTATTTTCCTTGTTTCTATCATCTACCCAAGGTTCATAAGGACATCAATGACCCCCCTGGGAGACCTATAATCTCCTCCATGGGAGGATTGACGGAGAATTTCTCCAAATTTTTAGACCACCATCTGTTTAGTTTCGTACTGTCTTTAAGATCATATATCAGAGACACTACAGACTTTATAGAGAAGATGGAACTTTTGGACTGGCAACCATCTTATGTACTGATTACCCTGGATATTACAAGTTTATATACTTGTATAGATCACGACCAGGGTCTTCACGCAGTGGAGTACTTCCTTAACAAGAGAGAGCTTAAATATGCAGTGCATAATAAGATGCTGCTAGAATTAATTGCATTTTGCTTGCACAATAACATTTTTCTCTTTCAGGACACTAAGGGGTCCATTATGATGACGGGCGGACTTAGTCCGCCCGCCATCACATCGGGACTCGGGACCGCCCGCCTTAAGGGCGGGGGTCCCGACCAGGGCATTAGGATGCACCCGCCACACAGGCGGGCGCATCCTGTATGGGTGCTATTGCGGCGGGCGGAGCAGAAATCTCCGCCCGCTGCCATGTGTAAAGTGCACGTTGTGCATTTCAATGCACAACATGACAGGCACCACGAGGTGCCTGTTATGTTGTGCATTGAAATGCAGGGGGTACCATAGGTACCCCCCATGTGCACCCCCCACCCCCACGGAGTCCCTGGGAGCCCGCAACGGGCCCCTGCAGGGGGACTCCGCCTGCCTTTCCGTGGCGGCATTGCCGCCACGGAAAGGCGTGCCAGAATGCGTATTGTAATATGGCTGGCGGTGTCTAACAGACACCGCCACCATATTAAACATATTCCGCCCCGGCCGCAAGGCCACCGGGGCGGAAAACAGGCGGGCGGTGATTTTCACAGCTGCGGTCCCCCCGCCATCCTAATATGGCGGGGGGAGATTTGGCAATGGATGTCAGGCAGATTGCCTCCGCCAGGCCGGCGGTGGCTACCGCCAGCCTGGCGGAGGCAATCCGCCCGACATCATAATGGACCTGTATGTATCGTCAACTGTCTGGTACGGCCATGGGCTCCTGCTTCCCTCCCAGCTATGCAAATTTATTCGTGGGCTGGTGGGAGGAGCAGGTAGCTTGGGCCCCCAGGCTTTCTACCTGGAACACCAAAGTGGTGTTATGGAGCAGGTACATAGACGACCTGTTCCTGGTATGGAACGGATCGATCGAGGAAGCTAATCAGTACATTCAAATTCTCAATGACAATGAACATCACCTGAGATTCACTGGTGAAATCAATAGGGAAAAGGTCAATTATTTGGACCTGGAAGTGAGTATCAGTGATGGGCGCATTTGTACACAACTGTACCGCAAACCCACTGCTGGGAATAGCGTTTTACACGCATCCAGTAGCCATCCCCGTAAACTTATTAATAATATTCCGTACGGGGAATTTTTGCGGCTCATGCGTAATTGTAGTCAGAATGAGCATTTTGAAAAGGCAGCCAATGAATGTGTGGAGAGATTCGTGACGAGAGGATATAATCCCCATCTTCTTAGAGAGACCCTGAATAAGGTCAGGAATGTACCCCGTACTAGTCTTTTTGTTAAGAAATCAGGCTCCACCACAGAAGGAAGATTCCGCATGATAACACCTTATGCTGCGGACTCCTATAAACTACAATCAATCTTGTCTAAACACTGGCATATTTTAAAATCAGACCAAATCATTGGGTCTGATATCCCTAGCGCTCCACTAATAACATATAGGAAGGCGATATCACTACGTGACCAAATAGTTCATAGCTATTTACAACCTATTGAGAAACAACGAGGTACATTGAAGGATGCAAAAGGCTTCTTCCCTTGCGGAAAATGTAAAGCCTGTTCAGCAAGCAAAAGGACATTGAGCTATGAGGTCCCTGGCTGTAAAGAAGGGAAGAAAATTAGTAAATTTATGTCTTGCCACACTGACCATGCAGTCTACTGCCTAGTATGCCCTTGCATGTTAAGGTACGTGGGTAGTACCATTAATCCTGTCAAGTTGAGGCTATTGGAACACATGCGGGCCATTGCAAACAATGATTTCTCATATCCAGTGGCCCGTCACTTTTCCATCAGACATAATAGTGACAGGAACCTTTTGAGGTATTTTTGCCTGGATCAAGTAGAAGAAAATCCGAGAGGGGGCAATAGATTGCTCGCATTAAGGAGACTTGAATCTCGATATATCATACATCTGGAGACGAGGGCGCCTAAAGGTTTGAATATGGGAGAAGAACTGGCCTCTCACTTGGGTTGATAAGATGGATCACAGTATTTTGATAAATGAAACAAATATAGAATCATGTTTTTGAGATGCATTATATTTTAGAGACTTCGGGTTTAGGATTGAAGATGCTACCTTTAGTGACATTTGCTCTGTGAATTGCTGCATTTTCTGTTACACCTATATTGTGGCAGTCCTAAGGGGCTGCCATTGCCGATCCACGGCAAGATTTGCCCAATGTTCTCATGTCTATTATGTGACCTGATTCAGGGGCTGGAGTTGTGTTTTTTGTTATCTTAGCCACAAAGTTCCGATATAAATTGTCCCCGAATATGTATGCAATGTGGTTGACTATTAAGATAACGAGTGTGCCGATACACGGCTTGATTAGTGGTGTAATTAATTTGCTAGCAAGTTCATGTAGCCTTTGTATTTGTACATTCAAAGATGGCGCATAAGATGCGCTTGTGATGTAGTCCTTTGTTTGTGTCTATGGCTGTGACAAACATAGATAATGGCGCTGCATACAGTTTCTCAGATGTGAATACCGACGAAGGGAGGGCTCTCCCGAAACGCGTCTATTCTGAATAAAAAAACAACCCTGCTAACTTACTGCCGTGCTCGAGAGTGCTGTTTCCTGAACCCGGCTGGGTATTTTTAGGAATTCGGAGCTGTTATATATATATATATATATATATATATATATCCTGTCCTGCTCTCCATGGTCTGCCAAATGCTTCCGCACTCCCTAGCTGGTGCACGTCACGCGCGGGCAGACTCGCGTTAATATCTCTGCTACTGTCCCAAATTAGACCCGCACTCTTGGGCGGTATATATATATATATATATATATATTATATGATCCAAGTTGCAGCCCAGGGTTTGAGCCACGTCGGTAACAATGTGTCCAGTTTTTCCGAAACAAAAGAAAGGGTCGCACACTCCCAGGATTTAGATTCAATGGCAATTTATTACAGGGAGATTTCTGCCATGCCCAACGCGTTTTATTCCTGCTCCTCGGACCTTGATCACAGGATAATGATACAGTTGTTACAGGGCATCATTTATTGCAATGGCTAACAGTAACTTCCTGTCGTGTTTTAGCAATGCATTATGGTCATTGTGGTTTTCTATGCTAATTAAAGTGCTTGATGCTTGTAAAAAATGTGCAAAAAAAGTGTGCCCTGTGTATAATAAAACACTCTCTTTCAAGAGACAAATTATGAGGCAATTACTTTTTGAAACTATAGCCAAAATCATTTATTTACAATCTCTCTGGTGTACTTTTAAAAAGTCTATTGAGAGTTCCTCTGGTGGACAATGTTTTTTTTTAGCAAAGCGAGCTTGTCTCTATTTTCAATCTCTGCAGTGAGTTATTTGAAATCAGTTTAAAGTTCCTCTGGTGGACAATATTTTTGTTTGGCGAGGTGATCTCATCTCCGCATTTCCTTGGCTATTCAATTTGCCTTTTCTTTGACTTCTTCTTTTATTTTATTTTCCTTTTCCCTTGCTGTTTTTTCTTGTTTTCTTTTTCTTTTTTAGTGTTCTCACCGTAGAGATTGAAAATAGAGACGAGCTCACATACCAAGGCATTTCCTTTCACACTTGAAATACTTGTATTTCCCACTAGTGGGACCTCACAGGTGAGTTCCTTTAACTGTGTGCGTTGTGGAACATGGAGTGCCTCGTCTTCCATCCAATTTTTATAATTATTCTTAACCCTCCAGTGGGCCACCAAAAATATTTGCTCAGTTACAATTTGCGATTTGCTGTTTCCGCTGCGGGCGTTGAACAGTTCTATGCCCCTTTTCATTTTGGTGGCGGTGCAGCCTTCATGGCCAGACTGCCGTAATACCGCTTCCCAAGGTTGTCCCCAAAAGAAGGAGCACTCCACAGCAAATAACCATTCTGAGTTCTTTATTCACGAAACTGGCATTTGTCTTCTGTTGTAATTCCAACCTGACGCATTTCGGGTCAACAGCCTCATGGCAGTGGACGTATCCACATTCTTGAATATACTCTCAATAAACAGGAGTTAACAGCAGATAAATTATTGAGAAAGTAACAAAAAGCCTAAATCAGTTTATTAGACATAGACATCTTTTATGACTGGATGTCCACACTTGCTAATAATTTAGTACCTGCGCCGCACCTAGTAAAGTTCTCCTTGGCAAAAACTCTGCTTCCTGGTACACTTCTCAGCTAAAAGAATTGCAAGGCCAATGAGAAAACTTGAAATGAAATGGAGGACAAACTATAAATCTGAAGAGCTTATTATTTTTAGAGCAGCACTCAAAAATTATCATCAAATCAGAAAAGAAGGCCCATTACATCAATCTCATCAAGCAGGCAGCATCTGATCACAAAACGATCTTTAAAATTGCAAAATCCTTTACTCACCCCAAGATGCTCGATCACAAAATTCCTACGTCACAAAAACTGTGACCAGATCTCTGATTACTTTGATGAAAAGGTCAAAGACCTACAAAAAGATTTTAAGTCTACCGATATACTACCTGTAGAAAGAGCTGATTTGCATCTGGAAAACAGACAGAGGCTTAACTGTTTTAAGGAGTTTACCCTTGAACAGTCCAAACAAGCTATCTTTGCATGTAAATCAGGTTCTCCTTTTGACCGCTGCCCCTCAAAAATCATACATGCGCTCATCGACATTGTGAATCCAATTATTAATCAAATCATAAACTCCTCTCTTACGCAAGCAACTGTACCCGAAAAATGGAAAATCGCCTCAGTGAAACCCCTTAAAAAAAAACATCTACCGAACCCAACAACCCTCTCCAATCTTAGACCCATCTCTCTGCTTCCATGTTTCAGCAAAATAACTTAGAAGTTAGTAAATACGCAACAAAATTACTTTTTGCTGCAAGCCAACATTCTACATCCCAGGCAACCAGGGTTTAGGTCTGGTCATTCAACAGAGTCAGCACTGCTACATACTATGGAAACAATAACATTTGCCCTGGATCAAGGTAAAACTGCAGTACTGATTCTGTTTGATCTATCGGCAACTTTCGACATTGTCTCCCATGACATCTTGGGAGAACAGTTAAATAAATACGGCATCTCACACAAAGCGTTAGCTTGGCTAACATCATTCCTGCAGAATAGGAGACAAATAGTAACCCTCTGCAATTACCAATCAACTTAGGAACAGCTGCTCTCTGGTGTTCCTTAGGGCTCTGCCCTGAGCCCAACACTTTTTAATATATATGGGGGCATTCTTTGACATCGAGTTTGTCTGCTATGCTAATGAAACTCAGCTTATCCTAACTTTAGATAAAGAGTCCACTGCAGCAGAAGAAAACTTTCAGCGATGCCTCTCCGCTATCTTTGAATGGATGAAATCTAACCACCTCAAGTGCAACAGCCAAAAACAGAGATCATGGTCAGGACGAGAAACAAACCTTATTTTACCCAACGTGCTCTGAGATCCTCATCTGAAAATTTCCTAGTACTTCTCCGCTTTCATCTGACATCCAGAGGGAGAAAGTCAATGGCTGTCCTTGGAACAAAAGCTTGGAATTGCCTACCCACCCATTTGACACTTATGCAGTCAGAACCCATGTTCAAGAAACTGTTGAAAACCTGAATTTTCGCAGCCACAGATTTTCTGGGACTATCACTTATCTGACGGTTTTCTTGTTTGAGACTACTCTCCTCCACACCTCATTATACCCGCTTTTAGCCCCAAGAAGCTCCTTGGAGTGAAAGCTGCGCTATATAAATGACTTTGTTCATTCATTATCCCAGTTTGCCACCTGGTAACAAAATTGATATGTTTCATGAAGCAATAGTCAAAAACCTGTACAAAATTCAAAAATGTATGAACAATGTAACCCCCAAAGAAAGAACAGCCCTAAAACAGCTACGAGAGGATGACTCACTTGAGATAATAGCTGCAGGATGCAGATAAAGTAGGGTAACATTATCATTCTGAATAAATTAGAGTATATAAAGGAAGCTAAAAGACAACTAAGTGGTACAGCTGTTTAACAACCAACCCAACAAAACAGATTAAAGAAAGATTGACATCTAATTTAAGGTAAAGGGTGGATCACAATCTCATTGATGAAGCAGAGTGTAAATATCCAACAACAGAATATCCTGTTATAGCTATGATATATTTACTACCCTAAATACATAAAAGTAGCAAAATCCACCCAGAAGGCCTATGGGTTCTGCCAAGGGATCCATTTTTTAACCAGTCTCTAACTATATTGATTACTTTCTTGCTCCTCTAGTCAACGACCTAAATTTATATTTAAGGGATACTTTGGATCTGTTATAAAAATGTGATGGTATATTTTGGCAATCAACATATAAGCTTGAGACTATAGATGTGATATCGCTAGATACGAGTATAGAACATGAAACATGTCTTGTAAATATTTTTTAGGAAAAGGGAACATACAATTTTATCAGCATAATGAAATGTTATTAGAGACCATATCAATGTGCCTTCCCAACAAGTTTTTTTCTGTTCAACTTGGAGATTTTTAAACAATTGTGAGTGCATGCCATGGGCTTTTCTTTCTCACCATATTACACAAACACTTAATGGCAAGGTGGGAACAGAAATTTGCTTGGACACCGGAACATGACAAATACACTGAAAAGGCAATAATGCAGTTTCATTTTATAGATGATCTCTTTTTAATTTCGAATGGCACAAATGAAGAATTTGAATGGTATTTTAAATATTAAATATTAACCCAGAAAATGTCAAACTAACATTTGAAATCAGTTCCAACAAAGTACATTTTTAGACATGGAAACACACTACAAACTACATTTCACAAAAAAAGACATCAACAAATTATATTTTGCATGCAGAGAGCTTCCATCAAAGAAATCTCAAATGGGGCATCCCTTATGGGGAGTTTTTAAGAATCCACAGGAATTGCTCTTCGAATGGGGGATTTAAAAAAACACAATCAAGAAGCACAAAAGAGATTCAGCAGTAGAAAATTTCCAAAAAAGATGGTAACTGCAGGCCTCCTGAGAACAAAATTTAAGGAAAAAGGACAGATCCTACATGGACCAAAAGTCATGGAAAATAACTGAAAAAATCATAAGATTAATAACAACATATTCTGCCAAAACAAATAAACTATCCCAAATTTAAAGAAACATTGGGGAATATTAGAACTGGATTCCACGTTAGCTGAAATAGTTGGAGATCCTCCCAACATTACATATAGAAGGGGCACCAAATTTTAAATATAAGCTCACACCTAGCCATTTTAAATTGAGTCATAAAAAACATGATTAAAATCAAATGGTTTCAGGTCGTGCAATAAATGTTAAGCTTGCCAAATTTGCAGAAAACAAAAAGCAAATTATGTTAGAAAAGGGGACACTGGAAGATTAAACAACATATAAACTGCACACGTAATTTGTGATTTGTATAATAGAGTCTGAGCAGATGAAATATGTTGGAAGCAAGACATGTGAATGGAGGAAAGTATTATGGAACATATCAGAGTCTCATCAATTAGGGATTGCAGTAATGTAGTTGCTAAACACATGGAAGAAATTAACAATAGCAACTGGAAAGAATTACACAATTGAACAAATTGCGGTGTCAGAAAGAGGAGCCACAGTGAAAAACTCCTAATACAAAAGGAGTCAAGATACATGTTATCATTGAGGATTTTGAATCTGAAAGGTTTGAATCACAATGAGGAGCTTTATGTACATCTATAAAGGAATTGGGAGGAAAAGATAGAAGAACAAATATGACAGAGAAACCAGCTAAAAAGATGCTGAGCTGTTCACCAAATAATGAAATGGTAATAAACTGAGATTAAGACACAACATCATGAATAGATTAAAAGAAATTTGAAACTATGTCTCCAAACAGGAAAGCCACTAGAGGTGAAAATAAAGAATACAAAATAAATTATTATATTAAAACACCCATGGGAGGGTAAACAATGTTTTGAAAGTTTAGAAAATGATTAAATCAGGAGTATAATAACAAAAAAGAAAAGAACACAAGAAAGAAGAGAAAAGGGAAAAAAGACAAAAAGACAAAACAAAAAAACGGAAAACAAGAGACATGAGAAGGCATAAGATCACAGCCCACTGGAAGGCGTAGAGCATAGACAAAAAACAAATTCAATAGAATTTAACCACATTGAAAATTATGAATTGAAACAAGGAAAAATAAGTTAGGCATAGAAAAAAGTTGGCAAAAACAATGTAACTTACAAAAGATGGAAATTTGCACCAATATTGATCAAAATAATGTGACTTGAATAATATTTAAAAATTGTATTATTGCCTCATCCAGAATAAAAATATGAACTTTTAATCCTGTATTTATTCACAATAGTGCATTTGCACATATGCTCTTTGCACTTTCGATCATACATTGCACTAAAGCACAACAGTAACTTTAAAACATTTAATCCCTGAAAATGTTAGAAACTACATCATGCAATGCAGGTTGGGAAATGGCGCCATCTGGAATAAATGTTTCACAGGATTGATGGGAGGTAACCCTTGATCAATGTCTGGGATGAGATCTAAATGCGTTGGTTGTTTTTACTCACAGTAAACATCGAGCAAGACAACTTTCCGTGAGTGTAATCCCTTATTCTGGTCCTGCAACTGCAGGTTCTGTGATAATTACCGCTGTGATTCTGTCCGGGGAGTAACGCACCACCGACATTGAGAGCGCCACTTCCGTCCACCTGGAACCAGCATGTCTGACATATATGTATATATGTATATATATATATCTCCTACTGGGTTTGTTTGGCGAATCCTCGTGAAATTCTCAGCCCCGGAGACAGCCACCTGCCTGGGACACTCCGCTTCTAGCAGGCGAAAATGGAGAAAGGCTGTTGCTTGATGGAAGCGGAGCATTCATCTATTTCCCTAACCGCTATTAGACAAATTACTCTCGGACACAGGGAACTGCATGCTTTGCCACTTCATGTGTTTGAAACCAATGGCGACTCCGTCAGGAAGCAGGGAACCAGCAGGGCCTCAGGGGCCTTCAGGCCTTGTGGTCCCAATACAGACAGGGAACCCAGAGAAACATGGCCAGGTCCCGGGTTATGGGGTCCCCAGCGCTGAGATGTGATGTCACTGACTATGTCATTAGTGATGTAGAGGGATAAAATCGATACTCTACATTTATCGCAATCTTTTGTGTTAGCATGATGTATCTATATTCGTATGTATCTATATTCATACTATCATAGTTTAGATTAATTAGTTATGTCAATACAGGAACTCCTTTCCTGCTCTTGCATTATGTTTCTTTGTACGCAGACTAAGAATCAAACAGACTCCATTTTGTTGTACATGTATTAGACTCGGACGGTGGTCACGTGCCACCCTTCAGCAGCCGAATAAGCCCTGTTAGTTCAGTTATACAGACAGCTGAATTCCTACTATTCTTTCTTGTTCTGAGACCAAAGGTCGCATCTGGTTTCAGAGGTGATAAGCGCATTCCTGGAGGCGCCGTACCCGTGCTCCCAGGCAGAGAGACGAAAGGGAGTCACCCCTCCTGACCCTCCCCAATAATAGCAGAAGCAGACATCTAACGAGCTTTGTGTGCCATATATGGTCTTTCCTTTAAGCTACTGTGCTTACCGGTACTTTTCCATGTATGGTCATCTCATGTAACGCAATGAAGGTATAATTGCCATGTATTGAGTATGAATCGTCAGTCTTCTCCAAGCACTGGCTGGGTGACATCGGAGGGGCTCCTCTATAGAGTATAGGTTGTCTAATAAACGATTGACTTTTCTTCACTGCCAACTGATTGATCATTTGGTAATACGATAAGTGGGGGCTATTGGCAGGTATACCTCCATAGATTACATAGATTATTTTTGTAATACGACAGTTGGCGACTCTGGTGGGACTCCGCGTTTGGGGTCGTATTCCCGTAGCACGGGGTGAGAAAGGACAAATGAAGGGGTACTCTGGTCGAGGGGGTGGACTGACTAACGATTTTGGCTGAACTCCGCTCTCACGATCAGAGAGCCCCAGCTGCTAGTGACCCCTCGCCGGATTCCTACGGGCGTAACCCAGGAGCTGACCATGTTGGTCTTCAGGAGTGGGCAGTGGAGAAAACACAATCATACCGGTGTGCACCAGGTGAGTGTATTGATTTGGTGTCTTTGGATTACGCTGTTGAGCGGCGTCTTGGAAACAGTTAACTGTATTTGGCTGGTGGTTGGCGTACCACGGAGAACTTTGGAGGTCTGACGGGGTGGCATTGAGGCTGCACGTGCAGATGCTCCACAGACTTGTTTGGTGAATAATAGAGGTTTTCGATCAGACGCCTTGGTGTGGCACGTGTGGTGCGCACCCGGCCGGACTGTTCTCGGAAAGGCCCATGGTTGCAACTGGGTAGCCTTTTGGACACATCTGAAGCGGCGCTAAGGCAGCGGGCTCAGTCAGAATAGTCCTGAAGGTGAACCAGGGAGATCGCGGGATGGTCTGTAGGCCGGTCTGTGGTTAGTTCCTGTCTGATGGCCTCTTGGTAGTCTCAGGACTGCCTGTTTCTGGTATCTATTGGTCTGGTGGTTGAAATCTACGAGTTCTCCACGAACGAGAGTTGACGGGCTCCGTTCTTTGGTTGTTTGGTTTTGGAAAAATACATGTAAACGTAAAATATTGTATGTTATGTTTGTCCTTTTTATGTTTCAGATCCTGTTTGAGGAGTGATTGAGCATGAGAGCTTGTGAGCCAGTGTATTGTGGATAAACAAAATGCAGTGTTTTAGTAAAATATGTTTTGGATGTTGTTGCCGCCGTAAGAGCGGACGATTGGATGAAAGCCAGCCTGCTCCGCCAGAGGGCAGCCCAAATTTTGATATGTATGTAAAACATGGCCATACGCCTATTTTGTTTCATAATTTATGGCACAAATATAAAAAGGATAACGTGGAATTACAATGACCCTTAACTGGATCATTTGATGAGAAAAAGATACAGTATCTACAGGATCGATTGTTCGCCAAAAGAAGCCGGCAGGCTATGTTCGATACTTTAAAGCTGTGGCAGAAAGAGGCGAAACGCCGTCGTATAAGGGAAGAGAAGTTGCTCAAAGTGAAAAATGGTCGGACCATAACCCAGAAGGCTGTAGCATATGATAGGGAACAAACTGAGAAAAACGTTGAATGTATAGATAGACAGTTTAGGTTACAGGCGGATAAAAGTTACACAGCTCGAACTGAGCCGGACGATGAAATTGAGGACCTATTGGATGTGCGTCCCCCGCCTCCTTATGCCCCGCAACGAGTATACCCCGCGATACCACTTGTAATGGCCCCCGCCTCGTCCGCCCCACAAGCCACGGCCCCGGCCGTTACTGCAGCCTCTACGCCTATGGGGCCAACTTTCACTCCCGCTTCCCCAGTACCAGCCACGGCTACATTATTGACCAGTGGCCCGTCTCCTCCCATTATGTCCTCTGTAACATTAGCATCACCGGCCTCGGCCTGGCCTTCTCTGTCGGCCACGTCGACTCCCGTAATGATTGATTCGACCCCCTCCCCCGCAATACGGTGGGCATAAGGGAGAAACAGCTGGTAATAGATCAAGCATCCCAATGGGTGCGGAACGCCATCTATACAATTACAGATATATGGGGGACAATGAAAGATTATGAACCAGTCATGCAGCAATATGCTTTAGAAACTATGGCCAATCGTTTAATTTCCCTATGGGAACAATGTTTTGCAGATGGAAGAGCCCCACAGGTCCTATATGACATTGTGGACCGGGCACACAAATGTGAATAAGGATTAGAAGATGTATATGGGAATCTGGTGACCATAATGAAGTATCGGGAAAGGTTGTTCACTAAATGCCCGAGTTGGGATACTCAACATCCCATGCGGGAAGTTCATCCGATCTATCACCACGAAATCCCTGAGGTCAGGGACAATGGTAATCAAATCATTCAAGCTCGCGATGAAGCCAGATTCCAAGAACAATGGGTTTATACCCCTTGGAAAAGAAGCAAGCTTCTTTCCCTGAAGTCCCAGTTACCCGACCCTCCGAAAAATCCCACTGCTTATTATAAGGAACTTACTGAGGCCGCTTCGTCGGCCGTGATGATCTTAGCTGATATAGAATTCTTTTTTGGGATACTGGTCCCTGTCGATGTATGGCGACAGGTGCATGATCATCCTCACATTAACGAGTTGGGAGGAACTTGGGATCAAATCAAAGACTGGGACAAGGATCGGAAACCCAGAGATAAACCAAGCCCGGAAATGTTAGCTTTGCCGGGTCAGATAATCACCTATATGCATTCTTTAATTCCACCCCGGAAGGTGGATTAGGATAAACTAACCACTTACAAACAGAAGAAGGATGAGAGTGTGTCTGACTTCTTTACTCGATTTGAGGGGGTGTTCATTGATTTTAGTGGGCAAGATTTGTCAGTGGAATGTGGGATAAGATTATTCGTTAATCGTTATGTGACTAATCTGTTGCCCGAAATATCTGCCCGGCTCCAGGCAGCTGAAAGCACTTGGACCACCTCTACTCCTTCTGTTATTTTGAGTATGGCCCAATATTATGAACATAGGGAAAACGAGAGCAAAGATAAGTCCGACAAAAAAGATGAAGGATCTTAAGACTCGAGTGTTATTACAGCAAGTAGCTAGAGGACGGGGTAGAGACGGAGTGGGAAGAGGGTTTGTTCCAAGAGGGGTGGGAACAGGACGAGGAGGAGGTCCAGCTGTTACTTTGGGAGCAAACCAATGTGCTTATTGTAAACAGGAATGGCATTGGCGAGCTCAGTGGCCTTTCCTCTTAGCACAAAACGGAGCTGTGAGAGGCAGGGGGAGAGGACGAGGAGGAGTTGATCGAAGTGACATGAGAAGAGAAGAGGTGACACGAGGTGAGGCAGGGGGAAATTGTTTTGATAATGCAAAGTGGAGGCAGTACTATAATGAAGATTATGGAACTGACGGGCCAGATAGGTATTGCTATGCATAGGACAGCCACAGACAGAGTAGGGGCCAAGTGGCAGTACCCGTTGACCAGAGAGGACCTTATGTTAAAGGGCATTTAATGGGGACTGTTGAGGATTTTCTAGTAGACACGGGTGCAATGAATAGTTCGATTGCTCGTTCACTGGTCCCAGAGGCTGCTCTGTCCGGGCAAAATAATGTTTCAGTCGGGTTTTCTGGAATCACGGTAGTAAGCCCCATTTCTAAGCCTCTCCCGCTCAACATAGGTCCAGTCACTGTGGATTCCCCATTTTTGTTGACGTCACATTGTGGGGGAAATTTATTGGGATTGGACCTGCTGAAGAAATTACATGCAAAGATTTATTGTTCTCCTGATAGAGTGTATTTAACTATTCAATAGCCTGGTCAGCACACTTGGCAGAGTTTTGCGAAAAATTAACCCCTTATTCCTGAGTTGGCTGTCATTCCATCTACATTGTGAGCGACTGGTGATACGGATGTTGGCCTTTTAAATATTCAGCCAGTCTCTATCACTTTAAAACCGAATGCTCGTCTGCCCCGTATTCCGCAGTACAAGATTTCACCGGCTGCTGGGAAGGCATTGTTGACAATCATACAGGATTTAATCAACGAAGGCGTAGTGGAAGAAACGGTTTCTAATACTTGTAATAGCCCTATATTACCAATTTTGAAAAAGGCCCCTACAGGAAGAGGCCTTGATTATGCTGATACTTATCGTTTTGTAATTGACCTATGCGAAATTAATAAAGTAGTAGTGCCTCAATACCCAGTGGTCTCAGATATCACAACAAAAGGGACATGGCGGCGAGCTGGCGCCGGTCGCGGGAACCCTTGATCCGACCAGGAGATTACCTCGAGCCAACTGACTTTCAATGATGCAGACGGATACGATTCCGGCGGTGAGAGCGGGGGTCTTTTCTGCACCCGTAGCGGGTGTCATGCGGCTGACTTTTCTTTTGTTTTTGGTTTTTGTTTCTCCCTCGTTGCTTTGGTTTTGGTTTTGAGCCGGGTCTGCGTCGGCGGAGCCGGGCTTTGAGACCCGGGAAGGGAGACTCACATGGGGACGAAGAGGGAGGTGGAGGCGGAGTCAGAGGCGTTAGAGGCATTCGAGCTACACGGAGGCCACGGACGATATCGGGCAAGATTGTGAAGGAGGATCAGGGCAGCGGTGGCGAAAATTGATTTCCGTGCCCCTGAGGGGCGAGGAGCTGCTGCAACATGGTCAGTGGGGGTAAGGGGGGACTGTATGCAGCGGTTTGCTCGAGAGGGCATCAGCATTTCATCGCAAAGGGAGCTGGGCGCTTTCCAGGTCCTGCCTATGGAAAATGACTCTCCTGACCCAGGGTTTGGTAGTGTTGGTACGGTTGTGAGACAGGGTCCAGCCGTGAGTCGCAGAGTTAAGGATAGGACCACGGCCACTGAAGACGGGGGGGAGAGAACATTTCCGGCTAAGAACAGGTACCAGCTGCGTTCCCAGTTAGAGTTGCAGAATAAAAATTTACAGGTAGCCAAGGGACGAAGTACAGGGGAGGTGGGAGTTGTAGTCCCATTGACCCCTTTGAAGAAGAAGAAAAATACGAAGGTGGGGGAGCTTAAAAAACGTAAGACTTTTTAAAGACCTTGCCCCCCCTAAAAACTACGCCCTCGCTTAAATCGTATTTTAAGATGAAGGAGCAAGTGGCTATTTCTAAGGGGCTGAAAACTCCCTCCATACCTTCCTCTAAAAAGTGTCCCCTCGATATCTCCACTGAAATTCAGTATTCTCCCTTAACTGTGACCCTGCCATTGGAGAAGAGATCCCCCCACACTGGAATTAACTGATTTCCCGGCTACATCTGCACCTATTACCCCGACTCAGCACCCAGACTTAGACCTAGATCCAGATCCTACTCCTATTATTAGTACCAATATTAACACCAGTCTGGTAGTAGGCTCTCCATCAGCCCTATGTCTAATGTAGGGCACCGACATAGAAAAAAAAAACAAGACGCTCTCGGAGCAGGGTCTGAGAATTCGAATAGTGGGCAATTACAGCTGGAGTTGCTGCTACAGTCCCTTAGAGGGGACTTACTTTCTAAATTTGAGATCTCCGAGGCGAACCAGAGAGGAATCCACGAGAAATGTGAACCACTGGAAACCAAACTAGACGATATTGCAAACGCACTGGAGTCTTGGAAACAGAAGTGGCCACGCTCTTAGATGTATTTCAAGGGCATACGAAAGACATAGTGGGGTTAAAGGCACAGAACAAATCACTCCAGATGGATATCGAGATTCACGCTAGAAGGAACAACTTAAAATTTCAGAAGATCCCAGAAGGGGCGGAGAGTGGGGATGTTAAAACATTCTTTTGTAAACTTCTCAGAGAGGGAGTATTAAAGGACAGACCAGATATAGACCTCGAGAAAGAAATTCAAAGGGTTCATAGAGATCCCTTTAGGCATCACCCCGACAGGAAAGCCCCTAGGAAATTTTTGTTAATTTCCATACCTATGCAATCAAGGAGCTGATACTAGGAAGAGCGCTAACCGACACCACACTCCAACTTGACTCTGTGAAATACCTCATCCGTTCCGATGTGGGTAAAATAACTGCACAAAGGCAATGGGAGTTGGTGTCTAGAATGCCCGAGTTAAGGAGTTTGGGTGTGCATGTCCAGATGAAGTTCCCCGCATTATTGAAGGTGATGTGGAGAAATAAACTCCACAATTTTACTACCCCCCAAGAAGTTGATATCTTTTTGATCTTAATAAAAGAAAACTCCCATTAAGGAGTTATCTAGATGGAGGGTTGGACTTGAAGTTGAGATTTTTGTGGTATATTACCTGGTGTCCTCCCATCCTATATGGTAAATCATAGGGAGTAATTAAAAACGGATTTAATAGAGTAGACCTAAATAAAATATTTTTAAAAAAAGAAGGGGGGAGAGAAAGTTTGTACATAACTATAAGAGGGTCACAGCATATTAGGCATCATGTCTAATACCGTTCACATAAGAGGGTTTTGTCCTGATGTTGGGTCATGGGTGATCCCAAATAGGCGACAAGGATCGCCAAAGGAGAGAAGGGTGGGTTCCTCATGGGAGTGTGGGGGGGACATGGGGGGGGAGGTGCAATAGGGGAAAATAGAAAAATTAATCCTCATACAACTGTGTAGAAAGGAAAGTATAACGTCCGTGTGGGAATAGAATTCAGTTGATTTAAGGAATTCCCAAGATTGATAGCACCATTAATAAAATCAAGCTAATCAGCTGGACTGTGAATTGTTTAAGAGATCGGAGAAAGATGTCCAGAGTGAGTGAATTCCTCAACAAATGTAAAGCCCATATTTGCTTTTTAGAAGAAACTCACTTAGAAGCGCATGAGTGCAAGTTGGGGTTTGGCAAGCTTAAATGGGTCCGAAATGTTCTCTATTCCGAACAAAGGGGCAGCACCCGGGGAGTTGCAAAATTAATTAAAAGCAATGCAGGGATCAAAGTGGAGAAGTTCGACACAGACCAATCTGGGAGGTGGTTGGTGGCTACCCTATCAATAGGGGGTTCCCTGCTGGTGTGCGCAGTCTACTATGAGCCGAATCAAGATAATTCAGGAGCTCTCCTGAAATTAAAAGCCAGCCTTTTTGGTACAGCAGCACCCATTATCTTAGGGGGAGATTTTAATTTGATATTTGATGAGTTATTAGATCGCACCTCAAAGGCTAAGTACACTCCTCCTCGTAAATCACACGTGGAACTAAGAAATATCATTAAAGAATTCAACTTGCTAGATATATGGAGAGTAAAAAATGGACGTAAAAGGGATTTTTCTTTTTATATTCATAAATATAAACATCACTCCAGAATTGATTTTTTTCCTGCTGGATCAGACTATCTTTTCAGCAGTAGACTCCATTTCTTTTATTCCAGCTATACTTTCTGATCATTCTGCAGTGGAATTGATTGTTAACCTCAAACAAAAAGAATGCCAGAGAAGGTGGACTCTGGACAGATCCTTGCTACTGAAGGATGAGGTTAAGCTAGATCTAGCACTGCAAATGACCAGGGGGCATATTACCAAGCATTAGTGAAAAATATCGCTAAGCTTGGTCAGCGGCTATATTAATATCGCCGCGCTTCGCCTATTTTTATCACTTAGGAGCCTTGCTATTATCAAGGTTTATCTCCTAAGCGATAAAAAGCGGCCGAAATGCATGAATATCGCTGAAAAGTCAGCGATATTCATGCATTACCGAGCAAATGCTCTTAGCCATGTTGTCCACCTACCATTGGATAACATGGCAAAGAACTGCTCTGGGCAGGCGTTAGCTTTTGGAGATAATCGCGCTTAGCGCGATTATTTCCAAAAGTAGGTAATAGGAGATAGCGATGTTAGCTAACATCTTGGCACGCCCACTTTGCACATCATTAGAGATAATTATCACCAACATGCAAAGTGGGCCCCCAGAAGCTCGCTATCTCCTACTAGCTGTCGCTAACTGGTGTTAGCGACAGCTAGGTAATAGGGCTATAAAATTATCGCCGCTTTAGCGGGAAACTTTCCCGCTACAGCGGCGATAAGGCCCTTGGTAATATGCCCCTAGGTTGTTTGGGAGGCATTTAAGGCCGTTTTAAGAGGACTACTAAGTTCATTGATGATTAGGAAAAATACATTTACGAGAAGGCTGGAGGAGGAGCGCCTCTGTAAGATTAAGGAAAAAGAACAAGAATTGCAGAGGGCCTCAGTAGTCTCCCAGAATATAGTACCACATCTACAAAACGAGCTAGATGGACTTCGGGCAGAATTTCAAGCTAGCCTGGACAAGACTCTAAAAGAGAGGTGGGATGCTAGCAAGCTCCAAAATTTCTCCTATGGGGAAATATGTGGTTCTTTTCTTGCCTGGAAGACCAGAACACATAGGGTAAGAAATCAGATAAAAAGTATAGTTCAGAGTAGTACAGGAACTATTCTATATGATGATGATCAAATTCGGGAGGAGCCTAGAGTATTTATGCAGGATCTGTATAAAGAAGGTACGGATTACATACTTCAGAAAGCTAAAGAATGGTTCAACCAGTTAGATCTCCCCCAGCTGTCTGAAGCAGATAGGGCCCTTTCACATTCCAGCATAACAGAGGGTGAAGTTCAAATTCAGCTGAAGAAAATGGCCAGGGGTAAGGCAGCCGGCCCAGATGGGCTTCCGATTGAGGTATATCTCGCAATATCTGATAAGGTAGTTCCTGTGTTGGGGGCGTGGCCTAGCAAGCCAAGATGGCGGACGCACTTCCCTAGTGCTCCGGTCGGCTGCCCGCAAAGTTGATGCCTACCACCGCACAAACGGCCATGTATCGGCCGATATAATCCCTACTCCTGTGAAGGGCTTCCCGCGAACACCTCTGGTGCCACCTGTGATTGCGGAGCTGCTGCCGCGGACCCGAGGTGCCATGCGACGGCCGTCGCCGGAGCTCAACTAGGATGGCGGCACCCAGCTCCTGACGTCCGGGAGCCCGGAAAGCTGACCCTGCTGCCCGGCGACACTGGGCTGTAGTCCCTCTGAGCCCTGGGGGCGCCCTGGACGTGGCCGCTATACTGCCGGTCTGGCAACAGTGAACTTGTTGCAGAGGGACCACATCTCCGCTTGAGACTGACTGTCCGAGACCCCTGGACCGCCCGAGCGGCCTGGTGGGGTGCCGGCGGCTACGGATCAACCACGGAGAGGGCTGAATTGCGGTGGGTCTTGAGGGACATCTCTGGCACTCCCAATGCCACCGGGACACTGCTGCGGACCCGAGATGGTGTATGACACTTGGCGCCCAGACAAACCTAAAATGGCGGCGCCCAGTCCATGATGTCGGGAAGCCCGACGAGCCGGATCCTGATGCCCGGTGACAAGACCCGACGATCCTGGTGACTCCCGAAGACGTCCCAGCCGGAGTGTCCGCGCTGCCGCCCCTGCCGCAGTGAGTACGTTGGCGCGAGGGCTCTCGCGCTGCAGACGATGGTGGGCCCTGTCTCCTCCTGACCCGTCCGGGCGGCCCTGCACGTCACGGCCAGCAGTGGTGGCCCCCACGATCTCGCGGGTGAACAAGGAGCACACCAAGAGACCAGGCTGCCAGCGGGGGGCGTCCCATACACCGGATACCCGAGAGCATCACCCCTCCCCCTCCTGAGGCCTACTGGCGAGGGACTCGAGGCCCCGGGGACACCATACAGCGAGGGACAACTGTGGGGGGGACCCTGGGAGTACCGTCACCTGCCTGGACATCACATGGCTGGCGGCGATTGAGACCGGAGATGACCGGTGGAAAACCCACATAACCGCTTTCAGTGAGGGGACCCCCACGGACACGCGGGGCTGGGATTACCCGCATAACCCATCATCCCTACAGCAGTTGCAGGGACGCAGTTAGGGACCTGCAGCGGGACCACTACGACGTTCAGTGAGAAGAAGACCTCACCCCCGCTTCGACGACAACATCAGCTCCGTGGCGGAGTGACGGCGGTGGCTGGAGGGCCGTTTTAGTTTGCAACAGCAGGAGAGCCCGGAGCGCATAGGCGAGACCCCTGTGTGACGGGGGCCTCATACGGTGACACACCACCTTGGACTGCCACCCACTCGGAAGGGGGTGAGGAGAATTGCCGATCCGTGGACGGCGGCGTGGGGGCCCTCCACAGCACACGGAACCGGGGTCACGCGATCCCATCTGAAAGACGGAGGCAGGGCACGCCGTCCCCGAGGAGGCCCCGGGTACCAGAGGGGTGACTGCGCCGCCGACCCGGTGGGCCACCAGCGACAGCGATGGGGAGATCACAGCGGACAGTGACCACGACGCCGGCACCCGCCCAGAGGCGATCGCCCTCCCCGGGCCCCTCGAAGATGCCGCAAGCCGGTGGACCGCAGCAGGGTGAGGATATGTCGACCAAGCTAGATAAAGTACTAGCGGCCATAGAGCACTCACAGCTATCCATGGAGAATAAGTTCGGCGAACTCGCCTCGGATATTAACCTCCTGCGAGATGACCACAGAAAACTGATGGATAGAGTGAGCCAAGAAGAAAAAACGCTACAAGACCTGAAACCACAGGTCCAACTCCACCAAGAGGCCATCCAAGAACTCCAGAACAGAGTCAAATTCTTGTAACACAAGACAGACGATTTGGAGGGTCGCTCTCGCCGGAGCAACATCCGCGTCCTCAACTTGCCGAAAGGAGTGGAGGGGTCTGACCCTGTACACTACATAGAAACCTGGATAAAAACATTCACTCAGGTCCAGGACCTCACGCCCTTCTTCTCAGTGGAGAGAGCGCACAGGGTTCCAGCCCGACGCCTGGCTGCGGGCTCCCCCCCCCCAGACCATTCCTGCTTAAACTGCTACAGTACCAGGACTGGGATGCGATCCTAGGAGAGGCCAGGCAAGCGAGAACACTCAGGGTGGAAGACAAGCATGTAATGATGTTCCCAGACTACTCTCAAGCAGTGCAGCGCCAGCGAGCCACATTTCAGGCGGTAAAACAAACCCTGAGGCAACACAAGATACAATACGCGCTCCTCTTCCCGGCTCGCCTTAAAATTATACTTGGGGACTCTGCGCACTTCTTTACGGACCCGGCGGAGGCGCTCCGCTGGCTGGAACACCGCGACAAGGATCTACCAGAAAGGAGAACCACATCATCGCACCCCCTATCTAACAAACGGAGACTACGCTCCAAGAAGATAGCCCTCACGCAGCTGAGCCGCCCATCGGTTCCCAACACCAGAAAATCCCTGGATCTGGAATAAATAATAGCAGACAGACGGAAGGCCCTACATGCAGCGGCGGAGACCCGACGTACGGTGGATGGATCGGAGGAGGACCGGGGCCCACACATCTTCACATCCGAAGATGAAGAATGCAGCGACACACGCACCTCGAGAGGGGGCTCGGTCTCCCCTCCACTGGTGACCCCGCAAACGGCGGACACGCTCTACTGAACGGCGACGAGCGGAGAATGTGGTAAGACCAGGACACTCAGACCGGGTGGAAGCAGAAGGGAGTCGTAATCCACCAACAAAGGTAATGGCAATTGCGAATCCACTTATAGCTACACTGCGCGAAGGGCAGCCAGACCTTGAGCCTTCGGCAGCGCCACCAACCCACCCCCCACGCAAAACAAACTAGAGACAGTATGAGATGTACAGTTTGGACTTATTGTGCCAAGCAATAGGCCCCTATAGTTGGGACGGTTTCCCAAATGCTGTTCTTATACCTCTGCGGGAGAGGGCTGTTAGTCTACGTCTGGACACTTGGGGGAGGATTGTACGGGAGGAGGTGGCCATAATTATGGGCCCAGGGATTAAAGAGTGCTGCCCTGTAAGACTAACAGACGGACATGATGAGAATCCCTAACACGGACATTACATTCATCACACTAAATGTGAGGGGCCTACATACAGCGAGTAAGCGTTATGCAGTATATGCTTATCTGAAAAGACAACAAGCACACATCGCCCTTTTGCAAGGGACCCACTTGACGACAACAGAGGTGGGGCGACACAGAGGAAATGGCGGGGCATTACTCCAGAGGGACACTGATCTGGGTCAGGCCAGGTACCCCATTTAAAGAACAGACCAGGGTGGTGGATAAGGAAGGGCGATATGTGTTAATGGAAGGATTACTGGATGGGCAATCAATTCTAATAGGTAGTATCTATGCCCCTAATACTGAACAGAACGTATTCTGGAACCGCCTCACGGCAGCGCTAGCGCATCACACCCACGTCCAGTGGATACTAGGCGGAGATTACAACTGCGTCCTAGACACGACTCTGGACCGCTCCCGCCCCCCACCAGCACACTCACCACTTTACAGGCAGACAGAACTTTTTAATATTTGGGTGAAACACTGGGCATTGATCGATACATGGAGGGCACTACACCCCACCTCAAAGTTGTACTCATTTCATTCCATCCCTCATGACCTCCGAGTACGCCTGGATAGATTTCTTTGCTCAGCGCAGATACACGCTAAGGTACAACATACCAACTACCTGGGGCGGGTGCTCTCAGACCACGATGCCCACTCGTTGACCCTTCGATGGAAACCGCCGCACCCTCCAGTACCCACATGGAAACTCCCCCGGGAGTGTTTTACAGACCAGGTATTCACACATGATCACCAGGAACACCTACAGGAACACTTTGCACTTAATGCAGGGACGGCAACCTCTAGGCTCATAGAATGGGATACACATAAAGTAACGGCGAGCGGTCATTGTATACAGCAGGTAGTGGGGGTGCGCAAGCTCCTAGTACGTACACTACAGGACTCGGAATATACTTTAGCATCCCTATCGAAGGCGGATGACCGCGGTGCAACCACCCCGGAACGCGTGGCCGAAGCCAAAACCAGGTACGCGGAAACACTGAGAGATCTCCGTAAATTCAATTTTAGGATTTATGCCGCCAAGGTACACCGGGAGGGCAACAGGGGAGGTACACTTTTGGCCTGGCTCGCTAGTCAGGACCCCGATCTGAAACCTGTCACAGAAATTAGAGATCAGTCTGGACAGCTCCACACATCCCAGTCGGCAATCCTTCGAGTCTTCTACACATATTACTCCGGCATATATAAGGTCCCGCGACAGGGAGACCCCCAGGCGATGGACGGATTCTTCCGCACTCTGACCATCCCCCAAGTCTCACCGACAGATAAGAAAGACCTAGACAGTAAGATAGGCCTACCCGAAGTGAAAAAGGCGATAGGGGCATTAGCTAGAAATAAAGCCCCTGGAATGGATGGCTTCCCCCTCGAATATTATAGTACCTTCTCGACTCTCCTGAGGCCCCGAATGGTCACCATGTTTAACGCCGCACTCGAGGCGGGGATGTTGCCACAGTCCCTTAGGGAATCGATAGTAGTAACATTCCTCAAACCGCACAGGGACTCCACACTTCCATCGTCCTATAGACCGATCACGTTACTTAATACGGACTGCAAAATCTTAGGCAAAATACTAGCGGAGAGGTATACCCAAGTCCTACCTCCGTTAATCCACCCCGATCAAAGTGGGTTCGTCCCCAACCGCAACACATCCCACAACCTCCGTAGACTGTTCCATGTCCAAGACGGGACGCGAGAGTGGTTCCCCAATGCAGCATGCCTCATATTAGACCGCGAGAAGGCATTCGATTCTCTCTTATGGCCATATTTATTCGAGGTCCTTCGAAAATATAATGTTGGCCCGAACTTATTAGCCTACACGAGGCTCCTTTATACGAGCCTCACATCCCGAGTCAGGATGGGCAGATACATCTCGTCAGTGTTCACGGTGGAGAGAGGAGCGAGACAAGGATGCTTGCTGTCACCCCTCCTCTTCGCCCTAGCGGTTGAACCCCTTGCAATACGCCTGCGACGGGAGGGCGAGGAATGGGGAATCCCTCTGGCAGATACGAGGCACTGCGTGTCCTTATACGCGGACGACCTCTTAATATATATCCGGGACGCTACTAATGACCTGACCGGTATCTGGAGAACTCTGGAAGACTTCGCGGACGTCTCGGGCCTCAAGGTCAACTGGGAGAAATCCTCGTTATACCCGCTGAGCCACCATATGGCCCCATTCGAGGCCCGAATAGGCCCCCACTTACTGACGTGGGATGCAGAGGCCCCCCGTTATCTGGGAGCGCGGTTATATCACACCCCAGAAGATCTATACGAAGGAAACCATCGCAAAACCCTAGCTGGGCTACGATCAGCGGTGGGCTTCTGGAAGACGCTTCCGTTGGCGCCTATAGGCCGGGTGGCCCTGGCAAAAATGATCATGGTCCCCAGACTACTGTATCATTTTGCAAACCTTCCGGTGGTCCCACCGCGATCGTTCTTTAAGGAATTGGACAGTCTCCTCACGGAGCTGGTGTGGGGTGGGGGACGGCGACGGGTGGCGTTGTCAACACTCTACCTGCCCTCCACGGAGGGTGGATTGGGAGCACCGGCCTTTGAGGCGTACTTCTTGGCGGCCCAGCTCCAATGGCTGTCATACTTGACGGCGGGGTGGCACATGGGAGAAACCATCACGGCAGACGGCCCCATACCGCAACCAGCAATCCACCGAACGCTGCTCCCGGGTACCAAACCTATGCGCACCCGACCCCTACAATTCTCCATAGCTCGCACCTGTATGATGCGTGTTCACCGCATGTCTAGAGTGCGCCCGCCGTACTCACCCTTGCTACCACTGGTGGGCTTCCTACGAGGAGCCGCGTACTACACACAGAGTACACTACGGGTCTGGACTGAATTGGCAGTCACAGAGGTGGAATCACTCTTTGAAGAGGGACAATTGAAAACATATGACCAAATGATGGAGCAATACGATCTCCCCCCCGGACAATTCTTACTCCACAGACAATTAATAGAGAGTAGTCGTAGATACTGGGATCCTGCTGAGGGAGAACCCACTCCACACCCAGTGATACACACGATCTTACACATGGGAGTGGGGTGCCACCTTGTTACCTGGCTATACAAGGCAATACGCACACTACTCCTTCCATCCCTCCAGCCCCTACGTCAGAAGTGGGAGATGGACATAGGCAGGGTGGTCCATGACAACGAATGGAGCATGGCCCTGGAATACCCCAAGAAGGTCTTTAGGAATGCAAGGTTCCGCAACATACAGTTTAATTTCCTCCATAGAGCCTATCTCACGCCGCATCGACTGCATCGCTTCTTTCCGGATACACACTTTGCCTGCCCCCGCTGTCAAACCCCGATAGCAGACTTTAAACACATGTTCTGGGACTGCCCCACACTTCACGGGTTTTGGAACACAGTCCATCGGACCCTTGAGGAGGTGACTGCCATCACGACTATGTCTACATGGGAGGCATGCGCACTCGGAATCTTCCGCAGGCGGAGGACCGAAAAAGTGCAGTATCGTTTCCTATCACTGCCCACCCTCCTAGCAAGGAGGGGAATAGCCATGCATTGGAAAGCCCCCGCCGGACCATCGGCGGCAGCCTGGATAGGCGCAGTACGCAAATGGGGTAAAGCAGAGGAGGAGATACTCCGGGAGGAGGAAGTGAAGGGGCACCGTAAACACCCTATCTCCCTGGACTGGGCCCAGTTACTGCATGACTTCACTCAGGCGACGAACCCACCAGAAACACTGACGGCCTCACAGTCCCAGACCCGAACAGTCGCTTCGACTCCTACACCACACTGACACGATCACACAACCTCCCAGGCGCCACATGACCCCACTCTCCGCGATCCCTGATCTTCAGCACACGCCCCCTACTACCCACGTGCCACACTGCTGTGCCCCCTAAGTAAGACCCGCCACCACCCCCCGGTACAACAGACCATCTCCCGCTTCCCCCCCAGCCCCCCGCCCCACCCCACCAAGTTAACCCCAAAGTCTGAAACTATTGGAAGTTTAGATTGAAGGAATGGTTATCCCTACTGAAATTTTATTGGCAGCACCGGTAGACAAGAGCACCACGACGACATATGCAGACACGTATCTTGCTGGCCTCGTCGGCACTATACGGGAAGACTGGGTAAAGATCAATGAGTCACAGAGTCATTACTGCACTACGCTTAGTAGATCGATCACCATGGACAACCTCTGCTTGCCTGGGGAGTACACCCCTGACGCTAGGGGGAACTATGTGGTGAATATTAATGGTCCGTACAACTTGGATGGGCTGATTAACACGTGTACACTGCTTGGGGACGGCTACTGGCGTGTATCGATACTGTATATTTACGAATATGTACCACTGTACTGCATTATCGCTGACATACTACCTGTAAAATGTTAACCAAGACCCAACAAAACAAATTTAAACAAAAAAAAAGGTGGTTCCTGTGTTAAAAAATCTGTTTAGCAGAATATATTTGTTGGGTGAGGCCATACCAAGGTCATGGTGCGAAGCCACTGTAACTTTGATTCTAAAACCCAACAAAGATCCGTTAAAAATGGAGTCATATAGACCAATTTCATTGTTAAACACGGACTACAAATTTTTTCCTGGGGTTTTGGCATCAAGGACAGCAAGAATTATTAAAACAATAATACACCAGGATCAAAGGGGTTTTATCCCCGGCAGACAGTTGAATGAACTAACTTTCCAAGTTATTGGGGCAATAGATGTGGCGACGTATAAGAAGCTCCCATTGACGCTAATTGCTATTGATGCCGCTAAGGCTTTTGACCAGGTGAACTGGTCATACTTATGGGAATCCCTGCTTAGTTTTGGATTCCCTTGTAATTTTGTTTCAGCGGTCAGATCTCTCTATTTTGGCCCTCAGGCGAAAATCTTAGTCAACGGAGCTCTGACGGATTGGGTTACTATTTCTCAAGGCACTAGGCAGGGGTGCCCTCTGTCACCTCTATTGTTCAATCTTTATATCGAACCCTTTGTTTGTAGGCTTAGGTCCGACACTCAGATTAAACCTTTTAAAATTGCGGATTTGGAGCTAAAATTCGCTCTATACGCAGATGATCTGCTTAAGTACACAATCAATCCCGCAGAAGCTATTCCTAGACTAATACATCAAGCCAAACTTTTCGGGGGAATCTCGGGTTATAGAATAAACAAAGATAAAACCGAGATTATGGAATGGAACCAAGATGCTGAAACACAGGGAATTAAGCCCCAAATGAGGTATCTTGGGATCCACTTAGTACAGAAAATTGAAGATATATCTAAGATCAACTGGATTAGGGTTTTTAAAGATGTCTGTACCTTGCTTCTGCGGTGGTCAAGCCTCCCTTTAAACATCTTCGGAAGAGTAAATCTTATAAAAATTATCATCTTGCCAAAAATAACCTTTGTATTCAATTCAATTCCGCTATCCTTTATGGTTTCAGATATTGTGAAATTACAGGGCAAAATTGGTTCTTTTATTTGGAACACTAAGTCCCCTAGAATTGCTTGGAAAAAGCTTAGAAGTCTAAACACGGGCGGTCTGGCTTTACCGGATTTACTCACATACTGTCACGCTTTTCATTTTAAAAACTTTAGAATTCTGGCCAACAAGATGGATTCATCCTCATTAGGTTTATTGTTTCTGGCTTTATTACACTACATCCCCCAGGGGCAAGAGTTTTTCCTTTTCAAATTTGGGGACCCCAAGTTTTATAAGAAAGTCAGGCTAAAGATTCTGGGTGCTGCTTTAAAAAATTGGCTTTACATCAGGAAACGTTTTAATATTCCCTATTATGTATGCCAGGCCCCAATTTGGGACTCCCCGGGCCCCCCTGATTGTCTTAGAGATCAACTCTCTCGGCCACTGAAATTGGCAGGCATTCTACTTTAGAGTGATCTATAGAAGGACTCGCAGCTGTTGAGCTGGGAGTGCCTTTCTGGTATAACAGGTGGCACGCTCACTAGATTTAAGTATTACCACTTGTCGGGATGGTGGGCAATGAACCTATGGGATCACGAAGAAGTAATCTCCAAATTTGATTCTGTTTCAAGGAGGGGAGGTTGGAAACAGGAGATTTCCTTTTGGTATTGGGCCCTTTTGGAAACGGGTGGAGTCATGGAACCCGAACTTCAAAAACTGGTGTCTGTGGTGTCAATACTAATAATATCGGGGACATCAGGGGCGATTCTTTCACTATGTTGCAGGCAGTGGTTAAACCCGCTGCTCTTAAAAGAAATCATCTTTATACCACATATAGGGTATATTGGAAACCTGGAAAACTAACTAAGGTGACAGGATTAGAATACCACTGCCCTAGGTGCAAGTACCCGGCTGCAGATGATGTCCATATGTTTTTGGATTGTCCGGGGATTTCCCACTATTGGACTGAAGTGCAAGAATTTTTGGAGGATGTGCTCCATCAACAAGTGGAGGTTAATCCTAGGACAATCCTTTTTGGCCTCACGACAGACTACCGCTTGAACGATCCTGCTTCTAAATGTATCTTTTATGTTATAATTCCAGCAAGGAGAGAGATATGCAGGGCCTGGAAAGCTGTTAATGCTCCAACATTTGCGGAGTGCCTGAAACATATAATTTTTACAAGTGAATCCGATTTGGCCTGTGACAGTACAAGCTTAGATAAGATCTGGGCGGCCCAAGTGGCCTGGCGAAACAAGTAATGGTGGTCCTATGATTTTGCCTAGGTTCTGTTGGCTCTTTTTCTCCTAAATAACACATGGTCTTGTAGGCGGTGTGAACCGGAGTGGATTAAGAAAACAGTACCGGCTTGAGGGAATTCCATCTCCCTGTTCTCACAGGCCTAAACGCCAGGGTCGGAACAGGTTGGCCAGATGAGAAGGGTTGTAGGTTTCTCATCAAGAACGCCCATCACGGTGTATGAGCAACAAAAAAATATACAAAAAAAAGATATCACAACAATTCACACCATGATTCCCCCAACAGCTAAGTTCTTCTCCATTATAGACCTGAAGAATGCTTTCTTCAGCATTCCAATACACCCTAACTGCCGTCATATTTTCGGCTTTCCGTTATCTGGGCGCAGCTTTACATTTTCTTGCGCTCCTCAGGGCTATACGGAGAGTCCTAGTATTTATAGTAAAGCTTTGAAAATACTTTTAGACGAATTGACTTTGCCCCCAGGGAACGTCCTCCTCCAATATGTGGACGATTTATTAGTGGCATCAGACACTGAGGAAGGCTGTAAGGAAGCCACAGTAAAATTATTGTCTCATTTAGCAGCTAACGGTAATAAAGTGTCTCTTTCTAAATTTCAATATTGTCGACAGGAGTGACCTATCTTGGTCATCTACTGTCGAAAGAGGGGAGGAAACTAACTCCTGAACGTGTGTCTACTATTTTTAACCCTTTCCATGCTGATGACGGAACCGCTCCGTCATCAGCCGCGGTGGCGCTGTGCTGATGACAGAGCGGTTCTGTCATGGCCCGGCCGCCGCGCCTGCGAGTCACAGATTCCGCGCCTGGGCTGGGCGTTCCATTGAGCGGGCGGGGCCATGATGGAACCGCTCCGTCATGAGCACAGCGGAGCGGTTCCGTCACCAGCATGCGCCTGCCGCGCGGGCCCCTGCCCCCTTAGCGCTGCGGCGGAATAGCCGCCACAGCGATGCGGTTAACATGCCTGTTCCTCGTACTCAACGTGATGTGCGTGCATTTCTGAGCATTATCTCTTACTGTCGCCAGCGGATTCCTAACTTTTCCATTCTTACTACACCTCTTTTGTTCTTAACCACTAAGGATGTGCATGAACCTTTACCTTGGACTGATGAGTGTCAGAAGGCTTTCGATTCTTTGAAAACTGCTCTTTGTTTGGCTCCTGTCTTAGGAACTCCTGACTACCGAAAGCCTTTTGTGCTTTATGTACATGAGGTGGACGGTTGTTCGCTTTCTGTGTTAACACAAGGATTTGGGGGTAAGCAAAGGCCTTGTGCTTATTTTTCGGCAGTATTGGATTATGTTGCCAGAGCACTTCCTAGCTGTTTGAGGGCTACTGCCGCGGTGGCGGTGGCCATCCGACAGTTGGAAGTACTCGTTTTAAATTCCGACCTCACAGTGATGGTACCGCACGCTGTGGATACACTCTTGAATAAAACTAAAACTTTATTCGCTCCCCATATCATTATCAAAAGGTTTGCCACTCTGAATGCAGCCACGTTACTACCCCTCCCTTTGGATGAGCCAAACAATGACATACATGATTTTATATTTCGGACTGAGGAAGAAACAAAGAGACGGGTGGACCTCACAGACACGCTCCTATCTGACCCCCAAGGGGAGCTGTATGTGGATGGCTCCTGTTTTAAGTTACCAGATGGCACAACGACAGCTGCTTATGCAATCACCACTCTTCGCACTGTAGTTGAGGCTTCTCGAGTTCCCTATCATTCTGCGCAAGCAGCTGAGTTAATAGCACTGTTGCGAGCCTGTGAGTTAACTGAGGGTTGAGGGTAAACATTTACACTGATAGCCAGTACGCCTTCGGCGTGGCTCATAGTTCCGGGAAATTGATGGCAGAAAGGGGGTTTCTCACCTCACATGGACAACGACTACAACATGGCCCTTTGATCTTAAGGTTGTTAGCTGCTTTGACTCTGCCCCGAAAGGTAGCGATCGTGAAATGTAGTGCACACAAGGCAATAGTGGATACTGTGGGAGAGGGGAATGCTTTTGCTGATCAAATAGCGAAGGAGACACCTAGATCTAAAGTGTCTCCCATGTATGTAAGTTCGGCTAGATGGGTTGAGGAGTCTGGTATGTTTGATAACACCATGGAAAGCGTCCGAGAAATACAAAAAGAAGCTACCCCTGCTGAATTGTCCCATTGGGAAAATGAGGTGGGGAGGTTGGATGATAATGGTTGTTGGATTGACCTAAGTGAGAAAAAAAATTGATGCTTCCCAATGCATTTGTCAATGCTGTAGTAATTATGGCTCATGGAACAGCGCATGTCGGAGCAAAAGGCATTTGTGCTTTGTTAGATCCAGTTTGGAATAATCCTAATATTGCCAAAAGTGCAACTCATTTAGTTCAGCATTGCATGGTTTGTTTACGACATAATCCAGGAGGGCAGGAATCTGTTCTTGGTGGAAACTTTGCGCCCCCGTCCTTACCTTTTGAAGTCCTTCAGATGGATTATATTCAGTTCGAAAGAGTGAATAATTTGAAATACGTTCTGGTGGTGGTTTGCGCTTTCAGTAAATGGGTAGAAGCCAACCCCACCAAGGAAAACACTGCCCTGGCGACAGCCAAAGCTTTGATTAAGGAGTTTTTCCCTAAATACGGTTTACCTAGAGTGATTTGGTCAGATAACGGGAGGCACTTTAATGCAGATCTTATCAAGCATATCTGTAATGGATTACATATCAAACCGAAATTTCATGCTGCTCGGCATCCCCAGTCTGCAGGGTTGGTTGAAAAATATAATGGAAGTTTGAAATTGAAAATGGCCAAAATACAGGAAAGCACCGGGTTGAAGTGGCCCGACGCCCTGACTTTACTTTAATATCCTTGCGTGTTCCCCCCCCGTTCCCGATCAGGACTGTCACCTTACGAGGTTATTTTTGGGCGGCCAGCTAATGTTTGGGGTGTTCCACAACCAAGGAACTTCCGAAAAATTGATTATCCAATGATGACAGACTACTTGTATACTTTGACTAAAGATCTTCCTTCTATGAATCAACAGGTGTCAGAGACGCTGCAGCCCCTGCCGGAGGGTCCCAGACATCGTTTGGAACCCGGCCAGTGGGTGATGGTGAGGAATTATCAACGGAAATCTAGTCTGGAGCCTAGGTGGACCGAGCCAGTTCAGATCCTTCTGGCTACTCGGACAGCGGTGAAGGTGAACGGTCGGAAACACTGGATACACGTTTCCCACCTGAAGAAGATACCTTTCCTGCTTCCTTTTGATCAGCAGAACCCGGAAGGAGTTTTGACCCAGGAGAGCGAAAGAGCTCCTCGTGTTGTTCCTTTTTTCTGACGCCGAGGGAATCGAAAGGCAAGAGGAAGGAGCATCGGGCACGGAAGGGGTCTCGTTATTAACAGTGGGATTGGCCCCAGAATCTGTTGCCCCTGTTGTTGCACAAGGAGTTCATGACAAATCAGGCATCACGAATGCCACTTCATCTGCTTTGTTTGTTGACCAGGAGTCACCTGGTCATGTTCGCTACAACCTGGGGCCCAGAAAACAACACGGTACCCCCGATGAATACGGCAGCAGATAGGGAGAGACTTGAGTACTAGGGTATTGCTAGATTAGTTCGGAGGTTTTGAGCGAGACACTGGACTGAACAGGTTGAGAGCTGGACTATCGTATTGCTCTGTTCAGAAAGAAAGACTAAGAAGCCCAAGAGGGGCCCAGGTTGCAACTGCATATAGAATCATTGTGAGGATCTGTTTTCTCTTTGGTGAACAATAGGAGCCTGCCTGTGAGGCTCTAGACGGACACAGGAAAGAAGTACCCTCTGGCAGGTTGAACTGCGCCCCTTAGTGTAGTTTGGACTTTTAGTTAGAATGTATTCCTTTGGTCGCTTTATTCCTGAGGAGGAATGCCCCCTCGCTCCCAGATATATGCCGACTTAGGTACCCATGTTTTCTTCTTGGACAACACGTGTGAAATTCGCTTTTGTGCTCACCATTTCAGTATTTTTTATTATAATAATGAGTGTATTTCTATACTTAGAATTTCATCATCCTATGCATACTGTGTTAGGAACTTCCACTCCACCGACTGAGCATTACTTTCTTACTTTGGCTCCTCACAAAGAAGGCATCGCCAGAGTTATGTTAAGAATATATTTGTAGAAATGTTGCACCGAACGCATAAGAAAAAGCATGGGCCCTATTTCTTTCAGTGAATTTCTAAGGTTTTTTAAGAAAAAGCATGGGGGTTCCCAATCCCCCCCACACTGCCCCGGGGACCACCACCTCCCCGGGGCACTAAATATATAAATGCAGGTCTCCGTTACGGGTCCCTAGCTCCGGGGACCTCCCCCTCCTGGGGCCCTACATGGCCCTGGGGACCGCAAACCCCCAGGGCCGGCTCCTGCAGTGTCCTGGGATGCCCACCCCCGGGACACTGCTGTTTGTTATGGCAGGGCGGGAGCCAGTTCCAGCCCTGTCATAACAAACACTGGCTTGGGTTTTGGAAGCGAGAGCAGGTTTCCTACTTTTGCTTCCAAAATCCAAAGCAGATTGCTTTTCCACATGGGGAGCTGCATGTTAGCAGCTCCCGTGTAGAAAAGCAATGCCGGCTCCCGCAGGAGGCAGTGAGCCGGCGGGACTATGGGGGCATTGGGTCCCCAACGGAGAGGCCACGCACCGGGGGATGTGGTCCCCAGGGCCAGAAGTGGTCCCCTCCCCTGAGAATTGTTTTTTTTTAAAGGAAAGGCTGGCCCCGTGGGATGGGGTCCCAGGGCCATAGGTGGCCTGGGAGTAGGGCCACTCGGCTCCCCTCCCCAATATTAAATTTTTAAAAAGGAAAGGCGGCCCCGGGAGATGGGGTCCCTGGGGCCATAATTGGCCTTTGGAGGGGGACCAAGCAACCTCCCTCAAATAAAAACTAAAAATTCTGCCCATGCCCCAGGGGATGGCGTCCCCATGACCATAATTGGCCTTAGGAGGGGGGCCACGCACCCCTCCTGTTTAAAAAAAATAATTCAAAATGGGGTCAGGCCCTGGGAGATGGCATCCCCAGAGCCCCAAAAATAGTAAAAGAAGGGGGGCCACACAGCCCCCTTCTAAAAATAAAAATAAAAAAAAAGCCGGCATGAGAATGTGGTTATCATGCGAAATCTTCCATCATTACCCCCGTAAATTGGTCAACAGTATACCATACGGCAAGTTTCTCAGACTTAAACGTAATTGCACAATGAAATCTGATTTTGACTCAGCAGCCAAAGATAGCCTCAATAGATTCTTAGCAAGAAGTTACAATGCGAAATTGCTCACAACCACTCTCCAGAGAGTATCTGAGATACCGAGAGAGGATCTTTTTAAGAAGAAAGACAAAAAGGCTGAAGATGGAAGATTTCGCATGATAACCACATTCTCATCAGATGCTGACTGGCTCAGAGGGACTATAAGAAAACACTGGAATATCTTAAAAACGGACAACATCATTGGAAATGATGTACCAGTGAATCCTCTGATCACATTCAGAAAGGCCCGTTCTTTGAGGGATGGTCTGGTCCACAGTTACCTAGAACCCATTGTAAAGAAGAAAGGTACATTGAAAGATGCCAAAGGGTTTTTTCCCTGTGGGAAGTGTAAAGCGTGTTCAGCCAGCAAACGCACTTTGTCCTATGAAGTAAAAGGCCTAAAAGATGGTAGAAAGATCAATAAATTCATGTCTTGCCAGACCACATTCGCAGTTTATTGTTTAAAATGCTGATGTGGGATGAGATACGTGGGTAGCACCATCAATTGTGTGAAGCTGAGAATTCTGGAGCACATGCGTGCCATTACAAACAAAGATTTTACCTATCCGGTGGTATGCCACTTCTTCATTAAACACAAGAGTGACAGAAATATGCTACAATATTTCTGTCTAGACTGTGTACCTGAAAATGCTAGAGGAGGGGATAGACTGCAAAGGCTGCGCAGGCTAGAGCCTAGATATATTGTGGACCTGCAAACAAAAGTCCGGAGGGCCTCAACGTGGGGGAAGAATTGGCAGTACACCTGGGTACATAGGAAATTATGAACCTCAAAAACAATGAGAGTGATGATCATTTCTTGTACTGTAACATAAGTATTCTTCCATTTTTGAAAATGATACTATTTTTGTATGTATTTGGTTCCCTATGTGTTTAATCTTCTTTTTCTTTTCTGCTTAAGATGGAATATATATTCCATTTAACCAATTTAATTGAGATACGGGTAGTCGAAAAGTTTGGTACAAGTATCTAGTAAAGGTAACTCATTTGTAAGAGGATAACCACAGGACACGTAGGCAACCATGAGGGTTGCCATCGCCGATCCACGGCAAGATTACATTTGTCAAACTAACTGTTTGAACACACCTGATAAACAGAAATGGCACTCATATATATGTTGTTAATTGCAAGCAATATATTTATGTAAACAAAAGTTCTATATATATAGAATTGAGTGGACAACGTTCCAAGATGGCGCGCACAATTTTGTGGGTTACGCCTAGTTCTATGTTTGTTTCCATGATTTATGAGTTACAAATGGCGCCGCGCTGTGCGTTACACTCAGACACAGAAGAAGGGAATTACCGAAACGCGTCTGTCGATACAATAAAGAACACTGCCTTGTCAAGTATCCCGCGAGTGCTGTTTTTCTTTTTTCTTTTTTCCTGGTGAATGGGAGGAAACTTTGAAGCGAAAAAAAAAAAAAAATATATATATATATATATATATATATATATATATATATATATATATATATATATATATATATATATATATATATATTACCTACTGGCGGTCGCCAGTAGGTATATATAGTTAGGATTTTTTCTCTATGGGATTTTTGAAAATTCTATGTCTAATAACTTTGGCGTTTGTGGACGGAATTGGCTGAAATTTTCAGGAAAATGGGACATTTTGTTTCTGAGCAGCCACTGAAAATTTGGGGGGTGTTCGTTAAGGGGGGCTGAGAAAAAAGGGGGGTCCCAAAACGCGTTTTTCCCATGTTAATTTCCATAGGGCGGTTGGCCTCACTTTTAGCTCGAACGGCTGAATGGATTTCCACGAAACTTGGCAAAATTGTAGGGACTGGTAGCCCGATGTGCCTTTGCTAGGTCTCAATATATGTGCTCCAGTGGATTTTGAGAAATTAACGTTCAAAAAAATATATATATCTGTAAGCGCGCTCCGGGCAGCGCCCCGGTTCGCGTACCTGACGCGTAACGGAACTTCGCGAAGCGAAGCTGATTGGCTCTCTGGTGTCTGTCAACATTCTAAACAGTCCGGAGCGGCCGCCATCTTGTCTCTCGGTAGGATCGAGAGACAAGATGCGGTGAAAAACGAAGGGGGTAATGAAGGAAAGGGGGCAAGGTAGACCCCTCCTGACCCCCTAGGATTGATGAGGGGGATATTAAAGTGCCCCGCGGGGCAAAACATTTTTTTTGCGATTTTTCGCCATAGAGGCGCGACCCAGTACGCGAACCGGGCAGCTAACTGGTAGCGTAACGGGAGTCCGCCATCTTGTGTTTTTGGAGCGTCTGGTTCGCGTACCGGGTAGCGTCCCGGTAAGCGTAACAAGAGAAACAGTAAAAAAAAAAATTAATGGAATAGATTATCAAGAAAACTTTGAAAAATTGTAGGGACTGTTTGTTTGATGTGCCTTTGCAAGGCCTCAAGATATGTGCACGTGTGGATTTTGTCTAATTAAGGTTAAAAAATATATATATATCTGTAAGCGTGCTCCGGCGCGCTTACGTTACCGGTTTTGTTTGCGCTGCAGAGCCGATACGTCACGGTTATGCGACGCGTCATGAGGCGTCTCACGTGGCTACGTGATACGTCACGTAATAAAGAATATATTTTACAGATATAGATATTAGCTTTTAAAAAACCATTGAAATTCACTGAAAAAACCATAGGTTATAGACCATATATAGTTAGGAATTAGCATTTCCAAAACCTTGAAAATTCACTGAAAAAACCATAGGTTATAGACCATATATAGTTAGGAATTAGCATTTACAAAACCTTGAAAATTCCCTGAAAAAACCATAGGTTATAGACCATATATAGTTAGGAATTAGCATTTAAAAAACCTTATTTTACTCACACAAAACCATTGAAATTCCATATATAGTTAGTTGCACTAACTATATATCGCGCACCCGCAATCCACTGCTGATGATGTCACATATTACATCATTCATGACATGGTCAGTGACATCACTGATGACATCACTGATGACATCTCAAATGACATCACTGATGACATCACTGATGACAACATCCAGTGACTGTATGTTTCTGTAAAGTTAAAATATGTCTTACATATTGAAGAATGAGTGGAAGTATAAGTGTCTGGACGAAGGATTTAGTAGGTGCATGACTGAATGTATGAGTGAGTGATTAAATGTGTCTCACTGAGTGCATGGGTTAGTGACTAAACTGTCTTAATTTGTACATCATTATGTATGTTGTTCTGTAAACTGCTGCATGTGTTGATCAGTAGCTATATGAGTAACTATATGGGTTATTGATTGATTGTCCAAGTATTTGTATGGGAGACTGAGTGTGTGTGTGGCTGGCTGGGAGGTATGTGACTCTGTGCAGATCAATGTGTACTTGTATCAATGATTGTATAAGAGAGTAAGTATGTGTTAGTATATGTTTGAAAATGTAAGGTGCTCTATGTTTAACTGTATAGATTAGAAAATGGAAGTGTGATTGATTCTTTACAGGACTGACTAGGTGTGTGAGTAACTCCATGGATGAGTGGCAGAGTGTGAGTGTCTGTATAGGTGTATGAGTGCATATGATAGTGTTGTAAAGATGAGTGATTGTATGTATGAATGATTGTATGGGTGAATGAGTGAATGTGTGTGTAGACATAGGAATCAGTGAGTGCGTATGTAGTAACTAGTATTGGTGTGTCAATGGTTTCAAAAATTATACTCTGTATTTAACACTGGGTGTAACAGAGGTTATATTAAAATGTGAGGAGATGCATTGTATTGTCACATGAATGATATCATCAGTGATGTGGTCATTGATGTCAAATGAGATGTCATCAGTGATGTCATCAGTGATGTCATTTGAGATGTCATCAGCGATGTCATCAGTGATGTCATTTGAGATGTCATCAGTGATGTCATCAGTGATGTCACTGACCATGTCATGAATGATGTAATATGTGACATCATCAGCAGTGGATTGCGGGTGCGCGATATATAGTTAGTGCAACTAACTATATATGGAATTTCAATGGTTTTGTGTGAGTAAAATAAGGTTTTTTAAATGCTAATTCCTAACTATATATGGTCTATAACCTATGGTTTTTTCAGTGAATATATATATATATATATATATATATATATATATATATATATATATATATATACATATATATATATATATATATATATATATATATATATATATATATATATATATGTATTACCTACTGGCGATAGCCAGTAGGTATATATAGTTAGGATTTTTTTCCTATGGGATTTTTGAAAATTCTATGTCGAATAACTTTGGCGTTTGAGGACAGAATTGGCTGCAATTTTCAGGAAAATGGAACATTTTGTTTCTGAGCAGCCCCTGAAAATTTGGGGGGGTTTCGTCAAGGGGGGGCCGAGAAAAAAGTGGGGTCCCAAAACGTGTTTTTCCCATGCAATTTTCCATAGGGCGGTTGGCCTCACTTTTAGCCTGAACGGCTGAATGGATTTACACCAAACTTGGCAAAATTGTAGGGACTGGTAGCCCGATGTGCCTTTGCTATGTCTCAAGATATAGGCTCCAGTGGTTTTTACGAAAATTAACTTTGAAAAATATATATTGGGCTACATTGGGCTATATATATGTTGGAGCCCAAATGTAGCCCAATGTAGCCCAATGTAGCCCAATGTAGCCCAAAGATGGCCACCAGAGACAAAAAAAACAAATGTAGCCCAAATATCAGCCAGATGTAGCCCAACTATAGCCCAATGACAGAATGTCCCAGAGTGTTCTAAAGAACAACTAGAGTGCTAACAGTCCTACTTATTACAAAGGTATGGCACACCTGAAGCCATCTTGATTGGAATAAAGTGGTAACTCTTAAAACATTTAATTTAAAAAGGAACAAAATGAGGGGGTTCATTTTGCCATAGAAAGTATGATTAGCGAATATATGACGAAATCCCGCATACCATCAGTCCGCAAAAAAAATCCCGCATGTACTATTAGGCCGCAACACTACCCTAAACCCTAAAACACTACCCCCAGCATGACCCTACACTACGCAAACACTACAACACTACTCAAAACCCTAAAACACTACACCCCAGCATGACCCTACACTGCGCAAACACTACAACACTACCCTAAACCCTAAAACACTACCCCCAGCATGACCCTACACTACGCAAACACTACAACACTACCCTAAACCCTAAAACACTACCCCAAGCATGACCCTACACTACGCAAACACTACAACACTACCCTAAACCCTAAAACACTACCCCCAGCATGACCCTACACTACGCAAACACTACAACACTACCCTAAACCCTAAAACACTACCCCCAGCATGACCCTACACTACGCAAACACTACAACACTACCATAAACCCTAAAACACTACCCCCAGCATTACCCTACACTACGCAAACACTACAACACTACCCAAAACCCTAAAACACTACCCCCAGCATGACCCTACACTACGCAAACACTACAACACTACCCAAAACCCTAAAACACTACCCCCAGCATGACCCTACACTACGCAAACACTACAACACTACCCAAAACCCTAAAACACTACCCCCAGCATGACCCTACACTACGCAAACACTACAACACTACCCAAAACCCTAAAACACTACACCCCAGCATGATCCTACACTACGCAAACACTACAACACTACCCAAAACCCTAAAACACTACCCCCCAGCATGACCCTACACTACGCAAACACTACAACACTACCCAAAACCCTAAAACACTACCCCCAGCATGACCCTACACTACGCAAACACTACAACACTACCCTAAACCCTAAAATACTACACCCCAGCATGACCCTACACTACGCAAACAATACAACACTACCCAAAACCCTAAAACACTACCCCCAGCATGACCCTACACTACGCAAACACTACAACACTATCCTAAACCCTAAAACACTACGCCCAGCATGACCCTACACTACGCAAACACTACAACACTACCCTAAACCCTAAAACACTAGCCCCAGCATGACCCTACACTACGCAAACACTACAACACAACCCTAAACCCTAAAACACTACCCCCAGCATGACCCTACACTACGCAAACACTACAACACTACCCTAAACCCTAAAACACTACCCCCAGCATGACCCTACACTACGCAAACACTACAACACAACCCTAAACCCTAAAACACTACCCTCAGCATGACCCTACACTAAACAACCACCACAACTCTACACTACACTAACACAACACTACACTACACAACACTACACTACACTACACAATCACTAACCCACGAAAAAATTAACACAAACCCACTTACCTCTCTCGTCATCGTGGTTTTCACAACGCAAATGCATTTACCATACATGCCTTTAAAACGTAATTCTTTGTAAAGGCATGCGCGATAAATGCACATGCGTTTTGAAAAAATGCGGGATAATGGTATGCGAGGTCAATGACCTTGCGGGATAATGGTATGCGGACTGAAAGTCTGCGGGATAAAAAATGCGGGAAAATGGCTGCAAACCATGATTAGCAGCAGACTTCCCTGGTGAGCACTAGCTTTACTACAGTGATCTAATGAGCAACTAGAGTGCTAACATTCAGAATTTATGGCAAATGTGTGACACATCTGAATGCCTTCTTGATAGAACCAAAGTAAACAAGCATTGAAAATGCAATAGATCTCGCCCTCGTTTAAGTTAAAGCCATTCTGTTTGTAATGAGGTGGCTTTTTAGCTTTGCTTTTATTAGTGTTTTTAAAACTTTCATGTAAATAACATGCATATGTATGCATATATGTATATGTATGCATGCATTTATATTTATATAGATATGCAGATTATATATGTTTATATATGTATATTACCTACTGGCGATAGCCAGTGGGTATATATAGTTAGGATTTTTTCTCTATGGGATTTCTGAAAATTCTATGTCTAATAACTTTGGCGTTTGTTGACTGAATTGGCTGAAATTTTCAGGAAAATGGCACATTTTGTTTCTGAGCAGCCCCTGAAAATGTGGGGGGGTTTCGTCAAGGGGGGGCCGAGAAAAAAGGGGGGTCCCAAAACGCGTTTTTCCCATTCATTTTTCCATAGGGCGGTTGGACTCACTTTTAGCTCGAACGGCTGAATAGATTTACATGAAACTTGGCAAAATTGTAGATATGGTTTGCCCGACGTGCCTTTGCTATGTCTCAATATATGTGCTCCAGTGGATTTTGAGAAATTAACGTTTAAAAAAATATATATATCTGTGACAGCGCTCCGGTTAGCGCCCCGGTTCGCGTACCTGACGCGTAACGGAACTTCGCGAAGCGAAGCTGATTGGCTCTCCGGTGTCTGTCAACATTCTAAACAGTCCGGAGCGGCCGCCATCTTGTCTCTCGGTACGATCGAGAGACAAGATGTGGTGAAAAACGAAGGGGGAAATGAAGGAAAAGGGGCAAGGTAGACCACTCCTGACCCCCTAGGATTGATGAGGGGGATATTAAATTGCCCCACGGGGCAAAAAATTAAAAAAAAAAAATTTTGGGCGATTTTACGCCGTAGAGGCGCGTCCCGGTACGCGAACCGGGCAGCTCACCGGGCAGCTCACCGGGCAGCTCACCGGGCAGCTAACCGGGCAGCGTAGCTGTCAACATTGTAAACAGTCCGGAGCGGCCGCCATCTTGTCTCTCGGTAGGTTCGAGAGACAAGATGTGGTGAAAAAAGAAGGGGAAATGAAGGAAAGGGGGCAAGGTAAACCCCTCCTGACCCCCTAGGATTGATGAGGGGGATATTAAAGTCCCCCGCGATTTTTCGCGGTAGAGGCGCTTCCCGGTACGCGAACCGGGCAGCTAACCGGCAGCGTAACGGGAGTCCGCCATCTTGTGTTTTTGGAGCGTCCGGTTCGCGTACCGGGTAGCGTCCCGGTAAGCGTAACAAGGGGAAAACCAAGAGAAACAGTAAAAAAAAAAAATTAAGGGAATAGATTTCCAGCAAACTTGGCAAAATTGGAGGGACTGTTTGTTTGATGTGCCTTTGCAAGGCCTCAAGATATGTGCACGTGTGGATTTTGTCTAATTAAGGTTAAAAAAAATATATATATCTGTATGTGTGCTCCGGCACGCTTACGTTACGGGTTTTGTTTGCGCTGCAGAGCCGATACGTCACGGTTATGCGACGCGTCATGAGGCGTCTCACGTGGCTACGTGATACGTCACGTAATAAAGAATATATTTTACAGCTATAGATATTAGCTTTTAAAAAACCAATGAAATTCACTGAAAAAACCATAGGTTATAGACCATATATAGTTAGGAATTTGCATTTACAAAACCTTGAAAATTCACTGAAAAAACCATAGGTTAGAGACCATATATAGTTAGCTGGACATTTTATTGACATAAAACCAATGAAATTCCATATATAGTTAGTTGCACTAACTATATATCGCGCACCCGCAATCCACTGCTGATGATGTCACATATTACATCATTCATGACATGGTCAGTGACATCACTGATGACATCACTGATGACATCTCAAATGACATCTCAAATGACATCACTGATGACATCATGACACACCAATACCAGTTACTACATACGCACTCACTGATTCCTACGTATGCACACACATTCACTCATTCACCCATACAATCACTCATACATACAGTCACTCATTATTACAACACTATCATATGCACTCATACACCTATGCAGACACTCACACACTGCCACTCATCCATGGAGTTACTCACACACCTAGTCAGTCCTGTAAAGAATCAATCACACTTCCATTTCCTCATCTATACAGTTAAACACAGAACACCATACTTCAGTGACATCACTGATGACATCACTGATGACATCTCAAATGACATCACTGATGACATCTCAAATGACATCACTGATGACATCATGACACACCAATACCAGTTACTACATACGCACTCACTGATTCCTACGTCTACACACACATTCACTCATTCACCCATACAATCACTCATACATACAGTCACTCATTATTACAACACTATCATATGCACTCATACACCTAGTCAGTCCTGTGAAGAATCAATCACACTTCGATTTCCTCATCTATACAGTTAAACACAGAACACCATACTTTTCACACATATACTAACACATACTTACTCTCTTATACAATCACTGATACAAGTACACATTGATATGCACAGAGTCACACACCTCCCAGCCAGCCACACACACACTCAGTCTTCCATACATCCACTCATTCTTCAATATGTAAAACATATTTAAACTTTACAAAAACACACAGACATTAGATGATGTCATCAGTGATGTCATTTGAGATGTCATCAGTGATGTCATCAGTGATGTCATTTGAGATGTCATCAGTGATGTCACTGACCATGTCATGAATGATGTAATATGTGACATCATCAGCAGTGGATTGCGGGTGCGCGATATATAGTTAGTGCAACTAACTATATATGGAATTTCATTGGTTTTATGTCAATAAAATGTCCAGCTAACTATATATGGTCTCTAACCTATGGTTTTTTCAGTGAATTTTCAAGGTTTTGTAAATGCAAATTCCTAACTATATATGGTCTATAACCTATGGTTTTTTCAGTGAATATATATATATATATATTCCAACACAAAAGCTCTTGAGAGAACGTTAAACTTGCAGTATGGACTACATGTACCATCATGCTTGATGGTGTCAATGAGGAGCCACGCCCAGTATAGGCGGAATCTTTCTTTCAATAAAAGGAGAAAAAGTGATTGCAAGTTACTGTGTGCTTCTGCTTCATGTCCCCATGATGAAGAGGCGTTGGCCTCGAAACGCGTCGGGAGTCAAATTTATATTGGAAAAAGGGAGTGCAAGCTGTTGAGAGGCAGAAAAGCAGGATTGCGGGGGCGACGTGTGTGACCTCCCATAGCTCAAGAGCTTTTGTGTTGGAATATATATATATAGGCGGTCACCAGTAGGTAGTTATAGTTAGGACCAAGTTACCATAGGAAAATTGCAACATTCTATTCCTAATAACTTTGGCGCCGATTGACGAACCTTCAGGAAATTCTCAAAAAGTATGGCCCGCTTTGGTCCGCTCCTATCTTGAAAGTTTCAGGGTGATTCGGCAAGCGGGGGCCGAGATAAAAGGGGGGTCCCAAAACGTGTTTTCTCCATGCAATTTTTCATAGGAAACCTTAGACACGGCTACAGCCCGAACTGCTGAACGGAATTACACCAAATTTGGCAAAAAGGTAGCCCTTAGTTAAGAAAGAGCCCTTTTTGTTAAATGATGTAAATCCATTCAGTAATTTTTTTAATATTAAGGAAAAAAGAAATATATATCTGGGCGTAGCCTAACCACACATCTCATCGTGAGATCTGATTGGCTGTCAGCACTTTATCCAAGATGTTGGCAACCATCTTGGGACCAATATACATAATAGCACCTCATTAAAAAGCATTGCAGTTAATAGAAGGTTTTAAGTCTTTAGTTACATTATAAATCATTTGTTGATGGTACCATACTCATTTTAGGAATTGTGGTGTGTTCTAAGATGATTTTACTATGTGATAAAGCCTCCTGCTGGGATATCATGAATCATGTTTGAAGAAAACTATTCTCTCATGCTTTTCCCACAGAGGTTTGGAAGGTGATCTGTAAGCTAAACTGAGAGCATATTTTCTGTAAATTCACATTATCTTTCTCAGTCATGTGAGAATGAAGTCTGACATTCTCAGTAAAACATGTACATCCAACAAGGGCAGAGACTGTCAGTTGATTCCATTGTGTTCTACTGCAGCTTCCCAGAGTGTTCTAAAGAACAACTAGAGCACTAACAGTCCTACTTATGACAAACGTATTGAACACCTGAAGCCATCTTGATCGGAATAAAGTGGTAACTCTTAAAACATTTATTTTAAAAAGGAACAAAATGAGGGAGTTCATTTTGCCATGGAAAGTATGATTAGTGCTGCAGATAGAAAAATTGTGGCACATTTTGAGTGACTTCTCAAATCCTCTTCTATTTCATTAAAAAATTCTAACATGCAGACTGAAACATGCACTTTCAATACCAGCAGCAGACTTCCCTGGTGAGCAGTAGCTTTACTACAGTGATTGAATAAGCAACTAGAGTGCTAACATTATGAATTTATGGCAAATGTGTGACACATCTGAATGCCTTCTTGATGGAATCAAAGTAAAAAACTGGAAGTATTTCCTACTGAGGAGACTGTAGTTAATGAGGAAATTAGGAAACTTCATTACAAATAAGTCTCCCAAGATGGCCACCAGAGACAAAAGAACCCAAATGTAGCACAAATATCACCCAGATGTAGACGAAGTATAGCCCAATGCCAGACTGTCCCAGAGTGTTCTAAAGAACAACTAGAGCGCTAACAGTCTTACTTATGACAAAAGTATGGCACATCTGAAGCCGTCTTGATTGGAATAAAATGGTAACACTTAAAACATTAAGGGGCCGATTAGGATGGCGGTTTTTCCGCATCCTCCGGGCCGGCGGAAGTGTCCGCCGGCCTGGAGGATGCGGAAAAACCGCTGCGGAGCCTCCAAAGACCCACCGCCAAATTAGGATGGCTGGTGGGTCTGGAATTCCGTCCGCCGCTTTTCCGCCGCGGTCGGCTTCCGACCGTGGCGGAAAAGCTATAACATGGCAGGCGGTGTCTATGAGACACCGTCCGCCATATTAGGATGTTCGTGAATACATGCTTTTCCACGGCGGCTTTTCCGCCATGGAAAAGCATACGGACATTCACTTTGGGGGCCCGTTGCGGGCCCCCTGGGTGAATGGGGGGTGGGGGGTGCACATGGGGGGTACCTATGGTACCCCCCTGCATTTGCGTGCACAAAGCAGCAGGCACCGTGCGGTGCCGGCCGCTTTGTGCATGTAAATGTAAAACATGCTTTTTTAACATTGCGGCGGGTGCAGCTTGAAGCTGCACCCGCCGCAATGTTAAATATAGAGGATGTGACCGCCACCCTGGCGGTCACATCCTAATTAGCACGGAGGGAACGCCGCAGCCCCTGCGGACGTTCCCTCCTCCTCAAGGGTGGCGGACGGACGCAAGTCCGTCCGCCATCCTAATCGGCCCCTCAATTTGCAAAGGAACAAAATGAGGGGGTTCATTTTACCACAGCAATTATGATTAGGGCCGAAGAAAGAAAAATTAGGGCACATTTTGACTTCTCAAATCCTTTTCTATTTCATTAAAAAATTCTGACATGCAGACAGAAAGATGCACTTTGAATACCACAGCAGACTTCCCTGGTGGGCAGTAGCTTTACTACAGTGATCTAATGAGCAACTAAAGTGCTAACATTCAGAATTTATGGCAAATGTTTGACACATCTGAATGCCTTCTTAATGGAACCAAAGTAAAAAACTGAATTGTTTGAGGGAAAGTACCCGAATTTGGAGTTGCTGGAGGTCACGTGAGACGCAAGCAAGCAAACAGAGCAAACAGAGCCGCGGAGCTGAGCCGAGCCGCGAGCCGTGAGCCGTGAGAAACAAATCTGCTGAGAAACAGTGGGAACTGAGCAAAGCAGAGCCGCTGTCTGAGCCGAGTCGAGGCCCCCCCGCCGAAAGGTGCCGATTACCGGGTGATTACCGGGCGGCGGCGGTGGCACTAGCGGGTCCTAGCACCGTCCTAGCACCGTCCTCTGTGCAGGCTCTGGCGGCGACGGTGCGGGGGGGGTCACGGGCTGCTCACGGACACCAGGAGCCCAGGAGGCCAGGAGGTGCCTTGGCGGAGTCTGAGCAGGCTGGTGCAGGTTGGAGCGCAGGCGGGAGCAGGAGTGGGGGCGGAATACCACGGAGCAGGTGAGCGTTTGGTAGCGTAGGAGACACTGTAGGAGGAAGGTGGCAGATTGAGTAGCCGCTACTTACAGATGCTGCAACGCTCGGGCCCCTGCCTTCCCATGTCTTGCCTCTGTCTCGCCTCCACTCTAGCTCTAGCCCTAGCACCTAGCACCAGCCCCATACAGCTTCAGCCGCACCAACAGCCTTAGCCTCAGCCCCTAGCCCAAAACCTAATATTCAAACCCCTGAATGATTCAGTAACCTGCAACCTGTAACTTGTTAACCTGTTACACAGTGCCACAACATCCAACATCTAAAAGAAACACTAAAAAACCTGCCGAAAGGCTCAGGCAAGAGCTGTCACGGCAGGCTGGATTCCTTCCCTGGAATAGGAGGCGGAGGTAGTGGCGGCACAGGCAGGAGTACCATCTTATTTGCCGAGGAGCAATGAGGAGCAACGAGGAGTAGCGAGTGCGACTGCCATTAGCAAAGTAAGCGCCGGGGGCTCCTCGCAACCAGCCTAGACCAGGCGTGGCTAGCGGCTTCCGCTCGCAAGGAAGCAAACACAACATCAAGCCCAGCCCTGCCCCGGTATAAAACTCACCCAAATCATTCAAAAACACAAGCGAAAGAGGGCACTAGCCAAAGGTGCTTCGATCTGCAGGGAAATCATGAGATCAGGGAAAGTGCAGCAGGAGATAATCGAAGAGTCAAAAAGAAATGATGAAGATAAAGATCAAGGGCCATTTAAGAACCAAAAAAAAGAAGAAGGCCTTACAACGAAGAAAGAGACTAGTGTCTGCTTCTGAAATGTCGACAAACAGTCCAAAAAAATCACTGGGATTTAAAAAATGTCTTTTTAAAGGACCCAATGGCTGCCATTTATGCCCAAACACAGGAACAAGCCCACCTGCCAAGTCCAATTACACCTGCATTTAGGGTTAATAACAGCGAATACCTGCCACCAAAGAGTAAGAAGGAGGAAAAGGACGCACAAAAAATTATTATTGAGAATAACCCCCTGAGCAAACCAACAGAACAGCCTCAAATCTCTCAAACTTTTGCCAAGTCAAACCGTAAAACAGAAGGTTGTAAATCAGTTTTGGTAGTAGCACAGATACATGAATACAGTTCTCCAGCACCTGAAAACGCCACAAAACAGACAAAAGGAATAAGGAGAAGGATAAGAGTCCTACAAACAAAGAAAATAAAATCTGGGCCGAGCATATTACCGCACAAGACGACGCGTGGTCAACTTCCTTTTCTTTACCAAATGAGATAAGTTTGGATCGAGCAATGGAATCAAACATACAAACAGAAACGCAAACCCGATCCCAAACACAAGAAGATCGCAACAACAAACAAATTCCGCAAGGAAGACGCAGATTATCACTAGAGCAGGAAAAGGGCCTAGGCGGAGAAGAAAGGTTGGAATCTACACCACTATGTCCAGATAATAATCCTGACAAACTGGACGAGATCTATGAAGAAGATAAAGGATGGCCAAAAAAGTTCAACCTGACATCCCCAATAACAATTTCCTCTGTGAGTAGGCTAGAAGAAGTGTCTGAGGCTTTGGAAACACCGGCTGGAGAGGTTTATAAGGCCCCGTGGAGTGAAGCACTATTAAACACCTTAGAACAGGCAATAAGGGTCCTGAATTTTCAATCGGACAAAATGGATGTACAAATCGATTTAACAATCCTCATCGCTGGACATATTTCAGGCATGAATACCAAGCTGGACCATATGGCAGCCCTTATACCCAGGAGGGTAGACAGGGCACAACACACAGACACCTCACAAACTCAGACAAGCTGTGTATGTGGTAAATTGGTGGATAAATTGTCAAACCTACCCGATATCCTAAAAGATATCCATGGGGCAGTGCAGTCATCAATAGGGAACAACAAAAGCATGAGCCCCAGTGGGGTCAGGGAGGCAGAAGAGGAAAACTGGAGTTTAAATGAATACCAAGATCTAAGTATAAACTACATCCCGGAACAAGAGGCAAAAAAGCCAAACGAGAAATGTTTAGAGCAGGGAGTTTGCCAAATTGATGACACACTAAGCACAAATGATATTTTAAAAAATACAAAGCTAACAAAAAGACAAAGAAAACGCACGAGAAAGGGCAGGGTTCAGCTCAAGGAGTCACTGCCGACAAATGATCATACCTACCCTATTTTTAATCAAACAACATCAAAGAAAGAGAAACGACCAACGGAAAAAATTAGTCAAACCTTTCATATAAGGCTCTAGATGACTCACATCAGACAAGAGTAGAGAACAGACATAACTCGCAGAACGAATCATTGATCTCCCTAATTCTTATAAAGTCAGATCACACACAAGAAAGAAAAAGTCCAAACTCACAAAAACGTAAAACTACACAGAAATCAGGTAAAGACCGGACCCAAGTTAAAGGGGATACAAAGCCAACTAGCTAAGAGGATTTTGGAAAACGCGAAGTATCGATACGGCTGGCAGATGAAAGCCCAATACTTAAAGATAAAGGAGCAAAGCGAGATATGGGGACCCAAAACTCGCCTAAGTATGAGGAAAAACAAACCACTGAAGGAAACAAAATCATCCCAAGGCAAATCACAAAAGAAAACAGCATTTGGGCGGGGGAGGAGCCTAGCTCGCGACCGAGATGGCCGCGTTTTAGCTCGGCTCCGTTCAACCGCCTGTTTTTTTCGTTTATCCTGTATTTCTCCTGCCCCGGGAAGCCCTCCTTGTCGTGTTTCGGTATTAAGGACACTTTGCAGGCACTTACCCGTTGCTCCGGTGATCCTGGGTGCTGTCGATCCTGTGCAGCGATCCCGCTCGCTTCGTAGCCTCCGGGGCGGACTGGCTTGGACCTCCTTGCGACGCCGGGACGAGACGGAGCACGATGGTCGGCCCTTACTGGCGTTGTGGATCTGGTTGCGGAGGCTGATGTACGTGTAGGCCGGCTGTGCCCGCTGGCGGACCCGATCGGCTTGGCCTTGGGGTGCGGACGCTGCCTCTCGCAGGAGAGCCTACTCATTTATCCGGCTTGATCCCCCCCTTTGTTCCCCGGCCCGGCCATTTTGAATTTTCCGCCCGGGCTCGGAGAACGGGGCCGGCGGCACGAGGGGACCGACGAACATCCTTCTTCTGGTGGGTCTCCTTCCTGCCTTGGGGCGCCCTGCCGCAGATCGGCTGACCTCCTTTTGCTTTGGTGTTGCCCCGGCTGGGGCTCCCGACGGCCGAGGGCTTGCTGGGCTCCTAAGATGGCGGCCGACCCTGGATGTCTTTGCCGGGCCTGGGCGAGCACTGGGGGCCCGCCACACGGCCCGGATGCCGGATCTTGTAAAGGGCTTCCTGCACTTCAAGTTGTCCTGGATGCACTATACTCCTGGCGGACTTCCGTGGCTGCGCCTGTCTCCGCTGTGGAGGCGGACCCCCTTTTCGAACTGTGCGGGCCCCCGACGTTGGATTTGGCCTCCTCGTTGCAGGGTGCGGCTGGTGTGCTCCTGGACTCTGTGCCCCCGGCGGCGACCGCATCCATGGGTCGGAGACTCCCCGACGCCCCTCGTCGTCCTGCTTTGTTGCCTCGGCCGCTGGTCTGCGGTCCGCTTGCATCCTGGCCTGGCCTCAATGATCCTTCCTGTTTTTCATCGCGTCGGCTCCCCGGCCGAGGCGCCGGTGCCGATTCAGCTGGGCTTGCCTCATTGGAACTGTCCTTGGAACTGTGCCTGCGGTGCGGACGTTGTACCATGACTTTTCTGGATCCTCCGTATTTTCTTTCACGTTTCTTCTCAGGACTGCCGCTGGATCTTCTCCTGTGCCCTGTGTCCCTCGCCGTTTGGTCTTTGTTTGTTCGGATGATTACAACTTTGGACAAAAGCGGACAGGGCTGAAACGACTTTTTATATGCGGTAGTCTCGTTTTTGATCTATAACCGATATGTGCTGGTATGATATTGTGTAACTTCATGGAACTCCTGAAACTTATCCTAATATCGTTAACTTCCCGTGGGCTCTACCCCTCCTTTATTGCAGGTGGCGGGATGGAGGCAGATAATATTGTTCTTTCGCCCTCTCCCGTGTGTGATGTTCTTCCCCTTCCCTGGTCCTTTCCCCTTTTGTCTTGTTTCTATCTTGTTCCTCTTCTTCTATATTTCCGGTTCTATTTAGGGCGACAGGCACGCTGCTGGGGGGTTGGCCGTAGCCTTCTGCAGGGGTGTAGGGTGGGCTTGTGGGGTGGGTGGAGGGGTCTGTTGTTGTTTTTGGGGGGTCTTTTTCCTCCATTTTTTTCTCCCTTTTTGGTTCTATGGCCCTTGTGTATCCCCTCTTTCGGGGCTCTGTCTCGTCTTCTGTCCCCCTGGTGTCTTTTTGGGGTATTTTTCCGGTATTACGATGATTGTGATTTGTTAGGTATGTCTTCTTATTTTTATTGTCTATTTTGTACCGGATTTTTGTTTTCCTGTTTTGTCGCCCGGGGGCGAGTGTTTGGGTAAGAGTCCCTTCTTTTTCCTTTTTCCCATTCCCCTCCCCCCCCCCCTTTTTGTGGGGTTTTCTTCCTTTATTGGGGGTGCGTTTCGTATTGTTTCCGTACTTGGGTCCTTATCTTTGCTGATTGGTAGTATGGGTGGTGGCGACGGTGGGCGGGCATTGGACAGTGCGTGCAATGGCCTTTCCTCATGTCCGTTGTTTTGACCGGTGTTTATTGGTATAGCTATTTCGTATTTGTTTCTCCTGTATTTTTACGATCGCTGTGTTGCTGCCCGCCGCGGCCCCACCCCTCTGGTTTGACTTGCGGCCCGTCGTGCTCCTGAACTCCCTGACCCGACTTTAAAAAGAAAACTACCTTTCTAATTGTTTGCTCCTGAGACTGCTCTACGATGCTTGTTGTTTCTCCTGTTTCAATGCCTTTGTATCCTCTAACTCTCTTTGCATTGCTTTTGATATTTTTGCTATGTGGTGGCCAGCCCGGTGGGTTGTAGGCCCGTATTTGTGAGCTCTCTCTGTACAATAAAGGTTTTAAAAAAAAAAAAAAAAAAAAAGAAAACAGCAAAGAACGAAGTGTAAGAATGCCTATAAAAATAAGGATAAATGAAAATGGGAGATCATGTAAGCTGCCACAAAAAGAACAACACTTAGAGTCCACACAAGTATCAAAGTACACAAAAAGCGACAAACTTGAAGATGCCAAAGTAGACGGAAATAAGTTGAATACAGTTCGGCCTATTGCCCACATTGCTCAACCAAGCAGAACGACCAATACAAATGGAGGAATAACAAAAAACAACCAAGGGCAAAAAGTAAAAGAGGAAAATCCAGCAGTTCAAACACAAGGAGAAACCCCTGAAAAACTGTCATTTGTACCAGAATACCATACAACTGGCGGACAAGACTTCTTGAATCGAGGTAACATAATGCGGCTTTTCAAAGAAATTCCAGAATTAGAAGAAATATGATCACAAGACCTTCTATCTGTAGAGTTTAAAACCAACGAAAATAACCCAGATGTAGAGGAGTCCTTGACAACCTGGTCCTCGAAGGCCCTAGTAGACAGGATATACACCACAAGCTTGACCTTTGAAGCATGGCGCATTGGGCTGAGACGTTATAAACGGAAAAAATACCCATTTCCCCTCTTAAAAACCAACATAAATCAAAAGCAGGAAATTGAAGTTGGAAAAAACCTGAAGTCATGCCTAAAGAGCGCGTGTTCTGTAACGCCGCAAAAAACATCACAAGGAGTAAAGAGACAGGTAAGCTCAGAGGAACAAGAAAGCAGGCTGGAAAAGAGCATCGACTGGTTTTGGGTTCCTAAGGCCTTAAGCAATAAGTGCTCCTAACCAGCATAAAAGGCCAACCGAGGACAAAAAATCCCAGCAGCAGATAATACTTTGTAATGAACGGGAACTGGGGAAAATTCAAAGAGTTAAGGATGAATCCACCGCGTTGAACTCACATACAATCCGTATCTGTTCTTGGAATGTCCACGGCTTCAATAATATGGGGCAAGACCATGAAACAGCGAAATTCCTGGAACAACATGATTTAATATTACTCCAAGAAACTTGGAACCTGAGCCCAGTATCAATCCCCGGTTACATAGAGTTTCATATCTTTGCTGAACATTTTTCTAACTTTGGGCACCCGAGAGGAGGCCTAACAACATACATTACTCAACAGTATGGATGGCAAGTGGAAGAAATAGATACTGGGGTAAACTGGCTGCAAGCAACAAAACTCACAAGGAATACCGATTCAAATTTACATAATCAAAACTTATTAGTGCTTAACGTCTATGTCCACCCAGAAAAAAAACTGAAGAAGGAAAGACTTACAACATTAATGGCCCTGATCCGAGCGCTACAAAAGTCACATGAATTGTACTCCTTGATTATCTCTGGAGATTTTAACAGCAACTTAAAAAAGGATAATTATATATTTCAAGAACTCGGAGAGTTGGGTCTGTCAATCTTGAATGGAAATGTAAATGAGGATAGACCTACAGCAATAACTTTTTCAAGTGGTAAAAGGCAATCAACAATAGACTATACAATAATCAGCAGCAACCTGGTGCCGAAAGTAACCACATTTGCGGTCGGGCAACGCATAGAAAGCGACCATTTTCCTTTAATTACTAAAATCAAAATCTTTGCTAACAAAACTCAAAAAATAAACACCGTAATTCAATATACCGAAAAATTCAACCTACGGAAACTGAAATGGGGTGGAAAAGATATAAAATCAATAATGGATAAATTTAAAGAATATTTGCTTGCAATGACAACCAAAGACAAAGAAAATCCCATAAAAACTTGGGAACATCTATGTAATGCCTTAACAAGAAATACTCCAGCCCCGTATTCGAATAAAGGAAGAATCGATACCGGGAAGAAGCCATGGTTCAATCTCACCCTCTGGGAGGAAAAAAGGAAAATCTCACGTGAAGTCCGAAAGCAAGTCATAGCGATGAAAAACGGAAAGAAAGCAGACGATGCGAAACTAAAGGCCCTACGAAAAAATTATAAGATGCTGCTGGGTAAAGCAAAAAAATTATACCAAGAAGGACTATGGACAAAACTACTAATTGCTGGTAAAAATAGAAAATGGCCGGTCCTTTTGGGGCACAATCAATAAACTGACAAAGGGCAACCAACTAAGACAAGAGGCAGGAATTGGAGAAAGCAATTGGATCCAGCATGTCAAAAACATGTTCACTGGCAGGGAGCAGGAACAAAAGTGGCATAGTAGAAGTGAGTGCGAAATATGTGCCAAAAACTTGGAACACGCAAAAACTTTTTTCAATACAAAAGAAATTCTGCTGGAAGATACCAGTATGCCACTACAGGGCAACGAGAACCTGCCCAAAGAAAACATTGGTAACGACACTGCTACAACATCAAAAACAGCTGAAGAAACAGTTCCAGTCCCAGACACGCTGGTAACCACTAAACAGCTAAAGGGAATAATAAAACGCCTAAAAACAGAGGGTGCGGCAGGCCCAAATGGGCTTCCAAATGCTCTTTTCAAATACTCCCCTGAGTTCTGGGCTGAATATTTAACACCACTTTTCAACTTGATTTACAGTCAAAACAAAATACCCAAGTCCTGGAAAGGGAATATCATACATCCGAGTTTTAAGCAAGGTGATCATAACGAGCCGGGAAACTACAGGCTGAAATCGTTGATTGACGTGGAGGCGAAACTATACGGATCACGTTTGTTGCTGATCCTCCAAGATTGGATGGAGGAAACAAACATAATTCCCATGTTCCAAACGGGTTTCAGGCCAAGGACAGGCACTTTAACAAATTTAACAACCTTGGAGCTCCTAAAGGAAAAAGCAGAAACAAAGAAGATCAGATTGTTTGCATGTTTTATAGATCTGCGAGCTGCTTTCGACAAGGTGAATCGAAACCAATTATGGGAAAAATTAAGATCATGGGGCCTTCCGAAGAACCTACTGGAGGCAATAATAGGCTTGTACAGTGACACCTGGGCAAGAGTCAAACTGGGACACGGTTGCAGCATTACTACCGAAATCACCACGCAACAGGGTTTAAAACAAGGCTGTGTCCTGGCCCCTTGCTTGTTTAATCTTTACATGGCAGACATCGTCAAACATATGCAGGTAGGGAAAGGATATCCACCGAACCTGGCAAACACTCCGATTCCTTTTTTACAATATGCTGACGATATCGTCGTGCTGAGCCAAACCCCAATAGGGCTTCAAAGAATGATTTATAACCTGGCAACTTACCTGGAGCATGAAAGTTTGGAACTGAATAAAGAGAAGACCAAGGTGGTCCGCCTAGTAGACCCCAAAAAATCGAATTTTAGATGGTATGCAAATGGAACCCAAATAAAGGAGGAAGCGTCTTACAAATATCTAGGTCTAAAATTGGGGCTAGGACCGACCCACAAAGAACACAAAATAGACCCAAAGGCGAAAACACATTCCTTGATCTATGCACACAGATTACTATATAAAAAATTGAGTTGTCCAAACTATACCCATCTCTTAAAGGTGATGGAATCACATACCTTACCCACCTTGTCATATGCATTGGTCACCTGGTGTGGCAAAGAGGCTGGGCTGTTAAACAATCTTCAAACAAAGGTATACAAAGCGGTTTTTAACCTCCCTCGCCTGCACAGGTTCGTTTAGAATTTGACCTGCAGAACCAGAAGTTTCGGGGCATGAGTAGTTTCGTGAAACTATGCCACAAAATACGTCTGTCAGAAGAAGGTTCACTAGACAGCCTGTGTTGGAAAGAAATTGAAAACCAGCTGAAACAAACCACCCTAAGCGGTTGGGGAGACTTTTTGATCAAATCCTTGAGGGGGTTAGGAATTCAATCGACATGGGATTCTATCCCAGACAGAACCAGCTTTGACAAAATAACAAATAATGCTGCTAAATGGAAATCCTTCATGGAAGACAAAGCAATAACCTCCAAACGTCGACACGGGTGGACAGTGATCAATTCATACTCCTTGATAAAGTCCCAGCCATATTTAGAAAGTCACTTTAACATGACACTAAAGCAGAGATATATAGAACATCGGCTGGGCTTACATCTTTCAAAGGATCTCCAATCATCCTGGAAAGGCAGTCACACGGACCTTCATTGTCGCCTCTGCGGTTACCAAAAAGAAATGCTACCCCACCTACTATGCGTTTGCCCAGCTCTTACGGACCTAAGGAAAAGGCTTTTAAAAGATATTTTTAATAAGTTAAACATTCGTACATGCAGGAAAGTCGTAATTCGATGGCTAGAGGGATCATCACCCATGTTGGCTTGTAGGGGGGTCAAATACATGAGAAAAGTACAATCTCTCCTACGACAAGCGGAACTTGGGGAAACAAGTAAACTTGAAATCGGTGAACCCAACGCTTGACAGATACATTTTAGCAAGGGTGAAAACATGTCATTAAAGAGCAGGAAAAATGGACTGATTTGAGATGACCAGTAAAAAAAACTAATAAATAATTTTAAAAAACTTTATGGATCCGCCAAACTCAACTTTGTATCAAATAACCCTTCCAAATGAATTCTATGATCTTAAATACATGATAATGGGTAAAAGTCACTAGATGAAATGCCTTACGCCATACGTATTACAAAGTGTGTGAACATTTTAAGGAATATTTTTCTATTGTGTTTTGTAATGATTTTAAATAATTGGGAACAATAAAAAAATTGATTTTGATTTGAAAGTATTTCCTACTGAGGAGACTGCAGTAAATGAGGAAATTAGGAAACTTCATAACAAATAAGTCTCCCAAGATGGCCACCAGAGACAAAAGAGCCCAAATGGATCACAAATATCATCCAGATGTAGCCCACATATAGCTCAATGACAGAATGTCCCAGAGTGTTCTTAAGAACAACTAGAGCGCTTACTGTCTTACTTATGACAAAAGTATGGCACACCTGAAGCCATCTTGATTGGAATAAACTGGTAACACTTAAAACATTTAATTTAAAAAGGTACACAATGAGGGGGTTCATTTTGCCATAGAAATTATGATTAGGGCTGAAGAAACAAAAATGAGGGTACATTTTGAGTGACTTCTCAATTCCTCTTCTATTTAATTAGACACTTCTGACACGCAGACTGAAACATGAACTTTTAATACCAGCAGCAGACTTCCGTGGTGAGCAGTAGCTTAACTACAGTGATCTAATGAGCAACTAGAGTGCTAACATTCAGAATTTATGGCAAATATGTGACATATCTGAATACCTTCTTGATGGAATCAAAGTAAAAAACTGAAAGCATTTCCTACTGAGGAGAATGCAGTAAATGAGGACATGAGGAAACTTCATAACAAATAAATCTCCCATGATGGCCACCAGAGACAAAAGAGTCCAAATGTAGCACAAATATCGCCCAGATGTAGCCAAATGAAAGAAGTGTGCTAACACTTTTTATATTTTGTGTTTTTGTAGTTTTATATAGTGCAGACTTGTCAGTTATTGGAGTGCTTTACATGGGCATTGGTTATATCACACAAGAACAAATTCATTTTGGTTTTAGACATGGGGAGATTAAGTGATTTGACCAGAATCACAGAATGTCGAGCTGAAGCAGAAACTCAAACCTAGTTCCCCAGTTGCAAAATCTGCAGCTCTGGAAGTAACACCACATCCTCTCCCCTAAGTGCAACATTTAAACAAGTGGTCAACTGGATAAAAAAACATAAAGATAACAAATAATTTAAAAGTGTTTTGTCACTATTTGAAAACTCAGAAAATATGTCCTCATTTTAGTTTTTTAGAGCACTAACCATAATTTTGATGCAAATAAGACCCTCTCATATATGTAATTTCTAAAGGAAATGCTCTAGGTATTACAGTTTTGATTACATCAAGATGACGTCAGGCGTTCCACACTTTTGTAATAAATATAGAATGTTAGCAATCTAGTTGTTCATTAGGATACTGTGGAGAGGCAGAGGTCAGGGGCACGGACTCTGAAAATTGAAGGCAGGTATGGAGGGTGCAGAGGCAACAATTTGACCACACTGGGCAGGCAGGAAGATCAGTGGCAGCGCAACAGACTATGGAGGGCAGTGGAAAGGGAGGCAGGGGCAACAAACCAACAATACAGGACTGGCTAGAGAGGCTGTGGTAATATAATAGACCATTGTGAGCAGAAGGAAGAGGCAGTGGTAGAACAACCATACATGCCAACAGGCCCGATTCAGCCAGGAAACGTCCAATGTTTTTAAGTCCAAACGGGCTTTATTTAATCTGTCTCCTGTCTACAATCTCCTCTTTTTCAATGTAAGTCAAAGGGGAAAATCGATACCCGAGTTTTTTTTCAAAATCTCCCTCTTACCAAGTTTGAGATGTTAACAAGTATGGTTCTTGGATCATGAAAGGCAGGAGGAATTGGGGTAGGGACATGGACTCGGATAACAGAGGACAGGAGGGTCATGGAAAGGTGCACCAAACTGACCCTACAGGGCAGGTATCAGGGTTTGCAGCAGCACAATATACCACACAGGGCATGCGGGACGGGAGTGCAGCACAACAATCCATAAAAAGCAATAGGGAGGGGACAGGATCATGCACATGAACAACAGATAACAGAGGGGAAAGAGACAATGGTAGCTAGCTGACCATAATGGATAAACAGGAGAGAAAGCTACAGCTGAACGGACCATAAAGGACAGGAGGGATGGATCAGGGGAATTACAATGGAACAGACAAGCCAGGAGGGAGGGAATAGGTGTCTACACATGGAAACAAAGGGATGGGGGCAAGGGGACAGGGCAGGAGCAGCAAAATGACCATGGAGGTAAGGCAGGATGGGCACTAGAAGCAAGACATACCATGGAGAGCAACAGTGAGACCATAATGGCATACACACAGACTATGGAGGGAAGGTGGGAAGGTGGGAGGGGGCCAGGGGCAGCTAGTTGACCACACAGGGAAGGTGGGAAGGGCCGTGGCAGCACAGAAGACCATGCATGGCAAGCGGGAGGGTTAGTGACAGCACAATGGCTATGATGGGCAAGAAGGAGGGTGCAGGGGCATGCACAAAGGACCATGGAAGATAGAAGGGAGGGTCAGGACCGTAGCGTAGAGAGTTCAGGGGAAGGGGCCTCACAACAGACCACGCGGGGCAGGCAGAAGGAGCAGTTGCAGCACAACAGACCAGGGAGGGCAGAAGGGTGTAGCAGTAAAATGGACCATGGAGGACTGAAGGAAGGGGATATGGGCATGGAATGTGGACTGGCAGGGTGGAGGTGGCAGTGACAGGGGCAGGTTAGTCATCTGGCAATGCTAGGCAGGTGGGAGGGGAATGGCAGCTCAACAGAACACTCAGAGTAGATAGGAGTGACAGGTCCATGGAACATGGTGGGCAAAAAAGATGGAGCAGGGGCATGCACACAAACATCGGAGGGCAGGGCGGAAGGAGAATAGGGGCAGCAAGCTAAGCACAGAGGCTAAGCAGGAGGTCAATGATGAGGCATGAAATTCGGCAATGGAGGGCAGGAGGAGTGGACTGTTACATTATGCTAAATGGAGGGCAGTGGCAGCACATCAGACCATGCATGGCAGGAGGGAGGAGGCTAGTCCATGGATTTAGACAACAGAGGATAGGGAGGAGGTGGATGGGGCAGTAAGCTAACTTTTCAGAGAAGGCAGGAAGGCCAGTGGCAGAACAATGGCCACACAGGGCAGGGAGCAGGGACATGAGGTTGGACAATGGATGGCTAGGAGGAGGGAAGACACGAGCAGCATGCTTGGGTGGGGGCAGCACAATGCCAGGCCCTGCTTCCAACTCCCTACCATCCATTGTGATATGCAGCTTACTTAACGTTAAAAAAAATAGAAATTTGCTGAAAAAAACAAATATTACAGTGACGGTATAGTTATACTCAGATTTCACTCATACACAACCAGTGAAATTCAGCAGTTATAGTTATCTGAGCTAACTATAACTTACGCCCCCACAATGTACTGCTAATGACCTCAGACATATCATCATTAATGACATGGTCAGTTACATGACTCATGACATCACTCATGACATCTCAAATGATCTGTGAATGGAATGGAACTATAATCGCTAGAACTTTATTTAGGGATAGTGTGTGTATATTAACACTCCTTTTATTTCTTTTCTTTTGTGTAAGAACCAATATAATAACCAACGTGCCTAGATTAATATGGCTGAAGCCTTTCACTTTAAAGTAATGTGTAGTCCATTGTTTATGTTGATGTTTGCAATCCTAAGTAAGTTTATTATGAATAAGTCACGTTGACGAGCATACAGGTATGGCGGTCACGGGGCAAGATATGCTGAAATGACATTGTGTGCATATTAACACTTGTTTTCTTTTCTTTATTGTATCAATTCCTGAATTTTCACATTGTGACCAAGCCAATATGGCCGCCAGCTTTTTGGATTAAAGTAATATGTAGTCCTTTGTTAATGTTGGCAACTTTAGGCATTTGTACATTTAAATAAGGATGCTACAATGATGTCTTATGTCGTTATCAAGGTTCGAACGAGCCGAAACGCGTGGATCACGTCCTTTGCAGATTAAATACTTTCAAACTTCAACCTGAGTGTGGATTCCTTTCTTGTAAGAGTGAGGAGATTAAATACATATCTATAAAATTCACTGAAAAAAACCACAAGTTTCAGGGAAATTATAGTTAGAAATTAGCATTTAAAAAACCTCAGAAATTCACTGAAAAAAACACAGGTTTCATGGACGTCATAGTTAGTTGGACATTTCACTCATACAAAACAAGAGAAATTTGGCCGTTATAGTTTGTTGTGCTAACTATAACTTGCGCCCCCGCAATGCACTGCTGATGATGTCACATATTACATCACTCATGACATGGTCAGTGACATCACTGATGACATCTCAAATGACATCACTGATGGCATCATCCATGTGATCATCTGATGCACCTCCTAACTCCCTAAAATAAAGACTACCATTCTCGAAACCATAGACACACCAATATTAGTACAGCTACAATATTCTGTGCACTATGCATGCAGACCTCTAACCAGCTACAACCTATTGATACGCTCTTCTAAATACCCAGTTCGTACCTATGCAGTGTTGAAATCCTTCTGTCTGTCCCATGCACTTCTCCATTCACCCATCCAGCACTATCTACGTATCCTATCACTCCACCAATACCTAAGCACTTATAAATTCATTACGCACTTTCTTTGCAACACTGAAATTACTCCAGTTATTAGTCATATACTTAAGGAATGGCGTAGTCACTAGCACAAGTGCAGGTACAATATTTTGTACACTATACATGCACACCTCTAACCAGCTACAAACTATTGATACGCTCTTCTAAATACCCAGTTAGTACCTATGCAGTGTAGGAATCCTCCTGTCTGTCCCATGCATTTCTCCAATCACCCATCCAGAACAATCTACTTATCCTATTACTCCACCAATACCTAAGCACTTATAAATTCACTATCCACTCTGTTTGTAATACTGTAATTATTCTAGGTACTAGTCATGAACTTATGGAATGGCCTAGCTACTAACAAAAGTCCAGCTATAATATGTTGTGCACAATCCAAACAGAACTCTAACTAGCTACATACTATTGATACACTCTTCTAAATACCCAGTTAGTACTCATGCAGTGTAGAAATCGTCCAGTCTGTCCCATGCACTTCTTTAATCACATATCTACCACTATCTACTTATCCTATCACTGCAGCAATACGTAAGCACTTATAAATTAAGTGGTCACTCTGTTTGCAGCACTGTCATCATTCCAGTTACTAGTGGTATTCTTATAAAATGACCTAGGCACCAACACAAGTACACATAAAATATTCTGTGCATAATCCCTACAAATCTCTAAGCAGATACATACTATTGGTCCACTACTTTAAATACTGAAGTAGTAACCATGCAGCGTAGGATACCTCCTGTCAGTCTCATGCAATTCTTCAATCACCCATCCAGCACTACGTTCTTATTGTATCAGTCTGCCAATACCTATGCACTTAAGGGGCAAATTTACAATCACAGTGCGCCACTACTACGTCACTTTTTGTAACGTAGTGATGGCGCCAGACACTCCTTCATATTTACAAGGAGAGGAAAAGTCACCCTGCCTGGTTTTTCCTCTCCTTGTAAATACAACCCCTTCATACACAGAACTTTGCGTTGAAAGGACGTTCCATAGGTGTTGCTCTGGGTGTTCCCACGCAACACCCATAGAACAAGACACAACTCCAGATTTATGAGAAATAATAATTCTGGAGATGTGTGAATGATGCGCCATCCTAGAGTTGGTATAGCAAGGCTCAACGAGGAAATTTTTTTAATTTCTCCTCATTTTTTCCTCTTTCAATGCATGCTGAATTCCACTGCATACATTGAAAGAGGAAACTGCCTTTACTGATTGTTTTTGTGCAGGAAGGTATCCCTTCCTGCACAAAAACAATCTCCGCACGACACAGATATTCTTGCACCATTGTGCAAGGGTGCCTGTGTCACCGCATGGCTGCAGTTTGTGCAACAGTGCAGAGGAAAGCACAGAGTTGCAACATATTCATGTACATATCTCACATCCCTGTGCTTCGGAAGTGCCACAGTGCAGTGCAGCTAAAGAGCTTGCAGTGTCACGCTGCAGTACTTCCTCATAAATCTTCACCTATAAATTCACCTTATACTATTAATGCATTCTTTCAGTCAATCATGCTGTATACATATATTCAACCAAACTTTCACACATTACCTTGCAATTATAGTTATTTCTTTAACCAGATAAGGTAGTTCTGAACTTTTTTTTCTTCTTTTTTCTTTTTTTTCTTTTTTGAACAATTTTGTATTTTTTTGGGTGTTTTTTCAAAAAATGAACAAAAAAAACAAACAAAACAAATTAACAACGATGGTTGCGTTGCGCAGTACAAACTGCACCCACCGACTGCTCACCGAAGCATATAAGCTTCTTACACTTCACACAGTGTTGCTCGAGAAAGGCGAATTCTGGCCTAATGTCCATTGCAGGTGTTCCTGAGGATGCCCCAGACATACTTGCCACAGCAGGTGAGGAGTTCAAAGCAGCTCACATCATTTCCTCCCAAGCAAGATTGAGAGGATGTGTGGTCCGGAGATGCTTGTACATAGAAGCAGTGCCACAAGAGTAATTTTTTTCACTGACTCTTGACAGGACTCGGTCACAAATTTTGCACGTCACCTTTCTCGCATTTGCTCTCTTCTCTCCAGGTGGAAAATTGAAGAATTTCCACACGACAGATTCCAGCGTCTGTGGACATGGTGCCTCCTGCAAGAATTATTCTTCAGAAGATACTTCCCCCTGCTGCTGCTGCTGTCCAGATGCCTTTTTGTTTGATATTTTTTTTTTAAAACACCAAAAAAAACAAGCAAAAAAGGTTCTTGTAGGAAAAGAGATGTCTTTCTAAAGATGCACCAACAAGAATGAGTAAAATGGGTGGGGTCCTTCAATAGCTACAGTGGGAAATGTTATGAACCAATGAAATCTTTTTTTTTGAGGTCGCATGGGATCTGCGCACTCTGCATCATGAAGCACGCACCCAATGCGACTTTGCAAAAATATATTTAAAAATAATATAAGTTTATTATAAGTACACATATATTATTTTCATGAATATCTTAGATAATCTCTTGCCCTAATATGTATATTAAAGACACATACATATCATTTTAGAACATTAATTTTTTTTTGCAGGAGTCGTGCACCCAGCGCGCCCCAGCACGAATATGACGTCACGCGGGACCCGCCATCGTGCAAGCATCACGTACCCTAATGCGCATGTGTCACGAATATGCGGGAGCAGGAGTCGCGGACTGGTTGCATACCAATCGCGCACATCACGTAATATTAAATGTATATGATGTAACTGATAAACACACAGCCGTCGCACACCATACACGGATCCTTTACGACTTTTCGAAAATGGCGGCTAGAATCCGCGCACCCACCGTGATGTGTATGATTTGGGTGCGTGACTCCGAAAAAAAAATTGGGAAAAAAAAGAAAAGAATATAATTATACTAAAAGAAAAAAATTAAAATTAAAAATTAAACAATATTTCAGTTTGAATTTTTTTTAGAAATGTTTTTGTGCAATTTTCAGAAAAATATGTAATGTTATTTAATGAATAAAATAATTATAAATAAACAATTAAAAAACTGTAGAAAATCGGTACAAAAAAATAGGTATAACTACTATTACACTTAAAAATTAGCATTTAAAAAAGCTTTGAAATTCACTGAAAAAACTATAGGTTTCAGAGATGTTATAGTTAGAAATTAGCATTTAAAAAACCTTAGAAATTCACAGAAAAAAACATAGGTATCAGAGGTGTTATATTTAGCTGGACATTTCACTCGTACAAAACCATAGAAATTCCTCTGTTATAGTTAGTTCTGCTAACTGTAACTTGTGCACCCGCAATGCACTGCTGATGATGTCATATATTACATCATTCATGACGTGGTCAGTGACATCACTGATGACATCATCCACGTGTCTGATAACACCTCATCATACACTAGTATTACCTTTCATCACTCACTGTAAAATACTGAGTACCATATTTGAAACCATTGACACATCAATACCAGTTACTACATACCCACTCACTGATTCCTAAGTCTACACACACAACTACCCATTCAACAACAGAAACACGTATACATGCAGTCACTAATTAATAGAACACTTTCAAATGCACTTACACACACATATATAGACACACAACACCTCATTTATTCAAACACATAGTAACTCATAGGTAATATGTTAAAAAATCACCACCACCATTACAATTATACACTCATTCATATAGTTACTCTCACAATCACCGACTCTTACATATACTTATTTATATACACCAACTCTCAAATACAATGTCTTTTATTTTTTTACTTTGTTGAAAAAGTACAATTAAAAGATATATTTGCTCACCAACACACAAACCTATACACCTAGTCAATCAACCATTCATACATCTATGCATAGAGTTACACACACCCCATCCAACCACACACACACTCAGTGTCCCATACAAATACTCACCCAACTAATCAATAACTAATATACACACTCATGTAGTTAGTGACCAACTGATGCAGCATGTTATACAACAACATAGACAGCGATGCACACATTCACATAGTTTAGTTACTAATCCATGTATTAAGTGAGACACTTTTAATTACTCACTTAAACAGACAGTCAGACAGCTACTAAATCCTCCATCCAGACAGTTATATATCCACTCAATCTTCAATACAGATTGAATATATAATACATATAATATATAATAATTGTATATATAATACATATTTAAATTTCAAACTAAACCACATTCACTGGATGATGTCGTCAGTGATGTCATCAGTGCTGTCATTTGAGATGTCATCAGTGATGTCACTGACCATGTCATGAAAGATATAATATGTGACCTCATCAGCAGTGCATTGCGGGTGCGCGAGTTATAGTTAGCAGAACTAACTATAACGGAGGAATTTCTAAAGTGTTGTATGAGTGACATGTCCAGCTAACTATAACACCCCTGAAACCTATGTTTTTTTCTGTGAATATATATATATATCAAATACCAGTCCAACTTTCATTCCAAAGTAGGCGCTGACTCCGTGAATTTTCTTCAAAGCAAGATTACTTTATTCCGATTTAAACGACCCAGACGCATTTCGGCGGTATGCACCGCCTTGCTCACTACATCTGGTCTCTCACTAGTGTCAACTATATACATTCAAGGTTGACAAGCTGAAAGTGGATGGTTGTCCTGGCAACCGTGTTACAAAAAACAACATAGAAGAGTTTTCTCCTTAGATCATGACAGTGCAAAAAAATTCCAGAACAGTTAATTGCATCAAACGAGCAAAGAGAAAAAGACACCCAGGTATTGACAATTGTTAAATTCACAATTAGAAAATACAAACTAATAATGTGTGTAATTGTGTGGATAATCGTGTTTACAAATTATAAATACAAGGTGTTGTGAGAAAGAAAATAAGTGTCACACACGTCATTATACGATCTTTGCTACCCATTTGGCGTTCTATTAGCAGTGTGATAATCAACGGGCTACAGGTTGATGTTTGCCATATACGTCGGCCCCCTAAATCAGTGATAATGGTACATGTGCGCACAGTCAGCAAAGGGCTTACTATCTAGTTAACCATCTTTAGCTTAGTTTCCTAAAAATGTAGAATTCTATTTACATAGTTGTTACAGGATTCAGTAATGCCACCCAAATTACTGCAAGTGCTGTACTGTACGCTGTACTGGGGTTTAAATTAGAAAGCTTTTGAAGGTTCCTGGTATGTGTAAGGCGGAAGGTCACAGAATAGAACACAAGTGGGTTGGGATCCAATTGTAATGTCTGTGCCGAAAGCCCAAGTTCTTGGAATTAAGACCACTGGTATATGAAACATTCATGATAATGGTGTGTGATAAGATTGCAAGAAAGAGTTAGGTTGTTTTTAATTATTTTTTTAAACTATGTCAACTAACAATACTTGAAAAATGTGAGCAGGTGAGATCCTGATGTTACGGAGGGGTTAAAGTTAACAAGACAAGCGGCTGAGGACTAGAGGTGCACATTTAAAGCCTCATCCGCGTTTATCCCATTGGGTATTTTAGAGTCTAGAAGGATTATGTATCTCGACGCAAGCCTTCTTAGTGCCAATTGTCTGTTGCCACCCCTGATATTTTTGGGTACGCTGTCAATTACAAAAAAGGCCAGATCTTGTGCTTTGCCTGCGTGGTGTGTATTGATATGTCTCGCCACAGGGTATGCCTGGTCGTCGTTGGTGATCGCCCTGAAGTGTTGTAGTATCCTTATGTGTGCTTGATGTATGGTGCTGCCTACGTACCTCTTACCACATGTGCATTGGAGCACATAGACAGCAAAGTCTGTTTTACATGTGTAACTCCCTCTGATAGTATAGGGAGTGTGTCTGAATGGGAGATGAACTGTGGTGGTGTTAGTTCCGTGTTTACAAGCCTTGCACTTGAAACACTTTCGGAATCCTTTCTGGGGCTGTAGCCAAGTTGTTCCTTTATTACTGGTGGGGCAGTGCACACTAATTTGTTCCTCATAGATTTAGCTTTCCTGAATGTAACTGGTGGAGTCTTGCTACATATAGGACCCAAACTGGGATCGTTCCATACTAGAGGCCAGTGCCTGTTGAGAATCTTGCGAAGGTTGGCGTGATATACGTTATATCCTGTAATAAGTCTAGGGGTGTTGTTTGAGACTTCTTTACTGGTCAGTACAGGGGCGTTTCTTGTTGGGAATAGGAGATCCCTCCTGTTCCTCTTGGCACTTTTCTTTTCTGCGTTTGATAGGGTTTGGTTGCTATATCCCGTTTCGTAGTCTCATGAAGAGATCCTTTTTAGATTCCTTGAGGTCCACTTACGTGTCATCCTGAGACATTCTGCATAAGGTATACTTTCCTTAAGTTTGGTAGGGTGGAAGCTGTGGGCATGCAATATCGCGTTGCCCGCTGTGGGCTTTCTGTGTGTGCGGGTTTGAATTTTGTTATTGGCTACATATAGTTCTAGATCTAAGAACTGGATAGCTGATGTGCTGGTTGTGCAGGTGAATGCGAGGTTTAAGTTATTGTTATTGATTTCAGATGCAAACTTAGTAGCACTTTACTCTGAGCCTCGCCATACAATGAAGATATCATCTATGTATCTTTTGTACATCATCACGTTTTCTGTCATGGCTTGTTGTTGCGTGACCATGAGAACTTGCTCCTCCAACCAGCCCATATGCAAATTAGCATAGCTGGGGGAGAAGCAAGTACCCATGGCCGAGCACTGTATCTTTTTGTAATGTAGTCTATCAAAAATGAAGGTGCTGTTTGTAAGACACCATTCTGCTATCTCTAGAAGCATGCATGTGTGTTGGTGCAATGAAATTGGTCTCTTGCCTAAATAGTGTTGTAGGGCCCTCAGACCATCGGTGTGTCTGATGCTTGTGTATAATGTTTGAACATCGAGGGTCATAAACACATAATTTATGTTCCAATCACAGTCATATATTTTTGTTTAAAAATCTCCGGTGTCTCTGATAAACGCAGGTAATTCACAAACATATGGTTGCAAGAAGAAATCAATAAATATACTGGTGTTTTCAAAAAGGCTTCCTATTGCAGAGACGATGGGTCTACCAGGGGGCTGTTGTGCATTCTTGTGCACCTTTGGTATGAGGTACAGCTGTGGTGTTATGGAGTAATCGTTTTTCAAAAAGTCAAATTCGGGTTTCGTTATGAGACCTGTTCCTCTCCATCGGTATAGTTTGTTATGGTAGTTCTCTTTAATACCCACAATGTTCGTTGGACTGATCCGATTATAGTACTCATGGTCCTGCAGTTGTCGTTGTGCTTCCTCGTTGTACATAGTTAGTGGCCACAGGCCTATGTCCCCTCCTTTGTCTGACCATCTCACGACAATGTCTGGTCTTGCTTGGATTTTCTTGATTAAGCTGTTATAATCCATTTTTTTAGTGGTGAATTCCTTGGTGCTAAGTAGTGACAGGTTCTTTATATCTTTGATGACGTTGTCAGCAAACATGTGGAGACCATCTTTCGGTAATAATGGCATGAAAATTGATTTAGGCCGGAATGACGTGCGTGATGATTGATATATATCCAACTCTGATCTTGCAGATGCCTCCGTAGGAGATATTTGGCTGAGTGTCGTGTTCCAAGGCTGTAAGGTCTTTGAGTAAACTCATGTCTGCCACAGTGAGAGAGCCGGCTTCTGTTGATTGTTCAGTGTTACTCTTGTGCAAGTTGATGAAATGTTTTTGTAATTTTAACTCGCTTACAAATTGGAACACATCTATTCTTGTTTGTGCATAATCAAAGTTAGTTTCTGTGCAGTACGTGAGCCCTAGTGATAAAACGTACTTTTCTTTAGCATTTAAATCCATGTTGGTTAGATTTATCACTGTGTTGTCAATGTCCATATTTTGCATTATCTGCGTCTGTTGCGTCTGTACTGTGTTTTTGTCGTTTTTTGCACGGTGTTTTCCCCAGCGTCTGTCCTTTCTGCGCCTTCTTTTTGATTTTGGTTAAGCTGTTTGCCTCTTCCCCATTCTTGGCGTGGTGCCGAGGGCATAGGCTCATCATACGTACATGCGTAAAGAAGCAAACTCCTGTACAGGTGTTGGGGCTTTGCGCATTGGGTTTCCGCTGGCATTGCCTTTCACATCAGATTCTGTCTCTGAGCTCCATTCAGATTCACTCTGTTCTGTCGTTTTGCTTGGATTGCCTGCGGTTGCAGATAGCTGTTGACGGCTTATGTTTTCGAATTTTTGGGAAAACGTGTAAATCCTACCTTTGAGGTAGTCATTCCTGTCTCTTTGAAATGTTATCGCTTTTCTTTCCTTGATGCCTTGTTCATATTTTATTAGCCTTGTTTGTATTTCTTTCATGATTTTTTGTATCTCTTCCTGGTTCTCATGTGATTCAAGTTCTTTACAGATTTCTGAGATTCTTTCCAGGATTCTTTCTCGGTCACTTGTGGCATATTTGATGAGGATGTTTAGCATGTTTTGGAAAGACTGAGCACTATTGTCTGCCCAGTCCTGGAGCATTGCGGGGTCTGGGTTCTCATACATCGGAGCTGATGGAGCGAGATAGAAAACAAAATTTTGTTTAATCTCGTGAAGTCACATTTCCATAACATGAATAATAATATTAATGATTTGTGATATGTCGTGCTAATACAACTTAGATTAAACTTTACACATGGGGGGACTAACATATATGCTCATAAACGTGCATAATTGTTGCATCTTTTTGTTCGTGCAAAATAATGAAATAATTTATTGTTTTCGTTTTTGTCATTACTAACTGCTGCAAACTTAAAAGAAGCATGTGCTTGTTTTGCTTTTCCTTGTCTGTGTGATGTCATTTCTACTATTCTAGGTGCATATAAGTCTCATGGAATAACGGAGACTGGTAGATATAAACGCTGCTTTATTTGTTTGCAATGGCTAGATAACATTTTGATTAATCGGGTGGGTTAATTAATTAGTAAATCTTGGGGTGGATACAGAATCTACATTATTTCTTACATTAATACTTTTCTTGTGTTTGTTTTATATTAGAAAACTTAAGTTGTCTGCTTTTGGGCCTTGTCTGCCCGAACTACAATATGCTGAATTTTACTTCTGCAAAAGTGCTGAGACGCCCATTCTGAAATAAATTATTCGTCAAAAGCTGCGTTCACAAAGCAAAAACTAACGTGCTATCGTCATTCTGTCGGACATGGCCAAGGTCGAAAAAGAACATTTTGTCAGTCCTTAACTTGGCATCCGCGGAAATCAATTGAAAGTCAATGGACGCTGCGAGAATGACTTTATACAATTGTTGCAATACAAGGAAGCTCCTGGTTGCACTCGGAAGGGACAATGGTCTCTAAGAAATGTGACTTAATGGAAGTTTTGAAAAGTGGGTGACATGTCACTTGTCACTCTCAGCCAATGGGAAGTCGAAGATTTCTGAAAACTTTCCTTTGCGTAGTTTAGTTAGCGTAGAAAGGTATAAAAAGTCATGCCCCTAGGGATGGGCTGGCTGCTGCTTTCTGACTTTCCGATGAGGGTGATGTGCTGTCGGACTTTGCGTGGAGCACGTAAGAATCCTCAAAGAACTTTTCTTTAATTTCTATCTATTTAGCTCAGTTAGGGAATTAGGTTTTAGAAATGCTAAACTTTAAATATTCACTTTGATTTTGATTTACTTGCTTAAATTGTATTTTTCTCATATTTCTTACAATCATGCTTGCTTTATTGCAAATAAAATTCATTTATAAAACTATCAACTTATATACCATAATTTAGTAAATAAAATCTTACTTTTGACAAAACAAGCTGGTCTTGGTTATTCAGGAGTGTAGGTTACTATTAGCTAGATCACATCACCAATGGTGGTCATTTAAATGGATAAGTTTTATTCTGATGACAATATTCTTTTCGCAGATGTATAAAAATGTATATAGTTTGTAGATAATGTATATATAGATTCAATCTGACCACCTGATTCAGTAGGCCCAAAATATGTCAGGTTTATAAATGGGTCCATATTTAGTATAGAATTTTGTTTATAGGTTATGAAGTTAGGTAGCGTTGTTTATGATATATTTTCTATAGGCCGCTGGATCAATTCTCTGGTAGCAGAGGATGGTTGCTAAGAGTAACCAAGGTAATATGGTGGTTGCTAAGGGTTACTAAAGTATTATGGTATGGAAATAGGATCGATGTTTTAACACATGTTGAGTTCGTTTTTCGTGCTATCTGTAAGCTATACCGGTATAGATTGTGTGGCGAGAAATTAGTCACGCAAGCCATCTGTTCTGTTTGTAGTGATATCGCCGAGTATCACAAGAGGTATCGCCGTGTACCATAGTGTTGTCGCCGAGCAGCACAGTTTTAGGGCTAGGTCTGAATCTTGTAAAGTGAGGGTTTTCTAAGAAATTAAAGCAGCATGAGAATAGGGACAAAGCGCCTTCCATAAAACTCACTGTGATGAGAGTATTAGTTATATCCGAGCTCGAATGAAGGGTAAATTAGCGTCGGTGCATGATTATCTATAAACAGGTTAGAGTCCTGTACGGGTACATGTTTCATATCTATAAACAGGTGAGAGCCCTGTACGGATAACGTCGTTATTTTGCTAACGGTGCATGATCTCTATAAACAGGTGAGAGTCCTGTACGGATTTCATGTGTGTTTGAAATTAGGGAAATTTCAGTGTGAAAGTGCGAGTTTGAATTGTATTTTATGTTCAAGTGGAACTCTTAGAACTTTCACTTCGCGGTGGGTTCAGAGCAAAGCGAGTTCATAATTATACGTGTTAGAAGGGTGGGGTAAAGGTTACTCTACTGACAATTGAATATTATCCTTAGTGTGAATAGCGCCGTCTATTCCGAAGTGTGGATACTTGAATGTATGTAAACTATCCTAAATAGTGAAACGAACAGATGTTGTCTTTATAGTCATTGTTAAGAATTAATTTACACTGAAAAGTGTTCTTAAAATGGCGCTGTGAAAAGATTTTGTGAAGGAGGGGTAAGCGCCAGTAGTGAGAAACGAGAAACCGCAGCTGCTGTGTACGTCACAGAGCCGCGCTGGGATTGGGTGACCTACGTCACAAGCTATATTCTGATTGGCTCTTGAGTCTCTGACGGCCTGTGAGCTGATTGGTCCTTCGGAAAAACTCCAAATTTATTGGTTGAGCAGAAAAGTGACGTAGCTCAACTGTCATTGGCTTGTTGGTGTGTTTCGCGCACGGATTGGTTGTTTTTCGGAACATCCCGGAAATAATTTACGAACGATTTTGTGAATTAGTTTTAACTCTTAAAATGAGTTATCATTTTAAACATGTTGAGAAAAAGCCAACATTATTTCAGAAGTTTAAGAATTTATTTTCACCTGACAAGAAAATAGAAACGCGAGGTGGCAAACTACTTCATAAGTATAAAACACCTGCAGCGTATATGGAAGGTGAATATGGATATCATACTGTCTTATGGTTCGATAGTTGGAAACGCTATACTAAAAACGACGGTGTTTTAACTTGGCCTGATGATGGTTCATTTAATGTAAAAGTCTTAAGAAATTTACGAGAGAAAATGAATGCTCTTGTTCCGAAACCGAGACCAACTCAATTTGAAGCTTTAGTTGAGTGGGAAGACGAGATGTATCAGTTACAAAGAGAAGCTAGTGGAATTAAAAGACCTTCTAAAAATCCACCTTGGAGAAGAGAAACTCATGAAGATAGATTGCGAATGTGGAGACAGGGAAACATGAGTGAAGGATTGTATTTAATTCATGAAATGGTAATGGGTACTCCTACAGGGAAATCTATGGAAAGTGAATCTGAGGATGCAGTTATGGAAGAAATATATACAACTGCTAGAAAGAATCAGCCTTTGAGACCTCCTAGATCATGGTCTACTCCGGTGGTTTCTACTGAAACTTCACCGAGTGCACCTCCAATTAATGAAGCTCCCAAACTTTATCCAAATAATTGTGAAAACATTGAAACTCCTAGAAGACCAGAATTCGAGAATGCTCGAAATGAAGGTAGACATTTTACAATGGCTCCAAGAGCAAGAGAACCTCCAAAAGATTATACAAGAGAGGCAAGAAATGTTGAAGATGTTGATTATAATGAATATTTAAGATCAAAAGAAGAATTAATAAAAAGAATGACAAAAGGCATGGAAGCTGTGACAGTTCCAGTAACAATTGGTCCTGTTCAGCCCGTATTTGATCAAAAGGAAACAAACAAAACTGGATTAACTATTCCTTTAAATACAGAAATTCAAAAGGCTGCTGAAAAATTTTATTCAGACTTATCTGAAATAAACTCTTCTAAATCGAGAATGCCTGATTTAACCTTTAATGAGGATTTATCTCCAAAAACACCAATGGGTGCTATATCAGATATAGGGAGTCCTGAAGTCAGGGTAACCACACCAAAACTTGATGTGGCCAAATTAAAAGCGAATATCGAAGAATTAATAATTGGAACAATTGGTCCAGATAGTTTAAATTACTATCGAGATGATGAACTACTGTTCATTTGTAAAAGCATACAGTGGAAAACGAAAAACAAATATGATCAACTAGAGGATCTAGCAGCAGAACTTGAAATCGATGTGAGTAAACAAAAGAATTTTGCGAAACATTACAGATTAGACTTTTCAGAAAGTGACATCGAGAGTTTAAACTCAATGGGAAGAATAGTTCATATTAAAGATTTGATTGTCTATATCAAAAAGTTAGGAGAACTGAACAAATGGAGAGTAAAATGGACGAAAAAGAAGGAAGATGAAAGATTGGAAAAATTGTCAAAACAATTTCCAATGAGAGAAATTGCAGGTGGAGGATATGTTCATGTCCCTTGGTCGAGACAGGACATTCTGTTATTTACAAATGACTTTCCAAAATTGAGGGAGAAACCAGTTGAGTGGTACAGGCAAGTCGATAGATTTATCAAAGTATCAAAAGTTCTGTGGATTGATTTAGATGGATTTTTTTATATTGTCGTTCCATCTGATCTTTGGACAGAATGTAAAATATCGATTAGTTGGCCAAAAACAGAACCTGAGCGAATAAAAGAAACAGGTGCTCCAAATCCACTTGTAATGGATTTTTATGAAAAAGTAATTGTTTGGATGAAAAACAAAATTCCACCCAAAGAAGTCGATTGGGTTAAAATAGAAAGAACAGAACAGGAAACAAAGGAATCAGTTCATTCTTTTTATGAAAGACTACTGTTAATTTTTAAACAATACAGTGGTTATGAAAAATTAGATGAAAAAGACATGAGCCATTTTGTCTATAGATTTGTTTATGGATTAAAACCTGAAATTGGAGAAATGATCAGAAATAGTATTGTCGGATGGCAATCACTATCTGTAGATGATATTCTAAGAAAAGCAAAGTATTGTAGCGATGAAATAGAAGTAAAACAGAAGAAACTGAAGGAGAAAGCCATGTGGGCTCAGGTAAAGGTGGCTGAGCAACAGATTGCCAGCATGGGAAATAAGAACACTAATTTTGTTCAAACTGGAAATACAAACCAGATACAAGGAAAGTTTAAAAGTAATAATTTCCCAAAGAAATTTAGCCCAAAGATTGAGGAGTTGAAACAAAGATTACCTTGTTTTAATTGTGGCGAAATTGGACATTGGAGAGACGAGTGTCCTCATCCTCCTAAAAACTTAAAGAATCCCTTATTGAATCCACAGATGCAGAATGGTGTTGACCTGCAGCGACAGCTACAGATACAACAGGGGTTAAACGAATTAAATATTCAACGACAGTTACAGCAACAGCAACAACAACAGGTGAATAATCGTCAAGACCAATTGCCACAACCACCTTTTCCGAATTGTGGGGGAGTTCAAAAATATAATCCAAACGTGGGATTTCAGGGAAGTGAACAGGTAATAAAACCACAAAAACAGCAAAAGCAGCAAAGGGTTCAAATGCAAAATGCTTCACAACAATTTTTATTAGCAGAAAGTCAAGACAGCGATTCTGATGATTATTGTTGACGGTGCCCGAGAGAGGAGGAAGAGTGTGTTGTTGGAGCCACTCTTGAGGTTGACCAGTCTGGTCCTTTTGTAAACGGGAAAGTTAATGATGTAGACATCACTTTTCTAGTGGACACTGGTGCTACCCGTTCTACTGTTAGATCAGTGGAAATTGAAAACCTACCTCTCTCTGGGGATACCATCCAAGTTGTCGGAGTAAGTAATCAACAAATTAAAACTGACTTAACTGATCCAGTACCAGTTGAAATTGGAAACTACAGAGATAAACACAGATTTGTGGTTTGTAATAGTAGTCCAGTAAATCTATTGGGCAGAGACATCCTATGTAAAATGAATTGTAGAATATATTGTTCTCCTGATGGAGTTGAGTTACAAACAATGGAGGAAGATGGTTTATACAGAATGACAATGATGATGATGGAAGCAGAAGAAACAAAATTGTTTCCTGCATTTGAAGAAAAAGATTTACCTGAAGAACTCAAAGAAACAGTGAATGTTCGTGCAAAATAATGAAATAATTTATTGTTTTCATTTTTGTCATTACTAACTGCTGCAAACTTAAAAGAAGCATGTGCTTGTTTTGCTTTTCCTTGTCTGTGTGATGTCATTTCTACTATTCTAGGTGCATATAAGTCTCATGGAATAACGGAGACTGGTAGATATAAACGCTGCTTTATTTGTTTGCAATGGCTAGATAACATTTTGATTAATCGGGTGGGTTAATTAATTAGTAAATCTTGGGGTGGATACAGAATCTACATTATTTCTTACATTAATACTTTTCTTGTGTTTGTTTTATATTAGAAAACTTAAGTTGTCTGCTTTTGGGCCTTGTCTGCCCGAACTACAATATGCTGAATTTTACTTCTGCAAAAGTGCTGAGACGCCCATTCTGAAATAAATTATTCGTCAAAAGCTGCGTTCACAAAGCAAAAACTAACGTGCTATCGTCATTCTGTCGGACATGGCCAAGGTCGAAAAAGAACATTTTGTCAGTCCTTAACTTGGCATCCGCGGAAATCAATTGAAAGTCAATGGACGCTGCGAGAATGACTTTATACAATTGTTGCAATACAAGGAAGCTCCTGGTTGCACTCGGAAGGGACAATGGTCTCTAAGAAATGTGACTTAATGGAAGTTTTGAAAAGTGGGTGACATGTCACTTGTCACTCTCAGCCAATGGGAAGTCGAAGATTTCTGAAAACTTTCCTTTGCGTAGTTTAGTTAGCGTAGAAAGGTATAAAAGTCATGCCCCTAGGGATGGGCTGGCTGCTGCTTTCTGACTTTCCGATGAGGGTGATGTGCTGTCGGACTTTGCGTGGAGCACGTAAGAATCCTCAAAGAACTTTTCTTTAATTTCTATCTATTTAGCTCAGTTAGGGAATTAGGTTTTAGAAATGCTAAACTTTAAATATTCACTTTGATTTTGATTTACTTGCTTAAATTGTATTTTTCTCATATTTCTTACAATCATGCTTGCTTTATTGCAAATAAAATTCATTTATAAAACTATCAACTTATATACCATAATTTAGTAAATAAAATCTTACTTTTGACAAAACAAGCTGGTCTTGGTTATTCAGGAGTGTAGGTTACTATTAGCTAGATCACATCACCAATGGTGGTCATTTAAATGGATAAGTTTTATTCTGATGACAATATTCTTTTCGCAGATGTATAAAAATGTATATAGTTTGTAGATAATGTATATATAGATTCAATCTGACCACCTGATTCAGTAGGCCCAAAATATGTCAGGTTTATAAATGGGTCCATATTTAGTATAGAATTTTGTTTATAGGTTATGAAGTTAGGTAGCGTTGTTTATGATATATTTTCTATAGGCCGCTGGATCAGAGCCACGAGGATCCTGAGTCCCTTTCGGGACCCGACCCACATCGAGATATCGTTTCAGCGATTTACACTCCCACCACTTTGACACCTCATTCTTGTGTAATTTCTCTAGTTCATGTGTCAGTTTCTTAATATCACTCAACGCTGGCTCTGCACTCAGGTTTACAGTCTTGGACGCGGCGGATGCAGCTGAATCTGCAGCGCTGAAGATGTCCAAAGCCTCCTCTTCCCGCTCTTTAACCCACTCCTCGGCCATTATCGGAATGTTAGATATCTCTTTGGGATTCACTGCCCGTACATACTGCTATGCGGGACTACCTCTCCCATAAGCCACTGGGGGACCTGGAAGCTGCCACACACTATACACCCGCTCTTACCTGAGACTCGGATTGCCCTCCAGCGATCACTGAGGTCAGGCTGAACGGTTCCGTGCACGGTGGCAGCCGATCGTGGTCCGAACTGAAGGCTTCAGGGGGCACTGTGTTTCTCTTTTTTGCAAAAGCGATACCACTGGGATCCCGGCAACACAGAGCACCAGATCAAGGAGGGTCAGCATAAAGATTTCCAGGAAGGCAAATCTTAATATCAAATACCAATCCAACTTTCATTCCAAAGTAGGCGCTGACTCCGTGAATTTTATTCAAAGCAAGATTACTTTATTCTGATTTAAACAACCCAGACGCATTTCGGCAGTATGCACCGCCTTACTCACTACATCTGGTCTCTCACTAGTGTCAACTATATACATTCAAGGTTGACAAGCTGAAAGTGGATGGTTGTCCTGGCAACCGTGTTACAAAAAACAACATAGAAGAGTTTTCTCCTTAAAGCATGACAGTGCAAAAACATTCCAAAACAGTTAATTGCATCAAACGAGCAAAGAGAAAAACACACCCAAGTATTGACAATTGTTAAATTCACAATTAGAAAATACAAACTTATAATGTGTGTAATTGTGTGGATAATCATATATATATATATATATACTGTTGGATTCCGCCATGGTGACCCGCGAATTTATGGGAGTGGCGGATTGGAGAGCATTATCATGTGCCAATGCGGGTCACTGTACCCAGAATTGAACTCTGGTCTGGCATCTTCCAAACAGCGGGATTGAAGAAAAAAAACGGCACCCGTGAATCCCAGAAAAAGAAAGCGGCGACGCACTTGCTGGATGACACCTCCCCTGTCCGGTGTCTATGGCTATTAGATTCAGCCAATGGGATTCGTGGGTTGGACTTACTTTGAAAAGCCCCGCGAAAGACTGCCATCTCTGAAACACACAGCAGGCACCCGGCACTGAGGAAGGCAACCGCCGAAACGCGTCTGCCTGGGGCTACGAAAGTGTGGACTTCGCGTGAAAGGAATGCTGTATTCTGGTGGCAATAAATTGGAGTTGGGCAACCTTGGCATGTGTCGGACCCGTTTCTTAATTGGGCGGGATTGGAAGAGATATATATATATTACCTACTGGCGGTCGCCAGTAGGTATATATAGTTAGGATTTTTTCTCTATGGGTTTTTTGAAAATTCTATGTCTAATAACTTTGGCGTTTGTGGACGGAATCGGCTGAAATTTTCAGGAAAATGGCACATTTTGTTTCTGAGCAGCCCTTGAAAATTTGGGGGGGGTTCGTCCAGTGGGGGCCGAGAAAAAAGGGGGGTCCCAAAACGTGTTTTTAACATTGAGTTTTCCATAGGGCGGTTGGCCTCACTTTTAGCCCGAACGGCTGAATGGATTTGCACGAAACTTGGCAAAATTGTAGGGACTGGTAGCCCGATGTGCCTTTTGTAGGTCTCAATATATGTGCTCCAGTGGATTTTGAGAAATTAACGTTTAAAAAAGATATATATCTGTAACAGCGGACCGGTTAGCGCTCTGGTTCGCGGACTTTTCGCGCAACGGAGCTTTGTGAAGCGAAGCTGATTGGTTCTCCGGCGTCTGTCAACATTCCAAACAGTCCGTAGCGGCCGCCATCTTGTCTCTCGGTAGGATCGAGAGACAAGAGGAGGTCAAAACAAAGGGGGAAATAACTATAAGGGGGCATAGTAGATCCTCGCTGACCCCCTAGGTTTGATGTGGAGGTTTTAAAAGGGCCCCGCGGGGCAAAAAAAAATAATAAAAATAATAATTGAACGGCTGAATGGATTTGCACGAAACTTGGCAAAATATTAGGGACTGGTAGCCCGATGTGCCTTTGCTAGGTCTCAATATATGTGCTCCAGTGGATTTTGAGAAATTAACGTTCAAAAAAAGATATATATCTGTAACAGCGCTCCGCTTCGCGTAACGGAGGTTTGCGAAGCTGATTGGTCATTCTGTCACTGGGCTATAGTTGGGCTACATCTGGCTGATATTTGGGCTACATTTGTTTTTTTGTGTGTCTGGCGGCCATCTTTGGGCTACATTGGGCTACATTGGGCTTCATTGGGCTACATTCGGCTAATTAGCAAATAGCTCATCGCAAACTAGGAATGGTAAAGAATCGCTATTTATTCCTTAAAGTTCGCTATTTAGGAAATGCAAATAACTTTTATGATACATATGGCGGTTCATCTCTAACAAGATAAGAAGCATAGGGATAGATTTATGATGACTGGCGCATCACCAGGGATGTGTTAGTCATTCTGTGCCGCTGTTCCGTCACCTATGGTGTGCTGCATTTACAATGCGGCGCATCATGGGGCAAAAACAGCACAGATGCGTGATGTATCTGTGCCGTAAAGGTGGCGCATTGCTGGAGTTGTATCGCAAGTGTGATGAAGCTCCAGCAAGGGTCGGGGGTGCCCCTGTCGCAGGGTTTCTGTTCTCACACAGAACTGTGGACAGAGGATTGGAACCTCGGCGAATTAGGGTGTCCCAAAACTCACGTTAGTAATCAAAAACTATTTAGCAAGCTAGGTACAGTGTCACATTGGATATAACAAACTCTCAATGTTTAGACAATCCAGAATATGAACTTATAGTACCTCAGGATACGTGGAACTCATGAACAGTCGGTCGTTATATATTTCTTAGAAACCAGAACATGGAGTTAAGAAGAACACATGTGTATTTGAAATGTTTATTTACTAATGCCGTCTTCTCAGGCGTAGTACCTTAGATAATAAAAGTACACATATTATCAGTAGCAAAATTACCAGCATAGTTACTAGTACATAAAAAGTGAATGGTGATAGTATGTTAACATGCTGTAAATGAATAAGAGTTAGCAACACTTATAAGCAGCCGCGGGCCGTGGAGGGAGTTACGGTGAGGCAGGGAGGCGGGGAGGGGGAGAAGCAGGGTGGAGAATACAAGTACACATATTATCAGTAGCAAAATTACCAGCATAGTTACTAGTACATAAAAAGCGAATGGTGACAGTATGTTAACATGCTGTAAATGAATAAGAGTTAGCAACACTTATAAGCAGCCGCGGGCCGTGGAGGGAGTTACGGTGGGGCAGGGAGGCGGGGAGGGGGAGGGGCAAGGTAGAGAGGGCTCCACCCTGCTTCTCCCCCTCCCCGCCTCCCTGCCCCATCGTAACTCCCTCCACGGCCCGCGGCTGCTTATATCTCACCCTCCCTAATACACATATTATATTATTTGCTAAGAAGGTCTCTTTGTGTTGGTTTAGGGCGTGTCCATACTTTAGTGTCTTAGATTTGAAGGAATCACATCAGCATACACCAGCTCTCTCTTCATGTGAACCGCATCAACTGTTGTGTATGTGTGTTCGGCAAAGCAATATAAAACCCGCCTCATGCCCAGAATTGGCAGAAGTTGCACTTATGTTATGAGTATGAAGTCGTGGAGATCAGACCTCATAACAATTCTGTATCGTGTTGTTCTTGAAACTTTAGCACTCGCTGTACAGATATAGTTTAACAAGTAAAGCAGATAGTAGACCAATAACATATTATTCTCATGTAAACCACGATGAACTACTAGGTGGAAAGCTAAAGCAACAACTAAGTGTCGTGTGCAGAAGTTGCAAAAAAGGAAAAATGGCGTTTAAACCGGTAATGAGCCCATGCTAACTTAACACGGTGTAAAGATATCCAGGACCTAGATGACACCTCCTCATGATCCGGAAACGAACTGAATAAGATAATAGAAGTGCCATCTCATGAGAGCAGATTGCAAGTTTATATGTGGACGGTCCGCAAGGTAAAGCATTAAAAACTAGGAAAATTCAATGCTAAAGAAAAATAAAACAGCCAAGTACTTTATCGAGTCTTAAGCCAATAGGCAAGGTAAATAATAAAAACTTGACAAATAAGTCAATGAATTGTCAATGAAATGCTAGTACTCAGCATATCAAACATGAAAAAGGTCTATGACATAACTGTGTATGCAAAATAAGCTGCAACAGCCTCCAATAGGAAGTCACCGTCTTCATCCGAAAACAGTTCAGCCATCCAATTTAAAAGCGGAAAAGAACATACGTGCTCTCCCAGCACCGGATCCTCTATCACCATCAGAGGACAGCTCGGTGGGTTTTCAAGAAAGCTGTGTTCCAAGAAAGACTGTGCTGCCGCCAGTAAATTCCAGGGACCAAGTAGTCCATGCATCAATGCCACAGCCATAATCCTTTCGCCAGGACAAATCAACTCGTGAGTAATGATAGGAGTCATCAGCTGATTAAAGTCGACGTCAGGAGAAACCGGTCCGCAGAGACACAAATCAATGGCCCAATCGAAATCACAGGTCAGGCAGTGAAATACAGGCTGGACACAGGTGAAGTAGGAGAACCGAAAAGATAATCCATATGCCGTGCTTAATATCGCCAACGGCATTGTGCCATAATATTCTAGCATGCGATTGCGGAACAGTGTCAGCAGCTGCAGGGTCGGAGGTTGCATAGGAGGGACATCCATATTTAAAAATGTAAAAAAGCACAAGAGCGTCCGCTGGTAATGCAAGTAAAAATGCAATCCACGAACCAGAGTGGAGAAAATGGAATGAAAGGGAGCAGGGATGACTCCAAAGATTTTCTCAAATGAAGTCACGAGACCACTGGTAACAACTTTAAAAAAGTGTGCCAGGGATTTTGTGGAGGATGCGTTAAAGATAGTCGGAAACATGTTGCTGAAATTGAAAGGCAAACCTGTGTACGGGTGTTCGCTATGTGAAGTACGAAAGTTTCACGGGCCGAACTCAAGGCCACCTCTCTCTGAGACAAAAGAGCTCTTATTCTTGTCATGCCGTTGAAACGTGTCCCAAGGTTGGTATTTGTGGACAGATTGAAAACTCCCTATGTTCATGTGTGGGAGGAAATAGAACATTTCTGCAGCAAATAACCCGTTCACTTACTGTTACGATAAAAGGAATACTTTTTAATTAACTCAGAACAATCTTCATTATTGAGCATCAAATAACTACCATTTTCCAACAACTTGAACGTGGGGATGATAGCAGGAACTGGCGTGCCTTGCAACACGCAAGCCATATTTGGTCGGTGTTTGTTGCATGAATCGTGTAACTGTATGTGCCTACACATTAGTGAATGATCTGGCGTCTCAGTGCATTCCTCTCCATTCAGATAAACTTCTTGATCATCTTTGAAACATCTGTATGTGTATGGAAGCGACCAGACCTCATGAACAAAAGCACTACCTAAAGGTTCATAAAGACCTATTGGTATATATTTCATACAATTTGAAAACTTATATAAAGCAAAAGGCAGCGTTATTAAACCGTGGATAAGGCATGTTGCCAAAAAACCCGCAATCCTCTGCTGATGATGTCACTGAGCATGTCATGAATGATGTAATATGTGACATCATCAGTAGTGGATTATGGGTAATAGTATCTCTAGTTTACTCCCCTATAGCTGTCTTTCTTTTAACATAAGTGTGTGTTTCCTTCCCTTATACTTACTGTTTTTGGTTCGCTTCCAGTTCGCGTACCAGCGAGCGAACTAGGAAGCGAACTAAGAGAAATAGAGGTTGGCACAGTTCCAAATATTGTACCAATTTTTTAATAACGGGGAGGTAGTTCTGAAAAGAACTTTTTTTTTTATTTTTCTGAACATTTTTTTACTGTTTTTGAATTTTTCGGAACAGTTTTATATTTTTTGGGGTTTTTCTTGGAGGGGGCAATGAAAACGATTCATTGTAAAGGGCTCAACAGGAGCAACAAAACAAAAAAAAGAAGTATTTATTATTTTGGGCGTTTCGGACAAACTTGCATATGATAGTCAATAGCTCTGTTGATCAGAGTGATGCTTCTTTCTCCGTAGGAAATGAATCCATCGCAAAATACGCAGGTGTGTTTTACTTCACCAAATCTCATTTGTATATTTGGCACCATCTCCCTGCCCTCTGGTCCCGTTACTTCCGGTACAACAGATCTTCTGGCCATAATAGGGAGATTATCTAGGTCGTTCCGAAACTGTGCAGCACTGTAGTTGTTAGGATGCCACCTAGTCATATGGCGATGCATTGTGTAGTTTCCGAAACTGTATTTTTTGTCGGTCCCTCTGGACAGTCTATCTTGACATATAAGGCAAGTTACGTATCTTGCATTTACTTTTTTCTGACCTTTGGGAATTTTAAAAAATTGCCAAATGAAGTTTTCTTTCTGGTGAGACGTCTTGGGCTGCTCAGGCAAAAACTGCCTCTCTTCGTGCTCGTCCTCCTGTTCCTCTTCTTCTTCTTCTTGTTGAATTACAACTTGAGCAGGTGGTCCACTCTTCCTTGGATGTGGTGGAGGTGGTGGGGAAGCACCAGCTGAAGCTACTAAAGAAGCCATTGCTCAGTGATCACAAAGGGTCTTTCTCTCACAATGATGAAAGTCAGAGTGAGGAAAGAAGGAGGGATTTTCATCATTTGGGAAAAACAAGAGTTCTCAACCAATCAAAAGTGTTCATTTTAGATTATATGACCTAGTCTTACATCATTAGGAAACCAAAAGTGAAATGAACCAATGAAAAGTGTTATTACCAAGTCACATGACTTGCTGTGTTTACGTTAAGCGCTTTGCAGGGCCTCCCGGTTTGCTTCCAGAAACCTGCGCTTTGGCACTCGCTTCGCGTACCAGTTTGCTAACGTAGCACGTCATATGACGTATCAAGCGACAACGTGGAACGTCATGCGGACGGGAGGCGTCACGATGTTGTTTTCTAACGCGGCACTTGCGGTAAAGAAACGTTTACCGGCTCGCGGTCTATTTCGCGGCATCAAGGTCAGCTAACGGGAAGCTTCCCGATTCGCGAAGCGGGAACGAAGAAAAAAAAATATTTTAAAAAAAAATTATTCATAAACATATAAAATATATTTTTGGATTTAAAGAAGAATACATTTTACAGCTACAGATATTAGCTGTTAAAAAACCAATGAAATTCACAGAAAAAACCATAGGTTATAGACCATATATAGTTAGGAATTAGCATTTACAAAACCTTGAAAATTCACTGAAAAAACCATAGGTTATAGACCATATATAGTTAGGAAATAGCATTTAGAAAACCTTATTTTACTCACACAAAACCATTGAAATTCCATATATAGTTAGTTGCACTAACTATATATCGCGCACCTGCAATCCACTGCTGATGATGTCACATATTACATCATTCATGACATGGTCAGTGACATCACTGATGACATCACTGATGACATCTCAAATGACATCACTGATGACATCACTGATGACAACATCCAGTGACTGTATGCTTCTGTAAAGTTAAAATATGTCTTACATATTGAAGAATGAGTGGATGTATAAGTGTCTGGATGAAGGATTTAGTAGGTGCATGACTGACTGTATAAGTGAGTGATTAAATGTGTCTCACTGAGTGCATGGGTTAGTGACTAAACTGTTTTAAATTGTGCATCATTGTGTCTGTTGTTTTGTAATCTGATGCATGTGTTGATCATTAGCTATATGACTAACTATATGGGTTATTGATTAGTTGCCCAAGTATTTGTATGGGAGACTGAGTGTGTGTGTGGGTGTCTGGGAGGTGTATGACTCTGTGCATAGATGTGTGAGCAGTTGATTCACTAGATGTATGGGTTCAAAAGTGCATGTGGAAACATCTGTATGGGCGGTTGACTGTGTGCATGAGTGTATTGGTGAGTGAATGGATATCTCAGTGCTACATGTCAAAGTAAGTACATATGTAAAACACAGTACATGTGATAGTTGACATATATAAATAACTGTGCATAAGAGCCAGTGAATGTGTGAGTGGCTGTATGGATTATTGTGAACTTGTATCAGGGATTGTATAACAGAGTAAATATGTGTTATTATATGTTCCAATAAGTAAGGTGTGTATAACTATATAGTTGAGGAAATCGAGGTGTGATTGATTCTTTGCAAGACTGACTAGGTGTGTGAGTAACTCCATGGATGAGTGACAGTCTGTGAGTGTCTGTTTACACTGAGTGTATCTAAGGTTATATTAGAGTCTGAAGAGGTTCATTGTATCATCACATGAATGATGTCATCAGTGATGTGATCAGTAATGTCAAATGAGATGTCATCAGTGATGTCATCAGTGATGTCATTTGAGATGTCATCAGTGATGTCATCAGTGATGTCACTGACCATGTCATGAATGATGTAATATGTGACATCATCAGCAGTGGATTGCAGGTGCGCGATATATAGTTAGTGCAACTAACTATATATGGAATTTCAATGGTTTTGTGTGAGTAAAATAAGGTTTTCTAAATGCTATTTCCTAACTATATATGGTCTATAACCTATGGTTTTTTCAGTGAATTTTCAAGGTTTTGTAAATGCTAATTCCTAACTATATATGGTCTATAACCTATGGTTTTTTCTGTGAATATATATATATATATATATATATATATATATATATATATATATATATATATATTATATATATTATATTATAAAAATAAAATGCAGACACATATATATGTATTTGTGTGTTTATATAAGTGTATATGTATATATATATATATATATATATATATATATATATATATATATATATAGTACTGAATATTAGTGGAATTTATTTAATCTGCATTAGTTAAATGTATATATTAAAATATTTAACATTCACAACTTTAAACTCTTGAACAATGATGGGGGAGCACAACTTTACAAAGTCCAGTAGACCAGAGATGTATGTAAAAAAGTCACTTCTTTATTGAATCAGAATATCTCAAAATGTTAAAACCAGTAGAAACAGAATATCAGCCAACGCATTTCGCTCCCTCATTGAGAGCTTCCTCAGGGCACAAAAAATCAGTTACAGAAAAAATGTTGGTAAGTTATTTGGAATTGCTATTTCGGTCTTAGGCAACGAGATCAGTAGTATTGACACCTGTCATAATCCTAAGGCTCCTTGAGGTATATCAGCGACCAGATAAGGTTCCTGCAGTATGCAGCAACAGTAGAGAAACTCTAGCTTGAGTCCTTGTTACAATGATCATGCGCTTCTGATAATCCAGCCCAGAACATCAATGGGCAGTGATCGACGTCTTAACGGTGTACAGGAAATGCACTAGGTTGTATACCTACCTATCAGTCAACAACCTTAAAAATTACATTTGTCGCTAGCAAATATCTAGGGAAAAAAGTGTCCAGAGCGAGCGTTTGCAGTAACAAGCCGGGATTAGTATCTTCACGGTGTTGGTCCACTGGTAGGGATAACTGTAGCAAACGGGATCTGTATATATTCTATCATGTATTGGTCTGTCCCTACGAACCTGCAAGTTCAAAGTTGCGCGGTGCATCGTGACGTGTTTCTCCCGTGGATGAACTTTAACTCTATATATATTAACAAATCGATATTTTTGAATATTTTTTGAGGTTATTAGTGTCAATATTATTTTTTCTGATGTTTTTATACTTGTCATTATATATATTATAAGCATAGTTTCATGATAGTGTGGTGAACAATATTTTTGACACAATATTTTCATCACAAAAAGATTTTGGAAGGAATGATGAACATTGTCAAACATTCACCCAACTCACAGTTCTGAGTTTAATCCATTGTTATTTTGCTCGCCACACCATTCCAGTTTAGATCTAGCCATATGCAAATCTGCCTTGACACTGCTCCCCATGAGAACAGTCCACAATTGTACTGTTACCATGTGTTTGACCTGGCATCTTTGGCGTGGTTTCCCCTGACTTGTTTGCCTCTACCTCCAGTATTTTTGACGCTATGCTGGATTTAGTTTTTGCTGGTTTAGATGCTTTGGGCACTTTGCCACTGCTGATCAGTGTCAAAGTGCAAGTGCTCCCTGAGTAAATTGTAATTGTGATTGGTTATCCATGATTGGCATATTTGTATTATTAAGAAGTCCCTAGTAAAGGGCACTAAGTGTGCCAGGGCTGGTGACTCAAATGCTACTAGTGGGCCTGCAGCACTGATTGTGCCACCCACATGAGTAGCCCTAAAATGGTGTCTCAGGCCTGCCACCGCGGTGCCTGGGTGCAGTTGCTAACTGCCATGCTGCCCTGGCCAGTGTCCACACTGGCCAGCCCTAACACTTCCCTTTCTGTACACATTGGACACCCCTATAGAAGGCCCTAAGTACCCCCTTGGGCAAGGTGCAGTGTATATGAAAGGTAGAGCATGTACTGGTGTGTGTGACTTGCTTTGGTATTGAATTTTCGTTTTTCACTATTGAGAGGGCTATCTTGCCCAAAGCCTATAATGGGGAATGCTGTGTATAATGTTTACCTGCATATCTTCCCATAGGAGCAAGATAGAAAATTAAAGTCTGGGATCCCTGAACTCAGAATTTAATAGCACATCTTTTAGGAAGGATGGTTTTTAAATCCTGTGTTTGAGAAAGTGGCTGTTTTCTTGTCTAACCTTTCTGTGTGCCTTGGCCTGTTTGTGAATTGACTGTCTGGTTTGTGAGTGACAGGGGCTGGGGAGCCCCAGTAGGGTGGATGAGTCAGCCCTAGGCTGAATGACTGCATCTGCATCTTGAGTGGTAGGAGGGTATAGCACCTGAACCTAAATAGGGCTGTGCCTGCCTTCCACAATGCTGGCTCCACCCCCTGCTCTGCTGCTGATGACCCTGCCCCTCTCTCTGAAAGGAAAGGAGAAGAGAGAAAAACAAAGTGCTCAGGAACTGACCTGAACTGGTTCTGACCAAGGGAAGGCCTCTCTGCCGGCCTCTCTGCCTCTAGAGAACAAAGGAAAGACTGGTATGAAAAGGGCTACCCAGACTACAGAAAATTAGATCATCCTGGAATCAAGAAGGAACCTCTGCCAAAGGAGAAAGCTGGAAGACTGAAGAAGAAGGACTGCCCTGCTGTGTACTTGTGGACTGCCCTGCAGTTGCTTTGCTGCCAAGGAGAGGGAAGGACTTTGCTGTGTGCTGTGTCCCCTTGCTTGAAAGATCTCCAAAGTCCTGAGGAGAGCTGGCCTCCTGTTAAGAAGTCCCAGGAACAAAAAGGACTTTACCCCCAGCTTGCCCCTGAACTCTGCTGAGAGAGTTCTGCCCTTCCTAGAGTGCTTGATCCGATTGTGGGGCCTCTGGAAGTTGTGTCTGCTATTTGGGGAGCTGGCCAAGGAGAAAAGAAGACAATCTGAAATTTTCATGCATCGCTCGCTTGCGGAGCGCATCCCGGACAGTGCAAGGAAATTCCCGCCTCCTCGAAGATCGAGATCGTCGCAGCACCTGTTGCTGCTGCAAGAGCGACGCATCCTTCGCTTGAGGAATGCATCGGCCCGGTGCGGGAAGATCCCTGTCGCTGCAAATATCGTCACAGAGCCTGTCGTCGCTGGGTGAGAGCGCCGCACCGCTTGCTTGCGGACCGCATTACGTCGCTGCGAACATCGTCGCAGAGCCATTGCATCGAGGGGCCGCGAGAGGAGAAGATCAACACTGCGCTGCGCATCGCCGCCGCACCTGAGATTGTCGCCGTCCCAAAGATCGTCGCCTCGTGCCTGTGCAAGACGCTTCCTACCGAACCTGAGCACCGGAATCCATACAAGGTATCGCATTCCTCCCCGTACAGACCGGATTCGCCGCAACACGCCTGCTGCGTCCAGCGGGGCTGTCGCATCACCTCCCCAGGGTTTCAGGAGTGACGCATCGCTTGTTTTTCAACGCTGCAGCTTCCATTTGGAACTTTTGTCGCATCTACAGGTACTTTGGGCTAAACATGACGCAACTGTGGATTCATTTGGTGCAAACCCTAGAACTCTTTTAAAATCATATTTTTGAACTGTGTATGTTGAATGTTTGTCATTTTGGTCTTGTATAGCTTAGATAAAGATACTTTATTTTTCTAAACTGGTGTGGAGTCCACTTGTGGTGTTTTCACTGTGTTACTGTGAGTTTGGTACAAATACTTTACACATTGCCTTTGATAAGCCTGTCTGCTCATGCCAAGCTACCAAGGGTGTGAGCAGGGGTTATCGAAAGAGTGTATCCCCCTTACCCTGACTAGAAGCAAGGGTCCCCATTTGGACATTGGTACCTACCTCTGCCAACTAGAGACCCCAGATCTACACCATGATATTGTATCAGTGATCCATTTCTTGCATAGCCATAACATTATCTGAATTTTTGGGTATCAATGTGGCTTGAAATCTCTCAGATGATAGCTCATTTGTATCCATGATTAGAGTCTGTCATTGAGTTTAGACTATTCATCTGAGTAGTTTTCTGATTACTCTGTAATAAAGGATAAATCTTATGTTTGGCATTAATGTTTGTTTTGACTCCTAGAGTGTGTTGTTTTTTGCTTGTTGCAAAGTCATCCTATGCCCTGGGCACCCACCCAACTTTTTGCTGAATGGTACTTGCGGTAACTGACTCTGACTGACCCTGGGATCTGCCTAACCATGCCCAGGGCCAGTGCTATGCTGAAAGAGACAGATTTAGAATACAGTGAAAACACCTACATACACTAGGGTACACGATGGTATGGGGTACCCCTGTGATTGGCACAACATACCCTATCAGACCCCATTAAATAATAGGGCAGGGGGATTGAAACCACCTAGAAGTCCCTAGTACACAATAGGCCACAGCAGTTTAGAGGCCAGAAGCTTTTTCTGCCCTTGCATGTGTGCACTGCTTTAGCCTGAGGTCAGTTTAAAAGCAGCCCTGCATGGCAGAACTGCATTTTAAAAGTAAATTGTGCCTAACTCGACTTTGGTAATTGGGGCACTTAAAATGGATAACGTATAATGTTTTGGCATATTAGGAACCCCCAGGATCGCCCCTAGATGTCACAGGGGTGGGGTTCAGGTATTTATAAGGTGGACCCTTATAAAATGAGTTTTATATGCCCTGGGTTAAGTAAAATTGCACATTTCACTCCCCACATTGTGATAAAGTGCTGCTCAAATTCGACTTTGATACTAGGAGCAATGTGGAGGGAGGATCTGCAATATTTCTACAGATTCAGAACCCCCAAAGTCTCCCCTAGTTGTCCCATGGGGTGGGGGTTCTGTAGATATTAGCGGAGTACTTATAAAATATGTTTTTATAAGCCCTAGTGCTGGAAAAATGGCCCAAGTCATTTTTCCCATTGCAAATCCCATGCCACATAGGTTAACAGGGCAAGAGGTTATTAACTAATAACTCCTGATAGTAGAATGATAGAGATTCCATTCAAAGACTTCCCAGAATGGTAGTGATAAGTCCAGCAATATGATTTTGTTGAATTTCTCCTAAAATGTACAGACAAGAAGTTATAAGACTTTCTTGTTTGTAGGTCCAGATTCAGCCATCTGGTGGTCTGTCCTGATTGGTCAGAGTTAAGTGAATTAGTCAGGCTGCTTTGAAGAGGTGATAAAGAGCCCCTAAGGTTAACCATCTCTGCTGGGAGAGAAGTGTGCTGCTGCACAGGAATGCCAGACCTGGGGGAGGAGTCGTAAACCATGGTCTTCAAAGGAAAGGGGAGGCCTCAGTATCATTTACAACTCTACTCTTTTGACCCCAAGTCAGAGCTAGGCTTATGGAAGGAATGAGCAGATACAGGGGGAGAGTCTATGGAAAGTAGCCATCCTAGGGGCGTGTTTAGTCAGCTCTTACCTCCATGCTGGAAAATCAGCCATTATGAATTTGGAGGATTTGGTGCACTCTGTGACAACCTAATGCCACACTCTACAGGTTGTGGTCATACCTTTGGGGAGTTGCCCTGCTCCCATTGGTCAGGGTTGACCCCCTGCTTGACCCAAAGAACTTGGACTAAGTATCTGAGAAGGGCAGAGTCTCTCAGATCTGCTGCTTGAAACTTAAGAAAGCAATACATTGCCATGCTGAGAAGTTGGGGTGCACATTTTAAGGCCTGCCTCTGAAGACTACACCAGCTGAAACTACAGCCCTGTGGATTACCTTGCTATAAAAGAAATAAATATTGGACTCCCTGCAAGCTACAGGTTGACATAGCTCTCCTGGAACATCACCACCAAGGATCTTCAACCTAGAGAACTACCAGTGGATTTGTAAGGGTTTTGTCCAACTGGATTGTGGGAACTGAAGTCCTCAACTTTCAAGGGCCATCTTGGAGATTCCAGACCCTTGTAGTGAGTTTGCGACACTCTGGGACCCCTTGGGGAACTTCAGGGTAAAGTTCCAGGAGTTTGGAGAACTTTGGAGCAACTTTGGGGGACCGACTCAACCTGGTCAGCCAAGCCGCCTGCCTTCAACCGCGACCCGGCCAAGCCATCCAGGTTCATCCTGCTGAAAGCTCCTTAGGTCCGACTTCCAGAGTTTGACCGGGAGTAGAAGAAATCCAAGGCTGGCAAACCCTCACTGAATCGGGCCTGGTGAACAGCATCGAGTGACCCCACGAGAAAAAGCTCCAGCAAAGTTTCTAAGTCCGAAGGTAAAAACTGTGACCAGGACCTACCGCGAGGGGTAGCTGCTCAGGGCTCCATCGCGGTCGGCCTGAAACTTTGACATTGTCTGTTGCGACCAGATATCCCAAAATTATGCTATAGGTTTCTAAGTGCTATATAATGCTAAATCTTTGAAAATTCATATCTCTGGTTCCCTACATTGGATTTTTGTCGTTGTGGTGTCATTTTAAAGAAAAGGATATTTCCTATTTTTATAGATTGGTGTTGGATTTTTATTATGCATTGTGTCTTAATTATTTACTGAATTGGTGATTTTCAATGCTTTACATACCTGTCTTGGAAGTTAAGCCTGCCTGCTTACAGCCAAGCTACCAAGGGTTGAGCATGGGAATAATTTTCTAAGACCTATTATGAGCCCTATACTGTTTTAGTGGCCTTATTGCTAGTGTCAGATCTACATTTGCCCCTACCAATAATCCACTTTCCAACATTGTTTATTTATTTTCCAAAGTATCTTTCATTGCCTTTTTGTTAATGCCTATGGGATTGTCTCTGATTGCTGGTCTAAAATCATATCTCAATTTTCACCATTTCCTATTCCCAGAAATATCGATGGTAAGGTATGTACCTTCAAGGGTTTGTTTGGGTATGGCACTCCTCAATTAGATGCATTCTTGGCTTGGTAGTTGGATCTGGGAGCCCTGAGTCAGGTCTGCTCTGGCTAGTCATCCTGATTTCATTAGTAAGTTTTAACTTGGTCATTTTTAGGATAGGGAACTTATATGTATATAGTAATCAGTTTACCACAGAAGAAGTAAGTCTGCACTCATATCAGTACTCCGTGAATGGATACAATGGTACTACTTTTTGGAATTCACAAACATTGGCAGCAGTAAGCTTGTAAAGCTGCACCAGTCTCACCAAATGGTGATGGGAAAAATGCTTGTAAATAGTCTAACCACAGGCAATCATTCAGGGAAGCATTCCAACCCATAGTTTTTTCACCACTAGGCCACTCTAGACAGCAGTGGCGGCTCACAGAGGGAGTGCTGCAAGGTGATGGGGCGGAGGAGGGGCAGGGTGAGGGGATAGTGGAGTCAGACGTACAGCGGCCAGGAGTAAAGTAAGCATATCAATAAATATACCTATTTACCTTGCGCTGGCTGCATCGCCAAGTTGGCGATAAGCGAGCGCAAGGTAAATAGTTTTGTTTATGTATTTACTTTCTTTACTCCTGGCCGTCATACGTCTGACTCCACTACCCTCCCAACCTGCCCCTCCCCCGCCCCGCAGCACTCCCTCTGCGAGCCGCCACTGCTAGACAGAGGGCCTGGTATAGAGTTTGTAGACAAAGTAAAGGCAGACGGGGGCATAGACGTCAATTCACCAAAATGACAGCGCACGCCATTTGACCTTTACTTTGACTCACACACACATGCTTACACTTACTAACAAATTCACACACTCTCGCAAACATAAACACACTCTCGCTCTCAAGTATGCATACAACAACAATTTAACAGCATTTTTTTACTTACTTTAGTTTCCAGATAGGGTCATATTCCAGCTAATGTACTACATTTTTTATTACATTAATATTGAAAAATATTATTAGCAATTTGTATAATAAAAAATTGACTGAAACCAGGCAAGTGGAACTCCAACCAGCGTCCATTGAGAAGACCTGCCCCTGTCTTTCAGGCACTGATTTTGCCGCCCCTGAGGCCAGGGTTCGCAAAAGCAGTGCCCGGGGTAGCAAGGGGCAATCCAGGGGTCGCAGCTTCGACCCCTGGCAACCCCTAAATGATATCCAGAGTGGCAGAGCACTTCACATTGGCCACTGTGCCTTTACTCTGCCCACCAAATGTAGAGATGTCCGTTGGCCGTGCAGACATCTCTATACATTATCAGGAAACAACATCTTGGCAGTTCCTGTCAATGTAGGAAACATGTAATGGATAAATTCCTAAAGTGGGAGTTTGTTTTTAAAAATTAAAAAAGAAACAAATGACCCCACAACATGAGAGTTTTGCCCATAGTGTGGGGTCATTTTTAATGTTGTTCTCTGTCCCTCGCTGCCAAGATATACCTGGCAGTGACCAACAGTTAAAAAGAAGCTATCCAACTATGCACTCAGAGTAGGGGGATCGTCGGATTGCTTACCTCCAATTGCTCCCACTCTATTGGTCCATGGGTGAAAACTTTACACTGACTGAGTAAATTTTACTCTTTAGGTGTAAACGTTGCAGTCTACCCAACTCAAAATCAGGTGGGCGGACCTTAAGTTTGTCAGGCATGATACTCTGTCACTGTTGCAACAGAGTACCCTGTCAACTAAATTTTATATCAGCCCTAGAGGACCAACTAATGAAAAGCTGTAATGACCCTGCTGCTCATGGGAACAGACTCAGGGCCAGCTTTAGTGCTCAGTGAAACAATATTTTTTAGCGCCTCCACCCCATGACCTCCTCTTCAGATCCCCTTATTACCACCCGGCAAAAGGGCCCATCATCTCTCCATAGCCCCTCTCTCGCATACATTTAATTTCTTTTAAAGCGCTGGTAAAGGTTGGCTTTACGAAGCCACACAGCTATCTACTTTAAATACAGATCTGTTCTTTACAGTTGGCATATTAAACCTCTGTGCTACTTTATGATGAGTCAAAACTGCCACTAGAAAAAACTCCAATCTCTCTCTCCAGCAGGATTATTAATCACAAGAGTTATCTTGACATTTTTATTGCTGCCTGAAATTTGGATGCACAAGGAACGCTGCACCAGCTGCTTTTAAATTGTAAGTTATTGCTAAACACAGCACCGCCACCTGAAGTCAGACCCCGCCCCCTCTCCTGGTCAGCGCCCATTGCGGCTGCACCGGTCGCGATGCCATAAGGCCGGTGCTGGGAACAGTCCATCCCGAACCTGGGTCAACTGACCCATTCACCCTGTGGCCAACTGCTTTTTTAGTTTGGAAATTTGGTATTCACACCACCTGAATCTTACTGAGTAAGCTATGCCCCTCTGTGTGGTATTCTTAGATCTGGGATTTCGTTTGCACTCAGTAGAGCTTTCAGCTGTGCAGCGTGCACTAACTGATTAGTTATTTCCCCGTTTCCTGGTTTTACCTGCGATTTGAGGGTTTTAGTTTTTTACTTCAGTTACCAACGAATGATGGTAGGGAGGAAAGTGTATGGATGATGGAAGAGCATGTCCAGGTTACAGATCTTAATAGTGCTTCACTCTTTACCCAATGTATAAAGATATTTAAAAATTCAACTTTTAATCAATTGCAGGCACATATAAAGCAAACGTATCCAACAAATCTATTAGCATTTCTAGTTTCTATGACTGAAAATACAGGGCTCTTGCTGTTATGTTTAAGGTGTCCTACAGACAATCCCATCGATGAAAATGGTTTTCTTGCGCAGTAATAGGTATTTAATCTTCTCAGGTGCAGATTCTATTAGCTTTCTCATCATAGCCCAGTATGAGACAATTGGTTTGCAAAGATTTACAATTCTTCATTTTAGTAGATTCTGAGTTGTTTTTGTTGTTATTTTAAGTGATACAAGAGTTGGCATAAAGACATGTTTATTAATGATTACGATACACTTACTTGCGAATGAACAGCATCCATTGTGTGAGATCACATTCCAATATCAGCGCTATGAGCTGTTTTATTGATTTGTGATTACTCGGTTTCCTGATTTTCTTTAGATAAAAGATTATCAATTTTCAACTGGTTCCAGCAGGAGATGCTGCTGTTCAGCTCATTTTTTTTAATCTGTATCAATCAGACAAGAATATGACATTATTCTTTAGTACTTTTTACAAGGCAAAATTTAGAAGTTGTAGGTGACTTGTCTTTGCTGTATTGCTTTGTCTTTTTATATCTCAGTAGAGGGTCAATTGTTCTCGCTCAACCATACCTCATTTTATATTGTATATAAAAGCTTGTGGCAACAAAAAGAGAAGATGGTGTAAGTGTCATATATATATATTTTTTTTTTGTAGATAGGACAGCCTTATAATAAACGTGTTGTGGCACTCTCAATTGTTGCATTAGCAGGCCACTAGGACAGCCAACCAGTAAAATATACCACCACCTTTGAAGTGGAAATGCCACCAAAAGGAGTAGTGTTTGCTAAAAAAGCAAAACATACTTCACCTATCACATTAGTTAGGTGGTGCTAAGATCAGCCTGTATGCAGGTCTTCAAAAGTTTAGAAATTGAGGGCCTTATTTATGTAAAGTGTTGCATCACTACGCCCTCCTTGCAACACCATGGGTGCGCCGTATTTACTGTATTGTGCTCTATGTTGCAAGTAGTGACTGATGCGTTGGGAATCCAAATGTATCTGCTATCGCAAAACTCACGAATTGCTGGAGTTGTGTCGTAAGCATAACGCAATTCCAGCAATGCATGGGGAGGTCTATACACATTGCACTGCATCTACCTTATGCCTGCTATGAGGCAGGTGTAAGGTTTTGATGCAGCGGTGCCCTAGAACTGGCGCAGTGACATCTGATAGATTTCCCTGTGACACTTCTATGGGGCTTTCCTGCGGGGAAACGCCCACCCTGCATACATTATGCCTGATGCAGGCATAATGTGGCACAGGGGTTTACAAGGTGACACATCTAACTCACTTTGTAAATATGGCACAACGTGGCGCATTGTTTACGCTGCGTCACGAAAAGTGATGCACCGGTGTCGCAAAAGTGTCGCAAGAGGCTCATAAATAAGCCCCATACAGCATTCAAATGAGCAAGTCACTATGACTCCTTGTAGCCCTCAATCGGACAATGTGTAACAAACCTAGATGACGTCAAGACATCACGAGCTTCAAGGACATCAAAACGAAAATAAACACACTATTCAGGAGAGGTCCAGTTCTTGTTATTCATGAAGAGAAGCATAAACTAGTATCAACAGAGGACTACATCAAGTGAAATCATTTTATTTTGAACATAAAAACATGTGTCCCTCTCACTACAAGGTAGTAATCGCCTCATCTACACCCGACACTCAGCAAATGCCTTGGGATGTTGTCTTCTTGCTCCCCTAATCAACTGAACTCGACCCCTGGTTGTGGTGAGCAAGACATACTGGAGTTGCCGTGGCCCCAGGGCTTTACGTGGGCCGGGTCATGCGGAGCTCAGCACCGGTAGTTCTAAAAAGCAGGTGTTGAGAATGATCCCTATCGGGTTCTCCATTTTTGCCCTCACATTCAGGGTGAAAAATAAAATCTTAACTTTGCAGCAGTGCCACCCTTCACTGCCTTTGATGTAACTTCAAAGAGACTAGTTATAGTTCTTTCACAGTCGCCTTATTTCAGAACTGAAGCATTTTCAATGTTACATACAAGGAAGCCATAATTGTTGCTTATTTATGTTCTGCAACTAACAACTATTTACAAAGCTAATAGTACTGTCTTGTTGTAGATATAACTTGCTGTATTATATATAGCTGGATGCAGTGACAGAAACAGCAAAATACCAGTCAGGCGACACATAATGCTAAGCACAGGTTCTTAGCCTAGGTGGTTTTAAGTCACACTCTTAATTACATAGGCCATGCCCCTTTTAGAGACCCCACCTCCTGTTTTTTCATCCCACTTAGAGCCCTGCTTGGCCTTGAGACACCGCATTCAATCCAGCCTCCACCAACCACGACTCACCGACAAATGGCTCCCCACCGGATGAGGGTCTCTGTAATGAAGAAAGCAGGCCACAGCTTGTGTACGGAGGACACAAACACAAGCGGCCACATCCACAAACCCCAATCTAACAGACACAAACACTGGAACTGGAACTAGAAGCAGAGAATTGATCCTGTTGTCACAAAGCAAGGGGAGGAGGCGTACACACAATCATCACACTGTTTGCCACAGTCAATTATTTGTATCTTCTATAAGCATTTTATATACAAATCAATTCTATTTAGCTACTTTTCCCCAGCATTGCCAGAGCCAAAAGTGCATGCCTCAATTCACTTGTGCATGCAACACATATATACAGCATTTGTTAATACCTGTATATACATGCCTTGGCGCATTGAAGACAAATGCATTGGTATTGCCAATACGTGACATGATTTCCACCTCAAACAAGCAGCAGTTAAAAGCAGTTCTTGACAGAAAGTGCTCAGTCCTTCACCAATCTTGTTAATAATTTCTTATCTACCACCCTCTCAGGGTCTTGCAACATAATTGAAGAAGACAACAATTTCATTTGTACTTATCTCTGCCTTTGGTTCTGTTGCCCATATGACATCAAGTGGCCATACTAAAGCATACCTAGGGCCAGATGTAGGAGAGCAAATACCGGTCGGTAACGGCCGAATTCGGCCGTTACCGACCGGTATTTGGATTTTCAGATGTAGGAGCCATTATTTTACAGAATCGGTAAATTTACCGAATCGGTAAATTTACCGATTCTGTAAAATACCGATTCGGTAATTTTACCGATTCGGTAAATCCAAATGTAGGTGACACTCCTGAGAGTGTCACAGGCCCTTAAGAGTCGGTATTTTACCACACAATCCTATTGTGTGGTAAAATACCGAATCCAGGTGTGCATGCACATCTGTGCATGCACACTGTGCAATGTGACACACAGACATGCCCTTAGGGCATGTATGTGTGCCACATGTCACACATGCCTTTACTTCGGGTGCTAGAGGGTGTCAAAGTGACACCCCCTGCACCCTTGCAACATTCGGTATTTACCGATTCGGTAAATACCGAATCGGTATTTCCCATTGATTCCTATGGGCTTCACAGCCCATAGGAATCAATAGGAAATACCGATTCGGTATTTACCGAATCGGTAAATAGCGAATGTTACCGATTCGGTAATTCTAATTTAAAAATTAGCTACATCTCCCTCCTTCATATTTACCGATTCATAAATACCGAATCGGTAAAATTCGGTATTTATGAGTCGGTAAATGTCCCTCACCTACATCTGGCCCCTAGTGCCTAATTTGAGCCCGTGGTTTCTGGTGCTAGGCACCGGCACTTGTCAACACTGGCGCTTGTGAAAGTCTACCACAAGGTGGCACTGTCTGGCTAATTTAGAGATGACCACAACAACTAGTAATTGATGATTCACTATATATTATAAATGACTATTACCTGCTGTTCAAGCCAGCTTCAGTGGCCTGGAAAAGTCAGAATTGTCAAATTTGTAGGAGTGTGATGATTAGTAGTTGTGTTGTCACTATAATTGGCAGCGTGGCAGGGGCAATGTGTGGTGCAAGCTGTGGTTGCCTCCTGAAGAGAGCCCTGGAACGTATTTTAATTTTACAAATTAAGCACTGACCAAACCCACTGGTTTTCTTCTAAGCTCAGAGATGCAAAATAAGCTTGCAAAAAACATGAACAATGCAAGTGGCATTGTAAATCCTACAAAGATCTAAAAAAACTCCAAAGTCTTCTTTTACCAACCTAGATTCTCTGAAACCCCCAATCAAGCTAGTGAGGCATTTTGAATATTTAACTCCCCCAGCCTCATTTTATCTCCCTTTGCAACCAGTTTTCAAAGAGCCCTAAAGCAGACCTTGCTCTCGTGGATAATTCTATGCCTATCTCTCTTCTTCTTTTCAAGCCCAATTTTATTGAGAGTGTAAATGAGCTATTGTATCATGGAGAGGCAGCATTTAAATCTGTTTATGGCACTTTAATTATTGACATTTGGTGCAGGGGTGTGCGAAAATCTCATAATTTACTTTCACTCAATTACGTTAAATATGTGCAAAATTAGGTATAATTATATGAAATGCAGATCCATAATTTTCGATATATTTTAGAGCAAAATGTGTCCTTGCGCCAATATTTGGTGCGAGGATGCATTTAACCAAAAGCACCTGGAACAACAGTTGAGTTTGTGTTCTGTTGTTCCTGTATGCTCATCCTATATTTTTACCACGAATTGCATGTTTACCTGAAAGTTTCTACCATGACTGGCACAAAATTACACAAAGTGGCCTAATAGCACAATTTTGAGAATTTCATGTAAAAGGAGTAATGCCAAATTCCCGAAATTACGTGAATTACTCTGGTGTAATGTAAATTTTGCACAGGCCTAATTAGGTGCATCTTGGATGAAGGAGGTTCGGCCTTGATCTATGTGCGGGGTTTGGCACAGACTCTTAATCCATCCTCAAGAATTGGCTCCCCAAGGTGGGTGTGAGAGACTGTGCCCTCAACTGATTGTATTCCTTTCTAAAGGGCCATTCACAGATCGTCTCATTGTCTCCCCTACTGTTCAGGTAATAAAAATATATATTGCAAAATGTCAGGATGCACTAACCTTGTGCTCGAACCAAATAGGAGTGATGCACTCTTCTGCCTCTAACTGTCTCTGCAAATGATCACATACACAGGAATATGAGGGCCAGTGGTAGAAGCAGAGAAAGAAGAATAGGATAGGAGAGAAAGCAGAGACACTGACCTTCACCACTCTAATTCCTCTGTCAATGGCTGGTCTTGATAGAAGCTTCTTAGTCTTCTTCTGACCTAGATAAGGCCTGCTCCAAAGTGGAAGCACAACACAAGGACTGGAATCTCAGTCCCTCAGAGGGAAAACCCCTGACAGCAGGGAAAAACCCTCTGGACTGGTGTTCGGCCTTAAGGCAGCTTTAACCATAAAATGTGCAAGTATAAAGAATCCACAAGGAAAACAGTGTCAAAATCCAGAAGAGGATCCAGATGCACAGAACAGAAGACCTGGAAGAAGGAAGGCAGCAGGAACATCCTCAGCAAGCAACCTACTGCGGAGCAGGGAGAGTTGCGACTCACTGAATGCCTGAGCACACGTCATGGACGTCATTTAGGGGTCACTAGGGGTTGCTGTTGTGACTTCTAGCTTGCCCCTTGCCATCCCTGGTACTGCCTTTGTGGCCCCTATCTCAGAGGTGGCGAAATCAGTGTCAAGAACACAGGGGTGGCTCGCATTAGGAGAGTCAGGCTATTAGTGTAATAAAAAATGGAGTAGCAAGATCTGGACCTTCACTGGCATCTTAGATAAGAACAATAAAATGGTTTTAATGTATGCTGGGTGAGAGTCCATTTGGGTGAGAGTGTGTGTGTATATGTGTGAGCATGTATGTTAGTATATGGGTTCATGGATGTGTGTGTGTATCAAAATGAGTGAGTAAGTATAAGTGGGTCAGAGTAAGAGTGATTGAGAGAGTGGTAATGAGTGATTCAGGGTGAAAGTGAGTGCACAAGAGAAGGTGAAAATGAATGAGTGCAAGTCAGTGCTAATGATAGAATGAGCGTGAAGAAGTGAATGTAAGTGAGCATTTGTTGTTATGCTTGCAGATCAGCTGTTGGACCTGGCACGCTTCTTGGCTTATAGAAGCACCCTTGACAAAATGCTGGCACTAGAATGCTGGAGGCAATACTTGCATATGGGATACCCTCAGCAAAATGCTACTGCTGGCAATCTGTAGGTACATTTTAGCATAGAGAACCCATGAACAAATGCCAGCGCTGGTCTCCTGGAGGAAATTCTTGACATAGTTGACACCTGTGGCAAATTGCTTGTGATGGCACTTTGGAGGAAATTATTGGCATATGGGAAGACAATTGTGACAGGGTTATGGGGCCATCCATGGCAAAATGTGGTCCTTGACACATTAGACATAACATTTGATATAAGGAACCTCCATAATGCAAGAGAAGCAGTATTAGGAACATTCTGGCACCGGAATATTGCATGTACATGTTTGGGCAAAACGGGCCACCATGGCAAAATGCAGGTCCTAGCAACGCAGGTCATTTTTTTACATTAGGGGCACATATAGGTCATTTTAAAAACATAACTTGGTGAACTCATGGGGACTGTCAGATTTCAGTAGCTTGCACACCATGAAAGGACTTGAATATGTAGTGAGTGTCATTAGATCATAAGGCTTTATAGCAAATTTATGTGTAAACTGTGAATTAAAATGCACTAGAAAAAGCCAATTTTTTCCAAAATGTTCTCAGGGAAGAGAACCCCCCACCCTGTGTTCTGCCATAGAAGAATATATAATAATAATTATGTTATTATGTAAATTCAGCAATGTTCATTATTGTGATGTCATCAGGATTAAGGTTATGTAACAACAATTCTTGGTATGATGCAGGGTCAAAGGTCATATGAGGACACTTCCTGTGACATTATTATGGGCAAAGGGTATATTATGTCACTTCCACTACCCCTGGCATATTGGTGAATCTTCATCCATGGCACACGTCTCTAAACATTCAGTGATGTAGGATGGCCTGAAAGTGTAAGTTGTCAAAAAACAAGAAGTGATTAACTATAATAGTGAATTGGGAAAGAGAAAGAGCCTTTGGGTAAACTGTAGAAACCCAAATTTTATCTATAAAGATGCTGATGTTCAGCACGGGAAATGCTGTCTGCGAGCTGCAGAGTGAAGAGATGCTGAGTTGTCAGAGAAGAACCGGTAGCAAAGCTGAACCACTGTTTTCAGACAGCATACATGAGGGGCCCGAGCAACCCAGATTTTGCTCTCAACATCTGAAGATCAAAAAATTAAGTTGTTCAGAAAAAACATGTATGCGGTTAGATATGATAACACAATGCTGGGACTTGGTGAGATTAGATATTTTACGTACGAAAAGTGTATCATTGTCACTTCTACTGGTCAAGGAAAACTGCATGATCTACTGGATATCTTAGCAATATCTCTGTGAACCAACTCTCTATACTTTGATGTAGAAATTGTACTTACTGAAACTCAAGCTTTGTCACTATACTTTCTCTATGGGAGATGATTTATAGTTTCTACGTGCCTCTTATTGCACTTATACTTTGATATTCATACATAGCATAAGCAACATTGTCCAGGCTAAGAATTCTTCCTGTTTTCTCACAGGATAGCCTTAGTAAAACTAAAACAACCCACAATCTGAGACAAGTTCATATCTGTGGTCAAAAATAGAAAAGGTTGCCCCCACAAACAACAGAACTTCAAGAAATACTTTTTTTTTCAATACTCTTCAACGTACATCCAGAGGAGAGGAACATGGGTGGTTCTTGCCAAGGAAATGCGTGGTCCATGTAGCAATATCCTTGCTGCTGTAAAACTGTATCACAATCGCCTAGCAAAGATGTAATGGACTACAAGGACAGTTATAGACAAATATCCAAGATGGTTGCTGTCTCTCTAGCTCACAAGACAATTAATGGCCTGCTGGGAATTGTAGTTTTTTGTCAGACACTGCCACGTAGTGTGTTCTCCTTGCATGTGAGGCCTCAATTCAAACAGTACTGATACTCTGCAGCAAAAGCCAGCCTTGTCGTCCCTGAAAAAACTCAACAATAGCAGGTTTTGGAGTATTGTTCCCATACACTTGACAAGTTCCAAGTGGTAAGCAGTACCTCCACCCCACTTCCTGGCAAGAAGTGCCACAAGGATCTGCAATGAGTTCGACCAATTTTCAACATGGTATGTTATTTAAATTTATGTAGTGTAAAACGAATCAACCCCCAGATGGTCTCTCGATGCTCTAGCACATTAACCGGAAGAAGGGGTATGGAAGGGTCAGAAGAGGCAGGTTTGTAAAAGTTTTTTTGAATAGGGTTTAGCAAGGGCACATAAATGTGACTCCTCTTCCTCAACTCATTTGTTCTTTTGAAATTATTTTCATGCCAATGTAGACGACAATCAACTAATTGTTTGAATATTTGGGGGCATTCCTCAGCACCAGTTATGTTCAAAGCCATTGCAACCGGGGTGGATGTCATCTCCCTCAGGCTCAATGCGAGCAAAACAGAGTTTCTTCCCTTTGGAACTGATGTGTCTATGTGGCCTGACTCTTGGTGGCCTATTGATATTGGACCAACACCCACCACCAATGTCAATGCACACGAGTTGGATGTCATTTTCAATGTTAGCCTGAGCTTTAAAGAACTCATCTACAAGGTTTCCATTTTGATTTCCTCGACTTTCAAGGAAAATTCTTCTGCAATAAAAAAACATGTTTAAATATTGTATTCTGTCCAGATTAGACTACAGCAATTCAATGCTCTTATGGTTGTCTTCCAATCTACATCAAGGTCTGTAAATTGTACAGAACTATGTGGCAAGAGTTATCTTAGGTCCAAACAGACTCCAGGTCAAGACACACATCATATTTAAAGTTATATATATAGCACAACATGCCTTTTACAGAATAAGCCTTATGTTTATTTAGCTCCATCCTCTAAGTGATGTCAGTTACTTGCTTCCTATCATGTTCCTGTCTTTCGCAGGTCTAGGTGTACAGGCAGATCTTCCTGCCTTCTGGCACCTAACGCAAAAAATGCTCTCCCTCCTTATCTGAGAAGCTTTGCTTATACAAAATGATAAAAAACTAGGTCCACTGTGGAATAAGCTGTTGTGACAGGGGTGAATTTAATAGAGGGACATCATGCTCAGTGAAGGGGCATCTAAAGAAGCTGCTGTGGGTGTGGACTGTATATGTGCCCACTGCACAGACAATAATTTTGAAGAACATATGGCTCTTTGGGATACACATGGCAGTACATTCAGGGCGTAATTTATTGTTGAAGAACTGACTATATAGAGGCCACATTCATGTTTGAAATTGTTTTTATTTCACTGACTTTTTTTCCTACATGGGATGAAAATGTATCATAGGAAGCTGGTTTAAAGCTGGATTGTTTGACAACATCGCAATAAAGTAGGAGAACGTTAGAATTGTTAATCTGTATAAATACATGTAATATTGTGGCCGAAAGCACTGTATCTAGGACTACAATGGCACAGTCCTCTTTCTATGTCTAGGTGTAGTTCTCCAAGGAGAGTAAGTTGAAGCCTTTTAAATTAAGCCTGCTTCACTAATGATGCAAACATTGAAAAAGGCATGCAGCCGAAACGCGTATGTTTGCTAAGATTAAATCTTGAATGAATTATGAACAGCGCCTGGATGCCCTCCAGGGTCATACGCTGCACTATATAAATATTGATCGATTGAACCCCACAAATACCCATTGTGTTTATTTGAAGGTTTTTGGGTTATTTACGTGATTCCACCCTCACGAACTGAGGTATCTTTTCTAAGAGTTTGGCAGTATACTGGTGGAATGAATGGAACATTTGAATTATGTACACTGCTTGAACTGCCGCAGTTGGAGATTGTGAAACAACAAGTAGAATAAGCCATAGCACATGATAACCCCATTGGTTGAGTGTTAAGGATTATTAAATCTGAAGACGTGTTGTCATTTAACAGACTCCCATGGGTAGGTGCCTGTCATTCCCCTGCGGTTGCGACTTTGGGTGAATTTAAGAGAGAGACATTATGCACAGTGAAGGGGTATCTAAAGAAGCTGTAGTGGGCGCCGACTGTGTACTTGCCCACTGCACAGACAATCATTTTTTTTGTTTAAATTTGTTTTATTAATTTTTAGGTGCATCAGGCATATTACAATACAGCAAACACAGTCGCTGAGCGAACTCCCACTCTCAAGCGCTTTACCTCCCCCGAGCAACAAATGTATATCAGCGCAGGTTGCGAGAGGGCATAGTGTGTCCATAAAAGCAAGTTGTGGATAGTCTTCAATATTCTGCGCATCCAAGCACCACTTAACTGAACAAACCCCCTGTCTCCAATGACCCCCAAACCCCCCACCTCATCCCCCTCCGGTATGTCGCTTCTTCGTCCCATGGAGTCACCGAGATGGCTTGCCTGCTTTGTCCCTATCAGGTGGAAGTGGCCCCTCTGGATGCTGCATCAGTGAGCCGTAGCAATCTAAGGTATCTCGGGCAAGTAAGCTCGTTAAATTCCTCAGTTAGCAGAGTAAGGAAGGGTTGCCAGATGGTGTTAAATGAGTCAGTGGCCTGCGGGAGAGTTGCCTGAATCCGCTCCATACCCAATATATACCAGAGTCTGTGTAGCCAGCCTGTGTGCATAGGTCTTCTCGTGGTGCCCCAAAGTGAGAGGATATGTCGCACTGCCGCCCCCTCTGCTAACCCCATTTGCTTCCCCCTAATCGATTTTAGTGGAAAAGTGAGTGCATTTGGGAGGCCTAATAGTGTGTAGGCAGGGAAGCGGGGAATCTCTGTATCGAAGTGTGTGTTGATGTCATCTAGCACTACCTTCCAATAGTTCGTCACCTCCTCGCATTCCCACAGCAGGTGGGTCAAGGTCCCTATCTTACTGCACCCCCTCCAGCATGTGGGCTGCGGTTCGGATTACTCTTATGCAGCCGAGCCGGCGTCAAGTACCAGTAATACGCAATCTTAACTGCAGACTCCCTACTTGCCACACGCCTGGCGGTGTGGTGGGCCCTCTGATATATATCATGCCACTCCTTGTCTGTAAAGGTTCTCCCGAGCTCAGATTCCCAGCTTTGCTGACCAGCAGAGCGCGAAAACGTTAGGGATGGGCTGATCATTTTATAGAGGTCCGTAATCACTTGTCTGTCCGTCTTTTTCGTGATGAGCCATTTCTCAAAGGTCGTGAGACTTTGGCCCACTAAAGGTGGCACATCCTGTTGCGTCAGCCAATGTCTAATCTGGAAATATTGGAAGTGCCGCGGTGCTGCTAAAGTATACATCTCATTGAGGGCTACCAGCTGGATAAAGCCGTCTAAGTCAAACATGAGTCCCGCGGACCTGCATTGTTTCTCCATTGGCTAAATGCCTGTGGCTCAATCCCCGGGGGAAAGGCAGGGTAGTCAAACAGCAGCGTAATAGGCGGGGGGGAAAGTGGTGAGGCCCCTGCTGACTGCCACCGCATCCCACACTTTGAGTATCGAACGGGTGATGGGAGACTTCTTAAGGTATGCCGGACCATCTGAACGCTTCAAAAAGGGGACTTTCCTTAGCGACAGTTGGGCCATCGCTCTGTCCTGGAAAAGCCACCTCTTTTCTGACTCTGGCCGGTTCCATTCCAGGAGGTAGCTGAGCTGGGTTGTTTGGAAGTACCTCAGAAGGTCAGGGATACCCAAACCCCCCCTCCAGTTGAGCAAGTTGAGCCAGGTCTCTACGGATCCGTGGGCGCTTCCCGGCCCACACAAACTGCTGTATCGCATCTTTTAGTTCTGTAGCATTCCTAACGATGGAGTCACTGGGATGGTTTGGAACACATACAGGACTTTGGGTAGCAGGGACATTTTGACCGCCGCCACCCACCCCAACCAGGAGAGTGGTTGTTGCCGCCATCTCTTCAGGTCCCCTTGAATTTGGGCAAACAAGGCCGCGTAATTCTGATCGACCATCTGCGTTGTGCTTGGTGTCAGGGTGATACCCAAATACGGCAGGGATGTGTGCGAGGACAGTCCCCCGAATGTCCTAAGGCCGCCAGCGGACTTACGGGCGTTACGGCCCAGTGGGAGGATCATGGATTTCCTTATATTCATTTTAAACTCCGAGATCTCCCCGAAGGCCTCCATTTCAGTCAGAAAAGCTGGCCCGGACCGTGTGGGGTTGTCTAGCCCTGCCAAAATGTCATCGGCGTATAGGCTGATGGTATGTGGCTCACCTCCGAAGGGTCTGTCCCTTATTCTTTGCACGAACGGCTCTATGTAGAGCGTAAACAGTAAGGGCAAAAGCGGGCACCCTTGTCTGGTGCCCCGCCGGATATCAAAGGATTGCGAGCCAATGCCATTAACGCAGATCGTTGCCTGGGGTGTGTCGTAGCAACTGGCGATCCAAGCTCGGAAGCGCTCCCCGATACCGAAGCGCGCCAGAGTCTTGTCCAAGAAGCCCCAGTCCACCCTATTGAACGCTTTCTCAGTGTCAACAGAGAGGAGAGCAGCGTCAGAGTTGTTAAAGTGAGCTTTATCGATGACATGTAAAAGACGCTTGGTATTGTCACTGCACTGCCTATTGGGGATGAAACCAGATTGGTCGGGCTTTATGATGCCCGGTAAGCACGGCCCTAGCCCCGTCCCGGAATCCCTGTGAAGAGTTTAGGATCCAAATTGAGCAAGGAAATGGGCCTGTAGGCGGCGCATTGTGTGGCGTCCTTGCCAGGTTTGGGCACTACTAGGATATCTGCAGCGAGCATGACGGGAGGGATTTGCCCGGCCCCTGAAAGGAGTTAAATAGCCTGGTGAGGAGAGGCGCCAACAGTGGGCAGAAGGCCTTGTAGAAGCCGGCAGGGAAAACGTAGGGCCCTGGTGCTTTCAGAGACTTGAGGCGCGCTATCACGGAGACCACCTCCTCCGTTCGTATTGGGGCATCTAAGGAAGTCGCACCTGCCAAATTAAGTGTTGTGACCGCTGGGGGGCGTGGCTTGGAGCTCGGCAAGATTGCCGCACTGTAGTGTAGCTCTGTAGTGCAGCTCTGCCAGCCATCGTCTAAAATCCTGATATTTAGCCCCTGGGACTGCACTGCTGAGCTCCGGCGCTTTCCGAAAATACCCTTTGCTGACCGTATCGCCCTGAAAGTGCGTGCTCCAAGACATCACGCAGCCGCCTACGGACTGCAGTTAATGGCGGCGCGTGACTAGACTTCTGCATTTGGCTGTGACCGGGAGTGCATGAACGGCGCACGAGAACTGCTGGGGGGCTCTCCCGCGGAACGGAGCGGACAGTGCGGGATCGTACTTGAGGTACCGGCACGAACAAGACCACCCGCCGCGAGGTGGGGGCAGGAGACGAGGGTGCCGAGGGGGAAGCTCGGGGAGTGAGATCACGCAAGTGCCCGGCGCGGAGGTGGTGTGCAGGCCGCGTTGCAGCGGAGCGCCGGGCAGCGAGCTATTAACCAGCTGGCCGTCCTCCCTCCCCCGATCCACACGCTTCAGCACTGGGGGCGAGTGACCGGAAAACCTAGACGGCTGTCCGAGGCTGGCCCGCCGGGGCAGTCCCCTTCAGGTGCGGTTGCAGGCCCGAGCCTCCAATTCTACAGAAGTGGCGGGCTTAATTGGGGCCTTTGGCGGCGAGAAGACACACAGGCGGGTGCTTCAAGACAGCCGGTGAGTGAATACACGCGAGTAAAGCGCGAGAAGCCAATCCTCCTGGCAGAGGACGAAAGGGGCCTCCTTAGGACTGCCGCTCACCCCTCCCGAGGCACATCGTCCAGGCAGCGCCATCCCAGTGCACGGCAACCTGGTTTGTGCAGGATATCTTTTTTGCTGACTCCCCCCCCCCCCCCCGAAAAAGTATTTCGATAGTGGCTGGTGGAACAGGCCACGGGGGCACATCTGCCATCGGCCTTGCTGTTGGAAGGCCACATTGCTGAGATTGAGGCTCGGGCTGGAAACACCGGGGCTGTGCCTTGGGGGGACTAAATGGTCCACGCTCCCCCGCCATACTTGGGAGCTGGGCGCCATTTTATGAATAGAAGCACGGCGTGCTGCTCGGCCATCGCAGGGTCCCACTGAGTGGAGAGACTGCAGTCTTAGCTGTGGAGTCTGAACACAGCAGATACTCCTGAACCCCGCGGGCCCCAAGACACACAAGGGCATTGCGCGATTTTTGAACTGTCCAAAGTGCGAGCAACACAACACAGGAATTCAAGGATAGCGCCAGCAGTCCTGCGCCATGGGGAAACCGGAGAAGAACCAACCTCGCCTTACATTCGAATTGTGCAAGGGAGCAAGCCAGGGCAAAATGCGACATCAGACTCTGAGCTAGATGCATCGACACCACCCCCCACGGCAATTGAGAAGTCGCTGGCTGCTATTCAGGCAAGTCTTCAGGCCATCGACGGGAAGATCGAGGCATTGAATGGTAGGATGGACCGATTCCCAACAAAGCTGGACAAACAAGCGGTACGCCTCGGCGAAGCAGAACAACGCATCACTGACACGGAAGATGGGTTACAACGGGTCGCAGAGAAGACGTCGGACATCACAAAATTGCTGGCAGTCATATAGGCAAAAAATGAGGACATGGAAGCGCTGTCTCGCCGCAATAATATCCGCGTTCTGGGCCTACCGGAATCAACAAATGTGGGAAGGTTGGAAGACTATACCGAAGCAATGCTTCAAGAAGTCTGTGGCAAAGACGAACTTTCACCTCTATTCGCAGTTGAACGAGCGTATAGGTGGTCCCTGGCACCCCTCCAAGGCCCGTCATAGCCCGCCTGCTCAACTTCAGGGATCGAGATACTGTGATACGAATAACCAGACTGAAGGGCTCGATCACTTATCAAGGTAACGCATTATCATTCTATCCGGACTTCACAGCTAATGTACAGGCCGCCAGGAATTTCAGAACGTCAAGAAGCTACTGCAAAAAGAGCAGATGCCTTACGCAATGCTCTATCCTGCACGGCTGCGGGTTGGTACCATGGAGAATGGAAAAATCTTCACAAACCCCAAGCACGCTATGGAACATGCACGGAATCTGCGGCGCCAACGACAGCGTTCCTCCTCCTCCTCTCCTACCTCGGACATTGATGAGTGAACAGTAAGGGGGTACTTAAAAGATTTCCTATGGGAAAGGTTATGCTACGGGCCAGAGGACATGGCAGGGTGGCAATGTTTTGAGAGCGGTCTAAATGGGGTGACTGAAATAGTACTTCAAGTTGTAGGGCATGCTTCTGTGAGCTGCCATGTTATGCAGGGTTGGCGGAACTGATGACTCTTCAGTGGCTCCTCTCCCTATGTTATCTGGGAGTGGATGCAGCCGCCACGACCCCCGATGGGTGATCCCCAATGGGAATTGTGTTTACTTAAGTTGGGGTTACAGTGGGAGTTGAATGAGGGTCATGTATTTGGCAATTTGGGAATGCTGAAGTGGGAGGTGGGAGGGAGGGAAGGTTTTGTTTGTTATAGGCCAAAGGTATCTGGTTGCAGGAACAGTACACTATGCTTTAGAGACAATCTCAAGCGCCTACATGCTTATATGACTGAGGGACATTGCCTTGTACTTCCACGCTACACATGACAGGGGACACCTATAATTATGTCACATGGAATGTCCGAGGGCTAAACTCGCCACAGAAAATCAGCCAAGTGCTGGCACAACTGGACAGGCATAATATACAAAATTGTGCTCCTACAGGAAAACCACCTCAATAAGGTAACAGAGGATAAAGTGGCCAGAAGGTGGGCATCATATAGACTAGCATCCTCTTACTCCTCGTATTCGAGGGGAGTTCTCATTTTAATTAAGAAGGGAGTGGTTTTTACAGCACTGCAATCTAGCACAGACCAGGAAGGCCGTTGGGCATTGGTACTTGGGAAACTGGGCAATGTGTTGGTGACAATCATACGCCTTTACGGTCCGGACGTGGATGACACAACCACCTACCTGAACATGTTTAGAGTATTGCGCACATGGCCTGAAACAGAAATCATATGGGGGGGACATTAACACGCACCTAGATCCCAAAGTAGATAAATCTAATCCACAGGGCACCAGGATGGTTAAGGTCGCCAACTGTGTCAGGGATGGCATGTTGGAGTTTGGAATGGTAGACACTTGGCGAAAAAGGCACGTACGGGTACTAGCAGGTACACATATTACACCAGCGACCAATAGCTGGTCCAGATTGGACTATTGGCTACTAAGTGAGGGAGCGAACGAGTGGGTCACAGACATCCGTAATCTCCCGAGAACGTTATCCGACCACAATCTGGTGTTCCTTACTCAAACCATTCCCCTCAATCCTCAGAAGCCTTTCACGTGGCGATTCCGAGCAGAGGCGCTACTAGACCCGACATATGCTGACACCATCAAAACTGCTATCATACAATACTTTGAGATGAATGTAGGGTCAGTGGAAAGCCAAGAGACACTGTGGGAAGTCTTCAAGGCCACGATCATGGGCACAAGCATTAGCACATCGGCGGGGATTTTAAGGGACATACGGGGTAGGCTCACCACATTAGAGAGGCAGCTAAGCAAGCTGGAAGCTCAATACGACCATGCACCTTCTAAAGACACACTTGCTAGCATACATGAACACATTGACGAGTATAACACTTTTGCAGAGACGGAAGTGAAATATTTATCGAAAAGACATGTCGCCAGACGCTATGGTGAAGGAGGTCGCCCAGGCAAGTCACTGGCTGGTAGACTACAGAGCAGGGCAGAGCACCTCCCAGTTGAGTGAATTGTAGATGCAAATGGGCAGGAGCATTACTCCTCCACTGCCATAGTGGATCAATTCCGTCAATTTTATACAACACTTTACACCTCCAAGGGAGGGATGGACGAACAGGCCATGAACACTTACTTGGACAACATCGCTTGTGCGTGGTTGTCCGACGTTCATCGGAAATATCTCAGCCTCCCGTTGGATGTGGAGGATGTGATAGACGCCATTAGGTAGCTCCCGAATGGAAAAGCCCCCGGACCCGACGGTCTCACCGCGGAATTCTATAAAGCACACGCTGACATTCTTGCTCCTGGTCTCTTAGAAATGTACGCAGAAGCGTATGAGACTGGCCGCCTACCCCCTTCTTTGCGGCAGGCAATGATTATCACTATTTTGAAAAAAGACAAATCCCCCGAGTTCTGCGAATCATATCGTCCTCTATCTCTCATCAACTTAGATGCCAAGATACTGGCGAAAATTCTCGCTATAAAGCTACAGCCCCTTATGCCACTGCTGGTACTCCCGGACCAGGCTGGGTTAATTTCTGACCGATCTACATCCCTTAACCTGCGCTCCATTTTCGCTATGCTACATGTCCTGAATCCAGACTTACCAGCTGTTGCAGTAGTATTAGATGCCGCCAAGGCATTCGATTCTATAGAATGGCGGTACATGATACATATACTGCGCAGGATGGGTTTCCCCCCAATCTTTTTACGATGGATTCAGATATTGTACACTGAGCCATCAGCGAGGGTCCGAGTGGGAGGTGACATGTCTGAGCCATTTGACGTTGAACGGAGCACGCGGTAGGGCTGCCCTCTCTCCCCGCTCATATTCGCCATCGTGCTGGAACCCCTGGCATGCAAACTCCGGCAGGTACACAGAGCGACGGCACTCAACTTTAACAACAGACCGGTGGGAATCTCAATGTATGCGGATGATATGGTCCTCTATGTCCGCGAACCGCAACAGTACTTGTCTCCTGTCCTCTGTGAATATGTCAAATTTGGCCTATTCTCAGCATAAACTGGGACAAGTCCGTCATCATCCCATTGACAATTGCAACCACACCTCCTACAGTTGAGCACCCGCTGGTCTGGTCCGCAGACCCCGTTAAATACTTAGGGGTATGGATACATAGGGATCCTGGAGTGGTTATCACTGAAAATTATGATGCGGCGTATGCAGCACTAGTCACGCAGGTGGACAGATGGCTCTGTCTACCACTGTCTCTGGCGGACCGGATTTCAATCATAAAGATGGTGGTTTTACCCAAATTTTTATACATGTTCTGCAATGTACCGGTCCCGCTAACCAAGCACTTTTTTCAAACTATTCAAACTCAGCTGTTGAGACTTGTCTGGGGCACCAAACAACCAAAAATAAGTTGGCGTACACTGTCGATGCCCTATGAGAAAGGTGGATTTAAAGCGCCTGACTTTTATGTTTACTACCTGTGTTGTCAGGCTCAATGCGCCTACTACTGGTACAAACCACACACCTTTATACCACATGTTGCGGTGGAGGAAGGTGACGCTTACCCAGTACCTCTGCGAGGTATCATCACACATACACACAGGCACACTCCCAGGGCAGAGATCAATACACTCGATGTCACAACATCGGCATGGCAGGCAATTGGACACTGCACGCAAAAGCTCCGCTTATATGCACCTGCACTGCCCATTGAGGGACATGCCGCACTGCCGGTGGCCCAAGATAGGGGTTCTGTCCTGGCGCTTCGCAAGGCGGGCATCGCACACATGAGTGACTTGTTCCCTGAGGGTACGTACATTACAGGGGATGATTTATCTTATATACACAACCCTACACTCCTATTTCAATTCACTTGTTATCGGCTGAGATGGGCGGTCAAGGGACACTACCCTAGTTTCCCGGATGAACCAGAGACACTGTCGGCCTAACAATTGATAATCACAGCCTCAACGAGAAAGAAACTAGTCACCAAGTTGTATAGGGCCATACAGAAGGACACTCCGTACAGCACTGATGCCAGTCTGACACGCTGGAACAATGAGATAGATCCCCCCATCAGTTAGAGGAGCGGCCAGTGCGGGGCGACTCATCGGCGCTACCCCACAGAGACCTTTGCTGCAGGGCGTGAGCAGCGGCCAAGGAGAGAGGCGCGCAGAGGCCCCAGACCTGAGTGGCAAGGCAAGCGGGAGTCCAGTGGACTGAGGCCGGATTGGAGAGCGTGGCCCGGAGCCTCACCGCTCACGCTCGAGGCCCAGATGACACACAGCGGCAAAGCAACACAATGAAACAAGCGAAGGCAAGGTGCCTATCACAAAATTCTTAACATATCAATCCACCTCGCATATTAAACATTTTTAAGTCTACTTCAGAACACATGTTAGGATCCGACATAAACCGCAATTAGCGAGAGTTTTGCTATTGGTCCTCAAATCCAGGGCTGCCTTGTAAATACAACGCTGTTGTCATACCTCACTCTTCCTTTTTTATATTCTCATAGAAACACCTACCTTCCCACTGAGAACACCTACATTGCAACTCATTGGAGATACGAGGCGACCCTTTAGCAAACCGGCTGCTAACATGCATTAATGCATCTTAGCGTCACCTAGTAAATAGGGCGATATAATTTTCACCGCATTTTTGACTTTTTTTTTAAATTGCGGCAAAATGGCGCTTGTTATTATGCCCTCATGTTTGCTATGACACAGCGAGAACTTCGACTCCCGCCCTGCCATAGCAAACAGCAGTGTCCCGGGGTAGACACCCCGAGACACAGCAGGAGCCGCTCCTGGGGGGTGTTGTTCCCGAAGGCTTTCGGCTGCTCCAGAATGGAGAACACGCGGCCCCCCTCTCAAAATATAATAAGCCCCTGAGGGTGGTAATCCCCAGGGCTTAGACGGACCTTTGAGCTCCCTCACCCATTTATTTTGTAGCAGGAGGAATGGCGGTCCCCGGGCTACAGTGCCCCTCTGTACCCCATCAAATGTACATTTCTCCATTTTTTCAACAACAAAAAAAATTTGGGGGGGGCTTAGGAATCCATGTGAGACTGCCTTGAGCAGGTCTAGAGGGTCAAAATATTTCTTACATGCCCCCTTTATACATTTTGAACACTTGTTCACTAATTTCTAGACCCTCGCTTCTATCGAGGCACAAAATGGCTGCCAACACTTCCTGGTTTTGAATGTTGACAACCACTTGACAGCCAATCAGCATTCATCGCGTGATCGGGACAGTGCGCTTAGTGTGCGCGCAAGATACGCGCATCCACCGAGGCCATAGATATATATGTACTTTTACTTGGAATTTTCTCAAAAACTACTGAACATATTTACACCATTTAAGGAAAAAGCATGAGTCTGAACCGAGGACTACCTTTTTACCAAATTTGGTATAATTCCGTTCAACCGTTGGAGCTGTAGCCGCGATGAACGGTTCCTATGGAAAATTGCATGGGAAAACACGTTTTGGGACCCCCCTTTGTTCTCGGTCCCCGCTTCAAATGCAATATTTTAGACCACGGAATTGGTCCTTCCCAGGTAGCTAATTTTTAAACAAGCACAGGAGCCCGTGCTTCGTTTTTATTTTTTTTACAGAGGATCCATGCACCCAGCGCAAATTTCACTCCGTTTTTTCAACAACAAAAAAATATTTTTTGGGCCCAAGGGGTCCTTGTGGGACCACCTGAACAGGTCTAGAGGGTAAAAATATTTCTTACCTGCCCCCTTTATATGTTTTAAACACGTGTTCCACTAATTTCTAGATCCTCGCTTCTACCAAGGCACAAAATGGCTGCCAACACTTCCTGGTTTCGAATGTTGACAACCACTTGACAGCCAATCAGCATTCTGCGCATAATCGGGACGGTGCGCTTATAATCCACACATCCAACAAGGCCATAGATATATATGTACATTTAATTGTCATTTTCTCAGGCACTACTGAACAGATTTACACCATATAAGCAAAAGGCACGAGTCTGAACCAAGGACTACAACTTTACCAAATTTGGTATAATTCCGTTCAGCCGTTCGGGCTGTAGCCGTGATGAACTGTACCTATGGAAAATTGCATGGGGAAAACAAGGTTTTGGGACCCCCCTTTTTTCTCAGCCCCCGCTTCACGAATTACCCCAAGACTTTCAGGATAGGAGCGCCCCACCAGTTTTGAAAATTTCGCGAAGATTCATCAACTGGCGCCAAAGTTATTCCAAATGGATGTGGATTTCCTATGGAAAATAGGTCCTAACTATAACCACCTACTGGCGACCGCCAGTAGGTAATGGGTCGCCAGTAGGTAATATGTAACTAGCAATGTGATTGCATCTATAATCTATCACAACCAAAAACACAGTCAGGGCATGATTGATAACTAAGCTAGGGATGGCAGTTCCTACTTGGGCACTCTGTGAATCAAAGAATATATTATGCCTCACTCCCTTTCCTAAAATTCAGGTAGGGTGACCACCTCACTCAGGTCATGATGGACACTGTCTCCAATTCTCAACCTTTCTCATACAAATCACTGATTTCATGTGTGTCTGCCTAATTAGGTCAATCGAGCAAACCAAGACTACACTACCCAGACTGCATTATGGTGTCACCCAAAAGCCCAGGATTGGAAACCGTGTGTCTAATGACCTGGAGGGAAGTGGTCACCCTAATACCAGTGTCCGTCGTAACAGTCGAGCCAGGGAGAAGAGTGAAGCCCTGCGCTTTTCTATTTCTCACACATTCCCCGAAATCTTTATGTAGCTCTGCGTATTTGTAGCCTACTTTAATTTGTCCGTTTTTATCTAAGATAAAATTGGGGGACTAAATAAGAAATACACAATATTGTTATTATGATTATTGCTACTACTACTACTATTATTATTAGTATTATTATTATTATTATTATTATCATTATCATCAGCAGCTCTGTTATAATTAAATCACAAGCCAAAATGTACACATTTGATGGCAGTATTGTTGCAGATACAATGACAGTTGCAAGGGGCGGGACTCCGCTGTCACCCGCTGGTGACGTTGCTGCCCGGGGACTGGATTCTATTACAGGACCGGAGGCTTCAGATTATGCTTCTCAATCTTTACTGCATAAAACACAGCAGCCAATGAAAATGTATATTTTCACAAAACAGTAACAAAAACTTCATTACCCATGAACCCACATGGGCATAGGCACGCCCCCACAGTCCATAAGAACCCCCTGCGTGCTCCCATCATCCTCTTTCTTTGCTGCTCACAAGCCAGAGTTAAGTGCACCTTTCCCTGTCCCCTCACTCTGCTTGTTGGTTTGGGGGTGCTTTGGGAGATTTTTTCGTTTATATTGGATTTAATGCGGGTCATTCCGCTCCATATTTGAGGACATAGGTGCTAGATACCTGGTGTGTGTGTAAAATGTTGTACTTGTATGCCGCTCGCGAGTAGCGCTCTCACCGCGCGTTACACTCGTTGTTTGGGCCGAACTTGTCCTGGGGCCGCTTCCGCTGAGGAGCGCGCGCGTGTCAGCGCGATTGTGACGGTCTTTGCCGCCGCGCATTTCAGAAGAGCCCCGTTACCGGCAGCCTGAAGGCGCGCAGGAGCTCCCTGATACACCCTGCGTAGACGCCGGGTGGCTCACGGCCGACGCGCGCGCCCAAAAACGCTGACCATTTGGGCTTGTTTTAGTAGGTTTTGGTAGCGTTTTGGGCGGCGCGCCTCGGCACGTTACCAGGGCACACAGGAACGCGCGTTTTGCACGTTCTACACACCGGCTTGCCTCTCGTGACACCGCCAGTCCTGTTGGTTGTAAAATTTATGTGGCCCAGAGTGAGCACACGCTCTATAAATTGTTAGGGCCTGGTTCTCTGACCCTATAGACTACAGCTTTGCTGAGGGGGTTTGGGAAACGTTGAAGGATATTATATATCTGTGTGCAGTGGGCTGACCCCCCCCACCACCCCCAAGATCTGCCAGGGTTTATCCCTTGTATTAACTTTATCTGTGGCACCATGGAGAATTGGGCTAAATACCCTGAGGAAGAAGAGGCAGATGGGGAGGAAACAAATGATGGACAGCAGGAGGCTGTCTTGGAAGATAATATTGTCGAAGCTTTGGATGCCTCGGTCCAGGCTTCAGTAAATAGAGCCATGGAGACGAAGGTCCCCCAGACTGTGCAACAGGCACTCGCAGTGGCCCTGCGCCCCATAAGGAAACAACTGGAAGGCTTTGCTAAGCGCCACAGTTATGATAGACACAAGAAGCAAAAGCGGGCTACTCCCTCTACCTCTACAGCAGGTTCGGACGAACGTCAATTATGGCCGCATGCCCAGTCCATGGCTTCCTTGCCGGCTCGAGACGCCTCAGATCAGCCAAGTACGGGCGGTAAGGCAAAGAGTAAGCGCCATATAGTAGTGGACACGGATACCACCACCACAAATACTGATACCAATACAGACACTGATACCTCGGAGGAACATCCTCCGCCTCCTAAGAAGGCCAAGCCGGCTCCCAAGACGGCTGAGGACAAGACCCCCAGGGCCTTTCATTTTGACCCTTCCGATATAATTCACCCTCGGTCTTCGGACTGGGTCCCGCCAGCGGAGGTCTCGGACTACATTCACGACCACCTCCGGAAGAGTTTCACAAGGGAGGTTCGCAACCGACTGCGGTCGGAGTGCCCGCGTCCAGATATACCGGACAATGTCGCTGACACTCCAGAGATTGATGCTAGTATGCTAACCTTTTTGAAGAAATTTTCGAAAGATCCCAAACGAGGGCTGGACAGGGCCTGGCGGGGCTGTCAGGACAAGATGCTTGATGTTATTGGGCCCCTAGCTAAGATCTTAGAGATGGCCTTGGCGGCCAAGGAGGGGGCGACACCTGAGGATCCAGACATCTTGGCTGAGTGGACTCAGCGCGCGATTTGCTTTCTAGGCAACGCTAATTGCGCCGTCTCTTCTGAGAGGCGCAAGTCCCTGCTGCTACGAATGGACGGCAATTTGACGGAACTTGCAGAAGCGGAGCCGGGTCCCCTGGCTGGTGGTTGTCTCTTTGGAGACCGTTTCGTTAAAGATGTCACCAAATATGTAGGTACTTTCACCGCATTGGACAAGGCCCAGAGCGGTATCAAGCGCGCACTCACGCAGGGTGTTTTCAACAGGGCCCGGCGAGGCGGGGGTCGCTCGTCAGGCCGAGGTTTCCAGAGAGGCTCCCAGAGAGGAGATTTTGGTCGCGGCCGGGGTGAGTGGGACTCCACCCGCGGTGGCACCTTCTACCCGTCTCGGAGAGGTTTCAACAAAGGGCGTTTCCAGTCGGGAAACAACAGAGCAAGTTTCAAGGCACACCTAAGTTCCGGTGAGTGTACCAGATGTGTCTCTTCTTCCATTGGGGGGTCGCACGCAGCATTGTCTTCTGCAATGGCAGGTGTTAACTCAGGATGCTTGGGTCTTGCAGACCATTCAGGGGTTCCACCTGGAATTCTATTCTCCTCCAGCGCAAGCGTTCCCCCCGCCACCTCTCCATTTTTCCCAACTAGATCACAGTTTCATAGAAGCAGAGGTGGCAGACTTGCTGAGGAAGGGCGCAATCGCTCCATGTCAGAGAAGCCCTCGCGGCTTCTCCAGCAATGTCTTTATAGTTCAAAAGAAAGGAGGTGGCAACAGACTAGTGCTCAACCTCAAAGAATTCAACCAGTATCTGACGTACAACCATTTCAAAATGGAGGGTATTCACATGTTAGCGGATTTGTTACAAGAAGAAGATTGGATGGTAAGGCTGGATCTGAAAGATGCATATCTTTCTATTCCGATTTTTCCTCCGCATCGCAGATTCCTGCAGTTTCTTTGGAACGGGGCGTTGGTACGAGTATTTGGCTCTTCCTTTCGGTCTCTCCTCGGCTCCCTGGTGTTTCACCAAAGTAATGAAACCAGTGGTAGCCTATCTCAGAGAGCGAGGAGTGCGAATGATCATTTACCTCGACGATATCCTGATCATGGCGCAGGATCGGTCTGCTTTACAGCAACAGCTGACCATGACTACTTCGCTGTTACAACGCCTAGGATTTGTGATAAATCTGAAAAAGTCCGCGGTGACCCCTTCTCAAGTGATAGATTTTCTGGGGTTCACGATCAACTCCCTCACGGCGCAACTGTGTCTTCCACAAGCGAAGTTGAGGGAGTTGAAGAAAGAGATCACGAAGTTACTGGACAGTCAATTGGTCACGCTCAGGAAGCTGGCCAGGATTGTAGGGGTTCTAGCGTCATCAATCCAGGCGATATTTCCAGGTCCTTTACACTACAGAGCCCTCCAACGCCTGAAGATCAGGCATCTTCAAAAGGGTCTCTCGTATACGGACTCGGTTCCGCTTACGGACGAAGTTCGGAACGAACTCCAGTGGTGGCTAGGCCACGTGGATGCCTGGAACGGCAGGGCGATCTTCGGGTCGCGGCCGGACGTAGTGATTGAGTCGGACGCCAGCAGATGGGGCTGGGGCGCGCGCTGTGGAGATGTTTCCACAGGCGGCAGGTGGTCCTCACAGGATCTAGAACTTCACATAAATTGTTTAGAACTTCTGGCGGGATCGTTCGCGGTACGCACGTTATCCCCAAAGCAGACGTCATGTTGCATCCTCCTGCGTCTGGACAATGTGTCCGCAGTGAGGTATATCAACAAGTTGGGCGGCACGAGGTCGTCTCTTCTTGTCCAAATAGCCAAAGACTTCTGGCATTATTGCCTTCAGAACCAGATATCGGTGATAGCGGAGTACATCCCGGGACAGTCCAACCAGGTGGCGGACTGGCACTCCAGACATTTGCGGGATTACAGCGACTGGAAGCTGCTTCCCCAGGTATTCCTCTGGTTGCAGGCGATTTGGGGTCCTTTTCAGACGGACCTGTTCGCCTCCAGGTTGACGTACCAACTTCCCCGGTTCTTCAGTTGGAGACCGGATCCGATGGCGACAGCGACGGATGCATTTCTGCAGGATTGGTCGCAGGGGACTCAATATGCCTTTCCTCCCTTTCTGTTGATCCCCAGGGTGATGACTCAGGTGATCAGACAAGAGGCGGAGATCGTCATGGTGACTCCGTGGTGGACATCACAGGCGTGGTTTCCCAAATTGTTGCAGTGGAGCTGCGACCGCCCCCGGCTATTACCGGATTTGATGTGGCTGTTGCAGGGCCTTCGTCAGGAGCAACACCCGTTGTTGTTGGAGGGCAGGTTAACCCTGATGGCATGGAGGCTTTCCGGGAACAGTGGCAGCTGCCAGGAATTTCGGGCCAGACTGCTGACTTCATCAAACAGGCTTGGGCACCTTCCACCAGGAAGCGATATTCCGCTGCCTGGAAGAACTGGGTGGATAGGTGCGTAGGACGACATCTGGATCCCGTGGGGGCAGAGTTATCCCAAATTCTGAATTTTCTGTCTGAAAAAGCGGCCGATGGCCTAGCGTATCGCTCGATCAACAACTTTCGTTCGGCCATTTCAGCGGGGCATGCCCGGGTAGACGGTAGGCCAGTGGGCATGCACCCGGTTGTTTGTAAGTTGTTAAAGGGCATCAGGGTAGCCAATCCTCCCAAACCCAAATATACGGGTTTGTGGGATGTCTCAGTTGTAATTTCATTATTTAACAGATGGCCGGTTAATTCTCTCCTGTCCAGGAAGCAATTATCGGCAAAACTGGCCATGTTGCTTTGCTTATCGTCTTGCAGAAGATCTTCGGATGTGAGAGCGCTCGACGTAACAGGTAGAGTGTTTACCCCGGAGGGGGTTTCTTTTCATATTACAGGTCGTACTAAAACATTGTCTCGACATATATCTTATAATGCTTTTCCTGAAAATGAAAAACTATGTGTGGTCCAATGTTTGAAGATTTACGAGGATTGTACAAAGGCCTTGCGGCCGCAGGGCTGTTCCCAATTATTGATTGCTATTCAGAAGCCCTTTAAACCGGTGGTGGCTGCCACTATTGCTAGATGGCTTTGATTCATTATGAAGGAAGCAGGTGTTGATACACAAATGTTTGGTGCTCATTCAGTAAGAGGCGCTATGGCGTCAAAGTCATATGGTTTAGGATCAAGTATCCAAGATATCATGCGTTGTGCAGATTGGTCCTCTGAGTCAACGTTTAAAACGTTTTATTATAAGCCGGTGGGAGATATTACTTCAGTGGTTTTTAATCAGCGTTAAACTAGCATAATCTGAAGCCTCCGGTCCTGTAATAGAATCAAAAATTTGCTAGCATTCGCGCCAAGAATTTTCAATTCTATTAAGGACACGGAGGCGAGGATTATCCCACCCGGCTTAATGTACTGTACGTATTAAGCTTTCCCACCCTATTATGCAACGATTACGGTGGTATTATTTCCTTTATTTCATGGTCTGATAAGAAGTCGGATTGATCGATTCCGGATGTCAGGATGTTACACCTGAAGCTGTTCTTCCACGTTGGAGGATTGTGAATGTTCAAGTTTTGTTGGACTTTGTTTTGCCTCAAAGAAAGAGGATGATGGGAGCACGCAGGGGGTTCTTATGGACTGTGGGGGCGTGCCTATGCCCATGTGGGTTCATGGGTAATGAAGTTTTTGTTACTGTTTTGTGAAAATATACATTTTCATTGGCTGCTGTGTTTTATGCAGTAAAGATTGAGAAGCATAATCCTCGCCTCCGTGTCCTTAATAGAATTGAAAATTCTTGGCGCGAATGCTAGCAAATTTTTGATTCCGCCATTAGCATCAAAATTCCCCGTTCTGTGTGACCGCTAACAATAGCACGATGAATTCTAACCGCCGCGCGAGCGCACAAGCAGGGAGGACACAGTGAACACAAAGCGTTATTCGAGGACGGTCACGCGCCGCACATCACTACCATTTCATTCTATTGGTTCACGGAGGCCGCGTGAATGCTTGGCTTGCAAATCAGCGTCCTGCGCCTTTCAGTCAGCATGAAGGTTAAAAGGTCAGTCCCTTTTCAGCCCTCAAAATGCACTCACTGTTTGAGAACTACCCACACGTGCTTTGCCTTGCACAGGTAATCAGAAAGTTTGACATTTTGCAGCCGGGCAGGTTATAATAAAAATTGCGTTGCTTCTCCGATAAGCGCCCTCTCAGAGATGCCTGTTTTAATGCTTTTCTTTAAGTGATGGTTTCAAACACGGCATATCAATAAGCTCTGTGCCACGCGTCACGCTCTGCCGGCAGTGTTTTTGCCCAAACAACACACAACACTCAAGCAAGCCGCTTTTCGCAGAAAACATAATCCTCAAGGCATGATCGGAATGCTAAAACAAGGCAACAAATCAAAATCCATCTAACTTGGACACCGTCGTGGTAGCCGAATAAATACTGTATTGTTGTCATGGCAATAATTCATCTTCCAACGGCAACAAGTGCTGGTCTATTAGCGCTGCTGCGGCTCCAGGCAGCTGCTGCTGGTGGCCACTTGACCCTTCATTTGAGCTGCTTGCAGGTACGTCTTGTGCGGGAGCTCGTGGCTCCATGCACAGTGCAGACCGGGAGACAATTCAGGGCCCGGAAAGCGAGGAGGAGAGGGTTGTGGACGCGCAGTTAGCAATGAGTCCTTTTAATGTTGTCTATCAGTTCTCAGTGCGGAGCAACAACTTAACAGCTGCTCACACTGCCCACCGCTGCTACCCAGCCTCTGCTTCCCAGCATTTCCGCCAGTACCGCGCGTCCCTTCACTTCCAGGAAGCAACCCATTCCGGGAATCCTCATTACAAACTTGTTTCGCATTTTCGAGTTTGCCCATCTTCCCTGGAAAATTTTGATATCAAACCTTGCATGATTTATAACAGGAGCAAATATTTTTTTATGAAAGTCCCAGGTTCCTGAAACAGCAATGCGCGTCGTTCTGATGATATAATAATGTCAAACAGCATTAATAAAGGCAATGTGCCGAGAAATGCGCGCACACTCTCCATCACATATTAGAGCAGCGAAGTCACCGACCTGAAAATTGTGATTTCGTTGTTGTGCATTTGTCGTGTATGCAGTTTTTGCGGATTTCCACCGGCTTTGTTTAAAAGTCATTGCAAAAAACAGTCTATAGGCAGAAAACGGTCATCTGCCAGTCTGCGCTACTTCCAAAATAAAAAATTGTTAGCGCCCCTTTTGGTTCTAGGACACTTCTCCTGTCACCCCCTGCAGTAGGACGGATACAAACCAAGAAACAGACGCATGAGCTGGCTCACTTCACATACTTCACTTTTACACCAACACACAACATGCTAACACGAACAACCCCGCCCCTCCCTTCCCGATACAGTACAAATCACTACATTCACATTTTGAAACAGGAGGACCAATTTTCAGGCGTCCACAAAAATAGTGGTGTGTTTCCACACAAGGGTCTGTGGACTATACAAGGGATTTTGAGAGAGCAAGCCTCACGGAGCAGTTTAGCACAGCTACGTGCTGCAGTGTCAGTGACAATAGTGCCTGTGGAATTTTAAGGTCTTGCAGCCGTGCAGCGGGAAAATATGCCTAGGTGAGAAGTAGCATTTCCTTAGTCAAGTCTTGGCCAGATTATGTCAGAGACTGCTAAATATCTTCTCTCCTGAGTAAGGGAGGGCATGGGCTAGTCTAGTAGTTTAAGACAATGATAGAGCAGCAGCCTGGTAGTGACGTCATGTTTGGAGGGAGTTCTTTACCACTGTAACTAGCAAAGGGGTGAGCAGGGGTTATCTTCAGCGTGTAACTCCCTTGCCCCGACTAGAGTGGTGGGAACTGCTTGGCTTAGGTGCAGCATACCCTAGACAACCAGAGACCCCATTTCTAACACCTGGCTTTAGGATCAGAAGGTGAAGGTCCAAAGATAGACTCGAGCTCCAGCTACCAGAATAGTAGTGTTACCAGAGTTCAACTTGAATGAGAGGCTACTCGTTCACTCCATGACCTCCACCATACAGTACTGAAAAGATGATATTAAGGAGCCCCACTCTACAGACAAGGGAGGATATAGGTTTCAGAAGCATACATGTAAAAATGAGACCAAGTGATACGCCTTCACCTGGCGATGTATCACCAAAGTAAAGAATGGAATGTACTCCGAAAGAGAAGACGTGAGTCAGCTAAAGGCCTCACCTTCAATTTATGTTTTTGGGCAGTCAGTCATAAAATATCTCCTAGTCGATAGTACCACAAGGATGACAACCTGCTGCCAAGCACAAGTCAAGGACATCAGCCTAAATAGACTGGGCACTCAGACATGGCCGAAAGCCTGTCTGTATCATCCAGGCCCTCAGATTTACTCAAATAAAAGAACAGGCATCCCTCCATGTGATATTAAAGCAAAATGGATAACATAAGAAGCAGGAAGACAGAGCAAGAGGGGGTAGGACCCAGTGGGTCTAAGTCCAGCTATTTGAAAACAGGAACTAACAGGAACTCGAGAGTGGGTGGAACTGCCTCCTCTGGTAGCCATCTTCTCAAAGCCTTACAGAGCAGGGCATATGTTTCAGAGCCTAACAATCTAAACAGGTTCACCAGGCACAGATCGAGGGGGGACACAACATTTACATTAGACATGGTGCTGGTCAATCAGCAGGGGGCGTACAGAGTACTAGCCAGTGACGCTTCTGATCACTGAGTCAGTGGCAGGGTAGAAAGAAAGTTATCCCCTGCCATCCTATTGCTAAAACCTGCCCTTAGAAATTAAAAGCATTGCAAGGGAGTCACAATTACCTCAACCTGGGGTTGCTTTGGAATGAATGATAGGGGGGTCCAGTAATACTTTCACCTTTAAAAAAATAATATTCAGATGCTTTTTAGCATTTCAAATGTTCGTAGAATAGTATTCTAAGCAACACAATTGAAGCTCCGGATTATAGTTTCGCAGAATGAAGATGCCACTCCAACAAACACTGCTTACTGCTTCACACGTGCTATGATACACAGGACAGCACACCTGAAATGGGCCCATTATAGGCTCATCATACAAAGGACACTCGCTCAACCTACATCTGATTTGTAATGTTGGTTGGTAAGGATAAAGCTGGTCTGTCAGCCTTGACAGTGCCTTTGGGCTATACCAATGGATAAGACTCACTGGGACACTCTGGAAGGAGCCTGACTACTTACTGGAGGAACGGTGCATTATGTCCCGATTCACATCTTAGGACCACAAAAAGGTATTTGTGAAGGTAAGTTGGCAATTCTGATTCACAAAATCAGGATTGGTGGAATTTTACTGTCACAAAATGGCATTCTGTGACAGCAGAACTCTTCCGCCATATGGACCTGCCATAACCAAAGACTTAGGTTTAAGAGCAAGGTTGTCAGTGTTTCTACAAAGGTTAGTTTACAAACCAGATCCATAGGTTTGGGTATTAAAATACTGCTTGCAGGTTACTGTATCACTCTAGAAACGTACGTACATGTACTCCTGTCAAGCAGTAGAGTGCACGCTGGGAATTGGGAGGAAACATCTTTGTATTTAATAGCGGGTCAGGACATGTATTCCAAACCCTCAGTGGTAATTTCCTTAGCTTGGTGGATGGACATGTAACATTAAACAAAAAAGTAGCTTCACGCCAGTAGTCATGTATTCAAGCAGGGAGACCAGATAATGGTTACTCTCAAACAGTACATCAAGATTACTTGACCTTGTAATCTTACTAGAAGGGATGAGGCCAGAGTGGAGGAGCTAAAAAGATCTGCCCCTCAGCACCTACCCTAAAGGTGTTTTGCCGACGACATTTTAATTGGTAACTGCTTTTGGGGATGATTGGCTTCCATCAAGAGACTGAACTTCTCCCGCTTCTCCGAACCAACAACCCCCTACCTGAAGCTGCAGCACTCTTCCAATGATCAGAGAAATTACACTGCTTCCGGCTTCAGCACGCCTCTTAATGATACTGAGTACTGGGTTTTTCTGGCACTGAGGTTGACGTCTGTCAGCTCTTCCTTCCTGACCAAGCTAATCAACTTTGCCTTTGAACCATACCCAATTTGCAAGGAAATATTGGCCCCAGAACAAGGAAACTGAAAACTTGTGTGCCAAGGACCTCCGCATGCGTCCCATAGGTAGTTAATTTGTCAAGAACATTAACCGCAAACACTTTGTTGCTTTTGGTTTCTGGATCTGACATTGTTTCAGCATAAAGTTGCAAGCAATTTTGAAAGGGACAACTCACTAAAAGCCTAAAAATAATCAATGGGAAGACTCTTTGTTCTTCAGAATAGTTCTTACAGTTCCTATTCGCATGGCTTTGATGATAATCCTCCATCCTCTTCTTCCTTGTTCTGCCGGCAGCAGGAAGCAGCAGGAAGCACGCGGGCTCCCAGGCTTTCCATAGACAATCACAACGCTGCAGCGTGGTGATTGGTCTGAGCGCTGTGGTTTGGCGCTCAGATGAAGACTGGAAGGTTTTGCCTGTTCCTCACCAGGATGTGTAATGTAGCCTGGTGGGGAAGATGCAAAGAGCACAGGACTGTTTAACCGGCTTGCGAGGGCCGGCCAAGCAATCATGCGCACTTAAGGAGTGAAAACCACTCCTCTCATTGCTTTGGACAGCCCTTCCCGAGAGCCATTGACTTCAAAAGGAAAAATAAAATGATAATAACAATAGCTATTATCATTATATTTTTCCTTTTGAGCAGTGGGGCTACGCTCCTTCGCATTAGCGGAGTACCCGCCACTGTTGCAGAGTTCTGTGGGATGTCATACTTGAGCTTCTTTGAGAAGCAATATCAATGCTGTAAGTTTCAGGAAAAGGATTTGAACAAGTTTTATAAACTGCTCTTTCTGGAATAGTGCTCTGTTCTGAGAATCTATTTAAGTTTCCCAATCCCTGCTGAAGTAGATTTTTTTTTCTGTGATATCAGTTCATGCTTAGCCCGTATATAAGAAGACATTTACAAGTGATGGATGTCTCACAACCCATTCTTCCTTTATTTTTCGTGGTGCTCTTTACTCACTTGCTACTATTTTTGTCTTAGATTCTTGCTTCTTTCAGTTGAAACTTCTATTGGATCTACTTTGGAATATCGTTACTTGGATCTTTCCTCTTCTCCAATTTCTGGGCATGGGGTGTTTAGTGCCTTGCTATTAACTTGTATATTACTTTTACCCTTTATTTTTTTTCTTCCTAACTGGGAACTACTTAAGGTGGCACTTTACACCTCTCACATGTACTATTGAGTGCAGGGTGGCACTGTGACTGCTGGGAGGATTCGACCTTACTTCATACAATCAAGAAGGAGACTCAACAGACCTTCTGAGCATCCAGTCCTTGATATTCATTCTTGATTAAATTAGAAACAATGTAACATGATGGCTTACGACGATGAAAGGCAGGATCCCCTGGAGTTGTTTTATCTGCTAGAATGAGGAATATTATATGAATCTTTGGATGACTTCCAGGAATTGTTGTAGAGCTTACAATCAGGGCAGAGAGCTTAAGCATGACATCGGAGTCTCAATCAATCAATCATAACATTTGTATAGCGCACTAATCACCCGGAAGGGTCTCAAGGCGCTTGGGGGAGGGGACCGCTACTGCTCGAACAGCCAGGTCTTGAGTTGTCTCCTGAAGGCGAGATGGTCCTGTGTCAGCCGAAGGTGGATGGGGAGGGAGTTCCATGTCTTGGCTGCCAGGTAGGAGAAGGATCTTCCTCCGGCGGTGGCTCTTGAGATGCGTGGTACGGCGGCGAGGGCGACGCTTGTAGAACGTAGCTGGCGGGTGGGCGTGTAGTAGGTCAGGCGGTCGTTGAGGTACTTGGGGCCCAGGTAGTGGAGAGACTTGTGTGCGTGGGTAAGGAGCCTGAACGTGATCCTCTTGCTAACGGGGAGCCAGTGCAGGTCCCTCAGGTGGCCGGAGATGTGGCTGCGTCGGGGGATGTCCAGGATGAGTCGGGCGGAGGCGTTCTGGATGCGTTGGAGTCTTTTCTGTAGCTTGGCTGTGGTTCCGGCGTAGAGGGTGTTTCCGTAGTCCAGTCGGCTGGTGACGAGTGCCTGGGTGACCGTCTTCCTGGTTTCGGTCGGGATCCATCGGAAGATCTTGCGGAGCATGCGTAGGGTGTTGAAGCATGATGAGGAGACGGCGTTGACTTGTCTGGTCATCGAGAGGGAGGAGTCCAGGATGAAGCCCAGGTTGCGTGCGTGGTCTGTTGGCTTGGGAGTGGTGCCCAGGGTGGGAGGCCACCAGGAGTCGTCCCAGGCGGAGGGCGATGGTCCTAGGATGAGGACTTCCGTCTTGTCTAAGTTCAGTTTCAGGCGGCTGTTCTTCATCCACTCGGCGACGTCTTTCATCCCTTCGTGTAGGCTAGTTCTGGCGGTGGCGGGGTCTCTGGTGAGGGAGAGGATCAGTTGGGTGTTGTCGGCGTAGGAGATGATGTTGAGGTTGTGTTGGCGTGCGATGGCTGCAAGAGATCTCATGTAGACGTTGAAGAGGGTGGGGCTGAGTGATGATCCTTGTGGTACGCCGCAGATGACTTTGGTGGCCTCGGATCGAAACGGGGGGAGGCAGACTCTCTGGGTTCTTCCGGCGAGGAACGAGATGATCCACTCCAGTGCCTTCTCTTGGATTCCGATGTTGCTGAGGCGCTGCACTAGGGTGCGGTGGCAGACAGTGTTGAACGCTGCGGAGAGGTCCAGGAGAATGAGGGCCGCCGTTTCCCCGTTGTCGAGCAGGGTTCTGATGTCGTCGGTGGCCGCGATGAGGGCGGTCTCGGTGCTGTGGTTAGCTCGGAAACTGGACTGCGAGGGGTCGAGGGATCCGTTCGTCTTGAGGAAGGCGGCAAGCTGTCTTTTGACGGTCTTCTCGATGACTTTGGCAGGAAAAGGGAGGAGCGAGATGGGGCGGAAGTTCTTGAGGTCGGTGGGGTCGGCTGTTGGTTTCTTCAGTAGGGCGCTGAGCTCGGCATGCTTCCAGCTCTCCGGGAAGGTGGCGGTGTTGAAGGAGGTGTTGATGATGTAGTTAAACAAAGAGAGAGTAAGGGATCAATTCGCAAAAAGCGAACGGAGTGTACTCCTGGTCCCCTAGTTCCAAAGTTTTACAAAAACAAAAGAGGAGTACCATCTAAGGCTGAAAATACGGACTGAGTGAGATGACTACAAAAGGAAGAGAGTCCTTCTTTTGTTTAAAAACCCCTCACTCACCAACCTAGTTGGTGACATGCTTCATCATCGGGGTCCACCCTGACAGCCGAATGCCATCAGGGTGTGCTGCGACACCTGAATTACAGTGGAGCGGGTATTTTGTGTGTGAAGTGAACAAAAAAATATGTTAAAAATTGTCCTGGTATCCTTGTGTGAAAAAGAATTTTATTTGCAAGTTACTGGACAATATTAAAATCAAGTGTGTGGATACAGAGAGGTATATTATGACCGTGTGTATCACTATGTGTGGGTCAGGTCTACATGTTTCAACCCGTTATAGGGAAGTATCGGGTTTTCATCAGTACCAAAATAAGGAAGGTGGGTGGTCAGGACACACTAACGACCTGCCAGTCCTAAATTCCTTTGGACTGTTGACAAAAAATCTGTCACAGTCGAATACTCACACTCAATTGGGGGTGAGAAAAGCAAAAAGACTCCTGTTATGGATCTTTAGGGCTTCACGGGGTGGAGGGAAGGAAAAAAGTAACGTATTAGTTACTGCGTGGATTGATCGCCAGGTACCTACTCGCCTCTCCGATGATGTCCCAGAGTTGGGGTGCGATGGTGGAGTCGGCCTTGTTGAAGACGTGGTGGGGGCAGGGGTCGGTTGGAGATCCGGAGTGGATGGTGTTCATCGTGCGGGCTGTGTCTTCGGTGGTTACCGTGGTCCAGGTGCAGAGGGTGGCAGTGGGGGGCGTTGGTTCGATGGTTTGGTGCGTGGATGGTGCGCCGAAGCTGTTGTGGATGTCGGCGATCTTGCGGTGGAAGAACAAGGCGAGAGAGTCGCAGAGATCTTGGGAAGGAGTGATAGCGTTGTTGCCGGTGCTGGGGTTGGAGAACTCCTTGACAATGCTGAAGAGTTCCTTGCTGTCGTGGGCGTTGTTGTCCAGTTGTTCCTTCAGTGCTGTCTTCTTGGTGGTGCGGATAGGCTGGTGGTGCTTGCGGGTGGCATGTTTGAGGGCGGTCATGTTGTCTGTGGTCTGGTCGAGGAGCCAGGCTTTCTCGAGGGTGCGGCAGTTCTTCTTGGAGTCCTTGAGTTCGTCGGTGAACCAGGAGGCTTTCTTGCTTCTGGGTCTGCTGGGAGGGTTCTTCAGTGGCGCAAGGTCGTCGGCGCAGGCGGTCAGCCACTGCGTGAAGTTGCGGGCTGCTTCGTTGGGGTCCGTTGTGCTGGTGGGAGGGTTATGGCTGAGGGAGGTGGTGAGCTGCTCTGCGGTGATCTTGCTCCAGCTCCTGCGAGGAACCTGTTGCGGGTGGTGGTGGGTCGTGGTTCTTCTGAAGCTGAAGTGGACGCAGCTGTGGTCGGTCCAGTGAAGTCCGGTGGAGTGGCTGAAGGTGATGTGCTTGCTGGATGAGAAGACGGGGTCAAGCGTGTGGCCGGCGTAGTGGGTAGGGGTGTTGACCACTTACTTGAGTCCGAGGTTGGCGAGGTTGACCAGCAGGGCGGCGGTGTTGCGGTCCTTGTTGTTCTCCAGGTGGAAGTTGAGGTTTCCTAGGAGGATGTAGTCAGCGGAGGGGAGGGCGTGCGGGCTGATGAAGTCTGCGATGTCTTCGCTGAATTGTGTGCGTGGTCCCGGGGGTCTGTAGATGAGGGTGCCTCTGAGGGTCGTCTTTGGGTCGGTGTGTATCTGGAAGTGGAGGTGCTCGGCGGCGGAGAAGGTGTCGTTGGAGTCGGTCGTGATGCGGATGGTGTTCTTGTGTACGATGGCGATGCCTCCTCCAGTCTGGTTGACGCGGTCCCTCTGGGTGATCTTGTATCCGTCCGGGATGGCGATGGCGATGTCAGGCGCAGAGGAGGCTTTCATCCAGGTTTCTGTGAGGAAGGCGACGTCTGGTGAAGTTGTGTCGAGCAGGTTCCAAAGTTCGATGGCGTGTCTGTGGACGGAGCGGGTGTTGAGCAGGATGCACTTGAGGTGATTGTTGCTGGTGCTCGGCTTGGCGGGTGCGGTGCAGGTCCGGAGGCAGGTGAACTTGCAGGCTTGGCAGGTGAAGGGTCCGTGGGTGCGTCTCGGGGTGGCTCGGTAGCAGGCTCGGTTTCGGTCGGGCTTGAGTGCGATGAGGGTGGCGGCGTCGTAGGTCCGTCGTGTGGGCGGGCAACGTCGGGGGCCAGGGGTCCTGGCACTGGGCGTGGTCTAGGCACAGACGGGCGCAGACGGGCTTGCCTTTGGCGTGCCTTCGGCGCACAATCGGCCCACCCGCTGCGCATGAACGCTACGCGTACGCATGGGCGTCATATGTAGGGAGCCGGGAGGGCGGGTCAGCTGGGATGCGGGAGCGGGGTGGTGAATGGGCTGGCGGGGGGCGGGGCCGCAGGGAGGCAGCGGCAGGAAGAGTCTGGGGCGAGCGGGCGGCTCAGCGGCGGCTGGGTCGCTCGAGGCAGGCAGGCAGAAACAAGCGGCAGTCAGCGGAGGAGCGTGGGGGCGGCCTAGCCTGGAACAGGCTCAGCGGTCGCTTCCTCGTGGAGAGCGCGGTCCCCTTAAGTAGGGAGCCGGGAGGGCGGGTCAGCTGGGTGGCGGGAGCGGGGCGGCGAATGGGCTGGAGGGGGGAGGGGCCGCTGGGAGGCATCGGCGGGAAGAGTCTGGAGCGAGCGGGCGGCTCGAGGCAGGCAGGCAGAAACAAGCGGCAGGCAGCGGCAGTCAGCGGAGGAGCGTGGGGGCGACCTAGCCTGGAAGGCGAGATTGCCTTCGAATATCCAGCAGCAACCTCTGATCATTTGTGATCATTAGACATAGTTCTTTTTAAAAAAAATAAACTTTATCATTTTTATAACAAGATACAGTGAGAAGGGAGAGGGTCTAACTTCACACTAGTCAGGGCAATACACATTGACCGTGACAGTTCCGAAGAGGAGGCGCAGCCAGAGGGCAATCTCAGCCTGAGACCAGCGTAGAACCATCTGTTAAGAGATGCAGCCTGACCTGAGTTACAAGGCTAGGAGAGGAGGTTTTCCTTATGCGACCCAAGGAGGAGGTGGGTGGGATAGGTTAAGAGTTACCATGTTATAATTTGCTTTTCTGAGAATCACCTGCTTATGTCCGAATACAGTACTAGGCGTGTTAAAGCAAGATCTCAGTTGTGAACAAATCTATCCCTTGACAAGAATGTATTGTTTCTTTGCGTGTTCATTACTTAAACACAATTATACGAGCTATGTAAATATTGCTATAATTTTTCGGGCGTTTAAAAGTCACAATAAAAATTAATTTAAAAAAAGGTATAGTGAGAAGACAGACAATAGCCCCAGCAAAGGGGTAATATACTGCATCGCGTACAACATAGCAGTGCAGTGTAAAGTTCTGCTACAACATTAAACAGAACATTAAAGACAGTGACTCATACCACATGTGGGTGATAAAACTAGTGGTAAACGGCAAGAGGTGGTCGGGGAGGAGGCTGCGTCAAACCTACATTGACAGGGGCTTGCAGATACATGTAACCCATGCTAATACGACACTATTACTCAAGAGTCTGCGCCCTCCACTGCCAACAGGTAGCTCCACAGGGGTTGTCATATGTCTTTCAGCCTAGAGGTCGGGGGCTGCAGAGAAGCATACAGTTCACTGGTGGTATATCAGTATACCAAACTGTCGAGGCAAGCTTAGCTTTTGGTAAATGTCTACTTGCCCAATGGAGGGCAATTCCATGTTTGGCGAAAAGTAGTGTGATGGCAGTAAAACAACACTTTTCGGTATATTTTGTACATAACCCAGTAATGCTAACAGCGGGTCTAGAGCAAGGTCCATGCCTATTATCTGGGCTAGGTGAGAGAATATGGTGCACCAGAAGGGTTTAATATGATTGCACTCCCATGACATGTGTACAAAGTCTGCTGCAGGGAGATGGCATTTAAGGCAATTGGAGGATATTGTGGGGTTAATATGTACCTCAGTGTAGGAAGTAACGTAGGCTCTGTGCAAACATTTGTAATGTATGAGTTTGTGGCGGTGATTGGGTGAAATAAGGTGTTGTAGAGCACAGCAGGCGGACCATATCTTGTCGGTCAGTGGGCATCCCAGGTTTGCCTCCCAGATAATTTTCCCATCGCACGGGGCCAACATGGCCAGTCTTGCAAAATATGGCTTGGAGACTAGACGTCTCCCAGTGTCATCAGTGATCACTAAGGACAGGGAGGGGGGGACTTATCCGGAGTCAATAGGTATGCCGGAGCGGTGGCCAGGACACACACCATAGATGCGTCGCTCAAATAATCGCTCCATTTGGGAGGCAGTCATAGATTGCGAAAAGGCATGCCCATCTGGGAAAAGGTCTCCAAATTTGTGTAAAGTGTGTTGTGCCTGTGGGCGCTGGACCACTTTTTTTCCGGGTAATGGGGAGCCATTGGTTATCTGCTAGTAATAACGATGGGGAATGCAGTAGATTACCCCCAGCAGTCGTAGAAGATTCCTCCAAGCCCAACTGTCGGTGGATAAAGTTTGAAGGTCCGTGAGGTCCCGGAGAAGCCTAATGGGGAGAAGTGAAGCAAGTGGTGTTGTGGCGGTTCAATCAACTTCAGGTTTGGAAGAGGGGAGCCATGCGTCAACATGGAACCAATGGTGGTTGAAGTGGCATTGCACTGCTAATTAATATAAATGACCACCGAGATTCCTCTTACCAACACATATCTACTGTCTTCATCCAGGAGAGTGGCAGTGGGGTGAAAAGGGAGAGTTTTGTGCATTAGTGTGCAGACCCTTGGTGGAGTGTTGTGGATTAGTTTGCAGACCCTTGGCGAGTATGCGCTAAAGCATCAGAAGAAGGGGAGTGGGCCTCATGTGGAAGCGAAGGTGTGGGATTTCCCATGGGGGAGATGTGTTTCTTGCAAGAAGGACACCAGAGCGCCATGCTGAGATAAGTATTGCAACACCTGTTTGTCCTTGCAGGGTATTGAGGCCCCTGATGTTCTATGAGAGAAATGTGAATTTCACCACTGACCCCCATATAGCCTTGTGGCATCACCATTGGTTAGTGTGGACAAAGTGTGACAACAATGTGTACACACAATGAGCATTACTGTGGAAAGATGCAGGAAAACGACAAAAAGAACAAACATTTGCAATTCAATCGGTCTCGCCTTTGGAACCTTATATGAATGAATGAATTGATTTGTACTTGTAAAGCGCACTGCTGCCCCAGCAAAGGGGTGTCCTGGCGCTGTACTCATACCGCTGTGGAACCCTTCCTGGCTTTTCCCTGTGAAATGTCCACTCCTGGGCACCCCCAAAGTGAAGCCAGGCATCCCAGCGCTGTTGGGACCGTTGAGGAGATTAAGCAAGCTATTGCCCAGAGTTGCAGAGTGGGACCCATGACTAGAATAGGCACCAAGGCGAGAATTGTCAGGTCCGAGGAAATTGAGCCTCAGACCCGCCGAGGTGGGAATTGAACCCTGGTCCCGGGCCAGACCTCTGCATCAGGGTCTGCCGCTCTAACCATTGAGCCACACTTCTCCATATGTATTTAGCTAGGCAGCACATTAGCCTGGGCGCTGAAACATCTACTTTTCTTTAACATGAACGGAAAGTAAGCACCAAACTGCGTGACACGGCAGGTATGGGAACACATGGAGAGAAATGTTGCCTTTCAGCAGGAAATAGTATTGTCCAAAGCTCTGTTTTTAATATAAAATCAGGGCCTTCGGTGGTCATATCACTGAAAGTGCAAGATTTGAAAAAAATATTATTGTCTCGTGGAAGACAATTTCTATGGAGTGGAATCTAGAGAATGCTAAAGTGATTCTGGTATTTTACCGACCTCTGCTAGTCGTTTTCTATCAAGAAAGTTAAATAGAGGCAGTTCCCAGAAAAATAAAAAAAGAAAGTCCCTCAGCAGAAAGCAATTCTGGGATTTTACTGACCTCTACTGGTCGTTTTCTATTAAGATAGTTAAATAGAGGCAGTTGAACAGAAAATAAAGTTCCTAAGCGGAAGCAGAGAAGTCCTAGGGCTGATCTCCAGAACCCAAAAAGTGCATACACATATAAGTATATCCTAAAGTATATACAAGAGGCCTCAAATGCCTGACCTAAAAACGAACAGCCCAATAACAACTCAATGGGGCGACCGAGGAGAGCTGCAGCAGGGAATGTAGCAGCAGGGCCAGGCAGTGGGACCCTGCTCAGTAAGTCTGTGAGTAATCACCGCCATGGGTGAATGGAGATTGCAAGCTGGGCCCCTGTGGTTATTATTGCGGGGGGAGGTGGGGTAGGAGTAAAAAGCCTGCACGGTCAATGGCAGGCTGCGGGTTAAAATAGTGTGGCAATGCGGCCAGCTTAGGGCAAATCGCCTACAGGGCAATGGCGGCACAGCCGCAGAAATCCTAGGCAATGCAAAGTAGGAAGTCCGTCCCGGTAGGCCCTGGAGTTGTGAAGCATTGCTGCAAGTGGACAAGAATGACCCCTCTGAGCTGTGAGTGGGTTGCGGGGTGATGCAGCGCCAGCAAAGTGCAGCAGGAATGCATGTAGGAGGTGCGGAGAGGTGCTTGGGCATGCTACAGGCCATGCCAGGAGTCTTGGGGAATGTTGCAGTGCCACCAGACGTGGGCCGCGAGGTCCCTCAAAACGGCGCTGGCCCTGCTCTTCAGCACGCGGTGGGAAGCACCAGAGTCCCTAGAGACGGTGGAGTGGACTCTGCAGCACAGTGGTATGGAACCTATGGCTCACCAGCGACCTCTATCGCCGTGGGGCCTCTGAGGTAAAGGCCAGGTCGCCCGAGGCCCAGCTCACCTGGTCACATAGTTACTCCAAAACTGCGATCATCAGGTCGTAGATGGAAAAGTGAAGCCAGGCATCCCAGCGCTGTTGGGGCCGTTGTGGAGATTAAGCAAGCTATTGCCCAGAGTTGCAGAGTGGGACCCATGACTAGCATAGGCACCAAGGCAAGAATTATCAGGTCCGAGGAAATTGAGCCTCAGACCCACCGAGGTGGGAATTGAACCCTGGTCCCGGGCCAGACCTCTGCATCACGGTCTGCCGCTCTAACCATTGAGCCACACTTCTCCATATGTATTTAGCTATGCAGCACATTAGCCTGGGCGCTGAAACATCTACTTTTCTTTAACATGAACGCAAAGTAAGCACCAAACTGCGTGACACAGCAGGCATGGGAACACATGGAGAGAAATATTGCCTTTCAGCTGGAAATGGTATAAACCAAAGCTCTGTTTTTAATATAGAATTAAGGCCTTTGGTGGTCATATCACTGAAAATACAAGATTTAAAAAAAAATATTATTGTCTACGTGTTCTTGTGGAAGACAATCTCTACGGACTGGAATCTAGAGAATGCTAAAGTCATTCTGGTATTTTACTGACCTTGGCTGGTCGTTTTCTCACAAGAAAGTTAAATAGAGGCAGATGCCAGAAAATTTTTAAAAGCAATTCTGGTATGTTACTGACCTCTACTGGTCCTATTTTATTAAGACAGTTAACTAGAGGTAGATGAACAGAAAAAAAAGTCCCTAAGCGGAAGCAGACAAGTTCTAGGGCTGATCTCCAGAGCCCACAAAGTAGATACACATATAAGTATATACTAATATATAAGTATATGCTAAAGTATATACAAGAGGTCTCGAATGCTCGACCTAAAAAAGACTCCTCTGCCTACTAATTTTGTGTCAAATTGAAAGAAAACACAAATGTAATAAAGGCAAGGAAACCTGTATTATACATTGGCTTTCTACAGTAGTGAGGACAAACCACCTGGAGGGTGGCACCAAGATGGCACCACAGTCTTACAAGATTAGCAGTTTTTTGGTCAAGCATGTCAAAACGAAAAGCCAATAAATAGAGTGGGCATAGCGGGATGAGGCTCAAACTCGAGTGCTACCAAAAGCTATAAAAAAGCCAGTTGCATTCAAATAATTTAAAAAGGACTGATTTTGAAAATAAATGAAGCAATGACAGAATTTAACGTGACAAACAGTGTGATGTCCTGAGTGTACTTTTTAATTTTAGTTTTTCATTCTGTGTATTGCAAACACTCGAATAGGACACCTCCAAACAGCCAAAGAAATATGTACGAAAATAAACTTCCACTAGGCTAAGCCAAGATGTGATTGACAAAGTCTCAAGCCAATGTATTTTTTTCTCACCGGACAACCAGGAAGCAGGAAGCAGCTCTCAGTGCGTGAACAAAGGAGGAAGAGGAGGAGCAAGCTGAGGCGAGGAGGGAAACAGCTGAGAAACTGCTGCAAACTGGGGAAGTTACCGGCCTCTCGCTTATAGACCTTATGCCACCGGTGTCACCGCTGGCACCACCCCAAGGGCGTGTGCGTGAAGAAGGCACAGAAGCCATTGAGAGCTCCAAGTACTGAGCTCATAGACGCCCTCAGATGGCCTAAGACCCCAAGCAACCTCAAGGTAGGGGGCACGCATAGGTCGAAATGGTAAAGCACTGCCAACAACTGCCCCAAAAATCCAATGGTCACAAGCATGTCCGAGAATCAGTGCAGACCAGTAGATATTAGAGCTTTCAGTTGATAGTGGTTCAGCACCCACACTGTTAATTAGATTAGATATATCTCATATGAGTTCAGCACATATATTATGTCAGTTGGAACAATAATTATAATTAAAGCATAGCAAGTAATTAGCACATGAAGAGACGATGTCTGTGTTCATTTATTCTTTATTCATTTATTCTTTATTTATTTTCTTCTTAAAAGCACGCCCATTGAGTAGTGATCAAAGTAGCTAACACGTTTCGTCCTACTCGGAATTCTTCAGGGCCCAAGTATTAATGTGACAATCCGTAAGTCATGAGAGACCATTATCGCATGGATGGTCCAGAATATTATCCTTTTGTTCGAGAAAAAATTGAGTTTGTGTGCTTGATATGCGATACAGCTCGGTTGGTGTATGTTTATCGAAACGGAGTTCAGTGATTCTTGTGATACCCAATACAATCAATGCTCATAAGGGACTCAAACAAACCATTTCCCCATATTTGTGCAACTACCAACATAAACCAATCTGCCTCCAGTGGGACAGGCAAAAAAGCAAATGAAGGAATGCCCACCCCAATACAATATAATGGGCTCACAGAGAAGCGTTCCAGCATAGAGTGGCCATGATTGGATGCATTAGGGACATTAATTTCAACCCCACCAAACACGGATCAATATGGGGAGGATGCTGGTGGGCCGTGGTCTGACCCTGCAATTCCAGGAGTGCCGATATTTAGCCTAATGATGTCCCTAGAAGGAGAGAGACGTGTTGTGGACATGGGCACTCAGTCGGACAGCAATTGTCTAGATGTAACAACCACACTACAACACGGAGGCAGAGAACAGGGCACCTTCATTGAACCTTAATTCTATTGTACCTCCTTCGAATGACAGAGGTCGAATGCCAGTGATCAGCCTAACGCCGCCGATAGGAGCAGAGAGACACATTGTGGACATGGCACTCAGTCAGACAGCATTTGTCTAGTCGTAACAACTAGGCTTCAATGTGGGGGAGAGAACCGGGGGCCTTTATTGAAACCTAACTCTGTCATACCTCCATCAAAAGGGACCCCACTATCTTGCGCTGAAACTAATCACGTACCAACCCACAACAACCCTTCGCTCAGCCAGCAAACATCTCCTAACCATATCTAAGACCCGCACCGTCAGATATGGCGGCAGATAATTCACCAAAAATGCCCCTATGATCTGGAACAAGCTGCCCACACACCTCAGAACATGAACCGACCATAAGAAATTCCGTAGGTCCCTCAAAACCCTACTATTCTAAAATTCCACACGCCCGCAGCTCGTCCTCTCTGTCATCACTGTGACTGCTTGTATCAGCGCTATGAGACCTAAGGGTGATATATGCGCTTAACAAATGTCAAATAACAATAACAATAACAATCAAAGAGCAGAGGGCAAGCACTAGTACATATTAGACATCCAGTGCCTTCTAACCTATCAGAGCGGGAGGAGTAATGGCGTGACGATTGGAGTTGGTCTTTATACCGCACTTCTGTCTAAAAGGCCCATAGAGGAAACCTTCTTAGGTTTTTTGGTCATATTACCTCACTGAAGTACCTTACCTCGGAAGACCTTGCCTGAGTGAAGTTTAATACCCCACCCTCTGACTGAAATGGAGAAGTCCCCACTACAGTGTGGAAGAGAGAGGACCACAAAGACGCCGTTTGGGTGGAAGAAAACACATTTGCTGAAAGGGGGAGTGAACTTCAAAAACTTTTGCCTTTGAAATACCCATATGTTCTATTACAGCAGCCACCAAGACAAGCAACTATGAGCATATTGAGGGGCATGACGGGGAGTACACGGTAGGGGTAATGCAGTGTACAAAGAAGCATCCTCCCCAACAATCAATCAATCAGGGGTTTATATACCGCACCAATCACCCGTGAGGGTCTCAATTTGCTGGGGGCTGGGGGGAGCTCCGGATCATTCAAAGACCAAGGTCTTGAGGTCCTTCTTGGAGGTGTGAAGGGTTGAGGAGCGTCTGATGTTCAGGGGGAGCTCGTTCCAGGTCTTGGGAGAAGGCTCTCCCGCCTGTTCTACTTCTGCGGATGCGGGGGACCTCTGCCAGGGCGAGGTCAGTGGAGCGGAGGTTCCCCTTGGGTATGTGGAAAAATAGTCTCTCTTTGAGGTATTTGAGTCTGATGTTGATGAGGAATTTGTAGGCATGGGTGAGGAATTTGAAGGTGACTCTCTTCTCGACAGGGAGCCAGTGGAGGTCTCGTAGATGTTGGGTCATGTGTTTGTGGCATGGAGTTCCGAGGACAAGTCTGGTGGCGGCATTTTGCATGGTCTGGAGTCTGTGTAGGAATTATCTGTTGATTCTGGCGTATAGGGTGTTGCCGTAGTCCAGTCTGCTGGTTATGAGTGTGTGGGTGGCGGTCTTTCTGCAGTCGGGGGGATTCATTTGACCGTCTTTCGGAGAATGCGCAGGCAGTTGAATCTGGTGAAACCGATGGCATTGACCTGCCGGTTCATGGAGAGGGAAGAGTCGAGGATGATGCCGAGGTTGCGTGCGTGGTCTGTAGGAGTAGGTGGGTTCCTGAGGGTGGGGGGCCACCAGGTGTTGTCCCAGGCGGAGTTGCAGGGTCCAAGGATGAGGACCTCAGTCTTCTCTGAGTTGAGCTTAAGGCAGCTGTCGTTCATCCAGGTTGCCACGTTCTTCATTCCCTCTTGGAAGCAGAGTCTGGTGTCTCCGGGATTCTTTGTGAGTGAGAGGATGAGCTGGGTGTCGTCTGCGTACAATACAATGCTGAGCCCATGTTGTCTGACGATGGCGGCGAGGGGGGCCATGTAGATGTTGAAGAGCGTGGGGCTCAGTGATGAGCCTTGGGGCACTCTGCAGTTGATGTCGGTGGGCTTGGAGAGGAAGGGAGGTTGTCTGATACTCTGGGTTCTGGCGGAGAGGAAGGATCGGATCCAGTCAAGGGCAGCTCCTTGTATTCCGGCATCATGAAGTCTGGCTGCAAGGGTGCGATGGGAGATGGTGTCCAAGGCAGCAGAGAGGTCTAGAAAGATTAGGGCTGTAGTGTGTCCTTGGTTGAGTAGCAGGCGGATATCGTCTGTGGCGGGGAGGAGAGCGGTCTCGGTGCTGTGGTTGCTGTGGAATCCGGACTGGGAGTCCTATAGGATGGAGTTCTCTTCGATGAAGGTGGTCAGCTGATTGTTCCAGAGTCTCTCGGTGACTTTGGCTGTGAAAGAGAGGAGAGAGATGGTCCGGTAGTTTTTCAGGTCCGTTGGGTCGGCGGTGGGCTTCTTGAGGAGAGGTTTAACCTCCGCCCGCTTCCAGTCGTCTGGGAAGATGCCAGACGTGAAGGAGGCATTGATGGTCCGGCCAGGTTTGGGTGCTATGGCGGCGGAGGCCCTGTGGGATATGTGCAGTGGGCATGGGTCCGTGGGGGCTCCTAAGTGGGTTTTATGCATTGTCATGGTGATGTGTTCAGCGGTAGCGAGCTTCCAGGTTGAGATCATTGGCTGATCGGCCGCGCGGGGCGAGATGACCTGCGTCGGATCGCTGAAATTGTCGTAGAGGTCCTTGATCTTACGGTGGAAGTATGTGCTGAGCTTGTCGCAGAGTTACTGGGAAGGTGTGACGTCTGGGGCGTCTCTGGGTGGCTTTGTGAGCTGCTGTATGATGCTGAACAGTTCTTTGGCATTAGTCACGTTGGTCTAGATTTTGTTCTTAAAGAACTTCTGTTTGGTGTCTCTTACGCACTGTTAGTATTCCTTCATGGCGCTCCCATGGTTGTTCCGTGCTTCCGAGGTTTTCTGGTTTCACCAGGTTTTCTCTAGGCATCTGCATGAGCGTCTGGCTTCCTGTAGTTCCGTGGTGAACCAGGTGGCCTTCAGCAGGCGTTCCTTGGTGGGGTGCCGGAGGGGTGCGAGTATGTCGGCGCAGCGGGTGATCCAGTTGTGCAGTTCTGTGGCTGCAGAAATGGTGTCGGTTGTGGCACTGTGGGGGTCTTGGCGAAGGGTAGTGTTTAGGAGTTCCTCTGTGAAATTGCTCCAGTTTCTTTGTTGTGGTCGCAGAACGGGCTTTGTGCGCTGGTGGTGTTGAAGGTGAAGTGGACGCAGTGGTGGTCTGTCCAGTGCGGCTGCGTGGTGTGACTGAACCGGATGTTTCTTCCTCCAACGAAGATAGGGTCCAGAGTGTATCCAGCTCTGTGCGTGGGTGTGTTGACCAGGTGCATCAGTCTAAAGTTGGCGAGGCTGTCGAGGAGGGTGAGGGATTGGGGGTCATTGCGGTTGTCGAGGTGGAAATTCAGGTCCCCGTACTATTTACACACCGCCAGAGGGAGGTCCACTGCAATGAATCAACCAGCATACTTCATGAGTGGGGGTGACAAGAGAAGCCCTTAAACGTGAGACTGGGGTATTATCCCTAGCACATAGACTGACCACTGACAACGGCACTTGAGAACAAACATCACATCTAGCATTACAGTAGCATCATGGAACATGGCTGGCCTTAAAAGCACCAGAACCAACAAGCAAGCACCAGCCTACCTGGAGATGAATGATTTCCTGTGCCTTCAAGTGACCTGGGACCTCTCCCGATGATTTTGCCCACTTTCTATGAAATCTTTAAGAAGGCGCTTCGACTCAGCCTCTTTGTGCATCCCTCAGGAGGCCTATCTATCTTAATCAAAAATACAAGTAAGCTGGAGGCTACTTCAATCGATTCCGGTGCTATGGGGAAACAGGCAGTCTCCTTCACAGGCATGATAATTAACCAAAAACCAATTGACTTCAAGCTTGTCAACTGCTACCTCAACACTCCCAAAAATACAAGAGTACCGTGGTAGAAGACCTGCGTGTCATCCTGGAAGCGCTCTTCTTGGACTACCAATGAGACAAAATCATGCTTGTAGTAAACTTTAATATGAATATATGCGGTCTGGGAAATACAACTGAAACCTTTTCCCAGTCTAAAGAGGGGATACTATGAAAGAATTATTGGGAAACAACAAACTGACTTCAGCTTATAAGTAGATTGAAGCACAAGAAATGCAGGTGGCTTTTCCCCCAACTTGTAAATCCATTGTTGAAATTGCATTTGCTTATGTCTTTTTATCCGAGCATTTAGCAGGCCATCTCGCACACTTTGAAATAGATAACAAAACAGAAAGCGACTACGACCCACTAAGGTTCACATTAGATTTAACATCTCATATAACAGACAGACGATATTATGTTGGCTCCTCAAATTGGGAGGAACTTGAGAACCTAGTAGGGAGAATTAAGTGGATACAGGAATACACTCCAATGGTCCCTGACTGGCTAGGCATGCAGGATGCCAAGGTAATCACAAAACACTTAGAGTCCGAGCACCAGGAGTGGGGAAACCTCATCTGGTAGGCCAAGGCTGCAAGTCCATCTGCCCAAGGGATGGCAGGCAATGAAGCCCTCAAATCAATCATAATAAAGCTATCGTCTCCACAAAAAGGACTTTTCATAAAGCCCAGTGAGCACACAAAAACAAGCCTACCACAAGGTCAGCCATTGGAGTAAAACATATGAGAACGCAGTATTTAAAAACAGTATGGGAACAGAAGAACGAAATTAGCCTAAAGGAATGGCTGACTATCTTCCAGATGCTTAAAGATCAAAACCAGGTGCACTTCTGGGATCACATTAATAAACTAAAAAACAAAAAAGCAACAAGGAAAAATGGAGCGCTAGCAGCGGCATGGGTAAGGCACGTGACGGATCTATACTCGGACCAGTCCTCTGCCCTCCAATACAGTAGACTGCCTGCAACAGCTGATTTCAATCAAGACCCTACTCCCAGAATTAACAAACACTGACACGGTTGAGATTATGATCAGGCACATGAAAAAAGATGGAGCACCTGGTCCAAACAGCCTTCCAACCAGTATATTTAAAAGCACTCCAGAAAAGTGGGCCAGGTTGCTAACACCGCTCTTCAATTCCGCCTTTTTAACTGCAACAGAACCTGAAGTCTGGAGAGGGTCTATTCTTTGCCCTATATATACGGCCAAGGCTTATGCTCTTGTTCTCTTGGAACACCTAAAGGCCTCGGTGCTTGATCACGAAGACCTGCTATTTTTCCAATCAGGCTTCCAGGCTGCAGCATTCACAGTGGATATCATAGCTCTATCCTTCCCGAAATATCAAGCAACACAAAGCAATCAGCTTCCGTTCTTCTGCTTTTTCATAGATCATAGTGTGACATTCAATAGGGTTGACTGGGCAACCCTATGGAGGAAACTTGAAACCTGAGGTGTACCCCCAAAGCTGCTAAGAGAAATCACCTCATTATATATATGGACATGTGTCTGTGTGAGAACTTGCTACTCAGCAGTGCGTCTGCCGCTCCTATACTCAGGGTTATGAATGCAACTCTCCTTCCAGCCCTGCAGTATGGGCATCTTGCCGACCCAGGGGCAACTCAGCTCTGGTTCAGACCTTGAACTCCTGCTTGCAGAGGAAGCCGCAATCATACCTCCTGGAAGCCATAAATGCGCAAACACATAGGAAGATCTTGTTCATGCAACTTTTAGCGCTACCAATATGAGACTTCTACCCAGGTTGGGTCGGCCAATGTGGAACAGGGGAACGTAGGCTGTGCAGGTACAGATATGAATCGTGGCTGCACTTGTTAATTTGCTGCCCCAAATTAGACACCTAATGTCCTGCTCAAGCTGACCTTTTCCGCACACAGGGTGCACATGTGTCAGGAAGCATCATCACTATGTTTTATGCAATCTGCACCACGGGTCCTTGCGAGATGTAACGGGACCGTGCACAGTATTTTTAATTTAGATCTGGCAGGGGGGAGAGGGGGGTGTTTGTACCTATTAAATCCGCCCAGGGATCTAATTTGTCAACAAGGCCAATAGTGGTGGGACAGGTATTTTAACCTTTTAATGGTTCTTAATAATTACTTGAATGTACTAATGATCTTGATACTAAGGGGCCCATTAGGATGGCGGGCGATTGCCCCCGCCAGGCTAGCGGTAGCCACCGCCGGCCTGGCGAGGGCGATCCGCCCGCCATCCTACCTGGAATCACCCCCCGCCATATTAGTATGGCGGGGGTGACCGCCGCGGACGGAAATACCGTCCGCCGCTTTTCCGCCCCGGTCGCCTTGCGGCCGGAGCGGAAAAGGTTTAATATGGTGGCGGTGTCTATCAGACACCACCAGCCATATTAGCATGGACATTTTCAAATGCCTTTCCAGAAAGGCATGCAGAGACACCCTGCAGGGGCCCGTGGGGGTTGGGGGCTGCACAGGTACCCCCCTGCATTGCAAAGTACAACGTGGCAGGCACCGCGCGGTGCCTGTCATGTTGTGCTTTGTAATGCACTACACGTATCTTTAGCATTGCGGCGGGCGGTGCATTCAGCACCGCCCGCCGCAATGCTAAAGATACAGGATGCGCCCACCACTGTGGCGGGCGCATCCTAATGCCCCCAACGGGACCCCCGCCCTTATGGCGTGCGGTCCCTCCACACGACAGGATGACGGGCGGACAAAGTCCGCCCGTCATCCTAATGGGCCCCTAAGTCTCGCCAGAGTGGAAAGAGCCTTTGGAAAAAAAGATCCCCTTTTTTATTTGAACAATGCATGAACACATGTTAATGTTGTGAGGACAATAGATTGGTAAAAAAAAGCGTCATACTTTTTAGTTGAACAATGCATGATCGCACTTTAATATTGCGAAGACATACAGCTAGATTCATCAAAGACCCGTTTTGCGAGTCTTTAATAGCGATTCATAAGGAATCGCAATTACAGACTCGCAAAACGGGATTCATGTAGGATTCGCAATATTTATTGCGATTCCTACAGCTTCCTTATTTGCGATTAGCTAATTGCTAATCGCAAATAAGGATGCGAATTCAAGGATGCCAGGGGTGTCCAACGGACACCCTGTAGCACCCCTGAAATGCAAATTTACACAGGTGTTGTGCACACACATGTCCAAAGGACATGTGTGTGTGTAACATGCAATTGAAAAAAATGCACTAAAGTGCTTTTTTCTGTTTTTTCGCTATTTACCACGAAGTCAGACTTCGTGGTAAATAGCGACCAAAAATTGCGAATTCGCAATTTAAAAATGGTTAATGAATTGCATTTAAGGAATCTCAAATAGAGATTCCTTAAATGCAATTCCTCGCAAATATGCGATTTCGCTATTAGCGATTTTTGCTTTTGGGATGATGAATCCCAAATGCAAAAATTGCGCTCGCAAAGGGCCAGATTTGCAGAATCTGGCCCTTTGCGAGTCGAATTGTCTTTCATGAATCTGGCTGTTAGATCAGTAAAACGGACACTGCCTCACACGGAAGGAAAATAGTACAACGCCAATCCTATTTCTTTTAAATGCATATTTAGTTACTATTTGCACACAGAACTCTGCAAAAAAAAAAAATAAGTTGACTACTAACACGTAAGCCAATGGCTGAAAATGACTGAATGAATAAACCAAAAGGTTAATTAACGAGTACACAAAGCCCACAGTACCATATAAGAAACAACAGGTCTTTTCACAGTCGTTACCCGCCTCCCCAGTTCAGGATTATATGGTATCACGAACGGAAATCAAGAGTGTTTTGAGAAACGTCATGCTTGATACAGGAACATATGCTACATCAGTGCCCACTGGCATGTCATTCATTTGCACGAACAGCTCTTTGTATCCCTCGGTGACCATGCATTGTGTTATTGATTATGCGCTGTTATATATATTGGCAATGTGCTGCATATTCAAGATTTAGATAATGGCTATGTACCTATTGATAAAGCAAACATGTCATTAAACAGATTTGAACACAAAAAATGGGTCTTTTCAGTCATGCTGCCAAAACCCAAACTTAAAAACAGGGAGTATTGTTTTTCCTATGTTCTTGGTGTGCAATTTTGCAACTCCTGAGGCACCCATCCTTTAACTCATGAACAGCACACGTTTTCACAAAGAAAACAGGTAGAGGATGTGGATGCGGTGCACAAAAAGCCCTACATTCCTTGGTTCGTGAGGACGAAGAGCCCTAGTTAGAGCTCCAAACATTTTCCAGTTATCCTTCACAGGCTCAAAGGATACGATCCCTATTGGTCAGCAGAAGGAAACTGATTGAGGATAGTGGGTGGGGGCTGGAAATATCTACAGTCAATCAGTCAGTTGCCTTGGAGATTGGACAGCAGGGATATCCAGCTACAAATAGTGGATCACAGTAGAAGGACTCGAGCTGGAGGCAGTCTAAAGGAGTGGATGCAGGGATAGAGGGCACAATAAATAGCTGCGAAGGCGCTGCAATAGTCATTTCTTCCTCCCCTCATAGTAGAGAATCAATGGATTAATTTTGCTAGAAGCTGACATCCCTAATAGAGTGCTAACAAATTAAACTTGTAAGACTCAACAAGGAGTTAACATAAAATTGATTAAAATAAATGACAAACATAGTATCATAATTACTAAACGTCTCCAGAGTTGAAAAACATGAACTTTTGGAGGTTGTGAAAACATTTAGCATGAGTAGGACATACGTTAGGACCTAGTATGGTTTAGATCCACCCTCTTTGGGGGCTAAAGAGAGCACACAGTGCGGAATAGGAGTCAGGTGTGAAAAAGAAACGTTGTCAGTAACACTAAGGATAAACACTGACCTGGGATTAAAACCCTCAACTCTCAAACATGAGCTTGACCCTTGCTACATCTACCCTCCCTCAATGAGGAAAAGGGCGCAGGTCCAAGCACCACTTGTTCCTTAGTCCTCCCCCACAATATAAAGCATTATTCTCATTGTGTGTGGGTTCACATCTCTATCACTAGTTTTGTTTTTATTTTAAAATGTGTTGTAGTAATTTTCTGTTTGCTGTTTTTTAAGTTTTACATATACTCCAAAGGCCTCTGTAACCAAAACATGATAAAACATTTGACTTGACTTAATGCACTTCTCCTTGATAAAAGCCAGTTCAGACCATACCACAGATTATAACACCCAAACAGTGTGTCTGTCCTCATTTTACCAAAGTTGTGGTACCATACACTCTGTCGATCACAGGGATTTAACATGCCCAATAGCTCCACAGTCTATTGCAGAGCAAGGAACAGTGATCAGCAAGCTTAGTAGAAGACTAGAGCCCTGATGTAGGTGTGACCAAGTCATAAATGATGGGGTCTAATTGAGCAGTGACTTTTTGCAACCTGTCAACCCATGCATACGAATAGGTTATATCACAAAATTACCATTCTTAGAGTGTCACACAACTACTTGCCTAACAACTATTAGATAGGTGGCTATTTGCAACTTCCACAGTTGACTGTAAATGTTAGGCTGGTGGTCTGCAAGGGACCGCAGACTTCCATCTCTGCAATTGCATTCCCAAATGGAAAATATATTTTTTAAGTAGGCTATGTCCATTAAAGGGACAGATGCTTCTTCGAATATTTCCCACCTGGACCACTGCCTGTTCCTCTAAAGGCCACCCGACATTGTTCTCTGAGGGGAAGCTGTCTTGTGGAGTCAGCTCAAACTCTACAATCCATTACCACCTTAACTTGGGATCTGGCAACCTTTCAATGGTTTGCAACCGTGATATATATAACATATTTCATTGCAAACCTCTTTTAGGAGGGATATGCCCATTTCATGCCCTATTGTGACTGCAAGTTGGAATGAATCATAAAATTAATTTTGCAAGTTAGACTTTTCCAACTCACATCTGGTGTTTTGTACATAGTAAACAACTATTTTGATGTCACAAACCATGTAATTCTGAACAATGCAGGATTGGCAACGACAAAAAAGTGTTTGGTACATCAGGCCCCAGGTTTGATTTGCTACATAATGTCACACTCTAAATCATAGTTATTGGTGGTGTGCAGTTGAAAATGCTGCAGCAGGTAAGCAACTTTGACCATTCCTTCATCAAAACCTGCTCACTTTCTCAGAACTGTTTCAGTGGCGGCTCCAACAGATTTATCCATCATCCCTTTAGGAACTTTTTCTTCTCTGTGCCTCTTGAATCAATATTTGTAACCTCTAGTGTCTAAATAATGCAATCTGTTCCAAACTCTCACTTCTGACTTTTTAGCAAGCGTTTCTCAGCAGATGTCTGCCTATTTATTCCACAGCAAAGACAGTTTATTCCTTGTAGTTGTTTTCAATTATGAATCTGTTTCCAGCCTTCCTCCGTAGAGAGATGTTTTGTAAATAGGGTCCCTGACACTGCGCTGTCATTGTGTTTTGAGGCCTCTTTGGCTGGCTCATTTCATTGGCCATTGTTACTGTAAGCAAGCTATATTCATAATCAATAGCATGTAAATGCTGCCTGACCTTAGCCCAAACATGTGATAAAAATGTCTCGCCTGACTTCCGGGAACCGGGCCCAGTACATCAGCCTCAGCCAACACTGCACTCAGTTTAATTTAGTGCTTGCCGGGAATACACGGGCAGGGAGATAAACAGCAGCAACCTGTGCCTTTCTGCGGCCAAGGCTGTTAATTAACATACTCTATTCCACTGCACACCCCAAAGGTAAGTCCTGAAAATATGTCGGGGTGCCACTTCCCAATCAGGAACCCGAACCCCTGCCATAAATTTGTTCCAAACTATTTCTATCTCATGCACGTCGCGCAACAAAATAGAGTGCAAACAGGTCAGTAGTTTTGTTTTGGCCAGGGCACAAGTCCTAAAGAAAGAAGTGGGGGACGCTGACGTCTCGACAGGAAGTGACTTCACGAAAGCTGGCTTGCACCATTAGACTCATTGCCTCCTCTCGCTCACCCCTTAGATGCGATTGCATCAAAGGAGCCAGCACGTGAGCCGCGTTCTGAATGAGCTCCGATCTCGCCCCAGAGAGGCCAAAGAGTGAATGTGTGGCTCCATTTGCTCCAGTCATCGAGCTCCCGGTAAAATAAGTGGGGGGACGCTGTCCACCCGCGTGGTACCCCGACTCGAGCCTTGGTTTTGGCCAAGAGTCCCCAGGCACCAGTAGCGCCCGTCCCCTGCCAAAGTGGCATTGCAGGGCCAGAGGAGTGGGGGGGGGAGGTCAGGGACAAAAAAATAAAGCAACTTACCTGAACGCTGCCGCCCGCTGCCTTCCTTCTTCTTCTTCTTCTTCTTCTGGGCACACACTCCCAGACTGCACTGCTGGCCAATCCTGACACTGCATGAAAGCAGCAACAGGATTGGCCTGAGCGCTGTCAACTAGTGCTCCCAGGCAGACTGGGAGCCTGTGCCTGCCCTCTCCAGGTGTGTACTCATTGAAAAAAAAATTGCCTGATGGTAAGTGACTTTAAGAAAAATGTAATTGGTTTGTATTCTAAATTGACATATCCTCTTTTACAATTTATGATTCTCTAAAAGTGGTTAAACATTTGAAATAAATATATATCAGTCATCCTTCCTGGGTCATGTCATCCTATCATCTGTTGGAGCACTAGAAAGATATAAGTGGATATTTCAGAGTGTTGCATAGATGTTGGTTATCAAGAGATCTGCAGTGCTAATTGCCTGATCATTATGTTATGATTAAGCCTGGGCAAAGCACTACGCTACGCTCGCGTAGTTTGCGAAGTTTGCACTACTTCACACTACGCGAATTGCACGTAGCACAGTGCAAACACGTGTAGCGTAGCTTAGTGCAGTGGTTATTTTTTGCTTGCTCGCAGTCCTCAACGTCAAGATGGCGACCGCAAGCAAGCAAAATGTCATCCCAGCGAGACTTTTTCCTCGTTCGTGATCAGCAACATCAAGTTGCCAATCGCGAGCGTGGAAAATAAACCTCCCGGCGAGATTCTCAACACGGGAAGGTCAGTTTTCTCATTGCGAGTGGTCGCGCATGCTCGCGACCGCTCGCGATGAGAAACTACCAGTCCGCGTTGAGAAAGCTGTCGCTCGAGTAAAAATCTACTCGAGCGGCAGAAAACGACAGCTCGCACTGTACAAGATGCCATTTTCGATGATTGCACAGTGCGGACAAGCATTCAGCACTGTGCAATCATAGCGAACAGCGTACTACGTAGTGCACGTAGTGCTACGCGTAGCTTGCGTAGTGCGAAGTGCACTTCGCATAGCTACGCGTAGCGCTACTTCATGAACTATGCCCAGGGTTACTTATGATACAAACAGAGGTATACTTCCTCTCAATAATTGGAGTTATGCATAAGTAAATGAGTTCCATCTAAGGTATTCTAACTTATTGTGTGTCTGTCAAAGTCTAGAACTCCGACTTGATGATGTCAACTGTTGAAATGTAGTGTAGTTTATGACTAACTCTGAGCATAAGGAGATCCCAAAGTGTGGCTGAAAGTTACCATTGGTGTTGCTAATGTATTTGGAGAAGCAGTTGCTAATAAATGTAACCTTGACTTTATATGTTCAAAGTAGGTAAAGTAATTATCTATCTTGCATTGTAAAAGTAATATTTTCCTTGTCATAATGACTCACACAATATTTTTTTGCTATGTGATTCTGTAGTTCCTCATTATGTCTTTTTTGCATGGTTTCTATGTAGAAAAATGTGTGTACGTTGTTGATATAACCTCCTCACGTGCTAGGTCTTTAGATGTACAACACTTTTATATTAAACTGTAAATGTAACAAACATCTAGAGATGTAGTTTTGCATCCTGATATGACAGTAAATAAAAATTTGTGTTAAGATGAAGTGAGTTTTGCATGTATATAAAAATTGGTTACCAAACATGTCAACTTTTTTTAATAACATGTATTTGACCTGACATCCTTGGTATGGTTGTACCTCGACGTTTTGCCTTCAACCTTCTGTTTTTGCTGGCTTTTAGACTCTGCGTACTTTACCGCTGCTAACCAGTGCAAAAGTGCTTGTGTTCTATCCTATGAACATGGTAAAATTGGATTGCATCCAATGCGCACATTTAATTTACTTGTACGTCCCTAGTGCAATGGTATTGTATGTACTAAGAGCCTGTAAATTACAACCTACTAGTGGGTCTGCAACACTTATTGTGATAGCCTTTTAAACATTTCTAAGGCCTGTCATTTCACAGGCTTTAATACATATAAGTCACCCATAGGGTAGGTCTTAAATAGTCCATAGGGCAAGGTGCAGTGAATTTAAAACGTGTGACATGGTTTTTTAAGTTTTACATGTCCTGGTACTGAAAAACTCTTAAATTAATTTTCCACTACTGGAAGGCATATCTCTCACATAGGATAACATTGGGTCATCTTATCACATTTAATAAGTGATACTTTCAATTGGGTGCAAGTAGGAATGTTGACTTTGGGTCTAAAGAATTGTAATTTAAAACCCTCTTTAATGGTTAAGTCAGAATTTAAGACACAATTCTAAAAATGCCACTTTTAGAAAGTTGGTATTTTCTTGTCCTAATCATTTGGTGCCTGCAGCCTGTATCCTGGGTCACATGACTGGCAGTTGGTCTTTGTGTATTGCCCCAGACACTGAGAGAAAGGGGGAACAGGTGTTGGCAGGATGGGCCACTTCTGACTTGGCAGGGGATGGAGATGTCACCTACCACACTTGCACAACACAAAGCCTCTGCCTGAGCACACTAACAAAGGGTTTGAAACTAGTCTTTTGTGCCCCATGAAAAGATGGGGAATGGGCAGAGAGGCAGGATATTACAGGCGCCTCTGGTGATGGAAACCACCAGAACCTTCTCCTAATTCAAAGCTGGCACCAGGTATAAATATTAGACCCTTGACTCAACTCTTTAGTTCACCTCTGGACCTCTGGTCCTGTGGAAGACTCAGAGGGACTTCTGAGTCGCTCTGCTGCAAGAAGACCTGTTATCCTGCTGCCCTGCTACATTCTGCCCTGCAGCTTGAGTGAGTAGGATTAGACCTGCATCTTGAAAGCAGGACCACCAGAGTGACTAAAAGAGCTAGATGGCTGGCCTCCTGATCACAGCTAAGGGCTAGTTGGCTGGCCTCATGATCACAGCCTAAGGGACAGAAATGGCTTTAATCACCTTTAACCCAGCACCTGGACTCTGTCTGCTGTATATCATTAAACATGCATATCTCCGGTTCTACCAATCAGAATTTTTTGTCATTTTTGGCCTTAAATACTACATCACATTTCACTGTATTTTTCTAAATTGGTGTGGGATTTTACTTTTGATGTGTTTTAACATTATTACTGTTTGAAATGCTGCATAAATACTTTACACCTTGACTCAAAGTTAAACCTGACTGTGTTGTGGCAAGCTACCAGAGGGTTGAGCACAGGTTAATTTGGGATTTTCTTGAGTTTCACCCTGACACGAATTGTGGTTGTTGCTTGAGGAGGGTTTCATCCCTTCAACTAGTAACCCAATTCCCTACAACATGAATGTAACATGTAATTCATTTTATGAGAGAGGGTTATAACACATTATTTTATTCATTATTTTATAAATTAGAATTAAAAAATATAATTTTAGATTGTATGTGGGATGAGGAATATTAAATGAGCCAACAATTGCTTAAAGTCCCTTTCCAGACAGCAGTCCAAGATGATAGTCAAGATGCTCTCATAAGAATATCACTTTTAGCATCTATTGGTAGTGAGTTCATGGGTGTTATCCTCGCTCAAGCCAGATGAACAACCCCTTCCAAGGGCCCCTGATGTGGCTCAAGTGTTAACAGGGGTTGGTGACAGGTGGCTCCATGTGTAACAGTGTTGTGCTTTTCGTGGAGCTGGAAACTGTAGAAGTTTCTGAGACTGAGTTGGCAGCAGCTAAATGAGTCACTACTGCAGACAGTTCTCTTAAATTTTCTTTCACCACCCCAGAATGGAAAGTGTGGACACTCAACTGACCCTCCAGGAGATCATTTGGGCCCTCTGAATTTCATTCTGGGCCCTCATGAGATTGTTCTGGTACCATAGAAGTTCAGAAATCTGGCCCAGCTCTTCTTCATGCCACATAGCGACATCCATCAGGTCTCTTTACTCATGGTGTTGACATTGGTGACTGCACGCTGAGCCTCCTTCCCTACAGCAGGTCCTGTCCGAGCCCTTTATAAACTGCCCAGTGCCCTTGAGTGGGTGACCTCAGGTGTATTGTGTCCTGACTGCACAGCAGATGTTATGTCTGTGGTTGTAATAGGAGCCAAGATAGGAGTGGCCACAGCTGTTGGTAGTTTGGGGCCACAGGGGACCTGTGGGGGCACAGATGTGCATATTGGGGGCAGGACTCTGCTGGATATATTAATCTTGTGTCCTGAGGGAGACTTAGAGGCGTAAGAGCTGGCCACACTAATGTGATAGGCAAGGTTGTTCTTGAAGATCATCCTCATTTGCAAGAGTGCTGATCCCACTGAAGGCTTGTGATCTTATTTCCTCAGGCAGAGTGACTAATGCAGTTGAAGCTGATGACTGAGATCTTGCTGATTCACCTTGTAAAATAAATATAGATTATAAAAGTTCAGACTCATTTTAAGCAATATATTAACTCCAATTCATGCTTATAATGTCAAACAGGCCTAGTATGTGTGAGCTGTGAAAAACAAGGGTCGTTCGGCTCTCCTGTCCCAGGCTACATCGTACTATGCCTTGGCTGGCAGCACTATGTGTAGTAGAGTCTCAGAACCAGTTGGATGTCAACATTGCAATGCTGAACAATACTATCCATCTTATTGAGGATAGTGGGGGTATACAACACAATATGATTTCAACATTGACAGTGTAGTCTATTTAAAAATATTAATTCACAATGATTCCTTTTGAGCTGTAGGACACATAACAGAGCTATATTACTAATGTTTGAAATAGAAAAACACATTACAGCAATATACAGATGATTCAAATACATCTAGGTTAGTTGATTCTGTGTCACTCCACCAACCCAATTTTGTAGAGTTGGCTATTAGGGACAGACACAGTGGGGGTGCGGCACTATCTCTTATTTCTTACATACTATATCTGCAATCTCTGAGGATCAGCCGACAATGGTGTACCACACACTCATAATTTGTTGATAACAGTAACCGGGTTATGTTGTGCCACAGTTGAGTGAGACTGCTGAACCACCCTGGTAAAAAGCCACAGGCCACTTTGCTGTGCTTTTGATTGACTGGTATGTACATCGCTTTATTTCCACATTTATGTAGATGAACCCAACACATTTGTTATTTTGATAAAAAATAAGTAGTCCTTTCACTTTTCAAGAAACAACCAACTCGTGTTATGTGTGTGGCAAAGTAGAGTGTTACTTATTAGACAAAATGGCTAAACTTTATAATGACTTCACCTTTCCACCCCTTAGCTTTTATATATCATTAAAATCATGTTTGTGTGTACAATAATAAAAAAAGAATAAAAATAAAATCACAGAATGTGTGATTTACAAAATCATAAGAGTGGGTGGAGCTTATATTGTTAGGATTAACTTGAGAGATATTGTTTATACACAATGGGTGTGTGATATGTTGTCCAGATATAAGATCACACCTGTTTAACTGCGTTTCCTATGTGGATTGGGTTAATGAGATTGTTTAAGTGAGTTTAAGGGAGATTATGAATCCATGAAGAATGTAGTCAATTGTGACAGACAACAGTTAGCGTGCTTATGTGAAGAGGTTATCATCAGTATGGAGACTTGCTTCGGGAATAGGGTTGCCAGGGTGCACAGAGTGTGAATTGGTTTATGAGAGAAAGCTAGTGTTTGTACTTAGAGTACCAGTATTCACTTCACCTGGAAACCCCATGATGCATCAGTTTGGAGTATGGACAATACCTTCCCCTTTTTGGGTGAGGGGCATGGGAGACCCACCGCCAGCTTCCAGGACCTCCTGGTGTGTACGATGTAGATCATTCCATTGCTTGCAGATGTTCCTCCTGTGAGCATCAAGTGTTGGAGACAGCAATCTCTGGCTCGTTGTCTGGGCCAGCACTCCAAATAATTGGGGCTCAACACTAATTATCTCATCAGTCACAACAGTCAACTAATGTTTAGAGAAACTGGGTTCCTTCTTCCAGACATTTTCAAAACTAATGAAGATGGCAGTCTATAGTTGGTGGTGTATGCTGTGAGGGTAAATAGTTTGTGTGGTTTGGGAAGTGTCTTATGCAGAGGGAGCTGCAGGTGTTGTTTGTGAGTAGATTTGGGTCAGGTGTATGTTGACAGACACATTCGTTAACATTGACAGATGCGTCTGCCGATGGAAACTCTGTCTGCCACTCCTGTCCTCTGTCATGAGGGTCCCCCTGTACCACTTTGACGGGGGACAACTCTATATATGGCAGTTTGTTGCCATAGCAACGTTGACAGAGTAGTGACCAGGGAAGAGTAACGACAAAAAACTGATATTCTGCTGACGAGCTGCCTCCAGTAAGATAGGTGGCAAAAACCTAAATATGGCCTATCAGTCAGATTGGTGCCTCCATGATTGAGGAACGGTGGCCCGTCTGCATAACTTTACATCAGGGCCCTTGGTTTCAAGACAGTTGACACTCCAGGTGAGGGCTGGGGTGAGAGCAGGGAGTGATAATGCAGGGAAAAGGCAACCAGTCAAACACATGTAGAATAACTACACTGATTAGAAAGAAGATGTGGCTTTGTAACTTTGGCACATGCAGTGTAATAGAGATACTTATGCTTGGATATTAAAGTGGAATGGCAACAGCCTCAATTATTCTGCTATATGCAGGAAAGCACAAGAGGAGTTTAATCAGTTGAAGGCCAAGAATCTGTGTCTCCAAGAAACCCATGTAGCATGTAAAGATCAAGCCGTGTGTTGAGTTGGCTACCAAGTTATCTTGGCATTCATTTCATGTACATCAATAAGTTGAGTGGCGATTCAAAGGCAGAGAAATATCTGGGATTCCAATATGTCAAAAGCTGGCAATAAAGGGGAGGTAGCTATTCCTTTATTTCACAAACATCACCAACATATTCTTATTTGCTCAATGTACAGACCCAATATTGACGATCCTGCAATATTTTCACAGCTATCATTGGAACTCACTGAGTTGGGGGGAGGACTCTCTAATTCTTTGAGGTTTTATAAATCTGAAACCTCTCCATAAGTAGATCATTTTAATTAGCAAAGTCAAGTAAGGATGGGGAAAATGTGGGCTCTTCATGTGCAAGATAGCTGGGTCACTTCAGAAGGGAATCGGTCAGGCTAAACCTATTACTCTGCACCTCACAATTACAATCTTTCATATTGCTATTCTTTGCCAGACAATCCTTTAAAACCATGCTTATATTTTTGTTCACCCGAAACATATCTCACATTATAATTACAAATCTGATAGTCATTATTAACTCAACCTGTCTGAGACAATGGGCATTTAATGTATTCTTCTTTTAAGATCGGGAATGCAGGTCTCTAATGAGAGAAACTATTTACGATTATGTGCAGGATTAAAAAAGGGTTAATATGCACCAAATTGCAAATGGAAGGCACTAAAAGCACTTAACCCGCCTGCTCTTAGCTACACAGTCCTTGGATATCGAGAGTCGTTGGGAAGGGATTGCACTACATATTGAGCTTTCTGGATTAGAGATGGAACATGAGACTTTGTGTTGTACATACATTTCCCATGATAGATTTCAGGAGATTGCACAGCACATACTGGTGATTAGAAATGTGAAACTTAGCCAGATTAGGAAAAAACTTTCCATACATATTTGAATATATAGCTTAAAAATATTTGAGCAAAGAAAGTCTGCTGGGAGGATCCTCACTAACAAATTTAGAGAACAGGTATCAGAAAATACAATTGTAGATCTTTATTAGATACTGGAATTGAGGTGTGAGAAAATTGAGTGCAACATCTATGCCAAGGAGCCACTCTTTGTATATCAACAGCTGATGTAATAGTGGATTGAAATACAGATTAAAATACAAGTTAAATCATTATGGAAGGAGAGTACCCTTAGTTTAGAACAATTGTTTACTCTTGAGTACTTCAGAGCATAATAGGCCTTTCCAATGGTAAAGCTGTGGTATCGGATTCTTTCTATTCTGGTTGAATTGTACAAGAACTTTAAAGAATTGCTAGCCTCACTCTTCCGGCATCTAATTGATGGATTTCTTGAGTCTGACAGGATATTAACATTGCAATTTGTGTAAAACAAAACAAAGATGCTTAGCAGTGTAGTTCTTCTTGCCTAAGATTGCGGATTAATTCTGACGCCTAAATCTACTCTACGATTTTATCTGATAGACTTGTGGGGGTCATTAAGGGAGCTGATATTACTGTTCTAACATGGATTTATAATTTATACCAGCCAGGGATATTGTTGATCATATTAATATGGGCAAATTTATGTTTAATATGACATCTGTGGAGGAAAAAAAGACTGGGATTATGTTGTTAGACACAGAAAAAAGCAATAAACTGGATCTCCTCGCCCTTTCACTAGTCTTCTTTGATCAAGATGGACTTTAGTCTGAGCTTCTTAAAAACTGTTCGAACCTAGGACAAAGGGTTCAAGTGGAGTATATGCAGCATGGGGTTTTAGTCTGATGCTTTCACTTTTTCAAAATAGTCCCCTGCTCCACGCACTATTGTGTATCCCTTCCATACTAATTAGATAAGTCTTGGGATATTACACTGATGGTTCTCAATGAAGTAGCACAGGAAATTGCGCACTATGATGAAGATATAGGGGGTTTGACACCTGATCCCTCTAAGTTCCTACAGGTAAATAAAATAGAGGTAAAGTTATTTGGAATCATATCTGGGTACTCTTTAAAGACTGATAACATTTTGATAATCTATAAACTTAGCGCCTTCTGAAAAAAGATTTGTTGAATTTGCCAACTACTTGAGGGTTACCAGTGATTCTAAGGCAGAGTCCATACTGGACCTAAATTATGAACCTCTCTTTTGAGAATTTAAAATAAAAAAGTACACATGGAATTAACAGCCTACAGGCTTAATTGTAACAAGATATAATGATGCAGTAGTTCCTCTTAAGGTTGTCGCAGGGATTCCGTTCTCACACAGAACTGTGCATAGAGACTTGGAACCTCAGTGAATTAGGGTGTGCCAAAACTCACCTTAGTACCCAAAATCCCCTACCAGACTAGCAACAGTGTCTCAATGGTTCTTACACACTTCCAATGTTTAGACATACCAGAACATGGACTTAGAACACCTCAGGTAACGTGGAACACATGAACACTCTTTCGTTATACCATCATATCAATCCAGAACAAGGAGTAAATGAGGACGCGTGCATATTTGAAAAGTTTATTTTCTAATGCAGTGTTCTCAAGCGCAGTATATTAGCTAATACAAGCAAACATATTATAAGCAACAAAGTAATCAGCATAGTTACTAGTCCATAAAATACAAAGGGTGAAAGCATGTTAAAATGCTAGAGGGAAGAAGGCTAAAAGACACCTAATTCTCACCCTCCCTTGCTAGTATATTTATATTATATCTAAGAAGGTCTCTTTGGGTTTTAGCAGGGCGGCCCCATACCTCTGATCCTAGTGGTACAGGATCACATCATCTTCCACCAGCTCTCTGCATGCGAAGCATCATCAAGTGTGTGTGTATACTCTGGGCAGTGCAATATAAAACGCGTCTAAAGCCAGAATCTGGCCGCAGCTGCATGTATGTTATGTCTAGAACGTGCAAAGATCAAACCTCTCAACACCTCCACTTCCTCTCGGATGACAGAGAGGGGTACCGACGGACAGAGCGGGGCCTCATAGTCCCGAACGGTTGCCGGGTGAGGTGAGGTCGTCTCCCACGCAAATGCTGGGATAAAGACTAATTGACTTCTTCCAGTGCACATTGGGGCTCCAAGTTCCTGGTAGATATAAGCATTTCATATATAGTAAAACACTATTATGGTTATATATCATTTTTGCACATTTCACGTTCTCCATATGTTGCAGTAGCTTATTATCATCAAGGTCCTGACGAAAGCCGGATAGAGTTTCCATTTGGCTGAAACATGTTGACCGTCCTGCACAGAGCCATAGTGTAGTTATACGTTTAGACTACCTGGCGTGGTTTTAACTTTGACACTTAGACAATGCTCATTAAACATATTTTTTGTCTAAGTTGTTAATTTTAATTTTCACTTCACTGGAGCACTGCACCACACACCTTTAGCATTACCCTCTGAGTAACATTCTGGCTAGAGTTTCTGTTTCACATCCATATCCGCACCATCATCTGATGGTTTGGGCGGCTTTTTGGATGGATTAACGAATCCCACATGATGAGATTCCGCCAAAAGGGTGGGCTGATGGGAATATCTCAGCCAGTTGGAACTCATTCACTTTTTGCATGAGTCCTGTTGTTTTCTTAGTTACTAGTACAGCAACACACACAGAGGACCGGTCATTTCTGTTCAGTATGATCAAACCTCTCAACAACCACTGTGTTGAACTAACCTTGAAGGCCTCAGCACTCACTGTACAGACATAGCTTACCAAGCAAGGCTGATACTAATAGCAAAACATATTATTCTCGTGTGAAGCAAAAAACTCTACTGGGCTAAAAGCTTTAATAACAATATGTGTAGTGTGCAGAGACAGCAGAAAGGTAAAATGGCGTTTAAACTCCTAATAAGCTCATGCTAACTTAACACAGTGTGAAGGCAAAGCATATCAATATGACAAGGTGTAAATTAAACCCTAATCATAATGGATCAGTAGCCTGACCATGAGGATCACTGAGAATTGGAGTGGTCAGATCATAGTGCCCTCACACACCTCGTAAGGTGTCATGTTTCATCATAGGGCGCTTCTTGTCCAGCCGGCGATGCAATGCTTGATGGGCCTGGGGCTCTTAAGCGGAGATGAGTAAATGTGAGGGGTCACAAAGATAGGGTGGTGAAAGGAGTGAGAATAAAAGAGTGTGAGAGGAAGACCACAATATGCTATTAATGTGCTGGATTAGTGACCACTCTTTGGTCAATTGACTTTTTCATTAAATGAACCCCAATTTATAAAAGTTGATTCTTTGCTAGAGGGTTCCTGAATGAACCCTCCAAGCCTGTCAGAGTGAGCAAAAGAAGAAACCAATTCGCATCAGGGCCAAGTTGGGGCTTACAATATAATTTGAGCACACACCCTTCTGAGCCTCACCAAAAAGCGTTGAATCAGTGGAAATTATGAAAATGTTTATGGGAGACCAGTTGGCCACCTGCAGGTCAAACCCCTCCTCCTGAGTTCTTGCACAAAACTGAGGGATTTTGGCATTGCTTGCTGTTGCAAAAAGATCCAGTACTGGCATTCACCATTTCTGTACCAACTGGTGGAAAACTTGAGGATGAAGAGAAAACTGTCGAATCAGGAATCTCACTACTCAGCGTGTCCACTATTGTGTTGTAAATTCGAATATGAATCGCCTTCACCGATAAAAATGTCCTCTGAATCCTTTGGAGAAGATTGTCAAAGATCATATTAAAAAAACAATACCTTGTCCCCCTTTGCCTGTTGACAAAGGCTTCGGCTGTGACATTGTCTGTTTGTATCAAAACATATCTGTTCCGAAAGAAATGGGAAAAAATGTTTCAATGCCCTTTTTATCACTTTTAGTTTTCTTTAGTTCAATGAGTTCATACTCTCTGGCACTGAGCATGAGCCCTGATGTATCCCCAGACAAGATCCCCATCCTAAACAATTTGTATCTCTTGTTATCACCATCACTGGAGAGGGGGATAACTGAAGTTCTCTCATTATATTTTCATTGCCTAGCCACAAAGAAAGTTCCCCATTTATGTGACAGTGAAAACCTTGTTTCCAGATCTAGAGAAGCTGGACATCAATTCCTGAGAAGGACTCACCCGAGGTGTTAAGTCACCTCAAATCTTGAATTTCCCTGAACCAGCAAATCATTGAGATATGGGTGCACTTAGATCCCTTTTCTGTGCAGAAAAGCTACAAAATGAGCCATCATTTTTATGAAGACCTGTGGTGAGGACTTCAACCCAAAGGGTAGAATTGTGAACTGGAAATGTCATTCCTTGATGGCAAATCTTAGGTATCTCTGATGTGATCGGCTGATGGGTATATGAAAATGGCGGTGTTTACTTTGAGACGGTGCCTTCCGGTGCTGAGCACGGCACTTAATTGGTTTACGGTGCTCCACACAGGTTCCTAATTGTCAAAACCACACTAAGAACAGTCTACCACATGGTGGTGCTGCTCATCTAATTTAGAGATGATCAGAACAACGGTTGTTTCGGAAAACAATATACATTAAAATTGATAATACCAGCCTCCTCAGCCATTCCTGTAGCTTAGGGGACCTGGAATAATCTGAAATGTCACATTTACATGAGAGAAAGATGGTTAGTAGATGTTTTTGCCAGCGATGCCAGGAGCCATGGGTGGTGCAAGCTGCAGTGGCCTTCTGGTCAGAGCCCTGGCACTTCATATTTTACAAATTAAGCGCTGTAAAATAGGCATCATGTCAATCCACGGACACCATAAAATCGCCTCAGTTTATCACGGGTGGTTCTGGATTCTAAGGTTACCGGGAAAAAATGGTCTTTACTCATGAATTTACCCTTTTCAAATGGAGCACTGGTCTGAAAGCATCAGACACTGCCTGGACTAGGAAAACAATTGGGTAAGTTCCCCTACCCCTCTCCTCTTCTGGGACCAGAACTATTGCCAGTTTTTCCAACAAAGCTTGCACCCACTCTAGGAGACCTTTTCTTTTTTAGGTGAGCCCAAGGCATATGAATTACAACAGTACCTGTCTCTGGAGAACAATGCACAAAATTGATGCTGCACCATTTTGCACCACCCCTAGTACCCATTGGTCGGATACCATTTTTTTCCAAGCTAAGAGCCCCATCAATGTCAGAATTGTTTCTTGTTCTGGGGTACCTATTAGGAGAAATCTGGTTTATAATAAGACTTTCTTGGCTGGTTAATTTTTCTTTCCGTTAGACCAACTCCTATTATCTCGTTTAAGGAGAAGACCTTGACAAATAGCTCCATTCCTGTTTACCAGAGGCTGAAGATTTGCCCTTATATGGAAGAGCTTGTTTGCTATTCGTAAAAGCCTTAGTTATTATACTCTCCAATTGTTTTCCAAACAACATCTTTCCGTACAACAGGGCTGACTTTTCCGGAGGATCAGCTTTCCAAATCCTCATCCATATGTTTCTGCACGCAGAAACTATAGCCCCTGTAGCCATGGATGTGGTGTGGACCATATCCGATAATATATCAGCGAAAAGTTTAGATTGTTGCTCCATAGCTACCTGACAAATCTGTGCATTCCATACACTTCAGTATTGCCTCAGATTGTCAAAGTTTGTGACTAAGGACTGTGATACATAAGCTGAACATGTGCTTGCCTTTAAAGCTAGACTTTCCCCATTAAAAGCTTTCTTGAGTGCAGACTCCACAATCTTATCTGTAGCGTTGGAAAAAGTGCAATCTTCCGGAAAAATGGAATTGGCTCCAATCAATTACCCAAAGACAGCATCCACCTACGTAGAGTGTGGTAATGAGTCTTCACTCTGCTCCATCATGTACAATTTCAGCTGAAACCTATGAATAGATCGGATAACCAAATGTTTCCACTATGCCATTGAAAATAGTTTGACATAGTGTGGAAAGAATCCATCTATATTTGTTTCCCCTTGGACAGGGGGCACTGCCAAATTATTTTAAACATGTGACAAAACGTCCATCATCTCCTTAGATATTTGCCTGATGGGGTAGACGTAGACTCTGAATACAATTTAGAAGAAAAGGCTGGAGAAGGAGATCTCTTTCTGCAAGCTTTCTTCTTTGGCTTAGCTTTACCTTGAGTACATAAAGCCTTCTGGTCCCCCAAATCAATCATTTTTTGCACTTCTGCAGGAGTCATGGAATTTGCAGATTCATTGAGTAGGGAACCCGAATCCTTTGACTTGGGTTTTTATGGCTGATATCGGACCCTTATCTCCTGATGATGTCGCAAACATGTCTCCTCATGCAAGGTCTTTTCCGTCACTAATCACCCGCTGACAATGGAAAACTACCCCATGAATACTGGCCATTAAATTTGAAAATAAGCCAATTCTTAACCCACTGGTTGTCTTCAGACCAATGCAGCATCTATGCTATGGTAACCAAGCGGCATGCATAATTGTAAAGATGATAGTATGCATACGTACCTAGTTTCGGGGGACAGAATGATTTTAGTTGGTAATCTTGTTTTTTTATAATTATTTATTTTTTTCCTTCCTTATGCCCCAACACTTCTCAACTGGAACTATGATTTATTTGAGGGAAACTACTCAAAATACTACTTCCTATTTTTTCCACTAGTTAGAATAATTTTTTTGTTTGGACAAACAATTTCTGCTCGTAGTCTGGTCCGCTTTCTGAGCTCAAAGATTGAAGTAAGTCAGCCACCACAATGCCTCATAATTTCACAACGTACAATCACTAGAATGGTCATCATCTGAAATATATACATTCTGCTCACAAAAGTGTTCTGGTATCATTTGCAACGGTTAGAGAGAACGATCTGCTATAAACTCGGCTTTCCTTTCCGAAAATGCTTTAGAATATATTTGACAATTTATTATGAATGTCTTTAAGAACTACAAACTGTGCTTTATCCTTTCTGGTGGCAGCTAAAACCTCCAAAATACCTTTCTATTTATTGTTTCTGCCGTAGCATCATCGTGTGAACAATTGATGTACCCGGGATAATGATTGTGTTTGAGTTGGAATTCAGAAAATTCAACCTTTTATCTTCAGCATTTGCCTTGTCAACTGCACGAGTTAAAATTCTATCAACAGATTCATTTTAGACCACTTATTTCTACAACTGAAACCATTTTAACCGAGAGTGATACAATCTAATTTAATCTCTTTCTGTATAGTAGGTATTGTATTAAGGTAGGTTGGTAGATAGGTGGTGGGAAAAGGGTATTTCAGGGATTCAGATTATAGTGGAAAATGTATTTTTTAAAACATCTGGCAATGACGCTTATACTAAGAATTACATTTGTGGCAGCAGATCAAATATGTTTAGGAGTCTTTATACCAAAATGCTAGGCTATCATAAACCTATTTTCAAACGCTGTATAACTACCAATAACTGTACGTTACTCTTACATATTACACCTCACCTTACAATTCACAAAACTATGCACGGCATTGAGATGTAATTTAAGACTGGCCTTTGTTCGAAACATAGGTAGAGGTATTCATAAAAAACATAGGTTAAGTCAATGACAGTGGATGGAAAGTGGCATTACTTGCACTTTATGTAAGATATGGCAGTGGCAAAAATAAAATCATAAATATTTTTTTAAAAAAAGAACATTTTTCGTTCTCATCAAAATATTTTTTCCACAAAACACCCTGTGAAAATGGGTCTAACTGCAATTCTTTCACCCATGATTTCTCAAACTTACTGCACCAATTTACACTTTTAACTTATGCTTGGATAATGTAGCCAGATATGTGATGCACAAGGTTTGTGAATGTACTTAAAGTTAAGAGCTTGGCTTGCGTCCCAGTAATAAAACAACACCAACTAAACCTCACCCACCATTATATTTCTGCAATCCACTACTGAACTGCTTATGAATAGTGGGTGTTTACATTTCAAGAGCTTCACCATGACAGGCCATACCCTTTGCCTACCTCATTGTACCTGCCAAAAAGGATTCAGTACAATGTAGCGGCTCTTCTTACCCTCATGGGTAGATATCAGGTGTGCATTCTGCCCTCTCAGGTGTCTTTATGATTAGCACTCTTGTGTTGTTGGTACCACTTTCAGATGTTTCATGACATGACTTACGCATGTGTGCCATTTATTAGGGAAGGAAAAACTATTTAATAAGCCCTATCAAGCTCACATGCGCAGACTTTGTTTTAGGTCTAATGTTTATGCATGATTGCGATAGTGTGTGTGCATATGTATCTTTGGATTTGATTAGAATATATTTCCGGAAAGTTGATGTGGCATTTGTATTGGGCTTGAGTGTGGCCCCTGTGCCCACATTGTAGCACTGACTGTAACATTTCTATTGCAAAGCCCAAACGTTGTGTGTGATGTTGATAGTTTAGTTCATTTGTTTTGGGTAGTTTATAATAATGTTTTTGTGTTGTATGGATGGATATACGATGGCGTAACTTAGATAAACATCCCTAAGATATGCATTTTCGTAAATTCAGGTTTGAGGCTTTTCAAACAATTATACTTCACTTTGTGAATTTGCAATAAAAAATAAGAACCTAAGGAAGTTAGACCTTTTCAGATTTAAGAGACCTGTAAATCTGGATTTCTTTGAAACTGGCTCTTTTAGAGTGGTGTGCTCAGTTCACGACCCCTAACCCAACATGTTCATTTGACTGTGGCCAAGTCAAAGGAACCAAGTGAAAACAACAGAAAACACCCACACCAAATTCAGTCATAATGTAATTTATTTGACAGATGCAGTCATTCAAGAAATAGCAGAAATCTTAGCAGAGCATAGATGATATTCCATAACAGGTACATAAATTAAAAACTAATGTGAGTGAAGAAAATACGGATAAGGTTTCTTAGTACCGGTGAAGCGATGCCAGAGAATCCTCTTTTTTATCAATACAAGGCAGAGGGACGGATAGCTTGGTGATACAGACTTTTATAACTAATAAGATGGCAATTGTTCTCATTGAGCCAATGGGTAGACGGTGATGTATTTTTTTCTGGTTTTCTCCAAGCTCTGGTTTTGGTGCTAATTTCCATGTGAAGCAGATGTTCATCTTCTCCACTTGTCCCAGGGAACTAGTTGAGTGCCCCTCCCTAGCGAAGTCTTTCATACTAATCGAATATGTATGTACATTAGCGGCCTGCAGTATTGGTTCAGGCAAGGGAGAGGCACACTAGACCAATGTATACATTTGAGCCTGGTGATCGGAAACTATACCATAGCAAAGAGGGGCATGTTGCACATGGGATTTATGGATCTATCGTCAGCCTTTGAACAAGTAAATTGTTCTTAACTGTGGCAGCTACTGGGGGATTTGGGCATGGAACTGAGTCTGGTATCCTTTTTACACTATGCCCACAAAAATACAACAGCGGCAGTAAGATTTAAGGATGACTGTAGCCTAACGGACCCCTGGGATGTCAAGCAAGGGGTACGACAAGGGTGCACCCCTATTGTTTACACTTTACATAAATAAATAGGGAGATAGGCTGATAGGAGCTGGCTCCAAGTTGGTGCCAGCATTACTGTACGCAGATGATGCTGTTTTGTGCGCCAGGACCACCATAGGTCTCCAAAATCTTTTAAATGCTTTTATTGATTTTATGGAATCATTAGACCTAGCTACTAATTTCACAAAGTCACATACTATGACAATGGGCAGTAAGAAGGCTGCCAGGACAAAGTTTTTTTGCAAGGGGTGGAATTGTCAAAAGTGTCTACTTTTCAGTATTTGGGGGTGTTATTAGATGATAAAGGGTCCTGGGCTGTGCAAAGGCAATTAAAAAAGAACACTTTGGTTAGAGCAGTTGGGGCTGTATGGGATTTTGCCAAAAGATTGAGATCGAAACCAATACCTGCCACATTGAAGATTTATAAAGAAAAGAGTATTCCTATGGCAACATATGGGTGCGATGAATGAGGTTATAAGGATGTGAGTGATATCCAGGGAGTCGAGAATAAATGTATGCGCTGCCTCCAAGCTCTCCCTTCTAGTACCCCAGCCTTTATTTTACATGAGGAACATCTCGGATTATGCTGCTGCCGCCCTTTTGATTTGTTGGATAAGGATATGGTCTAGTATTGCACCCACCTTGAATCCGATGGTCATCAGGGATTGTCTTGCCCTTGACAGGGCCTTACAAATCCCGTGGTTAAAATACATCAGGGAGCAATTGACATTGCTGGGCTGCCCGGATATGTATAGTAAACCAACATTGTTAGGACCGGCAGCGATCAAGGAGATTAAAATAACGTTTTTAGGAAGGCGGCAGGTGACCAGGGAGGACCTTGCATTAGCCAAGCCTATGGTAAGAAGGTATGTCATACTCACCTCGACCCCAAAACTACAGCCCTACCTGTCACTAGTAACAAACGTACAACATCGTTTTGTTTTAACTAGATTCCAGCTGAATCAGGTACCCTGGATCTTAGCCTTTCCAAAGGGTTTCTTGCGGCCAGGTACTTTAAAACCGTGCCCCTGTGACAATTTTTGGGAACAGGACACCTTGCATTTCATTTTTTTTTGTAAATTCTATGCCTCCCATCGCAAGAAATTTATAATATCGCTATTGAGAGAGGCAAACTTTGTTCAGGCAAGGCCTGCTTTGCTATTTTTACAAATGCTACCTTCCCCTGCAACATGCTTTGGGGTTGCAAGCTTTCTGCTAGGAGCAATGAGATTGATGGAGAAGATGTCCCTGCAGTAGCTGCAAAATAAACCTCTTAAATTTGTCTATAATATTATGTATTTATTAAACACCCCTTTTACTATCATGGGGATATTTGTCAAAGCTCCTTTTACATGGTATTTTATTTGTTGAAAGTTCTTAAATGTATTGATAATTGGATGAAATCATATAATGTGTTCTATTTTAACTGGATCCAGGTGATTAATTAATGTATATGTAGTATGTGTATGATGAGGACCCTTTTAACGGAAATGTATATTACCCTTTCTTTTTAAATAGTTTGTCCATTGAAATGTGTGTGTATATGTTTGAATGGTGTGCTTTTATGGCTCTCATCAGCTGAATAAAGTATTTTTGACTCGACTCGCCATGTAATCTTTGATAGTATAAATGTCACCAATGATTTTGAACGAAATCTAATCATATTACTGGAGTTTCCCTTTCCTGGGTAGTCAACAAAGTTTTGAATATTTCTTGGGGAAACGGGGCACCCGGACATTTTTTTTTTTTTAAAAGACCCTTATTTACATTTGCACAGTGACACAGCGCTTAGCCTACAACCCTGGGGGCCGGCCGCGATGAGTATAGCAACAAGCAACGGTACAGGAGATACATAGCCAATCAGCCGACACCCCTGAGGTCCGGCGGCGAAATATCGATGTATGCGTGTAGTTGCCGTGGTCGAAATCAGGATAGTCAATAGGTCTATGGAACTTTGTGTTTTTTATACTATGGTGCAGTGTTTGTAGAAACTATACGAAGAAAAACAAATGAAACAATAACATTCACGCAAGGCATAAGAGAGTTGAGGGTACTGTCACGGGACCATGTTTCGGCGCTCAGTAACCATGTTATATACTTTGCAATTATAATTCTTCATGGGAAGGGGGCAGTGAGGAAACCTAAAACAATACAGTATCAGTAAATAGGTGGAATGTCAATCAAGGGGACAAGGTTACGTCAGGGAACAACTCTTGCCGGGGGGTACAGATTTTGCCACGATAGGTGTTCCATTGAGACCAGATCCTACCCCATTTCTTGGGCCTACCACTTGACAGGTATACAGTCTTCTCACGAAACATGCACCAGTCCATGTTCTCTTTCCAGTGCGATACGGTTGGAGGCCTGGGGGAGCCCCAGAGCTGTGCGATACCTCGTTTGGCAATCATATTTCCTAAGGTGACCCAGGTGATCTGAGCAGAGTTGCAGTCATTGGGCTCCCAGACATTCAGGAGGCAGTGCCTGGCTTCGGGCAGCAGCGCCACACCAGTGACCTCCTCCATAACACCATGCACACGGGACCAAAACTCGACCATATCCGGACACTCCCATAGGATGTGAAGGAAGGTACCAGTCATACCACATCCACGCTTACACAGAGCATCCAAAGTGTAACCCATGCGGACCAGACTTGGACCAGTGACATACACGCGGTGGAGGATCTTGAGTTGAACAAATCTGAGGTGAGAGGATATAGCAACCTCCTTCGGCGAGGACAGAGCGGACTGACAGTCCTCATCATCTATTTCTAGACCATCGGCAATCCATAAGGCCCTCAGGCGCACAAGCAGGTCAGCCCTATTGTTGATCATCTTCTTGTAAATCAGTGAAACCATGCTATCCATCCAGGATGCGATCCTCCAGGGGTGAGGATTCGGGGATGTCTGTGCCGACAGCAAAGACTGACAACAGGGCGTGCCGGACCTGAGCGTACCTGAAGTATTCTCTGTCCCCGAGTTCATACTCTATTTTGAGTGCCTCAAAGGTCTTAATGTCACCTTTAGACCAAAGATCCCCCACCCTAGAGATCCCTATCAAATCCCATTTAGCAAATCCTTTTGTTCCCCATAGGTTACCCAGACTTTCAGAGTCATACAACGGGGTCGCACAAGTTAGTCTGTCATTCCATCCCAGAGCCGCAGTCGCATCGTGCCACACACGCACAGCAGTTTTAGTGGGTCCTGCAAGTGTTCTGATGAGCCTCTTGGAGTACAGCGCCCTATTGAAAGTCCCCCCCGGTAGAAGATGCCTATCCATGGCAAAAGCCGGGGCAGGTCCGGGGGCATATGTTGCGTGGTTAACCGCACTCAGCTGGGAGGCCCAGTGGTAGCGTCTGATGTCGGGAAGGGCAATGCCCCCGTCATACCACGGAAGCGTGAGTTTAGACAGGGCTATGCGAGCACGGTCGTCCCAGACGAGTTGCCGCTGTAAACTCTCCACCTCTCGGAAATAACCCAAGGGGACAAGGTCAAAGGAGTTCTGGAGAGCATACAAAAATCTGGGCAGCGACATCATTTTGAATAGAGTCGCACGACCGAGCGGTGACAGTGGCAGACGACGCCAGCGTGTAACATCCAGCTTCAGTCGTTGAAGAGGAGGCAGTAGATTACGCTCATGGCGAACGGCAGGGTCCAAGGAGATATGTATCCCCAGGTATTTGAAGCCGGTCTCAGATACTTGAATTGGAAATCTACGTGGCAACGGGGGAAAACCACCAGCCAAAACGCTGCCACAGGATTTGGTCCAATTGATAATGAGACCCGAGTTCTTCCCGAAGGATGCAAGAACGTCGAAGAGCACATTCAGGGACTTCATAGGGGAGGTAAGATATAGAAGGATGTCATCTGCATATAGCGAGATACGATCCTCGAAGTCAGGAGTCCACCGAATGCCCTTTATAGAAGGTTCCCATTGGAGCCATTCCGCCAACGGCTCTAGCGCAAGGGAGAAGAGCAATGGGGACAACGGACAACCCTGCCGAGTGTCGCGTCCGAGCGCAAAAACACCGGACACCCTCCCGTTAACCACCACCTGGGCGAGGGGCATCTCATAAAGAAGTTTCACCCACGCGATGAACACTGGACCGAACCCAAATTTAGTGAGGGCCGCCCAAAGATAGGGCCATTCGATGGTATCAAAAGCCATGGTTGCGTCCAAAGAAGCCAAAATGGCCGGCTCATTAAGAGTCCCGGCCCTCGCGAGAACTCCGTGGAGTCTCCGAAGATTAAGGGCGGTGTTTCGATGAGGAATGAAACCCGACTGATCCGGATGGATCAAGTCCCCGATCACCTTAATCAAACGATTAGCTAACAGTTTATCTAGAATTTTGGGTTCGGCATTAAGAAGGGATATGGGTCTATACGAGGCACACCGGTCTCGAGGCTTACCCTCCTTATAAATTACCACGATGGTGGCAAGTCGCTGATCAGCAGGAAGAGAGCCCGAGTCCAAGCCCTCAAGGAACATGCCCTTCAAGTAGGGCGCCATTTTGTCGGGTCGTAGTTTGTAAAGTTCAATGGGTAATCCATTGGGGCCCATGGCTTTACCGGAGCGTAGGGAGCGTATGGCCCCCGCCACTTCGTCCGCCGTAAGGGGCGCATCCATAAGGTCCCTGTCCTCCTCAGAAAGACAGGGCAATGCAATATCACGGAGTAACAGCCGAGAGTCCTCCTCATCCCTATCGCAGACCGAAGTATACACCGTTTTGAAGTGGTCGGCAAAGCACTCAACAATCCCAGCCGGGTCAGTTACACACTCTCCATCGAGCCTCTCAATCACAGGGACAACACGATTCACTCTTTCTTTCTTGTCCAACCACGCAATCAATTTACCAGCCTTGTCACCCACATCATACAACCTGCCCTGCTGCTCTCTGCTTATCACCTTCGCAGCATCAGTGACAACAGCTCGATAGTCGGCCTGTTTCAGGCTAAGTGAATGAAGTTTTGGGCGTGTCACCCCTGTATCAAGGTCAACCTCCAGTGCAGTTATCTCAGATTCGAGGCGCACAAGCTCCTCATTCTTTGCTTTTTTGGCAGCAGCAATAAGCGAAAGAGAGCGGCCACGGATAACAGTTTTGAAGGCCTCCCACAGTGAAACAGAAGAAGAAACAGAACCCACATTTTCATCGAAGTAATGGTCCATGGCTTTAACAAGTTCGGAACGGGTTTGGGGGTTACGAAAGTACCAAGGGTTGATAGGACCAATTCTGCCTACACTACCCACCCCTACCACAAACCGAAGCCACAATGGGGAATGGTCAGAAATACCCCTGGGAAGATGGCGGACTTCGCTGATGGACGTGGCCTGGTCAGACGGCATGAGAAAATAATCCAGTCTGGGGAGGCTACCATGTACCCCAGAGTGGAAGGTGTATTGAAGCTGTGAAGGGTGCATCAATCTCCAACTATCAATAAGCCCAAAGGTATCTAGAAAGTCGCTCAGCCACATATGAGACTTATGCAGGTCCCTGGGAGGAAAGCGATCGGCTGTACCGGAAACAACAGAGTTAAAGTCCCCACCGAGGATAAGAAGACCCTCAGGCAGTCCCAAGATGACCCTGCACAAATCGGGGTATGTGGAGGCCTGTAGGCCCGGGGGGACGTACATCGTAAGAATAGACAGTGTCTTCCCTTCCCATCTACCCGTGAGCGCGGCACAACGCCCCCTATCATCAAGTATGACTGTATCAATTTCCAGGGGGAGAGAAGACCGATTAAGAATGCCAACTCCCCTGGAGCCAGAGGTGAAGCCAGAATGAACGGCTAGGCGGTTACCACGCCTGTTCATGGCTCGACACGTATTCCCTATAAGATGCGTTTCCTGTAGAAGAACAACATCAGGGGAGTGGAGTCTAAGGAACTGCAACACTACCCCTCGTTTTATCCTGTCTCCCAATCCATTAACATTCCATGATAAGAGTCACAACTCACCACCCCCCATCCCTTAGAAGAGATCAAGCGCCATGCACACGGAACCCCAAAACCGAAGCAGTTAGAAAAAACAATTTGATGCCCTGTGTAAAGAAACAACAAAACAAACACCCCCCACCACCCCCAAGGCGAACCCGTTACAACACCCCCCACCCTGCACCCCTGCATAAGACTCAAAAGCCACCCCAACTCGCAGTGTGCCTGTCGCCCCCTCAAACCCCATTCTACACGAAGAACCCTGGAGGAGGAAGAGTCCCCTTTCACCCCCGCCACCCACGGGCCAACCAATAAGGAAAACAAAAGAATCATTGTGCAAACTCAGCTGATGAGATTATAAAGCTCAGACGTCCGGTCCCACAAGTCACTCTTGCTCCGGCGAACCACCATCTGCGCCGCCCGGTTGCTCAGCACTGTCATCCCTTTTTGGCAAAGAGTCAAGCCAGTCACTGACACTGTCCGGTCGGTCGAAGAAAAACGTTTGTTCCCCGTACTCAATACGAAGTCTGGAAGGAAACAACATGGCGTACTTGAGGCCCAAGTCCCGCAACCGTCTCTTAACTCCCTGGAATCCCATTCTCTGCCTCTGAACAAACGGGGTAAAGTCTGGGTAGAAGTTCACAGTGGCGTTCTCGAACTGCACAGGGCCCTTCTCCCGAGAAGCTTGCAGGATGGCGTCTCTGTCCCTGAAATGGAGCAGCCTGGCAACGATAGGTCTCGGGGGGCCCCAGGCTTAGCCTTCCCGCCTGGAACTCGATGAGCGCGCTCGACCGCAAAGAATTTAGTGAGTCCAGCGGGAGCTAGATAATTGGAAACTAGATCTTCCACCAGGAGGTCGGTTGCTGCAGATTCGGGATTTTCCGGGACCCCGATTATACGCACATTATTGCGGCGGGCCCTATTTTCGTAGTCCTCCAGACGACGAGTTACCGTCTCATGGGAAGAACGCAAGTTCCCGATCTCGGTCTGGATGTCGGCAACATCAGTCGTCAGACTGGAAGTCTTGAGGTCCAGCGCCTTGACCCTTTCGTTGGTCTTCGCCAGATCCGCTCGAATCAACGTTACATCCACCGCCACTGTGTCTATTTTGGACGCAAGAGCCTCATATTGCTGTCCCATGGAGGCCTTCATACTGTTAAGGGCTTCCATGACATCTTGCAGCGACACTTCCGACGTAGCAGCGGAGGCGGCCTTAGGATCATCAGGTGTACGGCCAGCACCACTGGGAGAACCCTTCACTTGGGAGTAGTGGTCCATAATGTTGGTCTGGGTCTGGCCCCCACGATGTAGCAGCTTAGTCTTGCGTTTCTCCGCTTCGGTTTTGGTGGCCATATTGGAGAACGGACCCCGAAGGGGCCCACGCGACCTGGTGAAAATGGCCGGCAGCGATATGGCAAAAGACGGCAAAACTAGCCAAAAACCAGCGTAGATGCCAATATTGAGGAACAGTCAGGCAAAAGATGAGAAGGCACCTCACTGGCACAGGAGAACCCAACAGGGCAAGTGGAGACCCGAGCAGTTAGCCGGTCAGTCCAAGCCGAGAGCAGGAAAACGAAACCGAAAGTTGGGCAGCGACCCTCCAAAGGGAGAGATCCCTCCAGCCGTTGTTGTTCAACTGCTCTCTGGCCTGTAGCGTAGCCAAGTCCCCGGTCTCGTCCCGGGGTGGGCCGCAAAGTCCAGGACGACGTAGAAGTGGATTCCGGCATCTGAATCAGAAATTTCGAAGGATATTAGGATCAGCCAGAGCTAGTTGTCAAAAGCCCATATTCAAATTCAGGATAAAGTCAGGATTTCTGCGAAGGGCGGCGAAGGGTCTCGGGAGCTCTGTGCTCACGCGATCATCTTGAATGCTCGCGAAGCTCCTCCCCGCACCCGGACATGTTGATGAGAAAATAAATAAGGCTCAAAATCAATGTAGGTAAGCTAGTAGAGCTGTTTGGGCTGCAAAGTATGTGTGTTGCCAGGATGGTGAATATTCCAATCCTAGAAAGGATATTCATGGGGCTAATTATTATTATTATGGCAGTTTATAAAGCGCAATGGTTACTCCAACATGGAGTATCCCCGCGCTGAATTCCATTCGGGGCTGAGATCATGAATGAGCACAAGTAAACAGTAACACTCTAGGGAGCAAGATTTTTTCTAAAAAGCCATGTTTTAAGTTGCTTCCTGTAAGCTGATTCTGATGTCTCCTGTCTAAGGTGCATAGGTAGAGAATTCCACCTCTTGGTACCTAAAAGAACTACCTCCGAAACGTTTCCTATTAAATTTAGGAATGCAGACCAGATCAGTTCCAGCGGATCTCAGGCTGGCCGATGGTTGGTAGGAGTGTATCAGGGGGCGGAGATATTTCTGGCTCTTGCCCTGCAGTATTCTGTGGACATAGCATAGGGCTTTGAAGGAGAACCTCTCCTCAAGAGGGAGCCAGTGGAGAGTCTCCAAATCGCTACCTGTTGGCGAGAGTCTAGGGATGTTTAAAAGCATCAGAGATGATGCTTTTTGCACCCGTTGAAGCATATGAATGCTCCTCTTTGGTGCCCCCAGATAGTGGACATTGAAATAGTCCAGGCTGAATGTTACAAGCACCTGTACTACTGTCTTTCTCGCATGTGGGGGATGAGTCCTTAGATTTTTTTCAGCATTTTTAAAATCTCGAAACAGGTGCCTGTGAGAGCTGAGGTCTGGTCAGAGAAGGATAAAGTTGAGTCAATCCAGACTCCAAGATTTTTACCTTTCTGACTCGGAGAGGGTGGAGATTCTGACAAGGTGGGCCACAACCTCGAGGACAAAATGGAGGGTTCTTTTCATACCACTAGAATATCTGTTTTCCTGACATTAAACCTGAGGCAACTGTGTTTCGTCCAGTTTACATTTCCTCCAGGTAGAATTTGAAATCCTCTGCCGCTTTGCTGTTGTCCTGGGCCAAAGTAAGAATCATCCTTGTGTCATCTGCGTATGACAACATCTGCACCCCATATTTGTTCAACAGTTCTGCCAGACGTTGCATATACAGATTGAAAAGGGTCGGGCTCAAATCAGAGCCTTGAGGCACCCTCTGTTTCAGATGTTGGATAGAGAAATATAGGGTTGCAGAGTGGTTTGAAAGGTGCGACCTTCCAAAAAGCTCGCCAGTCAAGTCAGGACCCTACCACCTATACCTGCATGAGGAAGTCTGTCAAGAAGTAGACCATGAGAGACTGTGTCAAAGGCGCCACTCAGGTCAAGCATGATTAGGGCCACTGTTTGACCATCATCAGCAATTTTGCACAATGAGTCTGAAGCTAGGAGTAACACTGATTCCCTGCGAAATAAGGGTCTGAAAAGAGACTGTGTCTCATGGAGGAGATTGTGTTCCACCTTCTCCACGAAAATCCTCCACTCCTGCCTACCTGGATTTATTGCTGGAGGAGATCTGTGCTCTTCAACCTTTTATCGAAGAGACAAATACCAAATTGCAGTTCCTTACAGAAAATTGGTCCCGAATGAATGAAAGATTTACAGCGGTAGAGCAAAATATATCTTCCCTAAATCTCACAGATGCTAATTCATTGCTCTCCATACGCAGGTATCTTCACTTCAACGACAGGTTGAAGACCTTGAAAATCCAAATAGAAGAAGTAACCTATGCATTTATGGCTTGCCGGATGGAACGGAGGGTTCAGATCTACTCCTTTTCTTCAGAATGTTTCTCCCTAAGATACTTCATCTACCAGAGGACACAGTACTTAATATTCAACAAGCTCATAGGCTAGGTTGACAATTGTCTGGTCTATCATTTTCATGAAGACCGAGAGGGGTAATTTTGTACTTCCTTGAGTACACCGACTTAATGAAGGTCCTTACAGCTGTGAAGGCGAATCAACGTATCCTATGGTCAGGTGCAACCTTATTTTTCTCACAGGATTACGCTAAAGCCACAGCAAACAGGCGCAAGAAGTTCCTCAACATGAGACCTGAGTAATGTTCTCGGGGAGCATGTTATGGACTTTTTCATCCATGTCTTTTTAAGGTAACCTATAAGAACAAAACTACAACCTATGAAGACCCAGCCAAGCTGCAAAGATTCATCAATTCATGTAAAGCTGAATCTATGGACTTCTCTGGTGCTTCGACGTCTTCATTCACTTGATGCCAACAATTCTTCAGAACGGCTTCTTCCTCTCCATTAATCTATATTGTTGAATTTCAAATATTTGACAAACTAGTTTAAAGCTTATTAATATGTTATATTTTGACTTGTTGTGATGTTCTTTCTAACACATCTTTTTCTCCTATTTACAGGTTGGTTGATATCTATTTTCCTGTTGTTTCGTCACGTGTGGTGCAGTCTTTCTTCGCCCTTCGTTCGGCTGAGCTTGGGTGTGTCATCTATTCCTTGTGGTTTCATCCCCCCCCATCCCCCTTTGTTTTTTTAGGTATATTTCATCCTTCGTATTTTTATATTTTTCCCTTACTTATCCCTTTATCTTTCTTTCCTTTATCTTTAACTTATACTACTCTCAGTCATAAACACAATTCTTCTGTTTCTTTGTATCTCAAATGTCACATTTCCACTTACATCTCTATTTTTCTTTCTCTCTTTTCCTAATATGTTTGATTCACTCTGCATATAGTTGGTGTGTTCTTTGGTGTGCTCTTTGATGTCTGAGGATGTACATTGACTGGCGGCTTATATTTATTTTCTTACTTGTCTTATGTCCTTAAATCTTGTCTTTTGGAATATCAGAGGTTTACATTTGCCTATTAAAAGGCAAAGGGTGTTAACACATCTAGCTAAATTGGGGGTGGACATAGCTTGCTTACAGGAATCTCATTTAATTGCAGAGGAGTCAACCAAATTAAGGAGAGGATAGGTTGGGGAGGTGTTTTATTCACCAGGGTATTGTAAACGCAATGGGGTTTTAACTCTATGCCGAAAATCGCTTTCTGTTAAATTACTTTCACAGTGTTCTGATGAAGATGGTAGATTGTTGTTTACTAAACTGTTGATTGGGAATGCTCCGATCTCTTTACTTAATATATATGTTCCCTGCGCTAGGGACTCCTCTTTTTAGACATCTTTAGCTCAACAAATCGCACATTGTATTGATGATAACTTTATCCTTACAGACGATTGTAATCAAGTTTTTTACCCTTTCTTAGATCATAATTTAATGGTCTCCTTTGTTCCCCATAAACCTCATTAGCATCTCATACAAACTATTAAACAATATAAGCTTATAGATGCTTGGAGACTTTGTAATCCTACCACAAAGGAGTACACGTATTACTCTCCAGTCCACCACACCCAATCACGAATAGATTATTTTTTCATATCACACAATATTTCCCAATCATTGCAGTGGACATTGGTTCCATTCAAATATCCGATCACGCTCCTATTACCATTCAGCTTGACATTTTACAGAAACCCAGCACTCCTCGAAAATGGCGTTTTAATAATGCTCTCCTTTTAGATCCAACATTCACCTCCTCTTTTGTTTCCTTTTTCAATTAATATTTTTACTTTAATCAATCTGATAATTTACCTTTTCATGTGGTGTGGGATGCTTTTAAATCAACAGCTAGAGATTTTGTTATTGGCTATGTTTCCCAAAAACTTAAAAAGTCTTACCAAAGAGAACTTACCAAAACCCTTTTAGCCAAGATAAAGAGACTGGAGCATTCTTACTACTCTTCCAAGTCAAAAAATTATTTAACAGAACTTATAAATGTCACATTTCAGTTTAACAAGGAATCGACAAACAATGCTTCAACATATTCATTAAAATCCAGTGTGAAATTTTATGGGGTCAGAACAAATCCGGGAAAGTACAAGATAATTATTTGAAAGTTAAGCACAACAAACTTAATATAGAGTCCTTTATGGATGAGCAACAAACATTGACATTTTAAGATGATGACATTTTAAATGAATTTCTCAAATTTTATAAGACATTATACACATCAGATATTCCTCCCTCAGAACATCACATATCTGGTATCCAGCAGCCTTCTGATGTCCACCCCAGATTTTACTATCTTGGAGTCCAACCTATCACAAAAGGAACTCCTTACTGCATTACAGACACTTAAAAAAGATAAATCCCCAGGACCAGATGGCTTTACTGTTGAGTTTTTTTTTACACAGTTTGCATATTTATTACTCCCCAAATTGCATCTTCTTCTAAATTCCTTTCTGCACTCAGGTGAATCCTCTGGCTCCTTTTCAGACACCCTAATTTGTCTTATTCCTAAGGAAGGGAAAGACTTAAGGTATTGTAAAAAATGTTGGCCCATTTCCCTAGTTAACATCAACTACAAAATCTTTTCAAAGACTTTAGCCACATGTTTAGAATCCCATTTACCAGATTTATTAGGAATTGAACGATCTGGATTTGTTAAAGGTCATCTTATTACAGATAATACTCATTTATTTTTTGACATTCTGTCTAAATCCTCCCATGTCCCACATTCCTTAGCAGCAGTAGCATTAGACACAGAAAAAGCGTTCGATAGAGTGGAGTCGCCTTACCTTTTTTCGGATTTGGACCAAAAATCATTTCCTTAATAACAATTTTATATTCTAGTCCAAGAGCGGCAGTGTGTGCAAACGGTGGTACATCTTCCTATTTTAATTTAGATAGAGGTGTTTGTCAGGGTAGTCCATTGTCCCCGTTTCTTAATTTAGCCTTAGAACCTTTTTCGTCAAGAATCAGTCAAAATAAGGATATCCATGGATTTGACTTTAAAAATATTCAAATCAAACTGGAGCATACGCCGATGATGTATTATTATTTATCTCACAACCCCAGTCCTCTCTCCCCTACAAGAAGTTGATTCCTTTGCAGCTGTCTCCGGATCTTAATTAAATAAAGATAAATGCAAACTATTACCTTTAACAAAATATACTTTTTAAGATAATTTTGCTATCTCCAATTTCACATGGAGCCCTCAACATATTAAGTACTTAGGTTTACATTTTACTCCTTCTATCCCAGGTACAATTTCACGTTGTATTGAGAACTGTATACAAAGAATATCCTCTTTGACCACTAAATGGCACCTTTTATACTAATCTTGGTGGGGTCGTCTAGATACCATAAAGATGATGCTGTCCCCTATAATTCTTTACCCATCTTTAACATCCCAGTATCCATCCCTTTAAAACTTTTAAGAAAATAAATTCTATATTGTCCTCTTTTTTATGAAGTAATAAAAAATCATGTATATCTTTATCAAAATTGATCCATCCAAAATCAGAAGGTGGTGTTAATTTCCCTGATTTCCCTATATACCAAAAATCTTTTTTACTTTGTCCAGCATCAAGCTGGCTCTCTGAGCCTTCCTGGATTATCCTCTCTGGGCTGAACTTGAACGTTCTTTTCTCTCTCCCTTCTCATTTCAAGAATATTTATCATTCTCCCGCAAGCCACAATCCCTATCTACTCCCATAATTAGACACACATCTAACATTTTGAATCCCAATTCTTTGCTAGACCCTATATATTGGACTTCTTTCTCCAGATCCACCATATGGCATAATAATATGATATTGATACGTGGCAAGCCTTTGTATTGGAAATCTTGGAGGCAAAGAGGTTTAAACTGGATACATCAACTATCACACTATTCACAAGCTGTCGCTAACAGCCGTTAGCAACAGCTTTTCGGTGAAAAGGACCATTTCAAAGATCGCGATTTCTGTTAGCTAATTACATGCAAGGGAGGAGTTCTCGTGCAAATTCTGCCGTTAACCCAGCATCTCCATATTCACAAGGGGATTCCTTAAGTCCAGAGGACCAAACAAAGTGGCTCTAACTGCAACCAGAGGCAGTTTTTTAAGACCAGAAAATATCTGGTCTTAAAATGGAGATACCCATTGGGGCCTTATTTCCGCATGTTTTGTTGCTGGGCCACGCTGCAAGCAACGTTGCTGCGCTGCCCTACTACAAAATTAGAGGGTAGGACTGTGCACCATCAATAAGATAGTGCACATTCCTGGGCCTCACTCATGAAAAGTGTTGCAGTGCTGCAACAAGACAGCATTGCAACGCTTTTCACTATTTCCTTCTTGCAACACCATGGATGCGCTGTATTCACTGGACGGCGCTCCATGATGCAAGTAATGACAGTTACGTCTGGAATCCTAACATATCTGTCTGCGCTAGAGTCATGCATTGCTGCAATTGTGTCACAACCATGACGCAACTCCAACAATGCATGGGGCCAGCCTATCCCTGTGGCACTGCGTCACACTCACGCCTGCCTTCAGGCAGGCGGAAGGTACTAACGCAATGTCACTCATGAGGGGTTCCCGAATGTTGGCGCTGTTCGAGAACCATCGGTGGCGGTTGCACGCAGCGGTGTCATCGGTTGGAAGCAGTGGTGGAGTGTTGGTGCAGAGAGTGTTGACGAGATGTCCTTCCGTGGCCTTGATCCAGCGAAGAGGGGTTGCGATGATGGCGGTGGTGTCCAGTGGGCAAGGTGAAGACGTGATGTAACCAATGATGGTCAGTCCAGGAGAGTCCGGTGATGTGGCTGAAGTCGAACCTCCCGCTGGCGGAGGTGACGTGCTTGACCATGTGTCCTGCTACCTGGCCTGTTGAGGTGAGTTGCTGCTTGCGTCTGATGTTTGGGACCTTTCCCAGAAGGCGTTGGTGTCCTGCTCACTGGGGTTGTACAGGTGGAACTTGAGATAACGGAGTAGGATGTCGTCGGTGAATGGGAGACCCTGGGGTGCAATGAGGTTAACAATGGTATTTGAGAATGGGGGCCAAGGGCCAGGAGGCCTGCATATGAGGGTGCCGCAGTGGATGTGCTTAGGCTTGGTCCAGATCTGGGAGTTGAGGTGGTCCATGTTCACCCTTGGGTCATTAGAGTGCGTGGTCAGTCAGAGTGTGCCTCTGTAGGTGATGGCAATGCCTTGTCCTTGGAGGTCAGTATGCTCCTTGCGGGTGATACTGCAGCAGTCTGTGATGGCGATGAAGACGTCCATTCCAGAGCAGAGGTCAGTCCTGGCAGGTGATGTGACGTCCAGGGTTGATGGCGAGGAGGGTGCTGGCGTCGAGGAGGGTGCTGGCGTCGTAGCTTTGGAGTGTCCAAGAGGAAGGCGCCTTTGTGCTGAGCGTGGTCCAGGGGCAGACGGACGCAGACAGGCTAGCCTATGGTTTGCTTTTGGCATGGGAGGCGTCCAGTACAATGCAGGCAGTACATCATTAACTACGCAACTCCGACAACGCAGGTGCCTTTACATCGCATTTGAGTACAACACATTGTGAAGTCAGTAATGGGGTAATTATAAGTATTTTGTATAGGTATGGGTTTGGGATGTCGGATCTGAAATTTGGGGTGTGCATGTAAATGTAAATGTACATGAATTTATATAGCGCAAATCACCGAGCGGTTTCTAAGCGCTTGCTTAGGGAACCCGTCCTGGTATTCCCCTGTGAGATAACCCCGGCAGGGTATCCGCAAGGTGAAAGCCAGGCATCCCGCCGCGAGGGGCCGTTGTGGAGATTAAGCAAGCTATTGCCCAGAGTCCCAGAGTGTGAACCCGTGAATCGAGTAGGCACCGGAGCGAGAATTGTCGAGTCCATGGACAAGACCCCGCCGAGCCGGGAATTGAACCCTGGTCCCGGGCTGACCTCTGCTTCCAGGTCTGCCTCCTCTAACCAGTGAGCCACACTTCTCCACTGCATTTGGTGTAAAATATGAAATTAGTGGTGTGCATTTGGTGTAAAATATGACATTTGGGGTGTGCATTTAGGGTAAAATATGAAAATTGGGGTGTGCATTTGGGGTAAAATATTAAAATTGGGGTGTGCATTTGGGATAAAATATGAAATTTGGGGTGTGCATTTGGGTCGATTTTGATTTTTGTGTGTGTATTTTGGTCCCAAAAAGGAACTCCTGGGTTCACGTTTGGGATTGGGGTGCAAAGGTGGGAATAGCAGTGTCCATGTCTCCGCAATGCAAATCCTAACCTACTGTTGCAATGTACCTAGTATTAGTTTGAGTTGGAATGGAATGCAATGTCATGTAATGCGTTGAAACTACGTATGTGCCTTTGGCACACAAGTGTTAGTCCCGCTGTGCATGTGCGCCCAGCGGCCGCCATTGAGAAGTGCTGGGAGGTGGGTGTTGGACAGCTGTGAGGTGGTAAATGCCGGAAAAAATACTGGATGGTGCCTGGATGCGGGGATGTGTGTGTGAGCGGGTGTCGTAAATATTGTAATGAAGGACGTCTTAGTTTGAAGCCGGGCCCGTGTCTTCGTAGCTCCTGCTCCCCTGTGTCTGCTTCCAGGAACAGGAATTCGGCAGTCAGGCTCCCTACCCTGAGTCAATCACAATGCTACAATGGGACAATGTGATTGCTAATTTGCCACTGGCCGGAGGGGTGGGCATTTTCTCCATGCAGGCTGTAATGCAGCCAGCATTGCGAACATGGAAGTGAACATGACTGCTTTGGGCGCCCTGAGTGGGCCGACCAAACAGTCATTGCACACTTGAATGGGCATGGCAATCCGCCCATGCCCTGCTCCGTGTTTGGAATAGTCCCACCCTCCTCCCACCCCGAGGATACATGGCATGAATAAATCAGTTACTTATCATCATGTGATGAATGTTCCTCTTCTGCACTGCTTGAGGCAGTCGGGCAACGCTCTTCCGCCATAGCGGAAGAGACGCCACTGGGGGGGCGTCATCTATGTGTGAATGTATGATAAGCCTGAGCAACCCGCCCCACGGCCCTCCTGCGCTGGGCGTCCCACCTTCTCCTTACCTGTACATTGACACTGTGGCCCAATCCACTGCACTCTCTCCGAATCTGTGACTCAGCCAGCAGGAGCATCAGCCAGGTGTGATTTCACTAGGCTGGGTACAGCAGTCACCGGCTAGTCAGCTGATGGGCCTCCAGATGCAGTTGATGCAACAGGGCCCCCTTGGGCGTAACGTTGCAGCGCTCACGCAACACAAGTTCAGCATAGCAAAGGGACCTCACCCTCCACAGTGTACGGCCAGCCCAACATCATCCGGTCTGTGATGCAGGGAGACAGCACACACCATTGGTAATCTCCTCCAGTGTAGTGGTGGATCGTAGTATGCAATGCGTACCTCACTACATTAGTGCGCATGAGCGCCTCTACCTTTAACAGCTCCAAGGGTCACAGGGTGGTCTTCTTACACAGCTCTGCAACATGTCTCCATGTGACCTGCCAGACTTTACCACCAGGTACGGGCGATCGTGGACCTCAATGTCTACCGCCACGGCTCATCGACTCCACAGCTCCCCCACATCACACTCCAGGCTCCAGACGCAGGTCTGGCAAGGCATCCAGGCTCCAGACGCAGGTCCAGCAAGGCATCTAGGGCCAGATGTAGGTGGCCAAATACCGGTCGGTAACGGCCGAATTCGGCCGTTACCGACCGGTATTTGGCTTTTGAGATGTAGGGGGCAGGAAACAGGCCATTTCGGTAATTTTACCGATTCGGTAAATATACCGGTCGGTAAATTTACCGACCAGTATTTTTACAGAATCGGTAAAATTGAGATGTAGGTGGGACTCTTCTGAGTCCCACAAGCCCTACAAATTCGGTATTTTACCATCAAATTCAATTTGATGGTAAAATACCGATTCAGGTGTGCATGCACATGTGTGCATGCACACCTGTGCCATATGACAGGCAGACCTGCCCTTAGGGCAGGTATTCCTGCCACATGGCCCCCGAACCTTTTTTGGGGGTGCTAGAGGGTGTCAAAGTGACACCCCCTGCACCCTTGTCAAAATCGGTATTTACCGATTCAGTAAATACCGACCAGTAATGCCCCATTCATTCCTATGGGCTTCAAAGCCCATAGGAATGAATGGGGCATTACCGGTCGGTATTTACCGAATCGGTAAATACCGACTTTTAAAGATTCGGTAAATCCACATCTGGATTTACCTACATCTCGGTACTTCTATTTTACCGATTCATAAATACCGAATCGGTAAAATTCGGTATTTATGAGTCGGTAAAATAGAATTACCTACATCTGGCCCCTAGGCTCCAGATGCAGGTCCAGCGAGGCATCAAGGCTCCAGACGCAGGTCCAGCGAGGCATTAGGGCTCTCATCCTGGTAATTCTGGATGTTGGCTGGCTTGCAGGAGTTGTTGATGTGTGCTGCACTTGGCCCTGGCTGCTCCAATCTGCATGTCATTGTATTTTTTGCATATTTATTATTGGTGGTTGACTGACAGGCAATTTTTTCCATTAGAGGCAAAAATATGAATTTGTGCTGACTAACGTGAGTTTGCTTGCCGCCAAAGGGCCTATTGCTAGTTATCGCCCGCTAACACAGGAATTCTGATCGCCATCACGCTGATGTTAGCGGAGGTTTTCATCGCCGTACCCTGGTAGTATCGCTATTTAGCGTGGGCTTGATAATACGCTGCTAACATGGCGATAGTCTTCAGGGTCAGGCGGCAATAAAAATACTGCCAGTAGCTGGCATTGGCGATAGGTATCGCCAGTCCTTGAGAATATTCCCCAAAGGGTCTTCTGGAATCCATGTGACTGGTGATTGCTTATCGCCGGGGACTGAATAGAAAACATTTTATTAATTTCTTGAGATATCCCCTGTAATGGGCCCAGCTGGTTAATAATCTGACTGGATGCCACAGAGGGAACCCAGACATCAGCACTAATGCAACATATTGTAACTGTTGGTCTTGCAGGGTTAAATACAGAGAACAGATTTTGTTTTGAATTTGCATTTGGTCCTTGTAGTAAATGGTGTCTCTGTAGAGCACCACAATCCACCTAGACAACATGAAACACATGAGAGTTCAGGGAATCCTAGTGCTGATGATTGTTATATATGATCGCAAAATGCGGACTTGGACACATGTTCACTCTTGCCTATGAGTCAATCTGGCAGTGCTGGATGGGCTGGTCTCACAGATCACTATATAGGATGTTTTGGGGCACTTTGTGGGACTGATTTATTGTCTTGTTTTTACTGTTGATTTCTCTGATATTGCCATATACGTTGCTCGCAACAAACACAATTGCTTGCAGTCTCTCGTGCCTTGGAAACATCCATCATGCAACTTTGCAAGTTTAAAAATGCTCTGTTTTGCAAATGTGGGCCAATTTTTAGTTATCTGATTTGCTAATAGTGGCCGTTTTTGATGTGGTGCCTGGGCCTATTTGCTGCCCCTGTCCAACCCTGACTGGACATTTCTCTAATGTGTTCACCCTCTTTAAAGGGCCACTTTGTGCATATTTTCACAACATGCCCCGCACTGCACCCCTCTGCCATAGAAGGGGGCATGTCTTCCTCTTATTGGATCCCATGTAAACTGGATGTCTGTGTGAACAGGCTGTCTGTGGGCCAATGTCTGCACCCAGCTGGGATACTGCACAGATATCAGCACACATAGGGGCAACCGGCATTGCTATATTCTATGCTTGTTTACAATCCAGGATAGTGCAAACTGAACCAGTCACCTTTTTTGTGCGTTCCCTATATTCTGTGCATGAACAGTATTTGGGAACGTTGAGGCACGCAGGCACTTTCCTTTAGAAGGTACATATTATATAGGTGTTGATGACATATACACTTGTGTGGAATAATCTGCATTTAAAACAAAGATATTGTTTGGTTTGCCCCAGGGGTACAGCATGGTAAAGCCCATCTGGATTAGTGGTTCAAGTCAGTCTTTGAAAGGCCTCACCTTCTAAAAGTTTCATTTATCACGGTGATTCTCTGGCACGGGTGTCAGGAAGAGCTGCAGTGACGCGATGAACAGATGCGGGCCCACGGTGACCATACGAGCATCCTCTAGAGGAAGTGCCTTTGAATCCCGGAGCATCTCCCAAAACATAACCATCTTAGGGGCCTATTATCATGCAGTTATCGCCAGGAGGGAAGATGGTCATTTTATGGCGATAATGTGCCGATCGCAAGGGATTGTCGGCTAGCGCCAGATTTACTATCGCCATCGCAATGATTTTATCAGGAGTTTTCACCCCGCTCCCTGTTACTATCGCCATGTAGCGACGGCTTGTTAATACGCCACTAACATGGCGATAGGCGCTAATATATCTGCCGCTAACTGGCATTGGCAATAGTTTTTGCCCGTCCTTGAGAATATCCCCCTATATCTTTCTCGCAAGCTAGGGGACATTTTGGCCTACCTATGTCTTTCCAACCTAAATATCTCCTTCTGAAACAAGCTATTCTAACTGCTCATGCCCAATATACACTTCCAAACCCCCTTAAGGATCCTACATCCCCATCTGTTAACAAATTACACTCTCTTCTATGCATCAACCACAAGGTCTCTGTTATTTATAATTATTTACATTCATGCAATATGTGAGAAAAAACGAAGGCGAAGCTCTCTTGGAAACAAGAGTTATAGGTTAGTTGGTCTACGGCTATATGGAACAAAATATGGTTTAAAATCAGAACATTTTCCAGAGCAGCAAACACCCCACAAACACTTTTCTTTATATATAATAGACTTTTGCTATCCCTGGTTACTTTAAATGCAAGAAACACTAAACTCTCAGATGCCTGCTGAACATATTCCTCCCACATGCAGACTTACACCTTTTACTTTTTACATGCCCACCTGTTCATAATTTGTGGTAAAATGTGCGGTCTCAAATTAACTCAATCTTTAAATCCCGATGGCCCTTCTCTATTTCTCATGTGTTTTTGTGAAGCTTATCCCCTGTCTGGGCAGATTGCAATTTTCAAAAGGCTGCACCTCACTCCCGTGAGTATGTCCCCCTGGGCACAATCCTGGTCATGTGACCAAAGTTCCAGTTTTATCATTTTAATAAAGTTCATGCAGATTTTTCAAAAATTAATTCCATATTTTTTTTGTTGTGAACAAGTTTATTTCACTTTATTTATTTATTTATTTTATTCACTTATTTCAAAGGTTTTATATAACACTGCTGGACTCAGGAGTATCAGAGCGCTTTACATTGAAGGTGAACATAATGGGATAAACTTATCATTGTGCGAAAACAAATTTACAAAATGATATTGCATTCAGCAGAGCTAAGGGGGCAAAGAAACAGAGAGATAGAGTTAAGGGGAAAATGGAAAGATAGGAGAGAGAAGGGGGTGTAGAGAGGGGGTGTGAGAATATGAAGGGTTTTAGGGGGGATGGGGAGAGGAGTGGACAAGTGAAGAGAAAAGAGTGAATATGATCAGAGTCAGTAACATTAGATACCCCAATATTTGTTGAGAAGAAGTACTTTGAGTTCTTTTTTGAAGAGAGAGTAAGAAGGGTTGCAGCGAAGATCCTTGAGGAGAGAGTTCCAAATTGTAGGAGCGTTACCAGAGAATGCACGGGATTTGGTCTTTTGACATTTGAGTCTAGGAGGGATCAGGACAAGGGAGTTTGTGCTCCTTAGGGACCTGGAGCATCCTGCTTCGTGTAGTTTGGTTGCAAGGTAAGAAGGGGTGTTTTGGTGAAGAGCTTTGTGAGTGATGCAGGCAATCTTGTAGGTGGATCTACCTTCTATTGGGAGCCAATTGAGATTTTTGAGGACGGAGGAGATGTGGTCAAATTATTTACAGTCAAAGATAAGTCTCACAGCTAGGTTGAGGACAGATTTAATCGGTGCAAGATGGATTTTAGGGGTGCCGGATAAAGTGGCGTTACCATAGTCAATCCTGGAAAGGACAAGCAATTGGACAACAAGTTTGAAATCGTCAGCTGGAATAAATGGTTTAATTTTCTTGAGATGGAGAAGGGTGAAAAGAGCACTTTTTGCTGCATTTTTAATGTGAGGGATGAGATTTAGGTCCTGGTCGATACTGATGCCTAGGGATTTAATGGAATTAGAGGTGGAGAATGAGCAGTTAAGAGCTTTGATGTCATTGATCCAGAGTTTGATGGGAAGGGAATTGTTTTTTGGGAGAAAAGGATGATTTCAGTTTTTTTCGGGTTCAGTTTGAGATGGTTCTGATGGAACCAGGTTTGAATTCTAGTCAAGGTATCATTGAGGTGAAGAATGTCTTTGTGGGATTTGATCTTGTAGTATCATTGGGTGTCATCAGCATAGAGGTGGTAACTGATATTAGCTTGTTTGAGGATGAGGGTGAGTGGTTCCATGAACAGATTGAATAGGGTTGGGGAGAGGATGGATCCTTGAGGGACGCTGAGTGAGACAGGTTGAGGTTTAGAGAGGAAGTGGCTGAGCTTGATTTGCTGTGATCTATTTTGCAGGAATGAGGTGAACCATTTGAATACATTGCCTTCCAAGCCAAAACGATCTTTTAGAGTGTTGAGAAGGGTGGGGTGGTGGACAGTATCAAATGCAGCTGAATGGTCGAGGAGGATTAGTAATGAGGATTCCCCTTTGTCTAGTGAGCGATGAATGTCATCAGTAATGTTTAGCATAGCAGTTTCTGTACTGCATCCCTTTCTAAAGCCGGATTGGAAAACATCAAGGAGATTGAAGGAGACGATATGTTTCTCTAATTGCAATGGGACTCATTTTCAAGGGCTTTAGAGAGGAATGGAAGTTTAGAGATAGGGCGAAGGTTGTTAAGGTCATTAGGGTTGGCAGTGGTGTTTTTAAGAATGTGTGAGATTTGACCAAGTTGAAGAGAGGCGGGGACACAGCCAGTGGAAAGAGAGGAGTTGATGATATTGGTCCATATAGGGGCAATGATAAATTTGAGTTCTTGTACCAAATGGACGGGAAGAGGGTCTTTGGAATGGGTGGAATGTTTGAGTTTGGCAATGATATTAGTGATCATAGATTCTGATACTGGACTAAAGTCACTCCATGAGGCATTGTTTTTAGCTGGGGGGATTTTTTCCGGAATGGGGTCTGGTTGGGGGAGAGCAGGGAGGGTTTGAGAAGGATTGAGAGGTGTGGAAAAAGTGGACGAAGGTGAGTTAGGAGTGTTGGGGAGGGTGTGTTGGATGGGGGGAGGTTGGAGTGAGAGTGGGAGTGGGAGGGAAGAGAAGGATAGTTCGATCTTGTTGACTTTGTTAGTAAAGAAGCTGGCAATTTCTTCGCATCTTTCAATAGAGGCTCATATTTTTGGAGGGCCAGTGGAGGTTAGTTTTTTAACAATGTTAAAGAGTTCTCTTGGGCGGTTTCTAGCCTGATCAAGCTGTGACCGGAGAAAGGAGACTTTTTCGTTGAAGATATGTTTTTTGTACTGGGCTCTAGCAGTTTTAAGGAGAGCCAGATTATCAACGGTTTGATGATTCCTCCAAACCCGTTCAGAATGTCTAAGGGTCAGTCTTTCATTATTAAGTTCGGAATTGAACCAAGACTTAGGAGGGTTGCTTTTTTGTTGTTTGCATTTGATTGGAGCGATTTGGTTGAGGGCTTCAAGAATAGAATTATTATAATGGTTATTTAGATCGGTGGTGCTGTCAGAGAGCGGGAGGAGAAGTAAGCGGGTCTTAATTGTGGATTCCAATTCGCCAGGAGGAATAAGGTAAAGGTTGCGTGTGGGTTTCTTAGGTAAAATGCTGAAGGGGGGGGCGAGTGATGGATCTATTCATGGTAAAGAGGACAAGGTAGTGATCAGACCAGTCTACCGGAAGTATATTAGAGAGGGAGGCCAGATTGTTACTAGTCATAATAGCATCGAGGGTGGCACCTTTGTTATGTGTGGGAGAATGGCAGAGTTGGGTCATATTGGTGACGTCCATGGTATCATTAAATAAGATGACAGCAGGATCGTCACTCTTATTCCAAAGGATGTTGTAGTCACCGAAGAAGAGATTTTTAGAGTGTGAGAGCGAGGCTTGTATAATAAGATCAGTCATCTCTTCCGTAAAGTGGATGTTATTTCCAGGGGTTGGTAGATAGTGTGCAACCGGGTGGTGGGGGAGTCAGGCATAATGAGATCAGTGCAAAGGTATTCAAAGGATGAAGGGTCTTGTAGATGGACAAGTGAGATGTTAAGTTCAACTTTAAAAATGAGGGCGAGTCCTCCTCCAGTTTGTTCGATTCTATCTTTCTTAATGATAGAGTAACCAGGGGAAATAAGCAAGTTGAGGATGGGAGTAGAGTGGGCGGTGAGCCAGGTTTCAGTTAGAAATGCGATGTCGATGTTTTCACTGAGAATGGTTTCCGCAATCTCAGTAGCATGGCAGGAGGTGGATAGGCAATTAATCAGCATGCAATAGAGGGGAGTGGGGTCGGGTGATTGGGAGGGGGGACAAGGGGGGGCTAGGTCTAAGTTGTTGGGGTGGTCGAGGGGAGGTCGGAGGAAGGGGGAGTCTGCTTGTTCCTAAGAAAACTGGGATAGTAGATTGATGAGTAGGGGGGATAGTGGACGAGGGTGGTGAGGGATGAATAGGTAGCTTTTTGGAAATGTTAACTTCCGAGGTTATTGGGCGAGTACCAAGTTGTAGCGGTGTGGGCATGTTGGCATTGTAGGGAGGGACGGTAAAGGAAGGTTGAGCGGGTAAGGAACTGGTTGTGTAGCTCTTAGAAGGGGGAGGAGTGTTGCTGTTGGTAATAATGTTTGGTGGGCAGTATGTGGATGGGTTGAGGAGAATGTCATTGTGCGAGGAGATGGTTTTAGTAAGGAGTGAGATATCGCTTCTGAGTGCGGAGAGTTCTAAGACGAGGGACGCAAGGACAAGTTCAATGTTAGGGGATGCCAATGTGTGGGTTGATGAGTGTGGTGGATCCGTATTTATTGGGAGGTTGGTCATGTTAGGGTTGTATGGGGGGATAAAGTGTGGAGGATGAGGGTGAAAACCTGCAGGGGGAGGGGAGTGGGGTCATAATGTTGGGGAGGATCATTTTTGTAGAGCGGTAGTGAACAAGAGGAGATTGAAGGAAAGGTATTCTTTTCGGGCTGACAGTTCGGTGAAAGTGGCATAGAGGAAATAGGAGGTGGCGTACCTGTTGGATTGTGAATTGTTGAAGATAGCAGGGAGGTGTGAGAGGGTGATTGTGGGGGCTGCTAAGGGGGTGTGGGGAAGTGAGCCAGAGGGAGAGGTGGTATGGGAGTCCATAGGGAAGGAGGAGCATAAAAGAGAGTGTGTGGTTGGAAAGGGGGGATACCAGGGGGTAAGTGGCAGAGGGAGAAGTGATATGGGAGTCTGGGGGGGAGGTGCATAGAAGAGAGTGTATTAATGGAACACGGGGGTATGAGGAGGTAAGAGGCATAGGGAGAAGTGGTAAGGGAGTCGAGGGGAGGGAGGAATGTGGAAGAGAGTGTGTTGTTGGAATTGGGGGAGACCGGGGGGTAAGAGGAGGATGCTGGAGGTGTCTTTGAGAGGGTGTATGGTGTGGTGCATGGGGGGGATGTTGAAGAGGAGGTCAAAAGGAGAGGCGCGTGTAGCAGAGCATAGTGAATTAGGTGTTGGTAAGGGAGCAAGAGTAGACGTGTGGGTAACAGGGGGATTAATTGATGTGGAGGACTCAAGGGGGGAAGGGGGAGTCGTTGGTGGAGGTGAGTGGAAGGGGGGCATGTACACTGGAAGACTGGGAGACAAGGGAGTCATAGCATGATATAATGTTGAGAGCGAGGGAGGTAAGTAGAGATTGAGAATAGTCACTATGATTGGGGTGGGGAGGAGGGGGCGATAGTGAGAGGGGATAAAATGGAGTGGGGGTGTGGGGAATCCATACTAGTACTAGTGATGTAAGTGGGGGAGGTCAGTTGTGGTTGGGAAATGGAAACGGTGTTGGGAGTAGGAGAAGGAGAGGGAAAATCAGGAATAGGCAAAAGGGGGGAGGGAGAAATGAAGGGTGATGAAGGCAGTGAAAGTTGGGGTAGATCAGAAAGATGAGGCAAGGGGGTCGGGGATGAGATGGGGGTGATGAGTCTAGGGGTAGATGTGAAACCAGTCCTTTCTTAGTGTCTATATCACAGCTAGGTAGGAGGAGCACATTGTCAAATAAGTAGAGAGCGTCAAAATGGAGGCCAAATAAAAGTTGTTATTGACCGAGAGTAAACAATATGGGCTCAACAAGTTAGTCCCTTTTTAATGTTTATATCAAATAAATGCAGTTAAGGAAATGTTAAAACACCTAGAGTCTAGGGGAGGTAAGCAAAGTTATAGGGCAAGGACTATAAGGTCATGTGTATCAATAAATGAGTCCGGGGCGATTGGCATGGGAAAAGACAGACCCATTGACTTTAGGGTCGGCTGGCATGCCCAGGAAGGAGAGGTGGCCAAGGCGGTAGAAGATTCAGTTAACGGTTTCTCGAGGACTTGGGTGAGGGGGCGGGCCAGGTCTACGGAGCCCCAGCGGCCTCCGTAATAGTGCGGCAAACAGGGGGATAAAGAACCCCAAGGGACATAAAGTCGAGCCGCCGTCGCAGAGCCCTGTGGGCAGGCGGCCGACAGCAGAGCCCCTACAAAGCCCAGGAGACGAGCGAGAAATGTGGGTTGGAGCCGCAACCCATGAGCCGTGTGGACAGGTGACAAACAGCAGAGCCCCCACAGAGCTCGTGAAAACGATGAGGCCGCTCAGGATACCGGCCAAGCCGGAGCGAAGCCACAGCTGCCAACTCTAAGCACGAGGGCGGGCGGCGGACTGCAAGTGCCGGGCAGCGAAGGTGTCTCGGGAAGTCCGCAACCTCCCAGCCGTGTGGGCAGGCGGCAGACCGCAGCGTCCCACAGCGCCCAGGAAACAGCAAGGGGGAACCAGGACTCCGTCCCCTCGAGTGAGAGGGTTGAGCCGTAGCTGCTACCCCAGAGCCGTGAGGGCGGGCGGCTGATGGCAGTCAGCTGAAGAACTTCAGGAAGCGGACGTCAGCAGCAGCGTGAATTAGTCTAGTCTCTATTTCCCTGGAACAGCGACCAGAAAGCGGCGGATGGACCAGGGAATCCAGGCTCCGAGCGAAGCTCGAGGAGCTTGGTGGAATCACTCAAGGGAGAATCATCAGGACAACGGGCGCCGACATCCAGGCAGAGGCGGAGGACGGACCAGAAAATCCAGGCTCCGAGGAAAGTTCGAGGAGCTGGACGGGGTCCTTCAGGAGAGGAGCAGCAGGGGCAATACGATTGTGTCTTCCCAGAGCGGTGCAGTCCAAGCCCAAATGATCCAGCTCCAAAGAGGCGCCAAGGACAGAAGACAGCAGTAGGCGATCGCATGCACAGAGGCAGCGGCAGCCTTGAGGGGGTCCCGGCAGGGCACTCGGTTAGCTGGTTGGGGGTCGAGAAAAGACCGGCCAAGCAGCTCCGTCGTCTGGATGCTTCAAACTCGGTGAGTAGTGATTTTCATATCTTCTGTAGATAGAGGATGTCTTCTGATTTAGTAGGTGTATGAAGCGGAGAGCGTTTGTTTTTTGGTTTATACGGGGATTTTCACCAAAGAGGTGATCCCTAAACCAGGAGCTTTTCCTTCGGCTCCTCCTTTTATTTTACAGACGCAGCGCACAACGTTGCATCTTATTTTCCATGATACAAACTTGCAACACGTAAGTTACCAACCCGATTTTGAATATGCTTAACTTATCAAAATCCTCGTATATCAACTGGTTTTCATTCTCTCGCTTTAACTTTATAGACGCAGCACACGAGTTTTTGCTTCATGTTCTTCACCTTTAATAACAGTCCCGTGAGTGTTGAGATATACAATCCTACTACCGATTGTCCTTTGAACCGCATACGCTCACTAATTTTGAATGATACACTGTTTTTTCTGAAATGCACTGACTGATTTAATTGTTTCCAACCGACCCCTTAAAGAGATAGCCCATTCTAGTGCACGCCAGTCCATATTAAATCCAACATGAACACTAACAAACTTGCATGACAATCATTACTTGTAGTTACAACCACACGTATTTATGATCACTTTGAGTAAACCTTATAACCGACAACCTCGATTTCATAAACTAGCATGCTGGCACAAAAAACCCTCGCAATTGAGTATGTGTAAAATGTTTATGTTCTTTTAGAATTGTTGTTGCTATTGTAGATTTTCCCTGATGAAGGGTTGCTAAACCCGAAATGCATAGGAACAAAAAAATGGGATACAGTCACAAACAGAAGAATTGAACAATGATGGATAAGTGAAATTGTTGTATGTACTTTATTCGATACAAAAGTATCATAAAAGTATGTACATTTCAAATTCACAATTTAAAAAAACCATTATTCCATACAACTGGTCATATAAAATTCATCAGCATTTCTAATACGAATATCTTTACAATAAGAACAATACATTTAAATAGGCTAAGAACAGATAAAAACAATGCATCATAGAGCTAGCCTGTGCAAAGCCTCGCTCATAATTTCCTCGCTAAAAGCTTCAAGCGTGTAAGCCATGCACATCCCAAGTATTTTGCAACCCCACAGTAAAGGAGGTAGTATCAGTTCCTAAAATTCGTAAAACTACCCAATAGTTCCTTGAGCCCAGCATTATACAAATAGGTTTTAGCCATTTGCTTCTCGCACATCTATAAGCTGGGCATGCGAAAAGGAAATGTGCAATGGACTCCGTAGTGGCTGTACAGCCAGGACATGAAGCTGCTGCAGCTGTTGGATCACGCCTCGTCCAGCCTGCAATTAGATCATTAAGTGGGAGGGTTCCAATTCTCAGTTTCATATACAGCGACCTGTCCCTAGGTGTTTGGATGAAGTCTAAATAGGGTTCCAGTTTCTGGACAGGCTTATGTTCCAGAAACCACTCAGTAAGAGACCCCTTTTCGGGCTCCTCACCAGCTCCGACTCCACCCATTTACAGTATGCTTTCTTTATATCTTGTTTGGGTGGCGGAATCTGGCTAGCCCATGCCTCCCCAAACCCTATATGCGACACAAGCCGCCTGAGATTGGAAATCCATTTGATCTTGTGGCCTGTATCCGCTTTAATGAGTTCGCTAAGAGCAGCAGCATAATTAGATAATTCGGGAGTCGTTCTTATACGAGCCCAAAATAATAAGGGACCAAGGCGTACAATGTCCTTGATGGAGCGTTTACCCTGATCTTGATAAAGGGGTTTCAGTGGGGTAGAGGGTGGAAGAAAAACCAAACTTCTAAAAAACTTATTTTCCGATCTTACTAGGTCGGCAGAGTTCTCGAATCCCCATAATGCGGACCCATATAGGGCCGAGGATAACGCTTTCCCATCATAAACCACAAGGGCCGGGGCTACTGGTTTACTTATAGAGAGCGGTTGTTCTCTTAGAATTGCCCCGGACACCCGCTTATGGTTTAAAAGCATTTTGGCCATATGGGTACTCCACTTCATTGAGTTGGTGACCCGAATTCCCAAGTAGTCAAAGGACTCGACTAGTTCTAGTAGGGTGCCATTAAGGAAAATGTTGTTTCTGAACCGCTTCGACGGGGATAGTGTCATTAACTTAGTTTTGATTGTATTGATGGATAATCCCCGTACATCACAGAACTGACTAAATCTATCTAATAGTTTTTGCAGGCCGCTTGGGCTTTTCGATATCAGGAGGGTGTCATCGGCATAGAGGAGTGTAGGGGTTTTCTCTCCAGCCAGGGTAGGGGCATCGGCTGGATCCTCTCTTAGATGGTCCACCACCCCATTCACAAAGAGAGAAAAGAGAGTCAGAGCCAATATGCAGCCCTGGCGTACCCCCCTATTCACCTCTATCCTCTCTGTTAGCTGTTCCTGTGCGCCCCACCTGATTCTAGCGTAGTTTCCCCCATGAAGTCGTTTGATAAAATTAAGAATCAAAGGGGGAATGCCCAATTCATGAAGCACCTGCCAGAGCTTTTTGCGTGGGACTAGGTCGAAGGCGGTCTTCAGGTCAATAAAAGCCAGATATAGACTGCCTTTCCCTATGACAACAGTTTTCCAATGGATCATAAAAAACCTGAACACCTGATCCATCGTGCCCACCCGCTGCCTAAAACCTGCCTGGAAGTGCGAGAGGATATTCCCATCCTCCATCCAGGACCTCATCCTCGTAAGGAGCACAATGTCAACCACCTTCTGAATCACGTTGATCAGACTGATCGGCCTGTAGTTGGCAGGGTCCTCCCTGTCTCCCTTTTTATATATTGTTACCACTTCAGCTCCCCTCCAGGATTCGGGAACCACATGACCTCTAGCGATAAGATTCATTAGAAGCAAAATAAAGTGCCCCCATGGCTTTGGGTCATACAGGAGAAGATCTCCGGGTAGGCCGTCTGGACCCGTCGCCTTTCCTAGAGCTATACTCTCTATTGCCCTTACTACCTCCTGTATATCAAAACATTCTGATGGTGTAAAAGCCCCTGGTGTGAATAAATGAATCTCGCTCTGAGGGAGCAGCGTGTCTACATTACCGCAATACAAATGATAAAAGTGGTCATGCCACTGTTGCCCCGTGATGTGATTAGGGATTAGGTCAGATCCCTTTCGGGACCCTTTGTTAATTAACTCCCAAAACAGGGCAGAGTCTTTCTGATGCGAGGCAGATTTAAGGTCCTGCCAATGGGACTCTTCCCAATTACGCTTGGCTGCCTCTTGCACCCTGACATAATCTTTCCTTGCCACTCTTAAAGTTGCGGGATCTTTCTCCCTTAAGGCAAGAGACAGCACCTGCCTCTTTTCCCTACATGCAGCTGAATACCAGGGATTAGTGGGTCTAGATGGACATCCTCTCGCTACACTGCTTTCTCTAATGGTAAAAAACTTACCCAGCCTTTCTATTGTGTTTCGATAAAAGTTAGAGAAAGGAAAAGCAGGAGTTTTTGCAGGGTTACCATTGATCAATTCAAGCTCCCCAATCTTCTCATCAATAAGCTCTCTTATGCTAAGCAATTTGTCATCTTGATGTAGGACCTTATGCCATTTAAGGCGTCGGTTAAAATTAGAGGGCACAATCTCTTTTGTCGTCATTCTAGGACCATCAACTGGATTAGAAGCGATGGGTCCTCATTTGTTGTTAATTTTCATGCATAAGGGATTATGGTCGCTATCCAAGGTGTGTCTGACTTCCATGTCTACAAGATCCCCCCCATAGACGGACATCTAACAAGATATAATCTATCCGTGACGGGGAACTAATCCTATTAAAGGTATTATCCCCGCACAGATCAGAACGCGTTCTACCATTTACTGCTCTTAAGTTGTATTCAAGAGTTAGGGCATTAATTTGGATAGCCCTTTGTGACCATTTCTTGATGGGGGCTATATTGAGAATTGGTATAGCCCATTTATTGTCTTCCTCATTTGCACCCAGAAGATCCTCCCTGCTCAGTGGTTCGTATGTGCAGTTAAGATCCCCTGCTACAATAATATTGGAAAGAGGCGACAGGCATGATCATTCATGCTCCAGTACTGACAGGGTTGGTGACGTTTGAGCCCCGGGAGACCCTCTCGCATATTCATTAAACAGTGCCACATTTGTGCCATTGTTTGGCCCTTTAATCGTCAAATGTAGAACATCGTGTGAAAGAAAATTATGTGTGATGATGGACCAATTCAAAGAGATGTTAGTCCATATATGTAAGCCCCCCGAGGGGCGCCCTTTCCCTGAACTTAGAGCTGGGACAAAGTATGTGGTGTACCCTGACTTGTACAGAGGGGCCATACTCCAAGTTTCCTGAAACAAACAGACATTGTGTTTCCCTATAAACTCATTCCACTCCGGAAGAGACCATTTTTTCTGCAGACCTGCTATATTCCAGGAGAGAAAATGGATCACCCTTGTACTCCGCCCATCATCACCAACATTGCTACCTTCAGCACACCTCACCAGATCATCATTACAACCAACCCCCTCTATTCTTTTCACGTTTAAACTAGTTGAGTAAGGAGCGGTTTCGCAGTGGTTGACTCCTAATGAGTCGCTGGGCAAATCTTGTTGTGGATCCGCCTCTAGTCAGTCTACAAGATTGAGTCCGGACTCTTTCCCCATCCTCCCTTGAACTTCCTGCTCAACCTGGCTAACTGGGGACTAAAGAGGGGAGCGTCTAATCTGGATCATAGAGTGCTCAGGGGGAGAAGTACGAAACTCTAAGGCCAATAGATTCTCAGCTAGTTCTGCATTTATTAGCTGCAGCTCAATACAGTCAGTCTGGGAGTTGACCAACGTAATCCTCCTTACTTCCAACATATCTTCCCGTATAATTGACCTACATCCCCTCACATGGCATAGCCAATGAATGGCTTTGTTAAGTAGAGATTAGCTACTCTCATAACCATGGCTATGTATGTATTTGGGGACTCTGGTCATATAAACAATTGGAAGGTTGCTCCTTACGTGGGTAGTACTTCTTTGTATATTTGGTCCAGCCAGAGTATTCTACTCCTCAATATAGGGGGGTGAATGCTGAAGTCTTGCTGTACTTGGATATTTCCCAGGGATTCCTGGCGCTTTGGCAGTCTCAGCATAGGATCTGATAGTTCTAGATGCTGTGGCCATATTGGTGGAACCATGGGCTTGTTCACCTGGGAGGGAACTGGGCCTATCCTTCACCCCTGCAGCAACTCCTAACAATGCTCTAGCTACTAAAGTTGTAGGGATAGACGATGGAAGTGGCACGGGTATAGAGAGGGGCTGGTCGACTCTAAGTGTTAACACTACAAGCATTTCCTTTAAGGATGCCACCTCTCTTTGGAGTGTTTCGACTGCGACAAACCCTCATTAATAACACCACAATTACATCCAGTTTTTAATTTACCCATAGTAGCTGAAGTGATATGTTCGCTATGTGGAACAGGTAGCGTACCCTCAGTGATGTGTGCAAACCTGTTAGTGCAGAGAAGTGGTTTGTCAGTTACACCATTTTGTGATGCCCTTTGGATAGCGGAGCCCATGCTTATATTTGAAAGGCCATCAGGAGGATTTACGATTGAATCCTCAAACCAGTGGAGCGTGGACTGTGACTATTTATTTATTTGGAAATTTTATATAGCGCAACAGATGCTTCATCGAAGAGTAGGGAGTTATAGGGAGCTATAGGGAGCTTTTGAACTTGTTTGTTAAAAATTGGCGGGATTACTCTCCTTTTACACTGTGCTAGAGCCTCATCAAGGGGATTAGCCAAATTAGTAGTGATGTTAACTCCCAAAACTTCTTCACATTCGTTAACAATTGCTTCAATTCTCGTAAGAACCCAGTTACTTCCCGCATGTAATGCCTTTTTAGCCTTTTTCCCTTTCTTATTTGTGTTCGTAGCTAAACCCCAACCCTCCATTGACTTCCTTTACCCCATTTTGAGAATGGTTTACACCGAAGATCAGGCAGTCAAGTTTAAATTTAGAGTTCAACTTCTTTTTGCACAGCCACCTTTTAAAAAAAGTTCCCAATGTGCATCCCACCTAATCCGGCTAGGTGTTATGAACAGTACCTTAAGTCAATATGGTCCAAGGCCCAGACGAAAGGGGAGGGGCCCTGCCCTGCCTCTTCCTAGCGAGGACGGGCTAGGACGGGCCCGCCCTTGGCCCGGGTTTCACGCGTCCCGGGAGGTGCGAACTGCAAAAATACTGCCGGTGGTGAGGGAGGGGCTGTGTCTCGCTCTTCCTGCCCTGCTGGTCCCTGGTGCTTGTAGTCAGCCCTGCTGCCGGTCTGGTCCGCGATGAAATAAACTTGTGCACAACAAAAAAAATATGGAATTAATTTTTGAAAAATCTGCATGAACTTTATTAAAATTATAAAACTGGAACTTTGTTCACATGACCAGGATTGTGCCCAGGGGGACATGCTCACAGGAGTGAGGTGCAGCCTTTTGATTCTTACGAAGCGTATTTGACCCTTATACGTTACCCCAGATAGCACATCCCTACAAGATCACCCTTCAGACACCCTCACAGAAACACAGGCTGTAGCGCGTACCACCACACCTTATCAGATTGCAATTCTAACACAAAGATAGTAAGTAGCCTGATGGCAGTCGCCTTTCAACAAATAACCAAAAACTGGAAAGATTTTACCAAATTATCTTATCAAGCATGGAGGTACGCTGTCTGTTACAACCATAGATTAGATACAACTTTTGTATATCCTATTCACATGGCAGCGAAACGCTTGAATTTTTGGTTACCTATCACATTGTTCATTGATGCTAGTGGTAGACATTCCTTCTCCCTGACTCCTATACAACAAGAAGTTTCTAAACCTCCATGACTTTCCTTCAGTTGAAATTTAATGAACATGGTCATTTCGAATTCTGTATTATGATCTCTGTATGAATTGTAATCTTTTGTTTACACTGATCAATTTGCATATCCCTGTCATTTTCTCTTTTAAGCTATGCTAAAATGATCTATACATCCAACTTGTTTGTTCATCAGTTCATGTGCCTATTTATTGTTAGATTGTCCTTTGTATTGTGACTTTTAATTTCCTCAATAAACTTATTTTCGAACTTTGAAAAGTGCATTAATGTAACCTGATATTTATCCAAGTTAGTGCATTATTTTAGACAGCTAAGCAACAGAAAGGGGCAAACCCTTCTCTCTTTTTCTGATTCATAATCTCTGAAAATCAAGCTCTAATTCCGAGATACATCAGGTAAATTGAATCTCTGTAGATATAACAGGCCCATAAAAACAAGCACAGTACGCCAGTGCAACTGTTCATGATTGGCCCCAGATGTGTAATGTCAGACAGCTATGTGCTTAATTTTAGCCCTTGGTTGCAGGTGGGGCCCCTCAGCACTCCTTTTTTGGGACCGGGACATATTTTTTATCAGACTTTGAAGTAGAACAAAAGAGAGAAAGGCAAAAAAGAGGAAAATGAGGATCAAAAGGACAGAAAAACAAAGACTCAGGGAGAAAAGGATGAAGAAGAATCTGCAAATATGAGAAAAAGAGGGCGTAAGGTGTATGGTGGTGAATAAGAGGCACAGGGTGGAATCACGCTAGACTTCCATGGTATTTGGCAACCCACAATTGCGTACACGAGTCTGTGATCGCAATAACTCTGTTAATTCTTCGAACGTTTCTCCACCGGCAAGGATACACGATTAACAGAGTTATTGCGATTACGGACTCGTGTACGCAATTGTGGATTTGCTCTATGGCTTAATAACGTGAGGGATATACGGAGACGTGTTGTGGGGACTGATACTGAAGGGGGAGAAATACGAGTGGCGTGTTCGGGATTGTGAATCTTACCAAATTGAAACGTACTTATTATTGAGGAGGACGAGTTCTTATTGGATCACAGGAGATGGGATGTACTAGAAATGATGCTTGAGTCGGTTAATATAATGGGATAAACCAATAGGAATAAATGACTCTAATTTGTGGATGATTAATATTGGGTTTTGGAACTTCACGCAATGTGAGGAAACATTGTGGTGATGTACAGATAGCATATAAGCCCTGAAGAAGTCTATTGCTAAATTGAGCAAGACGAAACACGTGTTGGCAGTCTAATTATCTGATTTGGAGCTGTGTACTGAGTGGAACTTTAATAAATGATCTTGGAAGACAATATATATCTACTGTACCCATTGAATCTTGACATCATTACAGTGTATTGCAGAATTCGAGTGCTCGGAGGACAATTTCTTGTATTCACTGTTGATCCACGTATGTGGATTTACTTTGGGGTTGTGGTAACCAACCTCTGGACTTCCTGGAGCACCACTAATGCACTGTATATTGTTACTTTCCCCTTATTGCTGTGCGCCCTGAGTGCTTGACTGGTTACCAATATATTTCTAGTTTAAAATCCGCAAGTTGCAGCATCTACCAAGCCTTTTTTCCTAGCACATGTGTGCAATTTCACCTTCCCACAATATCAGTGGTGGGGTATTCGCCACAAAACCCACAATTTGATATGTGGAGGAACCAGGAGTTATTATTGCATATAAATCTGAACTAACCGTTTCAATCGTAATTGAGGCCAGAACGTCTTGTTTACACTAGAGCCAGCTTGTTCGGTGGCAAGCTAACGCAGTGGATTTTCTACCAGAAGTGCAACAAAATCCTCCACAAAGGTGGACAGACGTCCTGTCATTCTTAATGATCATTTTACTCTCAACATATATAAAGAGCTGCTTCACTGTAGTGAGGGCAGGGCTGGTTCTGGGGTGGGGCAATCAGGTGTCACTGCTCCAGGCGCTGACTTCAGAGGGCGATGTGTTGTCAAATGCACTGTGCATTTAAAAGCACCTGCTGCAGTGGCCTTCGCCTCCAGCAATTTTCAGGCAACAATAAAAATGGCAAGGGTTTTGTCTAGTAGAAGTTTTGACTCCTCATAAAGTAGCTCAGAAGGTTAATATGCCTGCTGCAAAGCACGTGTACCATGCAGATCACAAAGTGCATGTGATGTAGATAGTTCAGTGGCTTACTGCTTTAATCAGAAATATACTTTTGTTACTTGCAGTTTATAGGTTAAAATCATAATATAGAACAGTGAGCTACAAAGTGTGAACAAAGCTCTGTGTGGAAACTGTGTGGCAAAGATTAAAGTGTTATGATTTTTCCCCAGTCTTTCATTATCATGGCTGCATATTTATATTGATTACTATTCAAGATGGATATGCTTCGTTAACATTAATAAGTGCATTTACACATTGTTATTATTGATTATTGCCTGTATGCACAAAATGATGGTGTTTTAACATATGCTTTGTTGATCTTAAACCATGGGAAAAGCCAATAGGCCTGTTTTATATAAAGTGATAACCCCTATATTGTGATGTGTTATCTGGTATAGTTGTGTGTGGAGGGGGTACTGTGATTTCAGGGGTCATGACCTTTTATGGGTAAATCTTTATCACCCAATATCATCTTTGGTATCTTCAATCAGCCTAATGCATATATTTGTAAATGAACGCATTGTATTTAGTAGTGTCTGTGCAATAAACATACTTTTCTTTTTTCTAAAGAAAAAGCACTTACTGGACAATCCTGAATGCTATTATTTCTTTCCAGCAAATAGTGATTACTAGCCCACACCTCCTCCCCTGTGTAGGCCTTCGGCTGATCTACTTCGCTACTCTGAGAGAGTCAAGCACTACAATGGGGTAAATTAGTTCCCGTTAAGGAGAATGCACAACCATTCCATTGAGTAACCAGTGAGAGTTCATTTTCATATGTATGGTATTTTGTTATTTTTATGTTGTAACTCAATTCAGGTCTTGGTCAAGTCTTACCTGCATTCAGATCTTTTTTCAATTTCTGTTTTTCATCTTAAGCGTGTGGGATCCTATGCGCCCCTAACAGAGTTTTCCACACTGCAATGTGTACAAGGGGGTCTGAAAGTTCTATTGATTTTGAGCTGTGCTCCCTGCAGAGATGTCTTAATAAATGCGTACCTAACTACTCCATCTTCCTGGTCTGTAAATTGTGACTTCTATACACTGGGGACGATCTTCGAAGTGGCACCAACAATAGGCATGCACAAACAACAGTGACAGGCACACTCAAAGACCGTCAAGAAAAATGATTGTGCCACTTCACTTTTAATACATTCAGGCACTAGCCTAGTTGTAACCTAGAATACTCATTTGAAAAGTTTATTTTACCCAGACTCTGCACAGGAGCTATAAACACTCCTAAAGTATTTAGGAGGTATCTGTGTATCACTGTTTCTTTCATGCATTTAGTCACTGATCTGACTCTCACTAAGTTACAGAGAGATTTCATTAACACAGAAATTTCCACACTGCGTAGATGCCTTTTGCCTGGACCACAGCAGGCACAGTATTTCATTTTATATCTTCTATGTGGTTGATAAATCTGGAAATAGCGATGCAGAATGTAACTTTACCTCCCTCTTAAGTCATCCAGAGGAACCTCCTCTGCACTGAGGAAGCATTTAAAGCTTATATTAGAGGTCAATATCCAAGCAGGCGGGAATACGTAAAGACATACGAGCCCGCTGGAAAGTATTGAAGTGTGGAGTGGCCACTTAGAGGAATAGCAGACTGTGACGGGGTGGGTTCCCCGATAGGGGTACAATCCCCGGACATGGACTGGTGGTCAGCCACCCCGCTTTTACCTGCTTCCCTTCCCTTGTTTCAGCAGCCCGAACCCAGCCCGCGGGATGCGTGGGCGGTACGAGACCACGACCGCTGGTGGCAAGACGAGGAGCTGGAGGTGCCTGATCCCTTTAAGTGGGAGTATACAACGAACGAAGACACACCCTCAACAAGCGTCCCGACGTCAAAAGGAGAGAGAACCCAGGAAGTGGCGGACGGCGTTTTCCCGGAGGAGAAAGGAGTATACCACATCGGAGAAGAGAGGACGAACGACGAGGAGCGCGTAGAAGGAGCCCTGCAGACCAAAGGGAAGTCAGAGAAGCCAGGAGGCCACCGTTCCCACGAGTCGTCCCCGCCACGCTCCCACGGGAGGAGCGTGGCTCCAACAGGTACGGGGCAGAGTGGCGGGCTGGGTGGGACGTCGGCTCCAGCCTACCGAGTAACCTGTATAGTGTATAGAGTATAGCCCTGTGTATAGTACTCCTATCCACTCCGCTGTTCCTTGCACGAGCACTCCACACTACGGCTGTATATACTCACAGTGTGCACTAGGTTACCCTCACTCCCGGTCCTTACCTTCTCGAGTCCCCTAATCTTCCACTAAATCCGTCCTCTTTCTCCTTTTATTACGGTGACTGCATCCGGAGTCTACGGGACAAGCGGAAACCTGACGGAGAGCAAGCTGGAGTCCTTAAGAAAACCGGCCCTCGACCCTGCCGCCTTTGCCAGAGAGCGAATTACAAGCAGAAGGAGAAAGTCTTATATAAAAATAAAGCCTTCACTTAAAACCTTCTTCAAAGTCTCGGACTCTATCTCTTCCACTCAGTCCCCTCCTCCCTCTCCGACCCTATCGAACCCGGGACACAGACCAAGGAGGGAACCCTAGGATGCCTATCTGAGATTTAAAAAATCTGGTTCAAATTTATGAAATAGCAGGCAGAGAAGTAGCATACTTTGGCAGGCATGCTTTGGCTCAACAATGAGGGGAGTGCGAGAGTCTGGCGAAAATATTCTCCCAGCTGGTCTGCATGGACACAGCCAAAGAATGATCACACAGATCAGCAATGGGAATGGGTGTCTGGTTTCAGACAGTTGCAGCATACTGGTTGAATTAACAGCTCACTACACGATGCCATATGCCTCTCTTGGGCCATTGACTGATGTACATATTGAGAAGTACCCATAGGGCATTTCCACGGCATGAGTAAAGGATCATCATAGACATTTACTTTATGATGAGATCCCCCCACAGAGATTAAAGTTACCATTGCTAACCTGGCTGGCTCCAAAGCCCAAGGACCGGATGGCCTACATGCAGAATTTGCTAAAGCCTGTTGTGATATATTGGCCTCTGCCTGTTGGAACAACAAAACATTAAAATAGAAAATACTTCCAACGTCACTTAGGGAAGCAGTAAGTACAGTATCATCCAAGCCCGGTACAGAAAATGGGTGGTGCCAGATCTACAAGCTCCTTTGCCTGCTAGACACTCATAATAAAATACGAGCCAAGATCAGTGCTAGACGATTGGTGCTACTGATGGAAGGCATAGTTTTGCTGGCTCAAGCAGGTTTTGTCCCATGTAGGGCCACAACTGGCAACCTCTGCACTTTGTTTGCTGTACTACATCAGCTAAAGCCCGAGCTGGAGGCAGTGTTGGTCTTCTTAGATGCTAAGAAGCCTGTCCTAAAGTAGCTGTTCTTGATGACTGTTCCCCAATGCCGAGAGTGGGGGCAGCCATGCTGAGATTAATATGTCTGGATCACAGTGATCCCCTAGGCATAAATTAGAAAAAACAGGCTAATGATGTAGCCTCTTCCTATTTCCAGAGTGACCAAGCCAGATGGCCGCTTTCTCTACCACATTTTTTGATAGCCACTGGCCTGCTGGCTGATAAAAGGCCACATGCACAGAGGGCTGGTGTTTAGATTGGGCAAACTACTAGTATTGATGTACACAGACGGCATTCATTAAGCAGCCAGAACAAAACCACAGGTGGTGTATAGAAAGCGTAAAATACTGAGAGGCGAACATATATTGATATTGTGACACCATGGTCAGGGTCAGTAGCCGAATAATTGACAAACTGTCAGATAATGTAGATAGACGGATTAAACTCCTGCTCTATATGGTGAGAAGAATACTGATCTTTATAATTATAGTGCTCCCAAAGTTGTTGTATTTTTATTTCACTATCTCAGTGCTGCTGACTAGGGTTTTTCCATCCACTCTTTGTTCATTGCTCATTAGGCTGGGGAGGGGAGATAGCCAGCTCTACATATGTGTGACATTGTAAGAAATTGGGTTACTGGTTTAGGGGGTGAACCCTTCAAAGTAGCAAAGACAATTCTTCTCAGGATGAAGTCACAAGCAAACCCTAAATTAACCTGTGTTCAACCTACAGGTAGCTTGGCACAGAGCAGTCAGGTTTCATTCCGAGGCAATGTGTAGAGTATTTGTGCAACACTTCAAACAGTAGCACAGTGAAAACACACCGCAAAAGGATGCCACACTAGCTTGCGTCTATCTGGTCATGCGAGACCAGGAGAAAGTCGAAAGTCGCAAGTTCAGGCTGACCACAATGGACTACAAATTGGATACAGAGACCAGGTTTGTCCCACTGAAAATTTACATTCTCAGTCTAGCGCAGAGTCCCATTCATGGTTTATGGGGCTGTGAGGAGCAGGGAAGTGACGCAGATGTCACCAATGTAGGTCGAAGAGCAGGCCTGGCATCACGGATGGGCGTTGCTGTAGCCCGAAGATCCTGATGTGGGTGAGTCAGTTCTTTGTGATGGCAGCCCCAAAAGTGCCCGCTGCTGTAGCACAAAGGGTTGGGGGAACTTCGCATTGGCAGGCTGATCGAGTGACATGGTTTTGGTACCAACAGGCCCATTCACATTCGCAAAGAGCCCACAAACCTCAATTCAGCCTCTCTGAGGACACACCAAGGATACAGGACCTTAGGTGGACCACTTGGGGGTCTGGGGCTTGCTCCAGCTGGATTTGTGTACTGTATAAGGTGGTTGTGAGCCTGTGGCTCTGAATAGGAGGTCAGCAAAATAACCTTTTGAGTCACTCCGGGAGTTCTGGATTCAGGTGCAGGTCCAATCCCTCTAACTCATGCAGGAAGGCATCAGGGCAGCAATCCAGCAAGGCAGCAGTCCAGCAAAGCATTAGTCTAGCAGGGCAGCAGTCCAGCAAAGTGGCAGTTCTATTGACAGCAGAGCAGTCCTAATCCCTGGTAGAGTAGCCACAGGTCCAGAAGTGTACTGAAGAGTTTGTATCTGAGGTCCAGTATTTATACCCTGGCGTGCCTTTGAAGTGGGGGAGAAGTCATGAGGTTTTCCCTTTGCCCTCTCTGCCCTGGCTCCAGACTAACTACAGGGGATATGTAGCCCTCTGTGTGGAGGCAAGACACAGCCTATTCCTGTGTATATGGGGATGTGTCCAGCTCTTCTCTCCCATCCAGTGATGGCCCATCTAGGCACACCTAAGCTCTCTATTGTGTGTTGCTATCTAGGAGGAATATACAAAGCCCAACTGTCAGTTACACCCATTGATGTGACCCAGTGACAGGCTACAGGCACTAAATGGCTATGGAATGAAAATGCCAACTTTCTAAAAGAGGTATTTTCAAAATTGGAACTTCACCTTAAGTTAGGACGTTTCATTACAATTCCAAAGACACCAAACATGAACTGGCTATCTGCTCCCATTTGGAAATTACAGCTTATTAAATGTAATAAGGTAATTCAAATGTTATCCTATGGGAGAGGTAGACCTTGCTGTAGTGAAAAACTAATTTAAAGGTTTTTCTCTAGCAGGACATAAGAAACTTAAAGGTATATGTCCTGCTTTTTAAACACACTGCATGCTGCCCTGTGGGCTGTCCAGGGCCTACACTAGGGGTGACATATGTATTAACAAGCATTTGCAATGCAATAGGTCTCGCATTTGCAAAGTGTTAAGCTATTGGCGGTGTAAATGCCACTGCCTTTTATTTATCTGTTTTCAAAACCAACACATAGATAAAAGGTTTGTCATTTACACAATGCCAGTAGCTCTAACTCTCATAAATGCGAGACCTATTGTGTTGCAAATGCACCCACTAAATATATTTAATATTATTTAATATTTAATATATTTGTAGAGCGCAAGCCTGTCACCCAGAGGGCATCCTGGCGCTTTGATCAGAGAACCATGCACTAGGCTAGAACAGTCGCACAACCCTTACTTAGGAAAGAGGTGTGTCTTTAAGGCCTTTCTGAACGGGAGATAGTCCTTGTAACTCCTGAGAGTGAGCGGGAGGGAGTTCCATAACTTAGCCGCAGCCACCCTAAAGGAGCGGCCGCCCATCCTCACTCTTTGAAACCTAGGCACCACCAGAAGGTGAGCCGATGACGACCGCAAGAGCCGTGGGGCCGCATACCATGCGAACATTTTTTGCAGCGGGATAGGTCCCAGAAGGTGTACAGCTCTAAACACCAGACATGCCGCTTTAAACTGGACCCGTAGATCTACCGGGAGCCAGTGCAGATCTCGTAGCGCAAGAGTGGAGGAGCTAGACCTGGGTCGAGAAAGTGCCATTTTAGCGGCCATATTCTGCACCCTCTGAAGCTTCCCAATCAAGCTTTTTGGGGCCCCCAGGAGAAGTCCGTTGCAATAATCAAGCCGGCTTAATATAGTCCCACGGACTATTTCCGGCCTGGCCTGAGCAGGAAGAAGAGGCAAAACTCTTCGTAGCATACGAAGCAGCATCATACATGTTCCCGAGGTTTTGTTGACATGTAGGTCTAGTTGTAAATTAGGACCAAATGTAACCCCAAGATTACGTGCTGACTCCGATGCCAGCACTGGTTCAGAAAACGTGCTCGGCCAGAAATCCGCGGGTAGAGCCCGCGGGATACGGTCAGTAGAGCAGAGGAGCACCTCCGTCTTCGAGCTATTGAATTGCAAAGAGTTGGCTCGTAGCCAGTCCGCTGTAGCTGCCATACAGCGATGGAAGGTGCTCAGCGAGACCGCATTATTCCCCTCCAAGGAAAACACCAGCTGCGTGTCATCGGCATAATTAAATGCCGAGACCCCAAAAGATTTTATTAGCTGGACTAAAGGGCGGAGGTACAGGTTGAACAATATCGGGCTGATGGCCGAGCCCTGTGGGACCCCCTGTCCTATTTTCCTTGGCTCCGAGCTGAAAGGCGGAAGTGAAACCAGCTGTTGCCTGCCCTCAAGGTACGAAATCAGCCAGTCTCTAGCCCCCCCACTGATCCCGCACTCCTCCAACCTCCGGACCAGGGTCCGATGGCAGACCGTGTCGAACGCGGCCGACATGTCGAGCAGCACCAGAAAGGCTGCCCGACCACTGTCGACACGCGAACGCAGATTGTCCAGCACGGTCACCAGTGCGGTCTCCGTCCCATGTCCAGGTCGGAAGCCGAACTGGGCCTCGTCGAACCACCCGATGGTTTCCAGGAAGCCGGAGAGAGAGCGAGTTACCCACTTTTCCAAGATCTTGATCGGAAAGGGAAGCAGGGAGATCGGCCTATAGTTGGAAAGACAGGCCGGATCCAAAGTTGGCTTTTTTAGCAGACGCGACACCACTGCTAACTTCCAGCTATCTGGGACCGACGCCGACTCCAAGGATTGGAGGCAGATCGAAAACAGAGGCGGAAACAGTTCTTCATGAAAAGCCTTCCAAAACTTGGGGGGCAGCGGATCAAGCGGAGACCCCGATGACACCGAGTACGCAGTCTTACAGAATTCTTCAAAGGAAGGGAGGGGGAAAGAATTCAGCCGTGGTAGCCTGGGGGAGACGGTCGGGGCACCCGACCCGAGGGTCATGATAGCCATCTGGGGTCGACTGGGTGAGCTGCCCGGAGCTCCCAAATCAAAAACACCAGTGCTCGTCTGGGGTCGACTGGGCTGCTCCCCCGGAGCTCCCACACCACCCGGCTGGGGTCGACTGGGTGAGCTGCCCGGAGCTCCCAGATCAGTGACACCAGTGCGCGTCTGGGGTCGACTGGGCTGCTCCCCCGGAGCTCCCACACCAAAAAACAACCAACACTCCATCTTAACAACTTTTTGGTTGATCGCCTACCTCTACACACCTAAGGCACAGGGCCAATATTTCTGGCACCCTACATATGGCAACTAAAAGGCACCTCAGGTGGAACTCTGTAAGAAACCAAAGTAACTGCTTTTTTTGAAAATGTCAAGGCTATCAATTTATCGAAACCCCACAGAACTTTACATGAATTCATAAGTCCACACAAGGTAATTATGTAGTCTCGGTCCTTACACCGCCTCCACATAAAAGCTTGTTTCCATTGCAATAATGCACTGTACATTTGTATTTGAGAGAAAATGTCAGCTGACAGTGAATCAAAGAAGCTGTCTGATACAATAAGGTTAAAAGACGGATCTTGACGCTTAGGTGAGAACACCAACCCATGAAGACATTTCCAATGCGAAGATTAAAACTAGCTTGTCTAATACCTTACCCATGGTTTGCAGTTCCCTTTCTTGGCGCAAAGTTTTAATCAGAAGTCACAACTTCCAAAGATAATTGAGAATTCTATTACAAAACAAATATCGAAGAAATAGAGCGCTTTCCGATGATTTTCCCCAAATTCTCTGTAAGAGCATAAAGCTTTCAAGATTGAATCTAAAATGCTTTTGTCATGAGGATGAAGACAATGCGGAGGAAAGGGCTGAGCACCCAGCCTCCTCGCAGATCCAGCCAACACCAGCACTTGCACAGATGCTTTAAATGTGAAAGAGCCGGGCTGGCTGGATCTCCAACCAACTCAGGGCTTGAAAATGTTCAGCATCTCTGTGTTGCAAAACTGCAGACTGATGAACAGGGCTGTTATGGAGTCGGGTCCAACATTATCTAGCTCTGCATAAGCAGGCCTATGTCCAAAACCAAGATTGTCTGAGCCCCGAAAAAAAGAGAGGCTTAAAATGTTTAAAGAATTCAAAGTGATGTTTAGAAAACCCGAATATAACTAATGCTAAGCCCACACCCTTGTAGGCTGTTACAGAGAAGATTTAATGCCATAACAGAAGCAGCTCAAACGCATGTTACTGAGAGCAGTGCTATGTGTGGGGTTCTGATGAGACATAATTGGAGTATCCTTGGTGTGTAGAGAGGGGTGGTGCAGCCAGATGTGGACACGGCTGAATGACACACTCTGTGGTTAATGTTTACATACTGAATGCTATTTGTGCATATTTAATCATTAGTCTTTACAGTTACAATATAGAATCATTGGTTGTCGGTTAAGCCTGCAGATTAAATTCACAAATGCGTAAAATCCACAAGAGGGACAGGCTTCCTGAGGGCTTCATTTTAGGGTAGTGCTAGGTAAGGGGTGCTGCCCACAGATGGGCACAGGAGAGCCTTCTGGAACTGGTACGACCATCAACAAGTTTGCAACACCAGAGGTATTCACAGACATTCCCTGTGGCATTTTTAAGCTTGTTTGCTCACTAACATTCGCTCCTAAAATGGGTTGGTAGGAAATGATGGGAGCGTTCTCTAACACCCCCATGATTGCTGGGGATGAACGGAAAGGATATCTCCGCATGGAAGAAACAATATCTTACATAGAGAAAAAAATGTTCATTTATGCAATACTTACCCTGGAGACTGCCCTCACGTAAATAGAGAGGGGGATACATGTGAGATATGCAGGGCTGTTCGTCAGAAACACACGCTGACACAGAGCACACTGCGTGGTTGCTGGTGGAACACAACAGCTGTATCACAACATCCTGAGGTCATGGATGGACATTAGAAGATGACTATGAACATTAAAAGGCCATTTGGTGGCTGGGGTGCACACTGTGAGTACCAGTGCAACAGGATGTGAACAGACGTGGCTCACACAAACAACTCTTTCTCTGTAGGCACCTAGTTAGTTTCCCGCTGCTCAAGGGTGCCGCTTGCCAGATTGGACGACTCCAGTAAAATGACACCAGGCTAAGTGCATCTGTGAGCCGAGCCTTTGCTAGCGAAGCTCGTCCCCTCTTAATAATACATTATCCTTTCAAGAAAGCGGGTTTGGGCTCAGAGTTATTTTTATTGCAAAACGTGAATACTTTCCACATAACTATAAACACGCGCAAGATTGTCGAAGAGGAGATGCAAATGAGAAGGCACCGACAAAGGGAGGGAGGGGAGGGCAAAGAAAGCACGGACAACGAGAGGGAGGGCAGGGCAAAGAAGGCATGGACAACGGGCAGGGCAAAGGGCGGGGCAAAGAAGGCACGGATAACGGGAGGGAGGGCAGGGCAAAGAAGACATGGACAATGGGAGGAGGGCGGGGCAAATTAGGGACTGACAACAAGAGGGAGGGCGGGGCAAAGAAGACACGAACAACGGGAAACCAAAAGCAAACAAGTACCATGTGAGGGAGCAGAGAAACCAAACCGGAGAAGCAGGAAGAGAAAATGAGCCTGAGCACTGTAACAGCAGCAAAAAAACATAGAACAGGCTTGCAGAAAAACAGAAGCAGGCTGCAAACCGGTATCCATTAGCAGCTCCTTTCTCAGCTCCTCCCCTTCACCGAAAGCTCTCTCACAGCCCCACTCCATCTCGGAGAGCAGCTTTGAGAGTGTGATTCAGCGCTCACCAGCTTTTTCAAAACAAGGAATTGATTCTACTTCAAAGTATGACACAACCAAAGTGTGGTACATTAACAATGATGCGTAGTCCAGGTGTAGTAGTAGATCCTTCTTTATTAATAGGTAGATAGGTGGCAGGTTACAAGGTAAGAAGATATGAGGAGAAAACCCCACCAAGAGAGAGCTACCAGCTCCTCAGCCTGAGATGACCAACTGACAATCTCACCACAGTGAGGCATTCAAACATTCCATGATGTCACAGGACATTCTGATAAAGTGGTAGAGAGGGAAAAGATATATAAACCATTTACCACACATCCTCTTCCGTTAGTGAACAACAGCAAGTAAGAAGTTAAATCGGAGCAGAAGGATTCAGAGGAGACTGTAGACACAAGAGCTAGTCAAGGAGACAATTTGAGAGGCAGGAAACTCAAGCGTGAAAGCAGAAACAAAGGAAAATTAAAAGAGGCATGTAGAAAGATATTCATAAGATGCACAAATGGTCATGGTTGGACAAAACACAAGAATGCAAATTACATAACATGCCCATCCACCCTCCTTAATAAAACAAGGTAGCGATCCTGATAAACTAAGTAGGGTGTAACAACCAAGAGACAAAATTGTGCAGATGGAAGTATGCACAAAAAGATGAATTAGCAACCTACACAAAAAAAAGGAGATGCTTTGCAATATAGATTAATGCATGACGTGTGTTATAAAGTTAGCACACTAGTAGCTGGGAGTGGGAGGAGCTAGGGGGCGAGAGGAAGAGGAGGAGTGAACACAGGAAAGGGTCAGTTAGAGCAGGGACAAGGTAGGAGTGAGATGTAGAGAATAAAGCTCCTGTGAACCCCATAATAATTGTTGTGTTTATTGTAGCTGGATGCTACAACTGGCGACGAGGGGTGGGATTGAGCAAACCCCACTGTGCAGAGCCTCGAACGCCTTGTCCCTAGCAGCTGTCGCGCTGCAAACGCACTGCACACTGGAAGCGTGTGTCCCGAGTGCAAGCCTAAAAGAAAGCAGGAATCGGGAGCCCACTCCGACCCTGTGGAGTGCCCCAGAGGTGTGGACGACGCCCACGACGTGCCGCCAGTAAGCGCTGCTGCGAGCGCTGAGATCTGTGTCCAAGCGAGATTGGACGTCGGAAAACCTCACGCCCGATGCGTGAGGTTTAGGAGGCCATCGGCGGAAGAACGCGGGAACTGCGGAGGCAAGTCGGGAGCCCACCCCGATCTCACCTGATGTCCATGGTGTTGGTGGAGAAGTGAATCCTGGCGTGGACTGCCCCAAAAGCCGACCGCCGGTGAGTGCTGAGTGCCCCCGAGTGAATGAGCCTGGAGAGCCAGCCTCGTGTGTGCCTGCAAGGACGGCGGCCATCTTGAAGTCAGGCGCTGGAGTGAAGATAGTAAGGACAACCCTGTACAAGGCAACGGCGGCCATTTTGAAGTCAGGCGCTGGAGAAAATAAGCATTGGCAAAGTAAACAAGCATTGGCGACTACGAGAAACAAGCATTGGCAAAATAAACAAGCATTGGCGACTGAAAGAAACAAGCATTGGTAAAGCAAACAAGCATTGGCGACTACAAGAAAACAAGCATTGGCAAAATAAACAAGCATTGGCAACTGAAAGAAACAAGCGGTGGCATAGCAAATAAGCACTGGCAAAGACAAGTGAGATCGTTGCAGAATGTCCGAAGAAGATGCTCAACCTCCACCCAGTGGATCACTGTTGCGAGCACCCGCTCCTATCAAGGTAACAACGGAAGGGAGCATGGGCCCCAAATGGCAAGAGTGGCTGGAAGAGTTTGAAGATTATATTGAAGGTTCAGACATCACTGATGAAAAAAAGAAACTGATTGCTCTGCGCAACCTGGCGGGGCGAGAGATAGTCAAGATACTCAAAGACCTGCCCGCTGCTGACGTCGATACTTATGTTAAAGCGTGTGAGGTCCTGAACAAGAAGTTTCTTCACAAGAGAAATGTGGACTATGAACGACACACATTTCACTCTGCCAGGCAAGGGAAGGATGAGCCCATGAGTGCCTTCATGGTGCGTCTGCGGAGACTAGCCAAGTACTGTGAATTCGATTCTTTCTCTACTGACGCTGCCATCAAATCCCAGATAATAGACGGATGTCATTCGGATCAACTAAGGAGACGACTACTGAGGAAACCGCATGGATTGGATGAAATAGAGGAGATGACACGAGCTTATGATCAGGCGGAGAAGTACGCCGCCGTCATGGAAACGGAACACAAAGGGAGTCATGAACAGGCGCGACGCGTACACGCCAGAAGTGACAGTCGAAGAAGCTCCAGAGATAAACAATGGAGATCACACACATCCTCCCGTCAAGAGCAATCAGGCTATCAACGTCGAGAACCATGGAGGAAGGAGAGACGACAAGAAAGAGTGAGAAAGTGCTACCGATGCGGATATGATTACCCTCATGTGGACAGCTGCCCGGCCATGGGCCAGAGATGTCGAAAGTGTGGTCGCACTAACCACTTTGAAGCGATGTGCGGGGACTACAACAAAGAGAAGCGAAGTGGCCACTCAGGTACCACACGACCTGACACACGAAGCAGAGCCACAAGAGCGTCGCGGTCCGACACTCGAAGACACCATGCGCGAGCTGTCCAAGATCAGACGGAGCGGTCCCCTGTATCGTCACATTCTAGCAGAGAGTCACGTCGGTCTCGGTGGGAAAGGAGGTCACCTTCCAGAGAATCCAGACCTTCGTCCCGAGACTCTGTTTACACCATTGAATATCTGAATTTGGCAGCAGACCCGGACCAGCTTAAGAGATACCCTCGGCTGGACATTAAAGTTGGAAATCACGAATCAAAGTTTGTATTAGACTCTGGTGCCTCCTTGAATTACATTCCAGTGACTGAATATGAAAGGATGAGTCCACGACCTCCCCTGATATTCGCACCTGTAAGAGTCTTCACGTGGATGGCTAAGAAGCCACTTCCCTGCCTAGGGAAATTCTCGACGACACTTACACACGACAACACAACCATTTCAGCAGTCATCCATGTTATCAAGGGCCCTGAAGCAGACTGTCTTTTGAGCCTACCAACTGCTGAACGACTCCACCTGGTGGAAATTCTCTTCAGAGTTAGCGACATCCGAGACGTGACTCGCCTGTTTCCCAAGTTGTTTCAAGGCCTGGGCAAATTGAAAGACTGTCAAGTGCGATTGCACATCAACGAACAAGTCAGGCCTGTCGCCCAACACCCTAGGCGAGTACCATTTCACCTACAGGCCGCTGTTGAGGAAGAGCTCCAAGATTTGTTGACTGCGGACATCATTTAACGCACTGATGGCCCGACCCCATGGGTTTCACCGGTCGTCATCGTTCCCAAAAAGGGCACGGCCAACAAAGTCAGACTCTGTGTGGACATGCGCCTGCCCAACACTGCGATAGAACGAGAGCGGCACCCGGGGCCACACTTGAGCGACATGATCGCAGCACTCAACGGAGCCACTGTGTTTTCCAAATTGGATTTAAATAAAGGTTACCATCAACTGGAATTGGAAGCAGGGTCCAGATATATCACTACTTTTGCAACTCACCTGGGGTTGTTCAGATATAAAAGACTGAGTTTCGGTGTGTCCTCGGCGGCCGAGATATTTCAGGAAATGATCCGACAGGTCATTCAAAATATTCCAAACACGCTCAACTATAGCGATGACATCCTTGTCTATGGTTCTGATGTCAGAGAGCACGACATTGCGCTCAATCGTGTCTGCCATGCCCTATTGGCAGCCAATTTGACTCTGAACAAAGAGAAATGCGAGTTTCACCAGAACACGCTGAAGTTTTTCGGTCACATCTTTTCTGGTGCTGGCATGAAACCTGATCCCGACAAAATCATGACATTGAACAACACCAAGAGTCCCCGGGATGTTGGCGACCTCAGGTCGTTCCTGGGAATGGCCAGTTATTGTGCTCGCTACATTAAAGATTACGCTACAATCAGCCACCCCCTCCGCATGCTAACCAAGCAGGGTCAGCCGTTTGAATGGACTCCCCAATGTGAGCAGGCATTCAAAGAAATCAAGAAGGCGGTGGAATCAGCGAATCACTTGTCATATTTCAACCCAAAGCGAAAAACCGAAATAACTGTAGATGCAAGTCCGGTAGGTCTGGGAGCGATCCTGGCACAATATGAAAATGACTCAGATCAACGCCGCATCATTGCCTACGCGAGTCGTAGTCTGACTGAGCCGGAACGAGCCTACTCCCAACCTGAAAAGGAAAGCTTGGCCGTGGTATGGGCCTGTGAACATTTTCATGTCTTTATTTACGGAAAGCATTTCACCCTGATCACAGATCATCAAGCTCTCATCACCATCTATGGAAATCCAAGATCCAAGATGCCACCGAGGATCGAAAGGTGGGGCCTACGATTACAAGAATATACCTTCACTATACTTCACAAACCTGGGAAATCTGAAAATCCTGCGGACTACATGTCCCGGCATCCTCTCCCATCATCAGCTTCCCGAGCTTCCATTGCGGAAGAGTACATTCATTTTGTAACGGATCAAGCTCTTCCCCCAGCTATCCCTCTGGAGACTATTCGGGAGATGACGGCACAGGATGTCATCTTGCAGAGAGTCCTTCACAAAATCCGCAACAATAGATGGAGGCATGATCCTCAAGACGATGAAGCTGATTCTTTGACTCAACGTGAACTACAAGCCTTCCGGCATGTGAGTGGTGAACTTTCTGTCACGACTGATGGCATATTGTTGCGTGATCAGAGGATTGTAATCCCTACACAACTGAGACAGGGAGTGGTTGCTCTTGCACATGAAGGACATCGAGGAATAGTGTCAACCAAACGAGCACTAAGGGAACGAGTGTGGTTTCCGTTCCTTGATCAACTAGTGGAAGTCACTTTAAAAGATTGCCATCTCTGCCAACTCACCAGCAAGGGTGACCCTCCAGCTCCTTTACATATGACCAGCCTGCCCAGTGGTGTGTGGCAAGAAATCGCCATAGACTTTTATGGACCCCTGTCATCGGGCAAATATGTGCTGGCCATCATTGATGAGTATTCCAGGTATCCCTTTGCCTGTTTTGTGTCATCTACGAACACTGCCAGTACCCTCAAGGTCCTCGATGAAGTCTTTGCAGCGTGGGGAGTTCCCAAGATCGTTAAATCAGACAACGGACCTCCTTTCAACGGAAATGACTTTGCTGCTTTTGCGAAACACCTTGACTTTCATCACCGCAGGATCACGCCTCTCTGGCCACAGGCGAATGGGACAATTGAGAGGTTCATGGCCACCCTCAAAAAGACCTTCCAACATGCTACCGTGGAAGGGAAAGACTTACAAACAGCACTCAATGAAGTTCTTCGAGCTTATCGTACAACTCCTCATGCTACGACTGGCAAATGCCCGGCGACTCTCATGCTGGGACGTCCCATGAGGAATCGCATTCCCACGTGGGATGGAGCCCTGGAAGTATCATCATCTGAGAAGGACTCGCGGGAAATGAGAGCCACTGATGACCGCAACAAAAGAAAAATGAAGGCCTATGCCGACAACCGGAGGAGAGCACGGTCATTATCATTAAATGAAGGGGACAGTGTCCTCGTCAAGCAAGATATGCAGAAAAAGACTGACTGTACATTCAAGGATGAACCACTGGTGGTCACCAGAAGGCAAGGGACTATGGTAACTGCGGAGTCCGAGCAGCGGCGAGTTACGAGAAACATCTCGCACTTCAAGAAATTGCCAACTGATACCTCAAGAACCATGGTGAGTGACACACATAATCCCCTAGTTGAAGAACCACAGTCAAATGGTCGTGAGAACATTGCTCCGATCCCTGAGACATTGAATACTGATGGTCTGAGGGCCAGGTCGCCAAGACCTCATCGTGACATACGTCCACCCAAGAGACTGATTGAGGAGATGGACTAAGAAGTCAGTATGCTCTGTTTGTTTTGTTACAAAGGGGGGAGATGTTATAAAGTTAGCACACTAGTAGCTGGGAGTGGGAGGAGCTAGGGGGCGAGAGGAAGAGGAGGAGTGAACACAGGAAAGGGTCAGTTAGAGCAGGGACAAGGTAGGAGTGAGATGTAGAGAATAAAGCTCCTGTGAACCCCATAATAATTGTTGTGTTTATTGTAGCTGGATGCTACAACGTGCATTAACAACCTCCCTTCCAAGGGTACACCAAGAAAGGCAACCTTTAAACTGTGGAACAAAACAACTCCCCAGGAAAGGGTACACCAGAGGATACTAACGCCCCTGGAACAAAGAACACAGTAGTCACACACTGACAACTGTGACGCAACTACACTAAGAGGTAGCGCTGAACACGTACTCCGTCTACCCATATAGAGTGATGTAACTTAGACAATCACTGACAACCTCCCCTAACAAAAGGGTACACAACTGAACAATGTAAAAAATTTGTTCAATTCAATTTCACCAAATGGTGGAACAACACAAAGATAGAGTGATGTATCTTCCTGACCATCACTGACAACCTCCCCTAACAAAAGGGTACACAACGGAACAATGTAAAAAAAATTGTTCAACGCAATTTTAACCAAATGGTGGAACAACACAAAGATAGAGTGATATATCTTCCTGACCATCACTGACAACCTCCCCTAACAAAAGGGTACACCATGGAACAATGTAATAATTGTTCAACTGACAACCTCCCCTAACAAAAGGGTACACTATGGAACAATGTAATAATTGATTAATACAAGTTCACCTAATGATGGCGCTGACAACGAACACCACCACTACCCCATGGAACTTAGGAAAATAGACTCATGGGACTTCAGAACATAGTAGTTACATACAGACAACTTCCCCTAATAAAAGGGTACTCCACTTAAAAAAAAATTACGTAACATCTTCAATGGTAAGAATATGACCTTAGCAAACCAATTTTTAGATTGATTGACACCTCTACTTCCCCACAACCTCTCCTAAACAAGGGTACACAGTGGGGTACTATCTCCTAATACATGAATGGTGTATTGATTAGAAACAAACACCATAGCTGCTCAAGCAGGGTGAAACACAGGATACACATTCTGTGAGACACATCCCCTATATATATAAATAGGATACACCATAAGACATAACATTACCTTAGGAACCAAAAATTTGCATTGATTGGTACCACAACCACCCCTAAGTAAGGGTACACCTTAGGGTTAGGATGTTGCCTTAGGAAATCAATACAGAGTAACCTACAAAACACATTAGAGAGTTAGGTAAAACCAAAGCTGTAGGTTAATATTACGCGGAATTGAACCACACACAACATGCACAGTGATGCTAAGAAATTCAAGAATAAACAATTAAATTAACAAAAGGCAAAAGCTCCGGTGAGCGATCTCTCACCCGGGTTCCTGTAAGCAGCTCCTTCTGGAAGTGGCAAGTCTCAAAAGCACAGAGAAATGCAGAGAAAGTTTGAAACCATCCGAATGGAAATGCTGAATAACGTGATGAAAGTCACGAAATGGGAACTATTCTCCGTAGAACTCCAAAGACATAGACTCCTGATGTTCCACCTTTCACTGAAACAGTTATTGGACTTGCACAACAAGGCAGGCTGGAGCGGACCATGAGACAAACAGTCACAGACCAATGGCAGGACAAGACGGACCCGTACACACTACGCAGACTTGCGCAGTGAAAGCAAACAAAATGGAGGCACGTTGTCACGTCAGCGCCGGAAGGCTCAAGGCGAAGATGTGCTGTCTGGACTCGTACAGAAGAAGGCAGTGGCAGAGGGGCAGACGTCACACAGGGCAAGATGCAGGCTCCACGAGACGGGTAAGATCGTGTGTGCGCCATGGCAGTTGGGTTGTTCAAAATGTAAAGGCTCAACCGCCCCGAAGTAAATCGCATGGTAAAAATACACAAAAACGCCACAAAAATGTCTTCCACTCACCGCAATATTACAACTGGGCTTCCACAGGGACGAGAGTCAGGTCACGCTGAATGTCTTCAAGTTGTGAGCAGTCACAGGAAGGCAGAGGAAACACCACACTGTGGGAGTACACACCCAATGCAGAAAGGCCACACTGAGCTTGACAAAACAGATGATGGGTGACTCCCGTGATGGAGAAAGTAGAGACACAACAGTGTTGTGAGAGAGAGGGTACTGTTTGCGCCGGGGCACCTCCAGAAGAACAAATTCAACAAGTGCTCGTAGGAGGAGAAATATCCACACGGTGTGAACATCCACTGAATCCACGGCGAACTGTCAAAGAACACAAGAAAACCAGAAGGCACAACAGGGTGATCAGGCCCGCTGAGACAGTGGCTCTTGAAGCTGGAAACAGATAGTCTCCAGATGACAGCAAGATGGCAGTCGGCTCCTTCTCACAACAAACGCCCAGGGTACAGGCTGTCCAAGATGAAAGGGACACTGGTGGGGTTTACTGAGCGTTTATCCGATTTTAGCAGAACATTAGCTTACTTTTGTTTTAACTTTAACTGGATACAGAACAGTCTTTGGTTTCCTTAATGCTGAGTTTCAAATCTCTTCTCTTGCAGCGTAGGTTTGTCCAAGAAACATCGCCAAAATGTGGTACATTAACAATGATGCGTAGTCCAGGTGTAGTACTAGATCCTTCTTTATTAATAGGTAGATAGGTGGCAGGTTACAAGGTAAGAAGATATGAGGAGAAAACCCCACCAGGAGAGAGCTACCAGCTCCTCAGCCTGAGATGACCAACTGACAATCTCACCACAGTGAGGCATTCAAACATTCCATGATGTCACAGGACATTCTGATAAAGTGGTAGAGAGGGAAAACATATATAAACCATTTACCACACAAAGCACCTGCACAGCGAACCATTTCGGAGCACAATCTGTGGATGTATGTGGCTCCTACACAGAACCCTCTGGATGGGATGGGAGGGGCCGCAATTACTCATGGCTTTTCACAAACAAGACTTCACAAGCCCAATCTCCCCTAAAAGAAAGCCCAAAATAAACCAAATATCCTACCAAAAAGCCCAACTGCAGTACACTTCGAAAAGTGCAAAAAGGCTGAATAAATGTAATCAACAGAGGGCAGAGCGGGAAGAACAAAGAAGGAGGCAGTACTGACACAAGTATGGCATTAAGAGGAGATGGGAGGTAGGAGTGATATATTTACATGTAAGCAGCGTTGCCTCCAAAACTGAACACAGGCAAGCAGTAACAGACCAGGAAACCAAAACAAAAATAGTCCCCCCAAGAACCCATATAGAGCCATAGCAGAATGAGACAGTACTTAGTCCCTGCTGCATGGGAGGAACAGAAGGGAAAAATGAGGAACAAAGAGGCAGGGCGGATCACTAGCATGCAAGGATTGGTAAAGGACACTGAAACAAACAAATCAAAAGCAGGGGGATGGCTTTAAGCCAACATAAGAAATTACAACAGGCCTCGAATGCTCAACCTAAAAAGGAAGGTTTGGGCTTGGCGAAAGCTTCTTTATCCAGGTTGACATGGCAGTTTGAAACTTCACACACAGGCTGCAGGCCGCAGTGGAAGGCCTGAGACATGTCTAAAGGGCTACTTAAGTGGGTTGCACAATAAGTGCTGCAGGCCCACTTGTAATGTTTACTTTACAGGCCTTGGGTACATGCAGTACCACTTTACTAGGGACTTATAAGTAAATTAAATAAACCATTTAGGGATAAGCTAATGCTACCATGTACTCAAGCCTAGTTCCCAAGAAATGGAAACACGCAATGGCACTCCCCATATGCAAAAAACTCTTGTTAGATCACTCCATCTTAGATAACCTCAGGCTGATATCTCTTCTGCCTTTCTACACTAAAATTTTCGGAAAAACACATGAATAATTTGCTAACTGGTTTAATTGAATCCCAAGACGTGCTCCACTCCTCCCAATCTGTTTTCAGGGCTAATTACTCTACTGTGTCCGCCCTACTCATTGCAGGGGAAACTCTCAGACAGAGTACTGACAAAGGTCAGACCGCAGCCCTGATACCTTTGGACCTGAGTGCAGCGTTTGACTCCATCTCCCATGGCCTACTAATACAGAGGCTATGGGAGTGCAGGTCGGTGGCAAGATGCTCAAATGGTTTAAGTCCTTCCTTCAGGATCGTACCTTCCAGGTTGCCAAAAAGCCCTGTGCATCTGAGATCCTCACTATGCCTCAGACAGTCCCACAGGGCTCAAGTCTGACTCCCACCTTGTTCAAGATATATATTTGCCCCTTAGCAGAAAATATCGACAGACAACAGGTACAATTAGTGTTGTATGCCAACGACATTCAATTAATTGTCACACTCTCGGAATCCGAAGGTGCTCCAGTGAACTTAAATTCTGCCTGTCAGAGGTCGCAACCTGGATGGCCGACAGCTGTCTGATATTGAACACCAATAAAGAAAGAAATCTTGATAGTGGGTAGAGCTCACTCAATCTGGACTTCAGCCTGGTGGCCAGACACCCTTGGCCAGCTCCCGGAACCCAAACTCAAAAACCTAGGAGTGTGGTTTCATTCCAAACTCACCTTGGAAAATCAGACCAGTAGCACTGCTGGTAAATGTTTTGACACTTTTAAGGCCCTGAGGAAAATCCTGGATTTAATCCTGCTAGAATCATGGAAAACCATTGTTCATGCTCTCATAACCTCTCAGCTGGATCATTGCCAGAGATGGCATGGTATCATGGATTACATGTCACCATTGTGCCAGAATCAGTATTTTACCAAGAATTACCACCAATGTGTCAGCACCAGCATGTTGTCAGAGACTGCCTCCATTGTGGTAGGACCAGTGTATTGCCAGAGATTACCATCATTGTGCCACGGACAGCATTTTACTAGGAATTACTACTATTGTACCAGGGACCGCATGTTGCTAGGCATTACCACGATTATGCTAGCACCAGTGTGTCAGCATTTTATCAGGCATTACCACCATTTTGCTAGGACAGGTATGTTCTCAGGAATTAGCCCCAATTTGCCATGGCCAGCATGATACCAGCAATTGGCACCATTATGCTAGAGGCAAAATGCAAAAACACAGACATTAACTCATGCACACTTAGGCGTGTATGAATCACTGACAAAATATCGACCTACAGAAATATCCATGCTGAAATATCGAAGGCAAGAATATCAACATCCTATCTACAACATGGTAAGTACAAAAATATCGAAAAAAATATATAGATGTTAAAAATATCGATGTTAAAATATCGTTTTTTTCCTGTAAAAATAAAAATGTAAAATCAAGTAAATAACCCTAATAAATAAAATAAACATAGTTAAAAATATCTAATAATGTTTAAAATGACTAAATAATACATATATAATAATAATACATTAATTAAACATATACAGAAAATATTTAATATATACTTACTTAACAATAAGTTTTAATAATTATTTTAATAATTTATAAATTAATAAAAAATATTATAAATTACAAATACATTTACAAACATAAAACAAAAACATAAATAAAAAGTAAAAATAAATAATTATGTTTAATAAATTAAAAAAATATATATACTTTTAATATTTTTAGAATTAATTATATACTATATTATCTAAAATTATACAAAAAATATTAAATAGCTAAATAAATAAAAATACTATTCAAAATCCATAAGTAAAATATATACAGTAATAAAAACGTTGGATAGCATAGAACTTAAAATTACCATTCCCACTCCAGAGAGCGCTACAGTAGAGAAACCATTGGATAGTGTAGGGGGAAAAATAACTATTCCAACTCCAGAGAGTGCAACAGTAGGGAAAGCGTTGGATAGCGTAGGAGTAAAAATTACTATTCCAACTCCAAAAAGTGCAACAGCAGGGAAAGCGTTGGATAGCGTAGGGGTAAAAATTACTATTCCAACTCCAGAGAGTGCAACTGTAGGGATAGCGTTGGATAGCGTAGGGGAAAAAATGACTATTCCAACTCCAGAGAGTGCAACAGTAGGGAAAGCGTTGGATAGCGTATTGGTAAAAATTACTATTCCCACTCCAGAGAGTGCAACAGTAGGGAAAGCGTTGGATACCGTAGGGGTAAAAATTATTATTCCCACTCCAGAGAGTGCAACAGTAGGGAAAGCATTGGATAGCGTAGGGGTAAAAATTACTATTCAAACTCCAGAGAGTGCAACAGTAGGGAAAGCGTTGGATAGCGTAGGGGTAAAAATTACTATTTCCACTCCAGAGAGTGCAACAGTAGGGAAAGCGTTGGATAGCGTAGGGGTAAAAATTACTATTCCAACTCCAGAGAGTGGAAGAGTAGGGAAAGCATTGGATAGCGTAGGGGTAGAAATTACTATTCCAACTCCAGAGAGTGCAACAGTAGGGAAAGCATTGGATAGCGTAGAGGTAAAAATTACTATTCCAACTCCAGAGAGTGCAACAGTAGGGAAAGCGTTGGATAGCGTAAGGGTAAAAATTACTATTCTAACTCCAGAGAGTGCAACAGTACGGAAAGCGTTGGATAGCGTAGGGGTAAAAATTACTATTCCCACTCCAGAGAGTGCAACAGTAGGGAAAGCATTGGATAGCGTAAGGGTAAAAATTACTATTCCAACTCCAGAGAGTGCAACAGCAGGGAAAGCGTTGGATAGCGTAGAAGTTAAATATAACATACTTATAAATGATTGTTGTACATAAAATAATTAATAATTAAATTTTTTAAATAACTCTACATCATTTGCAAATACCCATTAATAATTATTAAAAACATAATTACTATTGAATAATTAATTAACAATAAATTAACAATAAATACCAATAAATATTAATTAATAAATATTAGTTACCTAAAAATAAATATTGAACACTAAAATATTTTCCAAAACAAAAAACATATTATTAATTAAAAATCTATTAACAATTAAAAATGGTGAACAATAAATGTATTTTTCAATCAAATTTTTTTTTATGAAACAATAATTACCAAATAAAAAAAATAATTTCCAATTAATAAAAAGTAATTAACAATAAAAAATATGAATTACCAATTAAAAAAAGTAATTAGCAATTAAAAAAAATGAATTGCCAATTAAAAATGTAATTACCAATTACAAACATTAACAATTAAAAAAATGAATTACCAATCAAAATAATTAATTACCAATTAATAATTAATTAAAAATAAAATAATCATCAATACCAATAAAAAAAGTCATTACTTGATTACATCTTAGTTACTTCCCACCCAATTCCCCTATAAACCCACAACCCGCTACAGAACTTAAACGCAAAAATTAATTAAAATTAATTTACAATTACTAAAAATTAATAATTAATTTACTATAATTAAATTACTTCCCACCCTATTCCCTATAAACCCACAACCCGCTCCAGTACTAAAACATAAAATTAACTTAAGAATAACATTATTAATATATAAAAAAAGGACATATATAATTTAAAACAAATAAAATACTTAACAAAAAACATATATATAAAATACATAATAAAATACATAATAAAATACATAAAAATAAACAAATATCAATATTAGTAACATCAAAATTAGTAACATCGATATATTTGATATCGATATTACAATCTTCGATATTACTTACATCGATATAAAAAAAATAATTAAAAAAACAATATTACTTACCTTAGGGTCGATATTCTGTCCAACTATATTCTTGACCTCGATATTCTTCACCTTCGATATTTCCAACTCGATATTACTGTAGGTCGATATTTCGGAATCGATATTTAGAGTGTGCACCACGTGTATATGTGCCTGTGACTGGTACAGTACATGAAGGATTCAGTGTTGTGCAGTGCGTGTATGTGAAAAGCAAAGGTTTGGTGTATGTGTGCCTGTGAATGATGCAATACATGGCAGACTATGGGTTCCATTTTGGGAGACTCAAGGCTGCATGGTGCAAAGATGGAGAGGAAGTAGAGAATTCCCCAAAATGTTTGTACTGCTTCATTACTTTAAGCTGGGTGGGACACACTGAAGAGGGGAGAGCCAGGCTTCCCCCATACACTTGAAAGGGTGCTTAACAAAAAGCCATATGCCGAAGTACCTCCTCATAGTGCTCCATTTTGTTTATGACGTATTCAGTACAATAGTAGCATCCTTGAAGAGAGTAAATATCTTGGCATTACTTTAAACAAAGTGTAATATATAGCTAATGCAGTAATCAGGACAAGCTAACACTCTACATTACTGCATTCGACTTATATTACAGCCTTAAGGGGATGGCAAGACGAAAGGAAAAGACATCACTTATTTAAAACTCTTTTCTGACGTTTCGTGAGCCAGGCGTATTGGCATTGCCAACGCTTCCTAGTGGTCTGGTCTATATTTTTAAATCCAAGCCGGTAAAGATAATGAGAAAAGCAGCCTAATCCGGTATTTTCAACCTTTTAAAACATAAACCTAATGCAACATAACAAATCAGTTAAAAAGTATTTAAGGACCATTTTCAGAATGATAATTGGAGCAAGCAAATGGTAATTTTCATATTAAGAAGTATCCTGACAATTGTACACACGTTCTTCTTCGCCAACCATCTTTTGGCTGTTCCAGGATAGTGAAACATAAATAAATACCCGGTATGTTTTTTCTAAGAAAGGTGGATCTTATCTGTGGAACTGCTGCATGCTGCTTTCGAATACCGAGAATGTTGACTTTGCTTATTCCCTCTGGCATTGTCTGAAATAATCAGTATGTATCATGCCCGTCGCATTCAATATCTTTGCAACAGCTCCAGCTGGTGGACTCTGAGGACATTACACATTCACCACTGACATTTAAAAAAGAATTCGAAAATATTCGTACCTCAGTATCGAGGGGCACTGTATTAGTAAACTTTTGCAGTTGGCACATTTTTGCATCTGATTTTGATCAATACTCCAAGGTTCTTATGGATTAACAAATACATCTCAAATAAATCATTAAAAAAGTTATTAATGTCTCCTCTTTTTTGCCTAAAATATTGCGATAGTATTTTTTTTTCAATCTAAACAATGACGGAGTTTTAAAACTTTTCCTTAGAACTTTGGGAGACATACATATTTTAAAATGTATTTCCTTCCTCTTTCTTGCAATCAGTGTGTGTGGTTTTGATACCTACCTTAACGGTGATCTATCATGGGGTTTGGATTAGGCCTGTCCTACAGCTGTATAAGAAGGGACTTGTTCAGTTTGTGTTTACTAGTCCCCCTACCTCCAGTTCCTTCTCTATTTTTGCATGAATACTCCTAATAAAGTCAGACATATCAGCCTCTGAAAATCTCAGATTAAACGTTTTGGAATATCATTAAGTCTTGAGAACTGGCATGGTAGGCCAACCGCGGTATTTGCTGAGAAACAGAGAGTGTCATCCTCCTCTGGACCAGGGGTGTTCCGACCCCATGGGGGTGTGACCCCATCCCTAGTGGCGTCGCCATTGATTTCTACACCAATACTCTCTCTTACTGGACCAGGCTACTTAACCTCTTCCTCAGTCAAGGCTCCCCCCCCTGCTGACCCTCAAACCCTCTCTTTGGAGCCTCACTCTGCCAAAGGCATGCTTACGCTGGCAGTGTTCTTTGTCCTGATGTGGGAACACAGCAGGACAAAGAACACTGAATCACCACAGTCCCACAACGACAACATTTGTACATATATACGCAGACCCCGTACACAACTTTTGACAGAAGCCCGATTAACGCCAAAGACCGGCTGTACCATGGATTTTATTACACTACATGGAACCTTTTTTTAAAATCAGTTAGGACATCTCCAGTCCACGCCCTGCGGCTGAAGCTAACTAGCCTTCTGGGGCACATATGGGAACTGATCAAAGAAATTAACCCCCATCAGTGATATGACCCCAAGATCATTTTGCTGCCTTCAGCATAGTACACAGGCAGGACCCTTTGAACTGTGAAAAGTCCACCTGTTGTCTATATTGTATACAAGGACTGGTGCCCTCTAAATCTTTGGAGGACAATGATAATATGAATGGTGTCCATGTTTAACATATCTTTATATTGAAGTTTTTCACTTTTTCTATGTTTTTTGATTTGCATGTAATTGATGTTTTTGTATTTGTGTCACACTGATAATTTGGTGCGTCTCTCTATGACATAATGACATGTTTCAAAAAATTGTGAAAAACGTTTGAAATCAATGTGAAATAAATCACATGCACTTAGAATTATTTGTCTAGGTGCAGTTTAGTAATTGTTGAATATCGTATCTGACCATTGGTTTGTTTCTGACCTTCAAAACAGGACAGGTTACCCCTCTTCTTAAACAAAGCCTCTGCAGATGCGAACGACCTCAACAACTTCGGCCCCAAACACAAACCTCCCTTTTCTTTCTAAAATCACAGAAAAATGTGTTGCGAAACAACTTTTCCTACATATTATGGACAATAATTTCCTTGACCTGTTCCAGTATGGCTTCATTCAAAATTGTGTTACCTAGAAGGGTATACCCAATTCATGTCACTGGGACCTGGGTGTATAGCGGTACATTGAGAAAGGGGTCCCAGTACACGTTCATTAAAACCAAGAAAACAGTAAATATGAAATTGTGAGAAAACATAAACAAAGTATCGATAAGGTACACTGTTATTTAATCACAATGAACCTGTAAATTATGTCTTGCATAAACATTACATCATTTAATTCATAAAACGTTTGAGCCCCAACAAGTGAGGGGAAAGGGGTGAGGGAGGGTATCAGCGAGTTTATCAGCGAGTTTACGTGCAAGAAATTAGGGGTATTGGGAAAAAGAGTACAGTGCAGGTCGTGTGACCCTTATCAAAAGAAAGTAATAATAACTGGTTTCCACATGGAGCCCCAATCAATGCAACAATTGTCAAAAAAAATATTTTTACACAGTCATGCTTAAAGAGCCTTCGTGAACATATTCTGACTGAGGCGTAAGCTGGCAGATTTGAATGTTGTCAACGTTTCAACCCCAAAGAGTTCTAGGTATCTGTAAAAACCTTAATGGGGGTCTTCCTCAGGACAAAGGGGACGAGGGGGGGCAGGGTACCTAAGGTATTGACAAAAACGAGGATTCAATTACTGAGGACACATGAAAATGAATACAAATTGCCTGAGCATAAAACAAAGGTTTACCGTGAAGGAATTATCACGGCGAATTACTCATGGTCAAGTGGGCACGTGGGCTCCACAGTAGAGAGAATGGATGAGGCAAAGGAATTACCTAAAACAGACAAGAGAGAAGGGAAACCGGCCTAGAAACCTCAGATAAAAATCAAGGGCAGTGAGGTAAAAGGGACTGTTACACACACTTACTAGGGATGGAATAAATCACACGAAGGAGGTAATCACTTGAAGGCCGCCAAGGTTGGTCAGCCCAGCTGCATTAGTTCTAAGAATACATAAAACAAGACCCAGCGTTTGAAAATCCAAACACCCAAATGGTTTAAGAAAAGAAACATTAACAGAATCAGCAACCGCTAGGTTAACACACTGAAATGCCTGGGAGCGGAGAATTGACATCTGATCCGTTGCAAGCGTCCCGAGACTCCAAAAGCCGTGACCGTGCAGGTGCAGAAGGCTGGATGGATGTCAGGGCCGATTATATGCACATAGTGCCAATATCGGCCTCTAACCCCAACCCGCTAACAACAATTTCTTCAATAACGGACACCACACAAAGTTTTGTTGGAGAAAGTTGTTGCAGCTTTATTTGCATAAACGATATGCCAACACATTGGCTTAACTTACGGATGATCCAGGGTCAGGCCGCCCTCGCGACCTGCCCACCTGATGAGCCATAAACCCCTGTGGTAGTAACCGCGGGGGTGTTGTCAATGTTGGGGGAAGGGCTATCCCCTCCTCCCGGCGGACCTCTAGTCCACCCCTTACTCACGCCTCTCCCCCTACAAGGGCTGAGCGTTGCAGGCAACCCCCGGTTGCTCAGGTCCACAACCGCCCTAAGGACTAACGGGGCGCCGTCACTCCTCCAGGATCCCACCGAGGATCTCCCTGGGGATAATTGGCTCTCGCACTCTTACTGTGCTCCTGTAGAGGGTACCCTTCTGTACCTTCCAGCGTTGAATCGCCCTGTAACTCTGCCATGGCTCTGGGTGTGGCCGCCGCCGCCCCAGAGCCCCCCACCTTCTATAGTTCTTTTATTTACAACTTGTCGCTACCAACGCTCAATCAAGCCGGAAGAGGTCCGTTCCCACTTAGGATAGGTGTATGCCATATTCCTCAAAGCACCCTGTGCATTTTGCATGTAGCAACCCATGCCTGACAAAACCAAATCCTCTTTGCTTAGTGAGTGTGCGCATTTCGCTGTTCACCCGCCTGCGCAAGGCCTCTATTGACCCCACTGACCTTGCGCCCCGCCAGGATAGCTCGGGGTAATTTCGAACCACCATATCTCACAGGTCCCCCGCAAGTTGCTCAATACGCCAAAAGTGCTCTTCATCAATTGCAACAGGCCCCTGCACCCCAGGTGAACCACTCATCACCTCCTAGGTGTATTACCAATAAATTGGTTGGTGAGCTGCCTACCAGGAACCAAAGAGGGCGCTGTTCCCAATGCCTCATGCCTCTGCCATATCTAGCAGGAATGGGTCCATCCCCACTTTGGATCAGTGTAAGCAATAGTCATCAAAGCACCCTGTGCATTTCGCATGTAGCAACCCATGCCTGACAAAAACAAATCCTCTTTCCCCGTGAATTTGCGCATTGCGCTGTTCACACGCCTGCGCGAGGTCTCAATGGCATCCCCTGAACGTGTGCCCCGCCAAAACCGCCTTGGCGTAATTTCAGACCATCATATCTCATAGGCCCCCAGCACGTTGCTCATTTCGCACAATGTGTGAATCCTCATGTGCAGCAGGTCCCTGCGCCCTAGGTGAACTGCAAACTGTGCTCTGGAGATGTCCCTAATAGTGCTCCATCCCTCTATTTCAGCACTGGCCAGTCCATTCGCACCCTCCTGGGAATGGCTCACTCGCGCCCCCTGCGCAAAGAAAGGCCTATTTATGTGTAGACCATAACCTAGCATTTATTGCAGACAGTGTATCAGGGTTCTGTTGAACATAGTTTGCTTGACTGCCGAGTGCACATTGCTCCGTCCCAGATATAATTATTATTATTTTTTTTTCTACTCCGTTTCCGCTGCCAAGCTGCTGACCTTGCCCAACCCAACCCTGGGCGAACTAAAAGAGGCTATACTGCTATCCAGATAAGCAGCTGCTGTTGCTAATGATGGTCTCATACAGAACTGGTAAAGTAGGTGCTGTACTATATCGCTTACACATGGTGCAGCACCCCTTGACCCATCACATCAACTTTACAAACCCAGGAGCAAGCCTGAGCTAGCTACCCCCAGTCCATGCATGCTGCACACGCCTTACTCTAAGGAGCTCCACCCCACGGAGCATGCGTCCCACAGAACTGACCCCTTTGTATCCCACAGCAGTGTGTCATAAGAGGTGAACCAGGCCCCCTTACGGCTAAAAGGATGCCCTGGGCCGAAGGCAATTGTCCCTCATGATCTTGGCGGGCCTTGGCCGCGCTAACGGAAGTCTCGACTTGACAATACCGTTGCCCCTGACCACCTGCACAGGCCCTCTCCCCTGCTGTGTGCAAACCCATAGTGTGACACAAGTACTGACCTTCAGATGAGTTCAGGAGAAGACCCCTGGGCACCCCCCTACTGAAAACCATACCAGTCTTCTGCCCCTCTACCCTTGTGGTTACCCCTCCTGTCACCTATGCGCTGAGGCAGCAGTTGCATAAGGTACTTGAGCACAACCGGGGCTGATGTGTAAGGGGGAGTGGAAATTGCACAACCGCTACACTTAACACTGCTTCTAGTCTCCCCTACCAGAAGTCAGAACCTGGTTGTCACCTTGCCCCCGAAGGGCACTTAACCAGGAACAGCATTCAGGCTCCGAGCCCGGAGCAACCCTGGCCATTCCTGCTTCCGTTCCCACCTGTCCTTCTCAGAGTGGTGCCTATGTACTTGATCCGATTGTCCTGAAATTAGAAAACAGGTTACACTCCAATCCTGGACGTGCTGACCCAGAACCCCACACACTGGCCCCAGTGTGTTCTTCTCCTGCTCCTGCTGTAAGCCCTGGCAGGCCAGCCTGCTAGGCGTGGTTTGACCATTATAGAATGAAGCCCGTGCGTATCTGGAAGAAATAACAAATCCGTGAAAACAGCCCCTAACCAGCATTGCAGGTAAGCCCATCGCTCGCTCGATTGCCAGGATCAGAGCCCCTTACTTGCGCACCACTTGCTGTACAAAAAACACATTCCCGTATTGCACATGGGATGCATGATATGCCCTGATACACCCGTTGTTTAAAAGAAAACGCATTTCATTTTTGTCACAGGGAATGTATGATATGCCCACACTCTGCCACTGCTTACAGAGAGAACACCCCAATTATTGCCCAGTAAAACAACACATTTACAAGCCGCATCAGTTGTTTTTACAAGATATAACATCCAATTATTGCACAGGGAATACCTACTATGCACAGACTCACCAGTTAACTACCAATGTAATACTTCCATGGGGTGTAACCTGCGCGCCCCACAACAGGGACAGTAATGACACCTGGGGAGAACCTGGGAATCCCAGACCCTAGCACACTGCTCCCAGTGTGCTATGACCCTTCTACCTGTTGATAGTTCAGGTGGCCCCCCATGAGAGTAGGGTGGTTGTCCAGCGCGGTTCCTGCCTTTGAGACATAACATCCCTTAGAAGCCATGCCCACCTGATATACCAAATGGATTCTCTGCAATGAGACAGGGGCTATCAATGCCCCCCACGCTACCAAGGCTAAGCCGATTTGTCGGTTACGAGAATTAGTTTGCTAACTCGACCGCTAGGATCAGAGCCCCTTACTTGCGCACCAGTTGCTGTACACAGAACACATTCCATTAATGCACATGGGATGCATGCTATGCCCAGACACATCAGTTGTGTGTAAGAAAATGCATTTCAATTTTGTCACATGGCATGCATGATTTGCCCGCAGTCTCCCCCTGCTTACGACAAAACACCCCAATTATTGCCCAGTAAATAAAAAAATTGCCCAGGCTCCTCCAATGTTTCACAAGCGAAAACATCCAATTATTGTACCGTAGCTACCTGCTACGCTCAGATTCACCAGTTGACTACGAATGTAATACTTCCATGAGGTGGAACCTGTGTGCCCCACAACAGGGACAGTCCTGGCACCTGGAGAGAACATGTGTGTCCCAGATCCTATCACACTGCCCCCAGTGTGTTATGACTCATAAATCTGTTGATAGTTCAGGTGGACCCCCAAGTGAGTAGGGCGGTTCTCCAGCGTGCTTCCTGAATTTGAGACAAAAACATCCATTAGAAGCCCTGCCCCCCTCCATATAGCAATATGGATACTCTGCAAGGAGACAGGGCTATCAATGTCCCCCATGCCACCGAGGCCAAGCATGTTTGTCAGTTACGAGAACTAGTTTGCCCACAATGCATTTTCGTAAGGAGTTGGGTGGGGCACATACTTGCGTACCTCCAGCGCCAGATGCAGAAAGGTAGTGTCTTGAAACTAAGTCAATTATTCACATGCTAAGCCTGCTAATGCCCATAGCACTTTGGAGTGTGAGATTTAGAGTCACTTCCTAACTCGTCCCCTTACTATTCTTCTCTCATTGTACTTTGTATGCTGTTGTAACTTGCCCACATGTCACCTTACCTCCTATGACACACCGTTTGCTACCTCTTGTATTGTTTGCTCCGAGTCAAATTATCCACGGTGCCCGTCCATGGGCGAACAAATAACTCTACCAACTGCCAAATGTAGGAAAAGCTCTATACAGTCACCATTAATTGGACAATAAGTCCCACACCAACCTCTCTCCCAGCGCTGTGGTTTAAGATGATGCATAATCCTAGGGATAGTTTAGACACCTACACCATTAAAACCACAGGGACACAAAAGTGTGTGCCCCTGCACACACTCTCAGTGAAGTTATACAAAGATGGTATATAAAACACACCTGTGACACACAAATGCTGTGCATTCCGCAAAGGGTGACGTGCTCAAGAGATACCAATCGCTCCCCATGGCACATTGCTGTCACACAAACCCCCACACCCCACACATTGACACTTCGCAAACAGTAGTGGCACACTCAACCGACAGCAGAAGCTGTCATACCCACACCTCACATTCCCACTTAACAGTGCTGTACATAGTCACACACAAAAGCTGTGCCGGAACCGCACTGCATCGTGTGTACCCCTGTAGCATCCAGCCTCCTAGTCCCTGCACAAACCGGCTGCGGGCCCTAGACCCCTGACTCCCTGGCCCCAGTAAACTAAGACTAAGTTTACAAGCAAAATACATGTAGGCCGCTGACAAGTACGCAAGCCGTAACTCGGTCGTCCGTGTCCCAGCCCCCATACGATAGTACCAGTTGCTTTACAACGGGCATCAGATTTATGACACTGGGAAAACAAGATTATCCTCGAATCACTGGATGTATGCGTGTCAGTTGCCGGGCATCGACCTGATGCTACCACTGCAGATACGCCAATTCCCAAGAGTGACAGTTCCAATGGTGTCCTATTTTATAGAGAAAAGCCACACATAACCAGGGTACACTTGGACTGTACTGTTATAGATAGTGTGACCAACCATGCTTGCTCCAGCTCAAATTCCAAAGTCCTCTTTGTCGTCTAGTTCTTTGCCAACAGACAATCTGTAATCAGAAAAAACACGTTAGCCTCAAAACACACGTTACATCTGGCCCACTGACCCCTGTGTGCCTAACTTGTTTACCCATGGTCACTCCCGTGACTTTCAACGAGGCGTGGCCCGGCATCCTTTCCCGAATGGTAGCCTGCATGGACATAAAGCAAGATGTAAATAGCCACCACCCCGCCCAACCTACATGTCCTTCCAGGCACCGGGGGGGCTGGACGGGCTAGGAGAAAATGCACTGAACATATTCACATGGTTTTGTGTTATTTCTGCCATCGCATCCGTATCATTGCCATGTGACATCGAACCTACACGAAGTGTGTAGGAAGGCTTATACCTGGCTCTTATGGTGGACATCCACCTCAGCAATAACATTGCATGTGTATATAGAAACGCTTCCACTTGCCACTGTTCATCTAACTTTAACCATAACAGACTCCTACGAACACATGTAACCCCAGGTGCAACCCCAGCTAAGAAACACCTGATTCTATGTAAAGCGCCCTGACACCTTTGAGTAGTGGTCCCGCTAATAAAGTCATAAAACAATGACCTAGGCACAGCTCCCGCCAACGGCGTTGAGGGAAACGTTACGTAGCACTCGTACACCATCGGGTGCTATTTGCTCTGTCTTCACCTGTATTTAATCACTAATGCTCCAGCTAAGCAGCAACGCTTGTTCTTGTGTTTGAGTGTCCTTTAATTAATGGTAATATACCTCTACTTGTACTCTGTACTCTCGTGTGACCAGCACACAAGTCACCCCTTCCTCCTGTAATGCACCGCTTAGTACCTCTTGCATCCCCGTATTGTTCACGATTGTCACCCCTGCCTCAAACAATGTCACGTCCGCCTGTGTAATATGTTCACCCGCTTGTTCTCATGTATCAGTTCTGTTACCATCGTGAGGCGCTCTGACACCTACGGGTAAAGTCCGCGCAAAATAAAATGGTGTAAAATTCAACAAATAAATCGTGCCCCCATTGCCTACGTAATGTTTGTTCTAGTGTTTGAGTCTCCTTCATTTAATGCAGTAATATACCTCTATGTGTACATTGTACGCTATTGTAACCTGCACACAAGTCACTTTTACCTCCTGTAAAGCACCTTTTGCTACCTCTTGTATTTTGTTGGCTCACGATTGTCACAAATGCCTCACGTAATGTAACGCTAATCATGTACTGCAGTATCATACCTCTACTTGTACTATGTACGCCTCTGTAACCTGCACCTATGCCACTTTAACTTCCTGAGTTGCACAGTTTGCACCTCTTGTATGCAGCCTGTTCACAATAGTCTTTAGCCTCATATAGCCTCGTTTTAAGCTTATGTACATAATTCCCTGTGATGTTCTCCTCATATATCAGTACCCTTCCTATTGTGAAGCGCTCCAACCTCATCAGTCAGCAGGGAGGACTGTAATTTGGGAAAAGCTATCCCATTGTTGAGCATACTAGAGCACCGACTGAAGGCTGTGTGTTCTAAGTTTGAAAAAGATGGAAAGGAAGAAGCATGTGAGTTGGCGGAGAAGTTATTACACCGCCTACTTGGCGATGATCGTCTTGAAATGATCAACACAGAACAGCATTACATTTGTGCTACTATTCTGGATCCACGGTACAAAAAGGCAGTGGCAGGCAGAGTATTCTTTCCTTTTGATGACGCAGATGTTACAAAGTACAAACATTGGCTAGCTGTGTCAGCCACTCGGTTTGAAAGAGAACGGCAGGAAATTGAAGGAAAAGGCAGTACATCAGCATCAGCAGGCCGTCCGCAGTCAAAAAAATCCACTTCTGCATTTGTGGCTGTGGCAGAAGTGAGTGATTTTCCCTCTCAGCCGTTAACTACACCAGCAACCGTATCATCTGCACCAGACACAACAGTAATATTGTGTGAAGAAGAGGATCGGCTAACTCAGCTTGGGTTTGCTTCTGAAATGGTCCCAGAAAAAAGTAAGCAAAGTGGAGGAACCCTGGAGAACCTTGAGTCGATGGTGCAGGCCTATCTGAATGACTCAACAGAGGTCCATCTTTCTCATGACCCATTGGCGTATTGGCATGGGAAAACAGATGTGTGGCCAGAGATCACCAACCTGGCTATAAATTACTTGTCTTGCCCACTCGCAAGCGTGTCTTCTGAACGTGTTTTCAGTGCTGCTGGTGGCATTGTAACTTCCAAAAGGACCCGCCTCTCGCCCAAAAATGTGGAGAGATTAACAATGATCAAGATGAATCAGCACTTCATACCACCAGATTACAAAATACGAGAATTTACGCAGGAAGAAGACGAGGAGGACACCAACTTAGATGAGGGAAGTTCTTCACTTATTTGCTTATTGATTTGAAGGTGCCACAGTCTGCATTCCTTAGGTTCACAAGTTCACAAGAACATGCTCCTCTATCCTCCAGACTCCTATTTCCCTCAAAGCAGATGGCTGGATTACGCCCAATGAAGAAAGACTCTGCAATTGTGGGGGTGTTCTACTTCTTAGCGGGTGAGTTGACGGGTCTGGGGCCATTGCTGGGAAGGTCTAATACCGGATAAAAGTGGTTTGGAGAAAATCGGAGCAGAAAAAGATTTTGCGCTTTTGATCACTTGCCTGTCTTTGGGGTGCTGTTTGGCGGGCTTTTAGGTTGTTGTGGGTGGGTTTTGGGGTCTGGGAGCACTGCTGGCACAGTCTAATGTTGATTGCATTTGTTTTTCAGGAAATCCATGGTGGAAAAGGGGAGTTAGGGCCTAGCTGCACAGCGTATTTGGACAGAATTGAAGGTAGTAGGCCCATTTTTGCTTTTTGCCTGTTTGGGGGTGTTCTGCTGTTTTGCAGGTGGCTGCAGGGGTCTGGGGCCATTGCTGGGAATGTCTAATACCGTATAAAAGTGGTTTGGACAAAATCGGAGGTGAAAGTTGTTTTGCGTTTTTGCTGATTTGCTTGTCTTTGAGGTGCTGTTTGGGGGGCTTCCGGGTGTTTGTGGGTGGGTTTTGGGGTCTGGGAGCACTACTGGGTATGGATAGTTTTGATTGCAAGAGGTTTGGAGCAAATCCATGCTGGCAAAGGGGAGTTAGGGCCTAGCTGCAGAGCGCGCGTGGAGTGATTTTGGAAATTTGCCTGAAAATTTCTAAGTCCCCATTTTTGTAGTTTTGCTTTTTGGCTGTTTGGGGGTCTTCTACTTTTTTCCGCCTGGGTTGACGGGTCTGGGGCCATTGCTGGGAAGGTCTAATACCGGATAAAAGTGGTTTGGAGAAAATCGGAGCAGAAAAAGATTTTGCGCTTTTGATCACTTGCCTGTCTTTGGGGTGCTGTTTGGCGGGCTTTTAGGTTGTTGTGGGTGGGTTTTGGGGTCTGGGAGCACTGCTGGCACAGTCTAATGTTGATTGCATTTGTTTTTCAGAAAATCCATGGTGGAAAAGGGGAGTTAGGGGCTAGCTGCAGAGCGCATTTGGACTGAATTCCAGGTAGGCCCAAAGTTTTTTAAATGTGGCTTTTCCCGGGTTTTTCCTTTTGGCTTGTTGGGGGGGTTAAACTTGTTTTCGCCCAGGTTGACAGTTCTGGGGCCATTGCTGGAAAGGTCTAATACCCGAAAGAAAGTGTTTTGGAGACAATCCCTGGGGAAAAAGTTTTTGCATTTTCTGAGATTTCGCTCACTCTACCGTTTTCGGGGGGCTGTTTGTGGGGGTTCCTGGTGTTTGTGGGGGGGTTTGCGAGTCTTGGAGCAATGCTGGGTATGGATACTTTTGCTTGCTTGCAAGTGGTTTGAATACAATCCATGGTGGGTAAGGGGGGATTTGGGCCTACTTTACTTTCCAAGTACGTTTTGTCACCATTTTCTACTAGGCCTCGTTTTTGGAGATCTGATTGGGGGTCTTCTACATTTTTGCGACTGGGTTTAGTAAGGGTCTGGGAGCACTGCTGGGAAGGTCTAATTTTGTTCTAAAACACAGTTTACAGTATACCTAGCTTGAGGGGAAAGATCCACTAAATTAATTCACCCATACTTATTTATCCTTCAAAAGGAGACTCAGACAGAGTAGGTACTTTCAAAAATATTGTACTGTCTATTAGGAAACTCAAAGTGTGACTTTTTGCACTACACAGCGTACATACCTTATATTTATTTGTCAGTGGTGTTCTAATATCACTTCCTGTTTTTCCATCAATAATTACAGGCCGGGTTTCAGCCTGTGCAATGGGAAAAAAAGGATGAAGTCAGGCTTCACATTAGCGAGCCGCAATTCAGCATCCGCCAGGCAGGCAGTGGACAGGGTGTCTTCTGGTCACCAACATTGATGGACGGAGCGTCAGATGGAATGGAGGAGTCCCGCTAATAAGAGGAATGGTTGGATGCATGCAACTTACCAAATTCAACAGGACAATTACAAAAACATACAGATACAGTATCCGTTCTTTTCTAATTATCTTTTAAGTAATGTTATTGCTGTGAACTTCTATGAGTGTGACTCTGCATTTCTTTGATCTCTGCTTCTAAATTCATCCCTACAGCCATTCTATAGGTTTTACTTCTGCTATTTTTTAAGCCTAATTTAATGTAAGAAGTGTTTCTCTGAGTGCAGAGATAGGCAAGTGAAAACGCATAATTATTACTGCAGCCCTGTACTGTCGCATTCTTTCATTCACGGTTGTCGAAAGTACTACTTACTTTTCAGTAACCATGCATGCAGTAGTGCATGCACTTCCTTTATGTCACTTACAAGATTTATGAATAGCTTTGTACCCAAAGATTTGTTTCTCTTCAATTATTGTTTGTCCATGCTGTGCTTTTTTTTTCTTCTCTCGACAAAACTTTCCCAAAAAACCCCATTCCCATCCATTTTCCAAACCCTAACCCTCTTCCCCCGGGCTGTGTGGTTTTGATTGATGTGTGACTAAATGACAGCAATAATTCCACACACTTGCTGGGGAGGATAAGGTCATAGCAACAGGCTGGTGAAGGAATCCGAGGATATATTCTTACTCAGCTTGACACTGAGTCACTATTGGCAAATGAAAGCAGATTTTCATGTGCGCCATCAACTTGATTGGTCATCAAGAACATCCTCCTCCTAGACGTGGCAAATTAATATTACGCTGCTGTGTTCTTCACCTTCAGTACTATTTCTTGTAGTAGTAGCCAATGTCAAAGAAATTCAACGCAAGTACTTTCAATACTTTACCATTTGTTCGGCTACATTGTGGCACTGTTCTAGTGTACTGTCACCTGCTATATTCTCTATCGTACCGTTCTAATGCTACGGTAAGGACAAAAAAGGTTTCATTTTTTTTTTCAGATGCTGCAACTGCCACTGTGTAACACCACAAGTACCACCGCAATGATGACATTTCATCCGCCCAGGATTGCCAACCTTAATCGCCATTTCCCGTGCAGCCAGCCCTGTGCCTAGCCCTATTTCCAAACACAAATTACAGGTAAGATAAGCGTTTGGGGGGAGGTAGTATAATGGAGTATTAGGAGAGACGAGAGACTGACGGTCCTAGGACTATTGAATTCACTTACTCTGTGACAGGCACTTAGTTTTGAAAACATTTGGGCAATTACTAGTACTTACACAACTTGAATCAAGATGCCACTTAAGTTTCAGGAAAACAAACTTACTGTTAAACCCCCACCCACCAGCCTCAAAAGCAGTAAGAAACACGTATGCTAAGATAAAGTTTAAAGTATATTTATATATCCCTAACATAAATAATCTCCCGCAAGACCCAACCCACCCCCCTCCCAAACCCCAACGAATGTCCGTGAAAACTAAGTCCAAAAAAGTAGAAAACCCAACTCCCAATTCCCACCCCCCAGAAGTCTTTAAAAAAGGGGCAAGGGACAGTCTCCTCCTACTGCTGGCTGCTGTTGACTTTTCGGGCCAGGTCGGCATGCTCCTTGCGGAGGGTCTCGAGCAGGGTTTTGGTGTTGAGGAGCTCCTGCTCGAGGCAGGACACCCTCAGTGAAAGGCGGTGCACGCGTGCCTTGCACCTGCTGTGGGGGGCAGCTGATTTCTTTGCTGCTCAGCGGTGGCGGGTGGCTGCGGTACCCCGGCTCCGTACCGCTGGAGACCTGCTGCGCTGACTGGCTGACCCAGGGAGCGCGGAGGAGGATGCACGTGTCGCCGTGGATGTTGTTGACGTACTCTACGTGTCCTCCTCCTCCTGGGCCACCAGCCGCCGATATTCGGCGACAGTGGCCTCCAGCCTCCGTTGCCGGGCCCTTTTAGCCAGCTCCTTCCGTGTTGGTTTGGAAGGAGCATCTATATGAAGAAAGAAAGACATAGTCTGTAACCAATGCTCTTTAAGATTAACACAAAATGATTCAGCAGAAAGTTGTGTCACAGTAGAACTAGCAACTTGCAAGCGCAGTACATAACTATTGTGGCCAGTATCTATCTAACCTCCCACTTCTTCATCCTTGCTCTAACATTAGTGGGAGTTTAAGGAATCAATTCTACGAGCACAATGGACTCACTCCATTAGAGTCGACTATGACAGTACACCAGTCTTATTCTTCTTCTTCTCTCTTGTTTAGCAACATTGGTACGTTAACTTCTGCAAGCTGGCATAATGCCAGCGCAGTCAACTTGCACCCGAGAAAAACAGGCGCCCGCCATGATGACGACACGCAAATATACTTAAAGATCTCTTCCCTAAAAGACATGGAACTAATGAACACGACTCTAAAAATGGCTCTACAATGGTTAACCACCAACCAGCTGAAGTTGAACGCTCACAAAACAGAGTTCCTACTAATCTCACCAGCTAGGAGCCATACGGAAATAAAGGAATGGACGAAAGTGGTGACTGCGCTAAACTGCACCCCAACACTAATCAAGTCAGCGAAATCGCTAGGGATCACTCTGGACGAGAATCTGGACATGAAAGCCCACATCAACTCAATGGCTAAAAATGCTCGATTCCACCTGAATTACTTAAGAAAACTGAAACCATTCATCTCAGAAGCGGATCTCAAATTAGCAATCCAATCCTTAGTTATCTCGAGGATTGAATATGGCTGCACCACCTTAGCGGGACTACCAAAAATGTCCACAGCGCCATTGAAAGCATGCCTAAACGCTGTGGCAAGAATTATCACCGGATCAAGAAAATACGATCACATATCGCCACACTTGAAAGCTTTAAGCTGGCTACCCTATGAAGCGAGAATCCAAATGAAGATAGCATGTATCACCCATAAAGCGCTACACCACAACACCCAAAGATACCTAGCGAAGAAAATCCAGCTATCGGGAGGTAATCGACCAGCGAGGAGTACTGAGGAACTGCTACTACGGCCAGCCTTTTTCCACAAGAAAAAAACCTATGACAGAGCGTTCTCAGGAGCTGCCCCCAGAATATGGAACTCACTCCCTCCTAACATCAGGAAGATCCAAAATGTGGCATCATTTAAGCGAGAAGTGAAGAGCTTTCTCTTGAAGAAATACACTACCTAGAATAGAACATTCACGATCTGATAATGACCTAACTGTCATACTTGCTTATACATTTTTACTTAACATAGAAGTATACCCACCATTGACTATCAGTACAAAAATGGGGTTGGTCCGAGTTGGAGAGTTTCAAAAGGCTTATAGAAAGCCAGTTATTTAGTTGGTCACACAATCAACGACTTCATTGTAATTTACTTTAAAGTATATTCTTCATAAATTTAGACCATTTAATTCAAGATTCATTGGCATTTATTCAAGCAAAGTTTCAATCAAATTGCAGCCAATAGTTCATTTTGAGAACATAGCAAACATGTAATTGTAAACTCATTACATTCATAAATTCAAAAAAGTGCTCTCGGTGAGAAGAGGAGGGGTGAGTGAAGTGAGGGGGACACGGTAAAGGTGTAGTGACATTTTTATGGCATCATTTTGCAATTGAAAAGCCTTTACACTCAAATCAGTAAGCAAAGGTTCCAAATGTTCATCACACATAGAGGGCGAGACACAATCTCTTATTTGAGTCCTATGGTGTGAAGTAAGAAAAGCGTAGTTCTACGTTTCGACCCCCGGTTACAGCGGCGAGCTGCATCCGAGTAATCACTCGGATGCAGCTCGCCGCTGGAACGGGAATCTACCCACTGCGGTCCCGTTTTAAGCCAAGGAGCACTTGATGTCCCCGGGCGTGAGGAACGATCCCACAGCACAATCCGGTACTATGCCAACAAGTACAGCTTAAAAAATAAATCGGGAGCTGTGCCATGGCCCCGCCTAAGACGGTACAGATGCCGACCGTTTTCTGATGCTCTCCCCCTTTCCTGATGAAGACCCCAACATGAGGCTGAAAGCAACCCTTCACTCACCCCTCCCCTTCTCACCGAGAGCACTTTTTTGAATTTATGAATGTAATGAGTTTACAATTACATGTTTGCTATGTTCTCAAAATGAACTATTGGCTGCAATTTGATTGAAACTTTGCTTGAATAAATGCCAATGAATCTTGAATTAAATTGTCTAAATTTATGAAGAATATACTTTAAAGTAAATTACAATGAAGTTGTTGATTGTGTGACCAACTAAATAACTGGCTTTCTATAAGCCTTTTGAAACTCTCCAACTCGGACCAACCCCATTTTTGTACTGCTTCACGGACCCAGGTCCTGAGTTCGTAAGGGCCTACCCCTTTTTGTACTCACACCATTGACTATCAACGCTAACTGCACACGTGATATTGTATATTTATCATCTACCTCATATTTTGTTGTCCGTATAACTGTCTGATATATATGTCTTTCTCCTACGCCTTCTATGTTAAGCGCTCTGATACCCACGGGTCTTGTTCGCGCTATACAAAACTTTATAATAATAATAATAATAATGAGTGAGACAGACTTGCGTTACTGTACCAGTCCAGTACATGCAGGTGGTGATGCTCTTACTTTTCTATTACGACTGGCACTGAGAATACTCTGTTACAAGGGCTACTGCTTAATTAATACATCCACACATGCATGACCGAGTTCTACTAAACTTATTAACAGAGGTAGTGAGTGGCCATCGTAATAGCCGGATATATGCTATGCTTGCAATACAAACTACTGCTACTATTCATGGTAGTATTCAGACAAAATTCCTTGCCTTTCCTACACTGGGACGGACGTGCGGGTGCGGTGTTACATGCTCTTCAAAGTAACACTTAGTTCATCCAGTGACCGTGTACTCTCTCTAGATACACATATGCTATCTAAGAGTCAGATAGTACCATGATCCAGGCATTCATCCATTCAAACTATATGTCAATCATTCTTCTTCATGTCTCTCATCTGGACAAACCTTACGTTTTCTCACGGGAAAACAACCTTTTCATTTTATTTGGGAAACCGCAAGCCATACATCGGTGCTTGACTTGCATTTGAATTTCAACCAAAGCATATATTGCGCACACAAACAGTTTCTGTTTCACCCACCCAGGCTGTTCTCCTTCCACCCATCCTTGCTTCATCCTTCACCCAGCCATGCAGCATATTCCTTCCCAGCCACCTCGGGCACCAATCAAACACGTATCATTCTTCTTTGTCAGTCATCATTACTTTTAACTTGCTCGTCCTTCCACACTTACTTACACCCTTCTTTCGCTTTTCGTTCATCCCATCCATCAAGTTCATCTCAGATCAGATTTGGATTCTCGAAAAAAAATTCACCGCTGAGTTGAAGTAAATTTAGAGGAGGTTCCTACCTGGTTGATAAAAAACTTTGTTCTAAATTTGAAAGTCTGCTTAACAGTATAGTAACTTAACTGTAGAACATATATACTACACCCGTGCAGAGAGCACACTATGCAGTCTGCAATCTCAATAAGTAAGGAATATAAGAGCTTACCACTGCCCGCCACTACCGTGGCAACCCGCACAGCAGTTTCGTCCGGCACTTGCACCGCCTCCTCCCCAGAAGTGTCCTACTCCACCTCCGCGCTGGGTCCAGCACCAGATGTTCCACCTACAAAGTACATTTAAGAATGTTAGATGCCATAGACATACACCACTCACTACTATTTTGTCTAGGAAGGAAGAAATGTGAATACAGAAACCAATCTAATAATTTGTGACTGTCTACTCTAAAGTAAAAATTTCCCTTTTTCCAGGGAAGGGTGTTGTCTTGCTGCACTTTTTGGCACAACTGATGAATGCTTGCTTTTTAACACGCACCATTTTTCTCATAACAGACAGAAGCTTCACTTCTAAGAACAAATCATCATCACTAGGACGGAGTGACCAACGATTTAGCACCAAAAAGAAAAATTAAAGTTCAAACCAGGTGAGGGCTCGACTCGCCCACAATAAATGTGTGAAATAAATCACTAAGCACTTTCCGATTTTTAATCAACCATTTATGTTTTATGACAAGCTTGGTTTTAATAAATATTTTTACTTTTAATAAAGCTTTAAAACTTAAATAGACTCTGTGGTTTTTGGTCAAGAGTGAATGAGCAAAAGGTTTTGCAATTTCCAAGCATGAGTCCGTGCCTCTGACACTTCTGGACTCTGACTCCGTACTCTTGTCCTGCGTTGTATAATCATCATTGGGGATCAATCATCGATGAATTCGAGAGCTAAATGACTCTGCCACACTATCTAGCCAGTAAGGAGATTGGGAGTTCTTCAAAGTCTGATATCACTGAGGTATGTGGAAAGTCTACCTGTGCCTATTATAATTGATAAACAATGCACTATTTAGTGTCCATAGTTCTGTTTGTGCAGATTTGTCCCTGCAACAGTAGTAGTATGGATTGTCCTCCTATCCAAACCAAAAGTAAAGTAGTATCTTATTCTTTCTTGGTTGTCATTCACCTTTTTATTGTTGGTAATTGTCAAAGCATAAACATTTAGGAGACTTGAAAAGACATTATGGACAATCCCAGAGGAGTGCATAGAGCTATTGCTGACTAGAATGGGAGTTTCGTTTAACACCTTTTGCCAACTGTGCAATCTTAGTTACCTACACAGACAGACTAATAAGAATAATCTAGTAATACCACAGGGAGTCATAGTAGAGGCAGGATAAGAATTTAGATACAGTCTACAAGAAGATCAAAGACGATTTAGAAAAAATCGAATGAGGAACGCTAGGAAAAAATAGGTACTCTATATTAAAATTAAAACTTACCGGGGCCAGCAAAGGAGCCCTCGCCTGACCGATCCTGGCCTTGAACAGCAGCAGCAGCCGATAACCCCTCCTCCTCTGTCCTCTTGCCCCTGGGGGGAGCTGATGTACAACATGAAAGAAAGAAAGACCCGAAAACATGGATGATTGTTGTCAACCAAATCAAACATTTCAAAAGAACAATAACAAAATATTTTGGCGAAATAGGAAATAGACAACTATTCCACGGGATATATTGACCTATCTCATGTGGTCTACTACGATATTAGTATTGCTTGATTTGCGGACCGTCGACTTGGAAAGTTATGTAACTCACTAAACAAACTACTAAAAAGGTTCGCCTAGGACTGGCAGGCAGCAGTTCGCAGCACGCGAAGTGACAGACAAACTCCATCGTGATTGCAGATCAGCGACAACACTAAAAAGTTTCCTACTACATTAACCAGTAATTGAAATACTCAAGCTATCAATCTACCACCACTATTTCTTCTTATTGCCAGGTGTACAAAGGAAGGACTGGACTTGAGTCTGTAGGGGCAGATTTACAAGCCCCTTGCGGCTCTTTTGCTCCATTGTTGTGTGACTTTTGTGACGCAGCTGCCGAACAAAAGAGGCACCATGGTGCGGCGTATATTAACAATGTGACGCATATGGGAGATGCATCACGTTGTAAAGCCCTGCGTCATCAGGGGGCGTTCTGGCGCAAGGGAGGGCGTTCCTGCGCAGGAACGCATCCTAAAAGTGGCTGAGGGAAATCTACAAGATTTCAATCAGTCACTTTTAGGACAATGATGCGTGACTCAAACCCTGCGCCTGCTTGAAGCAGACGTACGGCTTCACACAGCATTGGGGAGATAGGGCACCCCAGAGCATTGCTGGAGCTGCGCCATCGTTGCGGCGCAACTCCAGCAATGCGCCGCCTTTACGGCACAGATGCGTAACGCTTCGGTGACGTTTTGGGCCCATGGTGCGCCGCATTGTAAATACGGCGCACCATGGGTGGTGGTGGCGTGGCGCACAATTACTGGCGCATCCCTGCTACTTTGCAGGGATGCGCTGGCAATTGAAAATCTGACCCTCAGTGTCTAGCATTACGCAATTCTTTACACTACACTCATACATAATTTCTCAGGCCAATGAAATGAACACAAAATCGAAAACAAATAAGCATAGTAGCAACGCTACTGAGAAGGAGAGCAGTGCACCTGAAATGCACAGAAGATTTTGAAATATAATTTACCTACAATGTAATCGGCAGCATTATTGCTCTTGGTAAAAAACAAAAATTTGCAATATAATAACACACAGAGCGGGAGAAAACAGAGTAGTAATGAAATAGCTAGAAATAGCTACTACTACTCTCACCAAGCCCGGGGATCTCGATGCCGAGCACGTCCAGCAAGTCGCGTTCCCGGTCCAGGAGATCCGTCCAACGGTAGGTGGCCTGGTTGTAGGAGCCCATAGCCGCTAGCGATCTTGCCGCCTGCCATGATGGTCCTGGGGAGGCGGCGCTGGACATAAAACACTAGTGCGGCCTCCTCCTCCGCGCTAAAAATCTCCTGGGCTATAACTTGCTCCCCCCTCAAACGCCCGCACGGGAGCCGGGCACGGGGTGCGGGACCCTTCCCCTTCTCAGGCTGCTTCCCGGCTTCCTTTACCATGGTCTGGGCAGAAAGGAAGGTAAATAAGAAATAAGAAATAGAATAGGGAAGAAGAAAAGAAAAGAGTTTAAAAAAGTAGTTTAAAATTAACCAAAAGTAGCAAAAAACACAAAAATATAGAGCTAGAAAAATAGAGGGATAGATAATAAGTAAAATAGATTAAAAAAAACTTCAAACAAGCAAAGGATGGCAGAGATTGACAGAGGATACAGAAAGCATGCCCAGAACCATAGCAATGAATGAAAAACAAGATGGCCGTGCCCGTTCACGACCGCGTGGGTAAGTTCGCGCGAGATTTCCCCCGCGATCACACGCGAGCATGTACTAGCGAGCCGCACACTTTGCGAGATTACACATAGCGCCCGGAAACGGAAATACGTCACGCAAACAAGATGGCCGCGCCCATGTACGACCGCTAGGGTAACTTCGCAAACATTGCGCTACAAGCGGCTTGCGAAAACGCAAAAAATCACGCGAACTAACATGCCGCAACAAAAACAAATCGTATATTCGCACGAATTTGCGGCTTCCGAATTCGATCTCGCGCGAATTTGCGCCCCGCGAATGGCGCGAAATTGCAGAAAAACGATTTTTGCAAAACTTAAAGCACTCAGCAGGTGCAAAAGTTCAATCTTATCATTAGTAACCATTCCCTGAAGTGCTTCCTGAGGGGCCCCTTCAGAGTTCAGTTGCCTACTTGCAACTATTCTATGACCCTGCTCTGACCCTCACAGCAGGCTCAGAGAATAGCTACAAGTATGCCACAAAGGTCCTGTTAAAAAAAATTACACTGCAACAGAAAGCAATTACAGATAAGGAAGCAGGTGCCAGCCTGGAAGTTCAAATTCACTGACACATTAATCAGCCCCTAATTAATTCATGTCAGTTGAGGCAGGGCAGGTGTGCTAACAAATTTTACAAAACTGAAAGCACTTGGCAGGTGCAAAAGTTCAAGCTCATCATTAATGAGGAAGCACTTACAGCTAAGGAAGCAGATGACAGCTCAAATTCAGTGACACATTCATCAGCCCCAAATTAATTCATGTCAGTTGAGGCAGGGCAGGTGTGCTTTCCCCCCATAATCTACAGTGATGATGAACCAGAGGGTGGCATGGGTGAGCCAGAGGGTGGCAGTGGTGAAACAGAGGGTGGCAGTGGTGAAACAGAGGGTGCTGTGATGAACCAGACGTAGAAACAACATGGTCGCGACCGTTGCTACCCGACAAGTAAGTTCGCGTTTGCGAACTGGTAAAAAACCCTTGCGAAATGGCAGAAACACTTGCGAACACAAAAAAAAAGGAATCCGCAAAATTCGCGAGAGTTCGCGGATTTTGCAGATTGCGAATCCGTAAATACGCAATTTCATGGATTGCGAATTCGCAAAATTTGCCCATAATAAAAGACGTGACGTCGATGCTGAGTGAGGTGCGGGCGAGAGAACAGACTGGGAAGATTTATTCCTGAAAGACAGCCTGATTAGATTGAAGATAGCGGAAGAATATCGAGGAGGAAGAGAGAGTAAGAGAGGGCTGCGCTACGGTGCGTGGGGTTTCTAGAGAAGTTTTAGTAAGTATTATCCTATCCTGATCCTGTCCTATAGTCTTTGTCTCCTTATTCTTAATCAGGAGACCTCCACCAGTCCTTTAGCCAGAGGGTTGGGTTTCCCGTTTCACCAGTTGGTAACTATTATTCTGTCTTATATTTGCATATCCTTTGCAAATGTGTGAGTTATTATGCCTCTTGTCTCTTTACTATCCACTCATAGTGCATTGAATTGTTGAATGTGTCTGTGAATCGAATGATTTTGATAGATGAAAATGTTCTCTCCCATGAAAATTGATGGAGCTTACACTGTGAATCTGTACAAATGAGCGTTCATTTTGACTGAGTTATAAGATAAAATGTAATTAATCTTACCCAGAGGCATTATGCTCCTGCTTTATGAATATTGGATGAGCGGCTCTCCCGCTGTGCCGGGGAGAGCCGTGGTGTGCTGCCTGCGGCTTCGCCGCATCGTCAGGCTTCGTTGGGGGGCCCAATCCCACCCGGACCCCCAGGTGAGGGAATACAGCTCGGGGAGCCCACCCCGTGCGCTTGGCCTGTTTTCGGGGGTGCAGTCCTACCCGGGCCCCGTGCAGTGCCTTGTGTCTGGGTTGGGGTCCCCGTCTCCCACGGGACCCCCACTGGCCTTCACGTTGGAGGGCAGCCTGGGGAGCCCACCCTGGCTGCCCCTGCAGGTCCAAGGGTGCTGCCGCGGGAGCCGGCCAATCACTTCTGGCCTGCCCGAATAATCGGGCAGACACGTCCTTGGTTCCAGTCCGGCTGGACTGCAGGGGAGTGTGGCGACACTCCCCGACCTCCTGTCATTCCTTGGGGCCCAAGGATGGGGTCCCGGGCCCCCAGGCATCTTCACAGGGAGTGCGACTGCGCTCCCCGACTTTGCTTTGGGCCCGGGGATGGGATGAGCCTGCCTAAAACTGCTTGCAAAACCTTTAATAAGGTTGACACAAAAGGATATGATGGATCCAATTGAATGGGAGGATGAAAGTGAGGAAGCATTCATAAAATTGAGAAGTTGTTTGTGTCAAGCACCAGCACTAGAAATGCCAGATTATATGAAAGAGTTTGCTTTGTTCTGTTGTTAAAGGGGAGGCTGTGCACTTTCAATATTAACCCAGAGACATGGATTATCATGACTCCCAGTAGCATATGTTTCTGCTTCTCTGGATCAAGTAGCTGTGGCATTACCTGGCTGCTTGAAAGCAGTAGCTGCTACTTGTGTGAGTCAGGAACAGAGTGAATCAATAGTGATGGGTCACCCTACAAAGGTGTTTGTACCATGTTCAGTTGAGATCCTTTTAACAAGGACTCGTACTCAACATGTGACCCCTAGTCGGCTGACTAAATATAAAAGAGTAATTTTGGGTGCTGAAAATGTGAGTGTAACAAGATGCACAATGATGAATGCAGCAACCTCGTTGCCTAACTCATATGGCAAAGAAGTGAGAGAGGAAATTGATCAGGATTGTTTGGATGTGACAGAGATGTGTACAAAGCCTAGACCCGACCTTCTTGACCGTCCACCGGAAGAGTCAGACTTTGTACTGTTTGTTGATGGGTCATGTTTGAGAAGAGAGAATGTAGAATTGATGTCTGGTTATGCAGTATGTACTGTATCAGGTATCATAGAAGCTTCCTGTCTAAGAGGAGTCAAGTCAGCAAAAATAGCTGAATTGCTCGCTTTAACGAAAGCCTGTTAAGTAGGGAAGAAATTGAGGGTAACCGTGTTTAGGGACAGTCAATATGGTTTTAGGATTGTGCATGACTTTAGCCAATTGTGGCTGCAGAGGGGATTTCTGACTTCTTCAGGATCTCCCATCAGGAATGGCAAATATTTTAAAGAACTATTGGAAGCATTACAGTTGCCAAATGAAATTGCATTGGTCAAATGTGCCGCACATAAGTCAGGAAATGATTATGTTACATTGGGTAATCGGTACGCAGATCAAGTGGCACAATTTTGTGCAAGAAATACAATGGCTTTGAACAGGGGAATGGAAAAAGCAGTTACCAATTGCCAACTGATGTTTTTCTCTGCTTTTGAAACATGGGATGAAGTTAGACAGTTACAGGATGAGGCAGACCCAAAGGAGAAGGAACACTGGATTAAAACAGGTTGCACACGAAGAGCTGACAATGAAGTATGGTTGTGTCCAGATGGTAGACAATTAATGCCAGATAGTTTGTTGTCACATATGGCCAGGGTATATCATGGAACCACACATGTTGGGAGGGATGCTATCATTAGACATTGCAGACAAACATGGTATAATCCCAAGTTTAGGGTAGTTGCAGAAAGTCTCTGCCATAGATGTTTGACCTGCCAACTGCAAAACCCAGGGAAAAAGACAGTGGTCAGTTGGGGCAAGATTGGAAAAGCAGAAGGACCATTTACAATATTGCAACTAGACTTGATTGAGTTGCCACCATGCAACGGTTTGAAGTATGTCCTTGTCATTGTGTGTCTGTTTTCTCAATAGGTAGAAGCTTATCCCATGAGGAGGAATGACAGTCTCACAGTTGCCAAACTTCTGTTCAGTGAGCTCATTCCTCGTTTCAGAGTTCCAGTCACTTTGGAATCTGATAGAGAATCTCATTTTAATAATTAGATAATTAATTTGTGAAGCTTTCAATATTGAGCAGAAATTGCATTATGCCTATCGACCAGAAGCTTCTGGAGTGGTTGAGCAGTTAAATGGCACAATAAAATCTAGGTTAGGGAAAGTGTGTGCATCCACTTCACTGAAATGGCCTGATGCTTTGCCCCTTGTATTAATGAGTCATAGAAGCATTCCTGACAGAAGAACAGGATTCAGTCCACATGAAATCCTCATGGGAAGAACAATGAGACAAGCATTTTTACCTGGCAACAAATTGGTGAATATAACTGATGATCTAGTATTGGACTATTACCAGGGATTAGCTGATCTGATACGTTCTGTGTTTCACCAGGTAGGGGAGGATGCAATAACAGCACAGCCAAACCAAGCTCATGATTTGTGCCCTGGAGATTGGGCCGTGGTGAAGAAGCACACGAAGAAATTGTGCTTGGAACCCAGGTGTAAAGGACCACATCAAATCATATTGGTTATAACAACAGCAGTAAAGTGTGCAGGCTTGCCAAATTGGATCCATGCCAGTCATACCCAAAGAGTCCCAAGTCCACCTGAACAACAAAAGCAGCAACTGGTAGAACAAAGAAGTCGAAGGAACCAGAGAAACAGACTCTGAAGAACGAATTAATGATGAACAACCAAGTGCCAGTCAAATAGTGTAGGGACCAGCGACTGGGACTGAAGAGACTGCTGTAAAGACCAAAGGAAGCTTGAACTTGAAAGACCAGAACGAGCCGTTGAAGAAAATCCAGATTCAGCTCAGTCAGAACTGGAAGAAGAACTCATTGCAGAAAATTAAGATCCAGCTCAGTTAGAATTAGAAGAAGAACGTATTGCAGAAAACTCAATTACAAGAAAGAAAATAACATAAATCCATTTTAGAAAATTCAGATCCAGTTCATTTAGGAAGAGGAAAAGAATCAATTAGAGAAAGTTCAGAACAAATCCAGTCAGAAGAAGAAAAGAGAAGAGTAGGGATCCCAGAACAATGGCAACAACAGAAGAAGAAAAAGTAGGGAATTCAGAACAAAACCAATCAAGAGAAAGAGAAAATAAAATGACACGAGAAATAGGTGAAGAAGGTTAAAAATGAGTACCGTCAAAGAGGGTCAGAAAGGGTGATTACTAGCCGAGTGGAGTGAAAAGACTGAGATACATGCTGAAAAGGAGAACAGGGAAACAATTAGAACAGGTAAATGAGGTGTCAAGCCAGGTAGAGCAAGAGCAATCAAGAAATAGATCATTAAGATTGTTAAAGAGAGGAAAAGTACTAAATATAATATATAAGGCTCCAGAGCGGACCTATTTTATACTCAAAGACTTTAAAAATCTTGATCTAAATGGAGAACCAGAAAGTGGCATTGTTGAGGGATCTGATAAAAGGGAACTGAGACCACCTTAAGAAAATACGTTTTTACAAAGGGTGGATTTATTGAGAAATCTTCAAGCCAAAGAAGAAAAGATCGAAAGGGGAAAGGAAACTGACTAAAAGCTGAAAGCCTTAGAATTGTCAGATCACATAAAGATTTTTTTATTATTTTAGACTTTTTTTTTTAGAAAATACATTTTGAAAAAATTAGATACTAAAATGGCAGAAATACAGGTGACTGAACATCCAAATTCTAGTTTAAAATGGAGATGTGTTAAATGTTATTTGTGTAGTATTACAATACTAATCTTAATGTGGGTTTTATTAACAGTTGTGATGCCTCTCCTAATGGTAACTAATACTCAGAATAACACAAATACTAGTGAGATGGTGAGTGCAGTTACTAAAAGAACCACGACTACTATAGATTTAAGAATAATGGATAAGAGCATGTATTATCATGACCAATCAAGTAGTGATTCATCATAAAATGTATTCATTAAACTCTTGTATCAGTACATCAATACAATGGACGTGAGTAATTGTTATGTTTGCATGAAACTACCCACTTCTGTCTCTGAAGGCATAACATACCATCATCTTCCATTAACTTATGGTATAATTTGTAGTGCTATGACTAGTCTGTTTTATGTTACTGTTGAGTTGCAATACTATTGTAGTAATATGGATGTAGTCTTTTTAAAAATTCCTATTCGTAGAAATGTAAACCCTGTACTTAGTAGTAAGAGTGCAGAATGTATGGGTGAATTCTTCCTAACAACGAATCCTATAGACATAACACAAGCTCATAAAAATAAACTTACTTGTCTCTTGCGTGATGAAGAAAAATATTTTTTTAATTTAGTAGAAGAACGAAGGCAGGATTTCTAAAAGAAAGCCACTGAACAAAAGTCACATGTACCTCCATGGGCTGCTTTAGAAGGGGACTATAAGAAAGGCAAGACTCAGGCTGCAATGTCCCTAGACTTATCAAAATGTGGGAAGTTCTGTCTACATAGACTAAAAACTGAATATAATAGGGTCTTCATTGGTACTAGTGAATGAGAACATACTTTCCTAATTATGGGGGGATGGGGATTTAAAGGAGGAACTGATCCTGTATTTCCAGGAATTTATTATGTGTGCAGTAAAAATGCCTTTTATAGGTTACTGGCATGATGGTATGGCAGTTGTTATGTTGCCATTGTATTTCCGAAGGTATACCACATCAATAAGAACAATGAAATAAGTGAAATAAGTAAAGGACTAACAAGAAATAAAAGAGACATTTGAGGTGAGCAGATCTAGAGTGTCGCTGGTGTTGAGAGTGCTCTAACTGGAGCTGCTTTCCACCTAAACTGAGACCCACCCAGAGTTCTCTTTTTTGCATATTATATATCTTATATATATATATTATATTATATTATATATTATTATATATATTATATATATTATATTATATATAATATATATAATATATATATTATATAATATATATTATATATATATATATATATTGTATATATATATATATATAAAATATATATATATATAATATTTATATATACATATAAAATATGTATAAGCATATGAAATACATAATACAAAAACAATCGATAATATTTACAACAATATTTTTGCTAACAATAATATTTACTTCGATATTACTTACTTCGATATTAAAAAAATCGATATTACTTACCTTGCAGTCGATATTCTGGTCTATGATATTCTTGACTTAGATATTCTGTCCCTACGATATTAAAAACTCGATATTAATGTGTGTCACTATTAAAGTTTCGATATTTTGACTGCTCACCGTTTTGTAGATCTCATGACCTAACTTCTCTAAAAGTGGAGTGCGTTTCTGAACAGTCTTATCTGAGAGGGGCGTCTGTTGGGATGGGAATGTCAATTGCGTGGTGAACAGGTGTGTATTCCTGCCCTTAGTGCCCTGAATACATGGTATGCTGGCTTTAATTTTGGTCTTGGTGTCACTCTAAAGTAGAGTGTACTCAGAGGCCTAGATTTGTCCCTGATAATACAAGGTCAGAACCAGTTCTGTGACCTAGACGATTGCGGCAAGCTTGCCCATACGATAGGTACATCAAACAAAGTGGTGGTGGCAAGGTACTGCATTTCTGAATCTATAGCATGCCCAGACCTTTTTCTCTGTGTTAATGAGTCATTAGCCTACTGTCTCTTCTTGAGTAGAGTTCTACAGTTACATGATATCAAGACTCTTTTGCTGACATTCCCTGTGCATGTTGAGTGCATGTTTCTTCAGCAAGTGTGGAACAAATGATTAGTAGTAGTACTTGTTTTGATATGAGTTTGCGTAATGGAGGCAGTGGGATAATGTTGGATGCCCCTGGTTTAGAATGGCACAAGAGGAGGGATAAGGACAGCTTCCCCCAAACAGCGGAAGTCTGTTGACTTAATTCCTGTGGTTGGAGATCCACACATAAAAATGAGGAAGGATGGAGACACACCCACCTTTAAAAATTGAATGAGGACCTTGTTGGCAAAGGGCTCCTGATTAGTTCTTCTTGAGCACTGCTGTTCTGTAGATGGTAGGAGCGAGGAGTGGGATTGCAGTTTTGGTTGTTCAAGGTAAAGAGTTTTCTAGTCAGGTCATTCCATTTTGTCGGTCTCTGATTACTGCCTCAGTAAGGCTGATGACAGCCAGGTGCAGAGATTGCTGCCTGAAAATGACATTTAGAAGATAACCAACCTAAGCCTTACATAGTCGCTCCACCTCTCCTATCTGGATAATTTTCATGAAAGAGGGAGCCAAACCACCAGTGGTGGTGCGTCAATTAGGTCGCTGGGGTGTTGACCCACAAGCCGCGCACGCAGCTCCCTCGGCAGCTCTGTCTGAATGGCCTGCTGAGTCTGACAATGCATGTCAGTCAGCATGACGCTGGACCGCCCACCCCCCAAAGAGTCTGAAGGGGGTGAGAGGTCCGGCATCATGCTGACTGATATGCATTGTCAGACTCAGCAGGCCAGGGGGTGGCACGGAGTGCACAGCAGCATCAACACAAGTGAGCATGTTGGGTGTAGGTTGGATACTTTTTCCGACCAGCCCAGGCATGCGCACTTGTGTTTGCTCTGGCTGGCGGCTGCGCATTAGGAGAGCGAGGGTTGATGAATGCTGCAACCCTCGGTCTAATGGGCGACAGGGCGGCAATTATCCCTGCTAAGCCAATCCTGGCACTGCTGGAGCAGCGTTAGTATTGGCAGTGAGGGTTTGAAAGCGCCACCCCATACTGATGCAGCCACGTAATGCTCTGGCAGTGTGACGAGTGCCGTGGCAGCAGAGCATTCTGAAAGCTGTCCTGGCTAGGGAGGCGAGCCCCGGAACCCCACCGGGACCAGCACCCGTGCTGAGCTCTTTCACTGCCAAGAGACGGCATCTGTCCAGGGACCCGGGATAAGGCTGCACCCTAAGAAGGAGCCTTGCCACAAGCACGACTCTAGCCTGCCCTGGGCAAGAGAAGACTCTGCAGGCCAGGGCACGTGAGGGGCTGGAGCACCAGACAGTGTACTTCTGACAGAGCCACCCGGACCAGCACCGCCTCTGCAGGTAAGACCTAGGCCTGCGCGGGGCATCGCGGTGATGTCTCTGGAGTGAGGATGAGGGGCGCGCTGTCCCCGGTCCACATGGGGTTTATGTGCAGAGCGGAGGAATCTCTTCCCTTCAAATCTACTGGAAGCCAAACTCAGGGTGTGCATATTTGCTTTATCGACTCCCTTCGCTCAGTGCCCCATTGATTACTCTCTCACAATTGCTAATTTTGTGCTCCCTCAGTTCTTTGTGTTTTCTATAAAGTCTGTGTTTCACTCACTGTATTTTCTACCCCTGCTATTTATTTCCCCCGTCTCCTGCTTGGACCCCTTTCTCCACTCTGTACACCTCAATCATAAAACATTTGATAAAGACATCAAAGCTCTAATAACCGCAAGTCCCACAATGCAGCTGGCCTTGGCTGAGGTGGCAATGTTTGTTATTGTTGTCACACATTGTTTCGCTCCCCTCCCCTCTTTGTATCCACTCTGCCTCCAGTGTATCTCATCTGTCCGCGCTGCCCCTGTATGTCCATCCACGTCATCCTTCCACCCACTCCGTGCCCTCAACCTCTCGCACACCTTTCTTTCTTTCACTCCCCCCGATGACGCTCCCTTCCATCCCTTCCATCCTTCCACCTTTCCAATCTTCCCCGGACAATCTCGTGTGGAACCCCCGCTTCCTGCCAAGGACAAATAAGCCAGCATTAATGTGCTGACGTAGGAGGCACTTTGCACAATCAGCTTGCGGAGGAGTGCTCAAGGGCAAAGACGTCCCCAGCAATCTGCACGAGTTGCACACACCCTCTCTTACTCCACTGCTTTCAGATGAGGAAATCTGTTCCCATAGGAGGTGGTATTGGTTCTATAAGGTAACATGCAGAGGGCTCAGACCTAAAGATTCACTTTGCAGCAAAACAGCACAGCATTGGGGTTTACGTGCCTCTCCTTTGGTGGGTCTGGTCTGCGCTGGCAGTGTGCCGGGGGCGCGTGGCAGGGGAGTAGTGAGCAGATATCTGTCATGCGTACTAATCGAGGCATTTCATAAAATGCTGCACTGCGGTCAGACTTGCTGTTACCCTGGCAGCGTGGTCAACACAGGCCTGAATAAACTGACATCTTAGGTGCCGATTACGATGGCGGGAAGTCCGCCACCGCTGCTCCGGCGGTGAGGACCGCTGGCCCGGCTGTGGCAGACTTCCCGCCATCACCCTGAATATTCCCACTGCCAAATTAGGATGGCAGTGGAAATGGGAAAGGTGCCGTGGTGGACGGAAAGACCATCTGCTGTGGTGCTGCAAGGCAGGCCTTTTCCGCCCGCCTTGCGGGACGGTGGTGCCGTGCAGGCACCGCTGTGGGCATTAGGATGCCGGTCTTTTTTGGCTGCGATGCCGCTGCAAAAAGACAGGCGGAGAATGCCTTTGAGGGCCCGTTGCGGCCCCCCGGAGGGTGGGGGGGTGGGTGCTGCATATGGGGGGTACCTATGATACCGCCCTGCATGTGCATGTACAAGGTGGCAGGCACCGCACGGTGCCTGTCCCATTGTACATACAAAAGCACAACATTGTGGCCGGAGCTGCCACCCGCCGCAATGTTAAAATACAAGATGCGCCCGCCAGTGTGGCAGATGCATCCTAATTCGTATGGCCGGACCGCCGCACCTATGTCGGGCAGTCCCTTTTGCAGCTGCGATGGTGGGTGGACTTTGTCCGCCCCTTAGTGAGTGGTCTGGTCTGTGGTTTTACTGGACAGAAGTCAGATCATGTGGCAACTCCACGAAGGAGCCTCAGCAATGTGTCTGAAGTTTATACCGAACAGCCTGCCCACTTGTGGCTCTGTACTGGACATGTCTTTGGGAGGGATCTTTATTAATGTAATAACTGCACTTTCACCATTGCTTTATTAACCTTCCTGCTTTCTCAAATTTGCTTGAAAATGCACTATTTTTCCACTCTTTTTTCAAAAATTTCTGGGGGGAGAACCCCGCCGAACTCCTCGTAGGTTGTTCCGGCTCGTTTGCTACGCTCGCTCGCTCGGGTGCAGTATGACAATAATTTTATGCCTCACCACTTTCAAATGTCACCAGCCACCACTGCAAACCACCCCACATTTTTGTAGTCCCAAGATCTTCTAGACCAAGGAAGGGAGTTGTCCACAGAATATTCATAGAGTTGCTTTGCAATTAGAGCTTCTGCATGCCTGACAGCCAGTCTCCCAGACGTGAGGGAATATTGTCTGAATCTGCACTGCATAAAAGCCTGCCTGCTGAGAGAGAGATTGGTGTGTGTGTGCCCCAGCAGAAGAAGAGACTGCCCAGGAGGAGAAGAGACTGCCCAGGAGGAGAGGCCCACTATTTTCCCAGAGTGAGCAGCTTCCCAAAGAATGTTGACCAGAGAAAGAAGCCAGGAGTGACCCCTGCCATGAAGAGGTCACCTGTTCCGCAGTACATTTACTGTAGTAAGACTGCTCCAGAACAAGCATTCTTTTGTTGCCCAGCAACATGCCACAGTCAAGACAGGTGCTGCCAATGCTGAAGAGGAAAGTGAGGGCTGTAGCACTGCCTAAATGGAAAATGCTGATTGGCCCTGAGGCCACAATTGCCAAAGACACACTACAACAAGAGAGCCATAACTCACATACTAAATGCAATGCTTATGGCCTCATGTAGAAGAGTAAACATTGTAAAAAAGAAAAAACAAGATAGCAGGCCGTCTTAATGCATGCACCCAGGATCTGGAACAACATCCCTGTATCCTTTAGGACTGCTTCATCACAATTCTTTAACCATTCACAACCCAGCTTCCTCTCTTATTACTCATTGACAATGCTCTATTGCCATTTGGCAAGGTTTATGTTCTAGAAATACCACATACATCATTCATACATACCTCACCTTTAATGAAACAGCTACAATAACAAATGCTGTAAATCATCATACAGATCACTCTTACTACCTTGTCAGTGACAACTATGAAGGAAGTTTATTGATTTGAGTTATACTTTTTTAAAGTGCAAACAATGGCCTTTGGGCTTCTCAGCACTGCACCAGACATGTGACAGAGAAATAAGAAATCAGGAATACTAGACTTGCCTAAAAGGAAGGTTTTTAAAGCCTTCCTAAACATGGTAAGGGAGGTGGCCATTCCAAGGGCAGGTGATTCCAGTTTTGAGCTGTGCAAAGGATGATGCTTCTACCACCCCAGGTGGTCAGTCTGTACTTGGGGATTGTCAGATCGTTGGCAAAACTAGAACATAGCGACCAGCTCGGTACATACCATCTGAACTTGTCTTTGAGATACCCTGGGCCAAGTTCATGCAGAGCCTTATAAGCTATCCAGAGTTCCTTAAAGATTATCCATTTTCCGACCAGCAGCCAATGTAAACTATGAATAGCTGAAGGGGCTGACACGAATCTAGGAACCTTTATCAACATTCGCGCTTCTGCATTTTGCAGAATCTGCAACCTTTCCAACTATTTTTGGGCAAATTCTGGTACAGCCCATTGCAGTAGTCAACCCTGGATCGCACTAGTGCAATAACAACATTTTAAAGTATGTCAATGGGGAGAGAAACTGCTTAATTTTTTTTATCATCCAAACAGTGAAAAAGGCGCTGGAGGCAACTTGGTTTACCTGCTCTTTCTATGTCAGATGGTCATGTTGAGCCTTCTAAACGGGTTTGAAAGGGGGCCTAGTTCTTCTGTCAGTCATTCGAGGGACCAAAAGGTCATATTATTTCCAAACAGTAGGACTTCCGTATTAGAGGAGTTGAGTTTTAGGCAATTTTGGTCCATCCAAGAGACTACTGCACTCATGCAGCTGTTGAAGATTTTACTCGTATCTGGCTTTTGTTCGATAAAGAGACCATGATCTGGGTGTCATCAGCATATGAAACCAATGACAGCCCAAATGATTAAATAAGTACCGCTAAGGGGGTAACATAAAGGTTGAACAAAGTAGGACTTAAAGGTGAGTCCTGAGGGACTTCACAGGAAAATTTAAAGGGTTCAGAGGTGAAATCTTTCATTAGTCTGATTATGTGTTGATGTTTTAATTGCATTTTGCTTTTAGGTGATGTTATTTATTGGTATTAGTAATCCAGCAGAAGGCCACGGATTAACACTTCAGAGTCAACAATAAATTCAAATTGGGCCCATACACACATTCAAGTTTCATGGCTGTTTCGCCGGTTTCAGGTTTTATATTCACTTTGATCTTGATTAGTCAATTCCTAACTAATCTTCACAGATCAACACTCTTCCTTTGGTCATTGGACCATTAGTCGAGTAGTTGATGGTGATATTAACAAATTAACTAATTGTAACTTACAATTTTTAATAAAATAATCACAGACTCTGGGTAAGATTCATCAAATTTTATCTAGTAACTCGGTCAAAATCAACGCTCATTTGTACAGATTCACCGTGCAAGTTCTATCAATTTTCATGGGAGAGAAAAGTTTCAGCCATCAAATACATTTGATTCACAGACACATTCAACAATTCAATGCATTAGGATTGGATAGCTAAAGAGACAAGAGGCATAATAACTCACACATTTGCAAAGGATATGCAAATATAAGACAGAATAAAAGTTACCAACTGGTGGAACAGGAAACCCAACCCTCTGGCCAATGGACTGGTGTAGGACTCCTGATTAAGAATAAGGAGACAAAGACTTTAGGACAGGATCAGGATAGGATAATACTTACTAAAACTTATCTAGAACCCCAACACACCATAGCGTAACCCTCTCTTCCTCTCTCTTCCTCCTTGATATTCTTCCGCAATCTTCAATCTAATCAGGCTGTCTTTCAGGAATGAATCTTCCCAGTCTGTTGTTCTTTACAGGAGCAGCTCACGCCCACACCTCACTCAGCATCGACGTCATGTCTTTTAACTTAAGTCACTCTAGTTATACTCTTACTTCTACATGTCCCACCCTCAAAGGTTGCAAATCTCTTTAAAATATAAAATGTGATTGGTTGAGACTAGGGGAGTTCACTTCATACTATGCTGACACGGCCAATTTATTAAGACTCTTTGTTTGGTAAACCTGTGGTATATAAATAAATAATACCGGATCTATTTTTGTCTAGGCATAGCAATAACAGATAGCTCAATAAATAAGAGTCAAGATTCGAGGTAGTAGGAGTTTGCAGGTTTATTACAGCATAAAGGACAGGAACAGGGCAACCTGCATAGGAATAGGATGGCAGAGCCCGGCAGGGGGGCCCCGACAGCTGCCGGGCAGGATCTGGGATGAGCGCGCTAACATTTAATAACAATACACGATCATATATACTAAAACAGTTGCATTACAATACATACGATAGGCGGAGCAGTGGGTGTGGTCAATAGCAGTCGCGAAAGATAAGGGTGAAAGTAGGTGTAACAGGGGCGTATACATAGACATGTGATGCAAACGTAACAGAATATGTCATAAATGGGGCGGAAACATGGAGGGGGCTACCTAAGGAGCCGGGACCTCTAACCTGATGGTGCGCGCAAACTGACAATGACGTGTTACTAGGAGAAGCTGGGGGCTACGAACTCTGTGCTAGGAGCAGAGACTGAAGTCTGGAGAGTCAGGGCGACATGTACCTAAACAGTATCTAGTATCTGATGTTTAGAGAACATGTTGATAGAATCCAAAAGTTATCGGGGTAAAGGCGAACAGACTCTAAGACTGGAGCATGCATTATTCTACATGTAGTGCGTGATGAAGAATATTAAATGACCATTAATACAGTATTTCTCTAACATGGAGACGTAAAGGCTAGACAATGACTGAAACTATTGATGCGGTTCAGTAGCTTTAGGAATGCAGAGAAGGAGGACTAACTGATAACTGGAATCATAACATACTCTTGGCAGACTCAGAGGCAGAGCCAGGCTGAACCGGGCACTGCAAGGCAGGAAGTAAGTGAAGGGTCAGGGATACAGGTGGGGGCTGTATCGCTCCTCAGCGAGGACTTCAGGAGACAGGAGCTGAATCTGGTGTCCGGGCCCTTTTGAGGCCTAGAAACGGGGACTTTATAATGAAATAACGTGCACACTGAGAAATGTGGCAACGTAGCTTTACATAGGTCTGATATTCGTAGTATTCACGAGAACTGGAAATAGACATACTAGTGATGGACACAACCGTAATTGCGTCATTAATCGAACATGGGGAATACATATGCATATTAATCATGCACACATAACATATGATGGAGGACTCGTAGGGACACAGAACATGGCAAAATTTACTTTTCCACATTCCCTCCTTGTCACTACGTTTCCATCAGGAAACATCAATATTCATGATACCATCTATCATTTCATACAGTATCATTTGCTAGTTTTGAGTTTTCTTGGAACTGGATTTAGGACGGGACTTGGGACTAGGAACACATGATGTAGCACAAATGCCGCAAATCGCAGGGCCACATTGTAAACAGAGGCAGCAACTGAATATGATCGCTACTGCAATACCCAGAAATGACAATACTTTCCATCCCCAGGCGGAAATTATATTCCAGAACCAACCGGACCATGTCCAGGTGCCTGGATCTTGGTGTAACATATGGGCAATTTTATGGAGTCTGGTTATAGCTGAATAAACAGACGGCGCGTTATTAGGAATGAAAATGCAGCAACTAGATCCGATGACTCTACAGGCCCCGCCCCTATCGGCCAGTATGACGTCAAGGACGAGACGATTCTGGAGCACGACAATTCTCATAAAGGATTGTTCTTCGGTTAAGTTACCTAGAGCAGAAGTAGTCTCAATCACTACTGCTTCAAGTGTTCTGGTTAATCTACGTATCAGTTTACTATTCACGACAGTACCTAAGTAGGGGAAGACACCTTTATTGATATCTATGTATTGTTCTAGAGCAGTTTCAGTATAATCGACAATCGGGAAATTTCTCTTATGTCTAGTATGTACTAGATGTGTGTTTCTATGATAATCAGGTGGAGCTAGGAAAACTGGTGGCAGTAGGAAGGCAATGTAACAGGTTCCCTCCCAATCGAGGGGCAGACGAACATATGCGGTTTGGCCACAAATAAAATAAGAATGACGTGAAGCTTTGAAAATAGATTTCCTACTGTCACTATACTTGACAATAGTAGTACAATCGCTATGTCCTACATGTACGGAACCATTATTTCGGACACATAATTCGCCTTTGACTGGTAATACGGAAATAGCAGGTAAGTCTGGAGTGGAATCAGACTGAACATTCAAGACCATGAAATTCGAAGAATAATTACCTAAATTGTAAACTTCATTCTCTAGATCTAACCCTGTTCTGTGGGGAAGACCTTGCTTGTCTGGGAAACATGTACTGTTAAGAAAAGACATATCTGTTGAGGATGACGTTAACGTGGACCATGCTCCACACGAACCATTATGTGAAAATGGATAAGGAAAGAGTGGCAGAACTCCCTTCGGTGTCTGGAAAGGGGGGAGTCGACCACACACCCAACAATTAGTGGCATTGCTGGTCTGGTGTGAGTAATGTAACATGCGGATAAAGGAATTGTTACGCATAGCGAGGCGGTAAGAGAGTTCATGAGGAGGCAGATCACTAAACGTGTGCTCTACTGTAGCATTAACAGACTTATTTACATGAGAAACTGAAAAACACAAATAGAATGCATAACTGGTGCAGGAAATCATAATGGTGAAATATAGCAGAAAACATAAAATAATAGTGCAACTTCTAGAGTTCTCACTAACTCTCTTTCTGTGGGGGTCTATTTTATACATGTCAGAAACCGGTCTAACCGTTTCACCTAGGGGAGGACTTAGACAATCAAACTGGCTGACTTATTTTACTAGACCTTAGCTTTTTCTTATACTCCTGTTGCGGAGTTTTCTCTAACAGGGAGGGTGCAGTAACATTGTCTTTTGCGGGACAGTCCTTAAGAATAGTACTTTGGCAGTGCTTTAAATCCTCGGAAATGTTCTTTGAAACTGGTTTCAATCCATAAAATCTTTTGATGTGTGAAAGATGCACCCAGCCTTTGCGTCCCTCCTACTTCACGGCTGTACGTGTGGCCAGGAGGACCTGTCGGGGCTCCTTCCAGTGAGGCTCCAGCGGACTTGAGCGATCGAAATTTCGCACTAGGACCATGGATCCGGGAACGATTTCATGCGGTGCCACCTCGGTATTGTCTGGAAAGGCGGCGGCAACCTGTGAACGACAAGAGTTGAGGGCAGACATCAAGGAAGCTAGGTAATCTGTCAGCATATTACTTGAAACATCGGTAATACTTCGGGGTCTAGGAGTACCCCACATGTTAGGGGGGCGGCCGAATACGACCTCATAAGGGGACAGACCTGATCTGGAATGTGCGACCATGCGCATATAAAACAAGGCAACAGGCAGAGCTACTAGCCAGTCCACACCTTTCTCTTGACATACTTTGGCAATGCGAATTTTCAGGGTCTGATTATGTCTCTCTACGAGACCGGCTGCTTCAGGATGGCGTACACAATGGAACTTCCACTGGTACCCTAACAAAAGGGAAACATGTTTCATCAACTCGGATGAGAATGGCTGGCCGTTGTCAGAATATACGACTCTAGGGAGTCCATAACGGGGGAAGAACTCACGAACCAACTGCTTGGCAGTGGTCGCGGCTGTGTAATCTGGGACTGGATATGCTTCTGTCCACCTGGACAAAGCGCATACAACTACGAGGACATACTTGAAACCTCGACATCGCTCCATCTGAATGTAATCCATCTGGAGGACTTCAAAAGGGTGGTCAGGGGGCTGGAATCCACCTTGTTCCACCGGGACACTTTTACCTGGATTAAACTGACAACATATCATACAGGTACGGACTTTCTGCTTGGCTGCAGCTCGTAAATGCTTGTTGAACCAAATGTTCTGGATACTGTCTAACATTGCTTTTTCTCCTAAATGTGCTGGACTATGTGCGGTATTAACAATGACTTGAACCATAGAGTCGGGGAGAAACCATGTGGCTCTACCCTTCGTTACCCATCCCTGATCTGTCTGGACCCCTCCTTGTTCAGACCATTTCTTGATTTCATCGGGAGTAGCATGTAACTGGATATCTATGACATCTTGTGTAGGGTTTTTAACTGTCATACATGTAGTCGGATCTGGAGTGAGTGTCTGTGTTGTCTTAACTGAAATGTCTGGAGCCTGTGCTGTAAGCTTGGCTGTGCGATCTGCTAGATCATTACCTTGAGAAATAGTGTCAGTAACTTTCGTATGTGCTTTGCATTTCATGATAGCAATGGATGTCGGTAAATGTATGGCATCTAACAGAGCCTGAATAAGGAGACCATGCTGAATCTTGGTTCCATGAGAAGTCATGAAACCTCTCTCCTGCCAGAGCACTCCGAAGTTGTGTACGACTCCAAATGCGTAACGTGAATCGGTGTAAACATTAACTTTCAGGTTCTTGGCGTGTATGCAGGCTTGTGTCAGAGCAACTAGCTCTGCTGCTTGAGCAGACAGGGTGTCAATACGGTGTGTTTCAATAACTTCAGTGTCAGTAGTTACTGAATACGCGGCTACTAGTTCTCCTGTACTTGTTCTCATACATGAACCATCCACATAAAGTGTCAGGTCTGGATCTGGTAATGGAATATCTGTCAGATCTTGTCTTGGCTTAGTCATAGTGTTAACTACTTCCACACAGTCGTGTGTGGCAGGATTTGAATTTACTGACGGTAACAGTGTGGCAGGATTTAAAACGTTGCAGCGTCTGATTTCTATGTGTGGCTGGAACAGTGTCAATTCATAACCTGTTAAACGTGCAATTGTCAAGTGTTGAGTCTGTGTTCGGTTTAAAACAACTTCCACGGAGTGTGGAACTTGTACTGTCAGGGAGTGTCCTAAGACTATGGAATCACTTTGCCTGATAGCTAGTGCTGTGGCTGCAACTGACTTGAGGCACGCAGGCAGAGCCTGGGCTACAGGATCTAATGTGCTCGAAAAATAAGCACAGGGCTTGTATTGTCCTGCTTGATCTTGTGTGAGAACAGATAATGCTGTACCTTCGCGTTCAGTGACGAAAAGTGTAAAAGGCTTACTGTAGTTCGGTGTTGCTAGAACTGGAGCTTGGCATAAAGCTTTCTTTAACTCATTGAAACTAAGTGTATGTTCAGATGTCCAAGGAAGTGTGGAAAAGTAAATTTTGCCATGTTCTGTGTCCCTACGTGTCATCCATCATATGTTATGTGTGCATGATTAAATATGCATATGCATTCCCCATGTTCGATTAATGACGCAATTATAGTTGTGTCCACCTCTAGTATGCCAGTTCCCAGTTCTCGTGAATACTACGAATATCAGGCCTATGTAAAGCTACGTTGCCACGTTTCTCAGTGTGCACGTTATTCTATTATAAAGTCCCCGTTTCTAGGCCTCAAAAGGGCCTGGACACCAGATTCAGCTCCTGTCTCCTGCAACTTCGCTGAGGAGCGATACAGCCCCCACCTGTATCCTCGACCCTTCACTTACTTCCTGCCTCACAGTGCCCGGCCCAGCCTGGCTCAGTCTCTGAGTCTGCCAAGAATATGTTATGATTCCAGTTATCAGTTCAGTCCTCCTTCTCTGCATTCCTAAACTACTGAACTGCATCAATAGTTTCCGTCATTGTCTAGCCTTCACGTCTCCACGTTAGAGAAATACTGCATTTAATGGTCATTTAATATTCTTCATCACGCACTACATGTAGAATAATGCATGGTCCAGTCTTAGAATCAAGTTAGCCTTTCCTCTCCTGACTTCTAGTTTATATCAACATGTTCTCTAAACATCAGATACTAGATACTGTTTAGGTACATGTCGCCCTGACTCTCCAGACTTCAGTCTCTGCTCCTAGCACAGAGTTCATAGCCCCCAGCTTCTCCTAGTAACAAGTCACTGCTAGTTTGCGCGCACCATCAGGTTAGAGGTCCCGGCTCCTTAGGTAGCCCCCTCCATGGTTTCCGCCCCATTCATGACATATTCTGTTACGTTTGCATCACATGTCTATGTATACGCCCCGTTACACCTCTTTTCGCCCTTATCTTTCGCGACTGCTACGCGTCACGCCTTCTGCTCCACCCACTGCTACGCCTACTGCAATGTAATGCTATGTGTTTGCGTTATGTATATATGCTCATGTATTGTTATTAAAAGTCAGCGCGCTCATCCCAGATCCAGCCCCAGCAGCTGCTGGGCCCTGTCATCCTATTCCTATGCAGGTTGTCCTGTTCCTGTCCTTATGCTGTATTAAACCTGCAAAACTCCTACTACCTCGAATCTTGACTCTTATTTATTGAGCTATCTGTTATGATATATGTCTAGTCAAAAAGAGAGGTATTATTTATTTATTTACCACATAATGGCGCCCGAATAGGGACTTGCCCTTTCCCCACGCGTCGGTGAAGCCACGCCGACCCCCTGACCCTCTGCAGCCGTGACGGAACCATACCGTGCACATGCAGATATTTCTGCTTCAAGTATCCCTCAGGCCCACGGAGGAGACGGAGGAGGCGGTCCAGCATCCAAACGAGACGGTGGAGGAACGCGGCGAGTCCCGACCAGAGCCCAAGCCGAGAGTCCAAGGTCCGAGGTATCCGGAGGTCCACCCGTAACTGAAGTCCGAAGTTCGTCGTCCGTCGTCGTAGCAGTCCAGTCCGATCCGAGGCCTTCCGTTCTTGCTGCCCGGTGAGTACCATTACTGGGGTAGTATCTAGACAGGGTCAATCTAAATTGACTCTGGTCCGTGGGTTGGTGGTACACAGACTCACAAACGAAGTGTTCACCTAGGTGGATACGGGTCTTGATGCGTCCCTTTATGGGACCGGTATGTTCCGTACTGTTTCAGCAGTGCATCCAGTAACTCTAGTCTGTTCCGTTCTCGAGAAATTCTTGTGTTTCTGTTCTCAGTATTCCAGGTAATATTCTGTCCGAACTGTTATGTTATGATGTTGTTCAATGTATTTCCAATGTCGTGGTATGCCTGAATTGTTTTCCCAGTTGTTATTGTTCCTCGTGTATTGTATTGTGTTCCGATTCAAGTTTACAATGTCTCTCTTTTCGAGATTACGTCAGCTAAGAACTAGAAAAGGTTTGTTAGAAGAAGCAGTTCCTGTTCCGCCGAGGGACAGTCCAGGTCACTTTATGTATCAGAAGCATGGCATAAGCGCCATATTGTATCTAGATTTATGGGTAGAGTATACCAAACAGTTAGAAGAAAAGTATAGATGGCCCGTATCGGGTACATGGGATGCCGAGTGCATCATGCGAGTAGAAGAAGCATTATGGAAAAAGAAAGCCAGACAGTCACAGAAAGATGCCATCGAGTTATGGCGTAAAGAAGCTCATAAAAGAACCGAAAAAGAAATCAGAAAGTCAGAATTAAGTAGAGAATCCTTGGAACGAGCCCAAGAAAGGGAATTAATCGAGATTGGTGAACGAGTCAAAGCCGAACAGTCAGACAGACAGAGGCATGCCCTTATTAGGGGTATGTATCCTCTCTTTGCCGAGGGCTTGCCAAAAGCGACCCCAGAGGCATCCAGTAATTTCCCGCCACCGTTAGTTCCGACCAAGCTACGTCACAAACAGACCGCAGCTGATATTTTTATTTCGTCCTATTTGGACGACACAGTCCCAGAATATGCAAATCCTGTTCGCGCTCCGCCAGTCCCTGTAAATCAGGCACTTCCCGCTCCTCCAGACACCGGAGTACCTGTTACGGTACCCCTGGTCCAGCCCGCCATACAAGTCCAGCCTACATTTCCATTTCCCACTCTGCCAGGACGAAGAGCCTCAGTAGACGACTCTAGTTTAGGGGCCGCAGGGGGAGGTACTCCTCAAACCCCGCCGCCACACAAGCGTTTAACGACAGCCGAATTACATGCACAAGCGTCCCAGCGTACGCCCAGACATCAGACTGTAGCAGAAATAAGAAAATCCCTTGCCGAATGCGGCTATGATCCAGTCCCAGGCGAGGATAATATGGTTTTATATTCATTCCGCGTAAGAAAGGTGGCCGAGTATCTAGTCACCTTACCGAATATGAAAGAAGATCTAGACAGAATATATCGTTTCATCCGTACAGGGGATGATCCAGAAAGCATTAGCGAGGCCATGTCTCAAAGGAAAGCCGAGATCCAGCTCATGATATTAAAGTTTCTGATCAATTGTCTAATAAGAGAACAAGATTACCCATCTAAAGATCCAGCCGAAATGAAAATCCTGACAAGGTGGAGTGATAATATAGCCGAGGGTAAGCACAAGACCGTCGGTGCTATGGAGAGTATGTACAAGAAAATCCGTAGAGAAATAATAAAGATACACGAACAACGTAAAGCAGCACAAGTAAGCGAGAAAGAAAGTAATTCTGATACTGAAGAGTTAGAGGACGAGAATCCCGCCAGAATAGCGTATGTAGGAAAATCTAGATTTCCAGATCGCCATTTACGCCTAGAACACAAGTCTACTTTCCATCATCCAGCACCAGAACAAGGTTCCCTAGAACAAGTATTTCAAGCTACCGATCACATTCTGAAATCACGAATCGGTTACAGTGAGTTAAGTACCATGCATGAACAAGAACTAGCCCGATCAGCAGTCTGATGGATTACTGATTCTACCACTTTTCCAGACGAAATAGTGGCACAAATGTTTCTGAAAATGCCCCCAGCCGAGCAACGACTGGTGGGTATGTATATGATTCAGCACCTCATTACTTTGTATGAGGGTCAACATTCTGATCCAGGTCCGTTACATGATGTCCTGAACGAGTTACTCCAGTATAAATGGAGAGGTCTAGGTACCGATTTAATTAGTGTCATTCTAGAACAGCGTCACAAATATAGAACGTTTCTGAACCCGCATTTTGTTCATGTCTCACCCCCAGAAAGTAAACCATTTTACATGGAGAGACAGAATCCGTTACGAGAAGTCCACCCAGTCAGAGGAACGGGTGGCGAACTAGAACGAGTGTTTGTTTACACTCCAATTACAAAGATGGAACTTCTCGAGATGAAGAAATTAATTCCCTGTCATGACAAAGATCCAGCAGGGTTCCATAGAGAATTAAAAGACATGCTCCGTATGGGAGAATACACATATCCAGATATAATTAAAATGTTAAAGGTTCTGCTGCCCGCAGGGGTGTATGAAAAGCTCAAGGAAAAAGAATGGGAGGTGGGAGAGAAAAAGATCGATTGGGCAGTTCTAGAAGCTGAAGACAAGGCACGAGTACCAGGTACCGGTCTTGGAGATAAATGTAAAGAATTACCAGAATTATTAATACAAGTTTTACCCAGATTATTGACAACTAGAAAAGAAGACTGGGATGCAATCTCAGCCTGTAAACAGAAACAAGATGAGGATATTAGTGATTTTTATTCTAGATTTGAAAAATGTTTCAGCATCAACAGTGGCCTCAAGACAAGTAGTGAGTCATACCCTCACCTTTTTGTTACTAAATTAGTCGAGAATTCAAGCCCACAAATTAAAAATCGAGTTCTGAAAGTCGAAAGTACCTGGCAAGCTAATACCCCGTCCCAGATGTTGCAGGTGCTTCAATACCACCAGAACAGAATCAGAGAAGAGCAAGAACACGAAAGAAAACGTATGAAAGACACGAAAATGAAAGTACTAGTTGCACAATCCGTTCCTCAAGACAGTCAGAAGAGGGGTCCGAATCAAGCCAGTCATCCTGCAGCTCCCGTTAAAGGGAACTGCAATTATTGTAAACAGCCAGGTCATTTTATAAATGAGTGTGCAGTTCTGAAACACAACATAGCTACTGGTAAGACTAAAGAAAGACCACGTCCGCCTAGACAAGAACAAGTTTCACAGATTCCTCAGTCACAGAATGCACCACAGACAGTTCCAGCACCGCAGCCTATTGCTGCAACACAGCACGTCACACAGCAGATGTACCAGTATGCACAGTCTGAGTACCCAGAGTACCAGCAGTATTCATGAAACAGCCTAGAGAGGGAGGTAGGCTTGCCTCTCATCGAGATACCTGTAGATCAAGAAGGTCCCTATGTTCACAGTCAAGTATTAGGGAAAGACAGAAAGTTTTTGATCGATACAGGGGCAAGTAGGACCACAATTAGTCACGCCGAAGTTCCAGGGGCTCCGCTCTCAGGCTCAAGAAATGTTTCCCTTGGATTTTCAGGAAAACCTATCGTAAATGAGATTTCAAAACCAGTTACTCTAGAAGTAGGTCCATTGTCCCGCACTACTGATCTGTTACTTACTAAGTCATGTCCAGAAAACCTATTAGGCATTAAGACACTGAAAGAGTTAGGTGCAGTTATATGCTGTTCCCCAGAGGGAATACGATTGTTCCTACGTGACTTTAAGGGTCACTATGTATTACGAGATTTTGATTCAAGACTGTCTAATGTTCCGCAGCACTTATGGGCGCAAGGTCCAACTGATGTAGGTTATATGCAAATCACACCCTATCGTGTGACTCTCAAGCCAGGTGTAGTGTTACCACGAATCAGACAGTACAGATTGCCACCTGAGGCTGTAGCAGCCTTATCCAAAATTATTGACGAGCTTATTGCTCAAGGAGTGGTTGTAGAAACTGACTCCAATGTATGTAATTCTCCGATCATTCCAGTCATGAAACGCACTGATCCAAATGCACCCCCAGTATATCGATTAGTGATCGACCTACGAGAACTTAATAAATGTATTATTCCTCAGTACCCAGTTGTCCCAGACATCTCTTCCCTATTAACGGCCATTGATTCCGAAGCCACGTTCTTCACTGTCATAGACCTCAAGAACGCATTTTTCAGTGTTCCTATTCATCCAGACAGCCAGTTTCTTTTCGGATTTTGTTTAAATGGAATGAGCTATATGTTTACACGAGCTCCTCAAGGTTTCACAGAAAGTCCTAGTATTTACAGTCAAGCACTCAAGAGACAACTAGACAACATTCACATGCCAACTGACACTGCCCTGCTCCAGTATGTCGATGTTCTACTGATCACAGCCCGTTCTGAACGTGCTTGCGAGCAAGCATCCCTTACAGTCTTGTATTTCCTAGCCGAGATGGGGCACAAGGTGTCCCCTTCTAAGCTTCAATTCTGTGTCCAGCAAGTGGTCTACTTAGGACACTTGCTGTCCAAGAGGGGTAGGCAGTTGACACCAGACCGTATCCAGTTAATAGCGAGTCTTCCTCAGCCCAAGACCCAGAAGGAGGTACGTGCTTTTATCGGCCTCACTTCTTACTGCAGACAATGGATTCCTCAGTATGCATTTCTAGCCAAACCACTGATACAGTTAACGACACAGGAGGCAGCCGTATCGACTGTCCTCCCTTGGACATCTGAACATACACTTAGTTTCAATGAGTTAAAGAAAGCTTTATGCCAAGCTCCAGTTCTAGCTACACCGAACTACAGTAAGCCTTTTACACTTTTCGTCACTGAACGTGAAGGTACAGCATTATCTGTTCTCACACAAGATCAAGCAGGACAATACAAGCCCTGTGCTTATTTTTCGAGCACATTAGATCCTGTAGCCCAGGCTCTGCCTGCGTGCCTCAAGTCAGTTGCAGCCACAGCTCTAGCTATCAGACAAAGTGATTCCATAGTCTTAGGACATACCTTGACAGTACAGGTTCCACACTCCGTGGAAGTTCTTTTAAACCGAACACAAACTCAGCACTTGACAATTGCACGTTTAACAGGTTACGAATTGACACTGTTCCAGCCACACATAGAAATCAGACGCTGCAACATTTTAAATCCTGCTACATTGTTACCATCAGTTAATTCAAATTCTGACCCACATGACTGTGTGGAAGTAGTTAACATTACGACAAAGCCAAGACAAGATCTGACAGATAGTCCGTTACCAGACCCCGACCTGACACTTTATGTGGATGGTTCATGTATGAGAACTAGTACAGGAGAACTAGTCGCCGCGTATGCAGTGACTACTGACACTGAAGTTATTGAAACACACCGTATTGATACCCTGTCCGCTCAAGCAGCAGAGCTAGTTGCTCTGACACAAGCCTGCATACACGCCAAGAACTTGAAAGTTAATGTTTACACAGATTCACGTTACGCATTTGGAGTTGTACACGACTTCGGAGTGCTCTGGCAGGAGAGAGGTTTCATGACTTCTCATGGAACCAAGATTCAGCATGGTCTCCTTATTCAAGCTCTGTTAGATGCCATACACTTACCGACATCTATTGCTATCATGAAGTGCAAAGCACATACGAAAGTTACTGACATTATTTCTCAAGGTAACGATCTAGCAGATCGCACAGCCAAGCTTACAGCACAGACTCCAGACATTCAAGTTAATCCGACACAGACACATACTCCAGATCCGACTACATGTATGACAGTTAAGGACCCTACACAAGATGTCATAGATATCCAGTTACATGCTACTCCCGAAGAAATCAAGAAATGGTCCGAACAAGGAGGGGTCCAGACAGATCAAGGATGGTTAACGAAGGGTAGAGCCACATGGTTTCTCCCCGACTCTATGGTTCAAGTCATTATTAATACCGCACATAGTCCAGCACATTTAGGAGAAAAAGCTATGTTAGACAGTATCCAGAACATTTGGTTCAACAAGCATTTACGAGCTGCAGCCAAGCAGAAAGTCCGTACCTGTATGATATGTTGTCAGTTTAATCCAGGTAAAAGTGTCCCGGTGGAACAAGGTGGATTCCAGCCCCCTGACCACCCTTTTGAAGTCCTCCAGATGGATTATATTCAGATGGAGCGATGTCGAGGTTTCAAGTATGTCCTTGTAGTTGTATGCGCTTTGTCCAGGTGGACGGAGGCATATCCAGTTCCAGATTACACAGCCGCGACCACTGCTAAGCAGTTGGTTCGTGAGTTCTTCCCTCGTTATGGACTCCCTAGAGTCGTATATTCTGACAACGGCCAGCCATTCTCATCTGAACTCATGAAGCATGTTTCCCTGTTGTTAGGGTACCAGTGGAAGTTTCATTGTGTACGCCACCCTGAAGCAGCCGGTCTCGTAGAGAGACATAACCAGACTCTGAAAATCCGTATTGCAAAAGTGTGTAAAGAAAAAGGTGTGGACTGGCTAGTAGCTCTGCCAGTTGCTTTATTTTATATGCGCATGGTCGCACATTCCAGATCAGGTCTGTCCCCGTATGAGGTCGTATTCGGCCGCCCCCCTAACATGTGGGGTACTCCTAGACCCCGAAGTATTACCGATGTTTCAAGTAATATGCTGACAGATTACCTAGCTTCCTTGATGTCTGCCCTCAACTCATGTCGTTCACAGGTTGCCGCCGCATTTCCAGACAATACCGAGGTGGCCCCGCATGAAATCGTTCCAGGATCCATGGTGATGGTCCGCAACTTTGACAGATCAAGTCCGCTGGAGCCTCGTTGGAAAGAGCCCCGACAGGTCCTCCTCACCACCCGTACAGCCGTGAAGTTGGAAGGACGCAAAGGCTGGGTGCACCTTTCTCATATTAAACTTTTTAATGGACTGAAACCCGTCTTAAAGAACATTTCCCAGGATTTGAAGGATTGCCAAAATATTGTTCTCAAGGACTGTCCCGCAAAAGACATTGCTACAACCCCTCCCCTGTTAGAGAAAACTCCACAACAGGAGTATAAACTAAAACTCCGGACTAGTAAAATAAGTCAGTCAGTTTGATTGTCTAAGTCCTCCCCTAGGTGAAACGGTTAGACTGTTTCTGACATGTATAAAATAGACCCCCATAGTGAGAGAGTTAGTCAAAACTCAATCCAATGTATCGTTTTTCTATGTTTCATATTATTTCTCAGCATTATGATTTCCTGCACCAGTTATGCATTTTTCTTGTATTTCCCAGTTCTTCATGTAAATAAGTCTGCTAATGCTACAGTAGAGCACACGTTTAGTGATCTGCCTCCTCATGAACTCTCTTACCGCCTCGCCATGCGAAATAACTCATTCATCCGCATGTTACATTACTCACACCAGACCAGCAATGCCACTAATTGTTGGGTGTGTGGTCGACTCCCCCCTTTCCAGACACAGAAGGGAGTTCTGCCACTTTTTCCTTATCCATTCTCACATAATGGTTCGTGTGGAGCATGGTCCACGTTAACGTCATCCTCAACAGATATGTCTTTTCTTAACAGTACATGTTTTCCAGACAAGCAAGGTCTTCCCCACCGAACAGGTTTAGATCTAGAAAATGAAGTGTATAATTTAGGTAACTATTCTTCGAATTTTATGGTCCTGAATGTTCAATCTGATACTACTCCAGACTTACCTGCTATTTCAGTACTGCCAGTCAAAGGTGAATTATGTGTCCGAAATAATGGTTCCATACACGTAGGACATAGTGATTGTACTACTATTGTCAAGTATAGTGACAGTGGGAAATCTATCTTCAAAGCTTCACGTCATTCTTATTTTATTTGTGGTCAAACTGCATATGTTCGTCTGCCCCTCGATTGGGAGGGAACCTGTTACATTGCCTTCCTGCTGCCACCTGTTTTCCTAGCCCCACCTGATTATCATAGAAATACACATCTAGTACACATTAGACATAAAAGGGAGTCCCCAATTGTCGATTATACTGAAACTGCTCTAGAACAGTATACAGATTTCAATAGAGGTTTCTTTTTCTTTATAGGACCTATCCAGAATAGTAAGCTAATCCGTAGGTTAACCAGAACCCTTGAAGCTGTAGTAAATGAGACTGCCTCTGCTCTAGGTAATTTAACTGAAGAGCAATCTGCTATGAGATTTGTCGTTTTACAGAATCGTCTCGTCCTTGACGTCATACTGGCCGATAGGGGCGGGGCCTGTAGAGTCATCGGATCTAGTTGCTGCATTTTCATTCCAAATAACGCGCCGTCTGTTTATTCAGCTATAACCAGACTCCATAAAATTGCCCATCTGATACACCAAGATCCAGGCACCTGGACATGGTCCGGTTGGTTCTGGAATATAATTTCCGCATGGGGATGGAAAGTCTTGTCCTTTCTAGGTATTGCAGTAGCAATCATATTCAGCTGCTGCCTCTGTATACAATGTGGCCCTGCAATTTGCGGCATCTGTGCTACCTCTTGTATTCCTAGTCCCAAGCCCCGTTCTAAATCCCGTTCCAGGATAATTCGAGACGAGCAAATGATACTGTATGAAATGATAGATGGTATCATGAATATTGATGTTTCCTGATGGAAACGTAGTGACAAGGAGGGAATGTGGAAAAGTAAATTTTGCCATGTTCTGTGTCCCTACGTGTCATCCATCATATGTTATGTGTGCATGATTAAATATGCATATGCATTCCCCATGTTCGATTAATGACGCAATTATAGTTGTGTCCACCTCTAGTATGCCAGTTCCCAGTTCTCGTGAATACTACGAATATCAGGCCTATGTAAAGCTACGTTGCCACGTTTCTCAGTGTGCACGTTATTCTATTATAAAGTCCCCGTTTCTAGGCCTCAAAAGGGCCTGGACACCAGATTCAGCTCCTGTCTCCTGCAACTTCGCTGAGGAGCGATACAGCCCCCACCTGTATCCTCGACCCTTCACTTACTTCCTGCCTCACAGTGCCCGGCCCAGCCTGGCTCAGTCTCTGAGTCTGCCAAGAATATGTTATGATTCCAGTTATCAGTTCAGTCCTCCTTCTCTGCATTCCTAAACTACTGAACTGCATCAATAGTTTCCGTCATTGTCTAGCCTTCACGTCTCCACGTTAGAGAAATACTGCATTTAATGGTCATTTAATATTCTTCATCACGCACTACATGTAGAATAATGCATGGTCCAGTCTTAGAATCAAGTTAGCCTTTCCTCTCCTGACTTCTAGTTTATATCAACATGTTCTCTAAACATCAGATACTAGATACTGTTTAGGTACATGTCGCCCTGACTCTCCAGACTTCAGTCGCTGCTCCTAGCACAGAGTTCATAGCCCCCAGCTTCTCCTAGTAACACGTCACTGCTAGTTTGCGCGCACCATCAGGTTAGAGGTCCCGGCTCCTTAGGTAGCCCCCTCCATGGTTTCCGCCCCATTCATGACATATTCTGTTACGTTTGCATCACATGTCTATGTATACGCCCCGTTACACCTCTTTTCGCCCTTATCTTTCGCGACTGCTACGCGTCACGCCTTCTGCTCCACCCACTGCTACGCCTACTGCAATGTAATGCTATGTGTTTGCGTTATGTATATATGCTCATGTATTGTTATTAAAAGTCAGCGCGCTCATCCCAGATCCAGCCCCAGCAGCTGCTGGGCCCTGTCATCCTATTCCTATGCAGGTTGTCCTGTTCCTGTCCTTATGCTGTATTAAACCTGCAAAACTCCTACTACCTCGAATCTTGACTCTTATTTATTGAGCTATCTGTTATGATATATGTCTAGTCAAAAAGAGAGGTATTATTTATTTATTTACCACAGAAGGACAGTCGATACGGCTGCCTCCTGTGTCGTTAACTGTATCAGTGGTTTAGCTAGAAATGCATACTGAGGAATCCATTGTCTGCAATAAGAAGTAAGGCCAATAAAAGCACGTACCTCCTTCTGGGTCTTGGGCTGAGGAAGACTCGCTATTAACTGAATACGGTCTGGTGTCAACTGCCTACCCCTCTTGGACAGTAAGTGTCCTAAGTAGACCACTTGCTGGACACAGAATTGAAGCTTCGAAGGGGACACCTTGTGCCCCATCTCGGCTAGAAAATACAAGACTGTGAGTGATGCTCGCTCGCAAGCACGTTCAGAACGGGCTGTGATCAGTAGATCGTCGACATACTGGAGCAGGGCAGTGTCAGTTGGCATGTGTATGTTGTCTAGTTGTCTCTTAAGTGCTTGACTGTAAATACTAGGACTTTCTGTGAAACCTTGAGGAGCGCGTGTGAACATATAGCTCCTTCCATTTAAACAAAATCCGAAAAGGAACTGGCTGTCGGGATGAATGGGGACACTAAAAAATGCGTTCTTGAGGTCTATGACTGAAAAAAATGAGGCTTCAGAATCAATGGCTGTCAATAGGGAAGAGATATCTGGGACAACTGGGTACTGGGGAATAATACATTTATTAAGCTCTCGGAGATCAATCACTAATCGATATACTGGGGGTGCATTTGGATCAGTACGTTTCATGACAGGAATGATCGGAGAATTACATACATTGGAGTCAGTTTCTACAACTACTCCTTGAGCCATGAGCTCGTCAATAATTTTGGATAAGGCTGCTACAGCCTCTGGTGGCAATCTGTACTGTCTGATTCGTGGCAGGACTACACCTGGCTTGAGAGTCACACGATGGGGTGTGATTTGCATAAAGCCAACATCAGTTGGACCTTGCGCCCATAGATGCTGCGGAACATTAGACAATCTGGGATCAAAATCTCGTAATACATAGTGACCCTTGAAGTCACGTAGGAACAATCGTATTCCCTCTGGGGAGCAGCATATAACTGCACCTAACTCTTTCAGTGTTTTAATGCCTAATAGATTTTCTGGACATGACTTAGTAAGTAACAGATCAGTAGTGCGGGACAATGGACCTACTTCTAGAGTAACTGGCTTTGATATTTCATTTACAATAGGCTTTCCTGAAAATCCAAGGGAAACATTTCTTGAGCCTGAGAGCGGAGCCCCTGGAACTTCGGCGTGACTTATAGTGGTCCTACTTGCCCCTGTATCAATCAGAAACTTTCTGTCTTTCCCTAATACTTGACTATGAACATAGGGACCTTCTTGATCTACAGGTATCTCGATGAGAGGCAAGCCTACCTCCCTCTCTAGGCTGTTTCATGAATATGGCTGATACTCTGGATACTCAGACTGTGCATACTGGTACATCTGCTGTGTAACATGTTGTGTTGCAGCGATAGGCTGCGGTGCTGTAACTGTCTGTGGTGCATTCTGTGACTGAGGAGTCTGTGTAACTTGTTCTTGTCTAGGCGGACGTGGTCTTTCTTTAGTCTTACCGGTAGCTATGTTGTGTTTCAGAACTGCACACTCGTTTATAAAATGACCTGGCTGTTTACAATAATTGCAGTTTCCTTTAACGGGAGCTGCAGGATGACTGGCTTGATTCGGACCCCTTTTCTGACTGTCTTGAGGAACGGATTGTGCAACTAGCACTTTCATTTTCGTGTCTTTCATACGTTTTCTTTCATGATCTTGTTCTTCTCTGATTCTATTCTGGTGGTATTGGAGCATCTGTAACATCTGGGACGGGGTATTAGCTTGCCAGGTACTTTCGACTTTCAAAACTCGATTCTTAACTTGTGGACTTGAATTCTCGACTAATTTAGTAACAAAAAGATGAGGGTATGACTCGCTACTTGTCTTGAGGCCACTGTTTATACTAAAACATTTTTCAAATCTAGAATAGAAATCACTAGTGTCTTCGTCTTGTTTCTGTTTACAGGCTGAGATTGCATCCCAGTCTTCCTTTCTAGTTGTCAATAACCTAGGCAAAACTTGTATTAACAGTTCTGGTAATTCTTTACATTTATCTCCAAGACCGGTACCTGGTACTCGTATCTTATCTTCAGATTCGAGAACTGCCCAATCGATCTTTTTCTCTCCCACCTCCCAATCTTTTTCCTTGAGTTTTTCATATACCCCTGCGGGCAACAGGACTTTTAACATTTTAATAATATCTGGATATGTGTATTCTCCCATACGGAGCATGTCCTTTAATTCTCGGTGGAACCCTGCTGGATCTTTATCATGACAGGGAATTAACTTTTTCATCTCTAAGAGTTCCATCTTTGTAATCGGAGTGTAAACAAACACTCGTTGCATTTCACCATCTGTTGTCCTAACTGGGTGTACTTCTCGTAACGGATTCTGTCTGTCTATGTAAAACGGTTTACTTTCTGGAGGTGAGACATGAACAAAATGCGGGTTCAAAAACATACTATATTTGTGGCGCTGTTCTAGAATGACACTAATTAAATCGGTACCTAAACCTTTCCATTTATACTGGAGTAACTCGTTCAGGACATCATGCAACGGACCTGGATCAGAATGTTGACCCTCATACAAAGTAATGAGGTGCTGGATCATATACATACCCACCAGTCGTTGCTCGGCTGGGGGCATTTTCAGGAACATTTGTGCCACTATTTCGTCTGGAAAAGTGGTAGAATCAGTAATCCATCGGACTGCTGATCGGACTAGTTCTTGTTCATGCATAGTACTTAACTCGCTGTAACCGATTCGTGATTTCAGAATATGATCGGTAGCTTGAAATACTTGTTCCAGAGAACCTTGTTCTGGTGCTGGATGGTGAAAAACTGACTTGTGTTCTAGGCGCAAATGGCGATCTGGAAATCTAGATTTCCCTACATACGCTATTCTGGCGGGATTCTCGTCCTCTACCTCTTCTGTAGAAGAGTCATTTTCTTTCTCGCTTACTTGTGCTGCTTTACGTTGTTCGTGTAACTTTATTATTTCCTTACGAATTTTCTTGTACATACTCTCTATACTACTGATAGTCTTGTGTTTACCCTCGGCTATATTATCACTCCACCTTGTCAGGACTTTCATTTCGGCTCGATCTTTGGTCGGATAATCTTGTTCTCGTATTAAACAATTAATCAGAAACTTTAATATCATGAGCTGGATCTCAGCTTTCCTTTGAGACATGGCTTCGCCAATACTTTCTGGATCATCCCCTGTACGGATGAAACGATATATTCTGTCTAGATCTCCTTTCATATCTGGTAGGGTGACTAGATACTCGGTCACCTTTCTCACGCGTAATGAATATAAAACCATATTATCCTCGCCTGGGACTGGATCATAGCCACATTCGTTAAGGGCTTTTCTTATTTCTGCAACAGACTGATACCTGGGCGTACGCTGTGACGCTTGTGCATGTAATTCGGCTAACGTTAAACGCTTGTGTGGCGGCGGGGTTCCTGGAGGACCTCCCCCTGCGGCCCCTAAACTAGAGTCGTCTACTGATACTCTTCGTCCTGGCAGAGTGGGAAATGGAAATGCAGGCTGGACTTGTATGGCGGGCTGGACCGGGGGTACCGTAACAGGTACTCCGGTGTCTGGAGGAGCGGGAAGTGCCTGATTTACAGGGACTGGCGGAACAGGATTTGCATATTCTGGGACTGTGTCGTCCAAATAGGACGAGATGAAAATATCAGCTGCGGTCGGTTTGTGACGTAGCTTAGTCGGAACTAGTGGTGGCGGAAAATTACTGGATGCCTCTGGGGTTGCTTTTGGCAAGCCCTCGGCAAGAAGAGGATACATACCCTTAATAAGGGCATGCCTCTGTCTGTCTGACTGTTCGGTTTTGACTCGTTCACCAATCTCGATTAATTCCCTTTCTTGGGCTCGTTCTAAGAATTCTCGACTTATTTCTGACTTTCTGATTTCTTTTTCGGTTCTTTTATGAGATTCTTTGCGCCATAACTCGATGGCATCTTTCTGTGACTGTCTGGCTTTCTTTTTCCATAATGCTTCTTCTACTCTCATGATGCACTCGGCATCCCACGTACCTGATACGGGCCATCTATACTTTTCTTCTAACTGTTTGGTATACTCTACCCATAAATCTAGATATAATATGGCACTTATGCCATGCTTCTGATACATAAAATGACCTGGACTGTCCCTAGGCGGAACAGGAACTGCTTCTTCTAGCAGACCTTTTCTGGTTTTTAACTGACGCAGTTTTGAAAAGAGCGGCATGACTGAACTATAATCTGGACACAACACAATACACAATAAGCACGATAATTACTTCACACTCATACCACGACATTAAAATACATGAATAACATTCAGAATAACAGTTCGAACAGAATACTACCTGGAATACAGAAAACAGAATACATGAATTTTCTCGAGAACAGAACTGACTAGAACAGAAACTAGATGCACTGCTGAAACAGTACGAAACTTACCGGTCTCATACAGAGACACGTCAGGACCCGCATCCACCGAAATGGACACTTCGTTTTGTGGGTCTGTGTACCACCAACCCACGGACCAGAGTCAATTAGATTGACCCTGTCTAGATACTACCCCAGCAACGGTACTCACCGGGCAGCAAGAACGGAAGGCCTCGGACTGGACTGGACTGCTTCGACGCCGGACGGACGAACTTCGGACTTCTGTTACAGGTGGGCCTCCGGATACCTCGGACCTTGGACTCTCGGCTTGGGCTCTGGTCGGGACTCGCCGCGTTCCTCCACCGCCTCGTCTGGATGCTGGACCGCAACCTCCGTCTCCTCCGTGGGCCTGAGGGATACTTGAAGCAGAAATATCTGCACGTGCACGGTATGGTTCCGTCACGGCTGCAGAGGGTCAGGGGGCACGCGTGGCTTCACCGGCGCGTGGGGAAAGGGCAAGTCCCTGTTCGGGCGCCATTATGTGGTATATAAATAAATAATACCGGATCTATTTTTGTCTAGGCATAGCAATAACAGATAGCTCAATAAATAAGAGTCAAGATTCGAGGTAGTAGGAGTTTGCAGGTTTATTACAGCATAAAGGACAGGAACAGGACAACCTGCATAGGAATAGGATGGCAGAGCCCGGCAGGGGGGCCCCGACAGCTGCCGGGCAGGATCTGGGATGAGCGCGCTAACATTTAATAACAATACACGATCATATATACTAAAACAGTTGCATTACAATACATACGATAGGCGGAGCAGTGGGTGTGGTCAATAGCAGTCGCGAAAGATAAGGGTGAAAGTAGGTGTAACAGGGGCGTATACATAGACATGTGATGCAAACGTAACAGAATATGTCATAAATGGGGCGGAAACATGGAGGGGGCTACCTAAGGAGCCGGGACCTCTAACCTGATGGTGCGCGCAAACTGACAATGACGTGTTACTAGGAGAAGCTGGGGGCTACGAACTCTGTGCTAGGAGCAGAGACTGAAGTCTGGAGAGTCAGGGCGACATGTACCTAAACAGTATCTAGTATCTGATGTTTAGAGAACATGTTGATAGAATCCAAAAGTTATCGGGGTAAAGGCGAACAGACTCTAAGACTGGAGCATGCATTATTCTACATGTAGTGCGTGATGAAGAATATTAAATGACCATTAATACAGTATTTCTCTAACATGGAGACGTAAAGGCTAGACAATGACTGAAACTATTGATGCGGTTCAGTAGCTTTAGGAATGCAGAGAAGGAGGACTAACTGATAACTGGAATCATAACATACTCTTGGCAGACTCAGAGGCAGAGCCAGGCTGAACCGGGCACTGCAAGGCAGGAAGTAAGTGAAGGGTCAGGGATACAGGTGGGGGCTGTATCGCTCCTCAGCGAGGACTTCAGGAGACAGGAGCTGAATCTGGTGTCCGGGCCCTTTTGAGGCCTAGAAACGGGGACTTTATAATGAAATAACGTGCACACTGAGAAACGTGGCAACGTAGCTTTACATAGGTCTGATATTCGTAGTATTCACGAGAACTGGAAATAGACATACTAGTGATGGACACAACCGTAATTGCGTCATTAATCGAACATGGGGAATACATATGCATATTAATCATGCACACATAACATATGATGGAGGACTCGTAGGGACACAGAACATGGCAAAATTTACTTTTCCACAAACCCTTCCCTTTTAGCTCATTGATGTCTTTCTCTCCCATACACATTTTGTAACTAATTAAAACACATTTTATTTAAGCTCCATTGACAAATATCACACGTTCCCATGTTCGCACAGCTACTGTCCTTGATCTTTGGCAGCTGTTCAACTTTCCAGGCACTAGGTCACATTCCATCTCTTTCAGGACATGCGCAGTACAATCTTTATTCCAGCGCCATTTTCTTTCACTGTCAAGGTATACCGGCCCAAATGTACACTATTAATAAAAGAATCATAAACAGATGTTAATTTCTCAAACATGTGATTATCACTGTTCACTACCCACTCCTACTCTAGCCCATGTTAAATTCTCTTTCTTTAAGCAAAAGCATTAGCAGCAACATCTTCTTTTAAAGTTCAGGCAAGCATATGCTAGGCATGCGGTGTCTCAAGACCTAAGGTTAGTAATTCTTGCGCATGCGTAAGAGTTTCCCTCTCAAACAAGTTAATCATACGATCATTTACGTAGGTTCTGGTTTGCGCATGGGCAGTAGCATTTTCGGTTTAAAGCGGGATTTGATTGCGCTGCAAATTATTCCTTGTTATTTAAGCATGCAAAAAGCTCTCTTCCCCATATGTGAATGTCGTGCGTATGTTAATTTTCACTTCTTTTCTATATTTAGAGATTAGTACTTGTTAATGAGGAATTGATTCTGAGCAAGTTCCGTTTTATTGAATCCTTGCTCCATCAATCTCCCCACTGATGGCATTTTATAGCTATCATAAAATATCCATCATTACCAAGTGCCAACTTAATCATTTAATCATGGTATCTACGTTGTTTTCTACACCTTCCTTATTTTTCTCTTTTAAATTCATTTCTTTCATCTTACCATACAGATTGTCTCTCATTTCCTCCCTTTTTCCCTTTCTTACCATCTTTCTATTTTTGATTTCAATCATTGACCCAGTTCACACTTTTCCCTTGCAACATCTATAAGTCATTATTATCATCAATATCACCAATGCTATTGTAATTACCGGGATTAATATTTTCACTAGTAAACTGCTTCCAAAAGTGTAAAACCAGCTATCTATAGTGGAAAGACTTTTACTAAGTCTCTCTCAAACACGGTCAACCTCCAGTTGGGTCAAATCTTTATGAATCTTTGTGATATTCTTGATATATCCCTCAATACCTTTACTTTAGTCTGTGATATATGTACAGCAGTGTTGAACTCTCAATATGCCACAGACTCAACCCTCTTTTGCCAATAGTATATCAAGGGCAAGTCTATTTTGTAAAACCCTAGATCTGATTGCAACCATTTCAGTATTGATCATTAAGAATCCTCCGGCAGTATCTGTTGATAAACGATCAACCACTGTCGATAATTGACGTATTTTATGCAAATTTAATACAACTCCAACTGACGGTATCAGCGCACTAAATAAGTCACCTAGTATTTCTGAAAAACTTGCTCGAAACACTGTGTCAGGGGTTGCTTTTACCCATTTCAGGTTGGCTTGAGTTGGTATTTTACCAATTCAAAGCTGTAATATTGTGCCTGGAGTGATAAATGGCTTTTGTTATTTTACAGCTCGGCAAGGACTGCACTGTACTAGTCCTATGCTTAAAGACTTTGCTGTTTAAATAGCAGAAGACTTTGTCATTTTCTATCACGGCGTGGATAGCACTGTGCTAATCCTATGCTTAAACACTTTGATAGAAAAACAGACATTTAAGGTGAGCAGATCTAGAGTGTCGCTGGTGTTGAGAGTGCTCTAACTGGAGCTGCTTTCCACCTAAACTGAGACCTACCCAGAGTTCTCTCCTTCTTTTTTGCATAATTTATGCGTCACTCTATGCCTGAAAGGGTTTTGTTTTGACTTAATACTGGGTGCTCCCTTGTGTCTGGACAAAGCTATACCTCTCTGAAGAGCTCTAATTAGAACGAAACACTGTGTCAGGGGTTGCTTTTACTCATTTCAGGTTGGCTTGAGTTGGTATTTTACCAATTCAAAGCTGTAATATTGTGCCTGGAGTGATAAATGGCTTTTGTTATTTTACAGCTCGGCAAGGACTGCACTGTACTAGTCCTATGCTTAAAGACTTTGCTGTTTAAATAGCAACAGACTTTGTCATTTTCTATTTCGGCGTGGATAGCACTGTGCTAATCCTATGCTTAAAAACTTTGATAGAAAAACAGACATTTGAGGTGAGCAGATCTAGAGTGTCGCTGGTGTTGAGAGTGCTCTAACTGGAGCTGCTTTCCACCTGAACTCTATGCCTGAAAGGGTTTTGTTATGAGGATATATAATATATATATATATAAATATTTTATATACATATTTTATATTTTATACATGTATTTTATATGCTTATACATGCTTATACATATTTTATATGTATTTTTATACATTTTTAAAAATATTTTTTCATTAATTTTAAATATATGTATTAAATGTTTAGAAAATAGTAATTTTTTTAAATACATTTTGCGTTTTAGTATCAGAGACGGTTGTGAGTTTATAGGGGAATAGGGTGGGAAGTAATTTAATTATAATGAGTTAATTATTATATTCTTATTAATTGTTAGTGATTGTTAATTTACTGTTAATTAATTATTAATTGGTAATTGGTTTATTAATTTATGAATGTATATATATATATAATTTATATTAATTTGTATTCATTGTTATTGTTAATGAATTTATTGTAAATTAATTATTAATTGGTAAATATTTTTTTATTAATTGATTAATTGATAATTAAAGTAATTATGTTATTTTAAATGTGCCGTGGGATGTGGGTTTATAGGGGAATAGGGTGGGAAGTAATTTAAAAATAATTAATTAATTAATATGCGATTATTTATTGTTATTGATTATTCATTTATTATTAATTAATTATTAATTGGTGGATAATTGTATTAATTGGTTATTTCTAAATTTATAATTATTTTTGTTATTGTTAAATAAATTATTGTTAATTAATTATTAATTGATAATTCATTTTTAGTAATTGATAATTACATATTGGGGGAGATTCCGATTTGGTAAAATCCAGTCCGAATCGCCGTACGGAGCGTTTTTCCCATACGATTCGTATGCAGAACCGTACCCGTACGTACGATGTAGTACAATGTGTACTCAATGCAGTTTTCCATACGAATCGTACAAAAGACCGTACGATTCAAGAACCCGTACGGATAGCACTCGGAACACGCAGTATGCGATGTTTGTACGGATCGCAGCAGCCTTTTACGACCCAGCAAGTACGATACGTGTGGACACCACTCCGTACGACTCTTTTCTAATGGGAACTGAAAACGTCCGGAAAAGCTGATTTTGCCTCGTAATGGTACGGAACGGCCCCCCCGCGTACGGTTTGGACACCCCATGATTGCAGAGGTACGGTTTGTAGGGGTATGGTTCGTACACCCCATCATTGCAGGGGTACGGTTCATAGGGGTACGATTCGTACACCCCATCATTGCAGGGGTACGGTTCGTAGGGGTACGGTTCGTACACCCTGTGATTGCAGGGGTACGGTTCATAGGGGTACGGTTCGTACACCCCATGATTGCAGGGGTACGGTTCATAGGGGTACGGTTCGTACACCCCATGGAACCGTACCCCTGCAATGATGAGGTGTACGAACCGTACCCCTACGAACCGTACCCCTGCAATCAAGGGGTGTACGAACCGTACCTCTACGAACCGTACACAATGCACTGTGCGTATGTGATTGTGTGGCTCTCTGTTCGAATCGCTCATTCCCAACGTTTCTGTACGAATCGCGTTCTCATTCCCCGGTCCGGATCGTGCTTGTCGGGTCGTACTGCATGTTTACAATTCGTACGGTTCGCTGTGAGGGTCCGTGTCGTACGGATTTTCCCTTGCTTTTCGTACGGTTCACAACGATTCGGTCGTATATTTTTCGTACAAATCGTACTACGCGATTCGGATGGAATTGTATGATTCGTACGGAAAGGGCTACGGATTCGAATCGTCGTACGGATTAGTTTACCGAATCGGAATCGGCCCCTAATTGTGTTATTTTTTTATGTGTAGTGCGTTGTGTGTTTATAGGGAAATAGGGTGGGAAGTAATTTAATGTTATTTAAGTAAATATTAATGTAATTGGTATGTATTCATAATTTATTTGTTAAATAATTATTAATATGTTATTTATTTTATAAAAAATATTTAATTGATAAGTATGTTAATTTAACCCCTATGCTATTCTATACTTTCCCTTCTGTTGCACTCACTGGATTGGGAATAGTAATTTTCACCCCTGCACTATCCAACACTTTCTCTACTGTTGCACTCACTGGAGTGGGAATGGTAATTTTTACCCTTACGCTATCCAACACTTTCCCTACTGTTGCACTTACTGGAGTGGGAATAGTAATTTTTACCCCTAAGCTATCTAACACTTTCCCTACTGATGCACTCACTGGAGTGGGAATAATAATTTTTACCCTACGCTATCCAACACTTTCCCTACTGTTGCTCTCACTGGAGAGGAAATACTAATTTTTACCCATAGGCTATCCAACACTTTCCCTACTGTTGCAGTCACTGGAGTTGGAATAGTAATTTTATTTAATCCGCAATCTAATATTTTTTTATTATTTTAGGTAATGTAGTGTATAATTAATTTTTCAAAGATTAAATTTTTTTTTTTATTTGTTACATATATTTATTTAATTTTTATTTATATAACTAGCTGTACTCGGCCATGCGTTGCTGTGGCTCAGTCTGGTTAAATGGAAGAGAAAGAAAAGAGTCAGCGCACGTTTCTAATATGTTTAATTTGACAATGCGTGTGGGTATACACTATGTTTTTGTGACAATTGTCTCTATGCGTCCCTTGTAGTTGTTGCGCAGCAAGCAAATCGATAGGGTCTGTTCGGCCTTTCGATTAAAAACATGTGCGTATTGTTTGCTCGCGTATTCGAATCCAACGTTGTGTATATATAAACACGCGCTAATGTTGCAAAGTGAACCAACTCCTCCCCCCTCCCTCCACCCACTTCCCGGTCTGCCATCCTGACACCAACTGTCCATCCTAATATATGTAGACTATTGTCTCTCTGCGTCCTTTCTTAATGTTGCAAAGTGAACCAACTCCTCCCCCTCCCTCCACCCACTTCCCGGTCTGCCATCCTGACACCAACTGCCCATTCTAATATATGTAGACTATTGTCTCTATGCGTCCCCTGTAGTTGTTGCGCAGCATCTCTATGTGTCCTTTCTTAATGTTGCAAAGTGAACCAACTCCTCCCCCCTCCCTCCACCCACTTCCTGGTCTGCCATCCTGACACCAACTGTCCATCCTAATATATGTGGACTATTGTCTCTATGGGTCCACTTCCCGGTCTGCCATCCTGACACCAACTGTCCATCCTAATATATGTAGATTATTGTCTCTATGCGTCCCTTTTAGGTGTTGCGCAGCATCTCTATGAGTCCTTTATTCATTTTGCAAAGTGAACCAACTCCTCCCCCCTCCACCCACTTCCCGGTCTGCCATCCTGACACAAACTGTCCACCCTATTTTATGTGGACTATTGTCTCTATGTGTCCCTTGTAGTTGTTGCGCAGCAACCAAATAGTTTGGACTATTGTCTCTATGAGTCCACTTCCCTGTCTGCCATCCTGACACCAACTGTCCATCCTAATATATGTAGACTATTGTCTCTATGCGTCCCTTGTAGTTGTTGCGCAGCATCTCTATGCATCCTTTCTTAATGTTGCAAAGTGAACCAACTCCTCCCCCCTCCCTCCACCCACTTCCCGGTCTGCCATCCTGACACCAACTGACCATCCTATTTTATGTGGACTATTGTCTCTATGCGTCCCTTGTAGTTGTTGCGCAGCAACCAAATCGATAGGGTCTTTTCGGTCTTTCGATTAAAAATACGCGCGTATTGGACACTCGCTTTTTTGAATCCAACATTGTGTATATATAAACACGCGCTTAATCAAATCCAACGTTGTGTCAAAATTCATCCTGACACCAACTGTCCATCCTAATATATGTAGACTATTGTCTCTATGCGTCCCTTGTAGTTGTTGCGCAGCATCTCTATGCGTCTTTTCTTAATGTGGCAATGTGAACCAACTCCTCCCCCCTCCCTCCACCCACTTCCTGGTCTGCCATCCTGACACCAACTATCCATCCTATTTTATGTGGACCATTGTCTCTATGCGTCCCTTGTAGTTGTTGCGTCGCAACCAAGTCGATAGGGTCTTTTCGGTCTTTCGAACACGAGCGTATTGGACACGCGTGTTTTCGAATCCAACGTTGTGTATATATAAACACACGCTTAATCGAATCCAACGTTGTGTCAAAATTTCAAAGCAATCGGTGAAGAAATTTTGGAAATTTAAGATTTTCAACAAATGAACATTAACATTTTTCTGTGTCTGTTCAGGCTTTCCATTAAAAACGCTCGCGTATTCGACACGCGTATGTCCAATTGTTTTTGGCTTTGTAATAAACTAACTAAACTTAGAGCCTGGAGTCAGTGATTCTTCGGAGTAATGGTTTAGTGAGATTGTGAAATCTGATTAGACAAGATATTTCTCCCCTCTACACTTTTAAGTGACACCAACGATCCATCAACCATGGGTTCCAGAGTAAATCTAGAATGTGGAACCCGGCCCCATCAGACCTATAAAGTTACATTGCCTACAGCCTCTGTTCCACTGTCTTTTGTGAACTTTCGAATCTGCACGGGATCTGTGTCTTGGAATGTAAGGGGTTCGATCAATGGATATGCCCTGGATCAATGTGATGCCCTTGCAACTTTTTTTGTAGAAAAAGTCGACAAAATCTATCAGGGTATAGAACAAACCACAAAGGAAATTGCCGAGTCCAGAGCAATCCCACCTTCTATTAATAGTGGCCCTGAAATCAACACTTCAGTCCCCATCACTCCCATGAAAACAGAGTTGTCCTCCTATATATCCCCACTTGATGTAACACCCCCAGCCATTTTAGATAAATGGCCGTTGCTTGACTCAGACTTGGTTCGAAAACTTTTGAATTCCATCAAGTCTGGTTCACCAAACGATCCATTACCGTGTTCTATCCTGAAAAAATTAAATGATAAAACCCTAGGGACAATTACCAATCTTCTCAATAAATCGCTACAGGAAGAAATCGTACCAAAGGAATGGAAACATGCAATGGTCCACCCTTTACTGAAAAAAGCTGGAACTGACCCCAATGTGCCATCCAACTTTAGGCCTATCTCTTTGCTACCTATCTTTGCAAAGATAAACAACAGCAAGAGGGTATTAAGTATGCGGGAAGTAATGGCGCTCAAACAGAATTTGCGTACATATCAAAATTGGAAAACAAACAGTAGTCACTGGTGCAAGCAGGGAGGGGAGACCCTACACAAAACCCCTCAATTTTAAATGTAAAAAGGTTTTTACACTTAAGATTCATGCAACAAAGTCCCGCGCACACAGATTTAAGTTTCAACAAGTATAGTACTCATATATGTATTTTACGAAAACAATAATCCAACGTCGATTCTTTAAATTTTTTGATGTGTCACTCCTTTTATTAGATGGTCACACCAATAGAAATTGACAGCCAGCCGACACGTGTTTCGTTATAGGTCAATACAATCATAGACACTATAACTCTTCAGGGCTCAATGGCTGAATCTTTATCTTTTAAGGGCCCAAGTCCGGTGATAATTCCAACCCGGTAGGGTAACCAATATTATGACGAAGACGACAAATTGATGCCGTATGTATCCAATCGCCCTTTATATAGAGGACGCCCAGGTAATGCACGTCAGTGCCATCCAAAGAATAATTGTATATGGGTCCAAAATATGTATTCAGATAAAATTCGTGACGGAACACCACATGGGTACGTGTGGTTTCCAGATTCTTGGTACAATCACCCTCGTTGTAACAGGCGTCCCCATATTTTGGACCCATATACAATTATTCTTTGGATGGCACTGACGTGCATTACCTGGGCGTCCTCTATATAAAGGGCGATTGGATACATACGGCATCAATTTGTCGTCTTCGTCATAATATTGGTTACCCTACCGGGTTGGAATTATCACCGGACTTGGGCCCTTAAAAGATAAAGATTCAGCCATTGAGCCCTGAAGAGTTATAGTGTCTATGATTGTATTGACCTATAACGAAACACGTGTCGGCTGGCTGTCAATTTCTATTGGTGTGACCATCTAATAAAAGGAGTGACACATCAAAAAATTTAAAGAATCGACGTTGGATTATTGTTTTCGTAAAATACATATATGAGTACTATACTTGTTGAAACTTAAATCTGTGTGCGCGGGACTTTGTTGCATATCTTTGCAAAGATATTGGAAAAACATGTTCACAGAGTCCTCACTGATTTTATTACCACCCATGATCTATTACCTCTCCATCAGTCAGGATTCCGCACAGGTTTCTCTACCGAAACGACTCTGTTGGGCGTAACTGAGAATATCCGCCTACTGTTGGACCGCGGAGAAACGGTTGCCTTGCTGTTACTGGATCTCAGTGCAGCATTCGATACTGTGTCACATGCTGTACTTGAGCAAACCCTCCACGCCACCGGTATCAGGGGCGCCGCCTGCAACTGGATTAAATCTCTGCTAGAACAACGCACCTTCCAAGTTTTCTCCCAATCAGCATGCTCTGACACTATGATCCTTAAACATGGAGTGCCGCAGGGCTCTATATTGAGCCCACTGCTTTTCAATGTTTACATGAGTCCATTGGCCAAAATGATAGAAGAGTCTGGCCTACTCATGTTCTCGTATGCTGATGATTCCCAGCTTATTTTCTCTTTGTCATCTTCGGACCCAAATAACATCTCGTCATTGAAAATCGGCCTCACTAACATCGCAGACTGGATGAGAAAAAAATTTCTCAAACTTAATGGCGAGAAAACAGAGTTACTTGTTTTGGGCAAAAACAAAGAACTCTGGGGACCCCAGCACTGGCCTGATGTGATGGGCACACCTCCGGTCCCAGTCAAATCAGCACGCAATCTCGGAGTCATCATTGATGAATCATTAAGTCTTAATCAGCAAGCTACTAAGACATCATCCACTTGCTTTGCGATTCTAAAGTGGCTGAAGAAAATCTGTTGGATGTTGCCCAATAACACCCAAAAATCGGTCATCAATGCTTTGATAACCTCCAGGCTTGATTACGCCAACGTGCTTTATCTAGGGGCCAACAAGGCCATAACCCGACGACTACAGACAGTGCAAAACGCCGCCGCAAGACTGCTGTGGAAAATTCCCATCTCCACACCTACCACCAAGTATATCCGCGAATTGCACTGGCTGAAAATCGAGAATCGGGTAAAATTTAAATCCTTATGTCTTATGCACAAGATCTCAACCAACAAGGCACCCAAATATCTTCAAAACCTTATTCAGCCCTACCGTCCATCCCGCACCCTTCGATCAGCTACAGCCAACCAATTTGTGATCCCTAAAATCAGGCTGGCGAGAATGGGCGGCAAATCTTTTTCATATCTGGGACCTTCCCTTTGGAATACTCTTCCATTGATTCTTAGGCAGGAAATGAATCACCTGAAATTCAGGAAAGCCCTAAAAACCTGGCTGTTTAACATCTAATAATCCTGATTTTCTCAATGCACGGAATCATCAGCGCCGGGAAACCCTTTGTTGGGTAGCTGTAGCGCTTTAAAAATGAAATAAATAAATAAAAAATAAAATGGATATGGAACTGCAGGTGCGTCCTTAGAAAATTCATCTTCAGTGGTTTCCTATGAGACGACCTTTGCTGCAGTATGCATACTACGAGCCTTTAATGGATGTTTGGGCTCCAGGATTACTGGATCCTGGTTTCTCTGGGGTTACACTACCGGCTGGCACACCATCAGTGGCTGCTGATTGGGCTGAACTTGATCATGTTTGTTCTTTGGAACTTGGGGTTTGGGCCGCAACTGAAACATCGTCTGTGGCAGGTAGTTCCTTCATGGATTATAATGACTCTGGAAACACGAAAAACATTTCCAAAGCCTCCTGAATTTTAATTAAGAATTTTTTTAATTGGTTTTTATTAATTTATTAATTGGGTGTTTTTAATTGACATTTTTTAATGCAATTTGACTTTCATTTGCTTCATTACTAAAGTGCATTATCATATTAGTTTTAAAATTTTAGGCTTACATACATATTAAGTTACATTTTAGAATATGCTTTTAAGTTTAGCTTGAAGTGAAAGTCTCCCTCCAGCCAAGGAGTGGGTGTTGTGCAACAAAGCTTCCAATTTACAAATACACAATCAAATTGACATCTTTTAAGACAGTACCAACACAAATGGGTACGGCAGCTATAGGGAGGACACAAGGTCCAGTGTTACTACCCTAAACCAAACATTACAGAGATACAAGTAGGACAATCACAGAATGTCTGTGGGAGGGCAGAGGAAAAGGAAAGTCATCCTTATGGAACAGGAAGCCTCACACACAAAATTACATACCAGTGGCAGAGAGGAGCCTGATTTAGGTGCTGTGGCACAATGTTTCTTTTCATGAATGTGATACTATAAAGGACATGATACTGCTCTCTGTCCAGGAAGCTGTATCCGTAAAGTTTAGGGCTAACAAGCTTGTTTACTCCCAGGTAAGACCCACCTGAGTGAACTTCAGTTTTCCTTAATTTTCCTTTTTACATTGCATCTCACTTAATTCTAGGCATAGTGGCCGTGGGGAGATAATAAGGGATCCCTGAAGAATGCCTCAGACCCATTTGGGATTTTAATGTGGGCAGAAACATGTTGGCCTAGCTATGAGAGACAGTGTGAGCCATTCCCTTCAATAAGCATCTCACTCATTTTTAACCTTATCTATAATTTCCACCAATAAAGGCAATCTTCCTGGGAACTGTTAGACCTGACACCTTTTGGCGTGGTTCTTCCCCCATCTTTTTGCCTCTGACTCATGTGTTTTGATGCTGTGCTGGATTTCGCTTTTGCTGATTTAGATGCTTTGGACACTCTGCCACTGCTGATCAGTGCCAGAGTGTAAGTGCTCCCTCTGTAAATTGTGATATTGATTGAATATACCTGATTGGCATATTTGCATCACCACGAAGTCCCTAGTAAAGTGCACTGTGTGTGCCAGGGCTGGTGATGACAGATGCTACTAGTGGGCCTGCAGCGCAGATTGCGCCACCCACATGAGTAGCTTTAAAATAGTGACTCAGGCCTGCCAGCGCAGGGCCTGTGTGCAATCAGTGGACTGGCCTGTCCCCCTGGCCAGTGTCTCCACTGGCTGGGCCTAACCCTTCCCTGTCTGTGCACATCAGTCACCCCTATGGAAGGCTCAAGGTACCCCCCTGGGCAGGGTACAGTGTATAGCTAAGGTAGAGCATGTACTAGTGCAGGTCACATGCGCTGTAAGGCTATCTTGCTCCATAGAGTAACATGGAGGAGGATGGGCCCATGTGATGCCAGCCTATCTTCCCATGGGAACAAGATGGGACATAAATGAAAGATATCCCTGAACTCAGAATTTAATGACACATCTTTTAGTGAAGGGTGTTTTTGAATCCTGTGTTGGAGAATAGCACTTTTAGAAAGTGGCTGTTCTCTTGTCTAAACCTTTCTGTGTGCCTGGGTTTGTGGAATGCTTGGGTGTGACAGGGGGGCTGCAGAGCCCCCAGAGGAGAGGGTCGGAGCCAGCCCAGGGATGAAAGGGCACATCTGCCTGCCTGGGAGGTGGGAGGAAGGAATGCCTGATAAGTACTGGGCTGTGCCGGCCACCTCCCCCATGCTAGCTCCCTCCTGATGGTCAACTGACACCTCTGGCCCTGAAGCTGACAGGGAGAAGAAAACCAGAGACACCTCAGTGCTCCGCAACCCCCAGAACTGGTTTAGACTGGACCCAGGGCCTCCATGCACAAAGACTTCAAAGGACTTCAAAGACATTGAGGGGTATAAGGAAAGGACCCCTGACTACAGAAGTTTAGATTCTGAAATTCTACAAGCAAGAAGGAACCTCGGCTGGAAGGAGGACGGCTAGAGAACCAAAGGAAGATTGCCTTGCTGTGTGCTCTAAGGGCTGACCTGTTCTACTGTCTACCTGGAAGCTGAGGAGGAGAAAGGGACTTTGCTGTGTGCTGTGACCCTGCCTGCTTGCAACTGCCAAGACTTTGCTGTGTGCTGTGTCTACAATCTTGAATCTCCAAGGGCCTGAGAAGAGCTGGCCCCCTGTCTGCAACCCAGGAACATAAAGGTTGCCCAAGGACTACAAGACCCTGCTGTGCCCCCTGAAGCTGCTGTGTGGCGAGGAGGTCGTGAAACCCTGTAGTTTGCCTGCTTAGCGCGTGGGCTGCTCTCTAATCTGCTTGAGAGCGCCGCGCTGACCCAGCCTGCTGCGGGGCCAAGATCGGCGTGTTCATCGACACGCGTGTGTGTGGGGGCAGACCGGAGACTTGTGGGCCTTCCCAGTGCCAGGCGCACTGAAAACAACTGCCAGCCGTGTCACCGCCGCGGCCCGGGGGCCAGGAATACCCCCCCCAAGATCGCCGATCGTTGGGGAGCTGAAGCGGCGAGGAACGAAGCCGCCGCGCTCCCATTGGTGGAGGGAGCCGAGCCCCCTCACTAACGCCGCGATGGGATTGGCCCGTGCGGCGTAGCGTCATCAGTGGTGTTGGGCCGTGATTGGCCGAAGGCGCGGAGCGTCATCATTGCCTGTCCCGAGAGCCGCTCTGCCGTTGGCTGACTCCCGGGCGTGAGGGGAGGCTCGTCCCCAGGGCCGTGACCTGATTGGCCCAGCGGAGGAGCTTCTGTGGAAACCCCGGAATTGCCGTGCGACACTCGGCGGGACCAGGAGAGACAGACCCGACCTCGCCGAGGGATTGTGCAAGTGTCCCAGCCCCCGGCCTGCCGTCTCTGCCCCCCGCCGCTCCCGAAGGACTGAGAGCGGGCGGAGAGCTTGCGGAGACCGGCCGGGCCTGAGCGCGAGTGAGCGCTGACAGGCGAGGTGCACCCGAGGCCCTGAGGCAGTGCCAGTAAGAAGACAAAGAGTCCCCAGGGACGCTGGTGAGGCGCGCTGTCAGCGTGAGAAGCCCATTGCTTTGCGGGCTCGAAATTGACCGAGGAGGATCGGTGGCATAGCTAGTGAGCTCATTTTTAGAGAGCTACTTTTAGATAATTACCAAGGGTGATTTTTAACTTACTGATCTTGAAAGAGACTTGAGACTATCCTTGTTTTCACATAAGAACTTCCTATGTATAAGTACCACCATGAAGATTAAGTGCAACCCTTAAGATGGAATGCAACAGTTTTTCTAAAGAAGTGATTATCATGCAACTGCTTCATTTATTTGCTGAAACTAGATAAAGTTATATATTTTTATAAAATATACTTACCTGTGTGGTCTCAGTTTGTGGTGGATTGGGGATTATTGCTGTGTTAAGTGCAAATGTTATCCACATTGCCTCTGTTTAGCCTAGACTGCTCGCGCCATGCTACCTAGAGGGTGAGCAGGGGTTATCTCAGAGGGTTATTCCGTCGCCCTGACTGGAAGCTAGGGTCCCTACTTGGTCTAAGGTACTTACCTCTGCCAACCAGAGACCCCGGGTTCTAACATTGGTGGCTCGCGGTGCGGATTTTTGAACTAATAATTGCACTTGACCGGCAGTGATCTCTTGTACATCACTAGTCTAGTTTAGCGGCACAGGTTGCACAAGATTTTTTTTCTTTTTGGTGAAACCTTTTTAGTTGAAAAGGTTAGGAAGCATCATGTCTCGGAAAGCGCCAAGCGTGAATGGAGAAGCGGAAGTGGAATTTGAAATCCAGGAGTTGTTAAACTATAACAAGGAGCAACTGAGAAAAGTCTGCAGACAGCTTGAATGCCCAGTAAGGGGCGGCGCAAATAAGGAAGAGCTACGGACAGCTCTGAGGGCCTGGTGGGAGGCCAAACATGGTGACCCGGAAGCTGCTACTGGAGAGGGAGACACACAGGAGAATGGGTTTTTGCCCAGTGAATTGCCAGTGAGGAAGCCAGGGTCTAGGACCGGCAGCGACCACTCCAGTAGGGTTATGTCTCCAGAGGAAATAGAGGAGAATCAGCGAGTTAGGGCCCATGAGATTGAGCTTTTGAAGCTCAGAGCGGAAGCCGATGAGAAGAGACTGCGCCTGGAAGTTGAGAAAGAGGCGCAGGAGAGAGCGGCGCAGGAGAGAAGACATACTCTCGCTTTGGAGGAAAAGAAGCTCCAATTGGCTCATGAGAGGAGCATGAAGGAGTTGGACTTCAAATACAAAGAGAGGGTGTCCAGTTCTAATGGTGGCAGCGCACAACCAGTACAGGCGGGTAAGGTATACATACCAAAGGATCTGGTACAGAATTATCAGAGGGGTGAGGATATTTATGCGTGGTTCAGAGCGTATGAACTTGCCTTAAAGATGAATGAGGTGCCTGAGAAGAATTGGGGAGCAGGATTGTGGAAGCATTTTGAGGCCTCTGGGAGGGATGTTTTGGCACCCTTAGAAGCAAAGGATGCTTTGTCCTACTCCGCCATGAAGGAGGCTTTATGCCTCAGGTATGGGCTCACTGCTGAACAGTACCGCAAGAAGTTTAGGAACTTCAAGAAGCTTGATTCAAGTACTTGGGTGGAGTGTGTGAGTATGTACACGCGTGCACTGGAAGGTTGGATGAAGGGCAGCAAAGTTACTGATTATGTGGGGTTGTGTCACTTGATTAGTAGGGAGCACTTAAGTAGTTTATGTGTCCCAGAGCTGCGCCAGCATCTTCTGGATAGCAAGTTAACTGATCCCAGTGAGCTTGCTAAAGAGGCGGACCGGTGGACGAGCACCAGGGTCCACAAGGGGGTGGTAAGTACCCCAGCCAAAGGTGGACAGGGTCCCCAGCAGAAGAGTGGGGGGGACACGGGTAATCAAAAGGAGTCTTCTAAAGGGCCCCAAAGTAGTTCCCAGGAGAAGGTGTCTCAACCCCCCAAGCCTAAGAAGTCCTGGCCCCATAAGGGCCCGCAGGACAAAAAGACCCTTACTTGCTATTCATGCAGGGAGGTGGGGCACATTGCTCCAAGCTGTCCAAAGAAGAAATCAGCACCCACTGGTGCTACAGCTCCAGCTCCGGCGTTGGCCAGTGTAGCTTTGGGAGGGGATTTGATTTCTAGTGGGGAGGAGGGGTTAGCATTGATGACCCTTGTCTCTCTAGGAGACCAAGAGATGGCCCAGGAAACCTTGCTGCCCCAAAATACTAAGAAATACGGGCAGAAGGTGACCATCAATGGACAGGTGGTGGAGGCTCTGAGAGACACAGGGGCCAGCGTGACATCTGTTAGGTGTCGGTGGGTGTCTGAAGAGCAAATTGTTCCCCAGGTACTCCGGCCTGTGGTGGCAGCTGACAGTTCAGTGCGCTACTGCAAGTTGGCGAAAGTTCCATTCGAATGGGGAGGAGTCTCCGGTATTCTGGAGATTGTTGTAAGTGATGCCTTGCCTGTCGATTGTCTATTAGGTAATGACCTGGAGAGCTCCCCATGGAAAGAGGTGGAGCACAGGACTCACTTGGAGATGTTGGGTTTGCCTGCGTGGATCTGTGTGTCCACCCGTGCAATGACAGCTAGAGAGGGCGGTCTAGCAGAGCTGGAGCCTGGAACAATGGCCCAGGGACCTGCCAAGAGAGGAAGGGGTAGAGGGCGTGGGAAACCGGCCCCCACTGTTCCCACGGTCCAGGAGGAGGCAGACCCAGAGGGGGATGCCCTGGAACCTACAGGGGAGCAGGTGGCCGAACTAGGGGAATTGCCTGAGCTGTCCCAGTGGCAGCAAGAGGGTGGTCCCTCCAGGGAGGAATTCTGCCAGGCTCAGAAGGAGTGCCCTTCTCTCATTGGTGTGCGGCAGCAGGCTGCAGACCAGGCCGCAGGCCTGGGGTCCAAGGAGCATTTGATCTACTGGGAGGATGACTTACTTTATAGTGAGCCTAAGTTCGCTGAGCCCGGTGCAGCCCGTGTGCTGGTAGTACCGGAGCGCTTCAGGAACTTCCTACTGGGTCTGGCTCATGACGTGCCTCTCGCAGGACATCTGGGGCAAGACAAGACCTATCACAGGCTTGTCACCCATTTCTACTGGCCCCAAATGAAGACACACGTCTCTGCCTTTTGTAAGTCTTGTCAGACTTGTCAGGCTAGTGGCAAGAGTGGAGGGAAGCGCGTGGCCCCCCTCCAACCCTTTCCCGTGGTGAGCACCCCTTTTGAGCGGGTAGGCATTGACATCGTGGGGCCCCTGGATCCCAAGACAGCCCTAGGCAACAGGTTTATCCTGGTCTTGGTGGACCATGCCACTCGGTACCCGGAAGCCATCCCGCTCAGGACAGTCACCGCCCCAGTCGTGGGCCGTGCCCTGATGGGGATCTTTTCCCGGGTGGGATTTCCCAGGGAGGTCGTCTCAGACCGCGGGACAAACTTCATTTCTAAGTATATGACGTCCCTGTGGAGTGAGTGTGGGGTGACATACAAATTCACCACTCCTTACCACCCTCAAGGAAATGGTTTGGTTGAGAGATTCAACCGCACATTGAAGGGCATCATTATGGGCCTGGAAGAGCCCATGAGGCGGAAATGGGATGTCTTGTTGCCATGCCTGTTGTTTGCCTACAGGGAGGTGCCTTAGAAATCCTTAGGGTTCAGTCCCTTTGAGTTGCTGTATGGCCACCCTGTCAGAGGGCCTCTGACTCTGGTGAAAGAGGGGTGGGAGAAATCCCGTGGGAAAACCCCTCAGGATGTGTTCAGCTATGTGCTGGCCATTCGCAACCAGACCAAGCGCTTCAGGAAGCTCGCTCAAGAAAACCTGGAGGCTAGCCAGGAGGAAATGAAGAGGTGGTATGACCAGAACACTTCTCTGGTTGAGTTCCAACCTGGTCAGAAAGTGTGGGTGATGGCGCCAGTGGAGCCTTGTGCGCTCCGTGACAAGCGGTCTGGGCCATATGAGGTGGTGGAGCGCAAAAGCGAGGTTACCTATTTGGTTAACCTGAAGACTCCCAGGCAGCCCCTGAGAGTGCTACATGTGAACCGCCTCAAACCCCACTTTGAGAGGACTGAAGTGACGATGCTCATGGCTACAGATGCTGGAGGGGAGGAGGATAGTGATCCTCTCCCTGACCTCTTGGCAGTCAAGGAGCAAGATGGGTCAGTGGATGGTGTGGTCCTCTCCCCCACCCTGACTCCAGAGCAGCAGGAGGACTGTCGCCAAGTCTTGGGTCAGTTCGCCTCCCGGTTCTCCCTGACCCCAGGTGTCACCAAGTGGTGCGTCCACGACGTGGACACTGGAGACAGTCTGCCTGTGAAACAGAAATTTTACAGAGTGGCTGACAAGGTCAGAGCCAGCATTAAGGAGGAAGTTTCCAAGATGTTGACGCTAGGGGTTATTGAACCCTCCAGCAGCCCCTGGGCTAGCCCAGTGGTCTTAGTGCCTAAGAAAGCTGCTACCCCCGGTGGCACCCCAGAACTTCGGTTCTGCGTGGACTACCGTGGGCTCAATGCGGTCACCAAGACTGACGCGCACCCCATCCCCAGAGCGGATGAACTGGTGGATCGGTTGGGAGCTGCCCAGTACCTGAGTACTTTTGATTTGACTTCAGGGTACTGGCAGATTGCCTTAACTGACGGGGCAAAGAAGAGGTCAGCATTTTTGACGCCAGAGGGGCACTTCCAGTTCCGTGTCATGCCCTTTGGGTTGAAAAATGCTCCCGCCACATTTCAGAGATTGGTCAACCAGGTACTGGCAGGGCTGGAGCAATTCAGCGCAGCCTACCTGGATGACATTGCTGTGTTCAGCTCCACTTGGGAGGAACACCTGCAACACCTCACTGAAGTGTTGAAGGCTCTGCAGAAGGCAGGCCTCACTATCAAGGCCAGTAAATGCCAGATAGGGCAGGGATCGGTGGTGTACTTGGGACACCAGGTGGGGAGCGGCAAGGTGGCGCCCCTACAGGCAAAAATTGATACCATTCTGGCTTGGGAACCCCCCAAGACCCAGACTGAGGTGAGAGCCTTTTTAGGTCTCACAGGGTATTACAGACGGTTTGTCAAAGGCTATGGCACCATCGTGGCCCCTTTGACAGAGCTGACATCTAGAAATCAGCCCAGGAAAGTGAATTGGACGGAGGCCTGTCAAACTGCTTTTGACACCCTCAAAACTGCCATGTGCACAGCACCGGTGCTTAAGGCACCTGACTTTTCCAGTGAGTTCATTGTGCAAACTGACGCTTCAGAGCAAGGCGTGGGAGCAGTGCTCTCACAGATCAATGAGGAGGGAGGAGATCAACCAGTGGCTTTCATTAGCCGGAGGCTAATCCCCAGAGAACAGAAATGGAGTGCCATTGAAAGAGAAGCTTTCGCCGTGGTCTGGGCTCTGAAGAAGCTGAGGCCCTACCTGTTTGGGACTCACTTCCGTGTTCAGACCGACCACAGGCCCCTCAGATGGTTAATGCAGATGTGGGGTGAGAATCCAAAATTGTTGAGGTGGTCCATTTCCCTACAGGGTATGGACTTTACGGTGGAGCACCGCCCTGGTACAGAACACGCCAATGCTGACGGTCTGTCCAGATTCTTCCGCTTTAGTGATGAGGACTCCCAAGAGGTTGGGTAGTTCTCCCCACTTTCAGCTGGAGGGGACACGTGTTAGACCTGACACCTTTTGGCGTGGTTCTTCCCCCATCTTTTTGCCTCTGACTCATGTGTTTTGATGCTGTGCTGGATTTCGTTTTTGCTGATTTGGATGCTTTGGACACTCTGCCACTGCTGATCAGTGCCAGAGTGTAAGTGCTCCCTCTGTAAATTGTGATATTGATTGAATATACCTGATTGGCATATTTGCATCACCACGAAGTCCCTAGTAAAGTGCACTGTGTGTGCCAGGGCTGGTGATGACAGATGCTACTAGTGGGCCTGCAGCGCAGATTGCGCCACCCACATGAGTAGCTTTAAAATAGTGACTCAGGCCTGCCAGCGCAGGGCCTGTGTGCAGTCAGTGGACTGCCCTGTCCCCCTGGCCAGTGTCTCCACTGGCTGGGCCTAACCCTTCCCTGTCTGTGCACATCAGTCACCCCTATGGAAGGCTCAAGGTACCCCCCTGGGCAGGGTGCAGTGTATAGCTAAGGTAGAGCATGTACTAGTGCAGGTCACATGCGCTGTAAGGCTATCTTGCTCCATAGAGTAACATGGAGGAGGCTGGCCCCATGTGATGCCAGCCTATCTTCCCATGGGAACAAGATGGGACATAAATGAAAGATATCCCTGAACTCAGAATTTAATGACACATCTTTTAGTGAAGGGTGTTTTTGAATCCTGTGTTGGAGAATAGCACTTTTAGAAAGTGGCTGTTCTCTTGTCTAAACCTTTCTGTGTGCCTGGGTTTGTGGAATGCTTGGGTGTGACAGGGGGGCTGCAGAGCCCCCAGAGGAGAGGGTCGGAGCCAGCCCGGGATGAAAGGGCACATCTGCCTGCCTGGGAGGTGGGAGGAAGGAATGCCTGATAAGTACTGGGCTGTGCCGGCCACCTCTCCCATGCTAGCTCCCTCCTGATGGTCAACTGACACCTCTGGCCCTGAAGCTGACAGGGAGAAGAAAACCAGAGACACCTCAGTGCTCCGCAACCCCCAGAACTGGTTTAGACTGGACCCAGGGCCTCCATGCACAAAGACTTCAAAGGACTTCAAAGACATTGAGGGGTATAAGGAAAGGACCCCTGACTACAGAAGTTTAGATTCTGAAATTCTACAAGCAAGAAGGAACCTCGGCTGGAAGGAGGACGGCTAGAGAACCAAAGGAAGATTGCCTTGCTGTGTGCTCTAAGGGTTGACCTGTTCTACTGTCTACCTGGAAGCTGAGGAGGAGAAAGGGACTTTGCTGTGTGCTGTGACCCTGCCTGCTTGCAACTGCCAAGACTTTGCTGTGTGCTGTGTCTACAATCTTGAATCTCCAAGGGCCTGAGAAGAGCTGGCCCCCTGTCTGCAACCCAGGAACATAAAGGTTGCCCAAGGACTACAAGACCCTGCTGCGCCCCCTGAAGCTGCTGTGTGGCGAGGAGGTCGTGAAACCCTGTAGTTTGCCTGCTTAGCGCGTGGGCTGCTCTCTAATCTGCTTGAGAGCGCCGCGCTGACCCAGCCTGCTGCGGGGCCAAGATCGGCGTGTTCATCGACACGCGTGTGTGTGGGGGCAGACCGGAGACTTGTGGGCCTTCCCAGTGCCAGGCGCACTGAAAACAACTGCCAGCCGTGTCACCGCCGTGGCCCGGGGGCCAGGAATACCCCCCCCAAGATCGCCGATCGTTGGGGAGCTGAAGCGGCGAGGAACGAAGCCGCCACGCTCCCATTGGTGGAGGGAGCCGAGCCCCCTCACTAACGCCGCGACGGGATTGGCCCGTGCGGCGTAGCGTCATCAGTGGTGTTGGGCCGTGATTGGCCGAAGGCGCGGAGCGTCATCATTGCCTGTCCCGGGAGCCGCTCTGCCGTTGGCTGACTCCCGGGCGTGAGGGGAGGCTCGTCCCCAGGGCCGCGACCTGATTGGCCCAGCGGAGGAGCTTCTGTGGAAACCCCGGAATTGCCGTGCGACACTCGGCGGGACCAGGAGAGACAGACCCGACCTCGCCGAGGGATTGTGCAAGTGTCCCAGCCCCCGGCCTGCCGTCTCTGCCCCCCGCCGCTCCCGAAGGACTGAGAGCGGGCGGAGAGCTTGCGGAGACCGGCCGGGCCTGAGCGCGAGTGAGCGCTGACAGGCGAGGTGCACCCGAGGCCCTGAGGCAGTGCCGGTAAGAAGACAAAGAGTCCCCAGGGACGCTGGTGAGGCGCGCTGTCAGCGTGAGAAGCCCATTGCTTTGCGGGCTCGAAATTGACCGAGGAGGATCGGTGGCATAGCTAGTGAGCTCATTTTTAGAGAGCTACTTTTAGATAATTACCAAGGGTGATTTTTAACTTACTGATCTTGAAAGAGACTTGAGACTATCCTTGTTTTCACATAAGAACTTCCTATGTATAAGTACCACCATGAAGATTAAGTGCAACCCTTAAGATGGAATGCAACAGTTTTTCTAAAGAAGTGATTATCATGCAACTGCTTCATTTATTTGCTGAAACTAGATAAAGTTATATATTTTTATAAAATATACTTACCTGTGTGGTCTCAGTTTGTGGTGGATTGGGGATTATTGCTGTGTTAAGTGCAAATGTTATCCACATTGCCTCTGTTTAGCCTAGACTGCTCGCGCCATGCTACCTAGAGGGTGAGCAGGGGTTATCTCAGAGGGTTATTTCGTCGCCCTGACTGGAAGCTAGGGTCCCTACTTGGTCTAAGGTACTTACCTCTGCCAACCAGAGACCCCAGGTTCTAACAGGAACCATAAGGTATTTTTATGGTTCAAATCTCTTTATTTCGAAAAATGCCAAAGACAGTAGTACAGGCATATTGAGTCATCTTGCGGCTGAACACAAAGTCATGCATTTCTTGGCATCCAATCATTTGAAATGAACATTTCCCAATCCAAATTCCCCCCCCCCACCCACCCGGACTCTCATACAGCTTCTTTCAATGAGTATAAGACAACAACTACATCATGGGGTCGATTCCGATTCGGGATAAAAAAACGTCCTGCGATTCGTATTCGGGGATGTACGACATTACAACGCATGCTTTTACATCGCATGCTTTTACAACGCGAGTTTTACAATGCATACCATTACAACGCATAGTGCTTTGGGGCGCTGGATAGTGAATTATTTAATTTACTATTGCAACTCCAGTCCCCGTGGATAGTAGGGAAGGTGTTGGATAGTAAATTAAATATATTCCCTATCCTAGAGCGCCCCCCAGTGCAATGCGTTGTAATGGTTTGCGTTATAAAAGTTGCGTCGTAAAGGCACTGCGTGGTAGAAGTTGCGTTGTAAGTGATGTTCCCCGTATTCGGAGCCATTTCCGTACGAATCGTAACAATTCGTCCGAATTTCGTAGTACGATCCGTATACAAATAGTCTATACGAATGTGTACGAATCGTACGAAAAACAAGCGAAGATACGTACGACACGGACCCGCCTATTGAACCGTACGATTTGTAAACATTCCGTACGACCCGCAAAGTACGATCCGGACACAGGACCCCGAACACTGTCCGCATGGGAAAAAGCCATCGCGTACAAACTGCTGGATGCGCGAGCCACACATCAATTGAAAAAGCGAAGCCCCCTCAATGACCCATACACGTACCCCCCACAATACGTCGCGTATGACAGAGCCGCAGATTATACCTCGACGACGAACACCCCCTCAACGAACCATACGCGTACACCCACAATACGTCGCGTATGACAGAGCCGCAGATTATACCTCGACGACGAACACCCCCCAAAGACCCACACGCATACACCCACAATACGTCGCGTAGACGAACTCCCCAGCGACCCACACGCGTACCCCCACAATACATCGCGTATGACAGAGCCGCACATCATACCTCGATGACGAACAACCCCCCAATGACACACATGCGAACACCCACAATACGTAATGTATGCGACGACGAACCTCCAACGACCCACACGCGTACCCCCACAATACGTTGTGTATGACAGAGCCGCACATTATACCTCGAAGACAAACACCCCCCAACGACACACACGCGTACACCCACAATACGTCGCGTATGACAGAGCCGCACATCATACCTCGACGACGAACACCCCCCCCAACGACACACACGCGTACACCCACAATACGTCGCGTATGCGACGATGAACCCCCCAATGACCCACACACGTACCCCCACAATACGTCACGTATGACAGAGCCGCACATTAACGATAAGGACTCGCACACTTTGATCTCTTACTTTTTGGCCGCTGGCTTAGAACAGCAGGTTAACGCAACTACTCATCAAGCAGGACACATCTTAGATGGCTTATTCACTAACAACGCCCATATCACATACTCTACAGTGCTCCCACTCATTTGGACGGATCACTTAGCGGTCAAATTTACAATTTTAGTTAAGAATCATAAGAACCCTTCTATTAGTACATGCCCTCCGATTATATGTCGCGATTGGAAAAATATTGATGTCATTGCTTTACACAATTTCCTGGAATCTACAATACCTGAAGATATATCTGATTCTCACGAAGCATCCCATAATTACGAATGTTGGCTATATAAGGCACTTGACCACTTAGCACCAAATAAAAAAATGCAGCCAAATCGCACCAAACCTTCTGCGGCTTGGTTTTCGGAGTCACTAAGGCTCGAAAGACAACGCTGCAGAAACTTGGAGCGGCGTTGACGTAGGAATTATGACAACTTCGATAGAGATACTTATAAGAATGCCTTGCTTAGCTACAGAAAGTTGAAAAACACGCATTCTATAGCACACAAATAGGACGTGCTCTCAACTCGAACAAACAGCTGTATCAGGTGGTAAAAGAGCTAGCTAATCCTCCTGCCCCCCCCCCCTAATTGAACCATCCCAAATATTCTGCAACCAGGTAGCGGACTTCTTTCAGGCTAAGGTTAGTGATATTTTTGACAATTTTACTAAAACAACGACTACTGACTCCGCCACCCCGGAGATTCCCCCTTCGTCACCAAAACCAATCTTTGAGGTTTTTTCTCCACCATTGTCTATGGTGGAGCTTATAAATATTGTTAAATCAGGATCATCACTGGACCCATGTCCTCCACCTATCCTTAAATCAGTGTCCAACCTAATAGCCCCAGTACTTAGCAACATCTGTCATACCATATTTCAGACAGGTGTTTATCCCCCTATCTGGAAAAAGGCAATTGTAATACCTATTTTTAAAAAAACCACATTAAACCCCTTAGAGCCCAAAAACTACCGTCCTATTGCCTCTCTCCCTTATCCTTCAAAAATAATTGAAAAGGTAATGAACCAACAGTTGTCGACTTTCATTGATCAGAATGATCTACTGGACAACTCGCAGTTTGGTTTCAGGAAGGGCCATGGGACGGAGACTGCTCTGATAAAAGCTGCTGAGGAGGTCAGGATAATCATGGACAGGGGTGGCGCAGCTATCTTGATCCTCCTGGATCTATCTGCGGCTTTTGACACAGTCGATCACACCATCTTGATCGACCGTGTCACTGCCATTGGCATCCAGGGTAGGGCCAGAGCAACGCTGGCATCTTTCCTGGCCAATAGAGTACAGTCCGTGAAGATGGGGTGTTATTGTTCTCCTGACTTCACTCTCCCTTGTGGTGTTCCCCAGGGCTCCTCGCTGAGTCCGACACTTTTTAACATCTATGTGTCGGACTTGGCGAGGGTAATTAAGTCATTCGGAATAGGTCTAACATCGTATGCCGATGACACAAAGCTGGTCCTGGGGATACACAAAAATGGAGAAGCAGTGGCAGCGAATTTTCAGGAGGGCATGAAGGCCATCAGTACATGGATGAACCGGAATTGCTTAAAGTTAAATTCTGACAAGACGGAGGTGATGGTTTTTGGTGAACTAACCCCGTCTTGGTCCCCGGTCTGGTGGCCTTCGGAACTGGGAAGTCCTCCACTACCAGTAGCCAAGGTGAAAAACTTGAGCGTGCTTTTCGATAACAAGCTTACGTTCCTTAGCCATGCCAACGCTGTGGTTTCAGCCTCTTTCTTTACCCTAAGAATGGTGAAGAAACTGCTCCCTTTTCTTCCCCCAACTGCAGGTAAAAGCTTAATGACCTCCTTTGTGTTATCTAAGGTGGATTACTGCAATGGTCTACTGCTTAACGCACAGGAGCAAGTTTTGAGCAAATTGCAGCTTGTTCAAAATGCTGCTGCAAGGATTCTTATGGGTATACCCAAGTACGCATCTATTTCTCCCATAATTCGTGAGCTTCACTGGCTACCAATAAGAAGCCGGATAAAGTTTAAGGCCATGTGCATTATTCACAAGGCCTTGAACAACAATGGACCTGAATTCTTCAAAAGAGCAATCAAAGTCTATAAACCCAGTCGAACACTACGTTCATCTTCGGCCCAACAGCTCCAAATTCCATGCACAAAAAAGGTTACATGGGGAGATAAACGTTTTGTAGTGGCTGCCTCAAAATTATGGAATCAAGTCCCTTCCCATGTCAAACATCATTCTTCACTACTTTCATTTCGAAAACATCTCAAGACTTGGCTCTTTAATCAGTAAGATGTCAGTGGAACCCCTGTAATCTGCAACTCCAGCGCCGAGACACCGTAAGGTATTTGTGCGCTTTAGAAATTTTAAAAATAAATAAATAAATAAATAAATTATACCTCGACGACGAACACCCCCCCCAACGACACACACGCGTACACCCATAATACGTCGCGTATGCGACGACAAACCCCCCCATGACCCACACGCGTACCCCCATAATACGTCGCATATGACAGAGCCGCACATTATACCTCGACGACGAACACCCCCCACGACACACACGCGTACACCCACAATACGTCGCGTATGAGACACACACACAATAAAGTTCCAAATCATACACCCCCACAATGTAGCGCAGGCATACCCCGTAAAAACGTCAAACTTCACTGTATGAGAGAGCCACGCACCAAAGTACGCAACTATCCCCCCACAAACAAATCACGCGTACCCCAAATACAGCACAGGGAGTGTGCAAACGAGTCGCACAACACCACAAAACATATCTCCTGTGTACAAACCATAGCTAAACAATGTCCTGGCCACAACCAAACTGACAAACAGAGGTCCAAACTCAGATCCACCCCTTATGACACATCCACCCTAAATTCAAACTAAGCCACACCCACCAATGGACCAATAAAAAGGGCACACACACACAAACCAGCATCCTTTGCAACATACACATCAACCTACAGACTGACAACACACAAACAACTGCACACATCCACCTTCACACATACCCCAATCACATTCAGACCCACACCCCCTCTTCACATTCAGAAGCCCACCCCCCATCCATACACACCCCCACACCCCCAAACACATTCACCCCACAACATGTCTGGCCCAAAGAAACCAAAGTTCACAAACCCGGAGATGGAGATCCTTGTAGATGAGGTCATCAGAGTTGAGCCCCAGCTGTTTGGCGCATTGGTCAGACAGACCAGCATACAAGAGAAAACACGCATGCAGGAGAGGATCGTCAATAAGGTCAATGCTGTTGCACCCATCAGGCGCACCAGGACGGTTTGCCAGGCCAGGTGGTACGATCTGCGGAGGATGGTCAAGCGCAAGATGGACAAGGACTACGCTAACGCTCATTACACCGGAGGTGGTGGTCCCCGCAGACCAGTACAGTACCATCCCCGGGAGGAGAAGGTCATGGCCCTGCTACCACCGGTGGGAGTACATGGAATTGAAGGAGTCGTGGAGCCTGGTGAGTATACAAACAACTCATTTGACATGGGGGCACTCCCAGCAGTGCCCAGACATAGGTGGGGTGGGTGGATGTGACTCCCAGCGGTGCCGACACATGACACGGGTGGGTGGATGTGACTCCCAACAGTGTCCAGACATAGGAGGGGTGGGTGGATCTAACTCCCAGCAGTGCCCAGACATAGGAGGGGTGGGTGGATGTGATTCCCAGCGGTGCCCAGACATAGGAGGGGTGGGTGGATGTGACTCCCAGCGGTGCCCAGACATGACACAGGTGGGTGGATGGGACTCCCAGCAGTGCCCAGACATAGGAGGGGTGGGTGGATCTAACTCCCAGCAGTGCCCAGACATAGGAGGGGTGGGTGGATCCAACTCCCAGCGGTGCCCAGACATAGGAGGGGTGGGTGGATGTGTGTCCCAGCGGTGCCCAGACATGACACAGGTGGGTGGATGTGACTCCCACCAGTGCCCAGACGTAGGAGGGGTGGGTGGATGTGACTCCCAGCGCAGTGCCCAGACATAGGAGGGGTGGGTGGATCTAACTCCCAGCAGTGCCCAGACATAGGAGGGGTGGGTGGATGTGACTCCCAGCGGTGCCCAGACATGACACGGGTGAGTGGATGTGACTCCCAGCAGTGCCCAGAAATAGGAGGGGTGGGTGGATGTTACTCCCAGCAGTGCCCAGACATAGGAGGGGTGGGTGGATCTAACTCCCAGCAGTGCCCAGACATAGGAGGGTTGGTTGGATGTGACTCCCAGCGGTGCCCAGACATGACACGGGTGGGTGAATGTGACTCCCAGCAGTGCCCAGACATAGGAGGGGTGGGTGGATCTAACTCCCAGCGGTGCCCAGAAACCGGTCCCTGGATGCTTGATTCCGGTCTGGGAAAGACATGGCTTGGTAGTCCGGACTGGACTGTTCCCATGAGGCACAGGGTCAGAGCTGATTTGCATATAGCCAGTGTCTAACCCAGGGTGGTGTGGAGTGCAAAAAAACGATGGATTTAGGCCCAGATCCTTGTACTGGGGTGAATGTATGACATTGTTCTACATTCTGTCCATAAACTGTGTTTTTTGCAATTTTCACCCCGAGTGGGCTGGGTATGCTCAGACGTGAGTCCCAGGCTCTCCACACCACTGAAGCGCACTGATACCTCGTTACGTGGCGTCCTGGCGCTGTATACGACTGGGGAACCTGTCCTGGCTTTCCCTGTGAGAGGGCACCCCAAGGTGAAGCCAGGCATCCTCGGCGTTGCTGGGGCCGTTGTGGAGATTAAGCAAGCTATTGCCCAGAGTTGCATTGTGGGACCCAAGGTTAGCGTAGGCACCTAAGCGAGAATTATCGAGTCCGCGGACATTGACCCAAGACCCTGCCGCGTCGGGAATTGAACCCTGGTCCCGGGCCGACCTCTGCTTCAGGGTCTGCCGCTTCTAACCAGTGAGCCACACTTCTCCACTAACAGTGTCTAACCCAGGGTGGTGTGGAGTGCAAAAAAAACGATGGATTTAGGCCCAGATCCTTGTACTGGGGTGAATGTATGACATTGTTCTACATTCTGTCCATCAACTGTATTTTTTGCAATTTTCACCCCGAGTGGGCTGGGTATGCTCAGACGTGAGTCCCAGGCTCTCCACACCACTGGAGTCAAGCTATCCAGGCTGATGAAGGCTGATAGCCAGACACCGGTCCTTGGATGCTTGATTCCGGACTGGGAAAGACATGGCTTGGTAGTTCGGACTGGACTGTTCCCATGAGGCACAAGGTCAGAGCTGATTTGCATATAGCCAGTGTCTAACCCAGGGTGGTGTGGAGTGCAAAAAAACGATAGATTTAGGCCCAGATCCTTGTACTGGGGGGAATGTATGACTTTGCTCTACATTCTGTCCATCAACTGTGTTTTTTGCAATTTTCACCCCGAGTGGGCTGGGTATGCTCAGACGTGAGTCCCAGGCTCTCCACACCACTGGAGTCAAGCTATCCAGGCTGATGAAGGCTGATAGCCAGAAACCGGTCCTTGGATGCTTGATTCCGGTCTGGGAAAGACATGGCTTGGTAGTTTGTACTGGACTGTTCCCATGAGGCACAGGGTCAGAGCTGATTTGCATATAGCCAGTGTCTAACCCAGGGTGGTGTGGAGTGCAAAAAACAATGGATTTAGGCCCAGATCCTTGTACTGGGGTGAATGTATGACATTGTTCTACATTCTGTCCATCAACTGTGTTTTTTGCAATTTTCACCCCGAGTGGGCTGGGTATGCTCAGACGTGAGTCCCAGGCTCTCCACACCACTGGAGTCAAGCTATCCAGGCTGATGAAGGCTGATAGCCAGAAACCGGTCCTTGGATGCTTGATTCCGGTCTGGGAAAGACATGGCTTGGTAGTTCGGACTGGACTGTTCCCATGAGGCACAGGGTCAGAGCTGATTTGCATATAGCCAGTGTCTAACCCAGGGTGGTGTGGAGTGCAAAAAAACTATGGATTTAGGCCCAGATCCTTGTACTGGGGTGAATGTATGACATTGTTCTACATTCTGTCCATCAACTGTGTTTTTTGCAATTTTCACCCCGAGTGGGCTGGGTATGCTCAGACGTGAGTCCCAGGCTCTCCACACCACTGGAGTCAAGCTATCGAGGCTGATGAAGGCTGATAGCCAGAAACCGGTCCTTGGTTGCTTGATTCCCGTCTGGGAAAGACATGGCTTGGTAGTTCGGACTGGACTGTTCCCATGAGGCACAGGGTCAGAGCTGATTTGGATATAGCCAGTGTCTAACCCAGGGTGGTGTGGAGTGCAAAAAAACAATGGATTTAGGCCCAGATCCTTGTACTAGGGTGAATGTATGACATTGTTCTACATTCTGTCCATCAACTGTGTCGTTTGCAATTTTCACCCCGAGTGGGCTGGGTATGCTCAGACGTGAGTCCCAGGCTCTCCACACCACTGGAGTCAAGCTATCCAGGCTGATGAAGGCTGATAGCCAGAAACCGGTCCTTGGATGCTTGATTCCGGTCTAGGAAAGACATGGCTTGGTAGTTCGGACTGGACTGTTTCCATGAGGCACAGGGTCAGAGCTGATTTGCATATAGCCAGTGTCTAACCCAGGGTGGTGTGGAGTGCAAATAAATGATGGATTTAGGCCCAGATCCTTTTACTGGGGTGAATGTATGACATTGTTCTACATTCTGTCCATCAACTGTGTTTTTTGCAATTTTCACCCCGAGTGGGCTGGGTATGCTCAGACGTGAGTCCCAGGCTCTCCACACCACTGGAGTCAAGCTATCCAGGCTGATGAAGGCTGATAGCCAGAAACCGGTCCTTGGATGCTTGATTCCGGTCTGGGAAAGACATGGCTTGGTAGTTCGGACTGGACTGTTCCCATGAGGCACAGGGTCAGAGCTGATTTGCATATAGCCAGTGTCTAACCCAGGGTGGTGTGGAGTGCAAAAAAACGATGGATTTAGGCCCAGATCCTTGTACTGGGGTGAATGTATTACATTGTTCTACATTCTGTCCATCAACTGTGTTTTTTGCAATTTTCACCCCGAGTGGGCTGGGTATGCTCAGACGTGAGTCCCAGGCTCTCCACACCACTGAAGTCAAGCTATCGAGGCTGATGAAGGCTGATAGCCAGAAACCGGTCCTTGGTTGCTTGATTCTGGTCTGGGAAAGACATGGCTTGGTAGTTCGGACTGGACTGTTCCCATGAGGCACAGGGTCAGAGCTGATTTGCATATAGCCAGTGTCTAACCCAGGGTGGTGTGGAGTGCAAAAAAACGATGGATTTAGGCCCAGATCCCTGTACCGGGGTGAATGTATGACATTGTTCTACATTCTGTCCATCAACTGTGTTTTTTGCAATTTTCACCCCGAGTGAGCTGAGTATGCTCAGACGTGAGACCCAGGCTCTCCACACCACTGGAGTCAAGCTTTCCAGGCTGATGAAGGCTGATAGCCAGAAACCGGTCCTTGGATGCTTGATTCCGGTCTGGGAAAGACATGGCTTGGTAGTTCGGACTGGACTGTTCCCATGAGGCACAGGGTCAGAGCTGATTTGCATATAGCCAGTGTCTAACCCAGGGTGGTGTGGAGTGCAAATAAACGATGGATATAGGCCCCAATGCTTGTACTGGGGTGAATGTATGACATTGTTCTACATCATGTCCATCAACTGTGTTTTTTGCAATTTATTTGTAAAGTACGCTACAGACCTGTGGGTGTTCCAAGGGGCTGGAGGGAGGGGAGGGGACTGCTACTGATCGAAGAGTCAGGTCATGAGGAGTCCTCTGAAGGCCAACATGTCCTGGGCCAGATGGTAGTTGTGATGGAGAGTGTTCCAGGTATTTGCGGCGAGGTGGGAGAGGGATCTACCACCGGTGCTGGTGTTCTGGATGCATGGAACTGTTGTGAGGGCAAGGTTAGCAGATTGTAGGCTGTGGGTGGGGGTGTAGCAGCTGAGTTGGATGATTAGGAATGCTGGGCCGGCGTTGGGTATGGCTTTGTGTGCGTGGATGATGATCCAAAGGTGATCCTCATGTTGTGGAGCCAATGCAGGCCTCTCAGGTGTGGTGTGATGTGACAGCGTCAGGGGGCGTCCATGATGAGTTGTGCCGAGGCTTCCTGGATGTGTTGCAGCGGTCTCAGGAGCTTCTTTCATGTTCATGCATACAGGGTGTGGTTGCAGTCCAGTCTGCTGGTGACGAGGGGCTGGTTGATGCTCATTCCTGTGTCGGAGGGGATCCGTTAGAAGATCCTGCAGAGTATCCGGAGGGTGTTGAAGCATGAAGTACAGACAGCTTACACTTGACGGCTCATGGCGAGGGTGCAGTTGAGGATGACCCCCAGGTTGTGTGTGTGGTGGTTGGGTGCTGGGGCAGTTCACAGTGAAGTTGCCCACCAGGAGTTGTCCCTGGATGATGTGGTGGTGCTGAGGATGCGGACCTCCAAATTATAGGTCATCAGCTTCAGCCTGCTGACCTTCATCCATTATGCAAGGGCATTCATTCCCCTGTGGAGTTCGGCTTTGGTGGTGTGGGGGGCATTGGTGAGGGATACGACCAGTTGGGTGTCGTATGTGAAGGAGACGATGTTGAGGCTGTGTTGTTGAGCAACGTGGGTGAGTGGTGGCATGTAGATATGGAACTGCGTTGGGCTGAGTTATGATCCCTGTGTGAGGCGGCAGATGATCTTGGTGGTCTTGGAGCGGAAGGGTGTGCGTCAGACGCTCTGGGTTCAGTGGGAGAGGAAGGACGTGGTCTACTACTCTTCGATGCTAGCCATGTGGTGGCGTGCTATGAGGGTGCAGTGGCACACCGTGTTGAAGGATGCTGATAGGTCCAGAAGGATGAGTGCCGCTGTTCCTCCTTTGTCCCTCATGATCCAGATGTTGTTGTTGGTGGCAATGCGGGCAATTTTGGTGCTGTGGTTGCAGCAATTGCCGGACTGGGATGTCTCCAGGATGTATTTTGCCCTAGAGGTAGGTGGTCAGATGTGTGGTGACACTTTCCACCGTGACTGTTGGCGGGAAAGGGAACAAGGAGATGTGCCTGAAACTATTGAGGTCATTGGGATCCATATTGGGCTGCTGCAGTAGGGCGTTGTTCTCGGTGTGCTTCATGCTCTCCGGAAAGGTTGCAGTCTTGAAGGAGAATCTGAATATCAATCGGAGATGGTGTGCCATGGCTGTGCTGGCTATGTCCAAACGTGCTGAGGGCATGGGTAAGATGGTGACCTGGAGTGGGTGGAGATCATGGTCTTCATGGTGTTCACTATGCTGATGTTGGAGCAGGCGGTCGAGCTGATGGTGCGGGTGGGGGTCGCAGGGGTGGTGCTCTTTGCAGAGGATGAGGGGGTGTCAGTGTTGAAGCTGTTGGAGATGTCGGTGATCTTGCGAGGAAAGAATGTGGTCAGTGATTCACACAGGTCTTGGGATGGTCAAATGGCGTTGGTGTAGGAGCTGGGGTTGGGGAGGTCATTCATGATGTAGAAGAGCCATTTGGTTTGTTGTGTAGGCGGTCCCTGAAGCCGATCCCCATGTCACTCCTGATGAGTTGGTGGTGTTTGTGGGTGGTGTGCTTGTGGGCTGTGCAGCTGTCTGGTGTATGGGTGCGGAACCAGTCCTCATACACTTTCCGACAGGTGTGTATTGGGGCCAGGTGGACCTTGGTCATCCAAGGGCCTTCCCTGTAGGTGTGATGGATAGCAGAGTCATTGAGTGGGTAAAGGGTGTCGGCCCAGTTGTACATCCACTGTTCCAGTTTGATGGGGGCGGTGTTGGTGGGGTCGGTGGTTGGTCCGTGGCCGAGGGAGGTGGTCTGTTGGTCCTAGGTGGATCTGAGCCAGTAGAGGTGAGGCAACTGTTGGGTGCAGTGTTGTCTGGTTGCCCTCCTTAATGTGAAGTGGATGCATCTGTGGTCAGTCCAGTAATGTTTGGTTGTGTTGTCGAATGAGACGTGGTGATTTGCAGAGAACATGGGGTCCAGTGTGTATCCAGCAGCGTGGGTGGTTGTGGTCACGAACTGTGTGAGTCCGAGTATCCACAGTTTGTCAATCAGGGCAGTGGAGTTGGCGATGTCGTTGTCTGAAGTTCATGCCCCCAAGGAGGATGTGGTCTGTGGAGATGAGGCCGTGGTTGCTGATGATGTGGCTGATGGTGTTGCTGGACAGTGTGCTGGGGTCTGGGTAGTCTGTAGACGACAGTTACTCTGACGGTTGTTTTAGGGTCGGTGTTGAGTGGAAGTTTAGATGCCCGGCGGTGGTGAGGGTGTTGTTGGTGTTGCTCGTGACTCCGAGGGAGTCCTTGTGTATGAGCGCGAATCCCACACCCACTCTGTTGGTGCTGTCTCAGTGGGAGACATTGTACCCCTCTTGGATGGCAAGGGCGATGTCTGGTGTGGCCGTGAGGTTCAGCCAGGTCTCTGTCAGGAAGGCAACGTTGGGGGTGGTTGAGGCTAGGAGGTTCCAGAGTTTGATGGCGTGTTAGCAAATGGAGCGGGTGTAGAGGGGGATGCAGCCGAGGTGGTGGGTCCTGTGGTCTATGTATTTGTGGTCCAGATGCTGCAGAAGCTGCAGTTGCAGCAGGTCAAGTGCCCTTGGGTGTGTTGCGTGGTAGCCTGGTAGCAGGAGGAATTGTGTCCATGGTTGAGTGCCTGGAGGGTGCTGGATTCATCGTGCAGTCTGATGAAGTGGCCAATTTGGGTTGCAGGGGTTCGGGCGCAGTTTGCGGTCCAGGTGCAGACTGTCCAGCCTTTGCCATGGAGGTGGTGCAACGGAGGCACGAACAAGCTGCGTCCAGCCGTAACAAAGGATGGATGGACGGAGGAGGATTTTGGAGGCGTGTGTGTGGCACAATCTGGGCCCTGGGGGTTGCAGGGTCACTGGGGATGCAGCATCAGGAATGGGTGAACACATGATGGCAGAAGGTGTGACACATCATGGAAAAGTGGCACACATACACAAGGATAGTTGCTCAGCAACATGTGAGATGTAAATAGAAAGGCTGGCGTGTCTGGTCACTCATGGTGCAATTCTAGTAAATGAGTGATGCATCACCAAATATGGCGGTCACAGGCTCATGCACCAATAAGCCAAACGGGGCACAGGACAGACAGCGTCAGCATGTGTTGCATTACTGTTGTGGGTAGCAAACCATTATAAGTACATACACAACCATGTATGCCAAATTCATAATGGACCTTGAGCCATCACAAACACCATGCATGTTGACACTGGACAAATACCCACATATGCACTAACATCATGTAGTATGCCATAGCTGACGTATGCAGACTGTCAAGACCTCTGCGGTAACAGTAATTGGGCACAATGGACACTCAGAAATACATTAACAACATTAATGTTTCAAGTCAGATCTGTGGTCATGCTGCTGTAGCCAATGTACATGGCCAGTGGCATAGCTCACACAAAAAATAACTGTCATGCAATGTGGGTACCTGTAATGATGCTCCAACAATCTCCAACCAACTGCCCAGGACTGCTGGTATCTCCGACCCTCAGATGTGTGCAATGCTGAAAGGGGTCCATCTCCAGATAGCCCATTGTTCTGAGTTTGATTAACAGACTCAATCGGGTGATCAGGCGAGGGAAGGAGAGGGTGGGAACAACAGGAAGGGAGATCTGAAATGAAAGGTAAACAGGCATCACAAATCAAACATTCTTGCCAATGCATCACATCAGACCGCTTGACGGATACTGTAACAGTAACACCTGTATACTGTAACCACAACCACTGTAGCCTATTGGTGAGCACAGGTTTTACAATTATACACCAGCTGAGGTATTAACTGGGACACATAACAGGTAGCCAAGTCTGTCACCTAACTGAAGGGGTTTTTACTCTCTCCAGGCTGTTTCAATGCAATTAGAACCATGCGATCATCAAGTCAGTCACAGCCTATGATTGAGGCCATAAGAAATAAGTGGATTCCATGTGTAGCACAGCTACTTACACATAGGCTATACACTTTTTTCTGTCCTGGAAATCTGTGACAGTCATGCATATGACATACACATCGCCCACAAGAGCCCTACTTAGCTCATGCAACCAGGAAGGGGAACATTGGAAAACAAAGAAGCCTAGCAAAAGCCAATCCTTGGCTATGGCAACTGAGCATTATGATGCCAAACATGAGAAGCTGGTGAGACCAAACTCTACAGAGAGTAAAAAAACTTCAAATGCAATACACCACCCCTACCGTGACTAGGATATGCAGCTGGGCACAAGATATTGCTGGGATTAACGACAACCGACTGGTGGCACAGAACTGTAAAAATGCTCATCAGCACTACGTGGGTACGTCATCAGTGAAATAATGCTGGGATAATGGATAATGAAAAATTACATTAAGTTACCAAGAAGTCTAGAAAATCTGTGTTCCTCACCGCCACTGATGTTGTGACGTGACAGTGACATCACATAGTGGCACAAGGGGCAATGCATCCATATAAACAGACTCAGTGCACAGTTGTCAGACAATGTGAACCATACACTGGTCCACACCTTCACAACATTCCATCAGGAAAACCAAACTGTACTGGCCCACAATATAAACGTGATGAGGCACACACATCCGGATGCACACAGTCACAGTGCAATTTCACACAGATCCTGTGGTTGTGATGTCACATGCAATGTTAACCGGTGAGTACCGCAATGTGTCTGTGCCAAGGTATACCCACATTGATGCATTCACAAGAGTCAACACTCAACAACAGATGACTGACCAGAAGGGTGACTGTCCAGTAATGGGAGTGTTGCAACATGCATCCAGCTCCATGTTCATAATACATGTGTTTATGCGACCACAACCTGAACATGAACAGTTCCCACACATTCCCAAAACATACCAGCACAAAATAGCCTGTTCAGATATCTTACCCAAAATGACATTCCCTCAAGTCTTTGCATGGTACGCTGATTCGACACACGTTGCAATCATCAGGATGACTAGCAGGAGTAACAAGATGACCCGGACAGACAACAGGCAGAGCAACCTGGAAATGACAGCCACACAAGGGTTCACATATGAAATTTTGTCCTACAGACATGGTGACTAATCACAATGTAGTACACATGTACATCCTGAACACACACATTGCACTTATGCGTGTGTCCTGACATCATAACTTGTGTGATACATCACATCAAATGTCTAAGTGAGTTTGCATACAGTCAGCTGGCAACACATGCCACTCTATGGCAGTAGTTTGCACACAAATGCTCAGTGACTCACCATTAGGAGAAGAAGTTCCGTATGAACCAACTCCGGATGTCATCCTCCCCTCCTCCTCATCGCTTTCATCATGTCCCTGTCCGGCGTCCTCAACAGGTGGATGGTCAAGCTCGTCAGGATCCAGGTAGAGTGGTACAGCCTCCTCAACTGCCATGTTGTGTAGCATGCAGCACACGATGAATATGTTACACACCTTGGCCGGGGCGTAGGAGAGGGATCCGCCGGTCTTATCAAGGCAACGGAATCGGCTCTTCAGGAGTCCAAACTTACGCTCTATGACTCACCTGGTCTGTCCGTGTGCATTGTTGTACCGCTGGTCTGCAGCTGTCCTTGGGTTGCGGAGTGGTGTCATGAGCCACGGCATGTTGGGATATCACGCATCTCCTACAAATATACACCGTGTCACAATTAGAGTTATGCCATTTGGTTGGAGCTAACAAAAAATGAAACATACAGGACCAACAGAGTATACCCACCAACAAGACATGCCTGTTCGTTGTGCAGCTGCAGCATCATCTGTGGTACCCTGCTATGCCTTATGATGAATGCATCATGGCACGACCCTGGATAACGTGCACAAACGTGGGAAATGATCATGTTAGATAGACACACCACCAAGGCATTTATTGAGTGGTAATGTTTCCTATTGCGGTAGGCTTGCTCCTGAGCCTGTGGTGGCACAAAAGCCAAATGTGTACCATCAATGGCCCTAATCAACTGTGGCATCCCTCCCAGGGCATATAAATCACCCTTCATCAATATGATGTAACATGGCAGCTAACACATCACGTAGCACACGGCTGAATATTGTCTGGGACATACCCCCCACATCTGCAATGGTAAATTGGAACATACCTGTGGCAAAGAAATGTAGGGCTGCCATCACCTTTAGCTGTGGTGTCAGCGCAGTAGGATACCTGTGTCGTGGTTGTAGATGTGGTTCCAGCCTGACCGTCAAGTTCTGAATCAACGCACGACTGAATCTGTACCGTCTGATGCAATCACGTTCCCTCATGGTCTCCAAGTCGGGAAAAGGCCTTGGTAGAGGGGGTGCCCTGCAGAACATATTTGGGGTAAATAGATGACAACCGTCAGACAAGAACTATTCCACTGTACATGGCAGAAGCTACAATGCTACTACAAATCAAGTTACTATCGGCTCTGCCATACGCAATACATCCGGGACACATATGCAAGCTTCCTGACACTCCTAACAGAAGCCACACCCATCTGTTGATTGTGATCCTATATTTACTTAAACACCAAGGAGCTGCTGGCCTGGTCTTAGTGAGCATAGCAAGATGTTAGAAGAGTGACACACGTCAACAGACATGCATTAGGAGGATGACATCCCATACAGACAGCTGACTGCAAGGCACAGAGCCAGGTTACGGGGAATATACATTGGACATATCCTAGGACATGATAATAACGGTGTGTATGTGACAATACAAAACCTCAGCAATTGTCACAATGCAGTCAGGTACCCATGGTGATCAATGATGTATGGTGCCATTAGACACAGAAGCCATTGGCAATGCACATGTTGTATGTTGTGTGTACATGCAACACCATTCCCGTCACGACACAGACACATATTCGGAGCACCAACAGCAGATGCATTTCATAAGTCCCCAAATCGCATATTCAATCTTTACCATGGCACACCCATTAGATTGTGACATTGGGAACATGATGTGCGTCAAGTAGTCCAGGGCAAAAGTGCCATGGTCCCTGGCTTCATGACACAGGTGCCCTTAGTGCTGACTGTGCCATCCCAGTGTTGATGTGCATGACAACATGTGCATGAAGATACCAATGGGGGGACAGGAAAGGTGATGTTTAACACATAATGCACCATCACACATCACATGTGTCAAAAGGTCCTCACACATCGATTGTGCAACGTGACCTGATATCCTGTGCTGTATCAGTGCCAGGCACACCTAGGGCAGGGTCATGTAAGTATGCAATGACAAAAACTAGAGAGAAATCCTTGTGTTAACCGTACAGCTACATCCCTGCCATGAGTGCATGACGTTTCACCATTGTAATGATGCCACACGCGGACGGCCCGTACCCCGACAGTGCGTTCGTGTGTGCGGGATGTTTCACCATTGCAGTGGTGCCACACGCGAACGAGCCCAACCCCACAGTGTGTACGTGTGTGCTTGACGTTTCACCATTGTAATGGTGCCAGACACGAACGGCCCGTACCCCCACAGTGCGTACGTGTGTGCGTGACGTTTCACCATTGTAATGGTGCCACACGCGAACGCCCCGTACCCCGACAGTGCATTCGTGTGTGCGTGATGTTTCACCATTGTAATGGTGCCACACGCGAACGGCCCGTACCCCGACAGTGCGTTCGTGTGTGCGGGACGTTTCACCATTGTAATGGTGCCGCACGCGAACGGCCCGTACACCGACAGTGCGTTCGTGTGTGCGTGATGTTTCACCATTGCAATGGTGCCACACGCGAACGGCCCGTACCCCGACAGTGTGTACATGTGTGCGCGACGTTTCACCATTGCAATGGTGACTTACGCTACGTGAAATGCACTGTACACATGAGGGGATCACCAAAAATGCTCTGGGAACACCAAAGGGACAAGTAGTACGCCCTGAATGCAGGCTGGTTGTCATGGATACTGAGATTTGGATGTGTGCTACATGTGTCCTGCAAATGTCAGTTGGTCAGAAAAATACAATGTTGCAAATTGGTTGTGGAGCTGGAGCTCAAATTTGAAGAACAGCAAAAGTGTGTCAGAGCCTTAAGTTTAAAGGGATTGGATGGGAGGTCGGATGCAAAGTGAACTGGCCTATCACACTGTACTCCTGAGACTGAACGCCTCTCAGCAGCAGAGATTTAAGGCTGCATGTGGCTGTGAGAGTGCACTTGCCTGCACAATATTGGAGTAGACCACACTTCTGTGTCTCTGCATTCTCTGGACCATCATGTCGCGTACGGTGGAGAGGGCACCTGCATTCTCTGGTGAGGAAAACCAGGACCTGCTGGATGCCCTCCTCCCACTGTACAGTAAGCTGTATGGGAGGCCAGGGGAGCAGGTGAGTGCTGAATGCAGTGGCTTTGACTGTGCACCTGTTGTGTGTGTGTCACCTTAGGCATTGTGTATTGGTGGGACATACATGCTATGTGGTTTTGAGGGAGTCACAGGGGGTGTACATGGTGGTGTCTCTCATGCAGAGCATGATGTAGTTCATGTGTGTTGACTTCTCACTTGCATTGTGGTTACTGTGACATTCAATGCATTGTGAATGACACATTCCGGCGTGCAATACCTTGATGGCTTTACTCACAGATGTCCTGAGATGTAACAGTGTTCCCCCAGGCTGACAGCTGAAGGGACTCACAGAAGTGAATGTGTTGTGGGGACCCGAGGTGATATTTGGGAAATGATGTTTCTGACCTGAAGGACATAGAAGTACGTGATTGTTCCTTGTCATCCGGGTGAGTGTGTATGTGATGTGTTTCACCGCAGATGCATGGCGTATACATCAGCTATGCACATCTGATGTGACACGTGGGAAGTGTTGTGTGCCTGCCTAGCAAAGTTAGCATGTGACCTGTGTCTCCACTATGTGAGGTGACACATGTGCCAAGTGATGGTTGTACCTACTGTGGTCAGTGACGGTCAATGATCTGTGCCTGGGTGTATTTGTCATGTCCGTTGAGGGTGGTAAGTGGATGTGGAAATGTGACTGCTTGCCACGTGCTATCCCACACCCTGTAGTTACATGTGGTGTACAGTGTGTGCCATGGTCAGTGAGTGTGTTTCCCTCTTATGCCATCTGTTGTCTTTCATAGGCTTGTCGCGCATTGGGGGTATGCCCACAGGCCAAATTCACATGTACAATGATGCAAGTCCTATCAGCATCCTATGGCCTGTTCTCTTCAACAATGTAGTGCATGTGTGTCTTTGAGACATGGTGCAGGTGTAGTGATGTTGTTTCACTTTGTCTTCCTGACAGGTATCTGCCGACGAGAAGGGGGAGATCTGGTTGGACATTGCCAGGGCTGTCAGGTGTGCGGGGGGAATTCGCCGGCGGGTACCTAACATCAGGAAGAGGTGGCAAGATATCCGGTGCTGGACCCAGGGTATCGCCCGGGTGCAGCTGAAGCTGGAAGCTCCACGCCGGCATGGTGGAAGACGTCACCTCACCCCCCACATGCTCCGGATCCTAGAAGTGGTCTTTCCCAACCTCCATAGGCAGTTGCAGGAACGACAGCAGCAAGAAGGGGGTATGTACATGGCTGTTTGTACTGTTGTGTGCCCGCTGCTACTTGGGGTGCTCTGACACCTGGATTTACTCCCACAGTTGGGTTGTCTGGTCAGCCAGGCACTTTGTGCACTGTTGCTTCAATTCCACATATTCAGATGGTGTCCGTTTTCATCCCTCACCCCTTTCCTCCACATGTTTCCCCTGGTCTGTGCTTTTTGGGCATTTTCACAAGTTATTCTAGGGTGCCATTTATTTGGACTGCACATTGAATTGCACATCATGTGGGAGTGAGGTCTGCGACATGTGTTGTTACCTTGCATGTGCCATGACCTGTGCCCTTGGTTTCTACTTTGTATTTGTTTGCCCTGATGATGGGTCTCAACATAGTAGTGTATTGTGTGAAATGCACACCCTTGCAGCATCCATGACCCATGTTGTGTTGCCAGACCTGATGTACATCATTTGTAAGTTATGCATAGTGCCATGACGGTTATTGATGGTACAGTCAGCGCATTCCATGTGCACCGATCAGTGGGCCCACTACAGTCACCAGACACACCCTGGACTCCTATTCATTTGTGTCATGCAACACAGTGGCCATTCAATGTGTGTTCATCAAGACTCTGCCTCAGTGGCATTGGGGCCTGCCATAGATTGAATGCAACTGGTGGCTGCTACATGTGCCCACTGGACATGGATACTACATTTGGCTTCTGCATGGTTACACTGGGCAGTGCCTGTGTTATTCACAGCAATCGCTGGCTGTTTGTTTGTTTGTGACTGATATGTAGTGCCATCCCCACGAGGTGAGCTTGAGTTACTTTTGGACTACTTGCATCACAGTTTTGTGTCCCCTGAATCCAATCTTGCACTTCTTGACCTGTATAAATGACATTGCCTGACGAATGTGGGTGTTGTGCAGGGGATGTCTAATGTGCCTGCCTGATTTTGACTTGCAAGGTGTGACCTGTGTGTGGGCATAGGATGGCTGATGGTGCACCATGCACTTTCCCTGTGACGGTGGGCAGTGTTTTCATTGTATGCCTGACAGCCTATGTGAATTTATATTAAACCTGATTGTGCCTCATTCTTGAGCCCAACATGTATGTGGTGGTGGTGGAAGGCTGTTTTGTGTTAGTGGGCACACTGGTGTTGTACTTTATCCTGGGGATGAGGGTGTGTGCACCATGCAGGTATAATTTTGGTGTAACACATTTGCAGGCCTATTTGCATGAGCATTGTGTAGATTTTGGACTTATGGCCCACTTCACATGGCAGGCAGTAAGTCTTATGTGCAATCAGATGCATGATCAGGTACCAGTTGCCCCTGTGAGAACAGACATGTTGCAAGTTGACTCACATTGAATATTGTACCATGGCACTCACAAAATCTAGTCATTATTGTGTTTGGGTTTCTAATGTGTACATATGCTGATTTGTGGATGTGGCACCTATGTGCTTGCACGATATTTGTCTAACAAGGTAGTGCACACAAAGCAACTTTTGCAAATGTTGTCTTACAAGCTGGTAAATGTGCCCAGTGTAAGTGAATGAGGTTGTATGTTGTTCTCCAGATACATGTCCACACAGTTATTCTGGGCTCTTGCAACTCCTTTGAACACAATTGTACAGAGTAATGTGTGTCATGCCATCAAGATCTCCATTGGGCCATGTATAATGGCATAACTGCAACGCCATTTATTCCTACCAGTCTTTCATCAGACCAGGTGCCAGCTGTTTCTGGAATCAGTCCAGGTTTATTTGGTGTAGTTCTTTGTGAGTGTCCTTTCGTGCAGGCACATACGTGTTCTCTTCACAAGTGTGAAAATGTACACATTCCTAACATTTTGAATGTGTGAAGTACTGTGAGTCACAGGATGTTCAATATTTTTCACATTTTGGATCACCCAAATGTAATTACAGGGCTCTGAGTGTGGTGTCACCTTGAGGAGCGAGGTGTTCTTATGTGCCCTGACGGCCACCAATAAAGCTTTTATGATACTGAACTTTGAGTGCCATCACTTCAGTGTATGGGTCTGCTATCAAGTTAAACAACAGATTCTTCTAAGTGTAACTCTGATAGGAGTTGGAGCCTGATGTGTTCATGGTGTCCTTGTGTCCAAATTGAATTGTGTCAATACCAACTGGTCAAGACTAGTCTCAAATATGTGCAGAGCTATTGGACTGTTACTCATGATGCATGGCATCATTTGCTATGTGACCAACTGTTTTTGGACACATGTGTCATATGTGTACAGGTGACTGATGCATTTTTGTTTCATCTCCTTGCCCGCAGCATCATCAACCGAGACAGAAGGAGCAGACATGAGCACGGACCAGGAGGGGGGACCCAGCTGCAGTGCCACCAGTGCTGAAGATTTGGAGGATGCTAGTGGCATGGCGGGTGAGGGGAGTCAACCGTCCATACCTATGGAAGGCGACACCTCGTACCATGCGGATGGTTCGTCATCTGACTCCCAGGAGGAGGGGGAATATGCGGCGACAGCTTCGTCCATCTCTGTGTCTGTCCCTGCCTCCTCCAGACCCATCTTCACCCTCCCAGTTGCTAGTGTCGGGCTGCCCCCCATGTCTCCTTCGTCCCCGGCACCGCAGCCCCTGCCCCTGTGTCCCCTGCTGCCCTCAGTGCCGAAGCTGTGGACCTACTCCGGCAAATACTTGTTGGTCAGACATCCATGCTGACTATCCTCCATGGCCAAACTGCAATCTTGACGCAGTTGTTGTCATTCATGGAGGGCATGTCGGCTAACATGTCTGACCAACGTCGGAGTATTTCGGCCATAGAGTCAGCACTGACGGCAGCAGTTGCCCTCCAGCAGCGGCCCATCCCCTCCACTCCTTCTGAACTATCCACATCCCCTTCACCCATACCTGTCCAAAGCAAACGCGAACGCACAGGGACACGCACACCAACAGGGACACCCAGCACACCACCACGGAAGTGTCGGCGCAGTACTCCAGGCACACACTCTCACGGGGATGTAGGCACACCCACAGGGACTGGGGAAAGACGGCAGACACGCAGCCAGAGACACGCTACGCATCACTCACTACCCTCTACCTCCACTCCCATTGTGTCCCCGGGGTTAGCTGGTAGCCTGTCTGAGCTGGCAGCAGTGTGCAGTGCAGAATATGTGGCAACCTTTGGAGACGCACCAGCCACTGTGGAGGTATCCTCACCACCTGCACCCACTACACCTACCCTTCAGTCTCCTGTCCCTGCGGTGCCGGTCAGTGACAATGATGATGCCCCCCATGGGTCCACAGACCTGTGAGTCCATCCATGTGCAGGCAAGTTTATGGGTGACAACCTCAACGTCACCACTGTGATGGACAGTTTATTGGACTGGCCAATGGTCTTCTTTGAGCCTGAACTCTTTTATTTCCTACATTTGATTTTTAAGCTGAATAAAGCATTTTTTTTCTATCTGAACTATTGCATTTCAGGTACTTGCTTTAGGTGCTGGGTGCCCAGGAGTTGGTGTCATGTTGATGTTTTCAGATTGTGAAAGGTGTCCACCTTCAGATGGTAATGATGTTCAACATGGTATCTAAGCACCATCCCAATGTTGCTGCACAGTATCTGGATTTGTGTGTGTGCAGTTTGTATACAGACATTGTCCGTAAAAGTGTCCCTTCCTCAGTGACACATGAGATCTACACGACAGACAGGTGCACTAATGTTGTAGTGAAATTAGTACAGGCCTTCCATATTTGAGGACATTACCTTCTGCAATGGCCATGCCTGCTCACGGGTGAGTTGTGCTCATTGGTCTGTGCCATCCATGCTACTCACTGTGTTGTGTTCATAGTATGTATGTATGCCAGCATTGACAACATCAGCCTTCTTCACACTATACAGATATATGTGGTCACAGCCTTACCCTTATGTTCGGATTGATAATGAAGGCAATTACAGCCCATTACTCAAAATAAATTGATTTTGATCTAAGGTGTTTCTACCCTGTTCCGTCCATGACACAGCACTTGTTTGTCCACATATACATTCATATCAGGGCCATGAGATACATGACCGTGTGTTTACCCTTTATGCTCTATTTGTTTTGCGGCCTGTTACATGACTTCAGTCCACTGAGTGATGATGGTAGGGTATATAGATTTACTGCAACCTCCATGGGTGGATCAGCATGTGTGATCTGAACTCACGCCCACATGTGGTGTGTCACACAGTGGTTTGCAGGTATGAGTCCTCCATGGAGTGGGACACTGCTTTGCGTGATGTTTTGCTTTGGCATCATCAGGACTGTCAGAAGTTATGGCTGTACACATACAGAAGTAGGATTTATGTGATGCTGATGCCTCCAAACCTTCACAAAGCACTGCGGGGAGTCAGATCCACCCACCCGTGTCATGTCTGGGCACCGCTGGGAGTCACATCCACCCACCCCTCCTATGTCTGGGCACTGCTGGGAGTCACATCCACCCACCCCTCCTATGTCTGGGCACTGCTGGGAGTCACATCCACCCACCCCTCCTATGTCTGGGCACTGCTGGGAGTTTGATCCATCCACCCCTCCTATGGGAGTCACATCCACTCACCCCTCCTATGTCTGGGCACCGCTGGGAGTCACATCCACCCACCCCTCCTATGTCTGGTCACTGCTGGGAGTTAGACCCACCCACCCCTCCTATGTCAGGGCACTGCTGGGAGTCACATACACCCACCCCTCCTATGTCTGGGCACTGCTGGGGGTTTGATCCACCCACCGTGTCAAGTCTGGGCACCGCTGGGAGTCACATCCACCCACCCCTCCTATGTCTGGGCACTGTGAGGAGTTTGATCTACCCACCCCTCCTATGTCTGGGCACCGCTGGGAGTCACATCCACCCACCCCTCCTATGTCTGGTCACCGCTGGGAGTCACATCAATCCCACCCCTCCTATGTCTGGGCACTGCTGGGAGTTAGATCCACCCACCCCTCCTATGTCTGGGCACCGCTAGGAGTCACATCCACCCACCCCTCCTATGTCTGGGCACTGCTGGGAGTCAGATCCACCCACCCGTGTCAAGTCTGGGCACTGCTGGGAGTCACATCCACACCCCCTTCAGATGTGTGCACTATACCCCAACATAAATAGCCTGTGTGCGTGTCGACCCAGTATAGCAATTGTGAAGTTGGCGAGCGTGTGACGCACGGTACACCAACATTGATGCCGTGTGTGAGACTCGTATTAATATTGATATGGTGGTATAGGCAAAATTGTTAAGCACCGTACCCCGACATTCACGGCATGTGTACGGGACGTTTCACCATTGCAATGGTGCCACACGCGAACGGGCCCTACCCCCACAGTGCGTACGTGTGTGCGTGACGTTTTACCATTGTAATGGTGCCACACGTGAACGGCCCGTACCCCCACAGTGCATACGTGTGTGCGGGACGTTTCACCATTGTAATGGTGCCACACGCGAACGGCCCGTACCCCGACAGTGCGTACGTGTGTGCATGACGTTTCACCATTGCACTGGTGCCACTCGCGAATGGGCCGTACCCCCACAGTGCGTACGTGTGTGTGCGACGTTTCACCATTGCAATGGTGATATACGTGAGCGTGTTACGCACCGTACATGTATATTTCCGTTGTTGGTACGTTGTACTCACCGTCTGCGCCGTCGTCGGTTTCTGTGTACCAGGTCGTAGGCGTACAGGACAGGGAAGACACGGTCGATGGGGTTCATGGCGTGTCAGTGGCGTACCGGGGTGCGGTTCGGACCGGACTCTTCTTTTACAGTAGTTTTCAGCTCCCGTAGCAATAGGGTCGTACGGACTGTCGCCGGAACGGTTCGTACTTGGTCAGTCGGAAAATGCTTCCTGTTTACGTACGGACGGCACGTACAGCGTGACCCGGATATGTCTGGTACGTAGTGTTTGTTTGTATGGTATTTGGTACAATTTGTATGGGGTTTTGCTTACGGTTAGGATCGTACTTCCCTGTACGTACGGGGACGTTGTCGGTGTACATTTTGTACGGGAATATAGCTCCGTACAGGGATTCGTGGGCATTTTTACTGGATCGGAATTCGCCCCCATACATTTAAGTTAATGACCTGATCAAGCTTTAGAGTCACTCGCCGACAAACGCAGGAGGCAGAGATATTTTGGGCATGTTAATTCCTGAAAGTCCTGCGTGAGAAGAGACAAGGGCTCCATAGTTCTCCAAAGATGCACCTTAGTTACCAAGAGTTAACAATAAATTTCCCTGCCAAGTATATTCCACAGGCGGTGAAACCATGACAGGAGACAGCACATGTACAGATCCCCAATGGGAAAGAATATTCTGCACAGCTGCCCTGAGGGCTATTCCTATCTGCCTCCCCCACAGGGTATGGGTATGTAAGGGGATTAGGTAAGCCTAGCAATGTATAGGATGGAAATCCAGGTAATTGTGTATTAAGTTGCAAGTCAATATCATGGAGTAACTGTGTTCAATAAGAGAGGAGTCTTGGGCAATCCCAAGGTCCCCTGTGCCCCACAGCCTCTCCAGCATTCTGGGCTACGTTTTGGGTTTCCTCTATGTTAACGTACAAGGGTGAAATACCAATATGTGGCCACTTTAGTGAATGTTTTGGTGAGTGCTGCGTTACAGGCAGTGTGTCAGGCCCTGTAGTATATCACCCCCCATTCTTTATCGCTCCACTGTCTTCCTAGGTCTTTTTTTCCATCAGCTCTGACTGGCCTTATTCATGTGCCTGTTGAAGTGATTCAAGAGTGCATATAGCTCAGAAATGATTCGCCTGTCCATATGGGGCAAAGTGCCTCTGAGTGCGGAGTCTGTTGCTCAGGTGTAAACGCCAGTGGCGGAACAGCAGATAGTGTAAGCATTCGGTTTTGAGGAGGGCAAAATCTATGCATAGTTGATTAAAAGTGATCACTTTCTACTCTTCGATCATATGTCCCATTGAGCGGCAGTTTGTCTGCCGCCACATCACCAATGTTCCGGGGCCCAACCCCACAGATAAATCTGAGTTATCAAGCAGCGGTGTTATGTTATGTGGAGCACAGGCTGGGATCTTTAAACAGCGGACTTCTCGCTGTATATGCGGAGAGTGTATTGGAAATACGAATTCTGAGTGTCTCGCGGCAGGAGCGCTCCGAGCTTCGTGTGACACCAGGAGTGTTGATTTGATTACGCAGTGGGCAATTGTCAGCAGGGGCAGCCAGAGAATCTTGAGCGTCTTGTGGCAGGAGCGCTTGGAGGTTTGGGTGGCACTCCGGGTGCTGGCATCAGTGCTTTTGCCCTCAAGTCACTGTGGATGAATATTACAGCAGTGGATTATCCTGAGAAGAGGCATTGTGGATACTATTGGGTGGTGTTTTGGGCATTGTGAGGCATTGCTGTGGGATTAATTATATCAACGATACCCCCTGTGGAACATTTCCTGCTGGATGGTCCACCATCTGCCCAGGCGGCCCCCTGGAAGGAGTGGGTGGACGTTTGGAGAATTACTTTGATGCCATTGATCTGGTGGAGGAGCGGAGACGTCCCATGTTGTTGCATCTTAAAGGGCCGCGATTCATCGTTTGGGTCGGTCAGTGGTGGAAACTACTCCACACACTTATGACACTCCGAAGCAAGCCCTGACTGCCCACTTTGAGCCCTTGGCGAACCCTGATTATGAACGGTTCTTGTTACGTCAGGCTAGGCAGTTGCCTGATGAATCTGTGGACATTTTCTTTGCTCGTCTGCGCACTTTGGCTAGTTCCTGTCGGTTACCTAATGCTGCGGACGAGATCAGGGCCCAATTCATACAGGGCTGTTATTTGAGTAAGCTCCGCGAAGCAATATTGCAGGTACCAAATATGCCTATGGCTAACATGTTGAGTCGTTGTAGATCCAAGGAGCTCTCGAAGGTCAGGGCCGCTCATATGGATGCTGCCCTACAACGTGTGATAAAAGTGGAGCCGGTCAACGCTGTCTCAACTAGGGTGTTTGATAAACAGAAGACGCAGTACCGAGGCAAAATGGAGCGGCCCCAGACTTGTTATGGCTGTGGGGGTTTGTTTCCTCATAAAGGTACTTGTCCTGCCATTGGTAAACGGTGCTCCAATTGCAACAAAGTGAACCATTTCGCAAAGGTGTGCCGTTCTGCCCCTACTCGAGGTTCTGTTTCTGCTTCCTCTGCCCAGGTGTACTCAGCTGTCCCGTTGGCGGAAGGGGACATGGACGACGATGAAGAAACTGTACACGTTTTACATACTTTGCGACCTAGGGGTACTGTACGGAAAGGTTTGCCCAAATGTTGTGTACTAGTAAATGGTCATTCAGTGCCCGCCTTAATCGATACAGGGGCTTCTATTAATGTGATGGCCGAATCTATGATGATGGAACTTCCAACTATACCTGTCTTGAGTAAAACTACTACTAAAGTATTTGCATTTGGTGCTCATGAACCCCTTCCATTGGCCGGAGTATTTTCTGCTGAAGTTACACATGGATCCTATGTCGTGAACACCCTAGTTTATGTTACAAGGAGTGGTCAAGGCATGTTGCTGAGCTGCCAGACGGCCGAAAGATTGCACTTGGTTGTCTTTGCCATGGCTATCCATCAATGGACTATGGAAGACTTACTGGTTCAGTTTTCGCCTTTGTTCAGCGGCATAGGCTGTTTGAAGGACCGGATGATCAAGTTGCATATTGATGAGTCCATCCAACCGGTGGCGTTACGTCACAGGAGAGTGGCTTTTCATCTTCGGCCGAAGGTGGAAGCAGAGTTGGCAAAGCTGGAGGAGGCTGATATCATTGAGAAGGTGGAGGGCCCGACTCCCTGGGTGTCACCTATAGTGATTGCTCGTAACCCCAAGCAACCCGGGGAGGTCCGGATTTGCGTGGACATGCGTTTGCCTAACTTGGCGATTAAACGCGAACGGCACCTCACACCTACCGTTGATGATATTGTGGTGGAAGTAAGTGGGTCTCGGTGGTTTTCCAAAATGGATCTCCGGACTGGGTACCGTCAGTTGCTGCTTGACCCCACTTCACGGGTGATCACCACGTTTTCAACGCATGTGGGCCTACGACATTATAAACGTTTGACTGTTGGCATCTCCAGTGCAGCGGAGGTCTTCCAAGATACGATTCGTGGGGTTTTGTCTGGATTGAATGGTGTTATAAATGTCAGCGATTACATTTTGGTGCATGCCTTAAAATGTGTTTCAGAGGCTGTTGGAACATGGTTTGACCTTGCATAAGGAGAAGTGTGAGATTTTGAAAACTGACATTTCATTTTTGGTTATCATTTTTCTCAGAACGGTGTGTCTCCTGATCCTCTGAAAGTGTGTGACATTCAGACTGCTTCTGCTCCTGTTAATGTGTCTGGTGTACGGAGCTTTATGGGGATAGTTAACTATTGTGGCCGCTTCATTTGCAACTTGTCTGCTTTGACAGCTCCTCTGCGGGAACTCACTAAATCTAATGTTACCTGGGACTGGGGTCCGGAGCAAGAATCTGCCTTTCAGGCTACCAAGAAGGCATTGTCCGCTGACACTACTTTGGTGTATTTTGATCCACTGCTGGACTCTGAACTTTTGGTTGATGCAAGTCCAAACGGTCTGGGGGCTGTCCTTTCCCAGCGGCAGAGGAATGGTGAGTTGGCTCCGGTGGCGTATGCTAGCCGGGCTTTGACTGCCACCGAACACCAATACTCCCATATCGAGAAGGAGGCCATTGCAGTACACTGGGGGTGCCGTCATTTTCATTTGCACTTATATGGTCAGCCTTTTGTTGTTCATACGGACCATAAGCCTCTTATTCCTTTGTTTATGGGTTCTTCTTCAAAACCTTCCCCTCGCATTTAAAAGTGGATTTTGCAGCTGCAGGATTACTGTTTTATTGTGGTCTTTCGTCCTGATGTTTTGAACCCTGCCGATTTGCTTTCTCTGCATTTTCATCCTGCGACTGTTGCTGAGGAGGGTGATGCCGGGGAGGTTGAGGAGTATGTGGGGATGGTGGTGGAGCGTTCAAGGCCTCTCCCCATTGCTATGGAAGAGATTGTGGATTCAACGGCCCGGAATGGGTGTCTTCAACTGTGCCTGTCCGCTGTTGGTTCTGGGTAGTGGTCTGAGATTCTGTCTTCCTCTAAGAATCATACGGAGGACGCTAGATCTGCCTTGGCATCTCAGTTTCAGGTGCGGGAGGAACTGGCTTGTTCTCCAGAGGGGTGTCTCATGAGGGGTCCACGGTTGGTGATTCCTGCCTGTCTTCAACAACCTGTGGTGGACTTGGCCCATTTAGTGCATCAAGGGGTCGTAAAGACCAAGTCCCGTTTACGATCTAAGGTTTGGTTTCCTGGATTGGACACTCTGGTGGAGAACACAGTTTTGGGTTGTGAGCTGTGTCAGGCTGCTGAGGGTGGGGTTGCCCCAGTTCCCATCATTACTGAAGGAATCCCCTCGTTCCCCTGGCAGAGGGCGAGTGCGGATTTTGGATGTTTGCCTGATGGGCGGCACATGTTGGTGGTGATAAATGACTTCTCTAAGTATCCTGAAGTGGAAATCATGGACACCACCACAGCATGCCGCACTATACCCCTGTTCGATAAAATCAGGGCAACACATGGTTTGATTTCTGAATTGCGCACTGATAACGGACCCCCTTTTTCCAGTCATGAGTTTTCAACATATCTGCAGTCTAGGGGTGTTGTACATCGTAGGGTCACTCCTTTGTGGCCCCAGGCCAATGAAGAAGCTGAATGCTTTATGTGTACCATTAACAAAGTAATCAGGATTGCAGTCACAGACCGACAGGATCTGGATTGTGCCATATTTATGTTCTTGAAGGAGTATCGGATGACTCCTCATTCCACAACGAAAGTTAGTCCAATGTCTCTCTGCATGAATCGCCCTATGAATGATTTTGTGCCCCAAGTTGGGGCGGTTCCTGCAAGTTATGTGACTGTGGCTGGGGAGCTGAAGAATCGTCAGGTGTTGAATGATAAGGTGGCACTTAGCCGTGGGGCTAAACCCAAGACTTTTTCAGTTGGTGACATTGTGATGGTGAAAAACCGGCATCGTAAAGGAAAGTTTTGTTTACCTTTTGAACCTGAGCCTTGGGTTGTGCAATCCGTTTATGGGACAAACGTGACTGCTGTGAGGGGTGGGTTGTCTATTTCAAGGAATGTATCTTTCTTTAAATCTTATCGCGCTCCTATCAATGTTCAAAGTTATGACCTTATGGTACCCCGTGACGGGGATTCTGTAGATTCAGATGATGAATTTGCTGATTTGTGTCCAGATCTTCCTTCTTTTCCAGGGGCAGACAACATGCCATTTGGCCAGCATGGTGCATTTCCATCTATATCACCATCTGTTGTAGAGGTTGAGCCTGTTTCTATATCTCCTCCTGTTGAACATCTGATACCCGAATCTGATTCCCAACGTAGGAGTGTGGGGAGGTATCAGTTACGATCATGTCCTACTCGTTCTACACGTCTGAGGGATTATGTAACCTGTTTGAACTGAATTTGTGTTTGTTTTGTGTTTTCGTTAAAATGGGGATGAATGTGATGTGTTTGTTGTCCTTACCTTATCTCAAATGACGATTCCTAAAGGGATCATGCTGTTTCATCTGTTCATTAAATAGGGTGGGGACTTAATTGGTTTTGTAATAGGTGAGGCTTATCTTGTAATAAAAGACTCCTGTTGTGGCCAGGAAGACGAACAGTCGAACCTGTGTGTTTGTGGTTACTACTTCCGGCGTTCCAACACCACAACCACATCCTCAGGGGGCCCCATGCAGGGAACAAGGGTAGTCTGCAAGGCTGATGGTGGTGGGGCCACACAAGTCTCCTAATGCTCAAGGAAACAGTCCGTGAAGGAGGCCTCGGGTGTCGAAGACAGGACCGTGCCCACGCTGCTTTCAGCAGCCATGGACTCGGAGTGCTGCGGCCTCGGGCCAGCAGCCTGGTCCCTAGCGCCTTCCTGACACGGAGCCGACAGGTGTAGAAGGTAGCATGCCACAGCAACGTAGTCTGGCGGCTGGGTCTCAGTAATCTACCTGCAGCAGGGCCAGGATCGGCGACCTGGGCTGCAGTAACCAGGAGTGCTCCTCGGCGAATAGCTCCCCCACCAGTGTTCTAATGAACAATTGAAGCGCTGACACTCTACATTTATGACAAAAGTGTGGCACACCTGAACGGAATCTAAGCTGTCAAACTGAAATCATTGCCTACACAGAGTATTGCTGTGAATGAAGAATTTAGGGCCTGATGTAGGTAACCAAATACCGGTCGGTAACGGCCGATTTCGGCTGTTACCGACCGGTATTTGGTTCTTGATATGTAGGGGGCCTAAAATTTACAGAATCTGTAAATTTACCGATTCGGTAAATTTACCCATTTGGTAAAATAACGAATCAGTAAATTTCCCGAATCGGTAAATCTAGATGTAGGTGGCACTGAAAACAGTGCCACAGGCCCTTAAGAATTCATTATTTACCACAAAATACTGTTTGATGGTAATTAACAAATTCCTGTGTACATGCACATCTGTGCATGTACACCTGTGCCATGTGGCACACATACATGCCTAAGGGCACACAAGCCAGAATCAGGGGTGCAACAGGGTGTCAAAGTGACACCCTGTCCCCCTTGACAATTTGGTAATTTTACCGAATCGGTAAATACCGATTCGGTAATTACCGAATCATACCGTGACGTGACGTGAATGCATTGGAGCGATCTTCACTCCTGGTCCCCGCGTTGACCGAGGGCCCCTATTTGCAGCTGACGGCCTCCCCAGAGGGGTCGGGCTCTCCCGCTGGCGGCGCGACCATCTTGCCCCTCTCGCTCTATGGATCGAGGGCTTCGGGGCTAGTGCAGACCGATTGTGACTCCGCTCGGAACGCCGTCTGCAGGCCCCGCCCCCTCCGGTACCGACAACAACATTGAGAGTACAGAGAGCTCTTATCTCTCACTTGTTACATCTCGAGGAAAAGCGGGGGATTCGGAGGAGAATTGGGGCCGCTGCTGAATCGCTGCTAAATCACGGCACGCATTCCTCACCTAGCCTGCACCTATTTCAGCTTGCTTATTTACTTGTTTTGCTGGGTCACAGTTACAGTGTTGACCACTATGGGCTGGCAGCCTCACAGATGTGCAAAATGGCTGACCACAACATCAACAACCGCGAGGGGCTCAACCCCCACCACTGGTCACTCTAAGCAGAGCCTAACAGCAAGCCTTGGGAGCACAAAAACAGAGAAAGGACCAAACACTTTTATGTACATATGGAGAGAGAAATAAGACTACCCCGGGAGACCCTCAGGAAATGGAAATGGACATAGGACTTCACAGGGATCTATGAGGCTCTCCCTAACGTGGCGGCCATATTGGAATGACTCCACCTCTAGGATTCAACACATAAAACTTCGCCCTCCCTCCACCCTATCGACTTATTTGAGGTCAGTTTTTGTATATATACCTCTAACATCTTACCTCCAATTATTATTATATTTCTATGCCCCCACCTGCTCCAGGCCATTGGGACCCCTGCATCCACCTAGCCTACTAGAATTCACTCACTTCCACTCACGTTACCGACTTCGGCCCCAAGGACCCCTGCATCCCCCCTAGCCTACTAGAAATCAATCACATCAACCCACTTTTTACGGTCAATCCCACCCTACCTTTGCATCCTCCTTGCCATCTAGATCTCTATCACATCCACTCACTTTAACTGTCCACTTCCCACCTTACCTTCCTCTGCCCCCCCCTCTTCCGGATCCCTTGTATTCCTCATATCTACGCTCACTCCCTCTGGCGCCCTCTGCGCCTCTACTTTTGGACCACAAATATCATGGAACTCACAGGCACGCACACATACAACATCATCTATCCCCCTGGCCTCTCCAAAAAATCGGCTAAACGGTTTAAACACAATTTTATCAAATCACACCCTGAAACCCTCTTCACTGATCCCTACTTCTCCTCACGCAACGGGCTCTCAACCATGGACATCATCTTCCACACAAAAAGGAGAGCCCAATGGAGAAAAACACTCCTAGCCACCTTTACTGTCTCCTCCTCGAGAAAATCAGCTCATGGTCTAGCTATTTCTATTGCCCCTTCCCAACTCTTTCAAGCAACAGCAACCGTTACTATCTACATCAACGGTACCATTCTCTTACAAGCTTCAGACCACAGTCTAAATCTCCTAGGTACCATCTTCCCCACTATTAAGGAACAAATGGACAATCCCCAAACGGCCTTTCAATCCACCCCCACTACCTTCTCCCCAGTTGCTTCCACTCCTGCACCATCCTCCTCCTCTCCCCTGATGGCTACTCCCACCAATACACAGTACGACATCTCTCAGAAACATCGCTCGCAGCCTCCAACTTGCTTAGCTACGACTACACCCACACCCTGCACATGCAATGAAACCACTCTGGGCACGACCACTGCTTCGCACCCCTCCTTCACAACCATCGCCCCGCCATCTCTCCCCCTACCCCGTCTCACCCTCACAACACCACACCTCAAACTGACCACCTCCCGCTCAATCCCCCCCTAGCCAACTCTACCGTAACTACACACACACCCCCTACCATTAAGGTACCCATTCCACGAGCGTTCACAGCTCCCCCCCCTATACAACACTGTTACCTACTTCGGGAACTACCATAGCTCCCCATCCCACTAACACAACCCCTTCTCCATTCAGCGCTCCCTCTATCCCTTCATCTACTCGCAATAACACACCTAGCAAGGACCACACCCAGACCAAACCTGCCCCCCTCTATTCAGACGCCTGTACTTTTCAGGTCACCCCCTGACCCTTCAAATAACTATCCAACCTGTGAAAACGCTCCGCCTCCTACCACACTCCACACTCTCGCCCACCATCTTCCCTCTTCTCAGCCACCCACATTTCCTACTAGCCCACACACACACTCAAAAACGCTTACTAACCCTCTCACCCCTGCTCTTGCCCCTACACCTCTCCAGCACACACCCCAGACACACACCCCTATTTCACTGTCTCCCTCCCCAATCACTACCAATTCTGATGCCAGATTAGATGAGATCAAGTCCGCACTTCACTCAATCAAAGAAGACCTCCTTGTTTTTAAAGCAATGCTCTCGAGACAGCCAGGGATCTCTAGATTTTACAGTACTTGTCCACCTAGCAAGCCCCCAGTCCACCTACCTTCCATTCCCCTACGGAAGGTTCCCTTTTGGAAATCAATACCCTACCGTAACCTATCCTCCCACCCTACGCGCTCCACCAATCCACTTTCGGAGATCGATCTTCGCTCTCTCCTTCTCTCCTACGAACCCACCATCGCAATTCCCGCCTCCCCCAGACTCATCCCCATCCCCTCTATCATCTCTGATCCTAATAGGCCCTCTACCCTCAACAACAGAGGAATAAACAACAACAATCTTTGTATAACCCCCAACCATCGCAAGTCCCGCCTCCCCCAGACTCATCCCCATCCCCTCTATCCCCTCTATCATCTCTGATCCTATTAGGCCCTCTACCCTCATCAACAGAGGAATAAACAACAACAATCTTAGTATAATCCCAATCACGCAGGATCACACCACCCCCGCTACTCCTCAGCTTAAATGCTCACTCTTGAACTGCAGATCGGCCTCTAAGCACGCAACCGACTTAACAGACCTCATAATCTCTACCGACCTGGATCTGCTAATCCTCACTGAAACATGGCTTACAGAATCCTCCTCGCCCCTCATTGACACCCTAGTTCCACCTAACTATGACATCATCAGGCTGGACAGAAGTGGCAAGACAGGAGGTGAAATTGCTTGCATCCACCGGAGTAACATCACTGTAAATAGAGCCTTATCCCCTGCACCCCCCTTTTGCGAATACCTATGCCTGGACATCAACAGTAATGGCAAACCTGTGTGTACGTTACACACCATCTATCATCCTCCTGGTGACAACCTCATCTTCACAGAACACCTCATGGACATGATCACTACCTACTCGACACGACAAAACACCCAAATTTTCCTAGGTGATTTCAACCTCCACTGGAACGACCTCAACGATACTTTGGTCAACAGTCTTAAAAACATCCTCAACGCCCTAAACCTTATCCAAATTTGCAACAGCCCTACAAACAATAAAGGCGCAACTCTGGACCTAATAATCTCCAAGGGAGATTCATCACACCTGGATTCGATCCTCCCATGTGATTGGTCAGACCACCACATCATCACCTTCTTCATCAATGAATCAGTTAAACTCAACTTGCCTCAATTCTCAAAACCCAAAGTCTGGAAAAGAGACTGGAAAAAACTCAACCCAAACATATTACCCATTTCCAGCCACAACCTACTTTTGCCCCCTCCCGATGCCTCCAACGTACATGATCTCACCAACCACTATCTCAACTCCATGACTACCATAATTAATGAATTTGCTCCGCTTCAATTAAAAAGAGTTTCCACGAAAGACTCTAAACCTTGGTTCAAAGGCCCTCTTAACGATGATAGACGTTCTCTCAGAGCTGCTGAATGCAATTGGAGATCGGTCCCATCTGCCAAGCACCTCATGACTCTAAAAGAAAAGAGAAATGCTTACTACCGGAAGATCAGACGCACTAAAGCAGACTTCTTCAGTCACCAACTTGACCAAGCAAGAAATAGACCAAAAAAACTCTTTGAATTAATAAAATCTCAATCTAAGGACGCTCCTCAATGGCTTCAAGATCTAACTCAACCACAACCCACTTGTGAAGAATTCTCTACCTTCTTCAATCTGAAGACAGAGAACATCAAGAAAGACCTCCTCAATGATCTAATCTCTCACTCTGGCCCACTGATCAAACCCTCACCTTTATCCATAAATGCAACTCCACAATCACCTTCAAAGTATGTTTTAAAAAATGATGCAGTATGGTCTTCCTTTAACACCTATTCTGAGGACGGTATAGGCAAGCTTCTCAATACCCTGAAGCCTTCCAATCACCTCACTGACCCTCTCCCCGCAAATGCAGTTAAAGAACTTACCCCACTGCTTCTCCCTCTCTGGACCAAAATCATCAATAGCTCACTCCTCCAAGGTTGCATCCCTGACTCACTTAAGGTGGGGCAGGTCTCTCCCATCCTTAAGAAACCCACAGTTGACCCTACGGACCTGAACAACTACCGACCTATCACCAACATTCCCACGTTGGCCAAACTTCTGGAAAAATGTGTTCAACACCAATTAACTAAACACATTGATCGCTTCAATCTACTCAACAAACACCAATCTGGCTTTCAAGCAGATCATAGTATCGAATCAGCCATGACTCACATCATAGATGATGCTCTCCAAATACTGGATCAAAATGGATTATGCCTTCTTATCCTCCTAGACCTCTCATCAGCCTTCGATACAGTCAAACACAAGAACTTGATAGATCTTTTGAATTCTAGAATGGGCCTATCGGGATCAGTGCTTAATTGGTTTATCTCCTTTCTGCAAAACCGGACCCAAAAATTCAAGGTCAACAACACCCTCTCTAAACCTGTCCCAGTTACGCTAGGAGTCCCACAAGGATCCTCGCTATCACCAACACTTTTTAACTTATTCATGGAACCACTCACAGATCTGCTACAATCGACCAACGTCCAATTCCACATGTACGCTGATGATACTCAACTCTACCTTAAGATCAACACTCTTGAAGACATCAACCTGCTTAACTCTACCCTTAAGGCCACCCAAACATGGCTGGCAGAGAACCACCTCAAATTGAACGCCTCAAAAACAGAATTCCTTCTAATAGCCCCTCCTGCCAAAGTCCCCATAATGCAGGAGTGGATTAAACACCTTACTGCATTTAACGTACAACCAACTGTTGTGGACTCAGCAAAATCGTTGGGCTTAACACTGGATTGCAACCTCAACATGCAGAAACACATTAGTAACGCAACTAAAGGAGCAAACTTTCAGATCAACACCCTGAGGAAACTGAAACCCTTCTTACCGGCCAATGACTTCAAGATGGCGGTGCAAGCTCTAGTTCTTCCTCGGTTGGACTACGGTAGTGGCTCGCTTTGCGGCCTCCCTACAGCTACTACTGCCCCCCTAAGAGCTTCTACCAATGCGGCAGCGAGACTCATCACTGGCTCAAAAAGAAGGGCTCACATCTCCCTTGACCTTAAATCTCTAAACTGGCTGCCATTTGAAGCCAGAATTCACCTGAAAATAGCATGCATGACGCATAAGGCCATTCACCACAATGCACCCAACTACCTCACACAGAAACTTAACATTTCTGGCGGAACAAGATCCACGAGAAGCTCTGAAAACCTCCTATTGAAGCCTCAAAGATTCAACAAGAAAAAAACATACAAACGCTCATTTTCTGGAATGGCGCCCAGGATTTGGAACACCCTCCCTCCGGAAACTAGACTGAACCCCTCCACTGTAGCTTTCAAAAGGGAAGTAAAAGCCATTCTTATGGCAAAATCCTCGTGACCACAGACCTTTTGTTGCCGAAAGTACTTTTGTATATGTTTTCAATCTAGCCCGCCTAAGCAATCTATCTATCGTTACCATTGCTCATCAATGCATTTTTATCATCATCTTTCTGCTCCGTTTTTTGTCGTCCTCAGTGATGTTATTTTTTATTGTTACTTCTGTCCTGTACTGTATTTCTTCACTTTCCAGGTCACTTCCAATGCCCCGTTCTATGATTGCCCGTTGGCTATATGTACTCTTTTGGACTTATGTTATCATTATCTTTCACATGTACTGTAAAGCGCTCTGATACCCGCAAGGGTCTTGTCCGCGCTCTATAAAACTCTGAAAATAAATAAATAAATAAATAAATGAATTTGGTAAAAATTACCGAATTATTTCCTACATCTCATTTACCGCATCTAGAATACCGAATCGGTAAAATTTGGTATTCTAGAGTTGGTAAATGAGATTTACCTACATCGGGCCCTTAGAGTTTTATTTTTGTAATAGAAATACTGGCTGGGGTTCTAGAAAGGTAAAATCAGGACACATTTTCTATGAGTTCTCAAAAATCTTCATCATCCATGTCAGTAAAATATTCTGACACGCAGAGTGAAACATATACTTTAAACACCAGCAGCAGCCTTTCAGTTAACTCCCTAGTATAGCCAATGCAGTTTCACCACAAAGGTTTAAGGAACAATTAGAGTGCTAAAATGCTGTACTTCAGACAAAAGTGAGACACTCCTTTATACCATTTTGTTGGAATAAGAGCTGTTGAATTTAAAGCCTTTCTTAAAGAGCAGGCTGAAGTAAATTAGCAGCAAAATGTTAATGTAGGTATGAAACCAGTGGATTAAAACTGTGAGGGGAGCTATGGGTTTATAGCAATCAATTTAAGACATAATGTATTTTGAAGGGAACCTCTGCAAAACTACAGCATCCCCTTTTCACATCTGTTTACTCGCCTTACCTACCTTTTCGGTCCCTCAACAGCTCCCTATTTTTAAAATTAGAAACATTTTGGTAGATAAACGTTCTGTACAGTGGAGGCAGCATGCCCATGCAGGGTTGACTGCAGGGCATCGCTGCGAGGACAACTCTGCAGGCACCCCTCGCTATTTCCAGATCAGTTTTACTTTTATGAAGCACTTTGGACGCATTGTCGTTAAGAATTCTATAAACCATAGAGGTAACTAAAAACAGAACATAAATAATTTACTGCTGAGCTGGGTAATAATTACACTTGTGTACAGAGGTGTGCATTTTATTGCGTTTTACGCGCATACATTTGAAAAATCTCCTTGTTTGTGAGTGTTTTGCTAACACAGCTGAAAAATACCAAGAGGCAATTACTGTTCCGTCTTTTCAACTTTGCTGATTACAACCCTTGCACTAATTCGGAGATTTTTTGAGTTAATATGTGCACGGAAGATGGAAAATAGAAACACACAGACCCCTTCAGCGCTTGCACAGCGCAGAAAATGAGATCAAGATATGGCATCAGTTATTAGTAATGGCAACAAGGGAGTAAGTTAGTTCCTTATAGCTCAATACTTTCTCTTTCTTTCTTCAACCTCACACGTTGAAAACAACACCCTTTCTGCATCGTTATATATAGAAAGAAGGCAGGCATTTAATCGAATGAGACCGATGTGTTTTTAACTAATAGCCCTCGGCTTCCGCTCTCGCCTTTGTTCTTTGCCTTAAAAATGAAAACAAATGAAGCTCATACAGCAACGCCGCTGTCCCTACATGGAACCACAGTATACAAAATATAAACACAAAACAAAAAGAATGAGCAGAATGAAGTTTAAGAAAATGAAAGGATGCTTCGGGTCGTGTTAGCGCTTTTTTAATGCGAATTTGGGGATCATAAAGCACAATCCGTTAAATCCAAATTCACTACTGAGGCTGTGCAATAACTCAATACATTCAAATAATATGAAGCAGCACATTAGGCTTCACAATGAAGAAAGAGAATGATTACGTTGTCAAACTGTGAAGGTTTATTAATGATTTAAAAGTTACGGAAGGCAAAATCAATTTAGTGTGTTAGAAATTGAGTTTCTGTTTGGCTAGGGTATGCACCTATGCCAGACAGAACTCACCACTCAAGTCAGGGGAAGTCAGTTACACACCAAAGATGACCTGTGCTCACCCTCTGGTAGCTTGGCGCAGAGCAGTCAGGCTTATCAGAGGCAATGTGTAAAGTGTCTGCGCAACACACTCACTGAGAAACACAATGAATACACCACAAAAAAGACTCCACATAGGATTATATAACATTATATAGTATATTGTACAAAAAAACAGACCAAAACAGCATGGATCATACATACTGTGCATACTAGGCAATTTCTTAGATAGTACTACTTACACTGTACAAGGTACAAATCCAAACGACAAATATCAGTAAAACTTTGCAAGTTATGCATACTTACACGCAGGCTCAGAGGTTGCAAATACGACAGGAATTATATAATTAGTGCAAGAGGTGCACGCAAAACCTATATGGCAAAACCAGGGAAGGCTCAAATGAGGCAAAATGACATGAATTATATAATCAATGCAAGGGCTGCAAATTTGTTTACGCAAACACATGATCCATAATATATAACTATAGGGCACAGGGAATGTATTAGATCACCTTCAATCCTTGAAGCACCTTTGCTTTCTTTATGCCCATTATGGTGCACCTGCCCATGTAATTACATTGATCCTTCTCCTCGATCGGGGAGAGAACTCTTCAGCATCAAAGAACAATCCAACATGGGAACAATATTCACAAAGTACTGGGTCGGTTAGGATCTCCCCATGGTCACTCTAGACTGATGAGGCAGGGTGGATTCCTTTCTGGTAGCTGCTTGCTCTGACTCAATGCTCCAGACAAACTGGGCCACTTGCACAGAACAGCTTTACTGCTCCCCAAGGCCCCCAATCACCACTGAATCCTCCATGGCGACCGCCCGACCTTGGGTTCTCCGCGGGCCCAAGGAGCTCCCCCGAGCAGTGCGGGGGGAAGGCTGTTGCTGCAGGGCTCGTGGGCCTTGCCGGGCTCGTTTCATTGAAGTTGAAGGTTCCCTTCTTTAGAAATGTATACGGCATTGCTCCAGAGTCACTCACAGGCTTACGGCTATGCCCTCACACTTAGGCCTCTTGGGAAGGGGCAGGGAGTTGGCAGCAGCCGCCCGCGACCTGCAGAGCAGTGGCAGGGACAACACGGGGCTACCAGTACCTTCTGTGCCTCCATGAGAGGAGTCGTGCGTTGGGGCAGGTTCGGCAGCTTCGGCAGCCCGTCGTGAGCGCCAACAACACAGATGCAGCAAGTTCTCCCACTGGTCTCGAGGGCTTTTTCGGAGGAATACCACCCCGTGTCAGACTCCCATTTATATCTTTTCAAACATCACGATTTCAGTGAGAGATTCCGGTCCTACGTATATATCAAAAAACCTATTGGTTGACAACGAGAGAAACCTTATGCGGGGCTCTGTTTTTGGCTTTTTTTAAGATTCGTTACCTTTTCTCTTTGGCCATAGCAGGTGCCACGAGAAAGGAGCTGTGGCTTTTGTGTAATAGGAAGAAGATACTACAGCACTAGCCTCGCATACACTTCAAGTTTCGGCCGTGAGTGACGGCAGGTCACCATTGGTGCACGAAGTTGCTTTTAATTTAAGAATTAGTATAGTCCACAAGGGAACCCGATTAGGTAGCTGCGGACCTCGGGTAATTGGTTATTATAGAGAACAAAGGTCCTTGGCTTAGCTTTTGATAAAAAAGGGGGATTTCAAACATAGACTTAAATAAGACCTATGGCTCTTTTTTCCAATGTCCAGCGGACAAGGGAATATTTATTTTGAGAACAATGCAAGGAATTTGAACATAAGTGGAACACGGAACAAAATATACACTGGGCACAAGCATGTACCGAGTTGAGGGAGAAAAGGAACTAGAGGGAACAAAGTAACAGGCAAACAGGGTGGAGCAAAAGGAGGCTTGCAATATAATACAATTTAGCGTAAGCTCAACCCGACAGTTACTACAATACATTTTGCAAATTGGATCAATTGCAATACTGTCAAGAAAGTCGACGTGACGTTTCGATCCCTAGCTCCAATTATAAACTGGGATCATCTTCAGGACTAGTTATTGTACTATTGCCTGATTTGTTGTGACGCCTTTTCCAAGCGGTGTGGTGAAGGGCGTCTTGGGGGATAGTACGATCGTTTCAGTACACCTTCAAGTAGAGACTTGTAGCCTAATTGAACTACGATGAGACAAATAAGGCGTCCGGGGGCGGTAGCGGCCAATGGCTGTCAAAATTCCGGGTGGATCTCATATGGATCAGAGAGTTGGCGTACTGGTCCCTTCCTGGGCAGCGTGGTGGCTGACCATATGCTCAGACGTGAGTCCCTTGCTCACTTTGCCACTGGATTCAAGCAAGGCGGGCTGAAGACGGCTGGAATGACAGAAACCGGTCCTCGGAAGCTTGTTTCCGGTCCAGGGAAGGCATGGCTTGGCCGTTCGGGCTGGACTGTTCCCATGAGGCACAGGGTCAGACTGATTTGCATATAGCCATGTCTGAACTGGGGTGGCAGAGTGGGCTAAAGAACGGTGATGGATCAAACCCAGATCTTTTGACTGGGTGTGAGTGTTTGATTGGTTCAGATGCTCCATCCATCACCACCCCCTTTTGTACCACAAATGGTTGATCAGCCCAGCACTGGTCAGGCTAGGGCCCCACTGCCGGGCTCACCATTCACAGAGTCCCACAGCAAGGGGCCAGTAAGGGAGGAATATTTTTGTGGCCCTGTGATTCCAAAATAACAGGGAGGGAGCAAGAAAACAAACCTGTGGAGAACACTTAAGGAGGAGCACAAAAGAAGGAAACAAGCAGCAGGCCAGCTCCTCAAGGCAGTTTGCAAAGTGGCAGTCCCTCCTGCAGACCAGCAATCTGTAGGCAGTAGGCCAACACGACAAAGCAGGTTGTCCAAATGGCGGTTTCTCCTGGGATCACAGCAATCCTCTGGCCATGCCCAGTTTATAGAGCCAACAGAAACTGGTTACACGTCCCACTCAGTATCTACAAACATGTGGTCAGAGCCCCAGTATGTATACTCAAAAATGTCTTTGATGAAGGGTTGACTGCAAAGGAACCTTTAGAAGCTCCCTACACAGGGCTCCGTCTTCCGCTCTACCATGTGCCCCGGGGCCCGTCAGGCATTCCCCAGCTTGGCTTGGGTTCAGGAGCTCTGGCAGGGGCCCTTGGTGGCCCTGGGGTGGAGGGTGCCCTCCCCACCCGGGCTCTGTCCTCAGGCCTCCCGCGAGGCAGGCGCTCGGGATGCGGGCCTTAGGGGAGGCCTCCCCTGCGCATACCCGCCCAGGACCTCCGGCCGGGCCCAGGGGACTGGGCTCCGTCCCCCTGCTCCAACATGGTCCCAGGAAGGGGGTCCATCGGGGACCCCATCCACAGCCCCGGCCTGAGGCCCAGCCAGGGTCTCCGAGCCCCCGGGATGCAGAGCCCCCTAGCCCTCCAAAGGGCAGGCGGAAGCTCTCCCGCAAAGGCTCGGAAGGCAGATTTGCATCCTTCGGGCCTGGCCATCTGGTCACGCCTTCCCCCTCGGGCAACTGGCCACACGCAATGCTTTCGAATGGGGGCGACCAGATGGCCAGGCTGCCTTGGAAGTCCTGATGAGGTTTTGTGTGCCTCCCCAATCCCAGCCAGAGCTCCAGGAGGTCTGGCGTGTCCACGCCTTGGGTCCCCTCAGTCTCACGGTGCGCACGGGTTTCCAGAAAGAGGAGTACTCTTCCTCCGGATAACTAGGGGCAAGGTACTCAGGAACCCCTCTCGGCCTAGCCGTCCTCAGCCAGTAGCAGGGCGGGCCAGGACACCCCCCAGCCAAGGGCTCTGTCCCCTGAGCCAATGTGTGGCGTGGTTCCAGAGATGGGGGCCCGGGGAGGCTTCACCTGTGCCCGGGAGCACCAAAGTGGTTCAGGGGCCCCAGGCTCACTCGCCTGGCCTCCCGCTCCACCAGCGACCCAAGACGGGGTTCCGCCGGGACCAGGGAGAATGCCCCTGCTTGGCTGGGTACAAGATCTCTAAAGATCCCCTGCCCTAGGCCCCGTGACTTGGTGCCACAGTGCCATGGGCAGCCTCCCCCTACTTGGCTGTGTTCAGGAGCTCCGGCCGCGCCCCTGAGGGCCCTGAGGAGGACGGCCTTCCCACCCCAGGCTCAATCCTCAGGCCTGCCGCTTGGCAGGGTGCCCGGGACGGGGTCCTGAGGGCTTGGGGAGGCCCCACCATGTGCCTCTGGGTACGGAAGCTCCATAGGGTGCCAGGGGCCCCACCGGGCCCGCCGGGCCCTGGGAGGGTGATCCCACCCTGGGCTCCGTCTCCCGGTCTGCCACTCCAAAAGTGGCCCGGGATGGGGTTCCATAGTGCCCGGGGAGCCTTCCCCTGCTTAGCTGGGTTCAAGAGCTCCGGCTGGGGACACTGAGGGACCTGGGGAGGATGACCTCCCCAACCCGGGCTCCGTCCTCGGGCATGCCACGTGGCAGCGTGCCCGGGACGGGGTCCCGCGGGCCCAGCGTGGCTTTCCTTGCACCTCTGGGCCCGGGAGCCCCAGCTTGGTCCAGGGGCCAGCCCTGGGCCCTGTCCCCCAGTCTGCTGCTCTGCCAAAGGCCCAAGACGGGGTTCCGTCGTGCCCAGGGAGCCTCCCCCTGCTTGGCAGGGTTCAAGAGCTCTGTCTGGGCCCCTGAGTGCTCCGGAGCGAGTGGCCTCTCTACCCTCCGCTCCGTCGTCAGGCCTGCCGTGTGGTCCAGTGGGCCTAAGGAGTCTTCCCCTACGCCTCTGGGCCCAGGAGCCCCGTTGGGGTTCAGGGGCCCGCCAGTCCCCAGGTCAGGCACTCCCACCCTGGGCCACGTCCTCTGGCCTGCTGCTCCACCAAGGGCCCGGGACGGGGGTCAATCGGTCCTGTGCAGACCTCCCCCCACTTGTCAAGGTGTCCGCGGGCCCGTCAGCTCTCCCTCGAAGCCCCATGGCTGAGGCCCAGCTGTGGCCCCGGTCCTCCGGTACCCCATGCCCCGGCACCCTCTCGCCCTTTCGTTAGGGCACAGAATGACCAGATGGCCATCCGTCGAGCCCGACCATCTGGTCGCGCCTTTCCCCTCAGCCTTCTGGTCGCACTATCTCCTCATCCATCTGGTTGCGTGCAATGCTTTCCAATGGGGTGACCAGATGGCTGGAAGTCCCGAAGAGGGCTCATTTGCCTCCCTGATTCCAGCGAGGGCTCCAGGTGGTCGGGCACGTTCACGCCTTTGGTCCTCTCCTTCACCCTGTGCGTCCGGATTACAAGAAAGGAGGGTATTTTTCCTCTGGATTACTAGGGAAAGGGTCAGTCAGACCTCCGTCAGGTCCGGCTAATCAGAGACGTCCAACTTCTTAGAGGGACAAGTGGCATTCAGCCACACGAGATCGAGCAATAACAGGTCTGTGATGCCCTTAGAAGCCCAGGGCTGCACACACGCTACACTGAATGATTAGAGTGTGTCTACCCTTCGCCGACAGCTGCAGGTAACCTGCTGAACCCCGTTCGTTATTGGGGTTGGGGATTGCAATTATTTCCCATGAAAGAGGAATTCCCTGTAAGTTCGGGTCATAAGCTCGCATTGATTAAGTCCGTGCCCTTTCTACACACCGCCTGTTGCTACTACAGATTGGATGGTTTAGTGAGGTTCTCAGATCGGCCCGGCTGGGGTCGACAATAGCCCTGGCGGAGCATCGAGAAGACGATCAAACTTGACTATTTAGAGGACGTAAAAGTTGTAACAAGATTTCCGTTGGATCATTAACGGCGGAGCGGCCCGAGCGACCGTTGGCACCAGCACGAAGCCCTCGGCTGCCTCTTGCAAGCACACCCTAGGCTCAGGGCCCGGCGCTGCCCTGGTGAGCCCTGGTGAGCCCTGGCTGGCGGAGCGGTCCGTGGCCGCATGGGACGCTTAGGTGAGGACCAGGCCTTCGGCGGGCCTCTTCCACTGGGGAGGACCCGACCAATACATGAGGGACCGGGGACGGGGGCAGCCCTCCGCCCCCTGTCCCTCTCTGGGAGGGGTACAGCGGTAGGCCCTCCCGAGATAGAACCCACGCTCACCCAGCATGACCTCTGCAGTGGGGGGAAACAGAATGGCAGTGCCTCTTCGAGCTGGTTCCAACCCACCCCTCAAAAGGCCCTGCCGCCGCCTGGGCCCTCCTGCGCCCAATTCCTTGCCTGACCGGGCTTCGGGCGACCGAGGAGTGGCCCTTCTCGTGCGGCAGGGTGGCCTGGAAGAGAAGGAGCCGAGGGCCTGCAATGGGACCCCGGCTCACCTCGGTGGGAGGCCTGCACCTCTGACCTGGGAAAGGGTGGGTTGGGCTACTCGCCAGACCTCCGGCACAGCTCTGGGCCACCCGGTGACAGGCGGCTGACATGCAGGTGGGGCGACCCTCCCTAGTTGCCAGGTACCCGGTTCGACCTGGTCCCATGCGGCCGGACTGAGGGCTTTGAAGACTCACGCGGTCCCTCCCGGTTACTCCAGGAGAGACCGGCGGCGGAGGGACTGCCTGCTCCCATTGCTCCTGAAGCCTCCTTCTCACCCGTGGGTGGGTGGGGGGACTCCCGGGCCAAGCGCCTGGTAACGCTTTTTTTCTCCCAGCGGTGCAGTCTGACTCCCAGGGGGGAAGGCTTGAACAGGGCGCCTCGGCCGTCTCGCCACGCGGGCGGTGGCCGGACAGCATCGTCTTTCTCCCACCTTTCCTGGGCCCGCAGGTGGGTAAACATTTTCGAAAAGTGTCCCACCGGCTGCCCAGCCACATGTGCATTGGGCACCCACATCCCGGCTGGCTTCCCGGGGAGGGCAACCCCCTCCAGATCTGATCCGGGGGAAAGAGGTGTCCAGTGAGCTCTCACTGGTCCTTGAAAATCCAGGGGAGATGGGGTAAATCTCACTCTGGGCCGTACCCATATACCCATATCTGCAGCAGGTCTCCAAGGTCAAGAGCCTCTGGTATGTTTGAAAAATGTAGGTAAGGGAAGTCAGCAAGTCAGATCTGTAACTTCGGGATCAGGATTGGCTCCAATGGCTGGGTCGGTCGGTGCTCGGGGCATGAAGTGGGGCTGGGCACAAGCCGCGGCTGGACGAGGCGCAACCCACCAGGGTGGCGCTGACGCTCTTACTGTGGATCACCCAAGCTGCAGTGGTTGCCTCCCCCCGTGCCCCCTCCACAGGGGCGCGAGGCCATTGTTCTGCCTCGGCCGGAACCTAGCAGCTGACTTCGAACTGGTGCAGACCCGGGGAATCCGACTGTTTAATTAAAACAAAGCATCGTGAAGGCCCGAGGCGGGTGGGTTTTTATTTTTTTTATTTTTTATTTTATTGTGTTTTATTGCAAGTTGATCAGGTTACAAGCATGTTTAGTACTAAATAAATCCAACATAAAAACAAGGCAATAGTAAATGTTTCATATATAAGACAAAGATTGTATGAAAAAAAATAGAGAAATAACAGTTTCGAGTCAGAATTATACATTGAATGGGTGGCAGTTAATGACTCAAAAAAAGATAGAAAACTAAACCTCCGGCCCACTTTCCCTCTCCATCCATCGCTCTACCGGTTCCCAAATTTTTATTCCTGTTGTCCTTCTTTTACGTCCTTTCGTTCTATATACAGCACGTTCCAAAATATACCTTGCCAACAGACGCCCTCTCCAAGCAAAAAAAGAGGGTGGGTCTGGACTAATCCAGTCTTGAGTCACACATGAGCGAAAAACCCAACAGAGATAAATAACAGCTTTTTGTAATCGTCTACCATAGAAGTAGAGGAAACTCCAATCAAAACAAGCTCTGATGTGAGTGTTACAGGAATTCCAAGTATCAAAGAGAGAAAATGTTGTATTTCTGATAGGATTCTGCTTAGATGTGGCCATAGAAAAAACATATGAACAATATCTGCTGCATACAAACCACATCTATTACAAGCAGTGCCAGCTGAGGAGCCCCATTTTGAAATTTTGGCTGGCGTGTAATAAAGATCATACAACACCATGTAATGCTGAGTTCTACACCTTCCTGAAAACAGAATAGAATTGGCCAAATGGATGGATTCCTCCATCTTAATGGTGTCCGATCCCAATTTCTCAGCCCAGAGATTTTGTCTAAAAAGTAAGTCATCTGAGTGTAGAGACAACAGCTGATTATAAAAATAGCCAATTTTTCTTCTTTGATACATAGAATCAATCAAGGGAATTCGTTGTAGCGATGTGCGTTCTTACACTGTTAGTGAATTAAAATAGCTATGCCACTGTAGAAATTTAAAATAATCAGCATTCGTGAGTTTATATTTAATTTGGAGCTCAATAAATGATAGGAGTTTATTATCCTGTAGAAGATCACTAAGCTGAATTATACCAAGGTTGCGCCATCTTTTCATAATACTGTCTGTACCCACAAATGTAAAAATGTGGTGGTAAATCAAAGGAGTATATCTCGTGATTCTAGGGATGTCAGCAAGTCGTTTGATAGATTTCTAAGCCCTAAAAGCAGCTTTTAAAATCTTAAATGTAGTTCTTTTGTAATAACTGGGCTCAACAAATTTTAATAGACAGCCCTTAGCCTCTACCCCTAGAACCAGTTCATAAATAGACGGGTAGTGGGAATCCAAAATCGGAGCCTTGTCACCGATTATTAGGGGAGAGATGAATTGCAGCACTGATGATAAGTAATAATAAAAAAAGTATGGGATACCCCAGCCCCCCCTATCCCTTGGTATTATCATTTTTTGGTAGGCTCTTCGATGTCGTTTATACCCCCGGAGGAATCTTCCTGTCATTCTCTCCAGCTGTTTAAAGAAGGGCATATAAAAATTTCGGCAGAATCATCATCTTCATGACGTTATTTCTGCCGTATAAAGAAAGGTGTAGATAGTTGATGCGCTCCAGTATAGTATCAGACTTTTTTATCATAGGTACAATATTTATTTCGGGAATTTGTGAAACTGGTGATGTGATCTTAATACCCAAATATGTCGCAGTGGAAACTATATTACGGAGTAAAGGGGGGTTTTGGCCGGTAAATAAAATTTGTGTCTTAGCAATATTTAATTTATAGCCCGAAAAGAGGGCTTTTTGACTTGATGCTACTCGTTAGTTGGTTTCTAGTAGTCTTGAGGGACGTAGCATTTGGGTCGGTAAATTTCCCTCTGACCCCCCCTAGTTAATGTTGCAGTTTGAGCAGCCGCATGGCTGCGGGTCAGTTCTTCTCTTTTAGATAGTGCGTACATGTTAGTTCATGATTACTCACTACTCATACACACACGCAGATAGATCTAGTTGAAGTTGAGGTACATGTTTGATCGAGGAATCAGGCTTTGAGACAACGTGATTTTCTAGGAGAATGGCTATGAATCTAGGCTTAGCCTTTGATGAAGATGAAATACAGAGTATTTTATTAGAGAATCCCAGTATTATGGATATGGTACCAGCCGCCCAAGCCAATACCGACGAAGGTTGGACCAAAGTTCTCGTGCTTAAAAAGAACCAAGCTAGGGTATGTGTGCACGGCACCATAATGGCAGAGTATTTGCGGGGCAATTGCGCACCTAGTGGTCTGATAGTTAACAATGCACCTCGCCTATTTTTGGACGACAAAGATTTCTTGAGGGACTGGTATCTCATAGCGTGGAGATGCACACGCGATTGGCTCGTCCTGATTATCAAGACAGCCAAAAAAACAGCGGACAATATTCTGGTAGAGATCCAGACCCTAGAAGGGCAAATTAGAGCTACGTTATCATCTAGTAAAGTTTTCTCGAAAAAACAGGAAGAAGGGAACAAGACTAGCAAGGATTTCCGAGACACAATTCTGTTCACGAAGTTAGAGAAATTCAAAAAAGATCTAGCGAATTTTAGTACGAGCAAGATCTATCCGTATACAAGTGATGATTACTCTCCCCCTACATACAATAAAAACAACCAAAAAGCAAGTTCTAATTATGGCTCCTCTGGCTCGGACAACGGCTCGAGCGATTCAGATACCCCTAAACAAGGAGACCCCTCAATGAAACAGAGAGGGAGCGGTAACAACAGGAGGAATTGGAGAGGCTATGGTCAACAGTTTGGACCACCACCACCCCCCTGGTGGCAACCCTCACCATGGGGACCACCTGCTTACCCTCCGATGATGGGAGTATATGATCCGCATCAATCCTTTCAAACGTATGGTCAGCAGCCTTTTTTAGGGTCTGGCCGGAGAGGGCGAGGACGTCAACGGACTACGCAACAGGGCCAAGTGCGCTGGAACATACCACCCCCTCAGGCAATGGGACTGAGGAGTGGGAAGGTAATAGGGCAGGACCAAGCAGGGACGTCGAGCAGTCAAACATCGTAATAAATCTCAGCTCGCATCAACTCACAGAGATGGAAGAGAAAGTTCTAAACAAAGGTTTGGGCTTCGTCTCCACGAGTAAAAGTGATCCCTTTATTACCCAAATTGAAATGGGCAAGTTCTATCGCAAAATTAGACTCCATTATCTTTTTGCGCACAAACAGGCTCCAAGCCAAACCACCATGAGAGTCGATAACACCGGTTTAAAAAAAACCTCAACGTTTAATCCCACTACAATGGGGATTCCAGCCAAAGTCATCACTTTTGAAGAAGCTGTAGACCAAGATCTGAAAGAACTTTTTCAAAAAGAACACAGACCTTTCCAGAACTTCTCACGAAGAGAACAAGATGCAGTCACGAATTTAGCCAATAATCCATCTTTGGTCATTAAACCGGCCGATAAGGGTGGGGCCACTGTATTACTCGACTCTGATGCCTACAGGTTAGAGTGTCTTCGTCAACTAGATGACACCAGGGCATATCAGAAGCTAACCTCAGACCCCACTGAAAGACTGACCAGACAGATTGCTCAGATTGTGGAGGAAGCCCTCAGTGAGGGCTGGATAACAGCAAAAGAAGGGCAGTTCCTATGTACTGCAAACCCTACAATTCCCTACTTCTATCACCTACCTAAAATACACAAACCCCAGCGTCCTCCTCCAGGTCGCCCTATTATCTCAGGGATCGCAGGATCGGCTCTCTTTTAGAGCCCTTATCAACGTTTGTTGATGTATTTTTAAAGCCCATGGTGAGTGAAATGCCTACTTATCTCAAAGATACTAAGGATGTTCTAAGATTGTTGCGAGAGATCGAATTCGATCGCAAAACCGACATCCTAGTATCATTTGATGTGGAGAGTTTGTATACCTCAATCCCACAGAGAGAGACATTAGAAGTAGTTGAAACACTCCTTACAGAGAGGGATCTGGATTCCATCACTCCAGTTAGGCTAATAATGACTCTGGCGAATATAGCCATGACGGAAAATTTCTTCCAATTCGAAGACTCGCTCTATCTCCAAGTTAGTGGGACGAGCATGGGCAGCATTTTTGCTCCATCGCTAGCGAATCTGTATGTTCATAAATTTGAATCAGACCATATTTTCTCCGACACCAATCCTTTCACAGACAAGGTGCGTCTGTGGAAGCGTTATATCGACGATATTTTGGTGATCTGGAGAGGGAGTGAAGAAGAACTAACAATGTTCCATGAATGGCTGAATGAGAGAAATCGCTTTCTACGCTTCACCATGGAGCAAAGTAGATCTAAGTTAGCATTTCTTGATATTCTGATTACACCTACATCGACCGGGTTGGCCTCGGAATTATATCGCAAACCGATGTCACGAAATTCTCTACTTGATTATAACAGCTGTCATCCCAAATCTCTCCGGGATAATTTGCCCTATGGGCAATTCCTGCGCACTCAAAGAAACTGCTCTACCAAAGACTGTTTCGAACACCATGCCGAATGCCTAGAAAGAGATCTCGTACAAAAGCATTACCCTAAATGCCTAGTCCGGAGATCGAAAAAGAGAGCTTCCAACAATAACCGTGAAGGGTTATTGGAGATTCTGCCACCTAAATCTCGTCAAGATCGGATGACATGTGTGAGTACGTTTACCACACAGTCGAATGAAATCCAGAGAATAATAAAGAAACGTTGGAGTATTCTCAATACTGGAGACGATACCATCTCAGCTCCTCTGTTCGCCTTTAAAAGAGGGCAGAATTTAAAGGACAAACTAGTCCATACTCGTCCCAAAGGGGAATTACCACGAGCACTGGGCACACTGTGTGACATGCCTCCGGCAACAGGACACCATCCCTGCGGGAACTGCGCAGCTTGTCCCAATACCACCAGATCACAGACTATTGACATAGGGACTGGTAGACCATGGGAGCAGCGGAGATTTACTAATTGTAATAGCTCCAACTTGGTGTATTTAATCAGCTGCCCATGCAATAAGAGATATGTGGGCATGACAACCCGCAAAATTAAGACACGCATTTCAGAACATAAAAGCTCCATCCGGTGCTCGAGACAGTCAACCAGACTGACGAACCATTTTGTACTAACAAAACACACTCCGTCCGATCTGTATTGGACTGTGCTAGAGCAACCATTGATACCAACTCATATCACTGACATCAGAAGTTTTTTGTTCCGGCGTGAACAGAGATGGGTACACAAATTGGGGACAGACAAGCAAGGATTGAACGAAGATATTCCTTGGATGTCACTCTGAAGCGGGATGCACCTTACATACAATGTTGCGACATTGATGAGTTGTTTGCCCATACCAAAGTACCTCTGTGATAACAACAACGAACCATCTCCCATTGTCTTAAATACCATGCGACTTATCTTGCAGTGTATGATATGAAACCACACTAACACTATGACATAATGTCGAAGTGGCATGATTTCAGACCGACATCGCATACAATCTTGTCGAGAGGTGTTCCTTGAGTTTCAGCTTGAGACAAAATAATGAACGACACAAAAAGATTGCACTCTTTCCAGAGGCACGTCTTGAGCAAGACTAGATTGCCCATGATTCCCACTAATAAGGTGACACGGCATACAGTGTTGATCATCTCCACACGTTTTAAAATTGATAAGTGACTAAGAGCAGGGTCCAGCACGCTTCACACCATTCAGAGGACATAACGCATGAGTGGTGAGATTACGTATTGACATCTTATGTAAGATTTTGCAATGTCACTCCTCGCCTCTTTATATACTAATATGCCACCAATATCTACCTAATAATAGATTTGGACAGCGGAAAGTGGGGCGTCTGGTGTGAGATAAGTTTGGCGCCACATCCTAGCTTGTCCCAAGAGGCTTAGAAAAGATTTTTATATTAAATTTTTTTTTTATAAACCTATTTTGTAGTAGGGCACCACAATACGTTGCGTGCTGCCGCAAGCTGGTTACAAGTACATAAGACTCCTGAATATAAGAATTCGGAGTAAACAGTTCGTGATTACGAGCAAAAACGGGCCTCACGAGAACCACATCACCCAGAGGTCCGTGCGCGACGCAGAGGCGTCATCGCGCCGCGCCGACCCATTGGGAGACACCCCCGAATACCCGGAAGCCGACGCACGACGATTCCAGGTGGGAGCGCGGCGTCTCTTTCTCGGTATGTAGACCAATACTTATAAAAGCGTGCTTACTCACTCCGTCGGTACCTCCCACAGACAGCCCAGTTGGACGTCTGGAGTACCGACGGATAGGTGAGCTGTGAGATACAAACGAGCATTTTTCAAGAACCATATTATGTCGAGTGGCTTGTCTCGGCCAGACTAGACTTCCTTTGACCGGTACATTTTGTGTGTTTGTTTTGCTGTTTACACAGAGCGGGGCTCCGTAGTACCTGAGCTAGTGCCGGGTGAGGTGGGGCAACATTCTCCTTAATAACGGGTGAGTGTTTTTACACGAGTGGTAATTTTGCTCTTTTGTGACTTTTTGAAAGTACAAGATAAGTGTTGAACGTAATGGATAAATCACCATTTATATCGAGATACTGTGTAAAATTCCAGCCTCGCCAGAGATACTTGCTAATAGGCGTGTTCTCTTTTTCTTCTATGTGTGTGCTGTTTTGTGAAATCCAACGGTCCTCTCATCAGGAGAATCGAAGGTGATATCTAATTCTTTTGAGTTTCCTTATTTGTTATGCACTAATTAAGCAGTAGCATCATAGGTCCTGACGAAGCAGTAAGTGACCCCGGGGCACAGGTAAAGCTGCAGAAACATGTCGACCATGACCATGTAAACTGTCTAGGTAGCTATTTGTTTACACTACCTTTTGCACTGTTTTTAGATAGTGGGAGCAGAAGGTGTCTAATAAACTTATTTTCCTTCTTCTACCCCTTTTTTAAACCACCACTTTTTGAAAAATTCTTTATTTTCTACACTATTTAGCACTGCTTATCAGTTAAATCCTGATTCCTACCTGCTGTATAAAGCCCATTGGGTTGTTGATCTCCACCAGGCTAACGCTGCGCCAAATCATACATTGGGTCTCTCCTTGTGTACGAATGGTGGTATTCCCAAATGATGTAGGGCGGTACAGGATGTAACTCTGATGGGAACACAGTAACAAACTTGAAGGTGCCCCATGATTGTTTTTGCCATCAGCACACACATCCACTCGACCCTCACTTAGAGGGCTTTTTGACTTGATGCTACTCGTTAGTTGGTTTCTAGTAGTCTTGAGGGACGTAGCATTTGGGTCGGTAAATTTCCCTCTGACCCCCCCTAGTTAATGTTGTAGCCCGAAAAGGCACCAAACTGATTAGCCAGATCTTCTATCTTTGGGATTGCTTTGACTATATCTGTAGTAAGGACAACCACGTCGTCAGCATATGCCAGTGCCCTATAATGTATGCCTGCTGCTACCACCGGTATTATATCATGCGCATAGTTTATTTTATTAAAAAAAACATCAATATAAATTGCGAATAGCAACGGAGAGGCAGGGCACCCCTGCCTAGTACCTCGACAAATAAGGAACATCGTTGACTTATTTACTGAGTTGCATCGCCTTTCTCCCACCTCTCCTGGGCCCGCAGGTGGGTAAACATTTTTGAAAAGTGTCCCACCGGCTGCCCAGCCACATGTGCATCGGGCGCCCACATCCCGGCTGGCTTCCCGGGGATGGCAACCCCCTCCAGATCTGATCCGGGGGAAAGAGGTGTCCAGTGAGCTCTCGCTGGTCCTTGAAAATCCAGGGGAGATGGGGTAAATCTCGCGCTGGGCCGCACCCATATCTGCAGCAGGTCTCCAAGATCAAGAGCCTCTGGTATGTTGGAAACATGTAGGTAAGGGAAGTCAGCAAGTCAGATCTGTAACTTCGGGATCAGGATTGCCTCCAATGGCTGGGTCGGTCGGTGCTCGGGGCATGAAGTGGGGCTGGGCACAAGCCGCGGCTGGACGAGGCGCAACCCACCAGGGTGGCGCTGACGCTCTTACTGTGGCTCACCCAAGCTGCGGTGGTTGCCTCTCCCCGTGCCCCCTCCCCAGGGGCGCGAGGCCAGTGTTCTGCCTCGGCCGGAACCTAGCAGCTGACTTCGAACTGGAGCAGACCCAGGGAATCCGACTGTTTAATTAAAACAAAGCATCGTGAAGGCCCGAGGTGGGTGTTGACGCAATGTGATTTCTGTCCAGTGTTCTGAATGACAAAGTGAAGAAATTCAATGAAGAGCAGGTAAACGGCGGGAGTTACTATGACTATCTTAAGGCAGTGAGGACAGCGTTTAGTGTGACGGCACTCCGGAGCGAACAAATGTTGTATTATTGGAAACAAAACCGATTTGTGGGCAGCCTAACAACCCAGAATGAGCCACCACTTGGTGGTACAGAAATAGCCAAATGCCTCGTCATCTAAATAGTGACGTGCATGAATGGTTGAACGAGATTCCCGCTGTCCCTTCCTACCATCTAGCGAAACCACAGCCAAGGGAACGGGCTTGACAGAATCAGTGGGGAAAGAAGTGTTGAGTTTGACTCTAGTCTGGCACTGTGAAGAGACATGAGAGCTGTAGTATAAGTCGGAGGTCTGCGGGCCACTGGTGAAATACCACTTCTATTGTTTTTTCACTTACCCGGTGAGGCGGGGCGAGCCCCGTGTTGCTCCCGCTTCTGGCCCCAAGTGCCCAGCGGCCCACCGGGGGTGACCCGCTCCTGGGGCAGTGGCAGGTGGGGAGTTTAACTGGGGTGGTACACCTGTCAAACGATAACGCGGGTGTCCTAAGGCGAGCTCAGGGAGGATAGAAACCTCCCACGGAGCAGAAGGGAAAAAGCTTGCTTGATCTTGATTTTCAGTAGGAATGCAGACTGTGAAAGCGGGCCTCACAATCCTTCTCACTTCTTGGGTTTCAAGAAGACGACCTAATTCTTGGTCAGGGTTTCGTAAGTAGCAGAGCAGCTACCTCGCTGCGATCTATTGAAAGTCATCCTCTGAGCCAAGCTTTTGTCCCTCCATCTGTGGGTGCCCGCGGATGCTCCCGTCCACCACACCCAGGAGTGGGTCCCCCTGCCACCGGTCCGGCGGGAGGGGCGCGGAGGGGGTAACGCAGGACTGCGGGAGGCCACCTCAACCATGTGCCCTCCTGCACTGGGACCTACCCCTCCTCTCTCTGCCTCACCGGGGTGCGGGAACGGGGGCCACCATCCCTTGCGAGTCAGCAGTGAGATCAGATGGCCTGGGCCAGCCAGGCCCCCCCTTTCTACTGCTCCCGCACAAGTCGAGCGGGGAGGCGAGCAGCCCCAGAGAAGGAGTCTCACTAGCTGCGGCCTCGGAGCGCCTGGCCACCCCCGCTATCATCAGACTGCAAGGGCAATTGTATCCAGCTGTCTCAGGCCATCTGGGCTCTAGGTCGTCCCGGGCCATCTGGTTGCCTGGCTGCGCGACCAGATGGCCCTGTGGGCCGGGCGACCAGATGGCCCTGTGGGCTGGGTGACCAGATTACTCTACGGGATGGGTGACCAGATGGCTGGCCTGCCGGCCGGTCTACATACACATTGTGTCCTTCCCCAGGGTTCTGTAAGCTCCCACTACATGGGGGCTTAATAGTCGAGGAAAATGGGCTCCCCGAGCAGGCTGGCGGGGAGAGGATGTGGCCTGGGCTTAACCCTTCTTGGTTCCTGCACCGGGGTCCGGGAAGGTGGAAGGCCTACCGCCCGAGTCAGCACCCTGACGCCCTAGGGTCTGGGTGTGGGGGGGTGACAGTCAGTAGCAAGGGCAGGGAGGCTGCAGAGCGGGGAAGACTGCCTAGCTCCCAGCTGTCTCTGGAGCAGGGAGCAGCAAGAGGCCAGCCCTGCATGAAAGGGGGGGCGAGTCGGAGCTGAAGCCCTTGGAGGGCTTGAAGAAGCCCTGTGCAGGGGATGCATGGGCCCGGTCTGGGATGGCAGCGACTTGCGGATGTCCCGCGCCACCCAGGGTGGTCCACCGGGGCCCAAGGAGGCTCTCCCCGGCCTGGCTGGGTTCGGTAGTAAGCACCAGGACTTGGGCTTCGTCTTGTGGGCCCTGGGGTGCGGGAGACCTCCGGTCCTGCAAGCCAGCCGAGGGTACGGGTGCTGCAGAGGGGGGTCCATCGGGCCGGGGAGGCTCTCCCCTGCCTGGCTGGGTTCAGAAGCAGGGACTGGGCCCAGGGCTTGAGCTTTGTCCGGCAGGCCCTGGGGTGCGGGTGCCCCCGGTCCTGCAAGCCAGCCGAGGGTCCAGGTGGTGGGGACATGGGGGTCCACCGGGGCCCTGGGAGGCCCTACCCAGCCTGGCTGGTTTCAGAAGCAGGGACCGGGCCCGGGGCTTCAGCTCCGTCTGGCAGACACTGGGGTACAGGAGCCCCCCAGTCCCGCAAGCCAGCCGAGGGTCTGGGTGCTAGGGACCTTCATCCATCGGGGCCCGGGGAGGCTCTTCCTGGCCTGGCTGGGTTCGGAAGCAAGGACCGGGCCCGGGGCCTAAGCTCCATCTGGCAGGCCATGGGGTGCGGGTGCCCCCTGTCCTGCAAGCCAGCCGAGGGTCCGGGTGCTGGGGACGGAGGTCCATCGGTGCCCGAGGAAGTTCTCCCCTGCCTGGCTAGGGTTTGGAAGCTGGGACCAGGCCCGGAGCTTGAGCTCCGTCCGGCGGGCCCCGGGGTTCGGGAGCCCCTGTCCTGCAAGCCAGCCGAGGGTCCAGGTGCTGCAGACAAGGGGGCCCACCAGGGCCCAAGGAGGCTCTCCACGGCCTGGCTGGGTCCGGTAGCAGGCACCAGGCCCGGGTCTTGAGCTCCGTCCATTGGGCCCTGGGGTGCGGCAGCCCTGCAAGCCAGCCGAGGGTACGGGTGCTGGGGACGGGGGTTCATCTGGGCCGGAGAGGCTCTCCCCTGCCTGGCTGGGTTCAGAAGCAGGGCCCGGGGCTTGAGCTCAGTCTGGCAGGCCCTGGGGTGCATGAGCCCCTCGGTCCTGCAAGCCAGCCAAGGGTTCGGTTGCTGGGGACCTGGGTTCATTAGGGCCCGGGGAGGCTCTGCCCTGCCTGGCTGGGTTCAGAAGCAGGAACTGGGCCTAGGGCTTGAGCTCCGTCCAGCAGGCACTGGGGTGTGGGAGCCCCCCGGTCCTGTAAGCCAGCTGAGGGTCCAGATGCTGGGGACAAGGGGGTCCACCGGGGCCCTGGAAGGCTCTTCCCGGCCTGGCTGGGTTCAGAAGCGGGGACCAGGCCCGAGGCTTGAGCTCCATCTGGCAGGCCCTGAGGTGCTGGAGCATCCTGGGCCTACAAGTCAGCCTAGGGTCCGGGTGCTGGGGACAAGTGGGTCCACCAGGGCCCTGGGAGGTTCTCCCCAGCCTGGCTGCATTTGGAAGCAGGACCGGGCTACGGGGCTTGAGTTTTGTCCGGCAGGCCATGGGGTGCAGGAGCCCCCTGTCCTGCAAGCCAGCCGAGGAACTTGGCGCTGGGGACAGAGGTCCATCCGGGTCCAGGGAGGCTCTCCCCGGCCTGGCTAGGGTTCGGACACTGGGACCGGACCCGGGGCTCGAGCTTTGTCCGGCGGACCCCGGGGTAAAGGAGCCCCCTCGGTCCTGCAAGCCAGCCGAGGGTCCAGGTGCTGGGGACCTGGGTCCATCGGTGCCCGGGGAGGCTCTCTCCGGCCTGAGTAGGGTTCGGAAGCTGGGACCGGGCCCGGGGCTTGAGCTCTGTCCGCAGGCCCCGGGGGAAAGGAGCCCCCCCGGTCCTGCAAGCCAGCCGAGGGTCCGGGTACTGGGGACCTGGGTCCATCGGTGCCCGGGGAGGCTCTCCCCGGCTTGGCTGGGTTCGGAAGCAAGGACCGATGATTGGGAAGTGCAATGCAATACACAGAGACCAACTGCCAGCTACACCTTGTAATGTGACCCAGGATGCAGGCTGCAAGCACCAAATGGTAGGGACAAGAAAACACTAACTTTCTAAAAGTGGCTTTTTCTGAATTTTTTACTTAAAATCCAGCATTAACACTAAAAAGGGTTTTAAATTGCAATACTTTGGACACCAAACTTGACAGTCTTACCTGCTTTCAATTGAAAGTTATCAGTTATCAATTGTAATAAGCCAATCTGATGTTTTCCTCTGGGATAGGTAGACCTTGCAGTAGTGAAAAGCAAATGTAAGAATCTTTCACTACAAGCACATGTAAAAGTTGAAAGTACATGCCCCACTCTTCAAATACACTACACCCTGTCCTATGGGCTGTTTAAGGCCTACCCCGGTGGTGACCTATATGTATTAAAAAGGAAGGTTTAGGCGTGGCTAAAGATTTATTGTGTCAGATCGAAGTGACAGTTTAAAACTGGATACATACTCTGCAATGCCAGGCCTGAGCTATCTTTAAAAGGGCTACTTAAGTGAGTGGCATAAAAAATGCTGAAAGCACATTACTAACATTTAATTTACAGGCCCTGGGTACATGTAGTACCACTTTACTAGGGACTTAGAAGTAAATTAAATGTGGCAATTGGGTGTAATCCAATGTTACCATGTTTAAAAGAGAGAGTACAAGCACTGATTAACAGTGGTAGAGTGTGCAGAGTCCAAAAGGCCAACAAAAAGGGGTTCAGCAAAAATGTTTGGGGGAAGACCACTGTAAGGCTGACAGGTCTAACCGGAGGTTTTCATTGCCAGGATATATAAAACATTAAATATACATGTCCTACTTTTTAAATACCACACAAACCTGCCCTACAGGTGTTTAGGGCATACCTCAAGGGTAACTTAAAGATATTAAAAAGTAAGGTTTGGAACCCCTGAATACTATTTTAAGGAAAATGTTGAATCTGTCCAGTCCCAGCAGACCATCTAGGAAACATATAGGGGGCAGGTACTCTCTCTTGCGGCTGGACATGGGGAAGAGAAAAGGGCCAAATTAGAGGCAATTGAGCAAACAATATTGGCTCTGGAACAGCCTCCGCCTCCCTACTAGATGAAGATAACTGGCATACACTTGCAATGAAACGTCAAGACTATAAGAACCTAGTGGCAGAAACGGCAAATAGTAAACTTCGAGTGATACAACATAGGATCTATGAACTCGGAAATAAAGCGAGCAAGTTATTTGCCTGGTTAGACAAGAGAGATAAAAGCAGGGAGAAGGGCTATGACCAAGGGGGAATGGCTGCGAGATCCACAGGAGAATGGCTTCAATTGCTGTACACTGCCCCACTGCCCTAAGTAGTATTTAATGGACATAGCTTAAATTAGGGGACAAGGCAGGGCTGCCAGCTCCTGTTTGCTCTAATACTGGAGCCTCTGGCGAGCTGGATATGGGGAGATCTGATTATCCGGGGACTAAGGTGAACAGAAGGGTGAGAGGACAGAATCTTGCTATACGCAGATGATGTGCTGCTATACGTCTTCACGATCCTCCACTGCCAGGGTTCAACAGACCTGCTTCACTTTTGGGTGGTACTCCAGTTATACCATCAACCGGTCCAAGTCAGTGGTATTCCCTCTATGGGGCGCGGTCCCGGCCCTGAAAATCGAGACAGAGGATTTTACCTATTTGGGCATCTATGTCACTTCCAGGGAGGATGTTTTTTATGAGCTGAATTTTCTCGTCCTGCTCGTCCAACTGAAGGGAGATGTGCAGCATTGGCGGGCCCTGCCGCTCTCCCTTTTGTGAAAGGAAGCATTATTTAAGATGATGGCACTGCCGCGATTTCTATACGCCCTACAAAATATGCGATTCTGGATACATACTTCAAAGCAATAGACCAGGAGGTTAAAAACCTGTTGTGGGATGGGAGACAGCCTCGCATTGCCACTCATAAACTCGTCAGGGGGTGGCACGATGGCGGCATTGCACTTCCCAATATCCGTGTCTATTATTGGTCGGAACAGCTGGTGGTTGTTAATAGATGGGCCCACCGTGGGCAGGCTAACCCGATGTGTCATACGGACGAGTGGCTCATGGGAACTGGGGGCTTTAATGAAGCACTTTACACCAACCCAAGAAAGCAACATTTACAGGGCCAACAGCCCAAACGGTCGGAATCTGGCACCAAGCCACGAAACAGCTGGGATGGAGCAACAAGATGACGCTTGCCACACACCTCTGGTGGGCAGAAGACCTGGGGAAGCGAGGTCGATACCAGGGCTTTCACAAATGGGATATCATTGGCATATCTAAGGTAAAAGACCTGTGTGTGAGGGGGGACATGATCCAATTCACTGAACTACAAAAAGAATATGAGTTAGCCGAGAGAGCTCTTTAGATACTCCCAAATTAGGCACGCCCTCAGGGGGGTGGTGTCAGGAGGGCAGACTTGTCGGAGGAATCTCCTCTGGAGGATAGGCTCCTTTCTGAATACATGCAGAGCAAGGCCATCTCACTGACATATAAAAAAAATCATTAATAACCTACAAGACCCGTTGCTTAGCCTCCGTGAAAGGTGGTAGGCAGATGTCGGTGATCTGGAGAAAGAGGACTGGAGGGAGGCACGTGCGTCGCTTCGCGAGGTGGCAATATCATTGAGATTGCGACTGGTTCAATTAAAAATACTCCACATGTCATATAGTACATGCACCACACTTGTTGAGATGGGCAGGTCTAGAAGAGCATGTGAAGGTACTGGCACCTTCTTCCATACTATCTACCCATCTAACAATTCTGGGGGGCAATAATTGCATGTATGAAGGAAGCAAATGGTGACACAGTATCACTGGCTCCTACAGTGTGCCTGCTGAATGTGTGGGAACCTACCGATCTCAATAGCGCAGAGCAGCTCTGCACTACTATGGAACTGATGATTGCGAAACGAAATATTGCTTGTAAATGGGGGTTGCGGAGACGCCGACTCTGGCTGAATAGAAGCTAGATATGGATTGGTGTATGATTGCTGAAGTGGAAGTCTACAAGGATAGAGGATGCTCCCGGAAGTAGGACTAGGTCTGAGGAAAATGGAATACGTTTAGAGGAAATATATGTAACCCTCCACATGCCCAGAGTTTCCCTGCTGGTGGGGTAGATAGCGGACCCAATTGCAATTATATAAGGGGGTTCTACATGTCATTGTTAAATTGCCTTGGAGGGTGTAATGAAAGACTGTGCCCATGTGGGCTAAGTGATGTACGGCTGCTAAACTGTTTTTTATTTTCAAAATGTTCAATAAAAAGATTTCTAAAAAAAGAAAGAAAAAGGAAGGGTTAAGCTTGGTAAGAAAGTTGATTTTGTCAGGTTGAAATGACAGTTAAAAACTGCATTTAATGTACAGGCCCTTTGTATATGTAGTACTATTAGAAGGGACTTATAAGTAAATTAAATATGCAGATAGGTATAGGTCAATTTCAGCATGTTTATAGAGAGGGCACAAGCACTTAACCACTGGTTAGCACAGAAACGTATGGGCAATATAAACGGTTTTAGTGAAAGAATATAACATTCTGGGGTAAATACCACTCATCAGGAGTTATATGGGCAAGTTTATTGGGTCCTCTAACAAATACTGTATACAAAAAAAGGTGCCTATTCTGCTATTAGGTTAGAGATACTACATGAACAATAAAATCACATCGATTGTATGCAGTCACACAGTCACAACATTACTTTTTCTTCATTAATCAGTTTGTAATTTCAAGGTTTGAACATCAGAGAGCTCAACATCGACATATTTCGGGCAAAATAAAACATGTAAGTGTAGTCATTTGGATTAACAACCTCTGAAATTCCAAACATAAAAATCTGAGGCCTAGATGTATCAAGCCTTTTGCGATTCGTTAAGGCCGAAATTCGCAGAATTTTGGCCTTAACGAATCGCAAACGGACATTTTGCATCTTTTGGGATGTATGAGAAATTAGCAAAATAAGGAATCGCAAAAAATTGCGATTCCTTATTTTGCATAAGCATTTAAGGAGTCGCAATTTTGCGATTCCTTAAATGCCATGTATGAAACTTTTTTGCATTGAGAATTCAGGTTAAGGAATCGCAAATTAACACCAATTTGAGGTTCGTGTTAATTTGCGATATCCTTTCAAAACCCACATTTTGGCAATTTTGAAGGTGGCATGTGACACACATACATGCCCATAGGGCATGTATGTGTGCCATATGCACACACATGTAAGTTTCAGGGGTGCAGCAGGGTGTCCACGAGACACCCCTGCACCCTTGAAATAATTCTCAAATTGCGATTAGCAAATTGCGAATTCGCAATTTGAGAATTACTTCACAATCATTCCTATGGGCCTCCTGGCCCATAGGAATGCATGGGAAATTATTCCTTATTTGCGAATTCGCAAAATGCGAATTCGCAAATAAAGATGAACAAGGAATCGCTAAAAAAAAGCGATTTTTTACATACATTCCATTTTGCGAATTCTAAATAGCGATTCGCTAAAAATCGCTATTTAAGATTCGCAAAATGGAATCTTGATACATCTAGGCCTGAAACTCTTCACCATTGTGGATGGACTTAGTGAAAGAGTTTTTTTTATTAAAATAGAAAAATTCTTTATTGTATAGTTAGTTAAAACCATTACAATATTCCAAAACATAAAATCCATTTTCTCTGCATGTTAAAAAAAATACCCCAAGGAGGAGTGAGTATAGACTACTGGTACCACATTAAAATGTGATTCATTATTTCTATTTACAACTGTATAACTAATAAAAGACAGAGAGGAGCAACTAAATGATGTTTGTAGCCGGTATCATTTTTTCATTAAGTTCTCAAAACAGGTTAGAAATGTTATCAGTTGGCAGATTAATTGCGGATCCTTTGAGTGCAGACTTTTTAGTATTGCAGATCTGCAGGTGCGAATACCTCTTTCATTAAACTGGCTTCTCAGCAAAAAACGGCGGTGGTACCCTAACACCGGGCAAATACATATTAGATGTATGAAGTCATGTATTGGTGACCCACATAGGCTGCAGGATTTTGAGCCATGGGACTTCCAATTAGGAAGATCGGCATTAGAGGGCAGTTTCCCCATGCGCAGTTCCAAGAACTTGGTGTTTAGATAAGGGGAAAAAGCGAGTCCCAGGTATGACGCTGGCTCAAGCTTGGTGTAAGAGTGTAATACCATCCATGCATGCGCACGTCGACTTAACATTGCTTTGTCTTCCATTAGTGAGTGCGTTTTTGCCGCCTTTTTTACAATTAGCTGGAATTAAGTCAAAGGTAGTTTACGATGCCAGAGGTCTGCCGTCCTTGTTATTTGACTTTCAGAAGCTATTATGTGGATAAATGAAAATTTCCAAAAGTGCAACTCCGATAAAATGTAAATGTTACCTTTTGGGAAGAACAACCAATTCTTTATTCCAGATTGGTGGCCAGACAATCATGGTAGCCCCACACACCCGCCTACTAAGGTGGTGAAGAACTTGGGAGTCAAGTTCGATAATGATTTGTCTTTTTACCCCATGTAAATGCCATGGATAGGTTATGTTTTTCTGTGATTATGTCTCTAAAAAATGTGTTGACTTTCTACCTTTTTCAGCAAGGAAGTTGGTTGTATAAGCCCTTATCTCCTCTCTTGGTTCTGCCTAATTATCTGATCCAGAAGCTACAGGTGGTACAAAATGCTGCAGCGAGACTGGTACTTCAACTAACTCATCAAAGCTCCATCCCAGAGGGGTTTGCCAGAGCTCCACTGGTTACCAGTTGGGAAACTGATTCTTTTTAAAGTTTTAACTATTGGGTACGGGGCCTTTTATCAAACTGGTCCCAGATGTCTCTCAGATCATTTGGATCCCTACAGACCACCAAGAACGTTGTGATCTGCCTGTAATAATCTTCTAGGTATCCCGAAATTTAGGCTACAAACTAGGGAGGCAGATCTATATCTGTTCTTGCGGCAAAGACATGGAACAATCTAATGCTCGCTCTTAAGCAAACTGCCAACGTTGTTACTTTCAGAAAGCTTCTGAAATCATGGCTGTTCACTCAATCTTAAGTGTTTATTTTCTGGAAGGACATGTCCTTTCTTTCGTTTCGGTGTTGTTAGAGTTAAGATGCCTCTCTAGGTGGTTGTTGCACTTTACAAATGTCAAGTTGATTCATTTATTTATTCATTAAATGCACTGCAAAGTGCAGTGGGCTTGGAAATACATGGCAGTGTATGCCTGTTAGGCATAAACTGGGATAGTTTAACAGTGTTATGAATGTTTAAAACACATTCCACCTGTTCCTTGTGCTATCGGAAAGACACAAGAAATGTTCTCACTGGAAATGTATTCATTTATTTTATACTCAACTGTGAGCGAGCTGCCCAAGTGTTTTGAGAATTGATTAGCTTTACTTGCTGCTAGAAGAGTTATCAATAGCACATGGTGTTTAATTGTGGAGAAAATAGATGTTTGGTTTCCGGTTCATAAGATAAGTATTGATTGATGCACAGAAATGTAGCTTAAATGGTACACAGTGCCTGAAACCAAATTAACTCTGCTGAGATTGACAATGTTGATTACAAAAAGAAATCCATTCTGCGAAGTCTAGTAGCATGCCTTGTAGAAGTGTCTCGATGCAGAAGCTGGGAACAAGGACAATGTATTCCAATATTTAAAGAATAATAGGTAAAGGAACAGGATTAATATTAACACAATTTAGGGTAATGGCTGGTTGGTTCAGCTAAGAGTAGAAATAAAAAGAAATAGACACAATCTAGTTTTACTTTCCTTGTACCTTAAAAATGAAAATATGTACTTAAGGCCTTTTCACCAATAAATAAATTAGCAATTCTATTAGGTCTGATGGCTCAGCGAATTAATGCATTCAGTCCAGGAATCTGTGTTTGAACCCATACACTAGCTATGAATCCGTGTGGGCCCTGTAAATAATTATATATGTATGTACACTGTATATATACAGAGCAAACCTAGTTGATAGGCAATGGAGGGTAGTTGGATTATGGCTCTTACTGTATCATGATATATTGTTCTTTAAAGAAATGAGTCTTCAGATCTTTCCTAAATTAGAGCAGGGTTGGAGCAGTCATGATGGATACAGGAATATCATTCCAGATCTTAGGTTCATAAGTGAAGAAGGTATCTTTCTTTCATTTTTCTTTTCTTTTGTTTACACTTCGTCGTCTCCAGTCTGATAGTGTCCTGGCTACTGTGTATCAAGACCCATCTTCAATGGTGTGGTTGTCACTCAAGTAGACATTGGTGACAGTAATAATGTTTTCGTAGCTTTGAGATCTGGTTTGAATATGGTGCACCGACTGCTTTTTCGATGAGCTTTACGATGAAGAGTGAGGAGCCGGTAGATGACCAGGTTGTCAGTATCTGGTATGGGTTTGTTCTGGAGTGGGAGGATCTGCCTGTTCTTGAGAGCTTCAGGTAATATACATTGACTGAGGCAGGTGTTGACAATGGTGAGTAAAGATGGGAGAGCTTCGGCAGAGGGGTCTTTGACACCATCTTCCTTTGTGGTGATGTAGAGGGATATGAGGATATTCATGAGGTCTTTGCTAAACTAGGGTTTGAAGGGTGACCCATATGGGATGTGACAAGTAGAGGTCAGAGGGAATGCACGTTGGGTGTTGTCGATGTGCTGACATATCTTCTTTTTTTAATTCAAATCTTTTTTATTGAGGAATAGAGATAAAAATAAAGACAATACAATAAATCTTCCAAGGTACAAATGGATAAATGTTGGCATAATGACACTTACAATAATCAAAGTCAAGTCAGAGAGAGAAAAGAGAAGAAAAGGGGGAGAGAGAAAGAAAGGAAACAAGAGAAGAAGAGAGAGAGAAGAGAAGAGAGAGGACAGGTGTATCCATAGAGCAATAGCAGTCAGTTTACCCAGACCTGGTTCTTTGTACACGTAACAGGAAATATACAGTATGCAAACACAGCAAACACCCAAATTCTACATAGAGTCTACGTAAGTAAGCTGGCCATTGAGACGTGCATCATGGGGGTTCAAAATGGGAGGATGACGCATCCAGGGATAACCAGAGTTTATTGTTCGAAGGCTTCCACGTGGCTGACTGTAGCGCAGGATTGTCCGCCCCCCTTAAGAAGGAAAGCCATTCCAGCCACATTTTAAAGTTGACTTCAGCAAAGTTCTTCCATTTATAAAGTATGACCTTGCACGCCAATGTCAACATGATATCAAGCAATTGTCTGTCATGAATGTCCGGCAATTGTGTTTCTAGAGGACTCAAAATGACATATATAAATTCCTGTGCAGGCGTGATACCAAATACTTGTTGAATATATGTGAATATTTTACTCCAAAATGATTTTAATAGGGGACAATTAAAAAGCATGTGTGCCAAGTCACCAGGTGCCTTTTGGCAGTTCCAACAGTCGGGCGTATCCCTCAGTTTACATTTAAACAATTTCTGGGGGGTCCAGAACACTCTGTTCAACAACATATACTTCGTTTGACATAGAATCGGGGAAACCTTGTTTGTTAATGCGGCATTGTGTATCACCTCCCAATCTATCGTTATACCTGTGGAGTTAGGCTCTGATTCCCACTTACTTTCGGTCAACCTGTGTGGCTTCTTAGGCAGGGGAAGGAGCAGTTTATATATTCTGGATACAAAATGGTCAGCATGGTATAGTATCCGGAGACGGGTCACCAGCCAAGGCAAGTCTGTAGTGAGGGGACATTTGGAGATAGCGGCTTTCAGTTTCAGGAATTGGTAGAATTCTATGGGTGGTAAATTAAATTTCTCTTGTAGTGTCGAGAAGGGTAGAGGCCTGCCATTTTCATAAAGGTCATTCACTATATGTATACCCTTTGCAGCCCACACTTCCCAATAAAGGGTCTTTCCCTCTATCCGGAGCATAGGGTTATGCCATAAAGAGAGTAGGGTAGATCTCTTAATCACCGAAGCAGTTTTATGGGACTGGTCAAGTCGGAGGAGTGCTCTTCTGGTATTTATTAGAATGTATTTAGAGTGAGGTACATGGGTCAAGTCCATGGTGAGGAGAGCAGAGAGGGGTGCCTGTGCCATTAACGACTTTTCGATAGTTAGCCACACTGGAGTATAGGATGTAGCATCGACCAGCCAAAGGGCCCCTTGCTTACAGAGGAAGGCTGTTTGGTAGTTCCTGAACGAGGGCAGGCCCAGGCCACCCTTTTCTTTTGCTAGTTGCAGCTTTTTCAGTGACATCCTGGCTTTTTTCCCTCGCCACAGGAACTCTCCAAACAACCTGTCTACCTTCTTGATGAATTCGTCCGAGAAAGTCATGGGGAGCATGCAAGCTAGGTAGTTAACTAGAGGCGTGCACATCATTTTAAGGGTCTCAACCCTACCCCACCAGGACAAAAATTTAGGTGACCAGCTATCTAGCAGCGTGGATATCTTTTTTAACGTTAGGTCTTCATTCAATTTCAGGGTCGTGATCAAGTCCTTCTCAAAATCTAAGCCCAAATATTTAAAAGCTTTTGGTTGCCAAGTGAGGCCAGATGAGCCCAGAATCTCTTTACCCCCGATGTTGTTCAGCAACTTAACTTCTGTTTTGTCCTTATTCAGTTTATACCCTGAAACTCTGGAGAACCCCTCAATTGTGTCCATTAAGGCCGGGATAGCCTCATCGGCTTTTTCCGTTAGGATCAGCACATCGTCGGCATATGCAGTCAATTTTACAGTGCAGTCACCAAATGGAATACCAGCAATGGCTTCATTATGTCTAATATGCCACAAAAAAGGTTCTATTGCTAGTAAGAACAGAGATGGTGATAATGGGCATCCTTGTCTCGTCCCCTGTTTCAAGCAAAAAGAAGAAGAGAAGGAGCCACCCGCTCTGACCTTAGCAGTAGGGCCGGCATACAAAGCCATTACAAGTTTAGTAAACGTTTCACCTAGGTTAAAGTTGTGTAAAACTGCCTCAAGGAAGGACCAATCTACCTTGTCGAAGGCTTTTTCCGCATCCAGTGTGACAGCTACCGTGGGAGTATTCAGAAGTTTTGATTTTTCTAGGGCATGGGCTAGTACTCTGGTGTTATCACTAGACAGTCTATGTTTTAAGAAACCCGCTTGAGATGGGTGTACGAGGTTAGGAAGGACTTTCTGTAAACGGGCTGATAAAATCATGGCTAATATCTTACAATCTAGATTAATCAGGGAAATCGGCCTATAATTTTTTGGTAACGATGGGTCTTTGCCGTCTTTAGGCAGAACTGCAATGGTCGCTTCTGCTAACGTGCCCTTCACCTCCCCTGACTCCGTGAATTCGTGAAAGAGGTTCAGAAGAGGTTTAACCAAATCTGATGTAAAACTTTTATAGAATTTGGCTGTAAAGCCATCCGGGCCTGGAGCTTTCCCACATTTCAACCCCCTGATCGCTTTTTCTACTTCATTGGCCGAGACCGGCTCATTAAGACTGAGTTGTTCTTCAGGCTTTAGCTTTGGCAGAACACACTCCTGTAGATATTCCTGAATTTTGTCCTCAGCCACCAATTCATTTTTAGCGTATAAGCCCTCGTAGAAGTCTTTAAAGACCTCAGTTATTTTTTGGGGGTCCGAATGAAGAACTCCCACAGAGTCCCTGATAACATTAATAACATTCTTTTGCACCTTGAATTTTAAGTATGCCGCCAGGCTCTTACCGGCTTTGTTAGATTCGCAGAGCTTAAACCTTCGCTTTCTGTCTAGCCACACCCCCGCCCTTTCACTCACTAGCTTATTATATTCGTATTTTCTGTTGGCCATGATATTGAGTGTCTCCCGGTCCCTTGTCATTTGGTGTTTGCTCTCCAGGGTAGCTATCTCAGCCTCTAACCTCTCCAGCTTTGCATTGCAGTCTCTGTTTATTGCTGAGCGAATTTTGATGCATACCCCCCTTATTGTACTTTTCAAAGCCTCCCATCGCACTAGGTCTGAGGTCTCCCCTCTCGCATTAATCTCCAAATAGGACCTAATAGCTGTTAGAATTTCAGTTCTATATTGTTCTTTGTGTAAGATTTCCTCATTTAGTCTCCAGGACGTTTGTTTAGGGGACGGTTTAATGTTACTGATGGACAGGGATATGAATGAATGGTCTGACAGTACCCTTGGTTCAATTGATGTATCTTCTATTCTCGTAATGCCATTTTGTGTAATGAAAATGTAATCAATGCGTGAGAACGAATCGTGTGGGGGAGAGTAGAATGTGTAGTCCCTATCAGTAGGGTGCTGTATTCTCCATGCATCAATTAAATGAAATTGTTGACATAATTTGAGAAAGGCATTATGTGATTTGTTCGGTTTGAATACACACTTCGAGTCTCTATCTAAGGCCGGGTCAAATGGGAGATTAAAATCACCCCCAATTATATGAACCGCTGTATCAGGTATCGTTGCAATCTGTTTGACTAAGCCCTGCCAAAATTCTAAGTCATTAGCGTTAGGTGCGTAGACGTTAGTGACAAAGAATTCCGTGTTATCTCTAGAAAGTTTCACTGTGACCCAGCGCCCCTTTTCATCTGATTCGGAAGACAGCAATTCTACCTTGGACTTTTTTGACAATAAAACCAGAACTCCATTCTTTTTACCAAGTGCACTAGACCCTACAACCTCCGAATAAAACTTGTTGCGCAGAGTTTAGAATTGTTTAGCATCTAGTTTAGTCTCTTGCAACATGACAATGTCCCCTTTCTGTCTGCGCACATAGTCTAATATCTTCTGTTTTTTAACGGGCTGATTCAGACCTTTAACATTTATAGACAGAATCTTTAGTCGGTCAAGTGAGGTTGTCCCAAGCGGAGTGGAAAGCGTTGCATGTGACATTTACAATATTGTATGTATCATGACTGCTCCATGAGTTCCAATGAAAAACATGTTACACAACGTATTATGCAAAGAACACACAGTTTTGCTCCATATGATGCAGAACGGGCGGAAACTATGAGCAGACATTTGGGCGCCCAAGGATAGAGCACGACTGGTCTGAATGTAGGTATACAAATACAACATATGCATGATACAACTTGTCCAATCAAGAGCAAGGAGATAGATCAGAAGGAAAAGGAATGGCAATGAAAAGAGAAGAGGAAGAAGAAAGCAGAAAGAAGGAAAAAGAGAAAGGAAAAGAAAAAACATAAACCACAAAACACAACACCCATCCCCCCCAATCCCCCACATCCCCCCACCCCACCCTCCCCAACTGTAGTACAGAAGCATGGCGACGTCGAGGAAAACCGCAGCAACCGCAGTAACCCTCCCGTCCAAACTAGTCATGTATAGACATTGGAACAGCTATGCACAATGCAAAATACATATTATCATAATGTAAGCAGTGGAACGTTGGAATGGTATAGCAGAATCAACATTAAATCAATAATGTGCTCCCACTTTATAATCCAGATAGACCAACAAATAATCCTGAGTGACAACTAAATTCTAACTATCGAACGGTAAGTAGAGAGTACAACAAGGGCCATTGGAGGGTATTGTGGCATCATATCCTTCATTTAAGGCCCGTAATGGCTAGTAGGTTCTAGGTCTATATATCAATGTCAGGTAACCCAAGTAGAAACAATAAATTGTCAGTAACATTTCCTCAAACAGAGAGTCTCAGCATGGTTGGTGTAAAATCCGATCAGCTCCGAACCACCCCACCAGTTACCCGGAAACTGGATTAAGTCAGCTCAATTCAGGATTTTTAAATCGATAACCATAGATCTACACCAGGTCAAGACTAGAGAAGTAAAGTAAAGAAACTTCCAGGGCTTTAGTTCAAGCCCTTACACCAATTTTCGAAGCACCATAAAACTTCCAGTGCTGGATGGCGCACATGAACTGGAGACCTTACCCTAAAGACACCTTGCAATTGACAAGCCCATAGGCTTGTAAAATTAACAGAGCAGAGATGACTTAATGAACGCACTAGAACTCGGACGTGGTCATTTGTATCCTGAGGCTGAGGCCGAATCTGCTAGACTGTCTGGGTTATTAGTCTCCATGTCGCGTTCCATATCTCGTTCTTCCACGTCTTCAAGCATGCGTTTGAGCTTCCTAGGGTCCGTGAAGTAGTGAGACGATCCACGTATTGTCACCCTGTACTTCGCCGGGCCCACAAAACCAAATTGATATCCCTTCACTGATAGTTGTGGACGTAGGGCAAGAAAGGCCTTCCTTATTTCTACAGTCTCCTTACTGTAATCTTGAGAAATGTAGACTTTGGTGTCCTTCCACAGGATATGATTGTGTTTCCGCACGAAGGCAAGGATTTGCTCCACATGTTGGTAGGGCAACGGTTTACATACGATGGGCCTTGATCCTCTCTGCGCTTTAGTGATCCTCCCTGGGACTCTATGTGCTCTGTCAAATTCAAGAGGGTTGCTAAAAGTCAGGTTTGTGGCTTTAGTAAACCAGGATTCCAAGAACCGAATGCATGATCCCTCCGACTCCTCGGACCCTTCCGGAATTCCAAAAATGCGTAGGTTCCCCCTCCTATTCCTGTCCTCCAACTCGGCCAATCGTCTAGCTGTCTGGTCAGAGGAGATGTGTAGGTGTTTCAGAGCCGTTGAAGTTTTAGCCTCGATGTCTTCCAGGCGGCTGATCCGGGATTCTGTTTCTGTTAGGCGCGCATTGGTATCTCGGATATCTTGACGGATTGCCACCACTTCTTCTTTAGTGACCTTGGCCAGGTCTTTCACTTCATCTAGCCTATTCAATATCATATCAAGTACGTCCGGGGTAATTTTCTTTGGCTTATCTGGTGATCCCGGGTTCGAGTGATTCGACTTAAGTCTCTTAAGGGTACCCTGGTCTTTGGTATCCATCCTGACTGCTAGAATCTTCTCTGAGTAGTTAATATCGTGGGGTAGGATATACAACAAAAGTCCATACAAGAGGATAGCCAGCTAGAACTCAGTACACTGGGAGCAGTATCACTTCATAGATGGAATTTTAGGTACAGGGCACCACATGTATACATGCAAAAGGCGCACGTGTTGTGTGCAATGACCTTGTAAAAACTTACTGCAAGGACAACACTGTCATTGAGGGGTACACCACATGTGGGTGCTGTATAGTAAGAAGAGAGCTGAGTTGTAGGCACTTGTCAGCATTCAGGGGCAGCACTGGTATAGTAGGGAGCCGAGTGTCGTTTGGTGGCAAGCAATCCAGGCAGTCATTGCAGCAGCTTCAAACCCCCATCATCAAACTGGCAGCCAATGTGAGCAGAGCACTGATCGAGCGCTTGGTGAGTTCATACAGTCTAATGGTCGACAATGCAGGCATGCATCTTAGTTACATTAGATTCACATGTCCAAAATAGAAATGAGCGCATATTTTCCCTACTGTATGGATGGGTGCCAGAAACGCTCCCCTGGTGTAACATGCAGGCTAATTTGGGCAGATTTAATGGGGAGAGTCACTTTGCCTCGGTCCCAGAGCATTACCGAGTGGCGGCCACCATCTTGGTTAAGGCGGAGGAAGCCCCTGGCATTACCGATCGTACTGTACTCACGCGACCGCTTAGCCTGCCTTCCGTTCAGGTGAGCGCTCCTTCGTGGACTCTTTCCTTCTGTCCCAGGTCCCTTCGTTGTGTCAGGCTCACTGCATCGCTGCGCTGGGGTACACTACTCGCTCCGTGTTGTCCCCGTACCACGCACTGCCGCCATGTGCGTCCGGAGCTCCGTTCGGCACAGTTCACGAACCGCTGCAGCTGCGGACACGCGGGGCAGCTTCTTACATTCAGGAAGTGGTCCGGTTCCTGAATCTATGTTCACATCCCCGCTGCAGAGCCGAAAAAGCGTTCCAAAACTGGATGCAGACGCTTGCGACGGGAGGAGAGACGCTCTAAGCCGCCATCATCCTCGGCGTCCAAACCACGCCCCCCGATGTGCTGACATATCTTCTATATTTTTTCACAGATGCAGTGGTTGATGACATTGCACTTGGCAATGAAGTGTGAGATAAGAGTATTAGTCAATGTGAAAGTTTCATTGATAGTGCTGGTATAGTGGTTGGCTTTGGTTGATGTGATAAGCTGTCTGTGTGTTGCATGGAGTGACTTGAGTGGCATCAAGTTGTCCTGGATTCTGTCTTCCATTTTCTCACTTTTCTTTGTAAGCTCAAAAAAAGGAAGGCAGCACATTTTTTCCAAAATTCCAATAAATCTTTGAATTTTATAACCATGGTTTTCAAATGTATTTCGTGATCTAAAGTTTACAGCTCTTTGTCCATCATGTCTATTTTTTTACGTATTTTTATTAATCAAATTCAAATCATAAAACAGAAAGTGTGAACATGTGTTTTGCTGCTTTATTTCGCTTTCTCAGGGATCCACATACACGCGAGTGTAAATGGCTCCAATTGTGAGGGAATGTAGGTTATGTATTAGCCAAATGCACATGAAACAGCATTTTTGTATGATGAAAAAGGGAAAGTTCTCCGAGTTTGTGACCAAAAACAGCATTAGCTGTTTTTGTGCCACCAAGCGCATGCAACTTTCCCAATCATGATTCTAAGTATAAAAGTCTTTAGTGCCTCCTCCCTTTTTTGAGATTACAAGTTTTGTAAAAATGTTGTTGCTTATTAAAGGATCTGCGACTGCACCTTCCAGCTGTGTCCCACGTCTCTGTTCCTCACAAGAAAATACGGGGCATATTATCAAGGGGGTTTATCTCCGCTTTTTGGCTTTAAAAGCCAAGAAAGTGGAGATAAAATTATCTCCCTATTACCAAGCTGTCGCTAACACCAGTTAGCGACAGCTAATAGGAGATAGCGACCATCTTGGGCCCCGCTTTGCATGTCAGTGATATTTATCACTAATGACATGCAAAGTGGGCGTGCCAAGATGTTAGCGACTGGAAACAGTCGCTAACATCGCTATCTCCTATTACCAACTTTTGGAGATATTCGCGCTAAGCGCGAATGGGGTATATTACCAACAACTAGCGATAATTTTTGTCTCTAACTTGTTTAGAGACAAAAATTATCGCCGCACATCGGCGATTTTTATCGCAGATAAACCTTGCTATTAGCAAGGTTTATCGCAAATGCGATAAAAAACTCCCGCAATGCATGAATATCGCTGAAAAGTCAGCGATATTCATGCATTATCGAGCAAATGCTCTTAGCCATGTTATCCACCTCCCATTGGATAACATGGCTAAGAACTGCTCAGGGCAGGTGTTAGCTTTTGGAGATATTCGCGCTTAGCGCGAATATCTCCAAAAGTTGGTAATAGGAGATAGCGATGTTAGCGACTGTTTCCAGTCGCTAACATCTTGGCACGCCCACTTTGCATGTCATTAGTGATAAATATCACTGACATGCAAAGCGGGGCCCAAGATGGTCGCTATCTCCTATTAGCTGTCGCTAACTGGTGTTAGCGACAGCTTGGTAATAGGGAGATAATTTTATCTCCGCTTTCTTGGCTTTTAAAGCCAAAAAGCGGAGATAAACCCCCTTGATAATATGCCCCAATATCTCCAAAAGCTAACACCTGCCCTGAGCAGTTCTTAGCCATGTTATCCAATGGGAGGTGGATAACATGGCTAAGAGCATTTGCTCGATAATGCATGAATATCGCTGACTTTTCAGCGATATTCATGCATTGCGGGAGTTTTTTATCGCATTTGCGATAAACCTTGCTAATAGCAAGGTTTATCTGCGATAAAAATCGCCGATGTGCGGCGATAATTTTTGTCTCTAAACAAGTTAGAGACAAAAATTATCGCTAGTTGTTGGTAATATACCCCTACATTCTCTGTTTCCTAATTAAAACATGCCAATTTATTCTCAGACGTTACTAAAGGCATTATTTAGAATTTGGTAGATAGAGTGCAATTCCATAAACGTGGTGGAATAGTATATCTACCTATTCTGTTTGCCTGCTCTGTTTACAGTCAGGCAAACCGATCAGGTTTTCACTGACGGAGCCGCCACTCATTTTGCTTGTAGAAACCTAACACCAATTGCCCCACAGTCAGGCAAACCGATCAGGTTTTCACTGACGGAGCCGCCACTCGTTTTGCTTCTGGAAACCTAACACCAATGGCCCCACGGATGTCGGGCCATTGGTCTAGATTGTGCACCTAAATTCGTGCAGACTGCCTGACAATACTTTTTTTCCTTTTGAAGACTGACAGGGAAAGCCTAGCAGCCTAGCTTCGAACAGGAAAATATAGGAATTATTCCTATGCACTGAGAAAACTCCGAGCATGTAAGAAACATTTGTCTGTTGCTTTCCAAAAGTCATATTTTGGAAATGTGTATCATTAAAACAAAAAAACGTAGCTCTGCCTGTGCATTGAACATGGTGCACACACAAAAAAAAGCTACAATGCCTTCGGTGGAACTGCTGTGGCAACAGATCCTCTGAAGGCAAAGAGGTCTCCTCCAGGCAGGCAGAGATCTCCGGAGTACACCCTTCCACTGCGTTTGCAGAACACAGTACAGTCCAGGCGGGCCTAAATAATGCCCTAACCCTGTTAAGTACAGACTTGCTACCGTTAGGATGTAATTTCGTGTTACACCCACTCTAAATTAGATTCACAAAGTTCCCAGCTCAGTCTAAAAATATTAAGCTTACATCCTCACAACCTCTGGCACTGAAAAGCTTGTTTCAGGTACTTACTCTTAGCAGAAAATCCGATCTAAGATTAAAGCTGCTTATCTATGTAATGAGGTATGTGCGAATATTTGGGTATACATTTTTACTAAAGGCCTTACTGATATGCTTCCAAACATCAAATTAAATCAAGCCGCTCATTACATTAAGAACTTTGGATTAAACATTCTATTTATGTTGAACCTATTTTAGATTTCTACGTATGTAACTCCCAGATATTTATACCACTTGACTTGCATCAATGTATTGCCCATTACCAACCAAGTAATATTCAAATGCCTGTTACCAAGATTCAAAATCTTTTTTTATGACATTTAGAATTATTCTATTCCTAGTGCAATATTTCAGAGCTTCAATTTGTCATTACAATCCTAACTGGAAAGGACAATACAGCACAGTTGAACCAATTTCGGGGTAGATCCCCGGTCAGTAGATAGATTATATGACATGTCAAAGAAAAATAGGGCAAAAAAGAGTGAGGCAAGAGAGCTCTCTTGGCTCAGGCCATTAGAAGTTTCCATTCAGTCAGTGAACTCACCCGTAACCACCTAGGACACCTTAGTCCAAGTTTCTGTATGAAATATTTTAATTAGGTGTAATATACATGGGAACATACCAAAATAACTATTATGGGTATGTTAAGACAATCACACTCCTTGTGCTCAATATATGTTAGTTGGAGTAATCCGTGTTTAGGTGCTGATTGGTTTTGTCTCCTGGGCACAAGACACTTTTTGACGTCTTGATGGCGTGTGAATGCGTCTACTTTGAAGAAATAGCCTCTGAAGAAGGGCTCAGCTCGAAATGCATAGGACATTTTGTCCATAGAAGGTTCTAAAGTTGACATATTAAAGTTGTAATGTGAACTTAACATTACTACCACTAAATACAATGGACAAGTTAACAAAGAAAAACTTAATAAAAAGAAATATTTGAACCATATCTGGATTACATATCAAATTATTTGAAATTTCATTGAGTGAGTGCGAATTGGACACGTTTTCTGCGGTTTGGAAAACGTATTATATTTTGAACATACCAAAAAACTCATGGTTTTGCCAGAGAATGGAAAGATCCATCAAATCAAATATATAAAGGATTATGATCCAAATTAATGTGTGGTAATACCTCAATTTTTACTTGTGTGATCTGATCCAAAGGTATAAGAAACCTATCAAGTCAAGAGTATTTTTTGTGTGCATGCAAACAAAATGAATAACCAGGTTTATCTAGATTGCACCCCACCATGTATCAACTAAACCATGTACCACCTTAAGTTATGAGGTCGCTCTTCAGACTTTTTGCATATGTATTCCTGATGTGTGGAATAAGATCCTGGAAACAAAAGACAGTTAAAATCTCCACAGTCTATAATGGGGCTTTGTTAGGTTGCAAAATCTAATGCTAGTGTATCACATACTGAATGATCGCTGTCCTGATTGGTACCATACAGTGTATTACAATTTGCCTTTCTCCATTGAAATATCTGCAGTAGCCCATCTACCAGCATACTTAACATTCTCTGTGTCACACCTTTATTATAGCGTGTTAGTATAGCCACCCCAATTATAGTAGCGTTTTGAACAGAACATAGCGTTAATTATTATCCTAATTATTTTAACCAAGCACAGTCCTTAAATCCTATATGAGTCTGTTCTAAACAGACAATGTTGAATTTATATCTACTTAGTTCCTGTGCTAAAACTTGTCGTTCATGTGAGCTAATTAGTCAATTAACAAGCCTGATTTTACCTATATTCTCTGCCACAGCCATTGTTATGATGAACCTTGCTCCATATATGCCTTTCTTACCTTTTTCTTTCTCAAACCTTTTTACTGTAAAATTGTCAGCCTCCCTTTGCTTACCTTGCTATACCAACCATTTCGTACCCCAATCTTCCTACCCTGCACCCCGCAATGAGGACCCCACCCCCAATATAGAACCCTCTCTTCTGTTTCAAGATGTTGCAACTGGCCCAAAAATGTTCTTCTGCCTCACCTTGTTCCCTAAACCCGCTGTTGTTGGGGGCCAAAAGATGGGGTAAATAGGCTAGTTCAGACCACCCATTCTTCTTTGCTTATGCTTCCTCCAAATTCCCAATCTCACAATCCCTTCACATTTTCTGCATTTCCCTTTACCATGCCTGCAATCCCCCTCTGATCAGCCAAATACAAGTACATTTATTTAGAGTAAGTAGCATCCACACATTTTCAGGCTTCTTCCAGTTTCTGAAAAAACGAAATTCCCCTTCCCAGAGAACTTTTAGATCTCCCAACCCGATCATGGTTAATGGAATCCTTTGTTTTTTCATATCAAACATGATCACCATCATTTGCCTCTTCATTATTGATAGAAAGATCTGGAAAGATTGCAAAAGTGAAACACTGAGAGGGTAATGTTTCGAGCATGTTTCGAGCAATTTCCTCCATTGTGTCAGGGCCAGAATGTTGCCAGGGATTACTATGTTGTTACCAACAAATTTGTGATATATGCTATTTATCACACCCAATAAATGTCATACCCCAGTCTATTGCTATTAATCTGTTGTGATAAAAAAGCACCATAGATTCCAAGAAACCTGGAATCGGGTCCAATGGCTTCTCATTGACCCATTTAATAGTATTCTTTTTAATATTCTTTGAAATAGTAATTTCAAGTACACATTTATACCAGGCCCAAAATTCCATAGGCTTCTTTATTTAAAACATTTTAAGGACCAACTCTGTATCACATCAATCAATTATTCAAACCATTTCTAAAGCACACACTACTCCAACAGGAGTGCCCTTGTGGAAATGTACCCAAAAGTGAGCACACTGGTGCAGGGTCACCCTCTCGTCCACGGGCCCAAATACTAACAAAATGAGAGATCGGCACTGGAGCTGAAGTAAAACAACACGTTTATTAATCACTCATGAGAGGGACCACGTCCACGCAACGCTCTCAAGTATTGTGGGAGGAGGTACCCTAAACTCACAAACCATTGTCCTTATACACAGTTTTGTTGCAATGTAAGCATATGGACAGAAATGGAAAGAGCAAGTTTAACCACAGGAATAGCTATCAGCCAACAAGGGCAGATGGATGACCACTTGGTCAGCAAATAGGGAGGGGTAGCAGGAATGCTTATGGCAGCAGTAAACGATCAATAGATAGCCTCTAAGACCAGGTGCACTGGCAGCTACAAACCCCCAGCACATACATTGCTGAGCCATGTCAAAAGATGTCAACTAAAGTTGATGACACAAGCAGAGTGAAAAGGAGAACAGCAGAGGATGAAGGAAACGAAATGGAAGCCACAGCCAAAATGGCTGTTGCTTATGCTAATGTAAAATATTACAGGAGCGAGTATACAACGAGGGTGCGGCGGAAGCCGGCAAAAAATCACACATTGTACACAGACTGCCCGAAGCCGAGGGGAGAGAACAGCATTAGGTTTGAAGGCGGGCCTGCACAATGGGCCAGAGCAGCGAGTGAGGTTAGGAGAGGATGAAGGGCTGCAACTAGGATTTCGTTTACAGGGACGAACTGTGGTTTGAAGCAGAAGCAAGGACTATCCTCCCCAGAATGCAGCAGGAAAGCTGCCATAATCGGTATTAGGAATTCACCAGAGAATCCTGCTGGAGAAGGGAGTTCAGTGGGAGTTGACATATCACTTATGTCTAACAGTGAGTTAAAGAGTCAGCAAGCTTCCAGATACACTCTTAGAAGCAAAGGGGGGAAACACGGAGGTCAAACAGATACTCCCCTGATTGCATCGGCCAAACATAAGGTCCGCAGTAAGAAGACTGCAACAAAAACCAAATCTAAAATACAAGAAGTACAAGAATCAGTCTGTAAAGCTAAACCTCCACCCTCTTTAAAAATATATTTCAAGCCTATTCCTGCTGTCTTAGAGTTAAAACCCGCACCTCTAGTACCTACTTCAACGGTTCCGATTGCCTTCGATTTTCCAGAGGGCCTTCTTAGCCCTAACAGATATCTTGTACTAAGGGAACTAGACCAAGACTTAGATCAAGCGGATACCTTAAAGATGCAGACCCCAGAGATGTCCGAAAAACTAAATAGTGCAGATGCTGATAAGGACGGTATGGCAGGAATTACTGTAAATAAAATACCAGCGACTGTGGCGCCAGAAAGAATTTCAGGAGTCATATCTTCAAGGAGTAGCATGTCCACAGAGTGGGAGGATAAGGACATGGAATCTACGCTTAACGACCAATCTGTTTTGTTAATTCTTAACTCTTTAAGTCAGGAGATGAAAAACGGTTTTGCGGTTTCACAGAAGAACCAGCCAGAAATAAAATCATTCTGTGAGAAGTTAGAGGAGAAGTTTGACTCTCTGGCGGGGAGAACGACTGCACTAGAGGCTACGGTCACGGATTTAAAATCGTTGGCTCACCAGCATACGAAGAAAATAGATGATTTAAGGCAGCGTGAGCAGGGGTACCAGGAGAAAATGGAATCTCTAGAAAATGCGCAGAGAAGGAACAATCTGCGTCTTCTGAAAGTCCCGGAAGGGGCGGAAGGGAGCAATATCAAGGAGTTTGTTGTCAAACTTATCAAACAAGCCACGGCTGTCGAAGTCTCAGAACAAGATTTAAGTAGAGATATCCAAAGAGTCCACAGAGATCCATTTAGGTTAAGTCCGAACAAAACCAGGCCTAGAAAGATCTTAGTTCACTTTCTGACTTATACCTTGAAGGACGAAATCATTAATAAAGCTTTAAAAAGCACTTCTCTCTCAGCAAAAGGATTTATCTTCCAGATCCGGTCAGATGTCTCTTCTATTACAGCCTCTAGACAATGAGAACTGGGTAAACTACTAGACCCCTTTAGGCAAACTGGTGCTACAGCTCAATTAAAATTTCCTGCAACCTTAAAAGTAATGTACAAGAATAAAATGAAAACCATTAAAAGAGTAGATGAGGCAGAAACATACCTCCAATTGATAATCGAGGATTGTAGAGGCGAGCTAGGGGAGAAAGAGTAGTAAACCTTTGTCGTCTTTTTGTCTTTTATTTTATTATTAAATACCAAACACACTGTCAAAATAGACTTTTTTTTGTTTAGTTCTACTCTTTGTTTATCATCTTGCCTATTGTTGGCACAATAATCATCTGGGTACCTGGGGAGGGAGCCTTAAGGCCATAAGTATGGCCAAGAAGAAGAAGGGGGGTTCTCCAGGGCAGCACTGGGAGGGATTAAGGAAGGAAGGGGAGGAGCAGAGTTGGGGTGGGAAGGGCACTGGGTGGGGAGCATGTGGGGAAAAAAAACAAAAAAAATTGTCCAAATCGCCAAATAAGTGTTTTCAATTGTTTTCGTTTATTTAGGAGAATATGCCACAGGCTAAATCAGTTCCACAGGCACATATTAAGGTTTTAACTTGGAATCTGAATGGCCTGAGAGTAAAATCCAGAAGAGAGAGAGTATTTCAATATTTGAAAGATGGTTCTGAACATATCTTTATTTTGCAGGAAATCATTCCACAGAGCAAGAGTTAAGACAGTTTTGTAATAACAAGAAATGGATCCAGCATGTTGTATGTACTTCACAACAAGTTCCCACTAAGGGGATTGCAATAGTAATTAAAGCAAATTCAGCCATAATTGTGGAAGAATCAAGGGTCGATAAAAAGGGAAGATGGGTCATATCAAGAATAAAATATTATTCACATAAATTAACACTTGCAGGATACTATGGCCTAACTTAAATGATCCTCTCCTTCTTAGGGAATTGTTGGTAGAACTCTTAGATTTTAATGATCCCTTGATCCTAGCAGGGGATTTTAACTTAGTTTTGAATCCCCAACTGGATAAAACATACAAATTTAAGACTACACATAATCCTAAAACAAGATCTCTCTTAATAAATGCTATGCATCAGTTAGCTTGGAAGGATATCTGGTGGAAAAAATGGGGGGAAAAAAAAGAGTTCACATTCCATAATAAAAAGCTAGGTCATAAATCTAGATTAGATTTCTTCCTAATCTCAGATGAACTATGCAGTGCAGTCCATGAAGTTAAACATATAGGAGCACATATTTCAGACCATTCGGCAGTTTCCTTAGTTTTGAAACTCATGGGTCCTCCTAGTAATAAAAGATGGACCATGGATAGAAGTATCTTGCTTGAGGAAGACGTAGTAAGAAAACTTACGGATGAGTCGGAAAAGTTTTTTGAAATAAACCTAGGGTCAGCAGCACTCCCAACTGTATGGGACTCCTATAAAGCATTTTTTTCACAACTGCGTTTATTAAATGTTTAGGCATAGCATATGTACAGTTCTCCATAATCAGGAGGACACTGTCAGTGGTCAACATATAACAGAATGCATGTACAGCCTAAACGCTCAACTCGCCCCCCTCCCACACCCCTTCACCCCGCCAACAACCCCAAAATCCCCCGCTACCCACCCCTTATCCCACCCTAGCCCGGTGCACGTGTTCACTATCAGCTGCAGTATACAGTTAAAGCAAAATAGGCGTCCTGTAACCTCCTAGGCCCCGAGGTCACCATCGGTAGGCAGTCCATCATACAGGTCAATGGGGGGCTCCAAGGTCAACTCCCTGTAATCCGCCCACCGCTTCCAGATCTTGTAATGTTTCCAGGGGCAGCCCCTGGCCTCAAACACTGGCAATTCTAGCCCCATAAGAAAGTCCAAGCCCGCCCTCCAGGCGCTAAGTGGGGGGGCGCGGTCGCTCTTCCATGCCCTTGCCAAATCCCGCTTAGCTACAACTAGGCCCAGCAGGAGGAGGTGACGCTTGTAGATGTTACCACCTACTTGTTCCAGGATATGCAGAAGACCCAATCTGGGCGTACGATTAAGGTCCCACCCCAGTACCTCTGACAAGCAATTCCATACCCCATTCCAGAACCGGGTCAGACCCACACACGACCACACAGTATGCAGCAGTGTACCTCTCTCAGTCCCACAGCGCAGGCATTCTGGGGTAGCAATGAGGCCAGCCTTCCACAGTCTCTCTCTGGTGTAATAGGCCCTATGCAGGTATTTGAACTGTATAAACCGGAGTCGCACAGCTATTGCAGCCCCACGGGGGGACTCCAGGGCCTCCCTCCAGTCATCCTCATCCAAAGGGCCGATATCCGTCTCCCAGGAGGCTTTCAACGACAGGAGGGAAGAGGAGCAATGAGTGACAAGCGTTTGGTAAGTTTTGGAGACTTTTTTATCCCCCAGATCTCCCATGAAAAGCTTAGCTTCCACGGGGCTAAATTCAGGGAGCCGGTCCAGCCCCACCAGACTCGGTGCAAGAGCATGACGAAGTTGTAGATATTTAAAAAATTGCGTCTTGGGCATGTCAAATTCGGTGCTGAGGGCTTGAAAAGATTTGAGGGTAATTCCAGTAAGAACATGGCCAAGTGACGAGATCCCAATGGAGTCCCAGCCACCAAACCCCGGCAGCGAGGCTAGTGGGGGGAGCTGTCCATTGTTCCAAAGTGGGGTTTCCGCTGTCAGCCGACCCCACCAGCCCATGCGGCGCAGCACCTGTCTCCAGATCGTGAAGACCACCTGAGTAACCTGCGGCAGTTTCTTCCGCCGCCCGGCCGAGTACAACAGTGTATGTAGCGTGGCGTCCCCCATCAGAAAGTGTTCCAGGGCGTATGCTGGGTCACTGTGACCGCCGTACCACCACTCGTTCAGAACCAACAAATGGGAGGCCTGATAGTAGGACAGAATGTCCGGTGTAGCGAGACCCCCACAGTACGTGGACAAGAAACAAGTCCGCAGCTCCACTCTGGAAGCACCCCCCGCCCACAGAAAACGACCCAGTACTGAATTTACTCGACGGAACCATTGCGGGTCGATCCTGTGTGGATGGTTCTGCAGTTGGTACAGGAGTCTAGGAAGGGCGACCATTTTAAAAATTGCGGACCTGCCATAGATATTGAGAGGCATACGAGACCAGGTTTTGACGTCCGATTGGACCTTGTCCCATACCGGCTACACGTTGCGCTCCCATGCAATTGCGGCAGACTCAGACAGGAAGACTCCCAGATATTTTAGACCACCGACCGCCACCTGTAGAGCCGAAGCCCAAGAGAATGCTTCGGACTCTCCGCCCAGTACCCACAGGGTCGATTTGCGCGGGTTGAGGAAGAGTCCCGATACGTCTCCAAAGATACGCATTATTTCCAAGATTCGAGGGCCAGAGCGGTTAAGGTCGGTCATAAAGAAGAGGACATCGTCCGCGTATAGCGCGATCCTGTCCGAGAGTCCCGCCCCCCACACGAAGCCACGAAGCTGTGCATCGATGCGCACCCACGCGGCCAGCGGTTCCATGGCCAGTGCAAAGAGGTAAGGGGATAGGGGGCATCCCTGTCGGGTCCCCCTAGCAACCGGGAATCTCTCCGAAATAGCTCCTGAAATACGCACTGAGGCGGTGATGTCTGTGTATAACAGCCTGACATACGAGACAAATACCGGACCCAGGTTGAGGCGCGGCAAAAGGGCGAAGAGGTAAGTCCAGCTGACTGAGTCGAACGCCCTGTCAATGTCTGCCAGCAGTAGCGCCGCCCGTTCTCCAGTCGCTCCCACAGCGTCCACCGCCGCCTGCACGCGTCTGATATTGTGTCTCGTCGCCCTACCCGGCATAAAGCCCGCCTGATCCGGGTGAACCAAGTCCGCTACATATGGGAGGAGGCGGCTCGCCAACGCTTTGGCCAATAATTTGGCTTCAAAGTTGATTAAAGATATGGGGCGATACGACTCGTGTCGGTCGGGAGGCCTGCCCGGCTTCTGGAAGACTACAATTTCAGCCTGACGCCAGTCCGCCGGCAAGCTACCACGTTCCCGCGCTGCCTCCAACGTCCGCCTATAGTGCGGTCCCAGCTGCAGGTGGAATTTCTTGTAGAATTCACTGGGAAATCCGCTCGGTCCGGGCGCCTTACCAGTGTTGAGTTGTCCCAACGCATCACCCAGTTCCTCCGCCGTTAAGGGAAGGTCCAGGGCTGTCCTGGCTTCGTCCGATATCGCACGGGGGGAAGGTCAGCGATGAACTTGTCAATCGCATCCGGCGGGAGACTGTCCCGAGGGGCATATTGCTCCGCATAGTAGCCAGCAAAGCTCGCCGCAAGGGTAGCAGGGTCCGTTATGGCAGTCCCCTCTCCATCCGTGAGGCCCGGTAGAGTAACCGGCTGCAGAGTTTGTTGACACAACCTATGGAGCATGGTGCAGGACTTGTCGCCCCACTGGTAAACCCTGCTCCGTGTGGCGCCTATAAAGCATTTTTGAGAGGAATAATTCTTGCTATTCAGTCTTCTAGGCAGGAAACATAGGGCAGCCATATCGGAGATTGAGACTAAAATTATCAAGCTAGAGTCTGATCTCTTAGTTCCGAACGTATCAACTGAAGTTAATATTCGGAAAGAACTATCAACATGTAAATTACAATTGGAAGAGATTCTTGACTCTAGACTCAGAAAGCGATGGCAGGCCAGCTCTCTCGCCCACTTTGAATATGGCGAAGCCAGCGGGAAGCTCCTAGCATGGAAAACAAAAAAAGAGAAAAGCAGGAATACGATCAAAGGGGTTCAGTTGGGCAATAGGGGAGTAATCTCAGAAAATATCTCCGACATCCAGGAAGCATTTTTTAATTATTTTGAGCAGGTATATAATGAAGACTTAGCCCCACATGATAATTTAATTCAATCATGGCTCGAACAATATACGGTAAGGCAAATTGAGGATGAGGCATCTAACAATCTAAATAGAGGAATCGGCGTAAACGAAGTGTTGGGTGTAATAGATTCGGCAAAGAGGGGCAAGGCACCGGGCCCGGATGGCCTACCGGCCGAACTATATAAGTCACTAGCTCCAGTTATTTCGCCTGTTCTTCAGATGCTTTTTTCATCTATTTTTGAGGATGGAGGGGAAATTCCTTCTTCTTGGAATGAGGCCACTGTAGTTCTTATTCTCAAACCCCTCAAGCCTGTGTCACAGTGTGACTCTTATAGGCCTATTTCACGGCTAAATTTGGATTACAAGTTCTTAGCCAAACTTTTAGCAGAGAGATTAAATGGAGTTGATGGCAGATTATTACATTCTGACCAAAAGGGCTTTGTAAAGGGGCGGTCTATACAAGATCTTATTCAAGCGCTAGTGGGGGCAATAGATCTTGCATCTTTATATAAACTTCCAATGGCGATCATAACACTAGACGCTACCAAAGCGTTTGATCGCGTAAATTGGGCATATCTGGCTAGAGTTTTAGAAAGGTGTAATCTGGGTAGAAACTTTTGTAGATCTATCTCTTCTTTCTATCAGTCTCCAACTGCAAGGGTCTTGATTAGTGGGGCTTATCAGAACTTAAAAATATTAAAAGAGGCACTAGACAGGGGTGCCCCCTTTCGCCTTTGCTCTTTGATTTATATATTGAGCCGTTGGCTGAGAAAATTAGACAAGATCAGAATATTTCCCCTTTTAAATATAAGAACTGGGAGAAGAAAGTGTCGCTTTATGCAGACGATATGATGATATACACCTCAGACCCTATACAATCAATTCCCATAATTTAAAGCACTGTTTCACAATTTGGTCAAATATCAGGATATCAGATTAACCAATCTAAATCTGAATGTATGGTTTGGAACTTAATATCCTCAATTTCATTTTTAAAACACGAGATAAGATACCTGGGGGTTCAAATTACGCAGGACATAGAACATCTAACAGACAGGAATTTGGCTAAAGTTGAGAGAGAATCGGCTGAATCTTTGAAGAGTTGGTCACTCATTCCTCATACTTTAATTGGGCGAGTTAATATCATTAAAATGATGCTACTGCCCAAATTAATATTTTTATTTCAGAATATCCCCCTGGTCTTCAAAGAAGCCAAGTTAATGAAAATTCAATCTAAATGGAATTCTTTTATATGGGCCTCTAAGGGTATAAGGATCGCATGGAAAAAGCTGCGAAGGAAGAAGAGCAAAGGAGGGCTTTGTGTTCCAGACTTGAAAATTTTTTATGCTTGGGCGTTATTATTGAAGGCCGGAATAATGCTTTTTGGAAACCCTTACAGTACTGAAACTGGTATAATGTTTGAGATAATGCTTTCAGGAATTCAAGGAGGTTCTTATGGTTTTCTGTGGAAGTTTGGGGATCCACGCTTTTTTAAGAAAGTGCATCTGAAGATACTTAGGGACATGGCTTACACTTGGGCTAAAGTAAGGAGATCATCGAATATTTCATACTACTCAGCTATGGCGCCCATTTGGGGATCGCCCGGCTCACCAGAATGGACTAAAGATTCATTCGTTTTACCTCTGTTGAATGCCAACATAAAAAGCTGGGGTCAGTTGCTCCCTGAAGGGGTTTTGTTGAGTTGGGATGAGATCACCAATCTGACTGAGAATAATCTTTCCAAGTTTAAATACCTCCAAATTAAAAGCTGGACCCAGGCATTTGCATTAGCGCTTAGATACCTCGGGGTGATAAAGCGCTTTATAAAAGAATAATAACATAACATAACATAATAACATAACATTTGGATTTGGAATTGGGGCTAAGACTGGCTTGGAAGAACTTCTTCTTCAGGGGGAAAGAAGGAAGATCAAGACATCTACTTTGTATTGGTCCATTCTGGAAGCAGACGATGGCGATTTCATCTTGCCAGCTTAACTATGGGGAGAGCATGTTCTGGACGCGGACTTGGAGGAGTTATGGCAAGTATCTTTTGACTTACTACATGATACAGTATCTCCCGCCAATTTAAAACGCAACCATCTTTTTTCTCTTCACAGAGTATACTGGTCTCCTGCTAGAATTGCCTAATTTTCTAAAAGTCCGACTCCTGGTTGTCCAAAGTGTAACCAAGAAAAAGCAGACGACCTTCACATGTTTTTTAGTTGTCCTGTCCTAAGGAATTTTTGGTTTACTGTATTGGAAGGTATGAAGAATCTTTTTAATTTTGATATACAGTGTGGTATATCACTTATATTTTTTGGTTTATTCAGTAATTACGAGTCACTCTCTCAAGACATAAATAAGCTGTCTTTATATTTAATTTTATTAGCACGAAGAGAAATATGTAAACTTTGGGTTAAAGACAATGCACCCTCATACCTAGATTGGATTAATGCAATCAAACACACATTGAATTTAGACAGGGCAGACTGGAAGAGAAGGAAATTTTTTTGGATTCCCTGTATTAACTGGTTGGATAGGATGTAATTGCTGTTGTCCAATGATTATGCCTTTTTGCAGTATAGACTACCCCAGGATCAGTCCCAGGGCCTGGCAAGATAGATGAACTGAACTGACTACCGGATTCCGGTATTTTGTGGGTATCTGCAGAAAGTGCATCCAGTAAGATCTTCAGAGGCCATAATGTAACCTATGGTGGGATACATCTGCTACGTAGTAGATGGTATGGATTTGGGACTCTGAGAATGAGAATATCTCTTGGCGTATGAGGACAAAAAATAAATAAAAATAAAATAAAATGTTACAGGTTTCCACAGATGACCCTTTTAGCATAAGCTAAGACATTTTCTTGTCCTTTCTAAGGGGTATGATATACATCGTGAATATCAATTAACATCATTTCACAAATTTCTCGCTCCATTGCTAAATGGGCATTTGCATTTCGGACATTCGTTTGAGATGGTACACAAATAGTACAAGTGGAAATACAGAGGGAACAGAGCATTGGTCCACATTGTATGCATAAACAACAAGAGAAGATAATTGCAATACTTATGAATGAGGCAGACTATACTTTCAGACCGCATACAGAAAATAAGTTCAAGAACCATCCAGTCCAAGTCCATGTTCCTGAGTCTTGATGTATTGCTGTGGCTATTTTATGCAGTTTGGAAATGGCATCATAAACAGGAGGGGTGTGGTCAGGAATAAATACGCAACAGCTACTCCCAATAATGAGACATGCTCCACCACGATCAGCTAATATTACATATAAGACCATTCTATTTTGCAAAATCACAATTCTCGTAATTTGGAGTTCTTCTGTAATATTTCCAAGAGCCATTGCGGTTTGATTAGTCACAGCCTCTACCACTCGAGTCAAGCGTCTTATTTTTTTACTATTCAAAGCTGCAACAACAAAGAAAAAGAGTCCCAAATTAAAGTCAACATATTGTTGTAATGCAGTGTCAGTTTGATCCACTTCATCAATATTTATAGTCCTATTGAATCGGTTCAAGGAAATGTCATTAAACAATTTTTGGTCTTTATGATAGGATGCAGGTGCTAAGAACACAGGGAGAAGCAAAAAGGACACCTAGCATATTCCAGACCATCCAATTGGTAGATAATAGTAAACTTTACTTCCACAAATGAAATAAGTGTTACGTGAGGATAGAAAACTGCTATTGTTCGTTCCAGTGATATCAATACTGTAGTACAGTCACTTTTTCCCACCGGGATACTGCCAAAACTGCTCAGACAAAGATTTGCTTGGGCTCTAGTAACAGAGATAACAGGAGGCCCATTATCCTTGGCAGTTCGAGTGCTGGTAAAAACATAGCTTGCGGAGGAATTTCCTTTGTGATACTCCTCCATTTCCCATATAGTTCCTTTGGCTTGTGGGAGGCCTTCATCACCAGGGTAACAAACCTTGTTTAACTGTGCATTAAGTCTTCCTACATCCGGTGGAGCAATATTACTAACAGCAGAGGCCCACAATAGTGCGTTCCAGGCTCTACAAGAGCTATTATGTGAAAATGGCAGGGGAATGAGAGGCATTCCTCCCTTCTTCTGATGGGCTGGCATCATTCCACATACCCAGCAGTTGGTAATATTCGTAGCATTAGGAGTATGATGCAACATTTATATGAAAGTGTTATTGAGATATGACATTTGATGCTTCTTTTCATGATAGGGAAGATTGAAGTAATAATGTTCCGTGGAGACAGGAGTAGTAGCAGGCAATAAGTTTCGAGGCGGAATTACTTCCTCCACAACCCACATTATCCCAGCAATGATGACAGCAGTCAAAGTCAATCCAGTAAAAAATTATTAGGAAGCCGCTACAGATCTTAGCAGCATTTGATTTCTTCTCCTCAGGCATGTTCATCTTGTCGACAAACAACAAAATAGATGATGCCCTAAGGCCCTGGGCAGGCGTTGGTTTCTTCACTGATGTTGAGACGAATAGTCAGTAAAAGGCTACCCCCCTTTGTAGTCAGTCTTTAACCACCCAGGGCTGTGGCTCAAACAGTCTCTTTTTGCGATGAAGTGTCTCTCTTCTCAGATCGAAGAAGGTATCTAGATGCACCAGGGATCGTATGGTCCAGGAAAACTTCCTCAGGCCCTTCAGGTGACGCAGCTCATCCTCTCTCGGTGACCAGAATGTCACAATGATCTGTCAGCACAGCAGGGCTCACGAAGGTATGCAGAATCTTTCGGAAGCGGCTGGTATGGACCCAGTTCTTCCTGTTGGTCACTCGGACTGCAGATCTGGTAGCAAAGAGGACCTGCTCTGGGCCATACCAGCGAGGTGCCAAGCAACTTTTCTGTTGAAATGATTTTGTAAGGACAAAATCTCCATGCCGCAGATCATGACCATCACCCTGCAACCTGTCTGGAAGAGCTTCCCGCACCTGCTGATAAATAGAAGACAAGCTGTCAGTTAACTGGGACAAATAGTCACTCATCAACATGTGGGGAACATCATGTTTAGGGCGAGGCTTAGGAACACCTCAAATATTCATGGGCCTCCAAAAGACAATCTCATGTGGCGTAAGGCCAGATCGTGTATGTGGTATCAATCTGATAGAAAGCAAGGCTAGGGGCAGTGGATCAGGCCATTTCAAAGACGTGGAAGACTGTATTTTAGCCAATTTCAGTTTCAGGTTGGAGTTGTAACGCTCCACCAGGCCTGCTGACTGTGGGTGAAAAGTAGCATAACATTTCTGCCTAATCCCCAACCCTTTCATGACATATTCTACAACTTGCCCAATGAAATGAGGTCCATTGTCGCTCCATAGGACCTGACAAATGCCAACGCGGGGAAAGAACTCCTATAAGAGAACATTCGCTGTTGTGAAAGCTGTATTATCCTTTGTAGCATACGCCTCCACCCATTTACTGAAGGCACAAACCACTACTAGGACATTTTCAGATTATTTCAGCGCTCAAATTCAATGTAGTCCATTTGCAGGCCCTCAAAAGGTGCAGATGGTGTCGCAAACCGTCCTGTTGGAGTACACGTTCCCTTTCCAGGATTATACTAGAGACAGACCAGACCAGACAAGACTGGACTATCTTTTTAGCAGTGCCAGCAATATCAGGATGATCCCAAACTTGCATGAGTTGTTTTGCCATTGAGGATGCACCAACATGTGCCTGCCCATGTGCCATGTGAATCAAGGGGTATAAGTATGCAGTGGGTAACCTCCATTTGGTCATATCTTTAGTCCTCCAGCAGGACTCATCATCCAGTGTTCCCTCCTTAGACCATTGGTCTAGTTCGTCAGCAGAGGCAGATTGTTGCATGTCCAGCACTTCCTGGCTGGTATCATGCCAACATTCAGCTTTCGACTTAACAACATACATAGATGTGGTGCTTCGCTGCATTGCGGTCTCACGGGCTGTGTGATACGCAAAGGCATTACCTGCTCCTATTTTACCAGTCACTTTCTTGTGTGCACTACACTTAACAATTGCCACTTTCTTCGGATAGGTTAGGGGAGTAAGAAGATTATGCACTAATTCTCCATGCACTATCTGTGTCTCATGTGAGGTGAGAAAACCCCTTTCTTTCCATAAGAGGCCAAAATTGTGTGCCATCCCAAATGCGTACTGGCTGTCAGTGAAAAAATTGACAAGTAAGTCTGTACTAATACAAACATTTTTTGGAATCAGCACTCATCAAAAAGTATCATAACAATCCTTTCACAGGGGGAGAGGTGTGGCGCCGCGGCCAGGGCGACTGACGCTGGAATCTGGGGATCACGGTTCAATCCCTGGCTCTGACGGCAGGTTAGCCCAGCACCATGTGACTCTGGGCAATAGCTTGCTTAAACTTCCCGATGGCCCCCAGCGCCTAGAGACCCTTATGGGTGATTGTTCGCGCTTTACAAATGTGGATTATTATTATTACATTAGATCAGTCCAAAGCAAAATAATATAAGGAGCAGGTCTGGACTCCACTGAAGGTCGAATATATTCTTTATTAGTTGATCCAAACAATAAAATCCAAGTACACAAGTGATTTTCTCTTAGCCAACGCGTTTCGTGTCATAATCGTGACTTCTTCAGGGCTCAAAAAATCAGCGTTAGATCAATTGTAAAAAGTTACTCTTAATAAGATAGAGCTCAGCGAGAAACATCTATTTACATTTCTTTCATTTATGTCATGTTCAGAGAAAACCTGTTTAAACGTTTTGAGGCATGGTGGCCAGCAACTGCTTGACCGCGGATGCTGCTCTTCGTTCCGACCTTCAGTGGAGTCCGGACCTGTTCCTTATATCATTTTGCTTTAGACTGATCTAATGTGAAAGGATTGTTATGATACTTTTAGATGAGTGCTGATTCCCAAAAATGTTTGTATTTATGTTTTGGGCGTTTGCCCAATTAGGAGTAAATAGGGTTGTACTTCCTGTTTTCCTGAACACCATCACAAGATTATCAAGCCACCTATATTAACAGGTGCAGTAGTTTGCCTCGACCCTTTTGTGCTATTTTAAGTCTGTACTAAGCTCACATGCTCTTGTCAGTACAATCAGTTCGGCCGCTTGGGCCGACTTCTGTGGGATGCGAGCTGTCTCAACTACTGTCTGAAGTGTCGTAATAGCATGTAGTGCCATCGGGTAATTTCAAACATGACCCATTAACCCTTAACCCCCCAGCAACAATAGAGAGAGGAGTATCTTGTAGGTCAACACAACCCTTTGTTTGCTCTTCAGTGAGAAATATACAATCATGTGGTTCTTGGGACTGAGGCTGAGTAGCTGGAAATAGTAGTTGAGGGATGAAAATGAGATTTTGCATACACGGGGAGTATCAGATATATATATTGTGTTAGCGTAATGAATCTATATATCCTCTCTGCTTCATATGTACACAACATAACCCATATATGCTGTAGCCAGTAGGAAAAGGTGTATTTTTTCGTTATGTTCCATACTAATAGAGCAGGTCGAGAACCATACAGACACCATCTTCTTTGCCCTGTGTCAGAGCACAAGCTGTGATCACATGTTATTCTCCAGTAGTTGTTAGGTCCCAGTTCATATGAGTTACTGAGAGCAGCTGAAGGTAAACTGTTTTCCCTCTGTCCTGGGACTCAAGTCCCATCTGGCTTTGGGTGCGATAAGCGCATTCCTGGAGGTGCCATGCCTACACTCCCGGGCACCAGGACGAAAGGGAGTCACCCCTCCTGACCTTCCCAGTAATACATAGTAAAGCTTTGAACTAATCATGTGTGCCATATATGATCTTTCCTTGGGCCCAAGGCCCGAGTGGTGTTTTTCCCATTTACGGTGACTTCATGTGTTGAACTGAAAGTATATATGTTTAGTTTTGACTGGAAGCCAGCAGTCTTCTCCGCGTACCTGATGGGTGAGGGTTGGAGAGGCTCCTCTATAGAGTATTTTGCTTAATAAACGGTTGACCCTTCTTCACTGCCAACTGACTGGTTATTTGGCAATGGTATTGGGGCTATGTGGTAGGTATAGCCTTTTATGTTATTTTTACTGTACATCAAAGTAGTGTAGCAGGATTTAGTGTCAAACATCTTTTCAATGTGATATTGGGGGCCAAAAGTGTCAATTCATATCCTGTCAAGCGAGCACTAGTCAAATGCTGTGGTTTTTTTTATTTAGCAAAGCATCAACTGAATGGGGTACTAACACAAACAATTTTTGTGACAAAACTATTCCTACACTCTGATGTATATTTAAAGCCGTTGCTGCCACCGCTCGGAAACATCCAGGCACCTCGTGAGCGACTGGAAGAAGGACAGCTGAGAAATATGCACAAGGATGTTGTTTATCACCGTGTATCTCGGTTAAAACCGAGAGGGCACAACCTTCCCTCTAGTGGACATAGAGCGTGAAAGTGTTAGTGTAGTCTGGAGTTCCTAATACAGGTGCAGAGCAAAGAGCTGGACGTAACTGTTGGAAGGCATTCTGACATTCAGTAGTCCATCAGAGGGGCATCGGAGTGGTTTTAGTCAAAAGGGCCAGCAAAGGTTTAATAATATGTGAAAATCTGGGTAAGTAAGGCCAATCAGTGCATGGACATTCTTCTGAGTATGGGGCACAGGAGTATCTAAAATGGTCTGAATGCGATCTGGTGTGAATGCACGTCCGTCCTTAGACAGGAGGTGACCTAAATAGGTAACATGCTGTCTATAATATTGCAATTTCTTTCGCGAGACTTTGTGATTATGGGAGGCAAGAAATTATAACAATAACAGTGTTCCTTCTTCACACTGCTCAGGAGTATCTGCAGCTAAGAAGATGTCTTCGACGTATTGGATAAGGGCCACCTCTTTTGGTACAGGAAAGGAATCAAGCTATCTTTTTAATGCCTGACTGTAAATGCTAGGACTCTCTGTATAGCCCTGTGGAGCTCTGTTGAACCAGAAGGATCTATTTTTCAATGTGAATCCAAACAGATAAAGGCTTTTAGGGTGAATGGGTATTAAGAAAAATTTGTTTTTAAATCGATCACCGAAAATGTAGTGGCAGTGGGAGGGACGATAGTGAGAAGGGTTGTGATATCAGAAACTACCTGATATTGGGGCACTACAACTTCAGTAACCTCGCGCAAATCAATAATGAATCTGTAAATTTTAGTGTCAGTGTTAGGAAGGATAGGGCTATTGCAAGTATTATAGGGGACTTCTTTCACTACCCCCACTTTGATCAAATCCTGAACAATGTGTGCTAATGCTTCTTCACCTATATTCACAAGTGGAATAACCAATTAACCCATCAGTATCTGATGTGGCCCATAGAGTACAAGGTAGGGATGCCAGAGCTGCATCTTCATTGATAAGACAGGACCTCTCAACCATTGGATAATTGTCATTCAAAATAACAGCACACCTTCCGGGGAACAATGTATTGTAGCACGAAAATATTTAAGCATATCAATACCCACAATGTTGTCCGGCGTGTTAGGGGAAAGAAAAAATTGACATGCTGCAGTGAATTTGTGGTGTCCGAATTCAAGTGGTTGTGATAGAGGGCTAGGTGTAGGTGTTCCATCGAATCTGATCAATGTTATCATTGTGCCGGACAGGGGATCCCTAGGAACCAATCTTTTAGACAGAGCACTACGGGTAGCCCCTGTGCAACTAGAAACCGATCAGTAGATCCCATGACATTTGCGTCAAAATAAGGACCCATTTGATCTACTGGCACCTCAACCAGTACCTTACCCTATCCTGGCAGCCCTAGGCGTAATCGGAATCTGCAAGTGTATCAGCAGAATAATCAGACATTTGGTATTAATTTCGCCTATTAAAAGTATTAGAGTAATTTGGCCCTTGTTCAATCAATCAATCAATCAACCAATCAATACATTTGTAGAGCGTGCTACTCATCCGTAAGGGTCTCAAGATGCTGGGGGAGGGGGTGCTGCTACTGCTCGAAAAGCCAGGTCTTGAGTAACCTCCTGAAGGTTAGGAGGTCTTCCGTCTGCTGTAGTAGGATGGGGAGGTTGTTCCAGGACTTGGCGGCGAGGTAGGAGAAAGATCTGCCACCAGTGGTCGCTCTTCAGATGCAGGGGACAGTGGCAAGGGCGAGGTCGGCGGAGCGGAGCTGGCGGTTCGGGGTGTAGAAAGCGGGCCGTCTGTTGAGGTACGCTGGTCCGGTGTTGTGGGGTGCCTTCTGTGCGTGGGCGAGGAGCTTGAAGGAGATCCTCCTGTTGATGGGAAGCCAGTGGAGGTCTCTCACGTGGGGTGTGATGTGGCTGTGGTGAGGGATGTGGAGGATCAGGAGTGCAGAGGCGGTTTGTATGCGTTGCTTTCGTTTCAGCAGTTTGGCCGGTGCTCCCGCGTAGAGGGCGTTTCCGTAGTCCAGCCTGCTGCTGACAAGGGCCTAGGTTACCGTTCTTCTTGTGTCGTGGGGATCCACCTGTAGATCCTTCGAAGCATGCGGAGGTTGTTGAAACAGGAGGATGAGATGGCGTTGACTTGCTTGATCATGGAGAGTGTTGAGTGGAGGATGAATCCCAGGTTGCGTGCGTGGTCGGTGGGTGTCGGTGCGGCTCCCAGAGCAGTCAGCCACCGGGTGTCGTCCCAGGCTAAGGAGGTGGTGCCGAGGATGAGGATCTCCGTCTTGTCTGAGTTCAGCTTCAGACGGCTGTTCTTCATCCATTCAGTGACGGCTTTCATTTCTTCGTGAAGGTTGGTTTTGGCGGTGAGAGGGTTCTTGGTGAGGGAGAGGATCAGTTGTGTATCGTCGGCGTAGGAGATGATGTTGAGGTCGTGCAGTCTGGTGACGTGGGTGAGCGGGGCCATGTAAATGTTGAAAAATGTCGGACTGAGGGATGTTCCTTGAGGTATGCCGCCGATGATCTTGGAGGCTTTGGATCAGAAAGGGGGAGGCGGACGTTCTGGGGCCAGTCCAGCGCTTTGCCTTGGACTCCCGCGTCGTGGAGGCGGGTGCGTAGTGTGCGGTGGCAGACAGTATCGAAGGAGGCTGACAGGTCCAGGAGTATGAGGGCCGCGGTCTCGCCGTTGTCCAGCAGGGCCCTGATTTCATCGGTGGTGGCTATGAGAGCCGTTTCGGTCCTGTAATTGCTGCGGAACCCGGACTGGTGTGGGTCCAAGATGTTGTTCTCCTCGAGGTAGCGGGTCAGCTGTTGGTTGACGGTTTTCTCGATGACCTTTGCCGGGAATGGAAGCAGGAAGATGGACCGGAAGTTCTTGAGTTGGTGTCGTTGTTGTTCTCGGGGTGGAAGTTCAGGTCTCCTAGGAGGATGTAGTCCATGGAGGCGAGGGCGTGCGTGCTGACAAAGTCGGCGATGGAGTCACTGAATTGTGGCCAGGGTCCAGGGGGTCTGTAGATCAGAGTTCCTCTGAAGTTGGTGTTGGGATCAGTGTGGAGTTGGAAGTGCAGGTGTTCGGCGGTGCTGAGAGTGTCGCCGGAGTTGGTCGAGACCTTCAGGGTGGACTTGTGGGTGATGGTGATCCCCCCTCCTACTCCGTTGGTGCGGTCTGTGCGGGTGATCTTGTATCCATCCAGGATGGCTATGGCGATGTTGGGTGCCAAGGAGTCGTTCATCCAGGTCTCAGTCAGGAAGGAGAGGTCCGGGGAGGCTGTGTCGAGCAGGTCCCAGAGTTCTATGGCGTATTTGCTTGTGGAGCGGGTGTTCAGAAGTATGCATCTGAGGTGGTTGTGTCCTATCGTGGTGGGTGGAGTGGCGGGTTGGATGCTGGTGAAGCTGTAGTTCCGGCAAGTGAAGGGTCCATGGGCGCCCTTTGCGGCGGCCAGGAAGCAGGTGTGAGTTTGTCCAGCGTTGAGTGTGTGGAGGGTGCTGGCATTGTAGCCGAGACGGGTGGCGCGGGGGCCAGAGGTTCTGGCGCTGGGCGTGGTCAAGGCTCGGCAGAGGGGACAGAAGACGAAAGAGGGCACAGACAATAATAGGAGGGAAAAACAAGGAAATTAAGGCAAAACAAGCCAAAACAGGAGGGCAACACAAGGAATTAAAGGCAAAACAAAGGCTAAAACAGTTACAACAAAACCAAGCGGAACAGGGAGAAAACCTAAGGTGTGGGCGTCAGAGGCAGCAGCAGCAAGCAGGGCACGGGCACAGCGGGTGGTGCTGTTGCGGCGTGGAGAGCGACCTGCCTGGAGGCAGGGTCAAGGGGCGCTTGACCCTGCCTCAACTGCCTCAAACCTGGGACGAGCTCCTGCGCCTCCTCTGTTTCCTGAATTCCCTGGGCGTCCTCTCATACTTCCCCTTCCCCCCTGGTACTGCTGACCTCGCAAAAGAGGGCACTCAGAACACCAATACCCAGTCTATTTACAATAGGCACACTGATCAGGAGACAAACTTGCTTGAGGAAGAGGGAGCGCTCCTGGTGTATACATTGCATGTCGGCCACTTCCATCTCCCCTAAATAAGGAAGATCTCCGCCTTACTTTCTTTCTCCACTTTGAGGCATGTGGTCTCAGCCACAATTTTGGCCAGGCTGGACTACGGGAACTCCTTATACATAGGCCTACCCCAGCGGCTGCTGGATAAACTACAGGGGGTTATGAACGATGCAGCTAGGTTGATCTATAAAAAACCTAGATCTGCCCGTTTGTCCCCCCTGATGCAGGAGTTACACTGGCTCCCGATCCGCCAGAGGATTGTCTTTAAAGGAATGTGCATCGTACACAAGGCACTGTATGGCAAAGCTCCAAGTTATGTGAAATCCCGTCTATTCCCCTACATACCTGGAAGGACTTTGCGCTCGTCTGATGCTACCCTTCTGTCCCAATCCCGCTTTAAATTGACCACGGTGGGGGGTCGTGCTTTTTCTAACACACTCCCAGCCCTATGGAACAAATTGGCTCCAGAGCTTAGGAAGGAAAGTAATCTATTATCCTTCAGGAGGAAATTAAAAACTGTACTCTTCAAACAAGCATGGAGTAGCCCCTAGGCGCAGAAATGGGATCAAGTGAATGCTATACCTTATCATGTACATCTGGACAAACAGCGCTTAGAGACCCCGGTGGTTATAACGCGCTATATAAGTTAAATAAATAAATAAATAAAATAAATAAATGGTGGACCACATACTTGGACCATCATAACTTTTGTCTTTAAGTCTTTAATCTTCTTGTCCTCCCTGCATTTTGCTTCCTGTTCCTGTCGCTCATAATATTGGGCCATGGTCAAAAGGGAAACTGGGGGAGACATCGTCCAGGAACTCTCACTAGCCTTTAAGCGACTAGCTATTTCCGTTAACATATTAACGACAAATTTGTCGACAAATAAATGCTTACCCATATCATCGGCCAATGACTGGCCGCTAAAATCATGAATGTCTCCTCAAATCTTGAAAAGAAATCAGAAACGGACTCTTCCTTTTTCTGTTTACAGGACGCACGTAGTCCAATCTATTTTCTTGGGAGGTATGAGGGTTTTTAATTTAGTCAGAATAGCTTTAGGGAAATCTAATATCTCCTGTTGAGGTTTCTGAGCAGGTTCTCTGTCCGTATCTATTCTTTCTAATTCTGCCCAGGTATTAGCTAATGACGTGGCGTCATTTATTTTACGCATTGTTCTCCCATGTCATGGGGCAGTAGAAGCCCAAAGAACATATCAATGTCTGGCAAGGTCATAGTACAAGAGCTGAAGACTCTTTCCACCTCCTCATAGTAGGCGGAGGGGGTTTTCCAAGAGTCAGGCAAAGCAGCCTTAAGAGCCATAACATCTGCTCTACTCCAAGGAGTATAAACCCAATTATATATAAAATATCCCTTTGCATCATCCGAAGTTTTATCATCATTTGATCCCGCACCCTTTGGGGGAACATACAGGGGTGCGGCTTCACGCATTGGTTTCATAGTAACTTTATTACTTCCGGAATTGCCTTCTTTCACCGTGACATCTGTTTTCTCCGCCTGGGATTGAACTGCTTCTACTACTGTACTCTTTCTAGCTAATTCTTGCTCTTTACTTAAATGTAATGTTTCATTTTGTAATTTAACTATTCATCTAATCGTATCAGGTATATTGAAAAAAGGTAAGTCCCATCTACTAACGGCTTATAATCAACGTTCAGATCAACGGGTTCTGTTTCGTAAGAAATATGCCACCAACCATATATTACCTCCCAACAGAATTTTTTTATGAAATATAACTGGTCGATATCTTTCCATGGTTGAACCATATTTATGAGGATCGTCACTGTAGTAGTCCGACGAGCTTCCTCTTTAGCAGTGCTTTTTAATGTATCTTTTTCTGATTTAGTCAAAGTAGAGCGAGTCTGTCGCCCAACTTGCTTGTCTTTATCTTTACCCTCCTGAGGAAGAGAGCTCCTCATCAGAAGCCTCATCCTCTGGGGCACTTGGAGCGGGAAATTTATACAAGGGCGGGGGTCATTCTAATAGGATGCAATCATCCTGAGGCGTAATAAGTAGTGGATAGATACGGCGCCTAATAGGATACTGGCCATTTATCGCTAATTGACTTATCTATCTTCCTTTTCTATTCTTTCCCTCATTTCTTTGACCTTTTATTCCACACCTTTCTGATACATCGTCTTCCGCTGCTCTTTCTCTGTAATAGCTTCCGCTCTCTTTGCTCTTTCTTGTACTTCTTTATCCCACATACGTATACATTAAAACATATCCTGTCTACTCTTTCTTTTAAATAAACACTGTTCTACATACTGAAATTTCTTAAAATCGAATCACCCATTCACTGGCCATTGTAAATCGAACTCTTTCTTTATGTATTTGTTCCACAATGAACCGTACATTATGAGACAAATATCATTTTTAATATACATCTCTCTATTTGGGGTCCCTTCTGGAGGGGCCGGCTGACTTTGTTCTAAAGCATTCTTGGTACCACAAGGGCAGCAACACCCCTTACGGAGTGTGGTGAGAACAGGCATGTTCTCACAAGTATATGTAAAATATTACTACTCCAAACAAATATTCCAAAAGAAGAAAAATCTCCACATTACCTGCCTTCAGTCTTTGCAAAGAATTAATACCAAATTAAAAAACAAAACCAAGCAAATCAAGAGTGCCGCTTCAGGGACCTTACCAAACAAAAGTCTCCAACTCCCACCTTTAGGTTGACCTGCCGATCTCTGGTCAACCTAATGGTCACTGCAAAATACGCCAAAGAAAGCCCCAGTCGAGACCGGCCACCACCCGGAGGGTCAAATTGGGAAAACCGGAAATGTCACGTAGGCCTGCAAAGACAAGTGTCAGTAATATTTCGGTCCCCCGTCGAGACCACTCCTTCAGACGGCTGTGTCTTTGATAGGGCCCCATATGCCGGGCGCCAACACTGGAAATGTACCCAAAAGTGAGCACACTGGTGCAGGGTCACCCTCTCATCCACCGGTCCAAAGACTAACATAAATAGAGCTCGGCACTGGAGCTGAAGTAAAACAGCAAGTTTATTAATCACTCATGAGCGGGACCATGTCCGCACAACACTTTCAAGTATTGTGGGAGGAGGTACCCTAAACTCACAAACCATCGTCCTTATATACAGTTTTGTTGCAACGTAAGCATATGGACAGAAATGGAAAGAGCAAGTTAAAACACAGGAATAGCTATTGCAAACAAGGGCAGATGGATGACCACTTGGTCAGCAAATAGGGTGGGGTAGCAGGAATGCTAATGGCAGCAGTAAACGATCAATAGATAGCCTCTAAGATCAGGTGCACCAGCAGCTACAAACCCCGCCCGGCACGTACATTGCTGAGTCATGTCGAAAGAAGTCAACTAAAGTTGATGACACAAGCAGAGTGAAAAGACAAACAGCAGAGGACAAAGGAAACAAAATGGAAGCCACAGCCAAAATGGCTGTTGCTTATGCTAATGTAAAATATTACATGTTTCCACACCCTGGCACTAGCAAAACAGCAACCACTCCACACTAACCACTGTTCCTATCCGTGCCAGAAGACCATATCTTGAATTTTGCACGAAGTTTTAGCAAATAAGTATGCCGAACATTTTTCTCCTCACTCGCTGTTTAGAATTGGTCATATTCTGTAGGAATGTCTGACAAAATATTGAAATCAAAAATATCGAAATACAAAAATATCGGGACAAAAATATCGAAGTCAAAAATATAGGAATCCTATCCCTAACAAGGTAAGTACAAAAATATCGAAAAAATAATATCGTAGTACAAAAATATCGTATTTAAAAATATCGTTTTTTTAAATGTATTAATAATAATGTAAAAATAATTATAAAATACATATAATGTTACAAATATTAAATAAAAATATTAAAACATAATTAAAAATTTAAAACTAATACATATACATTTAAAATAAATTAAAAACTTAATAATGTAATGTAATTTTATATTTTTTAATTTCATTTAATTGATTTAATTTAAATTAATTTTATTTTTACCCTGTACGACTGTACCCCAAAAACCCAAAACTGACCCTGAACCCTAAAAATACCCCTTTACCCAAAAACCCAAAACTGACCCTGAACCCTAAAAATACCCCTTCACCCATGAACTGAAAACTGACCCTGAACCCTAAAAATACCCCTTTACCCATGAACTGAAAACTGACCCAGAACCCTAAAAATACCCCTTTACCCAAAAACTGAAAACTGACCCTGAACCCTAAAAATACCCCTTTACCCATGAACTGAAAACTGACCCATAACCCTAAAAATACCCCTTTACCCAAAAACTGAAAACTGACCCTGAACCCTAAAAGTACCCCTTTACCCAAAAACTGAAAACTGACCCTAAACCCTAAAAATACACCTTTACCCAAAAACTGAAAACTGACCCTGAACCCTAAAAATACCCCTTTACCCATGAACTGAAAACTGACCCTGAACCCTAAAAATACCCCTTTACCCAAAAACTGAAAACTGACCCTAAACCCTAAAAATACACCTTTACCCAAAAACTGAAAACTGACCCTGAACCCTAAAAATACCCCTTTACCCATGAACTGAAAACTGACCCAGAACCCTAAAAATACCCCTTTACCCAAAAACTGAAAACTGACCCTGAACCCTAAAAATACCCCTTTACCCAAAAACTGAAAACTGACCCTGAACCCTAAAAATACCCCTTTACCCATGAACTGAAAACTGACCCTGAACCCTAAAAATACCCCTTTACCCATGAACTGAAAACTGACCCTGAACCCTAAAAATACCCCTGTACCCATGAACTGAAAACTGACCCTGAACCCTAAAAATACCCCTGTACCCAAAATTAATTAATATTATTTAATTACCAATTAATTATTAATTAACAATAACAATAAAGTAAATATATTAGCACATTTGCTGTAATTAATTTAATTTAATAATTAATATTATTTTGCACAATTAATTAATTAAGAATAACAATAAATTATATATAAAAAAATTACTATAATTAATGTAATTAAATAATTAATAATAATTAATTACCAACTAATTAATAATTATAAATATGTAAAAATTATAATAATTAATTAACTAATTAATAGAAATTAATGACCAATTAATTATTAATTAAAATATGTACAAACATATATCAATTAATTAATTATTATTAAATTACTTCCCACCCTATTCCCCTATAAACCCATAACCCGCTACAGAACATATTTATCTATTAATAAATTAATTAAAAATAATAAAAAATTAATTCTCAATTAATTAATTAATAATTCCTACTAATTAATAATTAATTTAACATAATTAAATTACTTCCCACCCTATTCCCCTATAAACCCACAACCCGCTACAGTAGTAAAAGACAATATTTAATAAAATAACATTAAAAATAAATAATAAAACATAATAAATACAATATAATATACACTAAATTTATTTAAAACTTGATATTAGTAACATCAAAGTTATTAATTTCGATATTATTAACATCGATATTTACAACTTCGATATTACTGATATCATGCCAATATCGATATTTAGACTGTCGATATTACTTACCTTCGATATTTTTGTATCTCGATATTTAAACTTCGATATTTTGTCTTTCCGATATTTTATTTTCGATATTTTGTCTGTGTACCATTCTGTAGAATTAGTTTACTTCATAATCACTGGCGCTTTACGCAGACAAGTACTTATTATGCACGTTATGCGCATGCGCGAAATCACTCTAACCCGTTTGAGGCTGAGAGCGGCGGTTTCGATCTAAGCGTTTTCACCACCCGGTACCCGGTGAGTGTTCACACAGCGACTCTGTACTTTAAGAGCGAGCACACTGTATGTTAACTCTTACCCTTAGCATGATTCACGATGATATTTAAAGATCCCGACCACTTGGACTGGAATACCAACACTCGGACTTAAGGCATGGCACTTAAAGAGTTGCGCGTTTATCTTTAGTTAGGCATGTATTCACGGGGCTTTTACCTTGCGTTCAAACACACATCTTTACCTGAGTTAACCATTGCACTATTTGGGTTATCTTCACCATTATCGTTATCAAGCATCATCGTTATTGTTTCACTGAGCACACTGTTATATGTTGTTTAGCTGTTCTAGGAGAACCATATTGATTGTTTAACGCAGACTGTGACCTGCTCCCCCCTTACCAATTTCCCTCCATTTTATTTACCCCACAGAAATGTATTTCCCCTGATGAAGTGCGTCTAGCACGAAATGCATTGGGCATGTGGATGAATCAATAGCTATGTACATTTTCAAAAGGACAATTGATGAACTTTTACAAAGTTGTGATGCAACAACTCTACTTTCCAGAAACTGATTCAGAGTAAATAAAATCAATGCATTAATTGAACTACCCTGGAATACAGTGTGAATATCTGTTTGCAAAAAATTTGGATTAAACCAGTTTTGAACTTTTAGGAGGTGATTCTCCCATAAGAGTGCGACTGGCCAACCTGTCAATCCAGACAGCACCAGTTGTGTAGAAGACCATATCAAACATCAATGTTTTAAGGTACTTTCTAATAAAACTTTTTGCTTTGATTTTGCATAGATGTGGCGGGAAGCGATTCCAAGCCTACGCCTAGGCCTAGGTTGCAAGATAGGAGAAGGACGAGCCTTCTGACTTCTTGCATTTAAATCTCAGGATGCAGAGCGGCCCTGCCTCTGAAGAGCGAAGGGGTCTGACGGTGGTAATGGATTGGCCTGTTTAAAAGATACTGAGGACCTATACAATAAAAGCTCTATGAGCCAGGACTAAAAGCTCTATGAGCCAGGACAAAAATCCTCTCCCTAATTTGCAGCCAATGAAGCTCCTTCAGATGGGGAGAGATCAACACCTTCCTAAGGAACTTTAATCTAAGCTGTGCTGCAGCATTCAGTACCACCTGAAAAGTTTTCAGCACATAGGCAGGCAAACCTAAATTTAAGGCATTGAAATTGTTTTCTGTGGCAATAAAAGGAGCAAGGAGAAGAATTTTTTCAACAATCACAATAAATCAAAACAAGAACCAACTACTACAAACACCCATGACCTCTTAGTCAGCTGGAGATCGATAGTAACTCCCAAGTTACGGGTCAAGGAGGTTGAAAGGGATGGGCAGGCGGCACACTCTGTCCACCAGTCAGTTTCCCAACGTGGAGAGGGGTAGCCGAACAACAGAATCACTGCTTTATCAGTATTACATTGAAGATTGCTGGCCAACATCCACTCAAAGACTGATTCCAGGCATTCTTTAAAATACTATGTGCCTCAGGTGAAACCTTCTCCATCGATAGCATAAGCTGTGTGTCATCAACACGAGACAATCTGGACCCCAAAGAACTCTACTAAGAGAGTTGGGCTCAGCTCTGAGCCCAGTGGAACTCCGAACGTAGGGCCTAATTACGAGTTAGGCAGTCCATAGGCCTGCCAAACTTGTCCTGGTGGAGCGGTGGTGGTCAGGGACTGCCACATCAGCAGTCCGACTGCCGCTTTATGAGTATAGCAGACAGACCTCCATGGGACTGCCACAACCACCAGGGATCCATGAACCCTGGCGTTGGCGCGAGGCACCACCGAGTATATTACGAGTTTCCTCACCGTCAGCAGTCTCATGGTAGTTCTCATGCCAAGAAACTGATGGGGGAGAGGGAAAAAAAGGGGGCCATACTGTTGGGTGCCCCACAAGACTTACCTTTGCTTGTGAAGCTATTCCGCAGAGACGACAAGAGCGCCCGCCCCTGTACCCACCTGACCCTCGTGGAGTGAATGACCCAGCAGGGATGAGATGGACGCAGGGAAGGGAGCCAGGATGCAGAGGCTTGATAAGGGTGTGGAGCTTGCGGGTGTCTCGATGCCAGCTGGGAAAGCAGAAAAGAACCAGATTAGAAGGAACCACCCTTCCCACTTCCTGCGCAGTCCACCCAAGCACACACAGAAGCAACCTTCCGTGAACTCACCAGTGATTCTGTTGTTCGTGGTTTTCAGGCATCAATCAGCATCTCACGAGGATAACCAAGTAGAGGCGCTCCAGCGCGAGACATCCAAGCAAAATGAAAAGGAAGGCGCTCCTGCGCGTGAACTTAATTCAGATCTCAGTCTCTAGTTCCGTTGCATCCTAACTTTACTATGTACAAGGCTCAGTCCAGCAGCGCTCCTGCGCGATGGAGAACCAATGTTCAAAAGAAAATGAAAACCCAAAACGAAAAGCACTCCTGTGCTATTACCCTTAGCCATAAACAGCGCTCCTGCGCGACTAGGGTACTGGAGGCAGAAATGGGTGGCCCTAATTTGCGCTCTAGCGAGGTGCCACACGGAAAACAAAGCAAGCGCTCCTGCGCGAAGGAAACAAGCCAAAGACAAAGTTCAGCGCTGCGTACACCAGCTGTGGTAGTGCGCACAGCGTGGTGACAACAGCCGGCAAACAGCGCACCAGCGCGGTGAAGACGGCTTGAGGAAACGGCGCTTCACCGCGGTGCAGACGGCTTGAGGAAACGGCGCTTCTATCCAAGCCGTGTCGCAGGATACTCCTCAGGGTAGAATTTGAAGCCCTGAGCCGGCGGGAAACGCGATGGTTAAGCGTTTCCCCCGGAAGTGCTTCAGGAACCTCAGGCCAGCTGTGCAAGACTAGACCGGGTCGGACCTTCGCCCAGAAGTAAGTATTCTGGTGTTTCTGTGCGTGCATACGGGGATGGCAGGGAGCGGCCAGCGCCGCGAACCATGACAGCACCCCCCCCCCTAGAACAGAACCCCCCAACACCCGCGGAACCCAGAAAGGAGAGGTAGGGCGAGGGCTCAGAGGGTGACTCAGATGAAAAGCACGGACCAGAACAGGAGCATGGCGCACATGGGACAAGGGTTCCCAGGACCGCTCATCGGGACCGTACCCCTTCCAGTCCACCAGGTAGAACAGCTTACCCCTGGTACGACGAGACCCCAAGATAGCCCTGACCTCATACTCATCATGGTCCTCCACCACCACCGGAGAAGGAGGAGAGGGAACAGAGCTGCCAGAACGGACAGCATGCAGAAGGGAGACGTGGAAAACCGGGTGGATCTTCATGTTCGGAGGTAGTGTTAGCTTCATGGCCGCAGGGTTGACCACCTTCTCGATGACAAAGGGACCCACATAACGAGGCAACAGTTTCTTGGGACCATGCACATTGAGGTGCCGGATGGAAAGCCATACCCTGTCACCCGAGCGGTATGCGGGTTCTTTCTGTCTATGGGCGTCAGCATGTTCCTTGTAGGTGTCCTTAGCCTTGGCCAGTTCGAACCGCGCTTGCTGCCAGAGTCTGCACAGGGAATCATGATAAGACCGCACTGTGGGTAACTGGCTGTCTCGGGTGTCCTCCCAGGCTGTGGTGCGAGGGTGACGTCCGTGGAGGCAAAAGAAAGGAGACATGCCAATGGCCGAGTGCTTGCTGTTGTTATACGCGTATTCCGCCATCCAGATGACTTCAGACCATTCCCTCTCAACCGAAAGCAGCAAACAGCGGAGGTACTGCTCCATGGTGTGGTTAGTTCTTTCGGCCTGGACATCGGTCTGGGGGTGGTACGCTGAGGACAGGCGTACGTCCATCTCGAGTATCCTGCATACCTCTTTCCAGAAGCGGGACACGAACTGTGGTCCCCGATCCGTTATGACCACGGACGGAATGCCGTGGAGGCGAACCACCTCATGCACGAATATCACGGCCAGTTCCACTGCGGAGGGCAGTTTCACCAAGGGTACGAAATGTGCCATCTTGGAGAGGTGGTCCACTATGGTGAGAACCGTGGTGTGCCCCGTCTTGGTGAGTGGGAGTTCAACCACGAAATCCATGGAGACGGTGTGCCACGGATACGGTGGAACAGGAATGGAACGCAGAAAGCCAACAGGGGGCTCTGATCTGTTCTTGCCTAGCAGACAAACGGCACAGTTCGTCACATGGTTTCTCGTGTCGGTTACCAATGTTGGCCACCAGACCCGTCTCCGTACGAGATCAAGTGTTTTGTGGTAGCCAGGATGGCTGGCGAGGACATGATCATGGCACAGGCCAAGTGCTTTTTTCTGTTCAGGTGCCTCTGGAAGGTACAATTGTTCTCCCCTGTACTGCGACCCATTCACAAGTGTCAAGCCTTCGTTGTCTTCATCCTGGACCCTTTGGTCGGCCTGCTTCATGCCCAGTTTCGTAGATGCGACTATGCCCTGGAAGTGATTTTCCGGTATTATGGGGACCGGCTCGAGGCTTTCGTCATCTTCGTCGGGCTCCTCAAGACGCGAAAGAGCATCCGCATTGGCGTTGTCTTTCCCTGGCCGGAACGTGATCATGAAGTCGTACTCATTGAAGAACAGGGTCCATCGAAGCTGTCGGGCTGTGAGGGCACATGCTGATCGTAGAAACTGGAGGTTTCTGTGGTCTGTGTAGATGGTCACTGTGTGTTTGGCGTCTTTCAGGAAGTGGCGCCATTCCTCGAATGCTGTTTTGATGGCCAGGAGCTCCCGGTCTGACACGGTGTAGTTGCGTTCAGCGGGTAGGAGCTTCTTGGAATAAAAGGCCACCGGATGCAGTAGTCCTGTGCTGGTGCTTCTTTGTGACAGCACTCCTCCTATGGCGTCCTTCGAGGCGTCTGCCTCCACGATGAAGGGTCGTTCGGTGTCAGGGTGTACCAGGACCGGGGCTACGGTAAAACGCCTCTTCAGTTCCTGGAAGGCGTCGTCTACTTTTTGGTCCCAACTAAACCGTACCCCCTTGCGCAACAAGCGTGTGATGGGTGCCACCATCTCAGAGAACCCTGTGATGAATCGTCGGTAGTAGTTGGAAAAACTGAGGAACCTTTGGACCCCTTTCACGGACTCCGGGGTAGGCCAGGATAGGATGGCTTCCACTTTCTTGCTGTCCATTTGGATGCCAGCCGGAGTGATGATGTGCCCCAGGAACTCAACAGACGTGACGTGAAAAACGCTCTTCTCCAATTTCACGTACAAACGGTGTTTTTCCAGCTGTTGTAGGACGGAACGCATGTGCTGAACGTGTTCTGCGGTGGTCTGTGAGTATATCAAGATGTCGTCTATGTAGACGATACAGAAGACGTCGATGAAGTCCCTCAACACCTCGTCGATGAAGAACTGGAACGCTGCGGGGGCATTACAGAGTCCGAAAGGCATGACCTGGTACTCGAACAGGCCGAACTTCGTCCGGAAGGCGGTCTTCCATTCGTCTCCCTTCCGGACTCTGACAAGATGGTAAGCACCCCGTAAGTCCAGTTTCGTGTAGATGGAGGCGTTTTTGACCTGGTCCAAGAGATTGGAGATCAGCGGTAGCGGGTACCGGTTTTTCACGGTGATGGTGTTCATCGCGCGAAAGTCTATGCAGTTCCTCAGATCCCCTTCCTTCTTCGACACGAAGAAAAGAGGAGAGGAAACCGGAGATCTGGAGTGACGAATAAACCCGTTGTCTAGGTATTCGTCCAGATAGGAGCGGAGGTGGATGTTCTCCTTTTCCGTGAGCAAATAAATTCTGCTGCATGGCAACGTGGAGCCGGGGATCAGGTCAATACGGCAGTCGAATGACCGATGGGGTGGCAGCGTGTTGGCCCCCTTCTTGTCGAACACCTCGGCTAGGTCCAGATATTCTTTCGGTATGTCTGCTTGGGAAACCATCCCCATGCCTTGAACTGGCAACGTGCGTGCTTGTATGGAGCGAGCTCCTAGCAGGTCGTCCTTTGCATAACAGGTGCTACAGCAGTGTTCCGATTCTAGGTGTAAGGTTTGGGACACCCAGTCGATGCGGGGATTGTACTTCACCAACCACGGCAACCCCAATATCACCTTGAATTGAGGAGCGTCGATGACGTCGAAACTGATGGACTCGGCGTGGTTGTTAGACAAGGACATAGTCATGTTCTCCGTTCGGTGTCTGATAGGGCCGGAAGTCAGGTCTGTTCCATCCACCGCTTTCGCGGGTTCAGGTTGGGCCTTCGACACTGTGCCAATGCCCAAGGCACGAGAAAACGCTGTATCGATGAAGCAACCTGTCGCGCCGGAATCCAGCATGGCGGTTACCATCCAAGTCCTGCCCGCCAGATTCCTTAAGGATACTTCTATGCCGACGTGACGACTACCGTCGTGTACTGCGGGGACCGCTGATGTACAAGAAGAAGAACCCAGTGGGCGGATCCCCTTGTCTACTGGGTGGTCTAGTTTCCCGCCTTGTCGCCCTTGGTAACGGGCAAGGCAAAAGGCTTTCTGCCCCGAGGTCTCGTTGGTTTCGCCGGGCATTCCCTTACGAAGTGTCCGCTTTTGCCACAGTACAGGCACTGGTTCTGCTTCCTCCTCTTTTCCCTTTCTTGACTGGTCAAGGGTCCTCTTATGCCGCCGATCTGCATGGGGTCGGACGCTTCACCCTAGGGAGCGGATTCCTCTTTGGCCTTCTCGATGCCCTTCTCCCCAAAGGACAAGAGACAGTTGTCGCTGCTTTTCCCCTTGTCTGTCTTTCTTTCCTGCAGTCGGAAGTTCATTTTCACCACCATGTCGATGAAAGGACCGATTGCGTCAGGCGGATCGGGATACTGCGAGATGAGATCCTTCAGGTCATCACGTAATCCCCGATAGAACACAGATACTTTCTTATCCTCAGGCCAGTGGGCCTCGATAACAAGCCTGCTGAACATGGTGATGTAATGAAGCAGGTCTTGGTTGCCTTGTCTCAGGCTGAGCAATTCATTGTCGGCGGCTTGCACAAAGGTATGGCGAGCGAACATCCGCCGCATAGCTTCCTTGAACGTTGGCAGGTGGTTGAGCATGGGATCGTCGTTCTCCACCAAGGCAATGGACCACTGAGCAGCATCCCCGCCCATGTAAGACAGTATGTATGCTACCTTGGATGCATCATCGGGAAAGGCCGCGATCCTAGCCATGAAATGCAATTGGCATTGGTGGATAAATATTCCGTACTTAGTACTGTCCCCATAGAAGCGTTCGGGTGGTGCCAACTGTACTGGGTGGGGAGTGACGACCTGGATGGCTGTGTCTTGGTTGGTGGCGGCAGAGGACCCCCCAAAGGTAAACGTAGGCTGTCTCAACAGGCCTTCTTGTCTGACTCTAGGACTAGGAGTGGTACCCCAAGGACTGGTGATCCCAGCTGCCATTTGGCCCTGTAGGGCCGTTATATCATGGCGCAAGGCAAGGTTCTCGGTCTGCATGGCAGCCAGCATGACAGCTATGTCTTGCAACGTGACCTCCGGGTCGCCCATGTCGCCTGGGCGGAATTGTTAACGTGGGCTTCGAATTCTGTCGGGTGCCCCACAAGACTTACCTTTGCTTGTGAAGCTATTCCGCAGAGACGACAAGAGCGCCCTCCCCTGTACCCACCTGACCCTCGTGGAGTGAATGACCCAGCAGGGATGAGATGGACGCAGGGAAGGGAGCCAGGATGCAGAGGCTTGATAAGGGTGTGGAGCTTGCGGGTGTCTCGGTGCCAGCTGGGAAAGCAGAAAAGAACCAGATTAGAAGGAACCACCCTTCCCACTTCCTGCACAGTCCACCCAAGCACACACAGAAGCAACCTTCCGTGAACTCACCAGTGATTCTGTTGTTCGTGGTTTTCAGGTATCAATCAGCATCTCACGAGGATAACCAAGTAGAGGCGCTCCAGCGCGAGACATCCAAGCAAAATGAAAAGGAAGGCGCTCCTGCGTGTGAACTTAATTCAGATCTCAGTCTCTAGTTCGGTTGCATCCTAACTTTACTATGTACAAGGCTCAGTCCAGCCGAGCTGTTCTCCCAGCAGCGCTCCTGCGCGATGGAGAATCAATGCTCAAAAGAAAATGAAAACCCAAAACGAAAAGCACTCCTGTGCTATTACCCTTAGCCATAAACAGCGCTCCTGCGCGACTAGGGTACTGGAGGCAGAAATGGGTGGCCCTAATTTGCGCTCTAGCGCGGTGCCACACGGAAAACAAAGCAAGTGCTCCTGCGCGAAGGAAACAACCCAAAGACAAAGTTCAGCGCTGCGTACACCAGCTGTGGTAGTGCGCACAGCGCGGTGACAACAGCCAGCAAACAGCGCACCAGCGCGGTGAAGATGGCTTGAGGAAAGGCCGCTTCAGCGCGGTGCAGATGGATTGAGGAAACGGCGCTTCTATCCAAGCCGTGTCGCAGGATACTCCTCAGGGTAGAATTTGAAGCCCTGAGCCGGCGGGAAATGCGATGGTTAAGCGTTTCCCCCGGAAGTGCTTCAGGATCCTCAGGCCAGCTGTCCAAGACTAGACCGGGTCGGACCTTCGCCCGGAAGTGAGTATTCTGGTGTTTCTGTGCGGGGATGGCAGGGAGCGGCCAGCGCCGCGAACCATGACACATACAGGGCCCCCTCTTTCCCCTATGCATGGGGGTGCATAAAGAGGGACCCATGTTGTGCCCACCTGTGTACATGCACCCCTGTTCCTGCATGGCAAGAACTAACAGCCCATGTCGTGCAGTAAAATGCATTGGTGGTACTGCAGCGTTGCATTTCTAAGGCTCACATATGAACCTTTTTCACTGCACCTCCGCGGGACTGCCACGCTGCCCGTCTGCCAGACCACAAAATGACTAGTAATCTGGCAGGCGGACAGCTGTGAGGTTTGGCAGTGTGGGAGCGGCAGTTGGCATGGCGGCCCACACCGCCAAACTCATAATTAGGACCTACATCTCTTTAAAATCCAAAGAATATGGGGCAATCCAGACTGCTTGGCCTCTGTCTTCTAGAAAGGAACAAGTCAATGCCAAGCTGAGTCCCCCTCCTCCAATGTCTTCCAGCCGCTCGTGAAGGATGGTATGTGACACAGTATAAACGGCTACTGATAAATCCAGTAAAACCAGGGCAGTCTGTTATCCCTGGTCAAGAGTCAATTATTATAATTATTAACAGATTTGTACAGTGCATAGCTGCCCCATCAACGGGGCCAAAATACCTGTAAGTAGTGACAGCCTGGGAAAGGAAGAGAGAGTTACGCTGGGAAGAGCCAGGTCTTTATGGCTTTCCGAAAAGCTAGATGATCTTGGAGCCCTCTAATAACAATAGGGAGGGAGTCCAGAGTTTGGCAGCCAGAACTTTAAAGGAACAACCACCCGCTCTGGCTCTTAAAACTCTGGAGGTGTATGCCAGCACTTGGTCAGCTGACTGCAGACAACGGCTCGGGACATAAGATGTTAGCAAGTCGGATAGGACCGGGGGGGTTTGTTTAGTCAAGATTTTGTGGGCAACAGATAGTGTCTTAAACTGAATTCTTTTCTCCACCAGTAGCCAGTGTAATTTGGATAGAGACCTAGACACAGAGCATGTTTTTGGCATTGCTAGTAGAGTGTGGGCTCCTGCATTTTGTATTCTCTGCAGGCGCTGCATGCAGGATTTGATGGCACCTAAATAAAGGGAATTGCCATAATCCAGTCTGAATAGAATTGTGGCCTGCACGATAGTCTGCCGGACTTTGGGTTGGAAAAAGCCAAGTAGAGGTTTTAACCCTCTCAGGAGCCCAAAGCAGGTCCCTGTGACTACTTTGGATTGGGTGTCAAAAATGAGACTACTATCAATCCAAACGCCCAGGTTCTTGACCGCCTCCTTAGATATAGTCTGTCACCTCCAGCAGTGCCATCTCAGTACTATGACAAGGCCTAAAGCTGGAGTGTGAGGAATGCAACAGACTATGTTGCTCCAGATAACAGAATAATTGCATATTGATCATTTTCTTCGTCACCTTGGAGGCACCCAATAGTAAGGAAATAGGCCTAAAATTGGCCAGTTGGGTCCTATCCTCAGTCTAGCCTGTTTCCAACAGATGGCACAGTAGCAGACTGGCTAGAGATTTTGAATAGTTGGTTAAAAATAGGTGTTATTACCTTGGCAATTGAAGCCAAAATGTGTTGAGGGAAGGGGTCATCAGGTGAACCAGACTTACTAGAGAAAGGCCTGTTCAGACTCCTCCAATGTGATCATGGTAAATTGGCACAGGTTGCCAGTTCTGGCACTACTAATATCGACTGGCTTTCTCTCTGTATTTAAGATGATAGGGTTAGCTACCACGTTGGCTACAGGTGTGAGGATCTCTTCTTCAAAGAAACCAGATAGCTCATTACACAGGTCAGCAGATGAAGCTATTGGCTGCGAGAGGGACACAGGATGAAGAAAGTGTGTAATAGTGTTAAATATTTCTTGTGGGCTGTTTGCAGCTGGTGCTGTTATATCGGAATAGTGCCTGTGCTCTCTCTATATTTATCTTTACCCTCAGTGGAATACTGCCTTCTTCAAAGCCTTTCTAATTTCCTACAAAGTTTTCTCACTTCCCCCAACACAGGATTGAACCAGGGGGCAGGTGTCTTAAATTTCCTTCCTTTTTTTTTACAAGACTACTATGTTAGTGTGGAAAAGTAAATTTTGCCATGTTCTGTGTCCCTACGTGTCATCCATCATATGTTATGTGTGCATGATTAATATGCATATGTATCCCCATGTTTGATTAAAGACGCAATTATAGTTGTGTCCACCTCTAGTATGCCAGTTTCCAGTTCTCGTGAATACTACGAATATCAGGCCTATGTAAAGCTACGTTGCCACGTTTCCCAGTGTGCACGTTATTTCATTATAAAGTCCCCGTTTCTAGGCCTCGAAGGGGCCTGGACATCAGATTCAGCTTCTGTCTCCTGAGCCCTCGCTGAGGAGCCATCCAGCCCCCACCTGTATCCTCGACCCTTCACTTACTTCCTGCCTTGCAGTGCCCGGTCCAGCCTGGCTCTGCCTCTGAGCCTGCCAAGAGTATGTTATGGTTACAGTTATCAGTTCAGTCCTCCTTCTCTGCATTCCTAAGCTACTGAACTGTATCAATAGTTTCCGTCATTGTCTAGCCTTCACGTCTCCATGTAAGAGAAATACTGCATTTAATGGTCATTTCATATTCTTCATCACGCACTACATGTAGAATAATGCATGCTTCAGTCTTAGAGTCCGTTAGCCTTTCCCCTCCTGACTTCTAGTTTATATCAACATGTTCTCTAAACATCAGATACTAGATACTGCTTAGGTACATGTCGCTCTGACTCTCCAGACTTTAGTCTCTGCTCCTAGCACAGAGTTCATAGCCCCCAGCTTCTCCTTGTAACACGTCATTGCCAGTTTGCGCGCACCACCAGGTTAGAGGTCCCGACTCCTTAGGTAGCCCCCTCCAATGTTTCCGCCCATTCATGACATATTCTGTTACGTTTGCATCACATGTCTATGTATACGCCCTGTTACACCCAGTTACACCTACTTTCACCCTTATCTTTCGCGACCGCTACGCGTCACACCTATTGCTCCACCCACTGCTACGCCTATTGCAATGTAATGCTATGTGTTTGCGTTATGTATATATGCTCATGTTTTGTTATTAAAAGTTAGTCTTGTCCAGATCCTGACCCCGGCAGCGCTGCCAGGGCTGCCATCTTATTCCCGTGCAGGTTGTCCTGTTCCTGTCCTTATGCTGTATTAAACCTGCAAGAAACTCCTACTACCTCGAATCTTGACTCTTATTTATTGAGCTATCTGTTATTCATTCATGCATTCAAAAATAGGGTATTATTTATTTATTTACCACATAATGGCGCCCGAATAGGGACTTGCCCTTTCCCCACGCGCCGGTGAAGCCACGCCGGCCCCCTGACCCTCTGCAGCCGTGACGGAACCATACCGTGCACATGCAGATATTTCTGCTTCAAGTATCCCTCAGGCCCACGGAGGAAACGGAGGAGGCGGTCCAGCATCCAGACGAGGCGGTGGAGGAATGCGGCGAGTCCCGACCAGAGCCCAAGCCAAGAGTCCAAGGTCCGAGGTATCCGGAGGTCCACCCGTAACTTAAGTCCGAAGTCCGTCGTCGTCGAAGCAGTCCAGTCCAGTCCGAGGCCTTCCGTTCTTGCTGCCCGGTGAGTACCATTACTGGGGTAGTATCTAGACAGGGTCAATCTAATTGACTCTGGTCCGTGGGTTGGTGGTACCCAGACACACAAACGAAGTGTCCACTTCGGTGGATACGGGTCCTGACGTGTCTCTTTATGAGACCGGTAAGTTTCGTACTGTTTCAGCAGTGCATCTAGTTCCTGTTCTAGTCAGTTCTGTTCTCGAGAAAATTCATGTATTCTGTGTTCCGTATTCCAGGTAGTATTCTGTTCGAACTGTTATTTTTAAATGTTCTTCATGTATTTTAATGTCGTGGTATGAATGGGGAATAAGTATCGTGTTTATTGTGTATTGTATTGTGTCCAGATTATAGTTCAGTCATGCCGCTCTTTTAGAAATTACGTCAGTTAAAAACCAGAAAAGGTCTGCTGGAAGCAGCAGTTCCTGTCCCGCCTAGGGACAGTCCAGGTCACTTTATGTATCAGAAGCATGGCATAAGCGCCATATTATATCTAGATTTATGGGTAGAGTATACCAAGGAGCTAGAAGAAAAGTATAGATGGCCCGTATCAGGTACGTGGGATGCCGAGTGCATCATGAGAGTAGAAGAGGCATTATGGAAAAAGAAAGCCAGACAATCACAGAAAGATGCCATCGAGCTATGGCGTAAAGAAGCTCATAAAAGAACCGAAAAAGAAATCAGAAAGTCGGAATTAAGTAGAGAATCTTCAGACCGAGCACGAGAAAAAGAATTAATCGAGATAGGTGAACGAGTTAGAACTGAACAATCAGACAGACAGAGGAATGCCCTCATTAAGGGTATGTACCCTCTTCTTGCCGAGGGCCTGCCAAAAGCGCCCCCGGAGGCATCTAGCAACTTTCCGCCACCATTAGTTCCGATCAAGTTACGTCACAAACAGACCGCAGCTGATATTTTCATCTCGTCCTATTTGGACGACACAGTCCCGGAATATGCAAATCCTGTTCCTGCTCCGCCAGTCCCTGTAAATCAGGTAATTCCTGTTCCTCCGGACACCGGGGTACCCCATGCAGTACCTGCTACGGCACCCCTGGTTCAGCCCGCCATGCCAGTCCAGCCCGCATTCCAATTTCCCACCCTGCCAGGACGAAAAGCATCAGTTGATGATTCTAGTCTAGGGGCCGCAGGAGGAGGTCCTCCTCGAACCCCGCCGCCACATAAGCGTTTAGATGCAGCCGCATTACATATGCAAGCGTCACAACGTACGCCCAGACTGTCTGTTGCAGAAATAAGAAAATCCCTTGCCGAATGCTGTTATGACCCAGTCCCAGGCGAAGATGATATGGTTTTATATTCATTACGCGTAAGAAATGTGGCCGAGTATCTAGTCACCCTACCAGATATGAAGGAAGATCTAGACAGAATATATCGTTTCATCCGTACGGGGGAAGATCCAGAAAGTATTAGTGACGTCATGTCCCACAGGAAAGCTGAGACCCAGCTCATGGTATTAAAGTTCCTGATCAATTGCCTAATAAGAGAACAAGATTACCCGTCCAAAAATCAGGCCGAAATGAAAGCCCTGATGAAGTGGAGTAATAGTATAGCCGAGGGTAAGCATAAGACTATCAGTGCTATGGAGAGTATGTACAAGAAAATCCGTAGAGAAATAATAAATATACACGAACAACGTAAAGCAGCACAAGTAAGCGAGAAAGAAAGTAACTCTGATCCTGAAGAGGTAGAGGACGAGAATTCCGCCAGAATAGCGTATGTAGGAAAACCTAGATTTCCAGATCGCCATTTACGTCTAGAACCCAAGTCTACTTTCCATCATCCAGCACCAGAACAAGGTTCTCTAGAACAAGTGTTTCAAGCTACCGATCACATTCTGAAATCACGAATCGGTTATAGCGAGTTAAGTACTATGCATGAACAAGAACTAGCCCGATCAGCAGTCCGATGGATTACTGATTCTACCACTTTTCCAGACGAAATAGTGGCACAGATGTTTCTGAAACTGCCCCCAGCCGAGCAACGACTGGTGGGTATGTATATGATCCAGCACCTCATTACACTGTATGAGGGTCAACATTCTGATCCAGGTCCGTTACATGATATCCTGAACGAGTTACTCCAGTATAGATGGAGAGGTCTAGGTACCGATTTAATTAGTGTCATTCTAGAACAGCGCCACAAATATAGAACATTTCTGAACCCACATTTCGTTCATGTCTCACCCCCCGAAAATAAACCATTTTACATAGACAGACAGAATCCGTTACGAGAAGTCCACCCAGTTAGAGGAACGGGTGGCGAAATGCAGCGAGTGTTTGTATACATTCCGATCACAAAGATGGAACTTCTAGAGATGAAGAAATTAATTCCCTGTCATGATAAAGATCCAGCAGGGTTCCATAGAGAATTAAAAGACATGCTCCGTATGGGAGAATACACGTACCCAGATATAATTAAAATGTTAAAAGTTCTGTTGCCCGCGGGGGTGTATGAAAAGCTCAAGGAAAAAGACTGGGAGGTGGGAGAGAAAAAGATCGATTGGGCAGTCCTAGAAGCTGAAGATAAGATACGAGTACCAGGTACCGGTCTAGGAGATAAATGTAAAGAATTACCTGAATTATTGATTCAAGTTTTACCCAGATTATTAACAACTAAAAAGGAAGACTGGGATGCAATCTCAGCCTGTAAACAGAAACAAGATGAGGATATTAGTGATTTTTATTCTAGATTTGAAAAATGTTTTAGCATCAACAGTGGCCTCAAGACCAGTAGTGAATCATACCCTCACCTTTTTGTTACTAAATTAGTCGAGAATTCAAGTCCACAAATTAAGAATCGAGTTTTGAAAGTCGAAAGTACCTGGCAAGCTAATACCCCGTCCCAGATGTTGCAGATGCTCCAATACCACCAGAATAGAATCAGGGAAGAACAAGAACACGAGAGAAAACGTATGAAAGACACGAAAATGAAAGTACTAGTTGCACAATCTATTCCACAAGACAGTCAGAAGAGGGGTCCGAATCAAGCCAGTCATCCTGCAACTCCCGTTAAAGGGAACTGCAATTATTGTAAACAGCCAGGTCATTTTATAAACGAGTGTGCAGTTCTGAAACACAACATAGCTACCGGTAAGACTAAAGAAAGACCACGTCCGCCTAGACAGGAACAAGTTTCACAGACTTCTCAGCCACCGAATGCACCACAGACAGGTACAGCACCGCAGCCTATTGCTGCAACACAGCATGTTACATCGCAGATGTACCAGTATGCACAGTCTGAGTATCCAGAGTACCAGCAGTATTCATGAAACAGCCTAGAGAGGGAGGTAGGCTTGCCTCTCATCGAGATACCTGTAGATCAGGAAGGTCCCTATGTTCATAGTCAAGTATTAGGGAAAGACAGAAAGTTTTTGATTGATACAGGGGCAAGTAGGACCACAATTAGTCACGCCGAAGTTCCAGGGGCTCCGCTCTCAGGCTCTAGAAATGTTTCCCTTGGATTTTCAGGAAAGCCTATCGTAAATGAGATCTCAAAGCCAGTTTCTCTAGAAGTAGGTCCATTGTCCCGCACTACTGATCTGTTACTTACTAAGTCCTGTCCAGAAAATCTACTAGGTATTAAGACACTGAAAGAATTAGGTGCAGTTATATGCTGTTCCCCAGAGGGAATACGATTGTTCCTACGTGACTTCAAGGGTCACTATGTATTACGAGATTTTGATCCCAGACTGTCTAACGTTCCGCAGCATCTATGGGCGCAAGGTCCAACTGATGTAGGATACATGCAAATCACACCCCATCGTGTGACTCTCAAGCCAGGTGTAGTGTTACCACGGATCAGACAGTACAGATTGCCACCTGAGGCTGTAGCAGCCTTATCCAAAATTATTGACGAGTTCATCGCTCATGGAGTAGTTGTAGAAACTGACTCCAATGTATGCAATTCTCCGATCATTCCAGTCATGAAACGTACTGATCCAAATGCACCCCCGGTATATCGATTAGTGATTGACCTACGAGAACTTAATAAATGTATTATTCCTCAGTATCCAGTTGTCCCAGACATCTCTTCCCTATTAACAGCCATTGACTCCGAAGCCACGTTCTTTACTGTAATCGACCTTAAGAATGCATTTTTTAGTGTTCCCATTCATCCAGACAGCCAGTTTCTTTTCGGATTCTGTTTAAACGGAAGAAGCTATATGTTTACACGAGCTCCTCAAGGTTTCACAGAAAGTCCTAGTATTTACAGTCAAGCACTTAAGAGACAACTAGACAACATTCACATGCCAACTGACACTGCCCTGCTCCAGTATGTCGATGATCTACTGATCACAGCCCGTTCTGAACGTGCTTGCGAGCGAGCATCCCTTACAGTCCTGTATTTCCTAGCCGAGATGGGACACAAGGTGTCCCCTTCTAAGCTCCAATTCTGTGTCCAGCAAGTGGTATACTTAGGACACTTACTGTCCAAGAGGGGTAGGCAGTTGACACCAGACCGTATCCAGTTAATAGCGAGTCTTCCTCAGCCCAAGACCCAGAAGGAGGTACGTGCTTTTATTGGCCTTACTTCTTATTGCAGACAATGGATTCCGCAGTATGCATTTCTAGCCAAACCACTGATACAGTTAACGACACAGGAGGCAGCCGTAGCGACTGTCCTCCCTTGGACATCTGAACATACACTTAGTTTCAATGAGTTAAAGAAAGCTTTATGTCAAGCTCCAGTTCTAGCTACACCGAACTACAGTAAGCCTTTTACACTTTTTGTCACAGAACGCGAAGGTACAGCATTATCTGTTCTCACACAAGATCAAGCAGGACAATACAAGCCATGTGCTTATTTTTCGAGCACATTAGATCCAGTTGCCCAGGCTTTGCCTGCGTGCCTCAAGTCAGTTGCAGCCACAGCACTAGCTATCAGACAAAGTGATTCCATAGTATTAGGACACTCCCTGACAGTACAAGTTCCACACTCCGTGGAAGTTCTTTTAAACCGAACACAAACTCAGCATTTGACAATTGCACGTTTAACAGGTTATGAACTGACACTATTCCAGCCACACATAGAAATCAGACGCTGCAACATCCTTAATCCTGCTACACTGTTACCATCAGTTAATTCAAATTCGGACACACACGACTGTGTGGAAGTAGTTAACATTACGACAAAGCCAAGACAAGATCTGACAGATATTCCATTACCAGATCCCGACCTGACACTTTATGTGGATGGTTCATGTATGAGAACTAGTACAGGAGAACTAGTCGCCGCGTATGCAGTGACTACTGACACTGAAGTTATAGAGACACACCGCATTGACACTCTGTCCGCTCAAGCAGCAGAGCTAGTTGCTCTGACACAAGCCTGCATACATGCCAAGAACCTGAAAGTTAATGTTTACACAGATTCACGCTACGCATTTGGAGTCGTACACGACTTTGGAGTGCTCTGGCAGGAGAGAGGTTTCATGACTTCTCATGGAACCAAGATTCAGCATGGTCTCCTTATTCAAGCTCTGTTAGATGCAATACACTTACCGACATCCATTGCCATCATGAAATGCAAAGCACATACGAAAGTTACTGACATTATTTCCCAAGGTAATGATCTAGCAGATCGCACAGCCAAGCTTACAGCACGGACTCATCCGACACAGACACATACTCCAGATCCGACTACATGTATGACAGTTAAGGACCCTACACAAGATGTCATAGACATACAGTTACATGCTACCTCCGATGAAATCAAGAAATGGTCCGAACAAGGAGGGGTCCAGACAGATCAAGGATGGTTAACGAAGGGTAGGGCCACATGGTTTCTCCCCGACTCTATGGTTCAAGTCATTATTAATACCGCACATAGTCCAGCACATTTAGGCGAAAAAGCTATGTTAGACAGTATCCAGAACATTTGGTTCAACAAACATTTACGAGCTGCAGCCAAGCAGAAAGTCCGTACCTGTATGATATGTTGTCAGTTTAATCCAGGTAAAAGTGTCCCGGTGGAACAAGGTGGATTCCAGCCTCCTGACCACCCTTTTGAAGTCCTCCAGATGGATTATATTCAGATGGAGCGATGTCGAGGTTTCAAGTATGTTCTTGTAGTTGTATGCGCTTTGTCCAGGTGGACAGAAGCATATCCAGTCCCAGATTACACAGCCGCGACCACTGCCAAGCAGTTGGTTCGTGAGTTCTTCCCTCGTTATGGACTCCCTAGAGTCGTATATTCTGATAACGGCCAGCCATTCTCATCTGAGTTGATGAAGCACGTTTCCTTGTTGTTAGGGTACCAGTGGAAGTTCCATTGTGTACGCCATCCTGAAGCAGCCGGTCTCGTAGAGAGACATAATCAGACCCTGAAAATCCGTATCGCCAAAGTTTGTAAAGAAAAAGGTGTGGACTGGCTAGTAGCTCTGCCAGTTGCTTTATTTTATATGCGCATGGTCGCACATTCCAGATCAGGTCTATCCCCGTACGAGGTCGTTTTCGGCCGCCCCCCTAACATGTGGGGTACTCCTAGACCCCGAAGTATTACCGATGTTTCAAGTAATATGCTGACAGATTACCTAGCTTCCTTGATGTCTGCCCTCAACTCATGTCGTTCACAGGTTGCCGCCGCATTTCCAGACCACACCGAGGTGGCACCGCATGAAATCGTTCCAGGATCCATGGTGATGGTGAGGAATTTTGACAGATCAAGTCCGCTGGAGCCTCGCTGGAAGGAGCCCCGACAAGTCCTCCTCACCACCCGTACAGCCGTGAAGTTGGAAGGTCGCAAAGGCTGGGTGCACCTTTCTCATATAAAACAGTTTAATGGACTGAAACCCGTCTTAAAGAACATTTCCCAGGATTTGAAGGATTGCCAAAATATTGTTCTCAAGGACTGTCCCGCAAAAGACATTGCTACAAACCCTCCCCTGTTAGAGAAAACTCCGCAACAGGAGTACAAGCTAAAACTCCGGTCTAGTAAAATAAGTCAGTCAGTTTGATTGTCTAAGTCCTCCCCTAGGTGAAACGGTTAGACTGTTTCTGACATGTATAAAATAGACCCCCATAGTGAGAGAGTCAGTCAAAACTCAATCCGATGTATCGTTTTTCTAAGTTTCATATTATTTCTCAGCCTTATGATTTCCTGCACCAGTTATGCATTTTTCCTGTATCTTCCAGTTCCTCATGTAAATATGTCTTCTAATATTACAGTAGAGCACACGTTTAGTGATCTGCCTCCTCATGAACTCTCTTACCGCATCGCTATGCGAAATAATTCCTTCATCCGCATGTTACATTATTCACACCAGACCAGCAATGTCACTAATTGTTGGGTGTGTGGTCGACTCCCCCCTTTCCAGACACCGAAGGGAGTTCTGCCACTCTTTCCTTATCCATTTTCACATAATGGTTCGTGTGGAGCATGGTCCACGTTAACGTCATCCTCAACAGATATGTCTTTTCTTAACAGTACATGTTTCCCAGACAAGCAAGGTCTCCCCCACAGAACAGGTTTAGATCTAGAAAATGAAGTGTACAATTTAGGTAATTATTCGTCGAATTTCATGGTCCTGAATGTTCAGTCTGATACTACTCCAGACTTACCTGCTATTTCAGTACTACCAGTCAAAGGTGAATTATGTGTCCGTAATTATGGTTCTGTACATGTAGGACATAGTGATTGTACTACTATTGTCAAGTATAGTGACAGTGGGAAATCTATTTTCAAAGCTTCACGTCATTCTTATTTTATTTGTGGTCAAACTGCATATGTCCGTCTGCCCCTCGATTGGGAGGGAACCTGTTACATTGCCTTCCTACTGCCACCTGTTTTCCTAGCCCCATCTGATTATCACAGAAACACACATCTAGTACACATTAGACATAGAAGGGAGTCCCCAATTGTCGATTATACTGAAACTGCTCTAGAACAGTATACAGATTTCAATAGAGGTTTCTTCTTCTTTATAGGACCTATCCAGAATAGTAAGCTAATCCGTAGGTTAACAAGAACCCTCGAAGCTGTAGTAAATGAGACTGCCTCTGCTCTAGGTAACTTAACCGAAGAGCAATCTGCTATGAGATTTGTCGTTTTACAAAATCGTCTCGTCCTTGACGTCATACTGGCCGATAGGGGCGGGGCCTGTAGAGTCATCGGATCTAGTTGCTGCATTTTCATTCCAAATAACGCGCCGTCTGTTTATTCAGCTATAACCAGACTTCATAAAATTGCCCATCTGTTACACCAGGATCCAGGCACCTGGACATGGTCCGGTTGGTTCTGGAATATAATTTCCGCATGGGGATGGAAAATATTGTCCTTTCTAGGTATTGCAGTAGCGATCATATTCAGCTGCTGCCTCTGTATACAATGTGGCCCTGCGATTTGCGGCATTTGTGCTACCTCTTGTATTCCTAGTCCCAAGCCCCGTTCTAAATCCCGTTCCAAGAGAATTCGAGACGAGCAAATGATACTGTATGAAATGATAGATGGTATCATGAATATTGATGTTTCCTGATGGAAACGTAGTGACAAGGAGGGAATGTGGAAAAGTAAATTTTGCCATGTTCTGTGTCCCTACGTGTCATCCATCATATGTTATGTGTGCATGATTAATATGCATATGTATCCCCATGTTTGATTAAAGACGCAATTATAGTTGTGTCCACCTCTAGTATGCCAGTTTCCAGTTCTCGTGAATACTACGAATATCAGGCCTATGTAAAGCTACGTTGCCACGTTTCCCAGTGTGCACGTTATTTCATTATAAAGTCCCCGTTTCTAGGCCTCGAAGGGGCCTGGACATCAGATTCAGCTTCTGTCTCCTGAGCCCTCGCTGAGGAGCCATCCAGCCCCCACCTGTATCCTCGACCCTTCACTTACTTCCTGCCTTGCAGTGCCCGGTCCAGCCTGGCTCTGCCTCTGAGCCTGCCAAGAGTATGTTATGGTTACAGTTATCAGTTCAGTCCTCCTTCTCTGCATTCCTAAGCTACTGAACTGTATCAATAGTTTCCGTCATTGTCTAGCCTTCACGTCTCCATGTAAGAGAAATACTGCATTTAATGGTCATTTCATATTCTTCATCACGCACTACATGTAGAATAATGCATGCTTCAGTCTTAGAGTCCGTTAGCCTTTCCCCTCCTGACTTCTAGTTTATATCAACATGTTCTCTAAACATCAGATACTAGATACTGCTTAGGTACATGTCGCTCTGACTCTCCAGACTTTAGTCTCTGCTCCTAGCACAGAGTTCATAGCCCCCAGCTTCTCCTTGTAACACGTCATTGCCAGTTTGCGCGCACCACCAGGTTAGAGGTCCCGACTCCTTAGGTAGCCCCCTCCAATGTTTCCGCCCATTCATGACATATTCTGTTACGTTTGCATCACATGTCTATGTATACGCCCTGTTACACCCAGTTACACCTACTTTCACCCTTATCTTTCGCGACCGCTACGCGTCACACCTATTGCTCCACCCACTGCTACGCCTATTGCAATGTAATGCTATGTGTTTGCGTTATGTATATATGCTCATGTTTTGTTATTAAAAGTTAGTCTTGTCCAGATCCTGACCCCGGCAGCGCTGCCAGGGCTGCCATCTTATTCCCGTGCAGGTTGTCCTGTTCCTGTCCTTATGCTGTATTAAACCTGCAAGAAACTCCTACTACCTCGAATCTTGACTCTTATTTATTGAGCTATCTGTTATTCATTCATGCATTCAAAAATAGGGTATTATTTATTTATTTACCACATTAGTCATATTAATTTACAGGGAATTCAGTGCTAGAGTATCAGTCTCAACCTCCCCACAAAGTGATGGGGTAGATCTATCTAAGATTGTCTACATTTCTGATGTCTTAACTCATGTCCAACACTGATATGAGCTAGATCCCACCTCCCGACAAAATGGATCATAAAATGGTCAGACCAGGGGTTGGGCCAAACTTTCCAAATCTCAACAATCCAATTGGAAAAAATGTGGCCTACGGTGTGACCAGCCTGACGTGTAAGGAAAGTAGCATATTGGTTCAAATGAAGAGAGGTTAACTTCTCTAGGAGAGTAGAGGCTTGAATGGCTGCTTGTAATAATTTAGGTGACCTCTTACTCATAGGCAAATGTAGTAGAGGAGCCAGAGATGTGATGAAGATAAGGTTTCTTTATTCACAGAAGATCCCAGCCATCCATCAGCAGGGCAGCTCCCAACTGACTCAATACATTCAAGTAAACACATTCCGTTTCCATGGTAACCCCACAGTACTTGACATGATAGCGGCAATCACATCAAGTGCCAGAACAGGGCCCAGCTGTGATTGCCAAGAAACCCACTGTAAGGAATACCACACACCTCCCTCCTTTGATAAACAACAAAAGCAACAACAAAACAATAAGAAAGAATGAGATTAGACTAAGAAGATAAACAGCAAAAGTGGGAAGAGACCACCCACCAGACATTAAACATAATCTACCAAGTGCCCAGGTCTTTTAACCATCCGACCAGACTTCCTTGGGACAACACCAGCCTACCACCTGCACTTTTAAGTACAAAAATCTTGTTCATGTTCCAGATGCGGTGATCTTGAGAGCGTACAGCATTAATAAAGATTTTCACAACAAGAATGGGTTTTGAAAATTTGATAACACCACCCAAACCTAGACGCTTGACAGCGACCAAATCCCCCATCTGTACATTGAGTTTTTTCTCTGAATGTTTGTCATCAAAATATTCCTTCCTGTGCACAATATTTTTCTCTTCCCTCATGCGCCGACCCTCATCATCATACCTTTTGCCAACTTCCCGTTCGAATTCATTGACCCAGGGGGGTTCCACAAATGTGTTGGGTAATCTCCTCCTAAAAAGTTGAAAAGGGGGTTTGCCTGTGGTGCATTGAGGAGTAAACCTGTATATTTCAAATTTCAAAACTTAACAATTCATCTTTCCAGTTTTGAGAATTAGTCTTGGTCACAGCAATGGTTTCCTTGAGAACCCTGTTCAGCCTTTCCACCATTCCATTGGTCTCTGGATGATAGAGTGAGCACTTTTTGTAATTGATAAAACAATCAGAAAGGAGCACACTCATCTCCTAAAGACCAACTGCACACCATTGTCTGTGAGGATAGTGCAAGGGAACCCTTCAAGCCCAAACAGAACATTTATAAATCTGATGACATATTTACTCTCTATGGAATTGTAAATGCAAACTTCAGGCCACCTGGTGAACATGTTGATGACGACAATAACAAATCTTTGCACACCCTCACCATGGATTGGTCCTAGGATGTCTAAAGCAATCTCACACCAGGGACCAGCAGGTAAACTCCTGATCTCCATATGCTGAACTGTAGATTGCTTTGTCTTGTCACTGAGTGCACACACTGAATATTTTCTGACAAGTCTTTCAACTATCTTGTGCATACCAGGCCACCAGTAAGAATAACAAAGCCTCTCCTTACACTAAGACATCCCTAGGTGAGACACATATGCAAGTTCAATTAGCTCCACCCTCAGCTTCTCAGGAGGAATCATTTTTGTCCCCCTAAACAATAAACCGTTATTGACACTAAGTTCATCCTTGACCTTCCAAAACGACTCTCATCCAGAGGTACCAACTTTCTTGGCATTCCAACCACACTTCAAAAGATGCACCACTTCAATGAGAACACAATTGGAGGAAAGTGCATCTCGCCACATGTCCTCTGAAATGGTTTTGCAATCAACCAGGCACACAAAGCTAGCCTCTTCATTATCAACAGAACACTCTTTATCATCAGATGAAGCATTCTCAACAGAAACCAACCTGGAGAGGGTGTCCGCAATAGTATTCCTAACACCTGGAAGGTACTCCAGATGAAAGTTGTACCCTTGAAGGTCAATGACCCACTTGGTAATTCTACTGGAAACCTGATCCAAACCCTTCTTTGTAAAAACCTCAACGAGGGGTTTATGATCAGATGGAACAACAAATCTCGGACCCCACAATAACTTTTTCAGCTTCCTGGCAGTCCAATGCACAGCCAAGGCCTCCCTCTCAATGACAGAGTACTGTGTTTCAGCATCTTTCAAACCACGGGAGATAAACATGATGGTATTGACACCATTCTCACCTTTTTGTTGTAAAACAGCACCAAGCCCTTTGAGGTTGGCATCAGTGGTGACAAATGATTGCTTCTCAGGGTCAAAATTCTTGAGTTTGGGTGCAGTACTCAACTTTTTAAGATTGATGAATTCCTCCTCACACGCTCCATCCCGTGTAAAAGCAACACCATTCCTCAATCAGCACCTCATATTGACACCTAATTCAGCAACATTTTTGAGAAATTTCCCATTAAACTCCACCATGCCTAGAAATTTCATCAATTCCTCACGTGATGTCGGTGAAACCATTCTAGAAATAGTATCAACCAACTCACCTTTAGGAAAAACGCCATCACCAGAAATGGTGTGACCCAAGTAATCAACCACCTTGGTGCCAAACTTGCATTTTTTCAGCTTTAATGGTGAGATTAGTTTGGGTAATCCTACCCAACACCTCTCTCAAACATCTCTCATGGTCAGCCTCACCGTTACCAAAAACCAGGATGTCATCCTGGTAAACTCAGACACCACAAATACCTTTTAAAACTCTCTCCATCACCTTTTGAAAAATAGAAGAAACCGAAACCCGACCAAAGGGACGCCTGACAAACCCGAAGGTGCCAATGGGAGTCACAAAAGCTGCCAAGTCCCTTGACGACTCTTTTAACTTGATCTGTTGGTACGCTGAGGTCAGATCAATGTTACTAAAAACTGTAGCACCCCCAAGTAGTACAACAAGTTCTGTTATGTTGGGCAGGGGATATCTATCAACAATAACACACTTGTTGAGGTGTCTTAAGTCCACACACAGGCGTAGACTACCATTGGCCTTCCTAGCAGGGACAACAGCCGCAAGCCATTCTGTGCTTTCCACCTCTTCTATAATGCCACCATCCTTAAATTTTTCAATCTCGAGACTCATCTCATCATGAACAGCAATGGGCACATTTCTCACCTTACAGTGTACAGGTTCCTCCCTGAAAACCTATGGAAACTCTTTTCTCATCCGCACCACCAAATCTGGAACATCCAACATACCAACAGGACATACTATGTCTTAGTCTTTGTCTTTTAAGCGAATAGGAACAGAACCACTGGGATCCAAGATGACTCCTAAATCACCTTGATGTGACCAGCTTATGACACCATCACCTTTTAGAGAGACATGCATTTTCCCGGAGGTTAATCTTTGTTTATACTCAATAACGCCCTCAAAGTAACCATGCAATTTGATAGGCTCTCCACCATAGGCACAAGGCTTAATGACAGGTTGATTTAGTTTAACCTTGCCAAGGAGTGAATTTTTATCAAAACTGTTTGAAACAATTGTTATTTTAACCCCGGAATCAAATAGGACATCAGTAGTCTCACCATGAACACTAATTGTATCCACGGGTGAGCTTTTAACCTAAGCGTCTCGTCTCCATGGACTTTTAATACAATTTGACCAAACACAAAATCAGTTTGACCTTCTTCTTGCCTTGAATCAATAAAAACAGACACTTCTTTAACTGAAGTTTTAGTAATTTTAGCTTTGCAAGCAGCCGTAAAGTGTCCCTTCTTTCTACATTTCGTGCAGACTGCTTTTATTGCTGGACAATTTCTGTCATTCGCTAAGTGCCCAACTTAGTCACACCTATAGCACCTACTCACATTAGCAGCAGCCCTGGTGCTATCATTTTCTTTCTTCTTTACACTCTCTTAAACCTTTTCTTTGATAAGATGAACATTAGCAACATCTTTCTCATTAGCTTTCTTAATGACTCCAACACATTCCATGGAATGTTCCACCTTCTTGGCAATGGTCAAGACTTCATCTAATAAGGGGTCACCTTTTAGCAACAACTCATCACGTACCTTTTCAATCATGCAACCAACCATAAACTGATCACGTATACGCTCATCTACCAAGCCACCAAAATTACAAGATGATACAAGCCTGAGAGGAAGACGTCACCTGGCAATCACAGCTGGGATAATTAGCGGTTATATTCAGCTGTTCAGCTGTAATCCCAACGGCCTTTGTGCTGTTAACTGCAATAGACACAGACTTCCCCAGTTGAATAGGAAGAGTTGGAGCCAGCCTTAGAACAAATGTAAAGTAACTGATGCGCTATCACCACGTTCTCACATCAAAGGAAGCAGGAAAAGGAAAGCAATAGGTTGATGATAAAGCATGGTGCTTTTCTTTTAAGGTTCCAGTAATTAGACAGTTACAAACAGGAGCCTGCGAGCGATATAGAAGAGCAGTAGTCAAATGAATTTTAGAAACAGTATAAATCTGATTCCCATCTATTAAATGGAAATGTAGTGGGATTTTAAAATCCAAAAGTCATACAGGACTGGAAAGTGCAATACTCAGTCGAGCTCTGGGGAGAATAAATTGAAGCGGTCTCACCTATGTAGCTTTCCTAGTGTTGGGATCCTGCTGACTACGCCAGTGTAATAATTTAGGTGACGTCTTCCTCAGAGGCAAATGAATTGGAGGAGCCAGAGATATGATGAAGATAAGGTTTCTTTATTCACGGAAGATCCCAGCCATCCATCAGCAGGGCAGCTCCCAACTGACGCAATACATTCAAGTAAACACATTCCATTCTCATGATAACCCCACAGCGCATGGAGGGGGCGTGGCTTGGCGCGCGGCAAGATGGCAGCACAGTAGAGCTGCTCTGCCGGCCGCCGCAACGAAATCCTTCAATATCCTGCCCTGCACGTGCCATTTCAGCCGCTGCATGGTGAGCGCTGAGTTGCTGTGCCTTCTTCTGCAGACTGTGCGAATTTTGGGGGCTCTGCTGCTCGGACGCCGCCGGAGTCAGCCTGTGCAATGTCAGCCGCGGTGGAGTTCGGGCCCGCGGCCCGGCAGGCGTGAGTGACTCTTCTCTGCCTCCCGCCCTTCTCAGAGCCCGGGGCTGCGTCGCTGGAGGTGGTGTCCGACGCGCGATCTCCGGTGAGTCCCGTCCCCTGCTGCTGGCCTGCTGTCATCTGAGGCGGAGCTCCGCGCGGCTCTCGAGTTTCGAGACGCCGGGGAGCTGTGCGGTGGCTGGGCGGCCTGGAAATTGAGCGGCTGGCTGCGGCGAGGCTGGAGGGCCGCGAGTAGGCCGCTGGAGCGTGAACCTCTCCTCGCAGCTAAGGACAATAAACACAGCGGGGGCACACGGTCTAGATTACAGCGCGAGAATCGCTGTGTGCTGGATATGTGAGGAACTTTTAAATTTGCTCTGGAGTGACTGGAGGGGTGGGGGGTGTTGCACACCCGGGGCATGTACTGCGGACTTTGAAGCACTGGGGGTCCTGCTGGGAGCACTCGCTTTGGGCCACAGACGCTGCGGGCTTGGCTGGTACCTTCTCTTGAACCACGGCTGTCACTTACCTGGTGCGTCGGACATCGCTTTGGCGCTTTGTGCTGTGCCTCCTTGCCCGCCCTTCATACCGGAGTGTGCCTTTTTCATGGTCGACCTGCCGGGCGCTGCGTCGACTCCACATCCTTGAGGCGCTCGGGGGTGCTGCACTCTCATCCCACTGGCGGGAGTAAATCAGGACTACACCCTATAGGGCGAACGGCCACATACTGTCTTGCGAGCGGAGTGTGACGGGGCGGCTAGCTGGCCCTTGGTGGATCCTGTGAGGACCGGGTGTGTGGCGCGGAGGGACCCCTGGCCTGCCCGGAGATTGGGATAGCGTGCAAGGCCGTTGTGCGGTGTGTGAGGCGCGCGCTTCGCCATGGGCAAGCCTGACAAGTCACAGTCCAAGCTGTCCTTTGAGCTCCGCAGGAACATCAAGCAGCCGAACACGGCGGATGTTGATCACGACTCCTCCTCGCAAGGTCACTCCATGCTGGAGACCACACTGGTTGCGATACAAGCGAGCCTACAGGCGATAGATGGGAAAATCGAAGCCTTGAACACCCGCATGGATCAATTTTCCGCCAAGCTCGATAGACAGGCCACGAGACTGGGGGAGGCGGAACAGAGGATCACGGATACCGAGGATGGTCTGCAGCAGGTGGCGGGCAAGACTACTGAGATGGTCAAGCTCCTGGAAGTCATTCAGGCTAAGAATGAGGATATTGAAGCGCGGGCCAGGCGCAATAACATCCGCGTCTTGGGCCTGCCGGAGTCGACCAACGTGGGGAGACTGGAGGATTACGTGGAGACAAAGTTGAGGGAGATCTGCGGCACTGACGACTTGTCTCCCATGTTTGCGGTCGAGAGGGCCCATCGCTCATTAGCAGCTCGTCCTCCCCCTGGCACTCCTCCGTGACCCATCATCATAAGACTGTTGAATTACAGAGATAGAGACACTGTACTTCACATCACTAGACAGAAAGGCAAGATTATCTATCAGAATCACCAATTATCCTTTTATCCTGATTTCACTGCACAAGTGCAGGCGGCGAGAAAGGAATTCCAGTCAGTGAAGAAACTACTTCAGCGGGAAGAAGGTCCATATACCATGCTCTATCCTGCGAGACTCAGAATTGGCGACTTCGAAGGAGGGAAAATCTTTACCACCCCCAAGCAAGCGATGGCGTATGCCAAGACATTTCAAAAACGTCGCAAATCCCCTGCTGACACGTCTGATGTGGATGACTAACTCTGGATGTATTATGGTACCCCTTCTACTGGTGTAATTTGTGGTTATGAGCTTGAGGATGTGGGGGAATGGGGTGGAGGGGGAAAATATTCTTATACCCTCTTGGGTCGTACCTACTCTGCAGTTCCTCATTGAATGCTGCCCACCTTGATGACTAAGTGATGGGGCACACTGTTGGCTCATGCCCTAAGGTGAACAATGCAGGCTGAACGTTATATGCCTCACCGGTTGTACCATGTCTGTCGCTATTAATTGGCACGCTCACGGGGCTCGACCTGTTTTCTGCGGGGGCCCACTTCTGCCTTGTGCCAGAAGTGTGCATTGCCTCCACTGCCCCCGTTGGGTGTAACCCGTTTGATGCTTTGTTTGTTGTGCGATGATGGGAGGGATGGGGGGGGGTTGTAAGGCTATTTGGCGGGTTGGGGTTGCCAAAGTGGGAGGGGGGTGGGGGGCCTGGTCTCTTATTTTGCGTCGGAGTATGCTCTGCAAATGTTGTTCATTCGAATGAGCTGATTGTATCACCATGTAAATGTGCTGTGATTTTAGAAGACGCTGGTTCGCAACTTATCAGGAGCCTCTGTGATGGTGGGTGAGAGTTATACTTGTGTGACCTGGAATGTGCGCGGCCTCAACACACCCAGAAAGACTAGGCAGGTACTATCTCATTTGGATAGGCATGGGGTAGGCATCACCTTATTGCAGGATACTCATCTGACTGTACAAACTGAGGGATCCATAGCGCGTAGATGGGCTGGGTACCGGCTAGCCTCCTCTTATTCTAATTACGCCCGAGGGGTCCTCATCCTTATTAAAAAAGGGATACATTTTACTCCGTTGAACTCCTGCACGGATAGTGGGGTCGCTGGGCAGTAGTGAGAGGCACATTGGGCAAGACTGCTGTGATTATCGCCAACGTCTATGGTCCTGTAGTTGAGGAACCAGCGTCACTGTCTTCTTTATTTCAGGTGCTGCATACATGGCCGGAATCGGCCCTACTGATTGGGGGTGACCTAAACACACACTTAGATCCCGGCTTGACAAATCTGACTTTGCGAGTAGCCGTATGTTGAAGACCGCTGCCTGTGTACGGCAGTTTATGGAGGAGAGGGGATTGGTTGATGCTTGGCGCCTGCGTAACGCTGGGGTAAGGGCAGGCACGCACATTACACCCTCTCACAACACATGGTCCCGTCTGGACTACTGGCTGTTGGACAGGCCAACCAATGGGTGGGTGACTGAGACCTATACACTCCCCCGGACCCTATCGGATCACAATCATGTAATGCTCAAACTGCAGATTCCACACACCGTGCGGCCTCCCTTTACATGGCGGTTTCGGGCAGATGCCCCGCTAGATCCCGTCTATGCGGATACTGTCCATAAAGCTATAGTGCAATATTTTGACCTAAACGTGGGCACGGTGGATAGTGCAGCCACCCTCTGGGAAGCGTTTAAGGCCAATATACGGGGTGTATGTATAGGCATGACTGCAGGCATTTTACGTGACCTGAGGGGACAAATACTGAAGCTTGAAACCAAACTGCATGACCTAAAATCCTCATATGAAACTCTTCCCTCACTGGACACACTGGCACGTATTAGGGAATACACCGAGGAACATAAATCCCTAGCGGAGGCAGAGATGAGGTATATCTCCAAGCGGTTTGTGGCTAGAGCGTACGGGGAGGGTGGCAGACCGGGCAGGGTACTGGCTAGTCGTTTACGTAAGCGGGCCACTGCCCATCCTATAGAACACATAGTGGACGATCATGGCATTAGTCATCACACAACAGGCGCTATACTGGGTCAATTCCGCGATTTTTACGGACGGCTCTACACGACCCGCGGCGACGTGTCGGACTCTGTTATAGACGATTACCTGCAGGATACTGCCTGTGCCTGGCTGTCGGACGCCCATAGGAAATATCTTACCGTACCTATTGATGAGACCGACATCAAGGAGGCAATACTCTCTTTGCCGAACAAGAAAACTCCCGGCCCCGATGGGCTGACAGCTGAATTCTATAAACGATATGCCGATCTACTAGCGCCCCACATCCTGGCCATGTACGCTGAGGCACATGAGCTGGGCTATCTTCCTCCGTCCTTGCGCCAAGCGCTCATCATCACTCTACTGAAAAAGGATAAGCCCCCCAACAGATGCGAGTCTTATCGGCCCCTTTCCCTGATTAATATTGATGCCAAGATTCTTGCTAAAATTCTCGCTACTAAACTCCACCCATTGATGCCCATGCTCGTTCTACCTGACCAGTCGGGCTTTATTCCTGATCGCTCCACATCGTGGAACCTCCGCACGATCTTTGCAATGTTCCATGTTCTCAATCCAGACCTACAAGCTGTGGCCGTGTTGCTCGACGCGGCCAAAGCCTTTGACTCGATCGAATGGCGGTATATCTTTTTTATTCTCCGTCGGATGGGGTTCCCCCCTGTTTTTGTCCGATGGATTCAAATTCTGTACACTGATGCCTCCGCAGGAGTGAGAGTAGATGGTTTCACCTCTGATCCATTGGCGATCCAGCGTGGTACCAGGCAGGGGTGTCCTCTCTCCCCATTCCTTTTTGCTATGGTATTGGAACCATTGATGTGTAGAATCCGGCAGCACCACAGGGAAGCTGTGCTCAATTTTGATAACAGACCGGTGGGCATCTCTGCTTATGCAGATGATATGGTTGTGTATGTTCGTGATCCACATACCCACCTAACGCAAATCATCCGAGAATATGTCCGCTTTGGCCTCCTCTCCGGATTGTGCATCAACTGGGATAAGTCGGTTGTAATCCCCCTCACACTGGACACTACCACCCCCACGCTGGAATATCCGCTGCTATGGACTGTAGATCCCGTGAAATAACTTGGGGTCTGGGTTCACAGAGACCCGGAGACTGTCATTCGTGAGAATTATGGACAGGCCTATGCTGACTTGGTGCAACAGGTAGATAAATGGGTGGCTCTGCCTCTGTCATTGGCGGATCGCATTGCGGTCATTAAGATGGTGATACTCCCCAAGTTTTTATACTTATTCTGCAATATCCCTATTCGTTTGAATAAACACTTTTTCACCACTCTGCAGACCCAGTTACTCCGCCTGGTCTGGGGGTCGAAACCCCCGCGTATCAGCTGGGCGACCCTGGCCCTGCCGTTTGACAAAGGGGGGTTCTGTGGTCCAGATTTTTACATATATTACCTATGTGGCCTGGCTCATTTCGCGTTCTTTTGGTACAGACCTCATGGCTTTATCCCGCATGTAGCGGTTGAGGGTGGGGATGCGGGAGATATTCCTTTGCAGAACATATTAACCCACACGCACAGACATGTACCTAGGATGAAGATTAATACGATTGCCGCCACGTGCTCAGCCTGGCAGGCGATTGGTAGACTGACGGACAGACTGCCTTTCTACGCGCCAAACATGAGCATTGAAGGCCACGGCGCTATCTCTGTGGCACAAGAGCGTGGCTCAATGAGGCTGCTCTCAGAAGCTGGCATCTCCGTACTGGGTGACCTATTCAGAGACGGGACGTATTTCTCTGGGGACGAGCTGCAATACATCTCCAATGCTTCGCACCCATTTACATACACATGTTATCGATTGCGGCGTGCTGTGCGAGATCACTATCCTAGCTTCCCATGTGAGTCTGTCACCTCCAAGGCTCTGCAACTAGTAATTACGTCCGCCACTAGAAAGCACCTGCTCACTAGATTGTATAAAGTGGTGTCCTCGGAAATGGTCCTTCCAGAAGATCGTAGCTTGGCTAGATGGAACACTGCCCTGGGCACACAACTGGAGGAGGACACATGGGTTCAAATCTGTTCCCTCACGGGTAGGCTATCGCCCAATAGCAACTTACGCATTATCCATCTGAAGTTTATACCTCAGACATACCACACTCCCACTAAGCTGCATAGAATTGGTTATAGGGACACTGACGGTTGTAGGAGATGTGGGCGAGCTGGTGCGGACTTCATCCATTTATCATGGCACTGTCCTGCGGTTCAGTCCTACTGGGTAGATGTCCTGCAGAAATTGGATACCATGACAGGTCTCAATTTGGACTGCACACTGCTTCTGTGTTTACTGGGACACGTGCCTGAGGCTAAAGGGTTGCTCGGCCGCTTTGTGAGAGTGGCTTTGCTGCTGGCGAAAAGGAGGGTGTTATTTACATGGGATTGTAAGCGCTACCCCCGGGTGTCACAGTGGCTTAAAGACTTGGTATACTGCCAGGAGCAGCTAAATACATATTCAGAGGAACTCCCTAGGAGCTCGAGCCCTAAAGATATTTGGGGTCCACTCCGAGACTATCTGCTGGCCAGCTGTGACCGCGAAGAGGACAATGTGGAGGAGGTCCTGGGAGCTACGGCTTCACCCCAACAGACTATCGGCACTCTGGATGCTGTCCCTGAGGGTGCCTCCTGAGAGTGTAACCTTGTTCATCTTCAGTACTTTGCATGAGTGATATATGATATTTGTACGACATGTCTTAACTTGCAGGATGTATAGGCCGGGATTTGGGGGGGTTTGAATGTTCTGTTGAAGATTCCTATCTTATGAAAATCACACTGTATCTGGTATGTTCCTTGCAATATACTGCTTTAAAAAAATAAATAAATAACACAGCGCATGACATCATAGTGGCAATCACATCAAGTGCCAGAACAGGGCTCAGCTGTGATTGCCAAGAAACCCACTGTAAGGAATACCACACTGCTACTAACAATATGTAAGTCAAAATCTCCCACAAGAGTGAAATTTGTTTTTTAAATAAATACTGGGTAATTGCATCATCCATTGTGTTGAGAAAGTCCTCCGCGCATCCTGGGGTGGGGTTGGGGGGGGCATAGATCTATGCCCCAACTAGGGAGAATTCTGCTGAATTGGAGATGGGAAAACCCATGGCTTCTGCTCATTTGAGTTCTGTCAAGGCAAATGTGGAGCATTTAAAGTTGTTTTTAAAAATGATAGCCTCACCAACTCCTCTACAGCCCACTCTGTCGGAATGACAACTTGTGGGTACGGCCAGCACAGTATTTGGTGCAGAAAATTCATTCATCCACGTCTCATTTAGGAATAATATATCGGTCAAATGTGCAAGACATTTTTGTGTCATGAACGAACATTAAAATATATGGCATGCTTCTCCCAATGGCCCACCCTCAATTTCGTTTATTGACTGACGTTAAATGAACTCCCTCCACAGCCATAAGCCCAGGTAAGCCCAGCACACTTATCACATGTTTGCACCGGGGGTATCGGTCTACCAGAGACTGACCCTTACAGCCAGTACCAACCCATAGATCGTATATTTCTTATGAAATGAGGGAAAGCCCCCAAAAGGGCAGGGTGGCTGGCACTGGATGCGAACAGGCTTGCCTTTGGCGCTTCCGCTGCACATTCACGCTGCAGTCCTTCTTATAAGGGCCTTATCACACAACTTTTTAACTTTGAATCTATATATTGCTCTACTTAATTGTTTGGAGATCATCCAAAACCAGTTAAGTTGAGCATTTCCTTGATCTATAAAACCATTGTTCTATGATCTATAAAACGGCTTTCAGCCCTTGTTTACAAAGAAATATGTACTTGTGGAAAAAATAACACATTTACATTCTGTATTTGATTGTTATTCAGACTATCAGGCCTAGTCTCATCGTTAACTTTTGGAATCTACAAATATTAAAAGAGCTGCTCCTTTTGCTTCAAAAACGTAGAGTCAGTTCTACAAACTTATTTTGGAGGTAGCAAACGTCAGGCCATTTGCGACCATAAAAAGGCATTTTGAAATGCACAAAAGCCAAATTGCGATTCGGTAACTTGTTACTGAATCGCCATTTGGTTTGGCGATTCGGTATTTTGAAGGGGCATGTTTATGGCGTCTATTTCAAATGCCAAATCGCCGTGGTATATATAAAAGTTTGCGACTGAGTTACGGTCGGAAAACATTCCCAAATGGGAATGGGTCCCCATGGGATACCTTCCTCTTTGAGAATCTTTAAGAAAATATTTTTTAGGAACAGCACTACCTACTCTTAAAAAATGTAACGTTTTATATTTTTTTGTTTTTGAAATGCATCACGTTTTCCTTTAATGAAAAGGCTGCATTTAAAAAAACATTGCTTTTGACCAGCAGGCCACCAATCATGGGATGTCCATTCCTAATGGGTCGAAGATTTCGACCTACCTCATTAATATTCATGAGGAAGGTTGATTTGCGACCCACCAGGAATCGCTAATTAAAAGAAGAAAAGTTTCTTACATTAGGATTTCCGATTTCCTAATTGCGATTCAGGTAGAATCACAATTCGGAAATCTTGATTTCTTATTTTTGTACATATGGCTCCAAGGCTCATTTTGAACGTTTGTGGGTTACTTGGGAGATGCTTAAAACACAGGAATATCTGGCATTACGTTGCATCAAATTTCGTACTATCATAATTTCGTATGCCTCTATCCTGAATTAGCCTACTACAAAAATCAGCAAAGACAGCATAATAATATAGCCTTATAATTGTCAAAGAAAGAGCTGATTGCTGTTTAGGAGTACTATTAATATCTAAGGCTAATCAGGTATTTTTTTACCCCATGTAATTCACTTAAAGCCGTTAACACATGGAAAAAACATTGCATGTAAAAATAATTGGAAGATGAAAAAACTAAAATATGAACAGTGGAAGTATTTAAATTTTCATCAGTGCTACCCACCACATAATTGCTAAGGAGAGTGATTTACATTAAACACAAGTTTGATGTTCTCCAGTAGAGGTATATAATTACAACTGTCATAATTCACATAGACAAATATGTCTAAATGGCTCCTAGACTGGCTGATGTATGTCCACTACTGAGTTGATATAGAAGTACGCTGGTTTTGCAATTAAATAACAGACATTCAGATTATGAATGGTTAATTGTATGCCAACCAATGACATACAACTGGTTTACGTAACTTATTGTAGTTTGAACATTTTTGTCTGCTTTTAAATGTATAGCTGTCATCTGTATAGAATTTAATTTTAGGGAAATTAGCAAGAGGAGGGTGTATCACATTATTGTCTGGGATATTTGCCGCTACTGACTTGATAAACAATGCAAACAATATGGGAGACATTTGACAACTTTGATTCGTCCCTCTTGTTGTTTTTAAAGTCCCTATGTTAATGGAATTACATAGGGACAATTATTTACAAAAGAAATGACATGTTGTTGGACCATCAATGAATCATATGTACAGAATATGTTTTTCCATTCAGGTAACTGCTTGTATTCATAATAAAGAAACTTTTTTAATATCATCACAATTGCATATGTTTAGTTAGTGCAGTTTTTTTTCAGTCTGATCTAATAGCTGCAGTGACAACATGGAGATTCAAAGGGAACGTCAATCTCATCAAGTGAATATTCTGTACATATGATTCATTGATGGTCCAACAACATGTCATTTCTTTTGTAAATAATTGTTCTTTGGTGTAGTTTGTTTTTGTCATTAGTGTTAGTTTTGTGTGGTCACTAAGGTGTTATAGATAAAATGTAAAATAGTAGATATTGATGTGTAACTGCCAACATTTTTGTTTCAGATTACACTTCCCAATTGACACCAGTCCTGAAGATGGTCTCACAAACTGTTCTCTAGGAGACCGAAACATCGACCTTCGCCTCATCCTTACTCTATGTCACGTAGTTGATTTTTGGATAGGTGTTTTTTAGGTTCTGTTGAGTCATTCATTAATATATTGTTTGTGTACCAGCAGACCTAATCAACTTTGAATCATCCATATCTGTATATGACACTAACCGTTTTACCATTTGATAAATTCTATTTTCTTATACACCTTTGTTTTTGTGTTTGTTATCCATGTATTCTTTTTGTGTTTTGATGAATTGCGTTCTTCTATAATTATTAATTTATTTTTGATGAATTGATTTCTTACAAGGATCATTAAGTTATCCTTCTTAGTTAAACTTGAATTATCAATTGTGATTTAAAAAAATTCCCTTGAAGGCACCTATACCCCTCTACTTAATCACCCAAGCCTTCAAGGGTATTTTGGGTTGCTCACTGTTCTATAGTCTATTTACTAGGCGACGCTAAGATGCATTAATGCATGTTAGCAGCCGGTTTGCTAAGGGCTCGCCTCGTATCTTCAATAAGTTGCAATGTAGGTATTCTCACTGGCAAGGTAGGTGTTCCTATGACAATACAAAAAGGAAGAGGGAGGTATGACAACAGCGTTGTATTTACAAGGCGGCCCTGGATTTGAGGACTGATTGCAAAATTCTCGCTAATTGCCGTTTATATCGGATCCTAACATCTGTTCTGAAGTAGACTTAAGCATGTTTAATATGCGAGGTGGATTGATATGTTATATGCTAATATGCAGCTCCCCGTGGGGAAAAGCATTCTGCTTTGCATTTTAAGAGAGAGAGTAGGTTTTCATGTGCTCTCTTCAAAATGCAAACCAAGTTTGCTGTGGCAGGGCGAGAGCCTCGGCTCTCACCCTGCCATAGCAAACAGCCGTGTTGAAAACATCTTCCGGTAAGACAACAAAGGATTTTGAAGTCCATTATCGATGTTTTAGTTGTAGTTTGCTGCAGTTAAAGCGGCGATAATTTTAACGCCATCTTTGTAAATATGCCCCTAAGTTTTGTAATGTCGACAATCCCGTCTCCCATTTAAATAGGCACAAAGTATTTAGTGAAGTGCATTGTGAATCGTGAAGCAACACTGTCTAATTGGGATCGATAAAGAATTCGAAGAGTTGTGTACTTCTTTTGCTCGTAATGTACATAGGGGCAGATTTACAAGTCCCCTGCGCCACTATTGTGTCACTTTTAACATGGGAAAAGTGACGCGAAAGTGGCGCAAGGGGCTTGTAAATATGCTCCACAGTGTTCTGTCGTCTCAGTTTGCTTTCCCCTCTGTCATGTAGAGGATTCTGGGTAAATATAACGGTTTCTGTACAGCCAGTACCTTTCAACCCTACCCCCAAACTGCTTACTGCCTGTTACCATAGTAACAGTTCATGGAACACTTAAGTGAGCACACAGGTCACAAGTTCACCACACAATGTTGCGGAGCCAAACAGTAACTGTGCCGGAGTTTTTAACATTTTACATAGGAACCGTTAATCGCAGGTACAGACGCTGGTAAAGAGCTGGTAAGGAGTTAGCCTCAGTATTATACTTGTAGTTATAAATATCATTTCTACTTTAACTAAGGTTGTGCTAGCATCAGCCTTAAGTATTCTAAGTGCAACGGAGTGGTCCCTGGTTCCAAGCAACAGGCACACAGGTTTGAGCCATTTCTGTCTAGGTTTTGTATAGGCTGGGCATGCAAAGAAGACATTAGCAATGTTTTCAATAACACCTTCACAGGTTGGGCAATCAGCAGAAGTTTGATGCGGTGGCTTCCACTTACTAGTACGATCGCGAAGTGGAAGTGTGCCCATCCTGAACTGGATAAAAAGGGATCTATCTCTGGGTTTCTTAATAAAATCTAAATAGTGATCCAGGCGAGGCTTAGGCTTGTGCTGTCGGAATACCTCAGTCAGCCTGCCTAGGTTTGGGTCCCTCTGCTCGCGATCATCAACCCATGCCCAATAGGCTCGCTTAGTTTCAGCCTTCGATAGCGATACCCCAGGCTCCCAACCAGTTGTAAGGCCCGTTGCCAGTAAGAGCTTCTTTATATTAGATATCCAGCTAATGTTATGGGCTCCTTGAAGGTTCATAACCTCTCTTAGACCATCGGCATACCTTGAGAGCTCCGGGGTGCGCCATAACCGGGCCCAATATAAAAGAGGGCGCAGAGGGGCTAGGTCCTTGATGGAGCGGCGACCCAGATCACTGAAGACTGGTTTAGTAGGAGTACCCCTCGGGAGCGATACAAGCTCCCTAAAGAACTTGTTCTCTGCGGTAACTAGGGCATCAACACAATCAAAGCCCCAGAGCTCTGCGCCATAGAGGGCACTTGATTTATTTATCTGCATAGTGGAAAGCAGCGTCCATAACTTGAAAAGAGAAAGAGAAACAACGTGAGAGAAAAAACGACATTGAAAGTGTGAGAGAGAGAAAGTGATAGATGGAGCAGGAGAGGTAGTGTTAATACTGGAGAAAATCTTCGTAGCTCACCTTTTTGCCTCAGTTGTGTGTCCAAGCACATGGGTTCATAGTGCACCCTCAAGTTTAGTGATTTGAAAGATAGTATAGAGTTAGTAATAGCAGGGAACATACAACTGCACAAGTTTATTTCTGATTTTGGACACTTAGGATAATGTATTACATCAACTTTCACTGCAAGGTGGTATCTGTTCGCTCTTTTTCTCCCAGAGTAGTATACCCATGCACTCCCACTGCATAGCGGTGAGATCTCATTACTGCGTACCCAGACTGTTGCACCCAATTGACTCCCAGAGTTCGGAGGTGAGTGCCTTTTTATGGGCACCCAGACTGTTCCAACCTATCCATTCTCACTGCCCGGAGGTAATTGTACATTCCTACGCAGTCAAGCTGCTGCACACTACCCACTCTCTCCGCCCACAGGTGACTTCTCGTTGCTTCGGAAACAAGCTTCTTTGCTCACCTTGTGCCATTGGAGTGATTCAAAGAGAGTGCACCACATGCGAAGCAGCCTTCTCAGACGTTGTTACGATGGCCATGCATCATCGCAGAATCCTCAAATGTTGAGCTTTGGAGGTGTTGGGGGGAAAGCCAATTTGTGAAACACAACCTGTTAGATAAAAAGGTAGATAAGATTGTGCGCCATTTCTTTATCAAGCGAGAGACTGACTGAAAAGAATATACGCAGCTCACCTTTCTGTCACCGGTGTGTCTTCCACCACGTGCCAGGACATAGTGCACCCTGAAGCTCTATATCTAAAAGATAGTAAAAGAAAAATGTTGTGAATGATTGGTAATTGTCACTATCTTAGTGTGGAGTAGAATAACATCGCCCTTTCACACACCTTCCCTCCCGCATTTAAAATACAACTATTTGTACAGTTCCAACTTGTTTAATGGGCTTCGATTTATGAAGAATTAGGAGAGTAATAATGTTTTCCATCCGGTTGTGAAAGCAAGTGGTGCGCAGTGATACACGTGGTTTCAATCATCACGAGCGACAGACATTTGACCGACTATGAAAACGTTCCTGCTATTGGAAAAAAAATACAAATGCAATAAGGTACGGTATATAGGACTGTTTACGCCTAAATTGATGTGTCGGCTTTTTGTATCCAGTATGCTACATTTTTTTATTGGTAGGGTCACGTCTATAGTGACGAATGTGCTGGATGGGTGTGGTGTGGGTTTATACCAGCCATGAGGGAGTGTGTGTGTGCTGTTCTGACAACTAGACCTTGAAGTAAGAAATCACTACAATGCAAATCTGGGCCATGTAGCGTTGTTGTGTTTTCCTGGTAGCGGAGGGGGCTGGCCAGACGTATGCCAGTGCTGCGCGAGGCTGTGAACGATGACTCCGGAGCTTTGGGCGTGGTTCCGTCGTGAGCTATATGAGAAATCAACTGATTCGGGTGTCCGTGTTGTAGTGCTGCCGTCACCCAGGTCTTAAACGCAAATGTGTCATTATGTTTGTAATGTCCTACAACATGGCAACATGGAAGGTACGGGTATCACTGACCTTATATTCATCCATAGTTGCACACATAAAAGATGGTGGACATGACGCATTTCTGCGAATATGAATGTTTGTTGTACATTCAGTGGAGTGTTGTAGCTGTAGTAATACAGGGCTGTGAAAGCTTTAGGTTGCAGTTTTTGGCACATGAAAGGCAGTTAATATCTATGTGTATGTGGTCATTCAGGTATACTGTCGAACTTAGTGCTGGAAATCAGTGTTCGAGGAGCGTCCACATCCTGTTATTGTAGAGAAATTACGTAATTTACGCGTGCCTGAAAATCTACTGTAAATACGGTGCTCATGTAAATTGCTGATATAGTTTTGGGTCGACTTCACGCTATATAAATATGCACAAAAAAAGAAACAAGAAACAGCACACTTATAAATTGACTATACACTTTCTGTGCAGTATTGTAATGATCCACTTTGTACGTTCGTATTTGTAGAATGAGCAAGAGAAAGTTATATAATCTAAGTTTCTGTAACTGGCAAAGGTAAGATGGTTGCATACTATGTTTACAGCACAATATAATGTGGTAGGGCGCAGGAGCAGCATTTTACAAACATAATAAGTACACAGACACATATATAGTTGAAGTGGGTACGGGCACGTGTGCGCGACTCCATTTTATTATGTTGCTGTTGGTAACAATTAGAATAGTAATCATGATATCATACACAGATATTTAATCATAAACAGTTTATGACTTCTGCTGTACAAAGGTAGGAGCACTATATGTGAAATAATACACAGCAGATTCTATCGTAAAGGGTTCATAAGTTGTGGTGCACTAAGGTAGGTTCGGTTTGTGTGGAGCCTGCGATGATGTGTGGTTCAGGCAGAGCGCACTGGTAAGAATGTCTTTTGGCTACTGAATTTTGCCTTAATAAGGCCATGTGGCGATTCTTTATAGTGCACTGAGTTAGTGGTACGTCTGGCGTTCAGCGTGTGCTCACCCTGCGATGATGCGTGGTCTGAACAGGCTCCACTCAAAGCACTGAATGTTGCATACTGGATTGCATGTACTTTCAGGGAGAAGAAAAAAACTAGCATCGATGGTTATCAATTGCTCTGCAAACTAGGTCTACTGATTGCTCCCCATAACAAATTAAATGATTGTACCTCATGCAGTGCATTCTAGCTTTCTCAAAATGGGGACGTATGTCTGGTGGCAATGTTGCAGATTGGGAGCATTTGGTTTTCTTAACCGATTACAGTCTCTTACACAATTTACATCGGTACTAATCTTGAATTGTGAGCCCTACTGTTCGCAGTATAGACCGGAGGCAGTCGTCAGGAAGGGCCCACAGCCAGGTGGCATTTACTTGAGCTGTATAGAGTTAATGGTAGGTGTGCCTCCCAGCGTCTACGCAGCCAGCGATGATGCGTGGTGTAGGCCAGCCGCACTGGGAGAAATGTTTTTTGCCTAGTGAATTCTGTCTTAATAAGGCCATGGGGAGATGACTTGTGGTGCAGGGAGATAGTGGTACCTGAAGAACTCAGCGTGTGCGCACCCTGCGATGATTCGTGGTTCGGGCGGGTCGCACTGGTACAATGTCTCTTGCCTACTGGAATGCGTCATGTGCAATCACTATTCCACCTGAATCATGAGGCCTCACAATGTAGATCCACACAACCACGCCCAACCACACAACCACGCCCAACCACACAACCATGCCCAACCACACAACCACACCCAACCACACACACTGAACCACACACCAACACACACTCACTCACACACTCACACACACACTCACACACACACACACACTCACACACTCACGCACACACACACACTCACACACTCACACACTCACATGTGTTACCATCCTTGTGGGGACTATGTGTGAACACCTGCCTTGTGGGGACTAACCTTTCCCATTTGTTTAAAAATATGCCAATAACAGAAAAATGTTAAGAAAAAAGCAAGAACTGAAGAGCCTACAATCACCAGGATGCCACACTGTTTATCCGAACAGTGGGTAATGGGAAGAGCAGTGTGCACAAGGTTAATTCGATGTTAAACGTAGAAAACTAAAGCAAGAACTGAAGAGAAGGTACTTGTCGGGGCATTCATCAACGTTTGCAATGAATGACGGACCTTGCAGTCCGGAAATGTTTTCAACTGAACCGAAGGATAACATTCAAACACTGACGAAATATTTGCACTGTTGCCTCAAAAATGGTTAGGAAAGGTTGTAAAAAACCCAGAGGTTTGTGACATTTGCAACGTGAAAAATGAAGTTATTCAAATAATCTGCTTTGAACTCGATCTACAAGTCCTTCTTCGCTCTTTGATAAATGAAATGTACTCAAGCCTTGCTCACCTGTTCTCCCGGGATGCATATGATTAAGACCTGTTGAGGTCGAAACCGGTAATTCTGTTTTCTGCTGAATAAAAGCGGCTCCCACGATATCCGACTGGTGGGCTTGATTTCTGCGCTGCAAATTGCGTGAAATATTTTTGCTATAAAAAGGCGGTGACGTCGCCAACAAGCCCCGACCTGCTAGGCTGGGTTTCCCCTCGTCGAAATTTCTCTGTTGTTTATGGACACATTAATAAGGGTGACCCGCCGGCTGCACACGGAATGATAAGGATGGATTGTGCCGAGTGAGCACCACTGGAGCATACAGGAGGCGCTGCCACTGATCTTTGGGAGGTCTGCGGGCCCGTGATATCTCGCCACTCCAGTGTGTAGTCAAGGTTTGTAGGAGACTGTACTCCTACACAGTCGGACCCAGGGAGCCTACAATCGCCAGGATGCCACACTGTTTATCCGAACAGTGGGTAATGGGAAGAGCAGTGTGCACAAGGTTAATTCAATGTTAAACGTAGAAAACTAAAGCAAGAACTGAAGAGAAGGGACTTGTCGGGGCATTCATCAACGTTTGCAATGAATGACGGACCTTGCAGTCCCGAAATGTTTTCAACTGAACCGAAGGATAACATTCAAACACTGACGAAATATTTGCACTGTTGCCTCAAAAATGGTTAAGAAAGGTTGTAAAAAACCCGGAGGTTTGTGACATTTGCAACGTGAAAAATGAAGTTATTCAAATAATCTGCTTTGAACTTGATCTACAAGTCCTTCTTCGCTCTTTGATAAATGAAATGTACTTAAGCCTTGCTCACCTGTTCTCCCGGGATGCATATGATTAAGACCTGTTGAGGTCGAAACCGGTAATGCTGTTTCTTGCTGAATAAAAGCGGCTCCCACGATATCCGACTGGTGGGCTTGATTTCTGCGCTGCAAATTGCGTGAAATATTTTTGCTTTATATATATATATATATATATATATATTTTTTTTAACCATAAGTAACATATACATTTGTTAAGCAGACCTAAAGTATATCTATATAATTTAGTAGTATACATTTTTGTACAAAGAAATGCAAATATCTAAATGCATACATATAATCGGATTATACATTTTAACATGCACATGCATATGATGTACGTTTGTGTTTGAATGTGGTGGTCATGGTGGAAAGAGCCAGCTCTTGAGTAGTAGTCTGACGATAAGATAGTTTTATCTGGCTCTTATGGTTGTGGTCAATGAATTTCATAGATTGACTGCTTGAACAGAGAAAGATGTAACACCCATGATGTTTTTTCTGGTACGCTGGGTTATGAGACGAGGTGCCAATCTTGAGTGGATGTCCTTTGTTGTGTGTATTTGGTGATTTTATTCCTGAGTGAAAATGGTCCTGTTCCATGTATTGCTTTGTAGGTGATAGAAAGCAGCTTGTGTATTTGGTGACTTTATTCCTGAGAAAAAGTGGTCCTGATCCATGTATTGCTTTATGGGTGATACAAAGCAGCTTGAATATGGATCTATCTTCTGGCAACGGGTAACCAATATAGGGCCCACAAGGCAGGGGAGATGTGGGCTTGTGGCTTTACATGTAGGGGTAGTCTGGCAGCAGAGTTCTAAATTTTTGTAGTTTTTTCATTGTTTTTCTTTTTTTTTACTATAACTTTATTGGCATTTGAGAATCACATACAGGCCGTTCTTGCATAGGAAGTTACTGAAGGAATATTCACCCCCTCTCCCTGTCATACAATCATAATTTGAGCAGTAAATCATTGTCACCGACAGTTCCCTTCAAAAGAAGGGGGAAGGGGCAGAGCAGCAAAACATCAGTCTCATGCATGTGAAAGATCCTAAGTCTCAGTTTGAAGTTTGAAAGATAATAAATAGAATCTATTGCAATTGTATTATACTGTACATAAAGAGACCCCCTCCCTCAACCCTGTCCATGGATTTCCATGCCAACATTGAACACATTAACTCTCCTCCCTCCCTCTTCCCCAACACTGTGTCAAGTCCTCACGTCTCTGAAAAAAATAGACTCTCTATATGCATCATAGGTATTCCAAGATAGTCTGTTAATCAACTACTATCGACCATCCAGGGGTCAATGCACCAGGGATAACTGAAACTACTGCTCATTCGCACTTTCGGGCCCTCCCGGGGACTGCTGCTCCAATACATCAGACAACATAGAAGCCCATACTCGGAGATCGTCTACAAGTTTTTTATCTTTCAGGACTTTTTTAATTCAGACCGCCCACTGAAGTTGCCCACTCACACGTCTCTCATCCATGCCTCAGCTAGTGGGGTCGTAGGGTGTAGCCACGCTATAGCAATGCATCTTTAAGGTTTATAAAATTCTGTGAGAATTTTATAATATATTTTTTTGCACATTAAATTAGCATTCTGAATTCTGTCTCAATAGTACATTTATTTAACTTTTTTGATTGTTGACTTGCATATTCTGCTAAGTTTGTGTAGGTGAAGTTTGTCTTGATTACTATGTTTTTGAGCTAGGTGTATTGCAGCTTTGTAATTTGTCGTTTTATCTTTTTCAGTCCTGCATTCCTTCAGGGTGCTTATTTTCATTTGTCCTGTTTTGTTGTTCTTAGTGGTATTAGGATATCAAACACTTCCTAGAGCCACTCATTAAGCTTTTGAGTGGAATTTATTGTGTCTAGATCTGTGTTGGAAGTTAATTGTTTTTCTAATAATTCAAAATTGAGATTGAGACAAAGGGGGCCTACAGGGCCTCATGATGCCTCATGCCCATGATATGCATACAGGGAGCACATGGTGTGCTTCCCTATGTGCATGCATCCCCTTTCCTGCACAGCATGGAATTCACAGTCTATGCCGTGCAGGAGCTGGCTTTGACTTTCCCATTGCGGGCCTTTTTGAAAAGCATCGCCATGGGAATACCAAAGGACCGTCCGCCAGACTACAAAGAAACCTGTAATCTGGCAGGCGGCTGGCAGTCGAGTTTGGCGGTGCAGGAGCAGGGTGGTGGCCGGCTACCCCGCACTGCCAAACTTGTAATCGGTACCTAAGTCAGGTTGTGTGTCTGTGATTTGGTTGTAGATGTGGTGAATGTGAATTACAAAGAGGAAAATGAAGGAAAAGAGATTGTACCAGAAATAGAAAACATGGCCCTCGGTATTGTGGACAAAGTTGATTCAGAACAAAAGAAGAGCACCAGAATCAAGAAATCAATTTGTAAAATATAAATAGATGACAAACAAATGGGTTTAGAAGCGGATTCTGGTTCACTATATACTATTATACCCAGGGACACATGGAAGACATTGAGACAAGATAAGCATTCAAAAACAAGTGACAACATTAGACTGAAACAGTGGTGGAAGCATAGATTTAATGGGGTCTTGGAAAGAAAACATTTAATTCAAGTACAGTTTATGAAGCATATGTGGCAGAAAAAAGCCCAGTCATACTGGGATGGAAATGCAAATATGAATTGCATGACATAAAACTGGGATATGGTAAATATGTATTGATCACGGAGAAAGAAACGGATGACGCGTTAAAGACTCTTTAACAAGAAAGTTGAAGTGTTATGAGCACAAAATCAAGATGAAAGCGGAGTGAGGGCCAGTATGCCATTCCATGATACCAGTGATCATGTCCATAAGATAAAAAGTGAAGGATATACTAGAAAATGGAAGAAGACATTATAGAGTAAGTGGAAGGAACACAGTGGCTTTTGCCGGTAGCGATATCCAAGAGGAGGGATGGGAATTTGCACTTCCGTGTCAACTTATGACAGAAAACAAGAATACTATGCTAAGTTTGTTTTTCACCACAGCAGCAAAACAGAGGTGCTACAAAAGCTCCTAAGGAAAGGGAAAGCATTCAAATGGATGAAAAAGCAAAAAGAAGCCTTTGAAGTAGTGAAGAAGCAAATACTGCAAGCAAAAATCCTAATAACGTTAATTCGAAACAAAACAGTAATAACTGGATGCCAGAAACTATATTTTGTGCTAAGCTTTCACAAAAGGGTGAGATTCAGGAAGAAGTGCTAGCATTTACTTTGAGAACGTTAACACCCACAGAAAGAAAGTATGTATCATGCAGAAAAGAACATTGGAATGTTTGTGAGAGCAATGCATTTCAACATTTACTTTTTGGGGCAGAAAAATAAAACAGTGCGTGAATGCAATGTGTCTGGAAGAACTCGAAAATGTAAAGGCAAACCATCAAAAACCGAGTGGAAAACAACGTGGAAAAGGTCCGGCCACTGAAAGTGATAATAGACAGGTGGTCAACCAAAAGAAGAAAAGAAAAAAGTGTGCAGCCATATTGGAAAGTGCATGAGACTTTATCAGTGCAAAATAATGTTGTTTTTAAGGGAAACAATGTATTTCCTCCACTGTCGCTAAAAGGAACATTTATGATTGGCACACCAAGGGCACCCTGGGTAAAACATTAAACATAAAAAGACTAAAAGAAAACTACTAGTGGCCTGGAATAGATAGAGAAGTGAATCAATTAGTACTGAATATACATTCAGAGTGAGAAGAGGTTATGCACATATAAAGTACCAAACAGAAGTTGCAGGCGACCCAAGAAAGGTGGCAAACTTTAAGCATGGACTTGCTAGGTCCAATGTATGGGCTACCTTCGAATCAAAGCCAACTTTCATGAAGGAAATACTTCACAGAGAAGGATTACCTGTAACTGACGATGCAGTTCAATTTTTGTGCAAGAAATAAAGAGTGTATTGAAAAAGAAATAATACAAAACATCTAAACTCCATTCCTTGCTATCCACGGAACAACAGAATGTTGCAATGGATGAATCATTCAATAAAAGGGACTTTAATGTTGGTGTAACCAGTAGGATCAGCGTAGAAAATAGAGTCTCAGAAATGTTGAAAGCACATAGAAGCACATAGAATAGCAATGGAGAGCTCGGATGTAACAGCCTTTATACTTACGAGGGGACGAAAGCCACCCTTCCAACTAAGCCATGGTGGCCAAATAAAGTAAATGGGCAACGTGATGAAAGATATGATCTAAACATACTCTATAAGAAAACTAAGGGCAATGTCAAGAACTATATTGTCTGCTAAAGAGTCAGACATGAGACAGACAATTTTGAAAATATGGTGAGGGTGAAATTACATGGCAATACACAATGATGGTCTGAATAGGTGTAGTGATAGAGATATTTGCACTCACTGGAGTGGTAATGACCGTTGCCCACCACCATCTCAGTATATTTTGCTATTATTTGCATATGTGTGATGCTTTCTTTATTTCCGACTTTACCTCACCTATTGGCAGAGCTTGCCTATTTGCTTTGGCATGATCTTTTGCCTTCTTTCTATGATCTTTACACTTTTTCGGGCCTAGAGGCCTATGCACGAGAGATGCCATGTTCTTTTCTGACACGATCTTTTTGAACCGCTTGTAGGTGAAAGACTATGTTTTAGTTTCAATGTGTTATTCGCTAGCTATGAACCAGAGAGGACCGGTTCTTATCGAAGGAATGTGCTCGCTTCGGGCCGAGGTCATAGGCTTAGCTACCCTGAGGAGTGGCCTTGGTACCAGGTGGCACAGGAATTCAGTGTGAACCATAGGAGGAGTTTGCTAGAAGCTTCGATGAGAAGCTGTGTTCTATATTAGTGAAGGCAGAGATTTACTGGTCTGAGATTTTTGCTGAGGTTTGCTGAGAAGTCATGGCGGTATGGTGAAGCAGCGTGGTGCAGACGTGTACTCACGACTGTGGAGCAGAGAGTCCTGACCGGACCAGAGGGAAAGAGAGGAACAAACCGTTATCCAACTGAAAAGATGCCAAGAATCATGTTGAGGTGTTCCAAGTTAGCCTATTGTATCTAACCATATGTTTACTTTTCAGCTCCTTTGTGTATTAATGTTTTGGTGATCGTGATAATGTTTAGTTATTTCTTTCCTTGTCATCCTATTATCATGTAATAAAGAGACCCCAATTTGCATTAGTATCATTTGTCTGTTTTTCTCTGAAAGGGAGAGTGTGGACCATTCTTAGCCAGGTACCACGGTGTAGAAGGACGTGTGATCCCCTTCTCATGAGTAACTGAGGACAGGAAGTACTCCACCCTTTTTATCAGGGAATAACTACAAGTGCAATTTCTATCTTATACATTCTGTAAGGGAAGGTCGGGGCCCTTGTCCACATAAGGGAAATCGGCTCCCAACAGGCATGTCCAAATTATAGGTGTTGCTCCCTCGCAGAATTGCGTTGTGTCGTGCCGAGTGCGCGTTGTTGTTGCCGGAAGGCATTGTGTCGTCTGAAGACGTTGTGTCGCAGAATTGCGTTGTTTTCATGCTGAGTGCGCGTTGTTGTCACCGGGAGGCATTGTTTCTTGCCGTGCAGTGGCGAGTTGTTTGCATTGTTGTACATATCCCCCGAGACCATGAATCCAGATTTTCAGTACTTTTAGTTGTATGCGTGTAGTCATTTGTATTATTCCTTTCTCAGGTCGGCATTTTATGTGTCTATGAGTGGTGTTTTTATGAGTCCTGAGGAGGGCTTTGGTAAGTAGTGGCTTGGTGAGTAGTAAGAGTTCCAAATTGCGCCAGAACCCAATTCACTACAATAGGTATGGATAACCGAAGAGTGTCATAAGACATCACGGACTGAGTTACAGGATGGAAGCAAATGCCATGTGTTGAAGATGGCCCTGGTCAGAAGACAGGTTAATAGAAGTATTGGGGGAAGGCCAAACAATCCCGCTCTCTAGTGATATTTATATTTCACATAGTGCCAGCTACAACTGAAGGAATGAAAAGGAAGCCGCAAATGGTTCTGAAAAGAGAAAGGCATAGTAATGGCGAAGGGAGCAGACCACAGAGAATCAGGCTTACATGTGAACCTACCAAGAAGTGGAAGCACTATCTTTAGTATTGACTTAGGCCATGGTTATGAATCTGGCGGTCTGAGGAACAATGGATTCGAGGGGCGCTGGTGTGGCAGTCCGGCTCCCATACCGTCAAACTCATAATCATGCCTGAGTGTCTATCATTCTTCTTGATATGTTTGAAAGAGAGGAGATATTTGTAGCAATGTTCATTTCCATGGTGCTGCGTGGCAGCCTTTGTTAGCATTCGATCCTTGGAACACAGATGCAGAAAGGCTTGCAATGGTCAAATAAACTGCAATTAGATTTAGGAGTGGATGGAGCTTGCCCTCTCACCAGTCTCCTTAATTGTTATAAGTAATTAAATATATGTTTAATAAACACCTTTCCTGCCACCTCAGCTCTGTGTCCTCATATGTCGCTTCAAATCAGCCGTCTCGCATCAGAACCGTCATTGCCATTGACTCCTCCAGGCCTCTAGTCACAGCACAGACTAGCTATGATTGACGTCAATCTGGTAATGGAGAGAGTGTCATGATCTACAGACAGGAGTTGTGGAGGGGCACATATCCTCCACATGACTACAGCATTGTTTTAGGCTATGGCACAGTGTTGCTGACAGGTCTTCAAAATGATGATAGGCAGAGGGGGAGGAATCGTCTCAGCAGGGGCAGAACATATATTACAGGGTTAAACCCAGCGTTTTAGTGAAAGTATGTCATCTCCAATTCCACCAATAAATCTGTGCATCTTTTCTATTCCAAGATATCAAACCACTGACAGGTAGGTCCTTAAGGAGCTCTAACGGATCACAGCGATTTCCTCAGTGCCAAGCTTCATCTGTCGACTTTAGAAAGCTTTTGTAGTAGTGGTGGGTGGGGCTTTCAAGGGGGGGCGAACTCCCAACATCTGCTCAGTGGCATATTCAATGCTGAAGTATGCTGGCTTGTATCATACCCTGTCCCACTCTTTACCTCCACTAAAAAGGGCATTTGCAACCCTTCCAGGAAATTAGCAGCAGTGATACTAAACCCTAACAAGCAGGGTGCTCTAGCATTTCCAAACAAATCTATTTTTCCTTAGTTTTACGCTGCTATGTTGCCATGGTAGACAGGGATCTCTAGAAGAAGACTCCTAACACTTGGCCACTGACAGATCCAAGGCGGAAGCACCATAGTCTCAAACAACACACCCCCTCTTCCAGCAAGCTGAAGCTCATACTGTCTGCATCCACTTAAAATACATTTGCAAACTTGTCAGGAAATTAGCAGCATTTATATTATAAGGGATATCCCACCATAATATTGACTCACAAATATTGCCTTATTATAATATTGTGGTCAAAATATCATAACTACAAAAATGGTGTGGACAAATGTTCATAAGGTAAGTATTTATTTAGTTTGTCAGAAACATATTGAAGTTTAAAATTTCATTTACAGCAATATATCAATTATTATAATGTATTTGTGTATTATATTATGGTTTTATTTTTCTTTTGCTGGGGGGGTTGTTGGGTTTACTTGAGGACTAGGCGGGTGTTTGGTTTTTAAGGTATATATGAATTATTATGCAAAAACAACAATTGATGGACAGAATGCAGAACAATGTCATACATTCACCCCAGTAAAGAGATCTGGGCCTAAATCCATCGTTTTTTTGCAAGTCAAGTCAAAATGTATGTTTATTATGACCGTAGTCTTTAAACAAAGCAGTGAGCATAACGCAATAGGGGTGTCTACAATAAATATCTATGGTTATTTTTAAAAATGTTGTTCTTTAAAAGCAATTCTACATTTCATTTCCAAAAATACAAAGTCCAAACTATAAAATACTAACAACCAGTAAAAAATTACAAATACCTTAAAACTTGTTTATAAAAGTTAGAACCTATTCACTTTCTTACCACCATAACAATTTCAATCAGTTAAAATTCATACAGTACTACATTTTTTCCTTGGTTCTCAGTGCACTCAGGCCACCTTTAAGAATTTCCCAAGGGCAATTACAATATCAATAAAGGGTATTTCTGTTAGAAGGCTGGCTGCCTGCAACCTTGTTTTTATTCCATATTTTAGGAAAACCGGGCGCAGCCATAGTTTTCTCTGCTCTAGGAGTAACAGACAGTCCAACAGAATATGCGGCAAGTCTCCCTTGGTTCCCAACTTACACCTGCAACGGCCTTCTTGATCTAACAATTTAGATTTGAGCTCTTTGTTTATTACGGGTTAATCCCAATTCGACACCTCAGGATCTCTTGCCTGAACCCGCGGTTAGGTAATCTATCAAGGTAGGGGAACCAATTTCCGTTGGACCAAGCATTTAGCATATGCGCCACTGATTTTTTCTTTGTTAGATAGCCTATATCAATCGATTTAGAAACTTCCTTCCCCCTTTGCTTCAGCTCCCCTTTGGTATTAAGGACCTGAAGCGTTTCCTGGACCCAATCGATCTCTAATGAGTTACAGATTCCTTTCAGTTTGTCCCTACAGACCTTTGCCCATTTTAGCTCGCTTCTCAGTATTTCATTGCGACACCAATGTGCTACTTTTTGGCTTTCGGGGTCTTCCAATCTCTTCCAGAATCTAATCACAGCCATCTGGGTTTGTATTTTCCATGATTTTGTGCCTATTTCTATCCTGATGGCTTGTATCATCGAAGATTGAGGAAGGGATAAGAGCCTTTTTAAGCAATTCCCCTCTATCACGTCCCAGGATCCCTTACCGCTCAAATAAAGGATCTCAACGCCATATAAAACTTGAGAAGGTATCATTGCTTCGAAAGCTCTCAGCATAGGTCGGTGTGACATCTCTCCATAGACCCCATTAAACCTTTTTAGACCACATATGGAAGAGAGTGCCTTTGCTTTTTGGGTATCCAGGTGTGAGTTCCAATTTAAACCCCTATCGAACCATAAACCCAGATATCGATATTCATTAACTGTCTCCAGTTTGAGATCACCTATATACCACGTAAATTTGCTTATCTTTTTCCCGAAGCATAGGGTTTTGGTTTTATCCAAATTGATTGTTAAGAGTTTACTGGCACAATATGTATTGAAGGCGTTAAGCTTCCTTTGGAGTCCCCTCTCGGTCTGGTCTACTATCACCAGATCGTCTGCGTACAGTAAGCAGGGTATTTTATTGCCATCCATTTTAGGGCTGGCACTACCCTCCACCTCTAAATGTGCCGGAAGATCTGACAGGAAGATCGAAAAAAGCTGTGGGGCCAACACACAGCCCTGTCTTAATCCATTAGCAATGGGTATTTTTGGTGTCAAAGAACCCACCTTATCCTTAATTACTTGCCCCCAGTTTTCCCTGTGGAGTTCTTTTATTATAATGAATAGATCCTTGGGAATCTTCAACCTCTCTAATAACTCCCATAGGCAGGCCCGATCCACAGAGTCAAAGGCTGCTCTGAAGTCGACAAAACAGCAGCATAACTTGCCGTTCTGTTCCGTCGACTTCATCGCCATCGCCCATAGAGCAAATCCGTGGTCTATTGTAGAGTGGCCTGCTCTAAATCCACCCTGTTCTATGGGTATTATTTGAAACTCGTCTACCCATGCATTCAATTGTTTCAGCACAATTTTAGAAAACACTTTCTCGCCTATATCTAGCAGATTGATTAGCCGGTAGTTTTGTGGCGCCTCTTTGCTCCCTTTCTTGTGAATTGGCCTAATTATGGCCCCCTTCCAGGTTGGTGGCATTACCCCTTCTTTTAGGACTACCAGGAACATCTTGGCAAGAAATCTTGCCCACCATTTAACCTCGGATTTCAAAATTATAGCAGGAAGATTGTCCGGACCTGCTGCCCGAGTTAACTTGAGTTCTTTTATTGTGAGCTCAACTTGTTCTTCATTGAATTGAATTAATAGGTGATCTGAGATTTCTTGCCATATTTTAGACTCCACCTCCTCTCTAGGAGTCCTTACCCCGTACAAATCCCTTATGTACCCTTCCCATGCAGCCTCACTCACCACACAGTTCAATTCTCCATCTGATGTTCCCGCTACAGACTTTACTAATCTCCAAAATTGCCTTAGATTTTTATTCTCTATGGCTTCTAATAATTCTAACCAGCATTTTTCTTTATATAACCTTTTTGCATTGGTTACCATTATCTTGAATTCTTTTTTCTGCTTGACTAGCTGGTCCTGTCTCTCTAGTGTAAAGTTCTTTTTTTGTCTTCTTTGTACTGCACGTATCTCCTTTTTCTTATTTTGGCACACCACAGAAAACCCTTTGCATCGGTTTATTTGTTTAACCCTTGTAGGTTGGTTCCCTTTTAGTTTTATCTTTAGGCATTGGACCACCTCTTCTAATTTCCCTATAAACCATTCCAATTTTTTATTCTCACAGCTTTCCGGTACAATTTTTATTTGCATGGCCTTCAATTTTTCCATATATTCCTCGGTAAGACGTGTCGTCACCCGTTTGGGATACTCGACCTCCTGGGTGATCACCCTTTCTCTCTGTAGTTCCCTTCCCCCTGCTATTATTATATACAGGAGTTTGTGATCACTCACTTCTTTTTGTTCTAACCTAAAATCCCTGATCTGGGTGAAATTCCAGGCCTGAAAGAATATATAATCAATTGGGCAATTCTGTTGCCCTTGGATGAATGTCTTTCCTGCTGGGGAGTCTGTCTCTATTCTCCCATTTACGCAGTGAAAGCCCCTACCTCCTAGGGTGTGTACTAGACCAAGGTCTTGTTTCGAGATTTCCCCAATTGGGAACTTAGCCGGGTTTATTCCATACACCTCTAACTGTTCCCTATTCCAAAGGTCTGCCTTTTTTGGATTTAGTTTATGGTTAAAATCCCCCATTATTATTATTGTCTCTACGGGATATTTTTCTACAGTACTGTCTACGTCCTCTTTAAAACACTTCATTTCCCTTTCATACTCCTCCCTGTTATCCCACTGCATGTATACATTCATTACAATCATCATTTTATACTTCTGTTCCACCTTCATAAGTTCAATTATGCATGATTGTACCCATTTACATTTTGTATTCAACAGTTCAATATCCCTCATAACTTTTGTTGATATCAATGTCAGCAGCCCCCCCCGAGGGCCGTCCATGATTTTTCTTTATGGCTGGCTGCTGTATCTGGACGTATCCATCAAATGTAGGGGTGTTGTCGCATAGCCAGGTCTCTTGCAGGCAGGCAATGTCCGCTTTATTTATAACTTCCTTTATGTACTCACGTTTTTGCTCATTGCCTAGCCCGTTTATATTCCAGGTTAAGAGACCAAGATCTTGCGACTCCCCTCCGTCCTATTCAACGTCACTCAAAACACCTACTTCCTCCATATCCAATCAATTACTTACGTTGCCTTCTCCCATTGGATTACTATGTAACGACCAGTTACCCCATGAGAAGTCATTCCTTGTGTTGTCTATTACGACGTTCAGGCGGCTTAAATCCTTTTCCGTTTCTCTATAGAGAATCACTTGTCTCTTCTGAAGCCCGGCATGCTGATTTAAGAAATTGTTATCATTGGAGGTTTTTATTTCCCTCTCTGGGATAATCCTTAGTCCCTGTTGACTTATCTCAGTTGAGGCTTTCTGGATTGCCCTTTTTACCAAGTCTGAATGGAGGGTAATTTTTGTTATCTCTTTTCCATACCTATTTTCTACAAAACCAACTTGCTGTAGGTCTTTAGTACCAATCCCTCTCAGGCTGCCGCATTTTTCAAATGCGGTCAAAATCAATGCCCTATTTAGGGGTCTTGGATTTCCTGTCGACTTCTCTTTCCTCCCAGCTGGTACTAGGTCCAGAAATAACCAATTGTTCTTATCTCTCTCATGTAGATTCGTGTTTGTTACCAGCGCCTGTTGATAGGCGATTGATCTCCCTGTTTGCCGTCCGTTCTTTCTCATATTGGGTTCTTCATGTACCTGAGGTCTTACTGTCCTTTGTTCAGTAACTCGTTCGTCCCTTTGCCTTACTTTCTGTTTCGTCGTACAGATGGAAGTGGGGATCTCAATTGCCTCCATGCGTCTCTGCATTTTCCTTGATACTCTCGGGGTCCTTGGGGTCTTTGGGGCTTTTGCCTCTACATGCGTGGGTCTAATTGTTGTACAGGTCGGTGCTGATGCATTTAAGCCTGACTGTACCACTCTCGTCGCTGTTTCCTTCCCTTTTCTCTTCCCTGCTTGTTTCAGTTGCCTGTTTTTTCCAGTCCTGTTCGTGGCCCCACGTGTGACATACCCCCCGCGCCTTTTTATCAGCATTGGTCTTCTTGATATGTATACATTATCTGCAGACTCTTCTGCCTCCTTTGCTGTTTGTTCTGCGGGTTGGGGAGCTCTTTCCAGAGATACCCTACTTTCTTCTTCTAATATTATCATGTCACTTTTCTCCCTTGAAGGGGTTGTCTCCATTGTCATTACCTTGATTGGCATTTTGCTCTTTATTTCTCCTAGTTCTTCTTCTATTTTCTTTAGATGTTGTTTCTGAGCTTTCATCAATCCGTTATTTGAGAGACTCACTTCCAGGATTCCTTGTAGTGCCTTCTGAAGTAGCAAGATTAACTCTATCAGCGAAGATGTAGGCGTTTCAGAGATCACCGAATCCTGTATAGTGTTTCTGACAGGGTTTACTGGGTTGCTAGACCTTATGCTCTCTTGGTGAGTTGGTGTTTTTTGCAGTGGATAGAGCTGCTGCAATTGATCTGGCGCGCCTCCCCAGATAACACTCTGGTTCTGGTCTTCATTACCCCTATGACCTTCGTTTCCTGGTGACAACTGTGAGAACAATTTGGGAGATGATGATAGTCGAGGCGCCGAGATTTGGCGATTTTGGCTTTGCAGAGTCAGGTTTATGGTATTGTAGTTCTCCCCCTCCTCTTTGCTATTCAGGTTGACTTCTTCGTGGTTTTCTCCCTTTTCTAACCGTCTTTGACTTTCGTCCGGCTTGCTTGGATTTTCACCAATTTCTCCGCCAATTTCCACTATTTCTTCATCTATCTCCGATGTTATCGCTGGATTCAATGATTTATAGTGTTTACCCACAAACTCCTTTATGGACTTTGTCACTCCCGTGTTCTCTTTCTGTCTATTAGTAGTTTGATTGCCACCTCTTTTTGCCTTCTGGGCATTCTTCGCTGCTTTTTTAGCTTTCCTTTTCTTTCTTTTACCCTTACTATTATCCAAGGATGATACTTGACTTTCTTGGCTTTCTTCCAGGGATTTTGAGCCCTCCATTAATTTACTCCTCCCTTGTTCATCCCCTGTACGTAGATTTGTCCCTTTTTTGGGGACCATTTCTGGGTGCAAAACTGTTGTACAAATGTAGGTGTAACACTTTGTTATTAATTTTTACTTTATTACAAGTTAATCACTTACCTCTGTTCTGCCTTAAGTGCCTTAGGTGCCTTCCACCAGCTTTCCTTCAGCTTTCCTTGCCACGATTGCACTTTCTGTCGTATTTGGTAAATCACCTGCTTCACAGTTGATCCAAAGCTTCTTTGGACTTGTGCTTAAATTACTAAGCTCTTCCTAGGTGCCTTTAGGCGCCTCCTTTACGCTGTTAGTACCCTATTTCCCTGTTTCCATGAATCCCCCTGCAGACTCTGCTGGTTCGCTGCTCCAGCTGAATGTTCGAGTCTGCCTGAGGGCTGATAGGGGCTAAATAATAGCTGGATGGCGCTGAATGGTAGCTGGGTGGGCTCGCGGACGTTGGCGTCCTCCGCTAGTACGTCTCTTGTTCCCCTCTTGTGCCTTTCGTGACTCTCGGCGGCTCTCTGGCTCGCGCCTCCTCCCCCCCCGCGGGCTCCGCTGTAATCCAGGCGGGAGACGAGATTTGCGACGGTATGCGGTATGCTCTCTTCCCGCTTCCCGCTTACCGCTAGCATATGAAGACGGTCGTCCGGTGGTTGTCCGCGGACGCAGCACACTCTCCGTAACTCCCTCGCACAGGCTCAGGCTCCCTCGCTCAGGCTCCTGCTCGACTGCTCGACTGCTTCGTGCTCGCTGCACTCGGTCTGGCGGGGCGTGGCGTGGCTTGGCTCAGTCAAGGCTAGGCGAACAGAGCTACCCACACCACCCCAGGTCAGACATGGTCATATGCAAATGAGCCTTGACCCTGTGCCTCGTGGGAACAGTCAAGCCCGAACTGCCACGCCATGTCTTTCCTGGACCGGAATCAAGCATCCAAGGACCTGTTTCTGGATATCAGCCTTCATCAGCCTGGATAGCTTGACTCCAGTGGTGTGGAGAGCATGGAACTCACGTCTGAGCATACCCATTCCACTCGGGGTGACAAATGCAAAAACAACAATTGATGGACAGAATGCAGAACAATGTCATACATTCACCCCAGTACAGAGATCTAGGCCTACATCTATCATTTTTTTACACTCCACACCACCCCAGGTCAGACATGGCCATATGCAAATCAGCCTTGACCCTGTGCCTCATGGGAACAGTCCAGCCCGAACTGCCAAGCCATGTCTTTCCTGGACCGGAATCAAGCATCCAAGGACCGGTTTCTGGCTATCAGCCTTCATCAGCCTGGATAGCTTGACTCCAGTGGTGTGGAGAGCATGGGACTCACGTCTGAGCATACCCATCCCACTCGGGGTGACAAATGCAAAAACAACAATTGATGGACAGAATGCAGAACAATGTCATACATTCACCCCAGTACAGAGATCTGGGCCTAAATCCATCGGTTTTTTTTGCACTCCACACCACCCCAGGTCAGACATGGCCATATGCAAATCAGCCTTGACCCTGTGCCTCATGGGAACAGTCCAGCCCGAACTGCCAAGCCATGTCTTTCCTGGACCGGAATCAAGCATCCAAGGACCGGTTTCTGGCTGTCAGCCTTCATCAGCCTGGATAGCTTGACTCCAGTGGTGTGGAGAGCATGGGACTCACGTCTGAGCATACCCATCCCACTCGGGGTGACAAATGCAAAAACAACAATTGATGGACAGAATGCAGAACAATGTCATACATTCACCCCAGTAGAGAGATCTGGGCCTAAATCCATCGTTTTTTTGCACTCCACACCACCCCAGGTCAGACATGGCCATATGCAAATCAGCCTTGACCCTGTGCCTCATGGGAACAGTCCAGCCCGAACTGCAAAAACATGTCTTTCCTGGACCGGAATCAAGCATCCAAGGACCGGTTTCTGGCTATCAGCCTTCATCAGCCTGGATAGCTTGACTCCAGTGGTGTGGAGAGCATGGGACTCACGTCTGAGCATACCCATCCCACTCGGGGTGACAAATGCAAAAACAATTGATGGACAGAATGCAGAACAATGTCATACATTCACCCCAGTACAGAGATCTGTGCCTAAATCCATCATTTTTTTGCACTCCACACCACCCCAGGTCAGACATGGCCATATGCAAATCAGCCTTGACCCTGTGCCTCATGGGAACAGTCCAGCCCGAACTGCCAAGCCATGTCTTTCCTGGACCGGAATCAAGCATCCAAGGACCGGTTTCTGGCTATCAGCCTTCATCAGCCTGGATAGCTTGACTCCAGTGGTGTGGAGAGCATGGGACTCACGTCTGAGCATACCCATCCCACTCGGGGTGACAAATGCAAAAACAACAATTGATGGACAGAATGCAGAACAATGTCATACATTTACCCCAGTACAGAGATCTGGGCCTAAATTTATAGTTTTTTTGCACTCCACACCACCCCAGGTCAGACATGGCCATATGCAAATCAGCCTTGACCCTGTGCCTCATGGGAACAGTCCAGCCCGAACTGCCAAGCCATGTCTTTCCTGGACCGGAATCATATGAATTATTATTACTTGATTTATATGTTAGTTATGTCATTGTTGAACTGTTTTTTATTTTTTATATGTTTAAATAGCTGTATTTTTTTTCCTTTTTTCCTCTATTTCATTTTTAGGTTGTTGGGTTTGGGATTGGGTGAATGGTACGTTAATTCAAATGTATATTAACTGATATTGATTATTTTACTAATTGTGTTAATTTTTAAATTGAAAATTTTCATTTACATGTTTAATTCTTTTTGGGATATCGAATTATTTTTGTCTTGGGTTGTTGGATTTTTTGAGGCATTGTGTGGGTATTGTGCACAAAAAGGGGGTGGTGAAATGCACACCTTTGTACTCAATGCTGCTCATGTTGAACCTTTTCAGAGCTATAGAGGTGTGCATGTTTGCTCCGCCCAACTGCGCTGCAGTATCAACAAACACGATGGAATCTATTGGGGTCCCAATCAAACTGCACAGACATGTGAAGAACTGAATGAATCAAATTAATTAAATTCAACAGTTTCTCTTCTTTTTACTCCATGATTACTCCATTTCTCATTTTCCATATTCCTTTTAATCTGTGTTTTCTTCAATTTACTTTATTCATTCCACAACCATGTAAGATTTTCACATAAACTTAGAAGACACCAATTAGTTCCACATATCACGTCTTTATTTTAAAATGACCCAATGCATTTCGGGAAGCCATCTTCCCTTCATCAGGGGTATCTACAATACAAAATTAAAACAATTCATAGGTACTGCCATCAACATGAATAATACGTTCATACATTTAACATGAATTCAGATTCATTTACTTTCCTCTCAGTCTAATGGACTCTGCCAGAGTTTACAAAATCCCTTCATTATGCTGACCTTCTCCTTTTGTTTAGTAATTAATTCACCAGAGCAGTTTGTTTAATACCCCGATCCTGAGTGGACTCGCAAATGCCTCCCGTTGCAACCTGCCGTCTCATAATGTAATCCCCTTAGCCCATAACGTTACTATTACTCTTCTTTTTTCATCAAGCATAGTGTGCTTACCGTGACGTCTGTGCTATATACATTATATATGAATTTCAGCATTTGCGATCGCAATTTGGGCAGTGTGCTATGTAGCACACAAAAACCCACATGCAAAATAAGGAAACACAAAATGTGAGATTCCTTAATTTGCTATTGCATATAAGGAATCACAAATTGCGATTCCTTAAATGGAATGTAGGAAGCACCCAAGTTGTGCAAATTTTGGCTTAAGGAATCGCAAAATACCACCAACTTCAGGTTGGTGGTATTTTGCGATTTCTTTGAAAAATGCACTTTTTGGCATTTTTCAAAGTGCCATGTGGGCCACATACATGCCTTTAGGGCATGTTTGTGGACCACATGAGCACACATGTTAATTTCAGGGGTGCAAAAGGGTGTCCTATTGACACCCTTACAACCCTGAAAATGCATTCTCAAATGTAGGAGAAAGTTTCCCTGCAAAGAGATCAAGATAAAAGGAAATCACTGTTCGCAGTAGCACACAGCAATCTGGGCAAGAATAAGAGAAAAATAATGCATAAAATATTGAGGGTAAGATGGCATGAAAATGAAGAATGGCATTCATTCTTTCTAACTCGGAACATGTATATATGAAAACGAACATTTTCAACATTTAGCACGGTTCGTCCAATTGGAAGGGGTCTCTTCCCATTTCCCATGGTAAACTTTCAAGCCGGTGAGCAGTTATCTAAAAGTTTCTAATATGTCTTGCACTAGTTGCATGAGAGAAGGTTCTCATGAGAACCCTTGCAGGCCTATTTTGTTAGCTGTTGTCAGTATCCTATTGTGAGGACAAAGGGCTAGTCTAAAGCAATGAACATATAAAATATAGTAGAATACATTGTTTAGTGAAATGAGGAAAAAATATGGTGTGAGGAAGCAGAGAAATGTATTTCTCTTATAGCAGCACATTTTAAAGTGATGAACGATTTTACAATTAGAGGATTAAATCAGCAGTTTCTGAGAGGCATTTTATTTTAATGTCAAACAGAAGTCGACAAAGTATTTTTCAGGCCTAGTCATAGAAGCACATTAGGAATGAGAGTGTACTACTTATTAAAGCGTCACATTTACTTTTTACTTGTTCAAGAAAGCAGCTTCTCATATGGTTAAAAATACTTGATTTATTTATCACATTTTAAAGATTTTCTATGTTTTTGTTTTCATTCCTCTGATATGATAAAGTTAAACGGATTTTCTAAAGTCAGGCACATTTTCTTCATCGTTAACCAAGGAAAAGTTTATGAAAAATGTAGACTTTAACACATTTCCCAATGCTACTGGGATCTGAGTTAGAATACCAAGAGACACAGAGCTGAGATCCAGGATGACCAACATCCAACATTATGATCCTGAAAAATTTGTCATCGCTATATAAGCTACGCAACAACAATTCACAGAAGTGTAGGCGATGTCTGGGTACGATCAAGCGGGCTCAGGAGACATGCGGCTGAAGCATTATACCCTTCCCCCCGCCCCATCTGTTAAGAAGAAATACAGCCTAGTTGAGTCTACACTATGGTAAATGATACAAAAAGAGCTGATTGTGAATTCCATGCTCCACAGACACCAAGGTGTGGGGTGGTGGGCACATGTGGTGGAGTCTCAGAGCAATTGTGCAGAGCCTGCTGACAGCATGAGGAGCAAGACAGCAGTGTATCAGCAGGTGGAGGAAGCAGTCTGACGGCATAAATGCAGGCCCGGACTGGGAAATGAAACCAGCCCTGGCAGGTTGCTTCTCCACCGGCCCTGGGAACGGGAGGGGAGGTTTTTTTTAGCCCCTAAGCACTGCTCCTGCTTGTCTTACAGAGAGCCCATTTTGCAGCACTGCAGCAAAACCGGCACCCTGTAAGAAAAGCTGCCCCCTGCAGCCACAAAACCGGCCCCCACCCCTCCGGCCCAACGGGTAAATGCCCGGTTCCTGCTACGGCCAGTCCGGCCCTGCATAAATGTGTAGCATACTGGGAGCCTGGAATCCAAGGTATTGTGCACAGAGCTAGATGTAGGACCCTCCTACCACATCTGAACACAAGGGCTGACGTTGGCAATGTGGGAGAGATGAACATCAGCTGAGCCCCTTGTATGCATGCTTCGTGGCTGGCACGGACACTGTACGAATGCTGACTACCTCTGACCAGGTTGGTTAATGTATATAACAGTAGGCACTATCCCTCACTTTAAATACATAAATAAAAATACATTGTTAAGTTGCATTAGTACTGCTTATGTCTCCAATTCCCATTCTTGTCCTTTCGCCATTCTTTCACTCATGTGGCAGAATCCCTCCTTAGCATATATTGCGATATGGATTATTGGGCCCTCTGTGATTACCCTACTTTTGGTATAGAGGTACACACCATCTCGTTATCTTTGTAGCTAAGCTAGTTAGTCTAATTTACAATTATAATTTGTACATCTATCTCTCTGTATCCTAACTGATCATACCATCATGCGCTGTGTCCCATAATATGATACACAAAACAACAAAGACCCACTCCACCGGCGTACGTCCAAATCAGTGACTCAAGGGGTGGTGTACCAAAAGTCCTACTCCCCACAACTCTCTTATCAATTTTATAAGAGAAACAATGCACTGTTCTCCGCCAACGTATAAAAACCTGTTCTCCCGGGCAGCACACCAGAACCCACACGTTCGGTGTACCCGAATATCGGGGGTCACCACTAAATCCACACCCAGCGTTGGACACTGCTCCTAATAGAGCAAAAAATGTGAAAGACGCAAGTGACACCTCACAGAAACATCACCATCGGGGTAACTGGTATATAATTTCCAGACAGGCCCCTGTCTCATCATCGGTTGTCACCTGCGTCTTAAAGGAAATTAAGTTGAAAGGAAAGAAGTGTCCAAAACAAACAACATATACAGTGACAAACTAGTGAAGGCGCAGAAATATCTGCTAGTGACCAACACATACAAACAAAGTGAAAATAACGTAACGAAGTGCATAAAAACACATACAAAAATCCGTCCCTTACCCAATTTTATTCATAGGGCGGAGATTGTGTGCTGCATAAAAAGGCTGGTAGTTAATCATGCCTACCACAACCTACTGCCAGTGCCGACATGTTTCACTGCTATGTTATATTAAAGCAGTTTCCTCAGGGCTGCACTCGGGAGCTGTCACTTCACTGTTTTGGACACTAGTTCTGTAGTGTGCTGCCAAGAGAGAACAGGTGAAAGAACCAATTAAAAACATGTAGACCTGGGCCAGGAACAAACGCAACCTGGATGTACTGAGTGAGGTAAACTGTGGGATGTAAAGTGTAGAATATTAAATTGGCTATGAGGAGTGTGTGGTGTGTGGGGCATAGATGACGCTGGCGCCATGTATTATCACGCTACCTAAAAGCGATGGGCATTGTATTTATTGATTGATGCAGTGGCTTCTAAAGTGTAAGGGCATCGCGACCTGTCTTTACGATAGCGTTTACAGACCGCCACTAAAAGGGATGGGATGTATGTGTGAAGATAGTGGTTATAACATCAGATATAGGCACGCCGTGGATAGGACACCGGTGTAGCAACTAGCGGAGTGTGTTGGTGCAAACGAGTAGACAGCATTACTAAGACTAGGTCTCAGTCTGCACATGATACAAATGCATGCACTTTATCGCTTTTCACAGATTTTATACTGGAGCAATAAGGAATATACTTACATGAGAAGTGTCTGTTGCCTTAGAAGAAACAGGAGCGGCCGGTATGAGTGGCTTGGCTGCCCCCTGGTAATATTCTACACTTTACATCCCACAGTTTACCTCACTCAGTACATCCAGGTTGCGTTTGTTCCTGGCCCAGGTCTACATGTTTTTAATTGGTTCTTTCACCTGTTCTCTCTTGGCAGCACACTACAGAACTAGTGTCCAAAACAGTGAAGTGACAGCTCCCGAGTGCAGCCCTGAGGAAACTGCTTTAATATAACATAGCAGTGAAACATGTCGGCACTGGCAGTAGGTTGTGGTAGGCATGATTAACTACCAGCCTTTTTATACAGCACACAATCTCCGCCCTATGAATAAAATTGGGTAAGGGACGGATTTTTGTGTGTGTTTTTATGCACTTCGTTACGTTATTTTCACTTTGTTTGTATGTGTTGGTCACTAGCAGATATTTCTGCGCCTTCACTAGTTTGTCACTGTATATGTTGTTTGTTTTGGACACTTCTTTCCTTTCAACTTATTTTCCTTTAAGACGCAGGTGACAACCGATGATGAGACAGGGGCCTGTCTGGAAATTATATACCAGTTACCCCGATGGTGGTGTTTCCGTGAGGTGTCACTTGCGTCTTTCACATTTTTTGCTCTATTAGGAGCAGTGTCCAACGCTGGGTGTGGATTTAGTGGTGACCCCCGATATTCGGGTACACCGAACGTGTGGGTTCTGGTGTGCTGCCCGGGAGAACAGGTTTTTATACGTTGGCGGAGAACAGTGCATTGTTTCTCTTATAAAATTGATAAGAGAGTTGTGGGGAGTAGGACTTTTGGTACACCCCCCCTTGAGTCACTGATTTGGACGTACGCCGGTGGAGTGGGTCTTTGTTGTTTTGTAGATTTCGAGTGGAGGGCGACCCGCTCCGTTATCCCTCTATGCTCCTATATTTCTTGAATCCCATAATATGATAACCTTGGTGTTCATCACACATGACATGAAAACAATTCCCTCATAGACTCAAAATAAAAGCAACATCCTTCCAATCACACAACCTATACAGTGTAGCATGCTACGTTTGAGGGTAAGTGCTTCCATGACCAACATAGGGGTAGTAACTGCTATACAAATGCAACAATACAATTACTTAATGAGTAGTCATGTTAAATGTTAAATGTTAAATGTCGTATACTTGTAAAGCGCACAGCTGCCCCAGCAAAGGGGCGTCCCGGCGCTGTATACCGCTGGGGAACCCGTCCTGGCTTTCCCTGTGGGATGGTCCCTACTGGGAATCCCCAAGGTGGAGCCAGGCATCCCCGGCGTTGATGGGGCCGTTGTGGAGATTAGGCAAGCTAATGCCCAGAGTTGCCGAGTGTGATCCCTGGTTAGAGTAGGCACCGAAGCGAGAATTGTCGAGTCCACAGATCCTGGTCCACGACCCTGCCGCGTCGGGAATTGAACCCTGGTCCCGGGCCGACTTCTGCTCCCGGGTCTGCTGCCTCTGACCAGTGAGCCACACTACTCCACTTAGTGGAGTAGTGTGAGACTACTGTAAATGGGATAGGCTGTCCTCTGCCATGCCAAGTAACATTTTAATGAAACTAAGAGTGGGGCAAAATGAATCGGGATAATAGCAGCTCACCTTTGACCTGTCTGAACTGGACATATATGCAAACGACATGGATGACACAATTCGTAATGCAGCGATAAGAGACAAACCCGATGTTAAAATACTGTTTCTAGAAAATGAGGAAAAGACCATCTACCACAGATGGTAAAACTGACTCACTAACCATCCGAATAGATGCAACAAAGGAAAGATTGGACAACAAGGCACTCACATTAAAATGGCGTGGCACCGCATATCCAAGGTGGAAGATGAAACCTCAGTTAGAAATGAAGAACTATTAAAAATAAATAAAGTGAAGGAGCTTATCAAGGCCAAGAACGAGGCCTTATGCACCTGCTTCTTCTCGATCTGGAGGCCAGAACAAGATGAAGTTACATATGACGCAACTGGCATGGATCGCATCATCTCATTTTCTCCATATTCTAACTCGAAATGCAGGAAGCTAGATAGTTGTTTACGTCAATTAAAAAAACTCCAACAGATAAACATACCATAGACTATACTATATCACGTACAACTTACATTTACTTTACCAAGCAAACCAGATATTTTCAACACCTTTCAGCACGCTTCGATCTCCCTTGATGTATAGAAGCTGATGAGACATCACCAGAGTCAAACAAAGTAAGTGAGTTTGGCCAACAGGTGAGTGTCACATACCAATGCAGCGGTTGTCCCCCTCGTTGGTCACCACCCATTAGATCATTTTGGAGGAGTTCTGGTTCAGCTGCAGTTGTTTTAATAACTGCTGCGTTGACTGGGTTGGGCAGTTGGTGGAGAAACAAAACGTTAGACTAAATATTCTGAAAGAACTTACTCCCTGTTCTTAAATACCATTAATCCACACCATGAACAATGATAATATAACAGTATAGGTGTGAATGAGGAGTGAAATATAATAACAGCTGCTAGTCCACATATTTTGATGCCTGATCGGACAGAACACAGGCTGGATGAACATCATCTATACAAGTTCTAACTCCCGACAACAAAGACGAGATTAACCATAAAATGTTATATTGCTCTAGTGATAATGAAACAGCTTCAGCTCTGGCATCTGGACTGGCAAACCCATGCAATAAGCTCACTACAATATTATTTTTAACTGTTTTGACTACATTACAACCATGTTATGTGAACCTAGTTTACTTAAGGGTGGAATTCCTAGATGTGTGTGTGTCAATATGGTTGTGTGGAGGAAATTTAAGGGGCATAGTTTGAATGCCATATACAGCCATTTGTGATACCTTCTAGGAAAATTGAATAACGGTACAGACAGCAAAAACAAATGGAGGAGTAGCAAAGAATACTAAGAAGAACAAAAAATGTCGTGTTTTGGCAGCTCCTGAGTTAGCGTTTAGCACAGCTACACGGTCTTTTCTGTTAACTTGACCAAAACGAACGGGGGCCATTTTGAATCCCTCCGACTTCCGTTTCCTATGAACACGCTGCCTCGTGGTCAGTGTGCCCTTTCGTCCTTTCTCGATATCCATGGTCACTAGTCTGCTCGGCAACAGGCTATTTTTAGTACTGGTCAAGCGCACATGCGCATTACGCACCAAATTGGTCACTCTTCAGGAATGTTCATACTAACTGACCAGTGCTGTTGAAGCTCCTCCCACACGTTGGCTGTGTTCCAAAAATGACCTTATATGTACCTAAAATGTGTAACTTGTAACCGCCTATCTTTTTATTGCTATTAAACTATATAAAGAGGTCGCGCACCGATGTTCGGTGTGCTACTTCTTACATTACCGAAGGGTGCTGTTGGAATGTATCACCACCCCATGGGGTCTTAATAAACTTGTCTTTTACCTTTTCCAGTGTCCGTGCCAACTTCTATACTAAGGTGTTCGAGAGTTTAGCAGAGTATGTAGGCCTGATTTGAACCCAATACCACAATTGGCGACCACGAAGGGACTCATCGGCGACTCGGAGGCCCGAAGGAGAGGTCGTGACGAAGGTTAGGAAACTCGCCATGGACGCGATCGCTGCCATTGAGTGACCCGAGTCTCGGCACCCACGGTGTGTTTTCCCTTCCTTCCGATCTGACCTTCCAGGTGGCGCCGGTCTTCGACTGAGATTCTGATCTTGGATTGTCGTGATGTGCCGTTTTGGCTGATTTGACCACAGAATTTGGCAGTTGGACGTTGGACGTTTGCAAATATTTGGTAAGCTTTTGAGCGGTGAGGTAGTCTACTGACACTTACTGTGGCTTTTTGAACCTTTGAATTTGAATTTGAATTTGTTAGCTAACGTTTTGAATCTTTGAATTTGAATTTGAATATGTGAAGTGCACCTCACATAGGCAGGCATGTAGGGATATTTCTCTGATTTATTTGATTTGAACAGTGCACCGTGTTAGGTGGCATTTTTGTAGTATCGCGTTTTCGTGGTACTTTTTGAAACATGCCTGTTTTTAGCACACTCCGTAGGATGTGCTGTTCTGAAAATGGTACCAATTATCGATTAAGTGAAAAACAGCCGGCTCCCCCAGAGGGGACTCCAAATCGTGAAATGTATATTAAATTCGGTATTCCACCTATAATGTATAGTACATTATGGCATAAGTATACTAAGACTGATCGTGAATTACAGTGGCCACTATATGGGTCGTTTGACCTTCGAAAGGTACAGTATGTCGAGCAGTGTTTGTTTCAGCGAAGGTCTAGACAAGATATGTTTGATTGTGTGCGTATGTGGGAGAAGGAGGTGCGTGAACGAGTGAAGCGTGAGGAAGCCTTGGCGGAGAAAGTGCAGCGGAAGGCTGCACATGACAAAGCTTTACAGCTACAGGAGAAGGAATTACAGGAAAAGAAAGAGAGGGAGAGACGAGAACGTAATTTACAGGTTAATGGTCAATTCCCTATCAGGCGTCCTCTCTATCCAGTCCTTACTAATGAAACGGATGATTTTTCATTACTAGATCGTTGTCCGCCTCCGTACGTCGTACCTACGGCTCCGAACGAGGACTCGGACGAGGATAGTGATCGAACACAGCGTACCAGGTTATATACGGAACGAGCTGCGGAATTACGCTCAATTGCGCGAAAGCTAAATAATAATACTGTTACTGTTTCTGATGTTACTAAACAAATGGAACAGTGGTCTGATAAGGAACGACTGTATTTTTTAGATCATTTTGGAGATGAAGTTGTTGAGCGGTATAGAAAATATTCTCTCGAGTTAGAACCTAAGGAGATATCCAAGGATCGTGAGAATTTTCGTAAAGGTCTTTTTGTTCTTTCAGATGCGGACGACTTCTTCAAGCGTTTGCTTGAACTGCGTAATGAGACGACACGGCTACGGGAGTTGGAAAAGTCGAAGAATTCGTCTACGTCCGGAGCGACGGGGATATCCAAAGAATGCCCTATCTTTGAAACAGATAAGATCGCTGCGATTAATGTTAGACCTATGCGAGAAGCTGCGCCTTTATATGTCCCTCATAAAGGGGATGGCACAGATGATGATAAAAGCTCCAAAGACGCGAAAGGGTATTTTGTATATAATTGGGTTTATACGCCTTGGAATAGAGCAGATGTCATGGCGCTTAAGAATGCTTTACCTGATCCCCGTAAAAACCCTGCGGCTTTTTATGAAAATGTTGAAAGTGCAATTTCTTCATGTATCATGACGTTAGTTGATATTGATCTATTTTTCGGGTTGATATTGCCCCCTGATATGTGGAGAGCCATTCGTAGGTTTGATGATCTCACGACTCTCGGGGCCACTTGGAAAGATCTTGTTCAGGCTGATTTAGATAGAGAACCAGCATGTAAGCCGTGTCAATTAATATTAGACCTTCCAGGTGCCATACTAACAAAACTAAAGACTCTTGCTCCCGCTAAAAAGATTGATTGGACTATATTAGCCTCTTGTAAGCAGAAAGCGGATGAATCAGTTTCCGATTTTTTCTCTCGCTTCGAGGAAGCGTTCCATGATTACAGTGGTCAATTATTGACAGAAGATACTGGCAGGCATCTATTCGTTGATAAGTATGTAGCTAATCTCCTACCGGAGATTGCGAAACGATTGAAAGCGAGTGAAAGTTCATGGACCACAGCAACCCCTGCTTCTTTATTGACTATGGCTCAATATTATGAAAGACAGGAATTGGAGGCGAAAGAAAGTAGTGAAAAGAAGGCGAAGGAATTGAAAACGAAGGTAATGTTAGCTCAGGTTCAGGCTACGAGAGGGAACAATAGAGGGGGGCGAGGATCGTACAGTAATGCTCCTCCCCCTCGTTCTGACATTTCTGTGAATCAATGTGCATACTGCAAACAGTTTGGGCATTGGATTGCAGACTGTCCGGTGTTTCGAGAGCAGCGTAATTTGAGGGGACGAGGAAGTGGGAGATCTAGGAATTATTATGGAGGGTCAAGAGGAGGTTATGGCACGAACGATCGTGGAGGATATGGAGCAAGGGGTCGTGGTCAGTCAGATTATAATACGTTTGATAACCGCAATCAATATCAGATAAATGAGGGTGATCCTGCTGAACCACGGGATGAGCATTACGCGTAGGATTGCGTAGGATGGGGTGTGGAATCGGTTGAGGTACCAGTTGATCAGAGGGGTCCATACATAGAAGCACATGTTTTGGGTTCTACTGATCAATTTCTGGTCGATACAGGAGCTACTCGTAGCGCTTTGTCCAAACACTTGGTTCCAAGGGCTCCCCTGTCTGGCGAGGTAATTACAGCAATAGGGTTCGATGGAACACCTACTTCTAGCCCACTGTCTCAACCAGTTGCATTTCATGTAGATAAATTTGCTGCCCCTTGTCCCTTTTTGTTGTCTCCAAATACACCCGATAATATTATTGGACTCGATATGTTAAAACACTTTCGAGCTACCATTCGCTGTGCCCCAGAAGGAGTGCGAGTTGTGTTGAATGAGAATTACCCAGACTTTGAGCGAGTGTGTTTTGTCCATGAATCTGAAGTTCTGGCCTCCTTACCAAAAACATTGTGGGCCACTTCTGACACGGATGTAGGACGAATGATAATTCCCCCAGTGCGTATTACTGTAAAGGAGGGAGTATCTCTGCCACGTGTCCCGCAATATAAGATTTCTAGAGAAGGTGAACTTGCTTTAATATACATTGTAAATGATTTGATTTCGGCAGGAGTAGTCGAGGAAGTTCCTTACAATGTTTGCAATAGTCCAATTTTACCGATCCTTAAGAGAGATACTGATACTAAAGTTTACCGTTTCATTATTGATTTGAGGGAAATAAACAAGATAGTAGTGCCTCAGTATCCAGTGGTATCTGACATCACCACATTGCTTACGTTGGTTCCACCGACGGCGACTACTTTTACAGTCATTGATTTGAAGAACGCCTTCTTTTCGATCCCTGTACATCCTGACAGTCGATATCTATTCGGCTTTACATTAAATAATAAATCGTACAGATTCTGTCGAATTCCTCAAGGCTATACTGAAAGTCCTAGCATTTATAGTCAGGCATTAAAAAGGCAGCTTGATTCCTTTGACTTACAAGAGGGAGTGGTTCTCATTCAATATGTAGACGATATCTTACTTGCTGCAGACACGCCAGACCAATGTGAGAAGAGTACCTTTTCCTTGCTTTCCTTCCTGGCCAAACATAATCATAAAGTTTCGAAGAAAAAGCTGCAATATTGTAGACCAAAGGTGACCTACCTCGGTCATCTTTTGTCTAAGGAGGGCCGTGCGTTGACACCAGATCGAATTCAAGCAATATTAGATACCCCAGTTCCTCGCACTCAGAAAGATGTTCGCGCCTTTATAGGTTTGACGTCTTTTTGTAGGCAATGGATATTGGGTTTTTCACATACCGTTAAACCATTGTTGGCATTGTTGTCTAAAGATACACCGATTCCCATTGAATGGACGGATGAATGTCAGAATGCTTTTGAACAATTGAGACAAGCTCTTTGTTCTGCACCAGTGTTGGGTACACCTGATTACACGAAGATCTTTACATTATATGTACACGAGAAGGATGGGTGCGCATTGTCAATGTTAGTGCAGACACACGGAGACAAACAGAGGCCTTGTGCATACTTCTCGGCGGTACTCGACCCTGTGGCTCGAGGATTGCCTGGATGTTTTCGAGCAGTTGCAGCAACAGCAGTTGCGATACGACAAAGTGAGGGAATAGTTTTGTCACACAAATTGTTGGTGCTAGTTCCCCATGCGGTAGATGCGTTACTGAATCAAACAAGAACGCAGCATCTAACCAGTGCCCGTTTGACAGGATATGAGTTAACATTGTTGGCGCCGCACATCACACTAAAGCGATGTGCGACACTAAATCCTGCTACTTTACTGCCGGATCCTGTTGCTGAGACCCAGAAGGAAGAACAACATGATTGTGTTTTTCTGACTGAGGAGCAGACAAAGGGTCGTATCGACTTACAGGATACGCCATTTCCAGATGTAGATGGGGAACTGTGGGTTGATGGATCGTGCGTGAGGTTACCAGATGGTACGACTTCCGCAGCTTATGCGATCACGACACTTAAGACTGTGGTAGAAGCAGCACGGATACCCCAAAAATCAGCTCAAGCGGCTGAGTTGAAAGCCTTAACGAAGGCATGTGAGTTAAGTGCTGGACTGTGTGTGAACATTTACACGGATAGTCGTTACGCTTTTGGAGTAGTGCATGATTTTGGCCTACTTTGGAAGGAACGAGGATTCCTGACTTCACACGGAGTACACATCATGCATGGAGAATTGGTACGCGATCTCCTGAATGCACTGTTATGCCCAAAGAAAGTTGCAATAGTCAAGTGCAGTGCACATAAAAAGGTGACGGACAAAATAGGACAGGGCAATGCCTTTGCAGATCGCATTGCGAGAGAGACCGCTATGCTGCAAAATAATTTCCCCATGTATGTGGTAAAGTCACAAGCTGAGCGGTGGCATGATGCTAGAGAAGAAATACTCGATATACAGAAGTCAGCATCAGAGGCAGAACTTGTGAAATGGGCCACCGAGGGAATATTGGATGATGAGGGTTGCTGGCGTAGTAAAGATATGGAGAGATGGAAACTACCCATGGCCTATTTACAAACAATGGTGCAAATGACGCATGGACTGGCACACATTGGAGCTCTCGCAATTACTAAATTGCTTACACGAGTTTGGGAAAATGCTGACATTGCTAGCACGGCTAAGAGAGTAGTGCAGACCTGTCTGATATGTTTGCAGCACAATCCCGGACAAGGGACTCATACTCCTAAAGGTGGGTTTGTTCCACCTACTGCACCATTCGAAGTACTACAAATGGATTACATCCAGCTGGAGCGCTGTAATAATCTCAAGTATGTCCTAGTAGTGGTGTGTGCCTTCAGCAAATGGATTGAGGCTTACCCTACGAAAGACAATACAGCATTGACAACAGCTAAGGTGCTACTCAAGGAGTACTTCCCGCGCTATGGTGTTTGTAAACTTATGTGGAGTGATAATGGCCCTCATTTCATTGGAAAAGTAGTGGAATATGTCCTGAAAGGATTGGGAATCAAACAACGATTCCATGCTGTCTTTCATCCGCAATCAGCAGGTTTAGTGGAGAGATATAATGCAACGCTGAAGCTGAAGCTAGCAAAGATAGTGGCATCGACATCTTTGAAATGGCCGGACGCTTTGCCTCTGGCATTGCTGTCCATTCGATCAGTGCCCCATTCTCGGTCTGGCCTCACACCCTATGAAGTAGTGTTTGGAAGGCCTATGAATATCTGGGGAGTTCCAAAACCTCGTTTGATACATGATATGCCTTGTATAATGATGAACGATTATCTGGCACGATTAACAAATGATTTGCTTTCTATTCATCAACAGGTTCGAGAGGCGCTCCCTGATAACTCCGCTGGTGAGGCTCACGATCTCCGTCCTGGGGACCACGTGATGGTAAAAATATTTGAGCGATCCAGCAGTTTGGAACCAAGATGGCATGGCCCTGAGCAAGTGCTGCTGGCCACGCGAACTGCTGTGAGAGTCACCAACAAGAAGCGGTGGATTCATTCAACGCACTGCCGACGTGTCTCTCCGGATCTGGTGAGCCCTGTGGTGCTATCCGACTACAGAAAGATTTTGGATACAGAAAAGAGCCCAGCTGTCACGCCTGATGAATTGGAGGGAGCCTTCCCGGACCACGTTGTTTCGGATAAAGTGAAGTACAATCTACGCCCCAGGAAATAAGATTTTTTTTTGTGCTCTTTTTGAAACTGGTTGGTGACCGCTCTGAGGTTTGTGAAACGGAAGCCGGGAATATCAAGGGGGGGGGATCAGTTCTGCCCAGTGTAGCGACACCCGTCTTGAATCCCGGAGAACAAATCAACGGCAGCCTCGGTTCAGAACCATCGTTTTAATTTTTCTCGCTTAGTATTGCTTTTGAAGAGTATTGTTTTGTGAACTATGGCATCTCCTTCGACACGAAGAGGGAGAATTCTTGGTGCTGTTTTATTTGTCTTGACCGTAGTGGTGATCGCAGTATTAGCTTGGACTATAGAACTGTTGTTTCCTGCACGAGAACATTTACTGCCCACCACTCCAAGTCCGTCTGAACATTTTCATTTCACTCTGCCTTTTCACGAAGAAAGACATAGGCAGACTTATTTGAATAACAGCTTTATTAAGATTCTGCATCATACTCATAACATGACCAACACGTCCAATTGTTGGGTATGTGGGATGTTGCCCGGACATCAGAAGAAGGGAGGAACACCACTCATTCCTCTCCCGTTTTCTCATAATGGTTCTTGTCATGCTTGGTACACTCTTCTTTTTACTCTGCGATGGCCAACGAAAGGTGGATTACTTTTTCGGTTGAATAAAATATGCTATAACGATAAAGATGGCTATCCACATGCTGAAGGAACTAAATTCGAATGGGAAGAATATCGTCCGGACAATGTTTCTACACCTCGTGTATATACGAATCAAAGACTTATAAATGTGACGAACTCGCATATAATAACCGTTATCGATACAAAAGCAGATTTGTGTATTAGAAATAAAGGTACAATCCCCGTAGGTCGCAGTGAATGTAATATTACACTTACCTTTGATACACCAACTGGAATTGCATTTGTAGCTTCGCATAACACATATTTTATTTGTGGAAATAAGGGATATCACCGTCTACCTTTGGGATGGTTAGGAACGTGTTATGTAGCATTTGTATTACCACCTGTGTTTATTGCTCCTCCCATGTATCACAATGATTATGTTTTGTACCATGATTTCATATTGAATAGAGTGAAACGAACAATAGATCTTGATGAAATAGACCAGACTGATACCACTTTACAACAGTATGTAGATTTCAATTTGGGGTTATTTTCATTCGTAGGAGCTGCATTGAATAGCAGAAAAATAAGGCGGCTTACACGTGTGGTGGAAGCCGTTGCCAACGAAACTGCCTCTGCTTTAGGGAATATTACTGAGGAATTGCAAATTACCAGAATTGTGGCGCTCCAGAATCGAATGGTTCTAGATGTGATACTAGCTGATAGGGGTGGAGCATGCCGCGTCATCGGAAGTAGTTGTTGCGTGTACGTACCAGATAACTCACCTTCTGTATATGATTCGATTACAAAATTACATAAGATAGCTGCTGAGATCCACCCAGAAAATGGAACATGGACTTTTTCTGGTTGGTTCTGGACCCTGCTTAGTACTTGGGGTTGGAAATTATTAACGATTCTCTGTGTTTTTATTGGAGTATTATTTTTTCTTTGTCTATGTATTCAATGTGGCCCTACATTATGTTCTGTATGTATCACAGCCTGTATTCCGTCCAAACGAGCTATTGTCAAACAAGAGAAACTGATCAATGATGAAGTATTGAAAATAATGGCTATTAACATTGCGGATGAACATTCTGACTACGCCCACTATGAGGTAGCTTTTGCTAAACGCTAAAAGGGCCGTCTGTCGTGTTTTGGCAGCTCCTGAGTTAGCGTTTAGCACAGCTACACGGTCTTTTCTGTTAACTTGACCAAAACGAACGGGGGCCATTTTGAATCCCTCCGACTTCCGTTTCCTATGAACACGCTGCCTCGTGGTCAGTGTGCCCTTTCGTCCTTTCTCGATATCCATGGTCACTAGTCTGCTCGGCAACAGGCTATTTTTAGTACTGGTCAAGCGCACATGCGCATTACGCACCAAATTGGTCACTCTTCAGGAATGTTCATACTAACTGACCAGTGCTGTTGAAGCTCCTCCCACACGTTGGCTGTGTTCCAAAAATGACCTTATATGTACCTAAAATGTGTAACTTGTAACCGCCTATCTTTTTATTGCTATTAAACTATATAAAGAGGTCGCGCACCGATGTTCGGTGTGCTACTTCTTACATTACCGAAGGGTGCTGTTGGAATGTATCACCACCCCATGGGGTCTTAATAAACTTGTCTTTTACCTTTTCCAGTGTCCGTGCCAACTTCTATACTAAGGTGTTCGAGAGTTTAGCAGAGTATGTAGGCCTGATTTGAACCCAATACCACAAAAATGGGTAATGCCATAGTGGCAAAATATCTGGCATGGAATTCCCTGGTGTTAATAAACCCTAGAAAGCCCAGATAAATCATCATGTACTTTGACAGACACAAGATAGACACCACAGTCCTCCAAGAAGCCAACCTTCCAAAAGATAAGCAATGTAACTTTGCTAAGAAATGAAGTACTTTGCATCATACTCTAGGGGGGTAGTGATAATTGTTAGGTGAGGTGTTCAACTTGGACCGCTGCAAACAAAATCTGATGCTGAGGGACTCTACATAGTTCTACAGGGTAAGCTAGACGGCAACCATACAACATTGGTTAATGTATATGGTCTTAATATCGATTATCGCACAGTTCTTTTTCAAAATGTAGTGCGAGGTGCATCACCTTGGATCCTCACCGGATTAACTGGGGTGGGGGCTTAATTTTAGCTCTCAGTGGTGTGCTGGATAAGTGAAGGAGTAGCAACTAGGGCAGGTAGAACACTAAAACACCTGTACCCAACACCATGGGATATTGAATATATGGAGAGTTAGGCATGGGACAGAAAGGATAAACACACACCACTCATGGCACAAGGCTCAGTCTCTAGAATAGACAATTGGCTGGGGACCAGAAATGTGTGTGTTTTCCACAAGAGAGATAACATATATACCCAGAACATACTCGGGCCACTAACCTGTACTGTTAGAACTGACAATGTTCTTTCAAAACTCCATTATTTAAGGGTTAAGAAGCAGGTGGCAGAGAATGATTTGATTTGGGGCTAAAAGGTAGGGTCGGAGTCCAACTTCATCCCAAGATATCATACCACTGGAGATAGATGCGGGTAATCCATTTCTGATGGCCACCAGAAGTTGGGATCGGGGAAAGTTTCAGTGTCAGGAAAGAAGAATCTCTGTATACTCAACCACTGATTTAAGTCAGAGTTTGAAAGAATTCAGGATAGTGGGGCCTTTTCCTGAAATGCCAGGTGGAGCTGGGTATCATCCACTCATCCACGTAAGAGACAACACTCACTCCTCATGATTCGACAAGTTTCACCAGAAGCTCCAGATATATATTAAAACGAGTGGGACGAGGGGCGTGGTTAAGATGGTGGCGCGGTAGGACGTTTTTCCCGGAGCTCTTGCCTACCCCCCGCCTAGCTCAACATAGCGCGGCCACCCCGGGGCTCGACCAGCACGGATCCTGCTGTGGGGGCACCAGGAGTCTGGCACCCCGAGTGCAGCCGCGGTACGGACCTTCGGAGACCCAGGACTGCGGGACGCGGTGAGTGCTCCGCCCGCCATTGTCACGTGGCCTCACCGACGCGGTGTACCTCGCAGTCACCAAGGCTAGCTGTCCCCATCCTGGCGCCCTCCCCGCCTCTTCTTCTGAGCCTGACGGCAGGGGGGCGGAGTTGCAGCCCCAGGGGCCCGAATCCACCGCGCTGCTCGCCTACACGCGGGGTGGGTGCGGCCTGGCCTTGGGAGCTAGGCCTGTTCAAGCACCGGCCTTGAGTGCGCTCCGGCCCGCCCGGCGAGTGGTGTGAGCGGGGGAGTCTCGCTGAGAAGTCGGAGCGCCTGGAAGGTGCTCGTGGCCTCGGGGGGGCGGGGCCCTGAAGGGAGGCGAGCCAGTTGAATCAGGTGCCCTCCCTCCAGCATCACACTATCTACTGGGGCCCTCAACACAGGGGCCTGGACATCGCGCTCGGGCCGCACTTAGAGAGTGGCCCGTCCTCATCCTTCGCCGGGGCCCTGGTGCCATTTTCAACGAGCAGAAGCCACCTTGCACGGAGGGTCGCCACTGAAGGTCCAGGCGGCCGTCCTTACGGATCTCCCCCTGCCAGGCCTGGGTTGAGTTCTGCGCGAAAGACAGACGCTACGAGGCGCGCAGATCCCCGACCTGGTGGGTGCGGAGGGCGAGCCCCTATCAGCGACTCTCACACGAGGACACCGCTGGGGCTTACTGCTTCTTGGGGCAGAGGCGGTGTAGCCGGCACCAATCTGCGGCGAGGAGTCCTGCGCTCGACCTCCTGATGGCACGGACGGCGTGAAGAGGCGCCTACCGGAGTACCCCTGAGCGCGGGTTGAGTGCTGCGGGCGGCCGGCCCTTGGTGTCTGTGGGTCGTGCCGCGCAGATCCCTGGCTCAGGGTGGGACGCTTGGTGAGGTACATAGCTTATGGCCGTCAGACATGACTGAGAGCCTCGCCCCATAACAGCCTTACTGTTGACGCCTAGCGGGTGTCGTCCTGGCCTTTCCGGTCCCACGTCGCTACCCGAGGCCCGGCCATCTGCGGCAGAGTGCTACCCGGGAACAGTGCCCCGGACAGAGGATGCTCCTTAGACATACATTGCGACACCCTATCACCCAGTCTTAAAACAACTGTCTGGGACTCGCGTCTGATGTTCCACCGCACACCCCCTCGCTTCTCCTTGAAGCGCCGCCGTGGTGGGAGTGCCGTATCAGTGCCCCATGGGAGGCCCTAGTTCCAACTGAGGCTCCGGCCCGTCTGCCTCTGTCTCCCTAGTCATACAGGAGTATGTCCAAGCCCGGAGCGTGAAGGTGAAGCCCTTGAAGGACATCTTCGGTCGCACCCAATCCAACACCGATATGGCGACGGCAGGCTCTGAATTAGCGACGCCCAAGTCTTCTGCTGGTATTACGAAGGCCTTCTTTGAATCCCTTTTCCGCACCCTGCGGGAGGACATCCAGTCAGTGAAAACTGAACTCGCCTCGGAGCTTAAGGACGTGCGCCGTGATGTGGCCACTATTGGTGAACGGGTAGCCACACTCGAAGACAACAGCAACACCACGGTGGCAGACCTATCCACTCTTCAGCAGGAGGTCATACGGCTGCGGGATCAGAACATGGATATGCAGCTCCACCTGGAGGACGTCGAAAATCGGTCCAGCTGGTATAATGTTCGCATCCGAGGGGTGAAGCTCACAGAGGACGCCAGGGACCTATTTACCTTCACTACTAGCTTATTTCAGCACATCTTGGGGGAATCCCACACGGCGGAAATCGTTCTAGACAGGGCACACAGGGTGGGCCCTCCCCGGGGCCCCCAGGCTCCACCTACGGACATATTGGTCTGCGTGCAGGACTTCAAGACGAAGGAACTCATTCTCTCGAAGGCAAGAGCCATGCACCCGATCTCCTTCCAGGGCCACGCACCTGTCTTGTATCAGGACTTAGCACTCATTACGTTACAGCGGCGTAAGCAGTTCCGGCCGTTGGCCGATTACCTGAGGAAGCAAGGGATCGCATACTCCTGAGGGCACCCCTTTTGTATTATCTTCCGGCTTAACAACAAGATCCACCAGCTTCGCTCTCTGGATGACGCTTGTCGGCTATTTGGCCTGACTCTCCCGGAAGCTGCGGAGGCAACCGAGGACACGAGTGAGAAACCCACGACATCCCCTTCGGGATGGCAGCGACAAAACAGGAGACGGCGTCACCGGAAACCACTTGCTTCTGAAATTGCGCAGGGTCAGCAGGATGCCCTGGCGACTGCAACTGTAGCACTCGCGGATGGGACCACGGAGGACCCTTGAGACCAGGCAGAGAGGCGTCTCTGGCGCCTTGTAGCAGCGTCTTGGCTGGGCTCGGGCGGTGGTGGGGGGATCTTTGTTCCTTTTCTTGGTTGTTTACGTACTGACCATGTTCCCTACTTGGATACACTTACTGGACGCTCTCGGGCTACAGACATTACTCTTGGTCCTTTGTTGGGTTTGGGCTGTTGGGGTTAGGGTGGAGGGAGGGAGCTTGCCGGGCTGGGTCCTGGGGCACTCGTCCTCTATGGCACCGAGACTTGGATTCCTGGTTTTGTTGTTTGCTCGACGGGGTGGTGGGGGAGGGGAGGTTGGGGGGGAGGGGGTTGATGTTCCTTTGTTTGATTTTTTCTGCTGGTTGTTGGGGGGGTGGGTTCCCCTGTCCACACTTTTTCTTTTGGTTAGAGCATGCCACAATTAGAAGCTGTCCGTCCCTTCCCTTTCTGGCATTTGGCCTACGGACAGCATTCCACACTAAGGGCCGAATGTTGGAGTTTGGATGACTCACTCGGGACTCAAAATTCTATCCCTCAATGTGCGAGGGCTGAATAACCCCCGTCAAACGGCGAGCTGTCCTGTCCCTTTTGGAGCATTCTGCCGCAGATATCTGCCTCCTCCAAGAGATACATTTGTTACCTAAGGATCAGCACCGGTTGAAATACCGAGCCTTTCCCACACAGCTATTCTCTTTCTTCTCCAAGAAAACTGCGGGGGTGGCGATAGTGGTGTCTAGAGACTCTAGAGCATTCCGGGGCAGGGTGCTCCAGCGGGAGGCGGGGATCAGGGGGCGCTAGCTGGTCTATCGGTTCCTAGTGGCGGGTCAGGCACTGGTGGTGGGCTCCGTGTATACTCCCAACGAGGGGCACAAGGGTTTTCTCCATAAAGCACTATCGGCAGCCACGGCCAACACTGGGCGACACATACTTTTGGGGGGTGACCTTAACCTTGTTTTCCACAACTTGACTGATCGCTCCTGCCAAAGATCAGGCCAAGTGGGAGCTCTCTCCAAGTCTGGCCTAGCACACCTCCGGGACTTAGGCCTTACTGACCTGTGGAGACACCTATACCCACATAGCAAGTCCTACACTTACTATTCAGGGGCCCACAAAATTTACGCCAGGCTGGACTACTTCCTATGCTCCTCCTCATTGGTGACACTAGCGATGGACTCCGACATTTTGCCCGCATCGGTATCAGACTACTCCCCAGTGGTGGCTACCTTTTCGCTTCCCGCTGCACCTACACCGCAGCGACACTGTCGCCTTCGGGAGTCCCTCCTACATCTTCCGTCGACGGTGGACCGGATAAAGACGGCCATTACACAATTTTTAGCTCCTAATGCTAACGCCGATACCTCCCTGGCAACGCAGTGGTCTGCCCTTAAGGCCGTCTTGCGGGGAGAATTTATCTCCATTTCCGCTGCCAATAATAAAGAACGAGTGCTGAAACGGGTGGAGATCTCGCAACGGGTAACCGAGCTGGAACAAATGCACCAGCGCACTCGGGCAACGCGGGCTTGGCGCCAACTGTGCACAGAACGGAAACTGTTGCACAGTCACGCCTAATATTCCGGAGGGGATAGATGCGGTCGACTTTTAGCGAATAAGCTGCGTGACCAACGCCAGAGACAAGGGGTGCAAGCCATTCGCACTGCCCGGGGTGACCTAGTATCGGACGACGAGGCCATAGCAGAGGCTTTCCGAGCGTTCTACGAGTCCCTGTACACCGGTGACTCGCTTGACCCGCGTTCTAGCCAGGAGTACCTGGAGGGTGCACAGCTTCCCTCCTTGAACCCCGCTCAGGCGGCACTCTTAGACAGGGAAATCGGACTGGAGGAGATCGTAGCGGCTATATCGCGCCTTAAAATGGGGAAATCCCCCGGCCGGGACGGGTACTCGGCGGCTTTTTATAAAACCTTTTGTCATCAGGTGACCCCTCTGCTGAGGGATCTTTTTAATTCTTGCGCCCAACCTGGGGCGATCCCTGAAGAAATGTTGGAGGCTTCGATTACCGTCATCCCGAAGCCCGAGGGGGATGCAACCCGCTGTGGCACGTATCTACCAATTTTGCTTCTTAATATTGACTTCAAACTGTACACAAGCATATTGGCGGGACGACTGGCGCCCTATATGACACAACTGGTGGAGCCGGATCAAGCCGGCTTCATCTCACAGCGCCATACCAGTGACAACACCAAGCGGGTCCTGCACCTCATTGAAGTCGGCTCTCAAACACAACGGAATTGCATGCTACTCGCAATCGACGCCAAGAAGGCCTTCGATAGGGTCCATTGGCTCTACCTCGAGCAGGTTTTACATCTCTCTGGCCTGGGGAAGGTTCTTTGCACCCGTATCTTGAATTGCTATTGGTCGCCTAATGCCACGGTACGCGTCAATGGCCACACTTCCTCCCGCCTCCCGATCGGTAGAGGGACTCGACAGGGATACCCCCTTTCCCCCATCCTATTCGCTCTTTACATGGAGCCGTTAGCCCAGAGAATTCGGCATCACGCTCTTATTGCAGGAATTAAATTCGGGGGGGGGGACGTTCATAAGATTAGTTTATACGCGGACGATATTTTACTTTCCCTCACCGACCCTGTCTAATCTCTCCGAGCTCTTTTTATTGAACTGCACAGTTTCGCACAAGCTTCCGGGTTTAAGATCAATGCCGATAAATCGATTTCCCTTAATATTTCCCTGTCCGATTCGACCCTCGCCTCCATTCAGGAGGAGCATCCCGTACAGTGGTCTGACACCACGGTCCCTTATCTGGGTGTCCTTTTGGGCCCCACCATCCCAGCCACCGTTGAGGCGAATTACACCAAGCTTCGCACACAACTCCGTGGGGAACTCCGGAGATGGAAGCACCACTCCCTATCCTGGCTCGGGAGGATCGCGGCCATCAAAATGTCACTTCTCCCCCAGATACTATATCTGTTTCAGACCCTACCCTTGCGCCCTCTGGCAGGCTGGATCTAACAGACGCAGTCTGACTTGGCACGTTTCATTTGGCAGGGCCGCAAACCACGTTTCAAGCAGACTATTGCCGTCCTCCCGCCGGAACACGGTGGGGTAGGGGTACCTGACCTGCAACTTTACTTCTACGCGGCACAGCTCCACTACTTGGTGGAATGGCACGAGTTGGAGTCTGGTAAACACTGGCTCTTTCAGGACCAGGCGGTTGCGGATATGCCCCTACAAGGGATCCCCTTCCTCCCGAAGCATCACCCGCCACCTAATCTATATGCGTCCCACATCACCAGCACCGTCATGGAGGCTTGGGATTGGGTCGCCACCAAGCACGAGTTTACGTCCTTTCCCTCTCCCTTGATCCCAGTGTTTTCTAATCGTGACTTCACCCCGGGTTTTGACCCTAAAGCGTTTGCGAACTGGCGGCGCTCCTCCTGCAGGTCCTTGGGTCACCTTTTTAACTTAGATGGTATTCTCTCGTTCCAACAAATGAGAGATGAATATGGCATTCCGGAAGGGGATAAGCTACCTTACTTGCAGGTGCGACACTGGGCACTTCACCCACAGGTCAGACCCGGAGCACAATGCCACCTTACCCCTTACGAGAAATGGCTGGTCACGCGCTCTTCTGATAAAAAGTTAATTTCCGACCTATACCAACACCTCCTTGTTGCGAACGTCCACACTTACAATGCCGGCAGGATTCGGTGGGAGCGAGAACTGGGGATAGCTCTCTCACATAAAGAATGGCGTGGCATATATTACAGGGCCCGACACTCAGCCTACCATGCAGGCCTCATTGAAACATTAACCAAAATAGCCACCTATTGGTACCATACACCAGAGCGCCTCCACCAATTCGACTCCCGCATTAGTGACCGCAGCTGGAGAGGGTGCAGGGAACTAGGCACACTAGAACACCTCCTTTGGAGTTGTGATCGGCTTCATGCCTATTGGAATACAATCCTTGATGATATCGACTCCCATTTGGACACCCAGCTCCCGCGCTTCCCCGCATATATACTCCTAGGGCTGCACAACTCCTTGATTTACCCTCTGAAATCACGGCGGGGTCGCCTCATTGCCATCGCTCTAGGTGCGGCCACACAAAACATCTTAGCGCATTGGAGATCCCCACAGGCCCCCCCTCACACAGGTTGGTTACACCGGTTGTGGATGGTGCTCGGCATGGAGAAGTTATCTCTCGTCCTAGCGGGCAGAGGAGAGGAATTTCCTGAGCTGTGGCGCCCCTTCTTGACTTTGCTCACGGGGGTGTTTCGGGAACTGAGCTGTCCCTGATATTTGCGACTTCTGCGCTTGGCCGATACTCCAATCACTGAGCGGACCGGACCCACACGCTTGCGGAAGTCCAAAACCCGCTAAACTTTTTCGCCAATTCTTCCCGTTTTTCTTTTTTTATTTGTGGACGGGGGGGGCAGGGCAGGGGGGTTCTGTTGGTTACTTTTCTTGTGTCATACGTGGATCTGTATTGTTGACCAGCTCCTAGCAATTACTTGGTAAGATTATCTTCGCCGACTTGGGAGTCTGTATCGCACTGTACTGAAGGAGCGAGAGGTCCTGCTTCCCTTGTTATGTCTGAAATACTAATAAAGAGATTTAAACCATAAAAAGAGTGGGACTGTGAGCAGAGTCTGAGGGACTCAACATTCTAATGGCTTGGCCATAGAGGTAAAAATAGGGAGGTGGACAGCTTGGGAGCGTTCACGAATAAAGGACCGCAACCACTGCAGGGCTTGGTCTCTAATACCAATCCTTTACAGTCTCTCAAGCAAAATAGTGTGAGAGACCATATCAAATGTTGAGGAGCGGTCAGGAAGCATAACTAAAACCAAAGTGCATAATCCAAATTTTCTTTTATATATTCAGAGACCTCAAGCAAGGCCGTCTATGTGCTGTAACCCACACGAAAACCTGATTAGGAGTCATGGAGAAAACAATTAGACTTGAGAAATTGAGAAACCTATTTATGTTTTTCTTAAGCAGCTTAGTAACAGTAGGAAGAAGTGAAATAGGTCTAAAATTGTGGAGAACCTTAGGGTCAGCTGAATGCTTCCTCAAGTAAGGAGAGCAGAAGAGCTTGTTCCCAGCTCAGAGGTACCAGTGCCTGCTCTAAGGATTCATTTAGCATTCAGTGCAGAATAGGATTTACCACTAGGGCAGCGAACTTAGGAATGCCCAGAGGGCAAGGATCTAGGGGGAACCAGACTTGCAGTTTGCGAGTTCAGCACCGGATTTCTCTAAGGTTAAGAGGACAAATGTAGGTAGTAATGGGGGTAAGAAAAAGCTCCAGGAGTGGAGGGTCTCAGCACCGGAAATTGATCATAGATGGTTTGAATCTTTTTAAAGAAAAAGTCAATGAGGCTACACATAACTCCATAGACGTTGAGAGGGTAATTTAAGTAGCAGAGGAAGAGAGAAAAAGTTGGCAAGTTTAAACAGCTCTTGGGGATTGTTTACCGCCTCAATGATGGATGATGCAACAAAGGTTTTTTGGCCCGTCCGAATATCTGCTTGGTATTTTTTCATAGCGAGGTTGTAAATTGCTCTTGCATCCTTGTCAAACTTGGATCTCTATTATGGTTCTAACCTTTTGCATACAGAGTTCTCTGACTTGAGGGCATCCAAGAACTAAGAGGCGGAGGGTTTTAGCCACTTTGAGGAGTGGGATTTCAGAGGAGCAATGATATCTAAAGCATCCATCAACCATTTGTTATAAGCCAATACTAAGTCCCCTGTCCTATCACAGGAAAGGGACAGAAGTAACATCATAAAATGGGAGTCAGAAATGTTGTGTCAAGGTCTAGATGAAGTTTTAGTCCTTTCTTGGGTGCCGCAGGAAGTTGGGGAGACTATCATTAAAGGTATCAACACATTGTCTGACCAAATAAGTTTAATTACACGATTAACCGTTACTGCTGCAGGATTTGCTAAAATAAGGTCCAATGTACAACCTGCTTTGTGAGTGGGCTTACAAACTTGCAATGAGGACAAAATTGCTGCGCAGATTTGTTGTTGGGGTCTTCCACAAGAAAGATAAAGTCACCTAATACCAGGAAATTGAAGTGGAGAGGGGACACTTGGCCTAGTGAATCTGTACGAAGCTGTAGCAAGGCAGCCGAGGCATCAGGAGGGCGATAGATACGTGCACCAGATACTGCGAAAGTGGGGGCTAGAACAATGGTAAAGGTCATGTCTTAAATATTAATGTTCGTAAGTTTGGAAACAGAGCAAGTGTAGGTGGATCAGTGAATAATGGCCACCTCACCGCTGTTTTTGTCGGCCCTATCAAGATGCTTGAATGAGATATGGGTATACAACCCCAATACCGAGAACAGCAGTACTTATAGCACTGTTAAAAGTTGGTGATCTCCAGGTCAGAGAATCATATCCCCCTCTAGTTCGCATAAACATAGACAATAAGATATTGTCAAAAGTGACAGCAAATAAGCTGCTTCTGTACATCCAGGGGCTGTCTCAACTGGACCAGGCCGGCTCCCTACAGGGCAGATTCACATCAAATCTGCGCACACTATTGTCTATGGTACACCAAGCTAAGCCTGAACTTCTTTCTCTGTGCAGCCAATGCATTTAATTCCATAGTGCTCAGTAGGATGGTAGCAGGCAATAAAGTACTGAGCTGGATTAAACTCCTATTTACTACTCCTATGGCTGAGGTGTAGTGATTGACTTGAGCTCAAATCTGACACCTGTCACAAGAGGCACATGTCAAGGATGCCCCCTGACTCTGCTCCTGTTTGTGCTGGCCATTAAACAGCTAGCTTGCCTGCTTAGGAAGTTCCACACTTACAGAGGACTGAGTTTGGGTTTGCGCAACAGACTTGTCTCCCTTTAAACAGATGACACTGTATTATTTTATAAACGTTGAGCCTAAAAAAGTTTATTGATGATTTAAAATCATTATGTTAAGCTAATCTAATATTTTTAGGTACACTATACATTTCTCAGGTACTAGTATAAATATGAGCCAGTTACCTGACTATTTAAAAAATATTTTGATGGGTAACAAAAAAAGTATGCACCCATAAAAAGTTACTTTCCTAAAACATAATGCAATCTTATTGGAGGTAGTCCAGGATTGTGCAGGTGTGCAATAAAACGAATATCATGATAAAACACCCAATAAAAGTTGCTTTCTTAAAACATCCTGAAGACTCACTTGAAGTTGGATCTAAAGTGGGATAATAAAAGCTGAAACAATATTCATATCAACACATATGGTATATTTTTAATAAATTCAAGTGAGATGGCGTGCACTGTCTGATTTCTAATCTAAATTAATCAATGCAAGGTCTATAAGGTCCGCCAATCTCTGGTAAGGATCCAAACAGTTCCTAGCGCATATAATGTTACTGCATCTGCGATTGTGTGAGTAATATATTTCCAGCAATTTGGCCTAAGGAGTTTGATGTGATCACTTTGGATTGTTGGATAAACGCAGAGTAGGTATGATATCAATTCCTGTTTTCTACCGCACAGACGACAGCATCTACATTTGTGGTTGTTATCATTTGTCCAGCTGGGTCTCATATTGGCTGATGCCAGATTATTGTCACTCTACATGAAACTCTAAACAAATCTGATGATGTTGATTCTGCACAGGGTAGCAGGGTAGCAGGGAAGTGGCGCACGTGCAGGTAACCTTGTTGTGTATTACCAGAATCGAGAACAAAAGCATGTGGTGCTGCCAGGTCAGAGGAAAACCCAAAACCCCAATCTTTAAAAAATTGTATTAACTTTCAAGTCTGTATGTGTGCCCAGGATTTGTTCAAATCTGATGATGTTAGTTTAGCTTTTACCACTCCAAGAATGAATTCTACTGCCTGGCTGTGTGAACCTAGATATAGATTTCTCAACATGTATTTCCACTCTCCTGCCAAACTCCAAGATAGTTGTAAGATTGTACTTGCTCCAGTTCTTCAGAGCCCAACCTCAAAGTGAATTCCTTCCCGTGCTTTCCATATAGTAATATTTTTGATTTAGCCACACTGACAGTGAGATCGTAAAATATGTTATAGCATCTATTACTTTATGAGACACATTCAAATCATTTGGGGTAGTGTTGAGGATGACTGTGTCTTCTGCATACGTTGGCAACAGAAGATGATTTCACCCAGCTTTGGTAGGAAGTGTCTCCCCCTACAAGCTTTCATCCATATCGACTCTATAAGAGATGAAAAAGCAAAGGTGCCAGCGCTTCAACTCTCTGCTCTATTGCATTTTCGGCTTCCCTGGCCCTGCCTCCTAATTTTAAACTGCACCCAGGTATTCCAAGGTAATAACTGAATTGCTCGCAGCAGTGCTTCAGAGATCACCCAGTGAGACAATTATTTCCATAAAAAAGACCCGTTTACCTTATGAAAGGCAGACTAGTAATCTAAAATGCAGGCAAATAGTTTATGACCTTGAGACAATTTGTTTTTTCAGGGCCAGAATGTTCAATATTGCTACCCTCGTGGGCACTGGATTGGCATGGAGGTCAATGATTTCTGTCTTCTACCCAAGTTTCAAGAGGAATATTGGCTCAAATATTTGGTTCATTGTCACTTATGGCAAGAGTGTGATAGAGTCATATTTGTATACCCTTTTGAAATATTGGGTGCTGAATCAATCTCTGTCCCAATTCTAGAATTATTTTAACTTCTAGTGTGACCGAAAATAAAGCATTCAGAGGTAAAAGTCACAAACTACAGTCTTCCTTAATGGCATTAAATGAGAGCCCATTAGACTGAGGAGCATTTGATCAAAGTGCTAACTTGATTTTTTTTTTGCTTAAGAAATTTTTATTAAGATTTTTCAAATACAAAACAAAGGCCATAGAAAAACGTATTTAACTTAAGTAAAATAAACAATCAGGCATATACATAAGAAAAAAATTGTAATTAGAAGAGATAACAGAGAAAGGATAGCAGGAAAGAGAAAGAGAAAGAAGGAAGAAAAGGAAAGAGAAAGAAATAAAGCAAGAAAAGGAAGGAAGAATCAAAATGATATAGGATAATATTATGGGAAAAAAAAGAAAAGGAGGGTTAGAAGAAAGTAAAGGGAAGCCAAAGGAGATCAGATTTGATTTTTTGAGAAACAGAAGAAGAGGAAACAGTAGCAATCATGTGTTCATCACAAATAAAATTCCACCAAGTAAGTAACGATAATTTGCAATTATCTTTCCAGGATGATAAAATGACCTTAAAACCTAAAGCAATAAAAAGATCAAACAGTCGTGAAACAGAGGATTCAATATCTACATCAGGTGATAGAGATCCTAAAAAAACATGCAGTAGTGATAAAGTAGCATTGAAGTTAAATATTGACATGCAAACATGCCAAACTGAATTCCAAAAAGATAAAACAGAAGAACATTCATATAGTTGATGTTTTAACGTGCCCGTTTCACTAGAACATGACCAACAAAGTGGAGAGGAGGTTGGTGAAAACTTACAAATGCTAACAGGAGTAATAATAGATCTATGATAAATAAAATACAAAGATTGAGTTATACGCGCAGCAACAGAAACTTAAAAAAACTTGGACCATAGTTTCTCCCAGGTTATAACAGCGAGATAAACGGACAGGTCATTTTCCCATGGAATCTTGATCAGTAACATTGGATAACAATAATTTATATACAAGGGCGGCTTTAGGTCTGTGGGTTGAAAATAAAGAATATATAGGAGTAGAAGGAGTTAAAGATGGTGAGTCAGGTGGGAGTGAAAAAGTAGCTAAATTAGATTGTATGGCATTAACAATGATATTATATTCAATGGAAAAGGAATCAGGCAACTGATAGCGTATTTGTAGTTCATGAAAGGGGATAATAGAATAATTATGGAGAAATTGATAAACAAAAGTGATATCCTTTTCCTTCCAATATTTATAGTAAAAAGATTTGCCTTGATATTTAAGAAATTTATTATACCATACAGCAGAGGATAAATCCTTAGAAAAAGTATTATAGAGTAAAGTTTGGGAGTATTTCAAAACAGGGTTTTTGGACAAAAAGGTACAATTTGACATAAAAATAATATGTTGAAAAGAAAAATCTTTTAATAATGAACGTTCAAAAAGGATCCATCTGGGGACAGGAATATCCAAAAAAATCATAAGCCAATGAAAAAGATTGTTTAATCAAAAAAGCTGAGTGATAAGCTTTAACCCCTTCAGCGCGGCGCGAATTTTTGCGCTGTGCTGAAGGTTCTAATGAGCCTATGGGCTCATGACGGAACGGTTCCGTCATGAACACAGCTCGACCGACGCTCATGACGGAACCGTTCCGTCATGAGCATGGAAGGGGTTAAAGTTAGGAAAGCGAACCCCACCTTCATTTTTAGGTCGAATAAGTTTGTTTAAAGCAATACGTGGGTGTTTATTATTCCACAAGAATTTTATACAAATATAGTTTATTCGAGAGAAATATACATTAGGGATTTTAATAGGAAGCATAGACACTATGTACAACACGTGAGGAGCAATCATCATTTCAATAGTATCCCATCTACCCCACCATGAAAGATATAAGGGAGACCATATGAGGAGGAGGGATTGAAGTTTCTTCAGTAATGCGTTAAATGTAAATGTCCTCATGGAGTTGTACCCATTTTTTTTGGTTTGTCTCGCTTTAACCACCAATCATTATTGCCAATATTTATCTCCAAGGGGGGTCCTAGGAAGGAACAGCAACAGAGAAGCAGGGTGGGTCGTAGAGGCAGTAAGGGGCGTGATAGACTGATTGTATGACTAATTTGCAGTTTTTATCCTGGAATGTCAATGGCCTGCGCACTGGGAGCAGGAGAAAAAAGATCTTCCAATATTTGAGGGACTCCCAGGCGCAGGTCATTGTCATACAGGAGTCACATCTTCTCAAAGCCGAAACGGTCGAGCTTCTTAAAAAAGAGAAATGGATTGACATCTTCTTGTGCACTGATCAATCGGCAAATATTAGGGGTGTGCTTTTTATTTTTAAGAAGCAGGCTAAAGCTCAAATTATAGAGCATTTGGAGGATAAAAGTGGTCGGTGGCTGATTGTAAGGGCTTTGTTGGATGGCCACCCATATGTTTTGGTTGGATACTACGGCCCAAATCAGGACGACCCTTCGTATTTGAATATTATTCAGGATCATCTAGTAGCTTTAAAGGACCCGGTAATTTGGGTAGGAGATTTCAACATTGTTTTGAACCCAAAATTAGATAAATCCGCAAAGTCTAGGGCCTGTGCTTCTTCCAAATCCAGACAAGACCTCTTAACAATTATGTCTCAGTTAGGCTTAGCGGATATCTGGAGGGAAAGGGCAGGGGCCAAACTGGGGGTCTCCTTCCGAAATCTTAAATATAAACATCTTTCAAGAATTGATTATGCATTTTTCAGCTATAACCTTAAGGATTTTCTGATAGATATTTCTTATCTCCCCTCGCACCTCTCGGACCATTCTGCTATATCATTCATACTAAATATAGGCCACCAAAAACCGCATTTTTCCTGGTCTTTTGACCGTACCTTGTTATTGGAGGAGGAGGAAGTTTTCTTCCTCAAGACAGAAACGCAATCTTTCTTAGAAGCCAACTTAGACACAGCTGTTATCTCTGTTTTGTGGGATACTTTGAAAGCCTATTGGAGGGGGTGCATTACAAGTCGATCTTCGTATAGGAAAAAGCAATATAATGAATGCATTAAAAATCTTGAGTTGGAAATGAAGGCAGTAGAAAACAATCTGGGGGATCACATGGGCACGGAAGCTGATCGAGAAAGATTAGGAGCTTTAAAATCGCAGCTGGAAGGCATCTTACAGAACAGAATAGCGAAACGGTGGGAGGCAAGTAAGAATTCTCATTTTGAGTTTGGGGAGGCGGCGGGGAAAATCCTCGCCTGGAAAACCAAGGCTAACCAAGCTCGGAACTATATTAGGGAGATTAAGGTGGAGGGGGAAGTTTCCCCGCGGCTGACCCAATTAGAAATCGGCGCTGCCTTTCAGGATTTTTTTCAGGCCATTTACAAAGAGGATACTGCTGTAGACACTCTGAAGTGTGAGGCTTGGCTGAACTCAATCTCTACTCCTAAGCTCACAACTGAGCAGAGTAAGATCCTGGAGAGAGAGATCTCGGTGGAGGAGGTTAACAAGGCACTAGGGCAAGTGAGTCGGGGGAAGGCCGCAGGCCCTGATGGGTTACCAGGGGAACTTTATAGAGCCCTTAGTGGAGAGATTGCGCCGGTCTTGACCTCTGTTTTTAATAGCATTTTTCTGGAAGGTTCGGACCCACCTAATTCCTGGAAAGATGCCACTGTGGTTTTAATACCCAAACCTGGGAAGGACGTGAGGGACTGTGGGTCGTACCGTCCGATATCACTTCTTAATTGCGACTACAAAATCTTCGCTGCTATTATGGCGGACAGACTGGGGGCGGTGGCTAAAACAAATATACACGATGACCAAAAAGGTTTCATTAAGGGTAGACAGCTATCAGACCTCACTCAAGATCTTGTGAGTGCAATTGATATAGCTACCACTTTTTCTCTCCCGCTTGCCGCCTTTACGTTGGATGCGACAAAGGCCTTTGATAGGGTCAACTGGGTCTATTTGGCTGCAGTTATGAGGAAATTTAACTTACCCGCAAATTTTTGTAATATGATATCTCTTATTTATAAAGCTCCAACGGCCAGGCTTTTTGTGAACAATCTTCTGACAAAGCCTTTTAGTCTTTCTAGAGGAACTAGGCAGGGCTGCCCGCTCTCCCCCCTCCTTTTCAACCTTTATATCGAGCCTTTTGCTCAGATTCTAAGAGAAGAAGCAAATATATCATCATTCAGCTTCAGAGGGTGGGAAAAGCGGGTAGCCCTATATGCGGACGATATCCTCATAATGACATCCAACCTAGACCAGGCTCTCCCCACAGTGTTCAAGAGGGCTGAAGAGTTTGGCAAGATTTCCGGATATGAGATAAACTCAGATAAAACGGAAATTATGGCCTGGAACACCACTACTACTCTGGTTGAGACAGTGCCCTCAATGCGATATTTAGGCATCAGAATTTTTCAAGATATTAATAAGCTCGCTGTTAAAAATCTGGAGCGAGTACATAATGAATGCCGGAAGAAGCTTAAGGCTTGGAACCATCTCCCTTTATCCATCTTTGGGAGAACTAACTTAGTTAAAATGTCTATCCTGCCTATATATACGTTTCTGTTTAACTCGATCCCAATGGCTTTTGACCCTAAACAATTGGCGAAGTGTCAACAGGATGTCAATTCATTTGTCTGGAGATATGGAGCCACACGACTGGCGTGGAAGAAGTTGAGGAGGAGGAGGGAAAAAGGGGGGTTGACGCTGCCTGACCTTCAGTATTACGCCTGGGCATTTGAGCTATCTTACTCTAGAATGCTCCTAAAGACACCAATGGATAATGCTAGGGGAAGAATGTTTCGAGCTATGTTAGAAGGTGCCGGTCTTCCACCAGCTGGCTTTCTTTTTAAGTTTGGAGACCAGAAATTTTTCAAAAAAGTTAAATTAAAGACTCTTCAATCACTGGCGAGGAGCTGGTCTATAATTAGGAAGAGGTTGGGGCTCGGCTATTTCTCCAACGCGGCACCTCTGTGGGACTCACCTGGAGCTCCAGCGTGTCTTAAAGACAGTTTGGCGGGTCCTATCAAAGAGGCCGGTTTTTTGTCTTGGGGAGAGTTGGTGGCAGGAGGCTCCATGATTTCTTGGGAGGATCTGCGGGAGAAAGTCGGACCGCACCTTTCTACCTTTAAGTATATACAACTAACTAGTTGGGCTCAGGCTACGCTTAGGAAGAGGGTCCCCCTTGGGAAAGAAAGTCAACTGGAAAGTTTATTGGTCACGAGACCAGGGGGGGGCAAGGAGGTTGCATGTTGGTACTGGGGGATTCTAGAAGAAATAGATGGAGATTTTAATCTCCCTAAGAAATTATGGGCAAGAGAGATGGGAGATCAGTGGGATTCCAAGTGGCAAATTTCATTTACTTTGCTAAACAAGCTTGTGAAACCAGCTTGGCTGAAAAGAAACCACCTTTTCACGCTACATCGTGCATACCTTTCTCCCCAGAAACTATCTAAATATCAACATGGGAAAAGTTGTAATAAATGTAATCTGCCGGAGGCTTCGGATGTTCACATGTTCAAGGACTGCCCAGCAATTAGCTATTTTTGGGAGAAGGTGTTGGAGGCTCTGTCTTCTATGCTTAATACAACATTGCATATCTCTCTTCCCCTGATTATCTTTGGATTAGATGATAGCATCATTGGGCAGGCTAGATCCTTTTTGTTTTATTCAATCCTCCTGGCTAGGAGACAGATTTGCAGGTTTTGGATAGACGTAGCTCCCCCAACTTTTTCAGGATGGTTGACATCGCTCTACGAGGTTTCTAGGGTGGACCTGGCCAGATCCTGCAGCAGGAAAAAGCTTGCTTTTTGGGACTTTTTGGTAAAATGGAGGTAGAATGGCCGGGGTTGTTTTTTTTTTTTTCCCCCGGGTCCTATGATTATGCCTGTTTCCTACTCCATGGACCGGTTGAAGGGTCTTCCCAGGTTTGGGCTGGTCCAACAGGCGTTAACACGTCTAGATGGAGAGATCTAGGTCTCCCTGTTGTGTAAAGAATCCCTTCTCCCGCCAATAATAGCTTTTGCGCGCCTGGGTCCGTGCCATGTTAACATATCCGAGGGCTGGTTACGGTGGCGTTGTGGTGGTTGGTGGTTGCTTCTTTATACTAGGGTATCGGCAAATGAGGACACAAAAAAAAAAAAAAGTAATGCGTTAAATGTGAATTTAAGAGTATCAGTTAGGGTTGACGAAAACCAAATGCCAAGATATTTAATTTTGGAGAGACACTAAGCAAAATTAGTATCACTAAACATAAATTGGTAGCAAATAGAATTTAAAGGTAGAACTTCTGTTTTTGATAAATTGAGTTTATAACCAGAAACAGAGGAATAGAGACGAACTTCATTCATAAATTGTGGAAGGGAGTCAACAGGATTGGACATATAAATCAGAATATCATCTGCATAAGCAGATATTTTTGTTTCAACAGAGGTAAGTTTAAAGCCAGTAATCTGAGAGTTAGTCCGAATACGCTCTAAGAATGGTTCAAGGCATAGGATAAATAATAAAGGAGAAAGAGGGCATCCCTGCCTTGTACCTCTAGATAAATAAAAAATTTGGAGAAAAGGTTATTAACAAAAATACTGGCTCGAGGACAAGAAAACAAAAGTTTAATATAAGAAATAAAAGAGGGTCCAAACCCAAACCATTGGAGAGTTTGAAACATGAATTGCCAAATAATACGGTCAAATGCTTTTTCAGCATCTAAAGATAGAGCTGCAAGGGCGTCCTTAGATTTTTTGCCATGGGAAATAATATTAGTAAACATTCGAGCATTGTCAGAAGCTAATCTACCTTTCACAAATCCAACGTGATCAGTTTTAATCAAAAGAGGAATTCTGCTATCAAGGCGGGACGCAAGAATCTTGGCAAAAATGTTTTAATCATAATTAATTAATGATATCGGGCGGTAATGTTTACAATAAGAATTGGGTCTTATCAGGTTTAGGAATTATAACAATTAAGGCATCCATAAAAGACCCAGAAGCTCTAGTATCAGCAATAAAGAAGTTGAAAAGTTGTAAGAGTTTGGGGGCAAAAATTGAGTTAAAGGTAGAATAAAATTCTACAGGTAACCCATCAGGGCCTGGTGCCTTCGATTTTTTCAAAGATTGGATGGCATTGATTACATCCTGAAGAGTAATATCCTTCTCTAATGCGTCAAATTCATCGGGAAGAGATGGTGGTGAGGGGAGACCTGAGAAAAAGGTGTTTAAATTTTGGGTGGAGGGGAATGTGTCATCAGAGTAAAGAGATTGATAATATTCATGAACGACCTCTGCAATATCTTCGTCCGATGAGACTAGTTTATTAGTAGATTCATTGAGAATAGGGCCAATAGTTTTACGTTCAGATTTAACTTTTAAGTAGTTTGCTAACATCTTACCCGCTTTATTTTGACCTCCATGATATTTAGACTTAATCTTAAGCAGAATGTTACATGCTTCAATAGTTGCTAATTTATTAAGTTCAGTTTTTGCTGCAATTAAATCATGAAGGGCATTAGGAGATCTAGAAGTAAAATATGTATGCTCTAATCCTTTAATTTTTTGTAGGTGATCCTCATATTTATTTCTTGTGGCCTTCTTCTTTTTGGATACATAAGAAATGGTGAAGGCACGGAGAGCAACTTTAAAAGCATCCTAGTTAGTGGGGACAGAAGTATCTAATGGGTCATTGAAATTAAAGAATTCATTAATAAAAGTGGTGACGTCTTTGATAAAAACTGTATCAGATAATAAGAAAGTATTAAGTTTCCATCGGCTAACTTTGGATGAAGTAAGTGAAAGGTCTAAAACAGCATAGACAGGTGCATGGTCTGAAATAAAAATGGATCCAATTTCACATTTTTGATTAGAGGGAAGTCGGGACTTACTAACCAAAATGTAATCAATCCTAGAACAAGTATGATGCATATTTGAGAAAAAAGTGTATTCAAGTAAATCAGGGTTACAGGTTTTCCAAACATCAAATAACGGACGAGAGGCAATGGCCGATTGAAAAGATTTATGAGATTTATCAGGTTGAAATTTATATTTGGACAATCTATCCGAAAAAGGGTCTAACCATTGGTTAAAGTCACCAGCAACAATAATATTAGGGCAATCAATTGAGGAGAGAAGAATTTTAATATCATTCCAAAATGTGGGATCTGGTCTAACAGGACCATAGATATTTAACAAATTCTTAGCCATTACCCATCGACCATCATCATCATTTTGAGTGGATAAAATTTGAACTGATAAAGCTTTATGAAACAATATAGCAACACCCCCTTTCTTATTGGAGGCAAGAGAAAAAACAACTTGGCCCACCCATTGTCTTTTCAACTTTAGCGACTCAACATCTGTACAATGAGTTTCTTGAAGAAAAGCAATTTGAGAATTGAATTTAGATAAATGAGACAGTACCTTTTGTCGTTTGACTGGATTCCCAAGACCCCGGACGTTCCACGTGACAAAGTTACACATAATGGAGGATTGGGAGGATGGAATACATGTGGAGTAGATACACTTCAAGGACAGGACTACAAAAAAGAACACGCCATACAAAAAAATTACATGAAGACAATCCAACAAAAAAAAACACAATACTAGAATACATTAATCTTAAGTCAATAACAAAGAACAATGGAGAATAAATATGAATACAAAGAAGCAAAAAGTATATGATCAAAGAGAAAACAGAAGAAGAAAAAAGGAGAAAAAAGAAAGGGATAGATCAAGAAGAGAAAGATGAACAGACAGATCAAAGCAAGACAGCCAGATCTGTAAGAAGAGAAGAAGACAATGAAGAGGAAGCATAGTGGCGAGCGCCAGGGCAGATCCCCCCCCAAAAAATAGTTATAGAAGAAAGGCGACCATAATTTAAGGGCATCATACAAAAAGATATAAAAGAGGAAAAAGAAAAAAGAACAGAGTCAAAAGAAAGAATGTAAGAAACATTAATTATAATGCAAAAAAGTAGAACAAATTAGTGTAGAGAGAAGATTTGGATAAACCAGTTAGAGAGAGACAGATAGGTAAGAACAATACAAAGAATCAGATATTAGTGTCCATTCCATTGGAAGAAAAGGAGTGAAGGAAAAGTTTAAGTTTTTCAGGATCATCGAAGGAGCGTGAAAGCCCAGCATGAGTGATCTTGCAGGGACAAGGATGGAGTATGCCATATTGAATAATAAGATGTCTCATTTGAGGACGTAAAGCAAGAAATAATTCTTAACGGCGTGCATTAGTTGCGTTAGAGATGTCTTGAGAGATGTTATGACCAGACCAACTAAGCCGTCATTTGAGTTTAACAGCCTTCAAAACATTCATAAGTTCAGTAAATTCCAAAAAGAGCATAATGATACCACATGGTTTAGCAGGATTGGAAGTAAGGCGACCCAGGTGATGAGCTCTTTGTTTATTGAGGGGAGATTCTGAAGATGGAAGATTGAGGAGTTCAGGAAGAAATTTCTGAAGAAACAAGACCATATTGGAGCCTTCAACATTTTCCGGAACACCATATAGGCACAGGTTGTTACGACGATTGCGATTTTCCAAATCCTCAGTATGAATCTTTAACTTATGAATTTCCTGTTCCAGAGTTGAGATCTTAGTAGAGATATCCTGTAAATCACTGACACCTTGTTCCAGATCCAAAACTTCACTTTCCATAACAATCCATCTATCCTCTATCTGTTTCAATTTTTCATTTGTTGCAGTCATAACAAGTTGAAGACCTCTCACCTCATCCAAGATAGAGCCCAGAATGGGATTCTGTGAGGATTGAATAGGTGACGGTGGGTCATTTTTATGCCTCTTAGGTTTCGTGCCTGTAACAGAGGGTCTGGTAAAATGTGAGTCGCTTGCCATTATAGCGAAGAGAGTGAAATAACACAGAGTTTGTGCCACAGGAAAAGTGTTGTTAAGACAAGGAGTATCCCCGATGAATGAAGTCAAAGAATTTCTCAAGTAAAGAAAAAAAAAAAATCGACAGTCTGTTGCAGAGCAGCTTATGGAAACGTGAGCTCAGCGGCCAAAAATGGCGGCCACCCACGTCACTATTAGAAGAACAGACGTCCACAAATATAGCTGTCTAGAGGAAAACTGGAAATAGTGCAACCTAAATCGTGGCATAAATCCAGAAGATACATAGACATCAGTCACACAACAACGTAGTGTAGTTAGAATAATAGCTGAAAGTTGTTGAGAGGAAAGTTCTTGAATGTAGCGCGAAAAAAAAGAGAACAATTCCCAGCACATTCAGAACATCATCAAATGGCATGAAGTAATATCACAGTTCAAGTAAGGTGAGAGGTGAAAAATAGAAGAAAAAAAAACATTGCAAGCCATATATCTGAGGAGTTAGGAAGGTATGCATTCAATTAAAAAATCATATTATATGGCAAGTGGCAAGAAAAGGAAATGAAAAGCTTTAAACATGTAGAAATCCTGTGCCACGTAGAAAAGCAGAGAGGAAGCAGTAATCAATGAAGGAGATGAACACCTCAATAAAAAGTAATTAAGAACATGATGCCAGTACAAGGGGCTTCAGCGTGGGGTATGTAGTTGAGGAGAAGAAATTACCGGCAGATGAGGTGCGAGCGCGACGGCCCAAAATGGCGGCCGCCCGCATCAATGTGAGGAGAAAAATACCGGAGCTTCCAGTAGTGCGCTCAGAGCAAGGAGACGACCAAAACAGACTCCACACACTCACGGCATCTTGCACAATATTTGCCCGTAGTTGTGGAGAGTAAGTGAAGAGATGGTTCTCCAAAGAAACAAGTTCCGCCGACGAACGGAGCTCAAAGGAGATCCGCCATGATGCGTCGGAGCCGAAGCCACGCCCCATGCTAACTTGATTTTTGACCAGATTATATTGTCATGTATGTTTAAATTTAGAACAAGGGAATTAATTGGTTTCCAAATTATAAAGTTATGGGTAAGACATAGTGCCCTTACTTGCGCAACCCAGGCCTATGATTGTATATTATTGCTATTCAGGTTTGCATCACCTTTGTCCAAGTTTACCACTAGTTCCCAAAAAGAGTCGAGGCAGTGTGCCCAGCTGATGATATTAGCGCAACTTTTTGCAAGGAAAGCTCCCTTAGCGATCCATTATTGTGTCTAATATATTTTCTTTAGCTCTACAAACTTTATAGCTATCTAAAAATATGATTGGGGTTTTGCTCTGATTTTAGTTAATTATCAAGCGCTTTTGCCTCAATTCTGGGGTGAACCAGTCCCTTATCCTGTTCCTCAGTTCTCTCCTTAGTTTTAACCTATTCTGGTGTGATTTGTTAAAAGGGAAAGGCAACAAAGTGTACCACACTTTGAACTAAAGTCTCTCATCCATGACCAATTTCCAAATCTATAATCTTGTTTCCCTGTATGTTTATGGTTCGAATTTATATATTCATGAACGCCAAGAAATACAATGTAAATGCAGCACCGTATGCAATAATACACACCTACAAGTCTTGGCCTTAAGTAACAATAAACCGGAACTTACCTCACCCATCTTCCTCCTCCCTCCCTCTCGAAACGCTCAGCTTGCTTTCATAAAAGTGCACCAACAGCATTATCAAGTCCCATTTCACAAGTCCATCTCTGTACAGGTTGTGGGGGTAAACTCAGCTGCAAGATACGGCGGTATTTAGGGCATGTTAATTCCTGGAGATCCTTTGAGAGGAGAGACAGGTAAGGGAGCCAAAGTTCTCCGAAAGATGCCCACTGATTGGAGACAGAGAATGTAATCTTTTCCATACCAAGGATATGCCACAGGCAGTGGAACCATCCCAAGTTTGTAGGTACATGTTCCGTCCCCCAATGTGGGAATATATTCTGTATCGCAGCGCCTAAGGCAAAACCAATCTGCCGCCCTTGTCTGGACTTTATGAGGTAAGTGAGTGGGTTGGGTAACCCCAACAGTCTCTAAGAAGGGAATCGGGGAAGTTGGGTATCAAGGTATCGGTCAATATCATCAAGCACCTGAGCCCAGAATGCTTGGATCAGTGGACAGTCCCGTAAGAGATGCATTAGGGTCCCCGTTGTTCCACACCCCCTCCAACAGTACACGCTTTTGTTAGGGTCAATCCTTTTGCAACCGTTTTGTGGTCAAATACTAGTATGTAACCACTTTGGTAGGTGTTTCGGTAAGGGCTGTGTTTCAGGTGATATGACGGCCACAATAATAGATGTCATCCCCCTCCTTAGTGGTCAACTGTCTTCCGAGCTTTCTCTCCCAGCGGGTTAAATTTGATTTATATGTGTACCTGGATGGATGGATTAGGAGGGTATATAGCTCAGAGATCAGCTGTTTATCAAACGTTTTAGTGATCAGCCATTTCTCATAAGGAGTAAGGTGTCTTTGCAGAGCCGTCGTTTTGTCAGGGTGGAGAAGCCAGTGGCAAAGTTGCCACTCCATCTCAGGAAGTGCAAAGTCGTCACGCAACAGTGTGAAAGGGATCACCCCCTCTTCATCCATCATATGTCCTGCTGAGTTGTATTTGGTCTGGAGCCACTTAGCAAATGCCCTGGGACCATGTCCTGGTAAAAAGTCTGGGTTGTCCTCCTTCATAGAAGGAACGGACGAGAGACCACATCTAGTGCTACTCGGGGCCCAGGCATCCATGGTCACTTTTGTGATCGGGGAGAGGTAAAGTCTCGGTGGGCTATGCGGCTTCTTCAAAATAGGGAATTGCCGTCCACCGCCCTGTCCTGGAAAAGCCTATGTCACTCAGATTTGTCCTTGTTCCACTCGATAAGTTACCTTAACTGGGCCTCCTGAAAATATAGTTGGAGATTCAGAATGCTGAGGCACCCAGTATTTGGAGGGAAATAACTAACTTCCCTCCTCATTCGGGGCCTCTTCCCCACCCAGATGAATTGGTGCAATTCAACTTGCGGTTCGGGAACCATCCCCTTTTGAGAAGTCAAAAGAATTTTAGTCAAGATAAACATTCTTCTAAGCCATAAGATCGGGTGATGTTTCCAATGGGCAGTTCAAGCTTGACGTGTCTTTGTCGGGACTGGTAGTTGAGCAGAGAGGTCATTTGTGTAGAAGAGGCCAGTCGGATTCCCAAGTAAGAGACCGCTGTGTTTGCCCATTGGAAAGGGCATTGTGCCATGAGTTAGGCCCTCATCTTGGTGGGTAGCGATAATTTCAAGGTTTGAGATGTAGCTGCATTGACTCGGAAGACCGAGATGAGGCCGAAAACCTCCAGCTCGGACAAGAAGGCAGGAAGTGTCAAGATCAGTGCGTTGTTTCCATCTCCCCCCGACCCCCGAATGTGGTTCCAGTAATCTCAGGGTTTTCATGGACCATTTGAGCCAAGGGCTCCATATAAAGAGCAAACGGCAGGGGTGACACTGGGCACCCCTGTCGGGTTCACCTGCTAATGGAGAAGGGAGCCGAGACAACGCTGTTAACCCTAAAAGATTGCTGTGGGGGAGTGGTAGCAGTTTAACACCCAGGTTCTAAATCTCCCGGCTGTTCCAAAATGGGCCAGAACTTGTTCTAAAGAGGGCCAATGGACCCTGTCAAAGCCCTTTTCGGCATCAATTGCTAAGAGCATAAGCTTCCTGGACATGCGAGAGGCTTTTTCTATATGGTGCAAGACGCGCTTAGTATTGCCACTGGTCTGAGATTGGGGAATAAAGCCTGCATGATCTGCATCAATAATAGATGGCATGTGCGGGCACAGTCTGGCTGCTAAGATTCTGGTGAACAGCTTGATGTCCACATTTAAGAGAGAAATTTGGCGGTATGAGCTACACTGTTGCCTATCTTTGTCAGGCTTGGGAATAACTACCACCAAAGCTGCCAACATCGAGGGGGGAGGGGATAGCCCCTGGGGCAGAGAACAAGTTGTACAACTGCGTTAAAATCAAAGCGAGAACATGACAGAAGGTTTTTTAGGCAGACCGCTGAGAAAACCTCCTACACCTGGATATTGTGTTTTATTGTGTCTGCTTGATTTGGGGACAGAGGAGAGGTGTAAGAATCAGCGCGGTACGAAGAGCAATCTGCTGGGTCAAAGCGTTGGCTAGTGTATAACTCTGCATAGAAACTTTTGAATAAGTCAGCAATAGAATCGTCTTCTGTGTTCTGCATCCCTGTCGAGTCACACCCAGATTTTGCTGCGGAGTGCGTAATTTGTTAGCTAATAGGTGGCCCCCCTATCTCCCACTACATAGAAATCATGGTGCAGACGCAGTGCTGCGTATTCACCTCTGTCGGGGTCAATACGTGCAAATTGGTTGTAGGCAGCTGCTAATTGACACCAAATCCACTCAAGTTATTTCACTTGTCTGGAGAGATTGTCCCTCTTTTCTTTGTGTATTTTATTGTTCGCTGCTGAGATGGCCATGAGTTCCCCGTGCATGACCTCCTTAAGGGCTTCCAGAGCATGGCAACAGAGACCTCAGGGGTGTCATTCAGAGCAAGGTAGTCAGTGATGGCTTGATGGACTTGCTTCACCACTTTGGGATGCTGTAACAATGTGTCCCTCAGTCGCAAGGTCCGTGTCGGGCGGTGCATAGGTGAAAGTGTCATTGCGACTGTGATCACTGACTGTGCGGCCGGAAGTATCTCCAAATCAGAGGTGAGTGTGAGGATTTATTTTGTGCATAGGAAGTGATTTGGCCATGCATAGGTTTTATGCGCATGGAAAAAGTAAGAATATTCACGGGAATGGGAATGAAGTGTTACCCATATATTCAGGAGCCCTATCTCTTTAAGCAACTGTGCCCCTCACTCGTCAGAGCCTCAGCTTGGCCATGCCTATGCGTCGACCTGTCTAGGTCATTATCTAAAACCTTGTTAAGGTCCTCTCCCACCAAAACTCTTCTTTCCTGTGTGGACAGGACCTCCGACAGCGCCGAGCACAGAAACACCTCTTGACCTGTATTTGGGGTGTAAATGGATGCCACTGCAAATGACCAGCCGTTGAGGGTGAAATGAAAAGCGAGGAGATGACCCTTCACTTCTGCAACTTTGGGACCAATTTCCCCCTTAAAGATACGTGCTACTAGGAGGGCCACCCTCGCTGTTTTGATACACGCAGAGGGAAAAAACTGCGTGAGCAGAGCCTATGACAATCTTGTGGGAGGAGGTGCGTCTCCTGGAGTAGGCATATGTCCGTCCGTGTTCTCCAAGTATGATAATATCGCCCAACGTTTAACAGGGCAATGAAGGCCCTTCACATTGAGGGAGGGGACCCTAAGAAAAGTATCCCCCATTGTGTGTCTGGAGAAGTCTAAATGCTGCCCCAGGTGGCATTTGGTGTATAGTTCGGGAGCTAGCATGACGTCACTTGGATATCGCTACTACTGCGTGTGCATCTTGTTGTCACTGATGTAAGCGTATCCCCAAAGTAAACAGAAACCTTTTGGAAATAAAACTAGCAAAAATGCAAACAGGAACATAAGTACTCAATTGGGAGGGAAAAACTATTCTACAGTCCAATTTGTGGCCACACTTCCCCTCCTCGCCACCCAACCAATGGCACTGCAGTCAGCGAAGGTACTTGCTGTGTTATGAGGAATCAGTCTTAGTCAGTGCCCCGGGTATCGACTCCAATGCTGCCTGCTGGCTCTTGGCAATCGTGGCTGGGTTCAGCAAGGCAGACCTTTTCCCCAGCCCTAGGGATCACCATTGAGAGCGACCAGCTGCTAGCTGGGCGGGGACGCCCGGGACGTGAAGCCATCCACCGTCAGATCAATAACCAGCACACTGAATGTTTTTACTAGTGACAGTAGCTGGAAGAGCTTCCAGTCTAAGCAGAAGATAAGGTGGAAAGGATGCAGCCAAGAGTAGAGCACCCTCATGTTCCGGAGGTGGAAAGTTGCCGGCCTGAAGGCTGCATGGTAGTTGCTGCCTAGTCTTGGTGGAGAGTGGGTGTTTGATCCCTGTAAATGATGGGATGTTTCACCCGTGCCTTGTGCAAAATATCTTCCTTCATCTGGAAGTCGTGAATACAGACCAGTGTGTCTGCAGGAGGGGAAGCCTCCATCCGGGGGCTGACTCTGTGTGCCTGGTCCATTTTTATCTCCAGAGTTAGGGGGGTGTCAAGGATTGTTCGAAAGAGATCCACGACAAAGCCAACAAGGTCCTTCCCTTCTGCTTTTGATAATACACCTCTAATATGGATGTTATTCTGTCTGGATCTGTTCTCAAGATCCACATTGTGTGCCTGAATATCTAATTGCTGGTTGGGGAGGCAAAGGGTTTTTTGTTGCAAGGCCTCATCGTCTTCCTACTGGTTGCAGTTACCCTGCTCCTCCAAGGCAGCAACACAGGCCCACGGAGAGTCCATGTCCCTCCTGAGCTCCCGGATGTTGGTAGAAAGGTCCTTCTTGACCTCTTGCAGATCCTCCCTTAGGGATGTGAACAAAGACTCAAGGAAGGAGCGGGTCACAGGCTCCTCCATGCCATCCTCCTCCTGTGCATGAGGTGTTGCAGACGTGGGGGCAATCACCGGAGGCATCCCCTACCAGCCTGGAGAGCATCTCTTTCAGGTTGCGGTCCTTTTTGGATCTGACTGCAGCCATCCCTGATTGACCAAATTTGGAATCTAGTGTTATCCAGCACATTTTTCTGTACCAATCGTTTCCTAAGTCAGTCATTGGGAATATAGAAATTGTCCAGTATCAATTTGAATGGATCTGTGGTTTTTTTATTAGGCCCTGTGATATAGAGCGTCTGATATAGTCTAACTTAATGGCTCTGAGAATAACTTTCCGTTTCCATTTCAGTGACATAAATAATTGTAACCTTCAGATGGTTGCCCCCGTTCTTGCAATTTGACTTCAGAGAGGCGCCAGGAACAAAGGCTCCGATGAACACCTCACCTCCGCCCTCACCTGCACCCCATCCCCAACTACAACAGACGGCAACAACGCGGCAAGCAACCTCCACTTTTTTTTTTTTTATCTTTTTATTATTTCAAAATACAAACAAGACATGGAGGAGGACCATCATAAACACAAGGCGTCAGACAGTACACACTGAGAGAAAACTCAGCAGTATGCGGCAAGCAACCTCCACCAATAGATAGCCAACTGCGCAAACACACTTGCCCCACCAGGAAACAAAACAGCAAGAAAGCAAACTGGCTAATAACAGCCCTCCAAGAATTCAAGCGCTCCTGCAGAGGACTGGAAAAGATGTGAAGAAACAGCAAAACTCCGGAAACACACTCCGTCTACAAAACAACCAACCACAGCTCAACACCACCTCATCAAATCCACAAAGTAGAACTTGCTCCAAGACAGAATCCTATCCAAGGCCCACAACTCCAAGGAACTCTCCAACATCATACATGAATTTGCCAAACTCAACAGCAAAACAACTGAAGTCCCTCCCTCCCAAGACCTCTGCAATAGACTCAGCTCCTTCTTTCACCTCAAGATCAAGACGCTCTATGACTACTTCGACGACCAAAACCTCTGCACCACCCTAAACCACGCCCCCAGTGATGCCACCCAACACACCCTATGTACCTGGACCCCACTCACGGCAGAAGACACCCTAAAGACCATGAAGAGCACATTCAGACCCCTACCCACTGCACATCTTCCACAGGGCACACATCATCGAAGCCAATACCATCCTAGACACCTCCAAATCTAGATTCCGCAGCAATCACAGCACTGAGACCGCCCTCCTCACCACAACAGATGACATCCACACCCTCCTCGACCAAGGCCAAACGGCAGCCCTCATCCTCCTGGACCTTTCAGCAGCCTTCAACACTGTTTCCCACTGCAAACTAGCCACCAGACTATACGACGCTGGCATCCAAGGAAAGGCCCTAGACTGGTTATGCCCATTTCTCAAGGGCAGAGAATAAAACTCCCGCCCTTCCTCTCAGAACCAACAAGGATCAGATGCGGAGTACCCCAAGGATTCTTCCTCAGCCCCACCCTCTTCAGTGTCAACATGGCCCTCCTCGCACCCATCGTCAGGAACCACGGGCTCAACATCGTCTCCTATGCCGATGACACCCAGCTCATCTTCTCCCTCTCCAAGGAACCCGACTTCACCATGCACAAAATCCAAGAAGTGATGAAAGCCGCCGCAACCTGGATAAAGAACAGCTGCCTGAAACTCAACTCAGAGAAAACAGAAGTCCTCATCCTTGGCTCCACCCCCTCCGCATAGAAAGATACCTGGTGACCCCCGCCTTCAGGAACCCACCTACCCCGACAGACCATGCACGTAACCTCTGCATCATACTGGACTCATCGCTCACTATGAACCGCCAGATCAACACTGTCTCCTGCGCATGCTTCAACACCCTCCGCATACTATGTAAAACATTCAAGTGGATCCCCTCTGAAGCCAGGAAAATGGTACTCACGCCCTCATCACCAGCAGACTGGACTACGGCAACGCCCTCTATGCCGGAATCAACAAAAAACTTCTCAGCAAACACCAGACCATCCAGAACACCACAGCCAGACTAATACTCGATATCCCACAGCACAACCACATCATCCAACACTTCCGCGACCTCCACTGGCTACCCGTCGAAAGAAGAATAACTTTCAAGATGTCACGCACACCTACAAGGCCATTCACAACCTCCGACCTCAATTCCTCAATGACCGGCTCTCCTTCCACACCCCCAAGAGAAACCTCGCTCAGCCGACATCTCCCTAGCCACCGTCCAACACTTCTACAGGACCAGATTGGGTGGAAGGTCCTTCTCCTACCTCGCAACCAAGACCTGGAATGATCTCCCTGACCACCTCCGGCGAAGCCCGACGCTGCACCAATTCAGGAAAGACCTCAAGACCTGGCTCTTCGAATTACCCCAAAGGAGCTGCCCACACCCTCCACTTAGCACCTTGAGACCCTAACGGGTGAGTAGTGCGCTCTACAAAATCCTGATTGATTGACTGATTGAATGATTGAGGTTAAGTAATCATGCATAAAAAACACTTTCTTAGATTGATTGATTGATTGATTGAATGATTGAGGTTAAGTAGTCATGCATAAAAAAACACTTTCTTAGACCATGTTTCTTGCAGGCTACTAATATCAAATGTGGCCAAAAACGTAAAAGCTTCTGGATATGTTTGTACCCCTGCAATAGTCCATGAAATAAGTTTGAAGCGGATCCTTCTACTGGCAGACCCATTTTTCCGTACAAAGTTTGTATTATCTAGTTATTTGATGCATTTGGATATAGAGGTCTGTTTGTCTGGCAGACTCAGGAGTTACCGTAACCGTATTTACATTAAGGTCCACTGAGCGAAATCGCGTTTGTCCTGGTCTTGTTTGCACTATGATATTGTGGGCTTAGTTGACTACATTACCCTCCTCATACTTTGGTTGTCTAAGCAGACTAACGTTGTATTCATTGTTAAAAAACCAAGGCAGAAACCCCAACCCTCTGATATGGGAATGTATTGATTATATTCATAAAACTGGCCTATCTATAAATTGGACGGAAACGATGATGCCACTGATATGCATCACGAAACAGCCTGATCTAAGCTTCACTGTGAAAGGGCAGAGAAACACCAGTATGGTACTTAGGCATTCAAGTTCACTAGGGCACATACCAAATTGTAAAAGAAAACCTGACAATGGACATTATCTTATCATTTTGTCATCGCCGCCACCGATGACATACGAACTCTGATGGACAACGGAGAAACAGCGGCCCTCATCCTCCTGGACCTCTTCGCGGCCTTCGACACTGTCTGCCACCGCACCCTAGTACAGCGCCTTGGCAACATCGGAATCCAGGACAAGGCACTGGAATGGATCACCTCCTTCCTCGACGGAAGAACACAGAGAGTCCGCCTACCACCGTACAAGTCAGAGGCCACCAAAGTCATCTGCGGCGTCCCTCAAGGATCCTCCCTGAGCCCCACCCTCTTCAACGTCTACATGAGCCCCCTCGCGGCCATCGCACGCCAACACAACCTCAACATAATCTCCTACGCCGACGACACCCAGCTAATCCTCTCCCTGACCAACGACCCCGCCACCGCCAGAGCCAACCTGCACGAAGGGATGAGAGAGGTAGCCGAATGGATGACGACCAGCCGCCTGAAACTGAACACGGACAAGACGGAGGTCCTCATCCTGGGCTCCTCGCCCTCCGCCTGGGACGACTCCTGGTGGCCCCCCGCCCTGGGCACCGCACCCAAACCGACGGACCACGCACGCAACCTGGGCTTCATCCTGGACTTCTCCCTCTCCATGACCAGACAAGTAAACGCCGTCTCCTCGTCTTGCTTCAACATCCTGCGCATGATACGGAAGATCTTCCGGTGGATCCCCACCGAGACGAGGAAGACGGTCACCCAGGCCCTCGTCACCAGCCGACTGGACTACGGCAACGCCCTTTACGCCGGAACCACCGCCAAGCTCCAGAAGAGACTCCAGCGGATCCAGAACGCCTCGGCCAGACTCATCCTCGACATCCCCCGACGCAGCCACATCTCCGGACACCTGAGAGATCTGCATTGGCTCCCGGTCAACAAGAGAATCACCTTCCGTCTCCTCACCCACGCGCACAAAGCCATACACGACCAAGGCCAGAGCTACCTCAACAACCGGATCAACTTCTACACTCCCAAGCGCCTCCTCAGATCAACCAGCCACGCCCTCGCCGCCGTCCCCCGCATCCGAAGAGCGACAACAGGAGGAAGGTCCTTCTCCTACCTGGCCGCCAAGACCTGGAACTCACTCCCGACCGACCTACGCCTGACCCAAGACCACCTCTCCTTCAGGAGGAAGCTCAAGACCTGGCTGTTCGAGCAGTAACGGCACCCCCCCCCCCAACCCAGCGCCTTGAGACCCTACGGGTGAGTAGTGCGCTCTACAAATGACCTGATTGATTGATTGATTGATTGATATCTCTTCATAGATAAATAGGTGGATTTTCCTTACATTGTTAAAGGCAGGTCGCATATCCCTTATGGAAATGGTAGGATTACACCAACTGCTGTATTGCTTCCAAAATATAACAATTGCTCTGTCCTGGAAATTCTATACCAATTAAAATCATACATGGTGAGACTCACCTGGGCTGAGAGAAATGAGCAAACAGGATACACTCCCCACTACTCCAGCTAGAGAACAATCTATCCATTTGACTAGCCTTCGATGATACAACTACACAACAAACAGATATACAAGGTGGAATACTCGTAGGTTGTGAATACATACACTGTACTACAGAGTTACAAGGGCAGGGCTTCATGCACCCCACTGGACATTTTCTGATATTATTGGCTAAGCAGCAATATAGCAAAGGTATAACCCTTTTTCGCTACAATGTCCCCATAATGGCAGTTGCTAACCTTGTTCATTTCTGCCTAAATTGATAAATAAATAAATCAGCGTGACTGATAACACATATGTACAACATGGTGTTGGATAAGATACACTAGGGGTACACAGGACCACATCATAGATAGGTACGTGAGCCTTAGTTTTTAACTAACAGGTGCACAGAAGCCCCTCTATATATGTCCACATATATAGAGGGGCTTCTGGTCAGATTCCTGCTTCCATCACACTGTTCACGTGTCATGTCAGCTCTGAAACCAAGGAGATCACCTGCAGTGTCCCCAAGGGCTCAACCCTCAGCACACGCTCTTCAATGCATGCATGAACCTGCTGGTCAACATCGTCAGATCCCACGGTCTCACCATCATTTTCGACGCAGACGACACCCAATTCATCCTCTCACTCACGATGACTCCTCCACCACCAGAATCAACTTCCACAGATGCATGACAAACGCTGCCAACTGGATGAAGAACAACTGCCTGCAGCTGAGCACATTACAAATAATGGGATAACCCACGGTAACCAAAAGGACCTGGGAACAATCTGGTACAGAAAACAAGGTGGTCCTAATGGTCATACTTTTATCAGAAAGAAAATAGACCCAAAAATATATTTGGACCTACTACCAAGCGAATTGGACAAAATGCGAGATTGACACCAGCATGTATACCAGAAAACAAAGGACAAGACTTTGTTAAAGAAACAGATTCATATTTTATATTTTGATATAAATCAATAATGTATACATACATACATAGAAACATACGTTTTTAAAAGGTTGCTCAAAAGAGGTGCGTAGAAAAGAGGTTTTTTTAAGTTGCTCCTGTGAAAAAGTGAAATTGAAAAAGAGGGAAAAATCATTGTGAAGGAAAAACAGTTCTCTTTTTCTCAGATGAAAACTGGCTGATATAACTTCATGGTAAAGACCAGTGTAATAGACTTTTTAAAAAAACGTTATATATATTCGAAGAGTCCGTTTTTTGTGTGATAATGATCATAGATTACAAATTCCACATGCAGGAAGGAGCTGCCTAAATCAATCCAGGCCTAGGGGTTTGGAAACGTTGACATTTTGACCCAACTAGTGCATAGAGGGTTGATTAAGACCTCGGCATGCAGGTTTTTATCAAGACAAAGTAGGTGGAGTACAGCAACCTAAATAAAATGAAAACCCAATTGGGAAGGCTCGATGACCACCTCTGGCAGAAGGTGTTCTCCCTACCGATATAGGAATCAATACTGAATTCTGACCTATGGTTGGGTGCAACATTGCGATCCCCAACAGAATAATGGGGTCGATTAGGATGGCGGACGGAAGGACGACCGCCGTCCTGGAGTAGTCGGAAAAATACTTTTTTCCGTCCGCCTGCTGCGGACACTCTGTCCGCCATATTAGGATGGGAAACACTGTCAAATTTCCGTACGCGGCGGAAGAGCACGCACCGCCACGGAACTACACCCGACCCCGCGGGGAACGTGACCAATCCAGACACACCGCCGTACGGAATGACGTCTCCGACCGTCCTCCAAATCACGATGGCGGAAAACACACATAAATTCGCTGCGGAAAAACAACCTGCCTGAACACGGCGGAATCACCACAGTGGAGATACACACCACAAGCAGATCGCCGTCATGGACCCAGCGCTACACGCATTTCCGATACTCTTCGTGCTCCACCATCAGCAAGTCATGGACCATCATCGACGACGACGCAGCTACGCCAACCCACCAATTGCTGTCGGAAGGGGAGTACCTGCCAGGGCTGTGACGTTGGAAGGGGGAGTGTCATGTCACAGGAAATACATTGACGAGCGCACCAAAATATACACAAGTGAAGTACACAACCAGGAATGACAACGACAAACAACAAAACATGATTTATTAGCTTTATTCAACATAATAGGTGTATAATATCAGAATATTCAAGAGCATGGGCACTGGGTACAACAGATCATGTACATCACTGGCAGCACGTGAGAGGGCAGAATGCAGTATCAGAACAGCAACAGGGCCTTGTGGACAACAGAGCAGGTACATCAGAGGCAGTAAATGAGAGGGGCTAAGTGCATCAACAGTCCATTGCACAGAACAGCTACATCATTGGCAGCACATGAGAGGGCAGAATGCAGTATCAGAACAGATACAGGGCCTTGTGGACAACAGAGCAGGTACATCAGAGGCAGTAAATGAGAGGGGCCAAGTGCATCAACAGTCCATTGCACAGAACAGCTACATCATTGGCAGCACATGAGAGGGCAGAATGCAGTATCAGAACAGCAACAGGGGATTGTGGCCAACAGAGCAGGTACATCAGAGGCAGCATATGAGATGGGCTAAGAGCTTCAGCAGTCCATTGCACAGAACAGGTACATCATTGGCAGCACATGAGAGGGCAGAATGCAGTATCAGAACAGCAACAGGGCATTGTGGCCAACAGAGCAGGTACATCAGAGGCAGCATATGAGATGGGCTAAGTGCATCAGCAGTCCATTGCACAGAACAGCTACATCATTGGCAGCACATGAGAGGGCAGAATGCAGTATCAGAACAGCAACAGGGCATTGTGGCCAACAGAGCAGGTACATCACTGGCTACCCAAGTACGTGTGTCAGGCGACCCGTGACAAGGACAATAATAATATCTGGGTGGTTACATTCGTCAATCTACACACAAAGTAAAATGACATGTGAGTGATGGCAACTAAACCTCATACCACAGAATCTGGTGGACTGCTTGAACTACTCGCCTCAGACACACCGCCAGCACCAGCAACAGGAGTGTGAGACACAGCCACCGATCTACTGACTGACACATGAGCCATAGACCCAGACACACCGCCAGCACCAGAAACATGAGTGTGAGACACAGCCACCGATCTACTGACTGACACATGAGCCATAGACCCAGACACACCGCCAGCACCAGAAACAGGAATGTGAGACACAGCCACCGATCTACTGACTGACACATGAGCCATAGACCCAGACACACCGCCAGCACCAGAAACAGGAGTGTAAGACACAGCCACAGCTGTAGTGACTGACACATGAGCCCTAGACCCAGACACACCGCCAGCACCAGAAACAGGAGTGTGAGACACAGCCACAGATCTACTGACTGACACATGAGCCATAGACCCAGACACACTGCCAGGACATGTCTCTGTACACTGACCAACAAATACCATGCCTGCATCTGACACATGAGAGTGGCGGACAGACACAGTGCCAGTACCTGCAACAGGAGAGGGCACAACTGACACAGTGCTACTACATGATGCATGATAGCGTACAATAGACACAGTGCCACTATCTGACACATGAGAGTGAACTGCAGCTGACTCACTAGGACCACTGAAACGATGAGCCATAGGGCTGTATGGGCCAGGAGGCAGTGTGGCCCTGGGAGCTGGGGAAAGCTGTACTGGAGCGACATCTGGGTGGTCATGTGTCACTGGTGTGTGCCTCCGTTTTTTAGTGAAATGTTGGGGCACCTCGGACATGACTGGACTGGGAAGTGGAGTGGCATCATCAGACATCAAAGGTGTATCATGTGCTTGTGGTGGTCTGCTCTCTGGGGACGTGCTGGACCCTGCCTGCCGTTTGCTGTGGGCCTGCCTTCTGCCCTCTGCATCATGTGTAATGGGGGATGCAACAGCAGTGTACTCCTTCCTCTGCTTCTGCGGGGCGTGGATGGGAGTAGAGGTATGGGAGGACTCCACCGCTGACACATATGTTGTACGTTCCTTAAACATCATCCGCAGTGCAGCCAGGGGTGATATATGCCTGTCCTTGATGGTGCTCGTATCCATGGGAGAACCCTTGGCCATGGGATGTGCCTTGGACGTAGGAGGTGTCCTGTCCCTGGAATGTCCCTGATCCCTTGCCGGTGCCCTGTCCCTGGTTGCAGACTTGTCCATTGTAGTGTCCCTCTCCTTTGAAGCTACCTTGCCCTTGGGAGTGTCCCTGCTCTTGGGAGGTGCCCTATCCTTCGTAGTGTCCTTGTCCTTGGGAGTGTCCCTGCTCTTGGGAGGTGCCCTTTCCTTGGAAGTGTCCTTGCCCTTGGGAGTATCCCTGCTCTTGGGAGGTGCCCTATCCTTGGTAGTGTCCTTGTCCTTGGGAGTGTCCCTGCTCTTGGGAGGTGCCCTTTCCTTCGAAGTGTCCTTGTCCTTGGGAGTGTCCCTGCTCTTGGGAGGTGCCATATCCTTGGTAGTGTCCTTGTCCTTGGGAGTGTCCCTGCTCTTGGGAGGTGCCCTTTCCTTGGAAGTGTCCTTGTCCTTGGGAGTGTCCCTGCTCTTGGGAGGTGCCCTTTCCTTGGAAGTGTCCTTGTCCTTGGGAGTGTCCCTGCTCTTGGGAGGTGCCCTTTCCTTGGAAGTGTCCTTGTCCTTGGGAGTGTCCCTGCTCTTGGGAGGTGCCCTTTCCTTGGAAGTGTCCTTGTCCTTGGGTGTGTCCCTGCTCTTGGGAGGTGCCCTTGGCTTGGGAGTCCCTTTTGTGGGGGATGCCTGTGTAGCATGTGAATCCATTTCCCCCAACACCCCTTGATGATCCTGTGTGTCAACTCCAGTGTTGCTCACGTCGTCTTCGGAGAAAGATATCCCAGTCCTAGGGGATGGTGTATGTGCCCTCCGTGCCCTGCCTTGCTGCCTGTGGCTGCTCCTAGTGTAATAACCTGAATAAGAGGCCTGGTCTGATGACTCACTCTCCCCTGTAACATCAAGTTTTGTGGATGGTGGTACAGAAGTAGCACCCTGTCTATGCGACTGTACAATGGCTGAAGACACAGTGTTTGCTAATGACTGAACTGTTCTGTGGAGACCAGCAACATCGCCATGCATCCCCCACATGAATGCCACCACCTGCCCCAACTTCCTATCGTGGTCTTGGAATGCATTGATCATGTTGGTCTGCCCTACACACAGCTGTCGCAGCAGATCAACAGCCTCTGCACAAAGTGCACTTTGTGTCAGAGGGGCAGCGGTTCCTGTACCGAAGGCAACTCTGCTCCCCCTCCTCTGGCGAGCACGAGCAGTACATGTTGCAGTGGGTGGCAGTGTGGGCCCTGTGTGCTGTGTCCCGACTGAAGGTGTCGATTGCCCACTCCCTGCGTGTGTGTCATCTCGGATCCGGATGCATTGCCACCACTCATCTCCGTCGTCTGTGTCTCAGTGCCCTCAGCCAAAGCTGAAAGAGAGAGGGAAGAGATGTTAACCTAAGTGCCACACTCACGTACTGAAGGTTACAAATTCACACCTTTCCTTACAGTTGATTGACATGTAGCACCCATCCTGCACACGAACCACCCCTACCAGACATCCTCATATCAAAGAACCGGGGGTGCCTGTGAAACATGTACTTGGAATCAGAAGGGGGTCGTGCCCTATTTAGCCCTGGGTAGGACACAATACTGTAGGAAGAAATAATTGAGAACCCAGTCGCTTTTTGATTCGGCCACTTTTTTTATTTAGAGCAGATTTTTTGCACACCACCGTGTTTAATCAGTGGGTGTTATAGTTATTTTTTTTCAATGTACAAGTTTCGTCACTTGTGTGGATTATTGTGATTGTCTGGGGACTTGCCTTGTCATACACAAGTGGGTATTTGCTATGTACAAAATGTACATTAAACACCATAAACAAACAATTATGTTACAAATATACAAAAACATTTATACTATACAATTCTCACAATATGCATTTACGTGAGGAAAATTACGAACTATACCCTACTAACTGGTTTCAACACTAGACCTTCATCATATGACCTTTGTATGTTTGAGGTCTAGTAACGCAAAGGCACAATTTACAAAAAAAAATTTTTGACCATAACTTATAGCATAGTGTTCAAAGTCCTTTGCGCTAATTAAAGTTCGTTTATTTCAGTGAACCAAAGAAAGCCGACGCGTTTCCAAGCCTGTGTGTGTAATCGTCAGGCTCTTCTTCAGGGCGTTGGTTAGTTAGGTACCTATGTAAAAATAACATGGGATACATTTAAGAATAGGGCCTCTCTCTAATTCTGAATCAGTACTTTTTGGTTAGTTACACTTAGTTTTACCTTTCCGCGAAACGCAGTTTGAGTCTGTCTGTCTGGGGGCGCTTCTGGCTGGCAGGTCGTTCTGCAGAGGTAAAGGGCACATCATATATCTGTTTTCTTTGTATAAACAGGAAGCCTCTTAGCGTTTTTAATCTGATTAAATGTAAAAGGGGGGCAGGACTCACATTTACCTATTTTCTCTGTCAGTGCGGACCGTGATTGGGATTCTGATTTTCTTTATTCTTTGTTCCCACTTTGTTTGGGCGGTAGCAGCAGGGTCTATATTAACGACAAAGTATGGCAGGAAAAGATTTTGAGTATTAAAATCTTACCCGGAGTTGTTAACTCTATTTCGCCATTTCTAGCCTTTACTTACTTCGAATTTCAGCCCGCAGGCTGGCCGCTGCTCGGGCACTGTTAGCGGCGTCTTTTTTTGCTCTACTAAAGTTTTGTCGCATAAGCTGAAAAAACGAAAAAATTCGTTTTAGATTTAACTCCTACTGCATTGCTTCTGCTTTCCCCTCGTTTATTATCTTACCTGGGGGGTTGTTCATGGTTTCCACAGTCTTCCTGCCTGCTTCTGTGTTGAGAGATTTGTTACACAGAGCAGGTCACATGACTATTTGAGTTTTACTCGTGTCATGTGATTTAGGGGTTATGGGATATGTAGTCCTGACATGTTTAGATGACTATTTGTCGCATAAGCTGAAAAAACAATAAAAGTCGTTTTAGATTTAAGTCCTACTGCATTGCTTCTGCTTTCCCCTCGTTTATTATCTTACCTGGGGGGTTTGTTTATGGTTTCCACAGTCTTCCTGCCTGCTTCTGTGTTGAGAGATTTGTTACACAGAGCAGGTCACATGACTATTTGAGTTTTACTCGTGTCATGTGATTTAGGGGTTATGGGATATGTAGTCCTGACATGTTTAGATGACTATTTGAGTTTTACTCATGTCATGTGATTTAGGAGTTATGGGATATGTAGTCATGACATGTTTAGATGAAGTGTTCTTATACAGAGGACGCAGCCACATATTCAAGTTTCAAATTGTTAATTGAGTCCTGTAGTCACGCAGTTAAACTTCATGATTAGATACGCTTCTCTCCTGAGTAAAAGGGTTTCCACATTTCCTCCTCTTAATGGAGCTTTTATTCCAGAGAGAACCGACCACCTTAGATCTTTTTCTGTATGGTTTTCATCAATGAAGTGTTGTACCATGGGAGCAGTTAATACTTTTTGTTTGATCCTGGAGCGGTGTTGTGCCAGTCTTTGTGTAATTTGCTGATTTGTTTTTCCAATGTAGATTTTTTTGCATGGGCACATTATTACATAGACTATATTTTTGCTTTTGCAATTGGTAAATTCTTTATGGCTCCATTTTATGTTGTTGTGCTCGAACATAGTGCCTTCAATGGTGCTTGCACAAGAAACGCAAGTGCCACATTTGTGGTGTCCTTGCACCGGACTGAGGTTCCATATAGTTTGAAGGTCACTTTTTGCTTTTGGTATGCCTAGGTCTGCTCTTATTAATTGTTGGCCTAGATTTCTGTTCTTTTTGAGCGCAAACAATGGTCTTGCAAACGGAGCTTCCAGATTTGACAACAAATGCCAGTTCTTCAGGATTATCGATTTGTATCGAATTGTGAGTGGACCATACGTTGTGAAACAAACCAGCTGTTCCAGTGGTTTTTTCACTTTTTTGATTAACAACTCTTCCCTCGGTGTGAACCATGCACGTTTGGTTGCGTGCTTCAACATTTTCTTGGGATAGCCTCTTGTCTCTAGTTGTTCACAAAAGATTTCTGCATGTGTTAGATAATCTTCTTTTCTGGAACAATTTCTTCGGATTCTTAATAGTTGGCTATATGGTAGGTTCTCTTTTAAGCTTTGGGGGTGAAAACTCCGGTAGTGGAGAATGGTATTTTTGTCTGTCTGTTTTCTGTGTAATGTAGTAACCAGTTCTTTATTCTGATGGAAGACCTCAACATCCAGAAACGTTAAACGTGAGTTACTGTGTGTCATGCTAAATTTGATATCTGGATGCCTATTGTTGAGCCAACCATGGAATTGGGCTAGTTGTTCTTGAGTCCCATTCCAATGGCACCAGATATCGTCTATATAGCGATACCACTTTTGAATGTGTTCGCTATAAGGATTGTTTTGGTAGACAAACCTTTCTTCGTACAACGCCATGAAGAGCACTGCCATCTCCGGGGCATAAGGACACCCCATGGCAGTGCCCTTCACTTGCACGTAGAAGGTGTCCATGAATCGAAAGAAATTTAGTTTTAACGCCACGCTAGCCAATTCAATTATAAATTTCGTGGGAACTCTTTGTGGTTTTGGCCTGGTCTCTAGGAAAAACTCAATGGCTTCTAGTCCCTCCTCTTGAGGGATCTGGGTGTACAATGAATTGACATCAAATGCCACCAGCAGTTCTTTGTTTTCATCAAATGGAAGTTTCTCCACTTTGGTGATGAAATCAGCTGTGTCTTTGATATAGGATTTTACATCACTCAAAAAAGGTTTTAAAAATACGTCTACGTATTTGGCTATTGGTTCTAGAATGGAATCACACCCGGAGACTATCGGTCTTCCGGGTGGGTCTTGCAGATTTTTATGCACCTTGGGCAGGAAATAAATCACTGGGGTGCGTGGATTTTTTTTGCACATATAGTCAAATTCCTTTGGGCCCAATATGCCTTCATCCAGTCCTTCTTTGAGTTTGGTAAGTATCTCTGTTTGAATTCTATTGGTGGGATCTTCTAATATTTTCCTATACCATTCAGAGTTTTCTATTTGGCTAGTCGCTTCCTTTATGTATTTGTCTTTTTGCCAAACTACAAGGGCTCCCCCTTTGTCAGCCGGCTTCACTACTATAGACGTATCTTCACTTAAGTTTTTGATTGCTGTCTGTTGGTCTTTTGTGATATTTCTCCTGAGAAATGTTTTTTGTTGGCCTAACTGCGTGAGCGAAGAAAGGACTGCTTGTTCGAAGGCCAATATTTGTTTAGGTACCATTTGTGCTGTCGGAGTGAAAGATGATTTATTTGATAGATTGGAGGGTTCTGGTGATTTTGTAATTTCTTTATTGTGAAAGAAAGCTTTTAATCGTATTTGACATGTACATCATACAAACAGGGCAAGTGCATGCAGACCACCACACATGTCATGCCATGGGACCACAGACCTCAACGGCATGTCCTGGAACCCTCAACTACAAATCAACTGGTATGTCCACCTGGCGGACATGGGTGCTAACGCTCACTCCGCTAATGGCACCAACATGCAATTGCTGCAAAACATACGCACCACGGATGTCACTACTGTGTCTGAGCACCAATACATGCATGCACTCACAAGTCACAGACACATACAGTCTGCTTACCGCTAGTTTGCTGTTGATCCCCTCTCAGCCGGGCGGACAGGTCAGGATGCGTCACAGCAATTATGCGGTGCATTAGAGGTGTCACGGTGCGTCGTTCAAGGCGGCCTGTTCTCGGAATGATCCCCAGTGTCATCTCCGCAACGTTCTTGCTGAGCCTGGATATGTTGTCCCAGCGCTTGTGGCAGTGTGTGTGTCGTCTATTGCTCACGCCCACTGCCCGTACATCACGTGCTATGGTCCTCCACACGGCCTTGCGAAGGTGCAGCTTCACCTACCAGGATGAGAGACAAGAGGCGAACGTCAGTCGACTGTTTCACAATAATATACATTGCAGAAACATGTATCTTCATGCAGCCATGCGCAGTACAACACATGTGAAGGTCCCGCAGCACACCGCCAAGCTTGCAGAAGCAAGGAGACAGTGACCACCTCATGCCCACCAACATGTTACCCACTTCTCTTACCACCTGTCCGGGGGCACCGTAGAGCCGTTCATAGTGGCTGAGCACACCGTCCACAAGGACATCCAGCTCCGCTGCGGTGAAGGGACGAGACCGGATCTCTCGCACTCTCGACATGGCAAGGTCCAGGACTGTGGCACTACAGAAGCAGTTGTTGGATAGCTCAGGAGCAGCAGGTGGAGGTGACGGTCGCAGGCAGCAGTTGTTGGATAGCTCAGGAGCAGCAGGTGGAGGTGACGGTCGCAGGCAGCAGTTGTTGGATAGCTCAGGAGCAGCAGTTGGAGGTGACGGTCGCAGGCAGCAGTTGTTGGATAGCACAGGAGCAGCAGGTGGAGGTGACGGTCGCAGGCAGCAGTGGCTGGAAGCAGTGAATGTGTGCAGGAAATCTTCACACATATATAGGGCCCTGAGCTCATATCAGTGGCACACGTCTGCAGCAATTGGTTTTCCCCGGATGCATCATTCAAAAAGAGCCAATGACTCGCATTGTTGTGGCGGTGTACGTCTTCCGCAATTTTTGAATGCGCTTACGCGCAACGCGTAACCTGTTCCCATTGGCTACATGTGCACGGACCGTCACGTTCACACACCGGCAACCGCATGTGCGCGCTACCGCGACGGTGCATCATTTGAAAATATTCACTCACTGGCGCCGCTATGGCGGTGCACGCTTTCCGCGGGGGCGGTGCAGGCCAACACATACATTTGATGATGCAACCTGGAATGGCAGTTGAGAAACACCCTTACAGTGTTATTGCGGCACCCACCGCCAGTCCAGGCCGGTCACCCACCGTCAGTCCAGCCCGGTCACCCACCGCCAGTCCAGGCCGGTCACCCACCATCAGTCCAGCCCGGACACCCGCTGCCAGTCCAGGCCGGTCACCCACCGCCAGTCCTGGCACCGCCCAGTCCTGGCAGAGGGTGCCATGCCTGGACTGACGGTGGGTGACCGGCCTGGACTGACGGTGGGTGACCGGGCTGGACTGACGGTCGGTGACCGGCCTGGACTGGCGGTGGGTGACCGGCCTGGACTGGCGGTGGGTGACCGGCCTGGACTGCGGTGGGTGACCGGGCTGGACTGGACGTGGGTGACCGGGCTGGACTGACGGTGGGTGCCCTGCCTGGACTGACGGTGGGTGACCGGCCTGGACTGACGGTGGGTGACCGGGCTGGACTGACGGTGGGTGACCGGCCTGGACTGGCGGTGGGTGACCGGCCTGGACTGGCGGTGGGTGACCGGGCTGGACTGGCGGTGGGTGACCGGCTGGACTGACGGTGGGTGCCCTGCCTGGACTGACGGTGGGTGATCGGCCTGGACTGACGATGGGTGACCGGGCTGGACTGATGGTGGGTGACCGGCCAGGACTGGCGGTGGGAGACCAGCCTGGACTGGCGGTGGGTGACCGGGCTGGACTGACGGTGGGTGACAGGCCTGGACTGGCGGTGGGTGAACGGCCTGGACTGGCGGTGGGTGACCGGGCTGGACTCACGGTGGGTGACCGGCCTGGACTGGCGGTGGGTGACCGGGCTGGACTGACGGTGGGTGACCGGCCTGGACTGGCGGTAGGTGACCGGGCTGGACTGGCGGTGGGTGACCGGCCTGGACTGGCGGTGGGTGACCGGGCTGGACTGACGGCGGGTGACCGGCCTGGGCTGGCGGTGGGTGACCGGGCTGGACTGACGGTGGGTGACCGGCCTGGACTGGCAGTGGGACAGGCAATGACACTGTAAGGCGTTGTTTCAACTGCCATTTCAGATTGCATCATCAAATGTATGTGTTTGCCTGCACCGCCACCGCCGAAGGTGTGCACCGCCATAGCGGCGCCAGTGAGTGATTGATTTCAAATGATGCACCGCCGCGGTAGTGCGCACATGCATTTAGCGGGGTGCAACCGGGATGTTCATTGACCATACAGCATATGTCATGCTTAATTGCTGTGTAATCGGTCATCTCCTGTGTTGGTGGAAGGCGTCCCCAGATGGCGTATGTACACACACTGCATGTCTCCGCACACATGTAATCTTCTTAGTTGTACGTGTGTGTCAGGACATGTCCGGAATGCTGTAAGATATTTGATGTGTAGTCTTTGGACCATGTCCACGTGTGACATTCATGTCCATTTGTTGCATGTGTGCTCAGACTGTAGACCTTGCCAGTGGTTAACAAAGGCTAGTGTTGTGGGCCAAAGTTGTGTCAGATGTGCATTGCGACGTGTTGACGTTTTGGTCTTGTGGACACACGTGTTCATTTCTACACATCTACACAGTACCGCAAGGGTGTGTACACACATTCATTAGCTGTTGTGAGTGTGTGGTTTGTGTGTGCAAGTAACAATGATGTGTGTGTACATGCATTCTGTGTATGCGTGTCTGTTGTTGTGTGCCCATGCATGTCAGCTGAGGGGGCATTGTATGTTTGTACATGGGTGCATGAACACAAGTAGGGTGTGTTCCAATTTCATGTTGTTTGTGCACGTACATGTGTGTCTGTGTGGACGCTTGTCCACATATGGGCCCTCAGTCATGTGTTGTTGCAAGATGTTTTAACATGTGTGCACGTTACATTGTACATGTTAGCCCACAGGATGTTCTTTGTGGCTGTACATTGTGTGTGTAGTCAGCTCCATTGCCTTATATATTGTTCCGGTCACACATATCATCACTGTCTGCAACATGTATTATTAGCATTGTGGTGCTCAAGATGTGATAGTGTTGCACAGCTATGCGTTGTTAGTCATTTGACATCTGCTGCCATCTACTCCCACACAGGAGGGCTCCAAATGTGCATCGACCATACACTGTGCTGGAGGACATGGTTGACGAGGAGGTGATCCGCAAATGCCGGCTTGACCGACTGAGATTGCAGGAGCTTGTCACACAATTGTCACCTCATCTGCAGCCACGCAGGTCCTATCCTGGAGCTTTCACACCCACAGCAAAGGTGATGGCGGCATTTCATTTCTTTGCGACTGGCACTTTCCAGTACACAGTTGGTCATGCGGGAGGGATGTCACAATCCATGTTCAGCATGGTTCTGCGGGATGTCCTGAATGCCATGATGCTTTACAAGGAAGATTACATCCATTTTCCACGTCAGGCACAGTTGGCAGCAGTCAAAGGGGACTTCTATGCCCTGGCCCAGTTACCACACGTAGTGGGTTCAATTGATGGGACACATATTGGTCTCATACCACCCCAGGCACGTGAAGCTGTATATAGGAATTGGAAGCACTACCATTCGATCAACGTGCAAGTGGTGTGCCTGGCTGACAACATCATCTCGCATGTGTGTGCCAGATTTCCCGGTTCCACCCATGACTCCCACATCATGCGGAGCAGCATTGTCCCCCAAATGATGGCTAATCTGCGTCCAGAACATGCGTGGCTTGTAGGTGAGTGTGCTGAAAGGACAATTGTGTTGTCAGTGTGTTGTGAGGACAATTGTGTTGTATGTGTGCCATGGTGTTTCCACAAATCCTGGTAATGAAATTTGTGTCTGTCATCACACCACCTAGGCGACTCTGCGTACCCAAACAGGCCGTGGCTGCTGAGCCCGATCAGGAATCCTACTACCCCTGGTGAATTGCGTTATAATGATGCCCATGGGAGGACACGTCGAGTGATAGAACATACTTTTGGACTGCTGAAGTCTAGGTTTCGCTGCCTTGACAAAACCGGAGGGGCCCTGCCATACTCACCAGGCAAAGTATGCAAAATCGTGATTGCCTGCTGCATGCTCCACAACCTGGCCTAGCGCAATAACATTGAACTGATCATGGACCCTGAAGACCAACAGGTTGCTCGGCCTCCCATCCCACCCATGTCAACTGATGAGGATAGTGGGGAGGAAGAAGGTGTGGACCAGAGGCGTCAGCTCATTGATTGCTATTTCCCTTGAATGTGAGTAACTACCGCTTGTACAGCCAGACAATGCGTGATGTATGTTTGGTGGTGGAGTGTGGATGTGGTGTATCTATGCTGCCTGTTCTGGTATGTTCTGTTTGCAAATGTGTGTGTTAGATGGGGTACATGCTATGCTCCCTGAAGTATGTCCTGTGATCCACTTACTTGGTGATGAGTGTTGTTTGTGGGATGTTGCAGTACAGTGTTTTGTGATGGGTGTGAATCTCTTTCCTGACCTGTGTTTGTTGTTCTCTCATTATCCCTAGGTCACTCCCACAGAGGCATGATTCTCAACAACATTGATCCCTGCACCTGGTAACATTACATTCTAAGACAATCATGTGATTAAAACATGGAGGCCACACATCATTGAGTGTTTACGTGATGTTTATTTACAGGTTGAGGATTGATGTTGGTGCATATTTACAAAGAAGTGTTGGTGGGGGAGTGAGAGTTGAAGGTCATGGCAGATGAAAACACCGTGGGGACACCACAATGTGTGATGTCCAGCTAGTCCAACGTGTGGCAATGGTTGGTATTGTGGGACAGGATAGTTTTCAGGGTGAATGGCAGGCTCAGACAAGGGTGAAGTCATTGGCGCCCCCTCTTAGAGCGGGTAGATGGAGCAACACCACTGCTCTCACCTGCATCCAGCCTCGGACGGCCCCTCCGTCTTGGAGCCGGAGCGGAGACAGCTGTGGGGGCAGGTTGGTCAGGGGCCACCTCCCTGTCCGTGGGCTCAGGTGTGGGTGGCGGTGGTGTTGGGGAGCGGTCTCGCTGGGCACTAGGGTGAGGGGGGGGTGTGGCGCGGGATAGCCAGTCCCTCCAGAGAGCAGTTTGCTGGCCCATGAGGTCCACAATTTGCCCTATGCGGGTATCAATGGACCGCAACAGATTGCTGTTCTCTTGTGAGTCTTGGTGGGCCCGATCAGACTGTTCCTGCGCCCGCTGATAGGAGGCATTGACTCTTGCGATGGCTTCCAGGGTTTCGGCGCCAGGATGGGGTGGGTGTCCTTCCCCACCTCGCCGGACAACTGCACTCCTGGTTGTGTGCTGTGCCCTCACCTGTGTCCTCTCACGTCCACTCTCCCTGCTTGCCTGGGATGTTGATGGTCCATCATCGGCTGATGGATCAGGCAGGGTGGCACAGGCAGGAGTGGTGGTGGTGGTGGTGGTGGTGGTGGCTGCACAGCTCACTATGGCAGGTGATGGTGTGGTGACACAGGCCGAGGTGGTGGAGGCAGTAATGTCCTGTGAGCCTGATGGCCCTGGAAGTCTGCTTGGTCCCGCATCGTCCTCTGCGTCTGAGTTGGCAATGGGCTCGTCCCCAGAGAGTCCGTGCTGTGAGGGAGGCGACTGGTGCTGGCGGTTGCTGCTTTCGCAAGTCAAGTTGCGATCACCTGAGGGACAAGATTATCATGATCAATGCTGTGGACATGACATGTTTTTGGTAACAACATTACTAATCAATTACCTCTCTCACACACCCCACGCACTCCCCCCCACCCACCGCCACCCTCCCTGTGGACATGGGGGCCTGTTGGGAGTTGAAGTGCTGGTCTCTCACACCCCCCACCCACCGCCACCCTCCCTGTGGACATGGGGGCCTGTTGGGAGTTGTAGTGCTGGTCTCTCACACCCCCCACCCACCACCACCCTCCCTGTGGACATGGGGGCCTGTTGGGAGTTGTAATGCTGGTCTCTCTCACACCCCACACACCTCTCGCACTCCCCCCACCCACCGCCACCCTCCCTGTGGACATAGGGGCCTGTTGGGAGTTGTAGTGCTGGTCTCTCACAACCCCCACCCACCGCCACCCTCCCTGTGGACATGGGGGCCTGTTGGGAGTTGTAGTGCTGGTCTCTCTCACCCCCCACCCACCGCCACCCTCCCTGTGGACATAGGGGCCTGTTGGGAGTTGTAGTGCTGGTCTCTCACACACCCCACACACCTCTCGCACTCCCCCCCCACCTACCGCCACCCTCCCTGTGGACATGGGGGCCTGTTGGGAGTTGCAGTGCTGGTCTCTCACACCCCCAACCCACCGCCACCCTCCCTGTGGACATGGGGGCCTGTTGGGAGTTGTAGTGCTGGTCTCTCACACACCCCACAAACCTCTCGCACTCCCTCCAACCCACCGCCACCCTCTCTGTGGACATGGGGGCCTGTTGGGAGTTGTAGTGCTGGTCTCTCACACCCCCCACCCACCGCCACCCTCCCTGTGGACATGGGGGCCTGTTGGGAGTTGTAGTGCTGGTCTCTCACACACCCCACACACCTCTCGCACTCCCCCCCACCCACCGCCACCCTCCCTGTGGACATGGGGGCCTGTTGGGAGTTGTAGTGCTGGTCTCTCACACCCCCCAGCCACCGCCACCCTCCCTGTGGACATGGGGGCCTGTTGGGAGTTGTAGTGCTGGTTTCTCACAACCCCCACCCACCGCCACCCACCCTGTGGACACGGGGGCCTGTTGGGAGTTGTAGTGCTGGTCTCTCACACCCCCCACCCACCGCCACCCTCCCTGTGGACATAGGGGCCTGTTGGGAGTTGTAGTGCTGGTCTCTCACACACCCCATACACCTCTCGCACTCCCCCCCACCCACTGCCACCCTCCCTGTGGACATGGGGGCCTGTTGGGAGTTGTAGTGCTGGTCTCTCACACCCCCCACCCACCGCCACCCTCCCTGTGGACATGGGGGCCTGTTGGGAGTTGTAGTGCTGATCTCTCACACACCCCACACACCTCTCGCACTCCCCCCACCCACCGCCACCCTCCCTGTGGACATGGGGGCCTGTTGGGAGTTGTAGTGCTGGTCTCTCACAACCCCCACCCACCGCCACCCTCCCTGTGGACATGGGGGTCTGTTGGGAGTTGTAGTGCTGGTCTCTCACACCCCCCACCCACCGCCACCCTCCCTGTGGACATAGGGGCCTGTTGGGAGTTGTAGTGCTGGTCTCTCACACACCCCATACACCTCTCGCACTCCCCCCCACCCACTGCCACCCTCCCTGTGGACATGGGGGCCTGTTGGGAGTTGGAGTGCTGGTCTCTCACACCCCCCACCCACCGCCACCCTCCCTGTGGACATGGGGGCCTGTTGGGAGTTGTAGTGCTGGTCTCTCACACACCCCACACACCTCTCGCACTCCCCCCACCCACCGCCACCCTCCCTGTGGACATGGGGGCCTGTTGGGAGTTGTAGTGCTGGTCTCACACCCCCCACCCACCGCCACCCTCCCTGTGGACATGGGGGCCTGTTGGGAGTTGTAGTGCTGGTCTCTCAAAACCCCCACCCACCGCCACCCTCCCTGTGGACATGGGGGCCTGTTGGGAGTTGTAGTGCTGGTCTCTCACACCCCCCACCCACCGCCACCCTCCCTGTGGACATGGGGGCCTGTTGGGAGTTGTAGTGCTGGTCTCTCACACACCCCACACACCTCTCGCACTCCCCCTCCACCCACCGCCACCCTCCCTGTGGACATGGGGGCCTGTTGGGAGTTGTAGTGCTGGTCTCTCACAACCCCCACCCACCGCCACCCTCCCTGTGGACATGGGGGCCTGTTGGGAGTTGTAGTGCTGGTCTCTCACACCCCCCACCCACCGCCACCCTCCCTGTGGACATGGGGGCCTGTTGGGAGTTGTAGTGCTGGTCTCTCACACACCCCACACACCTCTCGCACTCCCCCCCCACCCACCGCCACCCTCCCTGTGGACATGGGGGCATGTTGGGAGTTGTAGTGCTGGTCTCTCACAACCCCCACCCACCGCCACCCTCCCTGTGGACATTGGGGCCTGTTGGGAGTTGTAGTGCTGGTCTCTCTCACCCCCCACCCACCGCCATCCCTCCCTGTGGACATGGGGGCCTGTTGGGAGTTGTAGTGCTGGTCTCTCACACACCCCACACACCGCCACCCTCCCTGTGGCCATGGGGGCCTGTTGGGAGTTGTAGTGCTGGTCTCTCACACACCCCACACACCTCTCGCACTTCCCCCCACCCACCACCACCCTCCCTGTGGACATGGGGACCTGTTGGGAGTTGTGGTACTGGCTGCTTTGACAACATGCAAGCCTGGGAACGTAGGAGGCAACATTTGTGTTTGGTCATGGGGGGTGCATTTGTGGCCAGGACTTCACATTTGGGTGACTGTGTGGTCCACATGCATGGATTGGGGCCAGGGAGATGTGTGTTGGCAGTTGTGCATGGCAGACCATGGCAGTGTGATTGTGGTCATTTGTTTGTACTTACCAGCCTCTTCTCCCTCCTCGATTCCTTCCAGGCTCTCAGGGTGCAGTATGCCCAGCACCTTCTCCTCCCATTCAGCAAATGGTAAGGGCTCCGGGGGAGTGCCGCCGCCAGTGTGGTGTGCCCGCAGGTGGTTCTTCGCCCTGATGCCTTTCACCCTTGCCTTGAGGTCGTGCCACCGCCTCTGGATGTCGTGTTTGGTGCGTGGCACGGTCCCTGACGTATTCACTCTGGTCACTATCCTGTCCCACATGTGGTTTTTCGTTGCCAAGGTGTCAGCTGGACTAGGTTGCCGAAGAGCTGTCGTTCGACACGGATGATTTCATCCACCATGACCTTCAACTCAGTGTCAGTAAATTTTGGATTTTTCTTTGGTGCCATGGTGTGTGATGTGCAAGGTGTTGGTGTGGTGGGGTGGGATGTGCAGGTGTGTGGTGTGTAGGGATGGTGTTGTGTTGGTTGGTGTTGTGTTGGTTTGTGTTGTGTGTGTGTTTGTGAGCAGGTTGTATGTGTGTTTGTGTGTGTCTGCTGTTCGTGGTAATGTGGCTCTTGCTTGCAGCTATGCTGTGATGCAAAGGACTGTGGTAGTGGGAGGGATTCATTTTATACTGAGTGTGGTGGTGGTGTCCCAATGGTTGTTGGCAATCAGGTGTTCTGTAGGTGTGGTGATTTAGGTGCATTTTTCGGAGCTTGGGGGGGTGTCATTGGGGCGTGTAGTTGCTGGGGGTGGGTGTTTCAGGTGGTTGGGTGTTCTGTTTCATGTATTTTCTATTTACTTCCGTCTGCCATTTTGTAATCGGTTTGACGGCAGGGATGGTGTTTGTGTGGTCCTTCCGCAGTCATGGTCCGTTTTCGGAGGTTTTGTTTCCGCGGCGGTGGAGGACGGCGGTGAGTTCCGTTGGAATGGCGGCATTATCCTAATCGCGCGGACGGACCCTCCGCAGGTATAGCGGCGGTTGGGCCTGTTCGCGCGGTCATGTCCGTCCGTGGCGGTGGGTGCTCTTTGGGTTCCGTCCGCCGCGGATGGTGTTAGATGTGTTCCGTCCGGACAGTGTTTGATGTGATCCGTCCGCCGCGGTCGGAGTTTTTTTACATGAATATCCTAATCGTAACCGCGGATTCCCCGCTGTGCGGGCGGGAGTGATTTTGCCGCGACCATGGCGGACGGTACCCGTTTCCGTCCGCCATCCTAATAGGCCCCAATGTTCGGACCCACACAGGGCCTGGGGTCCCTAATTCCCAATGCTTCTGAATGGTGATTCCATAACATGGAGAAATACATCAGTATAATGAATACAAGTTGGCATAATTATGTATTAAAAAAACAGCGGTTAAAAAAACTTACCACCACAGTGGTGTAAGTCTATGAAAAATAAGTGGATTCAAGGTTGAAGTTAAGTCGATTCAATGTGGAAGTAACATATTAATTATTTATTCACTGTTTGCATCTTCACATTCAGGACGCTGCAGTCCTCTGGAAAACAGAATGAAACAGATGTGTCCCCCTACTGTTGTCTTTCTAATATGCCTACGACATGGGCAAAGATGGTAATAAGAACTGGCGTCCCACAACAGCCGCATCTGCTGACAATACATCATCCAAGAATGCGGGGAACGCGAAAAAACCAAGGAGAAGTAACATAGCCGGCGTTCACTTTGAGCGTGCATGCTGAGCCGGTCGCACGTCCGGCGGCCTACTCACAAGATGACTGTTAAGCGCAACAGTACATAGCAGGACTACAAGGCTCTCCCGTGTATGCGCCCCCCTACTTATCCAGGAGCATAGTGAAAGAAAAGGACAGAGTACAGTATTAAAAATGTGAAAGATGTACAGATAGCATTACTTCATACAATCGATAAATACCAAATACGAGTGGCTAATTTATATAGACAATATTGTCATGCACATACTGACAAACTAAAAACATGGGAGATATAAGCATAATGAACATAGAAAATGTAGAAAAACAAAAACTAAAATTCAGAATATGAAACATATTTAGACATCTTAGAAACAGATTGCAATTGACAGACCTACAAAGACATTATAGAAAGGCAACAATATTTATACCCAACAGTATGAAATGTTTACATAGTGATTATAATGTACATACCGCTATTTATATATTTACAAAGTCCATTATTAGCAAGAGACATACATGCAGTTGTGTTTCATGTAGGCCTAGTGGAAGGGAACAAGAAGCATCTCCAGTTGAGAAAATGTAGGCAAACTCTCAGTCATTGGGTTAATGACAGGATCCCTTCACCATTGATCAGGGTAGAAACTTGCTTCGTGACCTCATATTCATTCAGACCTCGTGTGACTGTATCAAAAATATGAATCCACTTACACTTGTGTAGATGCAGTGTGTTGGCAGTTCACCATGACATTTTCTATGACCCACCATTTCAAACTCTCTGCAGAATGATGAAAATTGTCGAAATGTTCCACTAATGGTGCATCCTGGACCTTACACCTAAGCCTAATACAATGTTGTACAAGGCGCGCTTCGACTCTATCTGTGAATGAATGAATGAATGAATGAATGATTACGTATTTGTATCGCGCATGGCTACCCGAAGGCATCCCAGCGCTTTAGACAACGTTCATTCACCAAGGATTAGACGAACAGCAGAGTCTTCAGCATCTTCCTGAAACTAATATGGTTGCTTTCCATTCTGATGTGGAGTGGAAGATTGTTCCAGAGTCTAGAGGCCTGTAGGGAGAAGCGTCGGCCGCCCATACGCACTCTCCTTATTTTAGGAATTGTTAAGAAGTTTTTGTTTGAGGATCTTAATTCCCACCCAGGAAGGTACGGGCAGAATAGTGATTGCATCAATGCGGGTGCTGTTTTATAGATTACTTTATGGACTGTTACCAGAGCTTTAAATTCGATCCTCTGTTGCACTGGAAGCCAGTGCAGTTGGCGGAGTGCAGGTTTGGCAGATGTTCTCCATGGGACTTTCAACAGCATACGGGCAGCGCAATTCTGCGCAGTTTGCAGTATCTTTATTGTCCCTTGGGGGGGCACCAAGATATAATGCATTAGAATAATCTAGGCGTGATAAAATCAACGCCTGAACTAAGATCCTTCTGGCTTCAAAAGGAAGGAGGATGATAATTTTCCTCAGATTTGCCCAATATATAAAAACTGGCAGGGGCACATTTTGGCGTACACCACACCCATGCAATTACAATTGGTGTGGGTGTAGTTACTGTGTATAAAGGACTAGGTTTCAATAGTCCGGGTGCAAGCCTTGCAGTTCCCGCATTAAAAATGTCCTTTGATTTGTGGTATCTCCCACTGAGTCAGAAGGTTGATCTTAAGGGGAGTGCTCAGGAGGGACCCGACAGCGTGATCACACACAATCTTTCCTCACTTGAAGGCATGTATCAGCACGTCAGGAATGTCTATCTCATCAGCCACCAGGGTCCAGTGGCAATTAATGATTTTCTTGATCTTAGTACTCCACTTGCAGAAGTTGGTAACACAGATCAATCTCTCCTGCTTTCACCCTAAATGTTGTTTGAGTTCTAGAAGGGCTTTTCTTAGGCAAAACCATGCTCGTTTCTGTGCTTTTCTCAAAAGGCTCTTGGGGTATCCCCTCTCAGACAGATTGATAATGAGTTTGTTCGATTTTACGAAGAAATCAAGTTTTTTGTACAATTTCTGCGGAATCTGAGGAATTAACCAAAACGTGAGTTATCCCTCAAATTCCTGGAATGATGGCTCAAATATTGAAGCAGAGTGTTTCTTTCTCTGCCTTTTCTATACAACATGGTAAGGAGACGTCCCTCTTCCTTCTTGATGGTGATGCAGCGGAAGCGTTGAGGGATTTTTGTCATTTCACTTATCCACACCAACCACTATATACTAATCGGAAACGTAACTCTAATAACGGGTCCATAAGTCAGTATCGCTCAGTTAGCAATATCAAAGGTCCTCTGATGAATCTTTGGTAGAGCTAAAAGGGACTAAATAATGAAAGACGGAATGCTATTTCTCCACGAGGACGTACAATTAAGAAATATGCAAAACATTAGTCATTATAAACATGTCCAAAAAACTTTGTAAAGTCAGAAATAAAGACAAACACTATTTTTCTTCTATTTAGGTGTTCCTCGTTATTTCATCATATGAATGGTCAAGCACAGATACAAAATTAGAATGTCATTATTTGGTTCATACAAATACAGATTAGATTCACAATAATCATAACAGCTCATTTATGAAGACATCAGAACATCAGGTATAGAGGAGTGAGAGGGAAAGAAAACATCAGCAAAACACAGTTCACTTACGTATCAGAAATACTAATGCACAGCGTGCAATTAGTCTGAAATGCTAACCCAACGGCCGATAGGAAATAGCAAGAGAGGCATCACCAGCCAATCATGTGCAAAGTCTCTAGAAAAGTATATTAGGATTAGCAGGATACGCCAGCCAGAGAATCAGGAATCAGCACAGCATTCAGCATACCACAAACGCGGGGACAGGTCACCAATCTTGTGAACAAGCCAAGGAACACTTTCCCGCAGGAATCTTTATAGTACGCTACTCCCTTTCTTCCGTTAATATGTTGCATTATCTCTCTTCAGCAAGTCTCTCTATTGGTTATTCATAATGGTGTGCTAGTCTACTGACAGTGACTTTACTACTATTTTCTAAACACTCTTTGTCTAAATATTGTATAACTTCCGAGAGAGGAAGAGGAAAGAACCTAGCTACAAATGTATTTAAAGGTCAAAATATTTATATTCATTTCATCTACAACCCTAGACGGGAAAGAACTCTAAAGACTTATTCAGAAATAGGCAAAATATCTGTACTCTAAGGAAACATTTGTAACATTCGAAGGGCAGGAGCACAGAAAAGCACACCCTCTTACATTTCTAAGGCCTACATTATTTTAGCAAAAGAGAATAATTTCTAAAAAGCCTACATTATACTTTCACGAAGAATAAAGCATTTTCTCTGTCGTTTATTTTCTGCAGTTAGGAAGAGTGAATAACATCCAGTTAGCATTATCCTCATTATTTTGCCTAAGAAAATCATCGTGTTGTGCATCATTCACATTCCACGCGTTGTACACTCTAATATTATATATTAGTAATTCCACACACATTATAAAAAGCATGCATTAGGGTGGATTACATCAAGCAGATTTTATCTACATAAATCGTGCTCCATCAATGGTAATATCCAGAAAGTTGATTCTATTATTACTGTATTCAAGTGAGAATAGGATGTACCTAGATCTATTGTTGAGCCAACCATGGAACATATGGAGCTCCTGTTAATTACCTGACCAGACCCTAACTACATTGTCAATGTAGCACCTCCATAGTCCGATATTACTCTTATATGAGTTATTATCACACAAAATGTGGTTTGTTTCATAATGGCCCATTTATAGAATGGCCAGGTCCGGCGCAACCCCGCACTCATGGTTATCCCTTTGATCTGGAGATAATAATCTCCCTGAAAAAAGAAAAAGTTCCTTGTCATAGCTATCTCCAAGAGGTTGATTATAAATTCTATGGGGACCTAAAAAGGTCTCGGTCTAGTTTCTAAAACTGCTCTAATCACATCTAGGGCAGCCCTCTGGGGAATATTGGTATACAATGATTAGTCATAGTAGCTAAGAACTGCTCTTCAGAATGAAAAGCTAGATTATCCACCAATTTGATGGTCTCCATTGTGTCCTTCAGATAAGCTACCGTGGATTCAGCACTGGACTTGAGGATAATGTCTATGTATTTGCACAATGGTTCCAAATGGAACCACACCCAGAGATGATGGGTCTTCCTGATGTGTTTTTTTAATATCCTTGTGGATTTTGGGAGGAGTATAGTATCCTGAGTTGTTTTTTATTCAGATAGCTATATTCAAGGTCAGGGGGATAGCCTTCCTCAAGACTCCAATTGGTTACTCTCTTGATGAGTTCAGAGATCTCTTTTGTGGGATAACCCCTAATTTTTTTGTAGTTACTCTCAGCTGCTAGTTGTGAAAGAATTTCAGTTTTGTAGTCAGTAGTGTTTTGGACCACAATCACCCCGCCTTTGTCTGTCAGTTTCACAACTATGTCCTTGTTATTCTTGAGTGATTCTAAAGCATCACGCCCCATTTTAGAAATGTATTTAACATACTTTCCTTCAGAAAGGAGATGCATTACATCCCTTAGTACCACCTGTTTGAAAACCAAACTTTTATGTGACATGAGGTGTGATGGCCGTGTGAAAGTGGATGGCAGTCTCAGACCTGTGTTTGAAAAAATGGGTTTTGGGGGGATCATGTTAAAGTAATGTTTTAGTCGACACTTTTCAAAAAACATTGTGCAGTTCTATTTTGAGGATGAATGCGTTGAGTAAAGCTGTTGGCACAAAAGACAGGCCTTTGCACAGCACCCATTCTCCATCATGTGTTAACTTGTATCCAGACAGGTTAACTATAGGATCCCTAAAAGAAGTACCAAGGGGATTCACCACCAGAAGTGTTGTCGGCGCATTTGGATTTCCCCATGTGTCTTCGGTGGGAAACACACTTGTTTCTATGCCACTGATCCTGCCTCTGCCCCAGCCGGGTTCCCTCGCCCAAATGTGAATATGCAAATGTGGATAAATATATAATATGGTGCTTCCATATTGAATCAGCTTAGCTTCAACTTTGAATTCACTTATTTGTCATGGATTCACACCACTGCAGTGGTAAGTTTTTTGACCCCTGTTTTTTCATACATAATTAAGCCACTTATATTCGTTATTATTATATATACTTTTTTGCATTTATAGAGCGCAAACTAATCTCTCGGCGCCTGAATAACAGACAGAGCAGAGCCGAGATTGCTGGTTAATAACTGAACAACCAGGTTTTGAGAAGTTTCTTAAACTGCCTGAGATTGGGACAAGCACGGATGTTATCTGGCAGTCTGTTCCAGTGAAAGGGGGCGAGATACAAGAAGGAGCGGACGCCCATTCTAACTCTACTGATTTTAAGGGGGCAGAGCAGCTTCGGTCACTCGATCTCAGTTGACGAGAGGGGATCTGTGGATTTAGCTTCTTCCTAAGATAAGCTGGCACCTTCCCCTGGAGTTATTTAAACACCAGGCACAAAAGCTTAAATTCTGCACTTTTCCTAACAGGCAGCCAGTGCAGCTGTCATAGAAGGGGTTCCGAGGGTGTTCGAACAGGCTGATTGAGGGCTAGACGTGCGGCTGTGTTCTGTAGAACCTGCAGCCTAGATATAGGTCTACCCTGATCCCTACCAGTAGGAATTTCCATAATCAAGTCTACTCACTAGAAGTGCCTGTATAAGGGTCTTTCTAGCTAAGGGAAAGATCTTTCTCAGCATTCGCATCAGGCCGAAGCAAGTGTCCGAGATGGTTTTCACATGCTCTTCCATGGAGAGTCTATCATCGATTATAACACCCAGATTTTTCACCCACTTTGTTGGCGTAGGGGTTCACCAAGCTCTGATGGCCACCAATCTGAGGCCCAAAGCTCCCCTGCTTTTCCGAACAGCAGGATCTCAGTTTTATTGGTGTTGAGCTGTAGAAAATTCGCTGTCATCCATGAAGCTATTTTTAACATGCAATTTTTAAATTATTCTCAGGTCGACGTGGGATCCATATCAATAGTGACTATCAATTGGATATCGTCTGCGTATAAGATGGTATCAAACCCACACGATCTGATAATTGTGGCCAGAGAGGACACATAGATGTTGAATAAAGTGGGGCTTAAGATGAAGCCCTGAGGGACCCCCTTATCTACAGCCATGGTCTGCGATATAAACCCATCCAATTGGACGCGTTGTGTTCTATCTGCCAGGAAGCTTTCGAGCCATTTTAAGGCCATTCCTCTTACACCAATCTTTCGTAGTTTATCCAATAGGATTCTATGGGAGATGGTGTCAAAGGCAGCTGACAAATCGAGAAGAATCAGCATCGTGGGTTTCCCTTTGTCCAGAACCAATCTGATCGTGTCTGTTACTTCAGTCCGCGTGGATTCGGTGCTATACAGCACACGGAAACCTGACTGAGATGGATCAAGTAGGTAGTTCTGTTCGAGGTAGCCCGTAAGTTGTTTGTTGATCAGATCTTCCATGACTTTAGGGAAAAATAGGAGAAGAGAGATAGGTCTATAATACTGTAGATCCGAAGGATCGGCCAGGGCTTTTTGTAGTAAAGGTTTTATTTGTGCCATTCTCCATTTCTGCAGGAAGGTGGCAGTGGCCAATGATATATGGCAGACTTCCGTGATAGAGTCGGCCAGAGCCGGGCCGAGGGATGAGATAATAAAAGGAGGAGCCAGGTCTAAAGGGGAACCCGATTTGCGCTAGTAAGGACTGTACTTGCTTAGAAGTGATGGCTGTGAAGGACTCCAGACGGGGGGAGATGAGATCTTCAGTGTTGTATGATCCCACATCTAAAGTCCTCTTCCGTGCCAAAAGAGCGAAAGATTTTATTGACCTTTAGCTTAAAGTGATTCGCAAGATCATCGCATAACTTCTGAGTCGAAGGGAGCGAAGGATTATTTGCTCTTGGGTTGGTAAACTCCTTAAGGATCTTAAATAGCTCTGTGGAAGAGCTTTTAGCATCGCTAAATCTAGTACCTAAATGCGATCTTCTGGCTATGTTACAGTTATTTGGATATGCTCTGTGCGCTATTCTGTAAGCTAGTTTGTCCCCCTCCTGATTTGATTTTCTCCATTTTCCCTCCCTTTTTCTACAAGCAGCTTTTTCTTTCTTAAGGCTCTCGGTATACCATGGGGTTGGGGCTACCCTATACCAGATCTTGCCTACCCTGGATGGGGCAATGATGTCTAGAGCCTGCGTCACCGATGCCTCCAGCGTTTCCAGTGCTGCAACAGTGTCCGCACAGTTCCAAAATAGTGGGGCAGTGAACGCGGTGGGGAATGACATTAGTGTCACCTTTCTCCAAGGTCTCCGGCATCCCCTACGATACTGTGGCTGGTTCATTGGTTTAGAAATTTCCCATGAGAATTTCAAAGCCAGATGGTCTGTCCAGGTTAATGCCATCGGGGTTCTAGTGCTAGATCCTGAATATTTGAAAAGATGGTATCCAACCTGTGTTTCGCTGTGTGCGTGGGGCTGAATACCTTAGGAGAAAGGCCGAGAGATTCCATAACTGCTATTAAGCATGGGGAGTCTGAATTAGAGATAGTGTCTCAATGATGGTTACAGTTTCCTACTAGTAGAAAGTTATCTGATTGCAGGGTGTAGGGAGCAAGGGTGTCCAATAGTGAAGTACAAAAAGATTTCTTGTTTTCACCTGGAGGATGGTATACCATAGCTCTCATCCACCCTGGGCCATGATCCCACTCCAGTTTAAATACCATTAGCTCCATACTTATACTGATGTATTTCTTTATATTGTGGCATTACCATACAGGAGCCTTGGGAATTAAGGACACCCTGCCCAGTGTGGGTCTGAACATTTTGTGTTGGGGATCGCAGTACTGCGCCCAACCATAGCTCAATATCAGTATTGATTCTATATTGAAAGGGATAACACCTGCTGCCAGAGGTGACCTCCAAACCTTCCTAATTGGGTTTTTCATTTTGTTTAGTTTGCAGTACTCCGCCCACTTTGTCCTGATAAAGACCTGCATGCTGAGGTCTTAATCAACCCTCTGTGCAGTATTTGGGTCAAAATTTCGACATTTCCAAACCCCTGGACCTGGATTGATTTATGCAGCTCCTTCAGGGATGATAAATTTGTAATCTATGATCATTATTCCCCGAAACAAACGGACTCTAAGAATATATATTTATATACAGGCCTATTATACTGGTCTTTACCCTGAAGTTGTATCAGCCAGCATTCATCTGAGAAAAAGGTAATTGCTTTTCCTTTACACCGATTGTTTCCCTCTGCTTCTTCTATCTCACTTTTGCACATGAGTACCTTTAAAAAAACTTTTCTATGCACCTCTTTTGAGCAACCTTTTAAAAACGTATGTTTCTATGTATGTATACGTTATTGATTTATATAAAATATAAAATATGTATCTCTTTCTTTAACAAAGTGTTGTCCTTTGTTCTCTGGTATACATACTGGTGTCTCTCTCGCATTTTGATCAATTAGCTTGATAGGAGGTCCAATATATTTTTGGGTCTATTTTCTTTCTGACAAAAGTATGATCATTAGAACCACCTTGTTTTCTGTATTGCAGCTGAGCACAGACAAGGCGGAAGTACTGATCTTTGGCTCAGCAGCAACACATGGAACAACTCCTGGTGGCCATCAAACCTAGAACCTAAACCCACTCACTCTGGCCATGCCAGAAACCTTGAAATCATCATTGACAAAAAGCTCACCATGAAATCACAGATCAACGATCTCCTTCCCTTCCTTCCGCATTCTGCACATGATAAGTAAGATCTTCAAGTGACTACCCCCACCCATGGGACATACCGTGACACAGGCCCTCATCACCAGCTGACTGGACTATGGCAACACCCTCTACGTAGGAATTACCTCACACCTCCATAGAAACTTCAGACCAAACAGAACGCCACCTCCCACCTAAGGCCACTCCACTGGCTCCTTGCACAGAAGAGACTGATTTGTTTATTTGAAAGGTTTTATATAGCGCTGGCTAGACCCGGGGGTATCAGAGCGCTTAACATGAACAGAGGAAATCAAGGAAGGCAGTGTGCAGGATAACAAATAAAGCTAGCGAATACATCACATATAAAGTTATAAGTGGGCAAAAATAATTTTGGCAATTCTACAAGGTAATAAAATATACTGGTACATTTCAATATTAAGAAAGGGGGATTAGGAATTCCAGGTGGTTGGCGGGTAAAGAACAGAGAAATAAAAGACATGGGAGTAGGAGTTAAGAGATGCCAATTCAAGCTGCTGACCCAAGCACCAAACGCCCTACACAACCAAGGACCCGCATACATTACCCACCTCTTGAACTTCCACCACCCATTGAGAAGAATACACTCTTCCTTCCTTTCACTTGCCCATACTTCCTGCATCTACCAAAGCAGAAGTGGAGGATGCTCCTTCTCCCACATCGCAGCAAAGACCTGGAACAGCCTTCCCACGCACCTCCAGACCATCACCTCACTTCCAGAATTCCGAATGGCCTTCAAGAGCCTACCTGTTCAAATAAGCCTCCGGGATCTGCATGCGCATGGATCCCCTATTGGGTGATTAGCCACACTTTATAAATCCTGACTGATTGATTCACATTTTCCTTCCTTCCACTACAACATACGGCATTGAGGTGGGCAAGACACTGAAAGCTCAAGCCAGGTCCTGTTGGAACCTCAAGCCCATAACGACCCAAGCATTCATGTGGATTCTGCCTGCCTCCCTCTCTCTATAAAGGATGTGGCATTACAACAGCCATAGCTGCAGACTGTGGAACTGGGGTGCCAGGTTCGAATCTCAGTGTCGGCTAAACATCCTGTGATTCTAGACAAATCACTTAATTTCCCCATGCCTATAAGCAATGCATTTGACCTTGTGTATTGTAACTGGTTTGCATTTAAAGTGCTGGGCCTTCAGGTCAAGTTTGCGCTATATTTAAAAACTATTGAAAAATGCACTAAGTGGTAAAAACAAAGCCTTAACACAATGAAAGACAAATAGATACCCATTTACTGGCTGGTGTGTACAAGTTGAAATCAGAAAACCTGGCTAAATCTTTGCTTCCCCACATAAATTGTATAAAAACACATTAAAATATGTGAGTTCAGACTAGCAGTTGTACAAAACTAGCACTTTTAATAAGCACTTTTCAGCGAAGTTCTATAATGTGCCCTATAAATGTCAAAGTTTCCATGTTGAAGAAGTACACTTCTATGAATATTGAAGAGAATTGATCATATTTTATGCCAAGGAAGTAGCCAGAAAATTAAAATACCCCCCCCCCCACTTTGAACCAAAACTTTTATGGCACCAAGCAAGCAAAGCAAGTCATCGCGACCCACTCCGGAAGAGATTGCTTCTCTCTTCCAACTAAGCATCTATCCATTTATCATTACATCCTTCCATCCGCACACTGATAGCCACCATTTCAGCTTTACATTTTGTCATCCATTAAATCTTTCATCTATCATTGTGTCACCATTCCGTCCACCCATCTGCCCCTCCATATCTAAACCTATCAATCGATCTTCAGATCTATCCATCAAACCTCTACATCCATTCATCCTTTCACTTAGTCATCCTTCCTTTCAGGTATCCATCACCCTTTCATGCATCCTTTCAATTATCCATCCTTCCTTTCACTCCATCCATCCACCCTTTCACACCATCCATCCACACATCATTCCTTTCACTCACGGATCAACCACCCTTTCATGCAGTCATTCCTCCTCTCACTCATTCATTCAACCTTTGACCATCCATCCATCTACTTATCCATCCAATTACCCTTTCACTCATTGATTCATCCTTCCACTCACTCATTCATCCACTCTTCCACTCATCCATTTACCCATTTGTTTACCTTGTCATCCAGCCATCCACCTACCCTCACTGTCATTCATCCATCCATTCTTTCTCTCATCCATCCTTACATTCGTCTTTTCACCCATCTATCCATCCTGTTGCTCATTCATCCATTAGCCCTTCCACTATGCCCATCCATTCAACCTTTCATTCCATCCATCCATTAACCCTTTCACTCATCCATCCATCCTGTCACTAACTCATCATTCCATCCTCTCTCATCATCCACCCATTCACGCATTCACTCATCCATCCATCCACCCTTTCACTCATCCATCCTTACATCCATCCATTCACTCATTCATCCATCCTTCGACTCACTCACCCTCCCAATCTGCCACGTTAATTATGAGCATGTGTTATGCTGAGCTGTGAACAGAAGAGGGCCATCAAGAAACCCACCCCTACTGTAGCTGCTAAAGCAAGGGATTGACGACGCCCTTCTTTTATGAAATTTCTTTAGGGCTCAGCTCGTGCACGAGCTCTAAGATCCGAGCCAGACCCTTGGCTCGGCTCTTCCTGTTAATGTGTTGATTCACCCACCTCTACGTGCATGGGACAACAGGTCAGCATTTGGCTTCCATCATTGTGAGTGAATGCATTTAGCGATTGCACACATGGTCGTAGGAACTGTGGGAGACGTTGGGGACATATTCCCCCCACATTTTGGAGTTGGGGGCACACAGGGGACAAGGGGACAAAATAATTTCCCCTGTCCCTTCTGAAATTGGCATTTGGCAGGCCATTAGCACGAGAAAGCGCGAACTAATGGCCAGGGCCGGACTGGGAACCAAAACCCGGCCCTGGCAAAGTGCTCGGCCGGCCCCCCTCCCCCCGGGGGGTTGTGGGCGCCGCTGAGCTCTTTGCCAGGGCCGGTTTTTGGCCGCTTTTGTTATAGGGCCGATTTTGAAGCTATGCTGCAAAAACGGCCCTGTAACAAAAACAGCCCCCCATCCGTGCGGCGCACTGGGGGATTGCCCGGTGCCCGCTACGACCAGTCCGGGCCTGCTAATGGCCCTGCACTTGACCTGGCTGTGACCTGCCTCTTCAGTTACCTGTGACCAATCCGATTGTCACAGCATAAAGGTGACGTCACAGAGGCCACAAGCCGTCTGTCCTTTTCAACTGGTGCACCCCATAGGCTCCGGGAATTCTATCTCACCTCCATTACCTCCTCGTCCGTCTTCCTCGCCACAGTATTAACACATGAGCCTCCGGCTCCCACAGAAACTCCAAGCAAACTTTATCGTTCTAGTCTCCCTCTCCCTCCTCCAAGATGGCCCCCAGTGGCTACAGCCAATCCCATAAAGGGATATAGAAAACACCTAAACGACCTGTTTTTTGGTTTCTGCACTGCTCCGAGTGCTGTCTGCCTGGTGTACAGGTGAGTGGGGGCTGAGGTCTTGCTGGAGCAGTCCCGTATGTCCTTCGGTATATGGAAGGGGGGAAGTTAGTTGTTGTGTGTTTCCAACTGCGTATTTCGCTTGTTTTAATGTTTTCCCCCCCTTCTGTTACCTGCGCGCTCCGTGTCCTGCTCTAGCCGACTTGGAGGAGTGTTTCATATGCGGGTTTGCTTTGGGACTCGCTTCGGGGGGGCCGCGCCTGGGATTCCTGCTGAGCGGGATCTTTTATGTGTGTGCGCCCTTTGCCGACCGCGCGTCCTGCTTATCGGACGTAGCGCAGTTGGGGGCTTTCTTTTGCCGGTAACGCGAGCTTACCTTGTGGCCGTTTGTATTGCTCAGAGGCTACGGGAGGGGCGTTTTTTTCATGCTGCTGTTGCTCTTTGGATGGTGGGGGTCAGGGACTTCATTAGGGAGTGCGCGCGGGACTTCCTCAGTTTTTATAACTGATTTATGGGCGTGCAGTGGGAGGTTTACATTGGTTGTCTGGCAACCTCCGGCCTCTTTTACCGGTCGTGTTTTTCAATGGTTTGCCTGTGTTTTTCACTCGTGTGTGGCTGTCATGGAGAGTGGTTCTTCCGATTTGCCTGCTTCTGGTTCCTTGGATATGCCTTCTGGTTCCGGGGTGACGATTCCTTCTATGGAATTGTTACAACAGATGATTAATTCTGCTGTGGCTGCTGCTTTGCAGGATAAAGTGGCTGTTCCTCCTGCTATAAAGGCGAGAACTGATGACGCTCCTGATCTTGACTGAGACGGAGGAGGATGTAGACGTCAGGGGACGTTTTGTGCAGGGTGCCGACCTTAACCTCTTCGATGCTCATGACGGAACGGTTCCGTCATGAACGTCGGTTAGGCTGTGCTTATGACGGAACCGTTCCGTCATGAGTCCGTTGGCTCAATAGAACCTTCAGCACAGCGCGAAAATTCGCACCGCGCTGAAGGGGTTAAGGTGGTGCTTGGTCACATTCGCAAGAATTTGGTGTTTCCTGATTCTGTTGTGCCTCTGGAGGATGATTTGTTTTCTCAATATCATCGTCCTGAGCCTGATTATTTGCCCCTTCATTCTTATGGGTTGAAAGTCTTGGAAACGGAGTGGAAGGATGTGGACAAGGGCTCTTTTCCGCGCTTTTTGAATAAACGCTATCCTCTGCAGGACTTTTTGGTGAAGTTTCCTTCCTCCGTTAAGGTTGATTCCTTGATGGACAGTATGTCCTCTCATGGGACTGTTGTTTCTGAGGATTCCTCTCTTGCTGACCCTGTGGATTGTAAGGTGGATGGTGCGGTGAAGCGCACTTTTGCGGCTGCTAATTTTTCCATCCGGGCTGCGGCCTATTCTTCTTACGCAATCCAGTCTTTGCTTAAGGATTTTCAATCGTTGGCTGAATTATTGGACCAGGGGGAGGATGTATTTTCTTCTCTGGTGATGATGGAACAACAGGTTTGGCTGCTTTCTGATGTTTCTTTTGAATCGTTGGGGGCGGCTGCTTCTGCGGCTGGGTCTTCTGTCGCTGCGAGAAGGCAGTTATGGCTCCGCTCCTGGAAGGCTGTTGCTACGCAGAAGGGTCTGCTGATGAAGATCCCTTTTTCTGGTGTTAAGCTGTTTGGTTCGCCATTGGAGGATATGGTTAAGAAGACGGCGGAGGACCGTAAACTGCTTGCTCCTGACCATACTGGACGCTTCCGTGCTTTTGGTTCCCAGAGGGCTTTTGGTCCTTCGCGGGAGGGGGCGTGGCCGGGGTGCTCATTCCTTTGACAAATCCCGTTTCTCCAGTGCTTCTGCCTCCTCCTCTCCGGCTTCAAAGTCATGACTGGATTGCTCCTGGAGTGGGTCCGGTTGGGGGTCGCCTCAGTTTCGTCCTGGACTCTTGCCGCGAGACTGTGTCGGATCAGTGGGTGCTTCGGGTGATTTCCGAATGTTTTCATCTTGGATTTACCCAGACTCCCCCAGACTGTTTCAGATCCACTCCTTGTCCCAGGGACGCTCTGAAGAAGGTGGCGCTTTTGGAAGGCATCGAATCCCTTATTGTGAAGAAGGCGGTGATTCCCGTGCCCGACGATCAGTTGGGGTTGGGCGTTTATTCCATTCTCTTCCTAGTGTCCAAACGCACAGGGCATCTCAGATTCGAAGTGGGTGAATACTTTCGTTCCTCATCAAAAGTTCAAAATGGTTCCGCTCCAGGTGATCCTTCCTCTGGTGTCTGAGGGGGATTTTCTGGCCTCGATAGACTTGAGGTATGCTTATCTGCATGTGCCTGCTCACCCCGACTCTCAGAAGTTTCTGCAATTCTGCGTCCTGGGTCGACACTATCAGTTCCAGGTATTGCCTTTTGGGCTCTGCTTTTCACCCAGGGTTTTTACTAAGGTTCTGGCTCCTCTTATTGGCCATTTATATGGGGAGGGTATTAGTGTTTTTCCTTATCTGGACGATATTTTGATTTTTGCTTCTTCTCTTTTTAAGGCGGAGTTGCACGTCCGGAGGGTGTGCCATGTCCTGGAGCATCACGGATTCCTGGTGAATGTTCCGAAGTCCTCCCTGGTTCCTGCACAGGAATTGACTTACATTGGGGCTCTTTTCAAGACTCAGTTGGGGATGGTGTTCCTGCCCCCTGCTCGGATTCTGTTTCTGATGTCTGCTGTTCGTTCCCTGTTGTTGGGGCCTTCCCATCCTGTGAGCCTGTGGTTGAGAGTACAGGGTCTGATGTCGGCGTCTTTATTGACGGTGCCGTGGGCTCGACTTCACATGTATCCGGTGGTGTACCACATTTTGTTGCATTGGGACCCCTGTCCCCTAGGTATGGATGTTTTGATCCCTGTGTCCTCCGAGGTTCGGGTGGTCCTGGGTTGGTGGTTGGACGAGGTCCATCTGTCTCGAGGTCGCCCGTTTCCGGTTGTTCCAACTCGGATTCTCACTACCGATGCCAGCCTGCTGGGGTGGGGTGCGACTTTGGGGGATTCAACGACCCAAGGGGTTTGGTCTCACTCTGTGATGTCATGTTCTTCCAACTACAAAGAACTGAAGGCTGTTCTGTTGGGTCCATTGGCCTTCTCGGATCTTCTTCGGGGTCACCATGTGCAGGTCCGGACAGACAATCAAGTGGCGATGTCTTATGTCAACCGTCAGGGGGGTTGCAGGGTTCTTTCCCTCAGTTGCCTCGGTCGTCGGATTTGTTCTTGGGTGGAGTTGCACCTGGCGTCCCTGTCTGCGATTTACCTGCCTGGTCGGGAGAACACTGTGGCGGACTGTCTGAGCTGTGTGTTTCCATCCATGGGGTCTTTGTCCCTGATGCCCTTGATGTTCGGGAGGTTGAGGCGGATGTTTGGGTCTCCGATTGTAGACCTCTTTGCTTCCCAGTCCAATGCCAAGGTCTGCTGCTTTTGCACAATTATGCCTTGCCAGGATGCTTGGAGAGTGGATGCTCTGTCGTTCCTTTGGCTGAGGGGCCTCTTGTATGCCTTTCCTCCTGTTCCCCTGATTCCGGCTGTCTTGCAGAAGATCAAGAGGGAGGGGTCCTTTGTCCTTCTGATTGTTCCGGGCTGGTGTCGTTGCCCTTGGTATCCCCTGTTGTTGGAATTGGCTGTGACACCGGGGTGGACCTTGCCATTCGTGCCTTACCCTCTGTTGGGCCCTCTTCTTCCTCTGCCTGTGTTCCGGTCCCTGGGTCTGCGGGCCTGGCTCTTGAGAGGGATTCGCTGATCCGTGGAGGTTGTTCGTTGGCTGTTGCTGGTGTTATTCAGCAGTCCCGGAGGCCTTCTACCGTGAAATCCTATGCTAAGCATTGGGATAACTTTGCTTCTTGGTGTGTTCGTCGTGATCTGTCGGTGGCTTCTTTGGACCCAGCTCGCATTCTTGATTTTCTGAATGAGGGTTTTGGGTTGGGTTTGGCCATTTCTACACTTTGTGCTCAGTGAGCCGCCATTCGGGCCTTTCATGTCCTTCCTTTGGTTTCGGTGCCTCCTTTGGTAGCGAGGCTTTTTAAGTCTCTTTCTTTCCAGCGTCCCCGTCCTATCCTGTGTCCTCCTCCTTGGGACCTTCATTTGGTGTTGCGTTCCTTGCAATCAGCTCCTTTCGAGCCTTTGGAGTCGGTTGACTTGAAGTTTTTGACTCTTAAGGTCGTCTTTCTTGTGGCTATTGCTTCTGCCAGGCGTATTGGGGAGTTGGGGCGTTCCAGCGCTCTGCTCCGTTTTTGGTTATTTTGGTGGATCGTGGGGTCTTGCGCCCTCATTTAACGTTTGTGCCGAAGGTTGATTCCTTCTTTCATCGGTCTGCTGAGGTGGTCCTTCCTGTTCTGTGCCCTGATCCCTCCTCGGCTGAGGAGAGTCTTTTGCATCTGTTGGATGTTTGGCGTGCCTTGCTGGTATATTTGTCCCGCACGTCTTCCTTCTGTAAGGTGGACAATTTATTTGTCAATTTTGGTTTGTACGGTCAGGGCTTGAAACCTTCCCTTTCCACGGTCAGTCGTTGGATTAAGGGGACTATTTTGTTGGCATATGGTTCTGTTTCTGAGGTTCCTTCCCTTCCTGTTCAGGGCCGTTCCACCAGGTCTGTGGCTGTCTCTTGGGCGGCGTTTAAGGGGGTCTCCATGGAAGATGTTTGCTGGGCTGCCACTTGGTCGTCCCCTCATACCTTAATGTCCCATTACCGCCTTCAGGTTGGGGGTGGGGGCTCTGTTTCCTTTGCCTCTTCTGTGCTGACTGCTGGTGTTCATTGAGGGGATTTCTTTTGTTTGTCTGCCTCTTGTTTAATAAAGATATGGTTTTGCTGCCTTCATATTGTGAGCTGTTTTTCCTTGCATGAAGCTGCTATGCTTTGGTATCGGTTCACATGTTAATCAATCAATCATATCATTTGTAAAGCGCACTACTCACCCGTGAGGGTCTCAAGGCGCTGGGGTGGGGAATGCTGCTACTGCTCGAAAAGCAAAGTCTTGAGGAGTTTTCTGAAGGTCAGCAGGTCTTGGGTCTGCCGTAGGTGGATGGGGAGGGTGTTACAGGTCTTGGCGGCGAGGTGGGAGAACGATCTGCCCCCTGAGGTCGCTCTTCGGAAGCAGGGGACTGTAGCGAGGACGAGGTTGGCGGAGCGGAGCTGGTGGGTGGGGGTGTAGAAGCTGAGTCGTCTGTTGAGGTACGTTGGTCCGGTGTTGTGGAGTGCCTTGTGTGCGTGGGTGAGAAGCTTGAAGGTTATCCTCTTGTTGACTGGGAGCCAGTGCAGGTCTCTCAGGTGGGGTGTGATGTTGCTGCGGCGAGGGATGTCGAGAATCAGGCGTGCAGAGGCGTTCTGGATGTGTTGGAGCCATCTCAGGAGTTTGGCCGAGGCTCCTGCGTAGAGGGCGTTTCCATAGTCCAACCTGCTGCTGACAAGGGCCTGGGTGACTGTTCTTCTCGTTTCAGTGGGGATCCACTTGTAGATCCTACGGAGCATACGGAGGGTGTTGAAGCAGGAGGAGGAGACGGCATTGACCTGTTTAATCATGGAGAGGGTGGAGTCGAGGATGACCCCTAGGTTGCGTGCGTGGTCGGTGGGTGTGGGAGCGGTTCTCAGTGCGGTCGGCCACCACGAGTCGTCCCAGGCCGAAGGGTTGGATCCGAGGATGAGGACCTCCGTCTTGTCCGAGTTCAGCTTCAGTCGGCTGTTCCTCATCCATTCAGCAACTGCCTTCATTCCTTCGTGAAGGTTGGTTTTGGCAGTGTGGGTGTCCTTGGTGAGGGAGAGTATCAGCTGGGTGTCATCGGCGTAGGAGAGGATGTTGAGGTCGTGCCGATGGGCGACGTGGGCGAGCGGTGCCATGTAGATGTTACTGTGGCGAGGAAGACGGACGAGGAGGTAATGCCCCGGTTACTTACCGGTAATCTTCATTACTCCGAGTCCTTGTCTTCCTCGCCACAGTATAGTTTCCCTTCGCTCCCGGCCCTATTGGTGGCTTCATGTCTGCGGCTTGGTTTTCAGGTTGTTTGGATTTTTCTATATCCCTTTATGGGATTGGCTGTAGCCACTGGGGGCCATCTTGGAGGAGGGAGAGGGAGACTAGAATGATAAAGTTTGCTTGGAGTTTCTGTGGGAGCCGGAGGCTCACGTGTTAATACTGTGGCGAGGAAGACAAGGACTCTGAGTAATGAAGATTACCGGTAAGTAACCGGGGCATCATAGCTGCCTGCAGTCTACACTGAACTGATTGCTATCTGACGTCGTCCCGTGTCTGCTGCCGACTTGAAGACGGAACCCTAAGGCCAGCGCAGGTGGGGGAAAATGAAAAAGTATTTCGCTTTGGGAAAAATCTTTAAAATATTGTGCTATAAAGTATATAGTACACAAGTGTCCGTTTTTAAAAAACACTCTAAGGATAGCTTTCACTTCTCTCACATGGTGCTTTAGTCTTGTTACTTCTCATGTGTTCCCCTCTCCCAATGCCCGTGCAGAGAGCCCCTACTGTCTCTTCTCTCCTTTTCCTGTTTTCCACCTTTGCTAGAAAGTGCAGGCTCTGAGTGGGGTTGATTGCCTGGGTGACTTCAGAAGAGGCGAGGGGCCATTAATTAGGTTTCGACCTGGCCGTAGCACGCAATGCTCCGCCCAGGGCGAAAACTTTTGTAAACAGTATGGATGTTCGGCCCGCCTCTGTATCCCATTGGCTAGCTCCATAAATGGACGCTAGCCATTGGCAAACAGAGGCGTCCGTCATCCTGCGAGGCGACTCGTGGGCGTTCCTGTGATCTTTTTCTCATCCTGCCCCTTTTTGCTCGTCATGCGGCCGTGGGCGGGGTTTATTTTTTTTTGTCCTCCATGTTTGTTTTAGCCATTCCGCGGCCGACCGCCGACGGAGGAAGTCCAGGTCCAGGTGAGTGCTGGCAGGTCCCGCCGCCCCCCCCTTCCCGCTGTCCGTGAGCCCGTTCCCCCTCCCTGAGCCCGTGTGTAAATGAGGAAGTCCAGGTCCAGGTGAGTGCTAGCCGTTCCCGCCGCCCCCCCCCCCTCCCGCTGTCGGTGAGCCCGTCCCCCCTCCCTGAGCCCGTGTGTAAATGAGGAAGTCCAGGTCCAGGTGAGTGCTGGCCGTTCCCGCCGCCCTCCCCCCTCCCGCTGTCCGTGAGCCCGTCCCCCCTCCCTCAGCCCGTGTGTAAATGCGTCGTAAATGCTTGTTTTTCTTCTTACTACTTTACTCTCTAGTAGTAGGTGTGATTGTGTATTTACTTTTGTCACGAGTTGTTCATACACACCACCAGCTATTTACGGATAAATTTAACTTCAGGCAGGAAGGAGCTCTGGGTGTACAAGTTTGCAGAGGCGCATTATCTTAATACTCAAACTATGGTTTATTTCCTCGTTCTGTTTTAAATAGAAAAAAATTCCACTTGTGAAAGGTGTGGATTAACCGTATCCAATAAATAGTGATTGTTCATCGCAGCGCGCACCTTCTCGGTGTGCTGAATTTCTTCACAGAATCGAGGTAGAACTTGTTTGTGTCACACTGGTCTCCTCGGCCTTTAGATTCACATTAAACATTCAGTTAAGATTCGCGCATTTGTCTGATAAAAAAAAAATATCATAAAGAATGGGATGAATTCATTCTATGCCCCTTGACGCAGGTTGAGTCAAAAACCGAGAGAGACCCTCGGTCTTTGTTCAATAATTACCAGACACCTTTGTTCCATTTGTTTACAGCTCGGACTTTCATCATCCTCAAAACAGCATTCTGGGAGTTGTAGTCTAGCCACGCTGAAAGAATCAAGTGGATTGACTGAAAGCAAGGATTTGTAAAAACACATGGCTTAAGTGGGTTTGGTTTAATGATATAGATTTTCCTTGTATCATTGAAGACTAACGAGTAGTTTTGAGTAGATTTTAGTTCCAGGGTTTTGCGCTGCAGAAAAATGTATAATGTACACCTCGAGTACTTTATTTGGGCATCAGCAGAAAATGTGAAGAAGTCTCTGGTGATTCTGAATATTTAAGGTCCGTGGCTTAAAACTTATGTATTCCATGTACATTTTTTTTGCTATCCTTAATAGTTAATAATCTGCTGAACGTAGAGCAATCTTTGATTCAGCCCCGTGCTCCTGACTGAATATTTTTCTGGCCATATGCCACTTCACTGCTTCTGATTATTTGCATTTCCCCTCTATTGTGTTTGTCCTGCCCAAGGAGTATTTTAATGGGATGGCATGTACTTTCCCACTAATGATGTCAGTGACAGACTAATGATGTCAGAGCTTGCATTGCAGACCAGGTCCTACTTTCTCACCGCCTCTCTGAATGGCACACACAGCTGCTTCTGCCAGACTAATTTTAAAAAGATTTGGTTTGTTATTCCAAGATGGCTGCCTGCAAGTGTGCATGCATGGCAGCAGGCATCCCTAAAAAGTGTTTCTATAAATATAACTAAATTGACAGCTGCTGCAGATGGGCCTGCATTAACGATTGCCATCTTGGTAAAAAAAAAGCATTGGCAAAACCGGTAGATATCACTGGCGAGGTGTATTGCTTTTCCCAGTACTTATGTTACGAGTACCATCATAAATATATAACAAAAAACGCCCGAATTTACAGTGAAAAAATAAGCGTGAACTCAATAAGTTAATCACACTGGGTCCAATGTCTGTGGCAGCATGTCTATTTTTGTTCAGCTCGCTTTTTACTTGCCTCTGATAAATTGCTTTTGCGGATTTATCTGCGTGAGGTGTATTTTTTTCTTTCACGGATTATTTCCGAAGGATCGGTGCACTTCTTTGCAGCATGGCATGTGTTTGAGATAATTAAATTGGTGTCGCTATCACTAGTACACTAGTATGCAAATGCAGTGTAATAAGAATGAGGTCACATGTGAGTGAGAGGTCCATTGCCCCCCCCCCCCACAATGGAGTCTTTTAAATACTCCACGGAGTCCTACTGGGTTACGTTACCTTGCTTAGGGCTCTTGCACTATTATTATGCCTCTGGATGGCTGTATGTGTGTGAATATGCATAGTTATGTATCCAGCAAGGAGACTAATCATGCTGGGAGCTCAGGCAGTATGTAGGGTATTTCTCTGAATGCATGTGTGTGTTGTGCAGGATGAATGTGTGGCTGTTGTGGGTATGTTTGCGTCTGAAGAATGTGTGCAATAAACTCCAGAACACACCGGCACGGAAGGTTACACACCAGGAGGACACAGGGGAAACGCTGGAATCCAGACCACGGAGTAAACGCTAGAATCCATAATCCGGAACATACACCAGAGCACACTATATATATATATACACACCTGAACAGAGAGGTGCAGACTCCGGAAGAAACTAAGCACAGAGTTTTTTTTATTTAGTGCATTTTTATATAGCGCGGACATTACCCAAAGGTGTCAGAGCGCTGTACTATAGGACCAGTTACTTCACATGAGAAACGGGTTACTCAATAGAACGTTTCAAAAAATAAACAGGAGACTAAAAAAGGTAGGGTACTCGCAGTGTGTGGGGGGGCTCGCAGTGTGTGGGGGAGGCTCGCAGTGTCTGGGGGGCTCTGTGTGGGTGTGGGGGGGGCTCTGTGTGGGTGTGTGGGGGGGGGCTCTGTGTGGGTGTGTGTGTGGGGGCTCTGTGTGGGTGTGTGTGTGGGGGGCTCTGTGTGTGTGTGGGGGGGGCTCTGTGTGGGGGGGCTCTGTGTGTGTGTGTGTGTGGCATTTGCGAGAGATTAAGCTATTGACATTGTAAATGACAATGCCATTTATTTATCTGTTTTCAAAACCAACACATAAATAAAAAAAAATCATTTACAATGCCAATAGCTCTAACTTTTGCAAAGGCGAAACCGTTGCATTGTAAATGCTTGTTTATTAGTCCAAGCTACTCTCGTATCGCCCTTTTTTGTCCTTGCCAAACCTGGAAGTGGGCTACAAAGTGGCCACAAAAATACTGCCCCCCAATCAAGGAATAGTGGAAGTAAAAAGGAACAAATTAACCTTATGCCCTGAAGGCATCTTATTTTTCTTGATATCTGCTCTTGGTACAAAAGGTTTATACGTGAATGGTTGGCCTGTCTGGAGCGGGGGTTTCATATATATTTGATTACGATGTGCTGTTTAAAGAATTGTACCAGCAACAATGCAGAATTGGCTTGGCTGTCTGAGAGTTCGCTTACATAACTTACAGAAATTTTCTGTCAAAAAGAATTGTAAAAACAAAAAATTTAAATTTTAAATGTGCTTCGTTTGCAGCTTAGAAGGGAAGAAAGCTATGGCCAACAATACATGCCACAACTTGCACTCTGCCTTCTACCCAATTCGGTGCTCTTTAGTAAACCGTGATCTCACAGCACCCTATTTCTGCCTTTATTGAGGGTGATGTAAAATGTAATGTTAACCCTATATGACGATAAATAAACAAGAGGGCATGGGGTGTGTAACAACAGAACTTTGCCCTACGTGGAGGAGGGAAAGGCGGGGCTAAGTAACACTGAGTCCAAAATCACTGTGGCGCCGCTGTGACTTAATGCAAACGAAGGGCTGTGCATAAGGACGGAAGGACAGGGATAATTAACACGGACATGGTGGAGCAGAAAGTCATTAATAAATAAATGTCCAGGGAAATAGCACCATCACTGTGATTACAGCGCGGTTACAGCCAGGAAAGGAAAGGCAGCCATCAGCTGAGCAACAGGGCTGCTCTTGTCCAGCCTCAAACAGCTGATAGGAGAAAGTCCTTTATTTACAGAGGGGTCGCAGACAGGCCATCTTGGTTTTATTCACACCCACACACATTAGCGCCACTTTACAAAGTTTACCAGTGAGGCGCTACTCTCTTTTTATCTTCTTTCTTTGCACACCATTATTTTCCCAGGGTGGGGAAGTGCACCATTCCTGGAGGGACTGCAATACCTGGTTGATGGGTGGAGTGGAGAACCTTTAAGGTGATCCATTTAAGTGTTTTTTCATCATTTTAGCTTATAAAATATGTTCTGCAGCTCTGTGTGCTGGAATGTGGTCTTTTTAAACCAAATTGCTTAGGTTTTGTAAGGATATAAGCAACGCACATTGAAACGGGTCCCTTCGGGCCCTGTATTCATGTCCCTAACTGTTCAGGATATATCACTCACTGATTTCTGAATAATAAGAGTAAAAGCGTTAAGGTTACCATGTTCCTGCTTACATTCACATGCTTTACTTAAACTTGCATTCCTTATGAGCGTTTGCTTTTTCCAGGATGTTGTTACTTTGTTTTTTCAGGCAGCATATTGCTCTAGTCTAGTGCATAATTTGAATTAAGTCACATCCAGGTGTTTATAGCGGGGCACAATTGGGTTGTAGTTGAAGTGAGTGTGAATTTCTCTCAGTGGGGCAGTATGGTGTTCAGTGGATAGAGGATGTGGCACTCTGGCTAGAGCTGTCGAATTTGAAACTGGGGAACCAGGCTCAGCCTTTATGACCAGTCCACTCTCACGAGGGAGCACATTTTCATGCTACGCCTTAGAAGGCCCCAATAGACCTAAGAAGCCCATTACAGAAAGTGTCCCGGGGCGCAACAGGTGTTCGTGCCCACTTTGCGTGCCCACAAGGCAATTTGGTATTACAGAAGGGTCCGCAGACACTTGTGCGGCCCCTTCAGTAATACCAATAGTGCTGGAGCAGTTAAAGCACCAGCGCTACCTCAAGAAAGCGTTCCCTCATTTGCATGGGGGTTCTGTCCCATTCAAATGAGGGGATTCCTTTGCCTCTGTGACCACGCTGTATTACAGACGTGGTCGCAGAGGCAAAGAAGCTTTCAGGAGGCGCACCTAAAATGTGGCGCGCTGTCAGTGCGCCTCCTGACAGCAGCCCTCTGGAGGGGAGAAAGCGGGTCCTATGGACCCCTCAGACATCCCCTTTCTTTGCTTGGTGCATGAAGATGGAAGATTCATATACACAGGGCAGGAGTCGGGGGTCCACGCAGGTGGACGGTGTCCCCCACTTCTTTCACAGGGTGGATGCCGTCTACCCTGCCAAGGAGTAGGGCACCACTAAAAAAGATGCTGAATTCGTCCCGGGGTACTTTCCAAACACCTGGACACATTCAGCAGGGCCTGCACGTTGTTGTCTGCTTTCGATCACAACGTGCAGGCGGGGACGGGCTCTCTTATTTCTGACTCCTGCTGGACCCTTAACAAAGGCCGAGTCTCAGGGGTCATCAAGCCTCCTTTTGTTGGAGTTTCCTGGCTGGCAGCAGTCAGGAGCCTCACACCTGATGCAAATGAAGCGGAGGGGAAACAAAGGCTCGCACCTTGTAGCACTTCACACATACTTAGGAGAGGCAGCTTTTCACTTTGTTCAGGCTGTTTAGGAGATTTGCATGCACTGTTAGAACGTCAGATGTGTTGATCTTTCCCAGTATTTGCACAAAATAAATTGCATTTATATACACTTACTACCCTTGAGGAAGCGTTGTAATAATTTAAATATCACTATTTCTTTTAAAGCACTATGCTATAGAAAGCTTAACGCTGATAAAAGGTAACATTGTTTTATATGTAGCGTACAAAGTGTGAATCTTCTGCCTAAATCAGGAGGGTTTGCAAGTATACTTGAAATGTGCTCAAATGTAACTCATGATAGACCTGCTAAACATATATATGAGGGCTTAAGATCTGATATCACTTCTTGTGATGCCAGTTCCTGTGATGTCACACGCTGCGATGCCACTTGCATACTAATTAACTAGGTTATTCCCCCCACTTCTTTTTTTAGGACTTGTGCCCTGCATATACATATTTTTTCCCAATTGGTCTAAATACTTTGTGAATGCAAATAAAAATAAAGCATAGTTGCAAACTGTTACTACATGCCAGCTTTTCTCAATATTTCTCTTCATAACTATGCAATTGTATACGTTTAACGGGCGTATGGTCTCACACAATGGGTGATTTGTATAGGGTCCCTGGAAAGTCCACAAGGTTTTCCCTGCCCCCCCCCTGTTGAAAAGTCAGCCCATATCGCACCCGATGCCCAGGCTGCTGGTGCAGGGCGACTCTTAGTTCCCATCTTGAATAATTACCAAACAAAGAGACGGGCGCTGAAGGCAGGAAAACAAGAACAGAGTTTATTACTCATGAGGAGAGCATGTCATTTCGGACACTCGCATAGTGTCTTCGGGAGGTGCTCTAACAAGTTTCTCTGAGGCTTCGCCTTTTATACATAGGTTTGTGGCACACAGGCATCCTTTATTACAATCAAGACATTGTGAAGTATGAAGATATTCCAACACGTGGCTACAGTAGGGGCCCTTATCCTCCATACAATAGGAGGGGGCTGTCACGCAGCTGAGTGTTCTGATGATTCCATTGGAATGTGTGCGCCTGATTGAATCTCAGGGGGTGGGGTGGTCATGATCAATAGTGGCTCCTTTCAAGAGAGGCGAGTGTATACAGTAGTGGGCAATAAACTGTATCCTCAGGCTAAGGGATGACCAGCGGTCCATGTAGACAATTAGGTTCAGAGGAAGAGGTCATCAAAGGAGGGGTCTTCATGGAGGGAAAGGAGGTGTTGGTCAGGCGCGGGGTGTGATTCTCAGAGACAGAGTCATGCGGGAGGGGAGGGCTCATGACTTGTGCATGTGAGAGCGGGGGCAGTCAGGGTGCATGGGGGAGGCTTGCAGGGTCAGGGAAGGGGCGCTGGTGATCGATCGCAAACTGAGAGACCATGGTACCTAAAATGGCTGTCGTGTACGTGTGTGCACGGGTCTATGCTAGCGGGATAACACAGTCAGTGTTTTAGCGATATCTGTTCTGCTTACAACAAGGGGTACTGTGAGCACAAATGAACGCCGCTTATGTACATACACATTGCTATTTTCAACAGTCGCCGCTTTTTTACATAAGCAAGTTCAATTTCTACATAGTCGATGTGATAGGCAGAATGCAATACATGTTAATTTACATTTGTTGGGTTCTTCATACAAGCCTAGAGATCGGCATAATATTTAGTCGGTGTAGAATCAAGGAAAAATGTTCCGACACATTATAAAATCAAGTTCACATTTTCTCTCTGGTGACATCAACATACAGGAAAAATGCTCTGATAACTTCGGGTCTTGTCAGTACTATAAGAGACTTTTGAAAAACTAACTACATGAGTGACCGATGAAACATTTTAAAAGGCAATACAAAATGGTTGAGGGAGGGATTCAATTCGATACAAGCAATTAGCCAAGGGGTGAGTAGAAAGTTCTGGAAAGGGGGAGGGTCTTTGTCGCAATGTCTTTTAACAGAGTCCGTCTTCTTTTGTTGGCGCTGCTGAGCACCGGCGGTGGAGCTATAGGTCCAGCTCGGATTCATCCTTACACGTTGCAGGGTGCGATCAGTCCTCTGCTGTTAGATCACAGTCCTGTTTCCTAACTTATTTTCTTAGGGGTGCCTCAAGCTGGGTACCTGCGTGTCTTTTCTTTTTCCGTGGCAAAACCTCATTCTATAGTCAAAAGTTTATGCGAAAAGGGTGAGTTTGTTGGATAATGGAGGGAAGAGAGGGCGGAGTGGGGCCAGATCTTTGAACACACCAAGGGACCAAGGGAGCAAAGGACAACGAGCAGGCAAGCCCAACAGTCGGACTCAAAAGGGGACGGGGGACTTCAGGCACGAGTGGGTCAGCGAGTCGAGGGCTTCAAGGCAGCCCTTCATTCCTCCATATGCTGAGTTTGAAAGTTATGCCTCGTCCCGCGTCTCGTTGCTCTGCGGCTCCACCTTTGGTTGCGGTCACACGTGTTCCATGATCTGTGGCCAGGCTGTGCGTCACGTCCAGCTCCTCTCCTCCGGTGATTGTATCTTTGAATGGGTAGAAAACAAGTTTTAGAAAAACTGGCAGGAGAAGGCATTTATACATCTCAATTCCGTCCCCAATCCTATGTAGGTGGGGAATAAGTTCATCGGTCACAGTCAGAAGTCGTCACTTATGGAGTCTGTAGAAGGGCATTGCTTATTGAATTCATAGACCTGCTTAGCGTTCATTCGCGACATATGATGAGAGAAGTTGGACTTCTATACACAGCGTATTACGTCAAATTCAAAATCGAGTCCTTATGTAGAGACTCGTCCTTCCCTTTAACCCAAGTATCGACAATCTTACATCTCCCTTCGGGATCGGCTAACTCTTGCAAGCAGGGGCGTTATCGTCATGAAAAAAGGGGGAAGGGGGCAGATGTTAAACATGGCTTTCCTGGGAAATGACCGTTAATCAAGGTCATCAATTACGTTTCGTGGGTAGCTGACATGAGGCTAAGGTTAATCGGGGGCGCGTGGGTGCTTTGGACAGGGAGCTGGGGTCGATCGGGAGAAGTGGGGTACTCTGGACATCCGCACTTAGGTGCAGGGGGGTGGGGCAATCGGGGCATTGGGGATCGCATTTCTAACGAACTGAGAAACAGAAGACCATTGACGTTATAGTTCCCTTATAAAAGGCCAGATTAGGGGACGTCCGTCGTCTTACCTGTCCTTTCCTTCATTACCAACTCGGGTTCTATCGTTTTGCAGAAAGGAGAGGTAGTAATATGGCAAGTCACAATCGTTTTTGATTTTTGGTCAATTTTTCTGAACACCTTTGCGTTCGAGGAAACCCAATTATGTTTTGTGCCGGAGGGGCACAACGTCACCATACAAGAAAAGAGGAAACAGGGGGCTTTTGGAGAGAGAAAGAGAGAGAGAGAGAGAGAGAGAGAGGGAGAGAGGGAGAGAGAGAGAGAGAGAGAGAGAGAGAGAGAGAGAGAGAGAGAGAGAGAGAGAGAGAGACCGCACCCTAAATGGTCCATTCGGTACACGTATGACATGGAGAAAGAAAGAGAGAGAGAGACGTGTACAATAATGGGCCATTCAGTGCGCGCACAACACAGAACAACAGGGGTTAAGTAACACGGAAACACAGGCAGAGGGATGACGTAGATTCATGCATCACGTACACACAAACTCAGACGGGGGAGACAGTACATGTATTATATACAAAAATCCAAGACAAAACATAGAACAGTTATTGGCCAAAAATGATCTCCTCCTGTACGCTGCGCATTCTCAGTATCTTAAGCTCTCTTTACTTTTTCTTCTCTTTTTATTGTCGGCTGCCTTTACTGGAGGTTGTGGTTGCGCACACTTACGTCTCTGCCACTTGGTCATGAACTAACCTGGTCGGGCTAATGCCCACGGTGGTATTTTCGAGTCATTTTAGCAACGGTGTTTCCAGGCTGAGACAATAGTCGGTGTCAGTTGGAGAACAATGGGGCAGCTTTGAGTTACATGTCTATGAGGATGCGAAAAATGGAGGTAGTAGGTTTTTAAATATTGGCAATATCCCTAGTCCTCTCGGCGGAGGATACTTGTGTAAACCTTACCTCGAAATACCCTAAACTTTTCCCTACTTAGTTAAAAGTAGGAATGTATTCATTATTGTATGTCATTTTTGGTTGCATTATTCGGGGTTTGTCGCGGTTAGGTACCATAATCAAACGCCTTTTTCCCGTCTCTTCGTTCGTTAGATCACCATTTTCCTTTTCGTATCTTTAATCGATGTTCCAAAGTGACCTGCAGAAAGAGGGAAAAAGAAGGGGGCGGGGCAATCATTTAAAACACATCAGCGCGCATAAACCCGAAAAAGGCTTTTACTTACTACATACTCGGTCTATCTCCATGGAGCGCAGTTCTTGCCAACTCGGCATTTAAGCCCAGATGAACCTTTTAGTGTGTGAGAGATGATTATCGGAAGCCAGTGTGTGGTATTATGGACCGTATGTAGGGAGGCCAGGTGGCACTCCTTCGGGGCGACTTAGGGACATTTCAGCACAATTTTCCTGATACAGGTGGCACATAAAGTATAGGCTGAATTCCAGGGGTTTTTAGCGGTTGCTTTAGGCTGTACAAGAATGTGCAAAGTACATACAACAAAAACCTGGACCATTCATATTTGCACTATTTCTGCGTACTATATGTTTTATCCCTTAACTAATCGAGCTGAGCCATTTCACCTGTATTTTTAGTTATATCGGAAATAGTGATCATTCATTTGAAACTTATCAACTTACGCGTGACAACTACGTTTGCTTTTTCCAAAAATCTTTAATAAGAATGTCGGTGTACAAATACGGGCCTACAACCCCGTGGGCCGGCCACGGAGCAGGCTGGAACTGTATATGTGGGGATACCTATTAGTGAAAAACTTTAATGGAGTCGGTGGTCGTTTATTTCATAATAAAAAGTGCGAAAAGTGTAATAAAATCATGTCGAGACTTCAGTGTGAGCGAGTGTCATAAGTGTTGGGCTTCGAACTTTCAATAATCATGATGCGTCAAACTTAACAACAATTCATTGTCCGAATGTTCAATCAATACCCATCTGATGTCAATTTAGTGTCTGAACACATAATCAGTACCCATCCAATATCAATTCATTGTCCGAACATATAACCAGTACCCATCCCATATCAATTAATTTCCCGAACTGACAGTACACATCCTGAATCAATTAATTGTCCGAGCATATAATCAGTACACATCCTATATCAATCCATGTGTTTTTTCTTTTTAAAAAACTTCATACATATCCTATGACACCAAGGCTGAGCAATCGGGGTACAATAAGGAGTTGAGAGTTTCATTTGCATCGGCGCCATTTTGGGGGCAGTCAGGCAGATCCAGGCATAGTCTAAATCTCCACTAATTCGTGGTTGGCCCAGAGCTTCCTTTTGGCAGTCCAAAAATTCCGTTAAAGGGAAAAAGAAAGGATCGGTGGTCTGAACCATCAGTCAAAAAAGGGGGAGGGAGGCAACAATTTTCCTACCGGGTCATACTGTGTTTTCACCGGAACTGATCCGAACTGTAGTCTGCAGGATTCTAGTCATTCAAACTGAGGCTGGCGACAGCATGGGAGCGCCGACGTCCTGCGGCTACATTTCCATCGTTCCGTGGGCAATCATGGCAGTCATTCCCCATCGGGGGTATCTGCGGGAGTCGGGGACTCCCGCGGCTCGTCTAGAATCTTCAGGGACGAGGTGAACTTTTATGATGGTGGCATCCACAAGCAACCGGGACATTCCTTCATGCTGGGCCCGCTCTTGCAAGGTCGACCGCCATTTTGAGATTTCGGCAGCCACTGGCGATCGCGGGGTCAAATGAGCAGACGGGCTCCAACCTGCCGGGCGAGGTGTCGCAGCATCGCCACAGTGGATGAACCCTTTTCCGGGTGCGTGGAGCGTCGCTGCACCGCAAGAGTGGACGAACCCTTTGCCGGGTGCGAGGTGCGTTGAGGGCGCAGCTGGGGAGCCTCCACCTGAGGAGGTGGGAGAGGCTCGTTCGCGCCGCCTCTCCCTCCCGGTGCACCCCACGGGGTCTCGCTTGACGTTTGTTATGGCCGGACCAGGCGATGAGGACGGGGGGGGGGGTCGGAGGCATGTGCAAGACATCCCCCCCAGGGTTGTTGCAGCCATTATAAAAGAAAGAAGTGGCGCCTTGCATGTTTTCGGGCCGGGCCTCCGGTGGATGGCGGCCGGACGCTCTTTGCCCTGGCCCCAGGAACGGGTTCCTTGGTTCATCCGGTGGGGCAGGCCTTGGCGTGTGGCGCCTCTCCTGGGCCTTTCGTGTAGTGGCCTCTCCACTCCCAGGCCCTCCATGGATGCTGGTCCAGACTGGGAGAGAGAGGGGGGGGTCGAGGACACGGACATTCCCCCCCCTGCAACTCTCCAGGGTTGTCGTAGCAGTCCCCTTGGCCGGGTCCCGTCGGCCTCGGCCTCTCCTCCGGCTACACCCTATGTGATGATCTCCGGCCGACGGTTGGCAGCAGGACCCGCCTTACATGTGTTGCTTCCGGCTGGGCGTAGCCGCAAACCTGTTGCACTTTGGGAGTTTCCAGAAAGGGGGCGGATGTCTGCTGACTTGTATCTTTCCCAGGTTGCCGTTATTTGGGCGTGGCAGGCGGTGGGACAGACATGTTTGGAGCAATGAGGGGCGGTGAAGCCTCGTTGCCTCATGGCCGTCGCAATGTCAAGCTTGGCTTCTCTTATCATTTTCAGGTTTCTTATTACGGGCTTATTTCTAACGTTTCTTGTTTCTAGGACAATAATAGGTTTTATCATTAAGTATTGTTATCGTTTCCTTGTTCGTTATTTAAAAAAGTTCATCAGTGGCCTACTGATTTCGTTTTCCTATTCCTTTCTTTCCAGGTTGTTTCATGCTAAAGTTTCTGTTAACAGGATACAGTGATCACTTCGTTATTATTGCATATGTCCTTTTCACTAGGGGTGCTCTCTGGTCGGGCCAGATGACCTACCTCTAGTGAATGGTCCGGGTGAGACTGGCGTATCAATCAGTGGGGAGTAGATAGGCATGACAGATTACAACGGGGGACAAAGGTCCGCATTACCTACCCTTCACTACTTGCAAAGACTAGACAGAACATTTCTATTCCACGTTATTTGCAAACAGAGAATACCTCCAAAAAGAACAATTCCAAACAGTCAATGTTCGGACAATCAATCAATCAATGAGGAACGGAATAGGTACGACGGGTTAAAAGCTTGCGTTACCTACCCTTCACTATCTGCAAAGGGAGAGAGAATATTCCTATTCTTCCCCGTTTGCAGGCAGAGAAGATCCTTAAGAGAACCAACTTCGAACAATTCAATGCTCGATTCAAACAATCAATCAATGGGGAGAAAAATAGGTATGACGGATTACAATGGGGACAAAAGTCTGCATTACCTATCCTTCACTATCTGCAAAGACTAAACAGAGTATGGCGACTCTGTGCTTGTTTGCAAATAGAGAATCTCTCAGAGACAATAAAGTGAGTAATACTAGTATTTTCAAACAATCAATCAATCAATTTCGCAATTTGTCGTGTGTCACGACCTTACCCGGACCGGACCGTATGGACAGTTCTTCGCCTTCCTTTCTCCAGCGCCCGATCATTCTCTTTCTCCATGTTTTTACCGCAGCATTCCTGTGGGATTCCAGTCAGGACAATAGGTCACTTGAGAGAGAGGTCCGTTCGGAATCGGTAAAGTTCATTCAATCGGCAGCCGGACGAGGGCCCTCTCAAGGCAGGTATACTCCAATCATTTAGATGTTCACCTCATCGTCTGGACCTCTCTTACTGGACCCTATGTCGCTGATGGACCCCGCGTTGGGACGCCAATTGTTGAAAAGTCAGCCCATATCGCACCCGATGCCCAGGCTGCTGGTGCAGGGCGACTCTTAGTTCCCATCTTGAATAATTACCAAACAAAGAGACGGGCGCTGAAGGCAGGAAAACAAGAACAGAGTTTATTACTCATGAGGAGAGCATGTCATTTCGGACACTCGCATAGTGTCTTCGGGAGGTGCTCTAACAAGTTTCTCTGAGGCTTCGCCTTTTATACATAGGTTTGTGGCACACAGGCATCCTTTATTACAATCAAGACATTGTGAAGTATGAAGATATTCCAACACGTGGCTACAGTAGGGGCCCTTATCCTCCATACAATAGGAGGGGGCTGTCACGCAGCTGAGTGTTCTGATGATTCCATTGGAATGTGTGCGCCTGATTGAATCTCAGGGGGTGGGGTGGTCATGATCAATAGTGGCTCCTTTCAAGAGAGGCGAGTGTATACAGTAGTGGGCAATAAACTGTATCCTCAGGCTAAGGGATGACCAGCGGTCCATGTAGACAATTAGGTTCAGAGGAAGAGGTCATCAAAGGAGGGGTCTTCATGGAGGGAAAGGAGGTGTTGGTCAGGCGCGGGGTGTGATTCTCAGAGACAGAGTCATGCGGGAGGGGAGGGCTCATGACTTGTGCATGTGAGAGCGGGGGCAGTCAGGGTGCATGGGGGAGGCTTGCAGGGTCAGGGAAGGGGCGCTGGTGATCGATCGCAAACTGAGAGACCATGGTACCTAAAATGGCTGTCGTGTACGTGTGTGCACGGGTCTATGCTAGCGGGATAACACAGTCAGTGTTTTAGCGATATCTGTTCTGCTTACAACAAGGGGTACTGTGAGCACAAATGAACGCCGCTTATGTACATACACATTGCTATTTTCAACACCCCCCCCCCAGAAATGTAGTGTCTCCTACACCCAATTGTACATGCACATCTACCTTGAAAATAGTCCATTTCACTTCCAAGGCCGGTAAGCAAAGTACTGCTATCATTGTATATTGCAATGGATCATTTTTTATATTTTTGCAAACAAGCACGCCACCTTTAGACATTTTATATCTACATTATATATTACTTTAATGTCTGTTACATATGTGTTAGAAGGTGGTTCTCACACTATGGGCCACCCGGATTTTTCGCTTTTTGAGCACCTAATTGTTGAGCTTTTACTGTGGGGGAGCCTCATGATCTGGGACTCACCCGCCGTGAGCTCATAATGAAGGAGACTGTGTGGAGATTTTACTGGTGTACCCCTGGCTTGACTAGGCCGCTGCGCAGCAGCCGGAGTATGGGACACCGTGCTGGTTACATGCAGACACAGGTGTACATGCGTGTGCACACGTGTAGGGGCTGCGCAGGGGAGATTCCTAGCGTGCGCAGTCCAGGAGCAGCTACAGTGTGAATGGTGTGGCAGGACTTATGCAGAACTGGGTGTTGACATGGAATAGGCTTAATACCCTGGGAAGGAACATGCCAGGGAAAGTCAGTGTGTTTTACTATGTTTTCACTTCATTATTCCTCTATGGGAATGTGGGGCCCATGGCTAAAATGACTTCCATAAAGCCTACAGATTCCAGACACGCACTACTGTCTAGTGTAGCGGATGTGAAAATGAGTATTCTGCAGAGTCCAAAGTCATATTTGTACTGCTTTGGGGTCGTCCAGAAATGTCATATTTCTCTGAGTCCCTGGCTGGGGTCTGGCCATGGCAGGTTAGATTAATGACCTTTCTTCCCAGAGCGAAGATCTTCCCTCCAAGGAGAAAAGATAGGTGGAGTTAAAAGCCAATCCATCAACTGCTGTCGCTGGGTGCCAAGCAACAAGCTGAACTACCAAGCTGAACTAGGTGAAGGCAGTGAGGGGGGGAAGGAGTTGGGTTTCAGAGGCCATGTGGCCAGAGACACTGGACAACGCCATTTTGACCAAACCCAGAGGCTGGACAAGAAGGAGGGAGCAGGGGCAGGGAAGTGATGTGTCGCTGTTTGATAGGACACACAGAGACTTCCTGCCAGCCCCCTTCTCAACTTTTAAAAAGTACTTGCACAGGAAGAGAAACTCTCTCTGGGGTGTGATCTGCTGAGGCGAAAGGTGCTGGAGCCTGGTGCAATGGGCAGTTTGAAGGAGGACACCCCTGACTGCCCCCCAGGCCCCTAACAGCACCAGAAAGAGAGCCCAGGAACGGTGTACAGAAGGAGAGGCCTCTGCGCAGGGAGAAGAGAGGCGCAGGGAGCCAGTGAAGACCGCTCCCTGCAGAATGCACCCTCTTGGAGACCCGGAGGGCAAAGGAGAGTGCTCCTAGTGTGTGGGGGTCACCCCCAGTAGCACAAAGAAGCAAAAATGGGGCAGATCTGACCCCAGGGGCTGAGATATGGCCCCCGGAAGGTAGGCGACCTTTGACCCCTAAAGAAGACCGACAACTAAGCACGTGGGGCTCCGCCGCCGGTCTCAGAGATTCCCCCGGGGTGGGTCAGGTACCGGAGGCTGCCCCAGGAGGAAGCAAAGTCGGGGGCGAAGTCGCGCTCGCCGTGAAGAAGCCTACAGGGGGCCAGGAGCCCACCCTGGCCCCCAGTGATGTGAAGGAGGGAGGCGGGGGAGCGTTGTCGCGCCCCCCCCCATGAAAATTGCCCCAAGGGGGCGCCAGGAGCCCACCCTGGCCCCCCGCCGATGCGGGTCAGCGCCGTTACGCCCCCCGAAGATATCCGGGGGCCCGGGACCCCATCCCCCGAAGTCATGGAGGGGGCCTGGGACCCCATCCCCGGGCCCCGAAGTGAGGCGGAGGAGTGCCGCCGCACTCCCCCAAAGATATCCGGGGGCCTGGGACCCCATCCCCGGGCCCCAAAATGGAGGAGAAGGCCGGGGGAGTGCAGCCGCATTCCCCCCTAGGGCCGGAGAAGCCTTGCGCGTCTGCTGGGCAGACCAGAAGAAGTGGCCGGCTCCCGCGGCAGCACGCGAGGGTGCTGGCCGGGTGGGGAGTCGGCGGGGACAGCCGGGGGTGGGCTCCCCAGGCTGCCCTCCAACGATTGGGCATGCGGGATTCCCGGAGGAAACCGGGACCCCCAAGAAGAGCGAAAGAAGGTGCCAGGGGCCTGGGTGGGATCGGGCCCCAGAAAATCAGCGGATCGGCAGCGGCTGGGCCCCCCGAGCCAAATGACTGACCTGGGGGTACGCCAAGGCATTAGGAAATCGGCTGTTTTGGGTGCTAGTGGCCCCCAGAGGAGGGGGATCACCCTCAATTGTTGAAGGAGGGGCAGGAGGAGCTGCAGGAGCAACGCAGCCTTCCCCGGCCCAAAGAAGAAAAGTCCCACCCTAGGTGTCCTGGGGACTAGACGGAATAACCACTCAAGGGCTCAGCTAGCATTTGAACATCTCCTAGGCTGAAACTTTTGTTCTACAGCTGGAGGTGTGTGGAGAAATGTGCCAATGGATGAAGGGCTGAGTTAGGGATGTCTAAAGGTCATCCCCTGGAGGTGAAGAGGTGCAAGTGCATGAGAAGGATATTTTTAATGGTATTTTCATGACATGCGTAGACCAACATTATTTTAAGCAAAGTGGTTTTAAGTGGCTAGACACTCCTGCTAGGGTGTCTGACTGTATTTATAACTTAATCCTGTGATCATCTGTGACGCCTTTAGGGGCTGTAATTACATTGCATTTTTAATGATATCCAAATGTGCTAAATACTGTCATTCTAAAGTGTGTGTAAACATGTATTCTTGCTGCTGCGCTTAGGTGAAGACCCCAGACTATTAGGCCTTGAGATGTAGAGGTGTATACTGTATGGTCAGTAGGAGATGCTCAGTCATGGTCATGTGTCACCAAGGCAGGTGTAGCCTGTTTAATGCTTGTTGAGGTGATGGGGAAGGTCGCCACTGGGATGGTGCCAGTGCGCAGGGCCCTCACTCCACGCCTCACGCTCCCTCGCCTCACAGATGCTGCCTCGTTTTCCAACAATATTTTTGCTTGTAAGAAATTAAAACGAAAAAGATGTGTAGACTTATCGCGACCAGGTTTTGCCAAAGCGTGTTTCTCTAGTATCACTTGGGCTCGTCACTTGCACGCGTAAAGTTTGTCTTAGTTTCTGTCTCTCGGTCCCGACTCCTCATGATCCGTCTTTCATCAGGACACTGTGATTAAATCTCTCCATTTCCATCCGCATTGGCCTAATTACCCTTGCCTACCAATCAATACCAAATATCATCTTATTTATAATCGTTTGCTTCTGCTGGATTCATTCATTTAGAACAAAGAAAAAAAACGTTAAATTCTTCGAAAGTCCGCGAGCTGACACTTTACCTACCTTTTGAAACGTGATGGGCGTATTTTAGGGGCCCGCTCACAGTCCCAGCTTTAGCCAATAGGAGCGAGCGCTCTGCGAGCCGCCCAGCCTCTCAGTCTCCTCCTCCTGAGCGTGCGTCTGAGGGCAAAGCGCCTGCTGACGGGGCGTCACAGGAAGCGACACGCTTTGACGCAAAGGTGCAGACCGGTTAGCTCTTTGCCGCCGGAAGTGTACTCCTTAGAGCCGCGGAGAACTGGAAAGTGCTTTGTGGGGCACATTCTCTGCTCGCTAACTGCGATCCCCTTCGCATGGCCGGGCCACATGGTTCTTCCAGCTGCCGGGGTCTGGACTCTGTTAACTGAGAGAAACTACCCAAATCCCGGAAACGCATCAGGTACGTTGTGAGCCAAATGTACTTCTGTCAGGAAGAGCGGTACAAGGCGACCTGCGCACACTGCGGGTAGCGGTGGTCTCGTCTCCCACCCGCACCGGGCCCGATCCGGTGCCGTGATGTATCCCAGTGTTTTGCCAGCTGGCTGTCAGTGTGGAGCCGAAGCCGGCTCTTCCTGTCAAGGCTGCTGGCCCCAGGCCCGAAGCGATGCCGGTTACATGACCCAACATTTTTGCTTCCCTTACTCGGTATGAAAGAGCTGGTCGGCCTTGAATTGTTAAGACGAAAGGATTTCGTGAACAAGTGCCTTCCTTCCTTTCCTCTCTCTTCACTGTATCTGCATTCTGATGGGCTGCGTATCGCGCAAACGGGGATGGCGCGTTTTTTGTACAATGCGCGGGAGAATGGGCTGCCTCCCTGTGATGGCTGATGTTTACATCTATTTCCGCAATTCTCACTTGAGTGCATTTTATTTGTCTCTCCGCTACGATTCTTTGGTCTGTTCGTCAGAACTCTATGCACAATGTTCGTTTTTAGCAGGCTGTGTGAATATTTTCCGAGTACGTTCTCGAAGAAATGCTTGTACGTAGTAGTGATTGTGCATGCACGCTTTTTAAAAAAAATCGTTGTCATTGTCAAATGTTTGGTGGGTCTGAGATGTCTTGTGCCGCCTCGGTGTTAACGCCATAGGGTTATATTGGTAAAAGCGGTGCCCTCTCCTGTGTTCGATGGCGCACAGATATTCATTTTGTGTGGTGTGCGTGCGTTTTGTTGTTGTTTTTTTTGTTTTGTTTAACATTTTTCTAGCAAACTGGGTTCTTATTTGTTGGCCTTGGGGAATGGTTAAAGCTGCGATACCACCACAAGCGAGGGTAACTTAAATTGCATTGGTGAGTGACTGAAGGGCTGCCTAAACATCTTTGCAGGTTTTAGACCTAAAGTAAGTCAACCACAGTATTCTGCGATTTCTGTGAATGGTGGCTGATGTTTCCTTCATTTTAGTACTGTAAAAATCGAGTTAGGTGAGCTAACAAAAAAAACAACAAGCATTTGCAATGCAATAGGTCTCGCATTTGGAAAGTTTGAGCTATTGGTATTGTAAATGCCAACTTTTTTTATTTGTGTTGGTTTTGGAAATGGCGAAATTAATAGCTTTGTCATTTACAATGCCAATACTTTTACCTTTTGCAAATGTGACACCTATAGCATTTCAAATGCAACATGTTTTGTATTTACGTGTTAGATGTATTGATATTACAAATAAAAATGGCTTTTTTAATTTTTTAAAATAATTAATACTTTAAAAATATTGTAATTTTATAATAGCAATAGCTTAAACTTTTGTAAATAACTTGGATAGAGAGAGGGCGATGGATAGAGAGAGGGCGATGGATAGAGAGAGGGCGATGGAGAGAGAGGGCGAGAGAGAGAGAGAGGGCGATCGATAGAGAGAGAGAAGTTCAAGTTCAGAAATTTGTATAGCGCACTACTCACCCAGAGGGTCTCAAGGCGCTTGGGGGAGGGTGGGTGCATTACTGATCGAATAGCCAGGTTTTTAGCTGCTTTCTAAAGGAGAGGTGGTTCTGTGTAAGGCGGAGGTGAGTGGGGAGAGAGTTCCAGGTTTTAGCCGCTAAGTAGGAGAAAGATCTTCCTCCCATGGTGGATCTATTGATGCGCGGAATAGTCGCGAGGGCTTGATTGGATGAACGTAGTTGGCTGGTGGGTGTGTAGAAGGACAGTCGTTTGTTGAGGCATTCGGGTCCTAGGTCGTAGAGGGCCTTGTGTGCGTGGGTGAGGAGACGGAACGTTACTCTCTAGTTGACGGGAAGCCAGTGGAGATCTTTAAGGTGACCGGAAATGTGGGCTTGACGGGGGATGTCGAGTATGAGTCTGGCTGAGGCGTTTTGGATGCCTTGTAGTTTTTTCTGTAGTTTGGCTGTGGTTCCGGCGTAAAGGGTATTTCCATAATCTAGTCGGCTAGTGACTAATGCGTGGGTGACTGTTTTTCTTGTTTCGGTGGGGATCCAGCGGAAGATTTTTTTGAGCATGCGTAGGATGTTGAAGCATGATGATGTAACGGCGTTGACTTGTCTGGTCATCGAGTGGGAGAAGTCTAGGATAAAGCCCAGGTTCCGTGCGTGATCTGTAGGTATGGGTGCTGTACCCAGAGCCGGTGGACACCATGAGTCGTCCCAAGCAGAGGGGGACGATCCTAGGATGAGGACTTCCGTTTTGTCTGAGTTTAGTTTTAAACGGCTGTTCATCCATTCGGCTACTTCTTTCATTCCTTCGTGTAGATTGGTTTTGGGGTCTTTGGTGAGGGAGAGGATTAGCTGGGTGTCGTCAGCGTATGAGATAATGTTGAGGTCGTGTTGTCGCGCGATGGTTGCGAGGGGACCCCATGTACACGTTGAAGAGGGTGGGACTGAGTGATGATCCTTGTGGTACGCCGCAGATGACTTCGATGGCCTCTGATTTGAATGGGGGGAGGCGGACTCTTTGTGTTCTTCCGGCGAGGAACGAGATGATCCAGTCTAAGGCTTTTCCTTGTATTCCGACTTTGTTGAGGCGTTGTATGAGGGTGTTATGACAGGCTGTGTCGAAGGCGGCGGAGAGGTCAAGTAGGATGAGGGCAACTGATTCTCCGTTGTCCAGTAGCGTTCGGATGTCATCTGTAGCAGCGATTAGGGCGGTTTCGGTGCTGTGTTTGGCTCGAAAGCCGGACTTTGAGGGGTCGAGTGAGTTGTTGGATTCAAGGAAGGCGGTGAGCTGGCTGTTGGCGGCTTTCTCGATGACTTTGGCTGGGAAGGGGAGGAGTGAGATGGGGCGGTAGTTCTTGAGTTCAGAGGGGTCCGCTGTGGGTTTCTTCAGAAGGGCGCTGACTTCGGCATGTTTCCAGCTTTCTGGGAAGGTAGCGGAGTTGAGGGAGCAGTTGATGACATCATGGAGATGGGGTGCGATGATAGAGAGAGGGCGATAGATAGAGAGGGCGGTAGAGAGGGAGGGTGAGAGAGAGAGAGGAGGGAGAGACGGGGGGAGGAGGGCGATAGAGGGAGGGAAGGCGAGAGGGAGAGAGTGAGGGCGAGATACAGAGGAAGGGGGATGGATAGATGTGTGGTTGTGTTTGTATGTGTGGGTGTGTGGTTGTGCGTGCGAATGTATATTTGCACAAGTGTATTCTACTGAGTTCCTGCGTGAGCTTGTGCTTCTCCGTGCCTGGGTTTGTGTGTGTGCGCATATGCGTGTGTAGCCTAGGTTTGTGTGCAGGGTGTGTTTTTTGCGCCTCTTTATCTCGCTCTCACGCCCACGCGATTATGAGCGTTCATCACGGGCCCTGCGCGGCTGGAATTAGCGCCTCCTGCTATGTCGAGCAGATAAACTTTGCCGCATATTGATTCCCCACAAAGAAGATGACATGTCCCTGCTCCGCACCATTTATCTGGATGGGCCAGGGAGATGTTGGGGAGCAGGGGGAAAGGAATGCCAGCCTGCAGCGGAGAAGCCTCCAGAGAAAGGCTCGTTATCTTCCCTGGCAGAGTAAAACAACGCAAGATAAGAAAGGGGAGTCGTGGGAGATGAGGGGAGAGAGAGGGGACCGAGAGAGGTAGAGGAGGATACATACGAGGGGAAGATGGGAAAAGATAAGGAGAGCAGAAAGGGGCCAGTGAGGGAGAGGAGGCAGCGATGGGTGAGAAAGGGAAAGTACAGAAAGGAAGAAAAAACAAGGGGGTTATGGCGCCGAATGTGAGAGCGCTAGATTAACAAGCCCCGCCCCGGAAGGTGCATCTCAAACCACAACAAATCACTGCCTGGGGAGTCAAAAAGACCGAAGGTTCTGGTTCCCCAATCCAGGCCCTGTTAATTAATCAAGAGACTTGCAACTAACCTACAAAGAGACCCGATGTATGTGAGGACTCGAGTTAAACCGCTGTTTACACTAATGTAGTTATGGGGAAAGGTTTCCGGAAACTGAAAGAGCCCTTCTGGTTAAGGTAAACAGGACAAGTTTACAGGCAGGAGCCATTTTATGATACCATCTCCATTTTTCTAAAACTCTAAGACAGATGATCAAAGGAGCACTTTCCAGTATGGTTTTGTGCAAACGTATTGGGTGTGCAATCCTCTACCCCTCTCCCACAGTGCTTAGTGTGAAAAGGGTAATCTGCACCACATCTCAACCAGACCGCAACCAGTGGTGCGTGCGCACCACAGAGGTGAGGGGGGGGGGTGAGGGAGCCTGTCTGTGTCTACACTTAATGTAATCAAGAGCATGTAAAAACAAGGCCTCAAGTAAGAGCAATAAAGCAACAAGCTCTCTGCATTGCTGTGGCGAGGCTGGGGGAGCGCATTCCTTAGAAGTCTGAAGCGGGAGCCGGGGAGCGCATTCCTTTGAAGTCTGAAGCGGTGGGAAATCGGAGCGGCCGCGGTCGCTTTGATGTTCTTGTCTTGCTTTGTGGGAGGGGTAGGGGGAGCGAATTCCTGTGCACGCGCCTGGCTCACATGAACTGTCGCGATTCGCAGTGGGTAGACTTTTTAGATCTGCTTACTATAAATCTCGCCTATCCTCCCTTCAGGATGGAATAGGCGAGACCTAACAAGGGTAGCAGTGAATGGAGGTGGAGTGGCCACTCCTTTCATACCGCTCAAATGACAGATGTGATTAGTATGGTGTGTGAATGTTACTGGCCTCTCCAGTCAGACCTCTCTGTTCAGATGATAGATGTGAGTCTCTCTAGGACAAGGCCAGCACAGAGTCCTCCTGGCATACAGGGTTCGAGCCTTCTGCTCGTCAGGTCTCGCATTGTCTGCTCTGTGTCCGTTTTTGTCTGCTTCCCCTGTATTGCCTGTACTATTTTGTTCTTCTGGGCTATTTAATTTAGTGTCTTGGTTCATTACTTTCCCCATGCCCCCTCGCCACTGTTCTCTTGTGTTTGTTGACTCCCCTCACCTCTGCCCGCTTTCCTGCAGCTTCTGCCCTTGCGTCCCGCCCCCTACTCAGCCCCACTCTCGACCTTTGCTCCGGCCTCTCTCCCCTACATATGGCGACCACAGCGTTGTTGTGCCGCTGGCGTGCCTAAGACGAGCCCATCCGCGCCTGGGCCCCGCGTGTGCCACAACACCGCTATGATGCCAACATCCTCCATGCCAGCCGATCCTCCACTTGCGTCCAGGCCACTCCGAAGTTTACCCATGAACCCATCACCGGTCGAAAGGGCAGCTACACCAGCTAGCGCACTCCAGCATGTCCTGCCCTTCCCACCAAAGCAGGCCACAACAGTCTCAGATGCATACTAAACACCCGCTCAGTCCACAAGCACGCTGTCGAACTCCTGGGACCTTCTCGATTCAGCGCCCCGGACGTCACCTTCCTGGCGAAAACCTGGATGAATGCCTCCTTGGAGCCCGACCTAGCCATAGCGGACAGCTACAAGATCACCTGCAGTGACCGAAGCAACAATCCGGGAGGAGGAATCGCTATCTTCCACTGGAACACCGTTCTTATGGCAGAAGTTCCCTTGTAGGGTAATGAGTGGGCCTCTCACAGAAATGACGCTCCCAGCCTGAGGGTGCACCTATTGCCCGTGAATAATTACATGCCTGTGATGTCTCTCGTAGGCCGGTTGTGCAATTATGGCCGTCCCGCTATGGGTCTCTCACAGCCCCCGGTTTGCCTTAGGACCAAAATGCCCCTGCTGCACGTAACGCCCACCGCGTGCACACTCAGTCTCTCGGAGCCTTCCCCTTTCCGCCGCGTCTCACTCCACTCCCAGCCTCGCTACCGTCACCGCGCAGCTGGGAGAATTTACCTGAGGCTGCGCTGAAGGTGTAGGTCCCCTGCTGGCAAACCTCCAACCGGAGCCCTTCTCTTCCTGCGGCCCGGCCTCTGTGGGGACGGAGCTTCCTGCTCCTGGCACCGAGCTGACGTAGTCGGACGAGTGAGTCCCAGTTGCTAGGCAATGCCTGCGAAGCCGCCAATCCCAGCGCGGCTCAATAGCGGACGTCAGCGATGGCACGCTCGGGGTTCCCGGGCTGCAGGGGTGATTTCGGGAGCGTTCCTTGCGCCTGCGGCGGTGATTACCAGGTTTGTTTGGAATTGTGGTCCGACTCGGGCTTGCAGCAGTGAACGGTGTCAGCAGTCCCAAGATGCCCCAGTCACGGGCAGCGCTCACAGCAGTGAAAGGGTGTACAGCAGCGCTTGTCTTCACTGCGCTGCACAAATACAAAGTCCAGTTAGGTCCTGGGTGGCAACAGTGATCCCGGGAGCGTTTTAGTTACTGCCAGCAGCTGAGAGATTTTAAATGTCCCGCTCCACTCAGACCAGCGGCGGTGACGTTGGGGGCGAAATATCGCTTTCCCTCACATTGCTAAACATTTCAGTTAAGTCCTGGGCGGCGACCGTGTTTCAAAGGGCCATAGGAAGTTTCCCTCGCATGCTCTTGGTGTTGCTGAGGCAGGCTTTGGAGAAAGGGAACACGTTGCTGCCCTGGAGAATGTTGCAGGAGCAGTTTCCAATAAAAGGAAAACTTTTTTGTCCTTGAAGTTTTGCAGAGGCAGTTTTTACACAAAGGTTTCTATTCCCATACAGGCAGTTCTTAGGTAGATTGTGGAGACACTCTGGGGATGTTGTTTCCAGTCCTCCCTAGCAGGGCAGGATCAGCAGGCAGTGGGCAGCTCAACAAGTAGGGGCAGCAGTTCCTCACAAGTGGCAATCCTCCTGGCGCAGCAGTCCTTACTCCAGCAGCGGTTCCCAATAGTCCAGCAGGGTAACAAGAATGTGCGGCCAGGACCCTCCCTTATATATTCTACAGTCCAGTGGCTAGAAAGTGGTGGAAGTCTCTGGAAGGGCCTGGGCGCAGGGGCTTCTGGAAGAGTCCAGGGAGTTCTGCTATGTTTGCTGCCTTCCCTGACCTGGCTGTCACAGTGACGAGAGACAGGCCGTTAAGGCTACAGTGGGCAGCCCATCCCAGGGGAAGTGTGAATCACCACTCCCACCTCAGGCGGCTATCAGTATGCAGAGGGGAGAGGGGAGTCTGCAGTGTCCAATCTAAGTGTAGGCAGGAAAAGGTCCACTTTCTAAAAGTTGGATCCCTAGCGTAGTAGTGCCCAAACCCATCTATCATTGGAAAGGGTTCCCCGCCAAGAGTCCAACAAGACCAAACATGACAGACTTATTAGGTCTCTGTCAGAAATTATCCCATAAGGGAGGTTCGCAATGTAAGCCTATGGCGGATTAAGCCATTACTGCGGTAGCAGGGGCTTGTGGCAGATATGTCAGCGTCATATGGTTTTAGGGGAGAGCACCTGCACCTCAGCACTGTTAAGCAATGGTGAAGCGCCCTAAGTCCAACAAAAATTTACAGTGAAAATGGGAGGCGCAAGGGCAAAAAGGTAGGGGAAGACCACCCTAAGGCTGACGGGTCCAACAATCATCAACGGCTCCTTCGAGGCGCCACCTTTCCGGAGAAATGGAAACACGCCAAGATCAACACCCTGTTCTCAAACCTAAGGCGGACCCAAAGGACATCATGAACTTTCGGCCCATCTCCTTACTCCCATTCCCGGCGAAAGTCATTGAGAAGACCTCCAACAGAAACTAACCCACTTCCTGGAGGAGAAGAACATCATGGACTCCACCCATCCGGCTTCCGCAGCAACCACAGCCCGAAACCGCTCTCTTTGCCGCCACTGACATCAGGACCCTACTGGACAACGGCAAAACCCTCATCCTCCTGGACCGCTCGGCCGCCTTTGACACAGTCTGCCACCACACCCTACGCACGCGCCTTCACGACGCAGGGATCCGTGACAAAATCCTGAACTGGATTACCTCCTTCCTCACCGGCAGAATCCAGAGAGTCCGTCTCACCCCCATTCAAATCCAAAAGCCACCACGATCACCTGCTCCGTACCCCATGGATCATCCCAACCCTTTTCAACATCTACATGGCACCGCTCGCCAACATCATCCGAGCACACCACCTCAACATCATCTCGTATGCTGACCACACCCAGCTAATCCTCTCCCTCCCCAAGGAGCCGGCCACCGCCAAATCCAACCTCCACAAGGGGAATGAAGGCCGTCGCAGAGTGGATGAAGACCAGCAGTCTGAAACTGAACTTGGACAAGACGGAAGTCCTCATCCTCTGCTCCACACCCTCCGCATGGGACTTCTCCTGGTGGCCGGCCCCATAGGGAGCTGCCCCGACACCCGCCAACCACGCACGTAACCTGGCTTTCATCCTGGACTCAACGCTCTCTATGACCCAGCAAGTCCACGCTATCTCCTGCTTCAACAACCTCCGCATGCTCCACAAGATCTACAGATGGATCCCCACAGGCACCAGGAGGATTGTCACCCAAGCCCTCGTCAGCAGCAGGCTGGACTACGGCAACGCCCTCTACGCGGGAACCATGGCCAAACTCCAATGCATACAAAACGCCACTGCACGCCTCATCCACGGAATCCACAGCCACATCACCGTCCACCTAAGAGACCCACCTAAGAGACCTGCACTGGCTCCCGATCAACAAGAGGATCACCTTCAAACTCTTGACCCACGCCCACAAAGCACTCCACAAGGCCGTACCAGCATACCTTAATGAACGACTCCCCTTCTACACCCGATCCGCCAACTTCGCTCTGCAGACCTCATCACCATCCCACGCATCTGCCGAATGGCCACCGGCGGCAGGTCATTCTCCAACCGCGCTGCCAGGACCTGGAACACTCCCCATCCTCCTGTGACAGACCCAGGGCCTGCTGACCTTCAGGAGACTCCTCAAGACCTGGCAGTTCGATCAGTAGCCTCTTCATCCCCCACCCGTAGCGCCTTGAGACCCTCATGGGTGAGTAGCGCACTCTATAAATGTATGGATTGATTGAGTAGGTTGTATAGCTGGACCGGCCTCTTCTTTCAGACCACTCTCTCAGATAATGGGTGTGCTTAGTACAGTGTGTACTTGAACTGGCCTTTACTCAGATGATTGGTGTGCGTAGTGGGTGTGACCTTTCCTTTCAGACCTCTCTCTCAGATGGCACATGTGCATAGTAGTGTATGCGGAGTGACTGGTCTCTCCTGTCAGACCTCTCACAAATGACGGGTGTGTGGATGGCATGGCCTCTCCTTTCAGACCTCTCACTCAGATGATGGATGTGCGTAATATGGTGTGGGAAGAGCCTGAACTCAACTTACAACTCTTCCCAAGCCAATGGGCGTAAATAATAAACTCTGATAAACTCCATCTCCAGTAATTCTCCATCCTACTGTATCAAGTGTGGATACCAGAGTGTATTCAAACGTCACCTACTCCTTCGTACTTTTCATGATCCTGTAAGACTCTTGCGAGATCATAACATTTAAAAGAAGAAGAAAAAATTACCGTCTACTCAGTACAGTACTTATCTCTTGCACACTTCTCCAAAACAAGAACCACAATATGCATTCATACTGAGTGTTTTGAGAAGTCATCTACACCATTTTACTATTCACGGTCCCGCAAGATCATAAAAATTAGCTAAAAACAATACACATTTATTTTGTTCCCAGTAGTTATCCCATAAACACATTCTTTTGTAATCTGCGGGATGCCATGACTTACTGCTGCCCCCTTATATAGCCTTTTTTATTTCATTTCCACAACAAAAAGTCCAACAGCCAGAAGTGTTCGTTTTTCTGAGAGAGTAAAAGCTCATGGGATGAACTGGCCTCTCGGACAATCTGCCTCCATTTTTTAATTTGCACTCTTGCGGGACATTCACGAGCCCACCTGCCAAAATATGTAATTATTTTCGGCCATAATAGCACAAAAACTACTGAACGGATTTACACCAAATCACAAAAGTTTCCCTGACAAATTTATTTTTGTTCAGCAGTATTTGGTGTAACATTTGTTAAAGAATTCTATGGGAAATGCACAGGGATTTTGTGTTTTGGTACTTATTTCCCCCCCTCGGCCCCTGCTTAACAGATCACCCCAAAACTTTCTAGGAAGGAGCGGAGGTGCAGGAGTTTTTTTTTTTTTAAAGTGTCGGTGTAGATTTATCAAACAGGCAAAGTTATTAGCATACCAAAAATGCTCATTCTGTGGAAATAATAATAATACCAGTTATAAAGTGCCTGGTTACACCAACTGGTGTGTCCCCACGCTAAGTCCACTCTTCAGAAAGGATGGGGTGCTGGGGCGTGGAGAACAAGGGAAAATGAGCAAAGACCTCGCAGCTGTGAAAGCCCGGTTTTTAATATGCCTGGCCGGTAAATTCCGTTCAGTTAGCGGAATTTGGGTAATTTCGCGTTACGCAGAGAACGTGGAATTGTCAAAAACTCAGCGGCTTTGCAGAATTTCTTGCTTGTTTGCGCTTTCAAAATGCGTGTTCGCAAGATATTTCTCCCCGAGTACACAAACAGCAAAAAAGCGTCACGAACAGGCGGAACAAGCCATTCCACGTGTTCGCGGAACTTTTGCATGCTCGCAGAGATTTTTTACAGTTTTGCGGAGCGCAACTACGCAAATTCTGCCCAGCTCACGTCTTTTTCCAGAAAAGATTCCCAGATGACTCAACACGGAGAGAGAGGCAGCACATTCCAGATTTTGGCTGCCAAGTAACCGAATGAGCACACACCCATTCTTGCTTTTTGGACTTTCAGAACTTTGACCAGGTAAGGTCCCGGTCGATCTGAGATGTCGGACTGGATTATAAGGGGCAAGTAAATCATGAAGGTAGCTCGGGCCTTTGCCCCGTAGACTCCGATGACAAAAGCATATGGCTTTAAAAAGGATCCTTTTGTTAATAGGCAACCAATCTAAGGAATCAAGGGGCAGATGTATCAAGTGTTTTTTTTTTTTTGTCGCAAACGATGCAAATTGCAAAATAGCAGCGCTTGCGACAAAAAAAACGAGAAATGCAATGTATTAAATTTGCGATTCCTTAAATGGTTGCGCAAAAATAAGGAATTGCAAAAAGCGATTCCTTAAATCGTATGTAAGAAAGAAGAACGTTTTGCGATTTTACTCTAAGAAACTTGTACTTGGTGGTAATTAGCGAATTCTTTTACAAATGCACTTTTTGCAATTTGTAAAGGTGGCATGTGACGCTCATACATGCCCTTAGGGCATGTATGTACGCCATATGCGCACATATGTCAAATTCAGGGGTGCAGTAGGGTGTCCTTAAGACACCCTTGAAATGATTCTCAATTTGCGATTACCATATTGCGAATCGCAAATTGAGAATAATTTCACTTTCATTCCTATGGGCCTCTTGGCCCATAGAAATGAATGGGAAATTATTCCTTAATTGCGATTAGCAATTTGCTAATCGCAATTAAGGAATTTTAAGAAATCGCTATAAAATAGCGAGTTTTTACATACATACCATTTTGCAATTCTCAAATAGCGATTCCTTAAAACGCTATTTGAGAATCACAAAAGGGTATCTTGATACATCTGGCCCATAGCGCTTTCCCAGAGGAAGCTTTCCTAGGTGGATTCAGAACTAAACAGGTAGGCGTATTCTGGAAACATTGCAGCCTATGAAGAATTTTTTTGTTGCTCCTAGTTAGAGGAAGTTTCCATAGTCCAGTAGGGACGTTACGAGGGCGTGGACCAGGATTTTCCTGGCTGAAGTAAGGAGGATATCCAAAGTTTTTCTCAACATTTTGAGAATTCTAAAGCACTTCCCTGCAAACTTCCTAGTGTGTGTCTCGAAAGAAAGAGTAGAATCTTGCCAGACTCCTAGGTTTTTAACCTCCATTTTAGGGGTAGGAGTAAGTCCCAAAGTCTCTGGCCACCATGCTGAGGACCAGATGGAGGGGGATTTCCCCACAACCAGGATCTCTGTTCTGCTGCCGTTCAGTTTGAGGCAGTTATTTGACAACCAAGAGGCCAGGTCCTTAAAGCAGGAAGATAACTTGATGGCTGCTTCTACAGAGTTATGGGACAGAGTGACAACAAGCTGCGTGTCATCCGCGTAGGATACAATGGTGACATCATGCTTTTCCACAATCTCCGCCAAGGTTCCGATGTAAAGATTAAAAAGCGTTGGGCTCAAAATGGAGCCTTGCGGGACCCCTTGTGAAAGTGCAATGTTTTTTTAAAATATGTGGACGTTGTGTAACTTGGAAGCTACGATCCTGCAGTAAGGAAGTCATCCATTTTAGAGCGACTCCATCTGGCCCACTTAATGTAAGATGTTGTAGGAGTTTGTGAGATTCCGTATCGAATGCTGCACTGAGGTCCAGCAGGACCAAGGCAACAGTCTGACCTTCGTCCACACGCCTACATATTGTTTCTGTGGCAAGGAGCAATGCTGACTCCATAGAGTACGTAGCTCTAAAGCCGGATTGTGTGGGGTGAAGTAGCTTGTGCTGATTAATATGTCCAATCACTTGTGTGTTCACCACCTTTTCTGCTTTTTTAGAGAAATATGGTAGGAGTGAGATGTAGTGCAAGTTTTCCAGCATATTCAAGTCTGCTAATGGCTTTTTCTTTAAATGGAGAACAATTCCTTACTTCCTCATAATCGGGACCACGTGTCACGGCTCGCGGCGTTGCCGCGGCCGGCCATTTCCGCAATCACACACGGGAGGCCGGGATACTCACTTCCGGCGGAAGTCGAGTACCCGGTCTAGTCACCAGGCAGCAAGGCTCAGAAGCACTTCCGGGGGAAAACGCATAAACCTCGCGTTTCCCGCCGGCTGAGTGCTTCGGATTCCAGTACCTTGCTGGAACACTGTTTGCCGAGACCTGCATGCCCTTCCAAGCTCTCTTCTGCTGACTCACGGAGAGCCGCGCTGAAGGGATACTTTGTTTCAGCTGCCTTCCCGGAGAGCCGCGCTGAAAAGATACTTTGTTTCAGCTGCCTTCCCGGAGAGCCGCGCTGAAAAGATACTTTGTTTCTGCTGCCTTCCCGGAGAGCCGCGCTGAAAAGATACTTTGTTTCTGCTGCCTTCCCGGAGAGCCGCGCTGAAAAGATACTTTGTTTCTGCTGCCTTCTCGGAGAGCCGAGCTGAAGGGATACTTTGATTCTTACACTTCTAGGAGGCTGATGCGCTACCTTGTCTCAGAAAGCGCCACGCAGGAGCGCTTGTGCAATTCTTCACCTGGGGGTTCCAGGAAAAGCTCATTTTTTGTTTTCATGACCCTTGGTGCGCAGGAGCGCCCTAAGGGTGTACATTGAACCTAGGATTGTGTTTTGGGTGTACACTTTAGTTTTCCCACTGCGCAGGAGCGCCATTGGGAATAACCCTGCCTACAGACCCTGTCACCTTACCAGGGATACCACAAACCTGGGTGGTTGTTTCCGGTTTTCAGCTACCCGCGCAGGAGCGCTTTCATTTTGTTTTAGCTTGGGTGAACGCGCAGGGGCGCTTTCTTTAGTTTGCACTTGGCGATATCGCGCAGGAGCGCCTTCCTCGCTATTCACATCCGGAGCTACACTCATCGGGGACCATTCGTTTCAAGAGCCTTGGTGAGTCCTCAAGGGTAACTGGTCCTGTGTGTGTGTATGTGGGGTGGTTCCTTTTCGGGTCTGCTTCACTTTCTGATCTTTCTTGTTCTGGTTTCCAGTGACACCGGGACGCCCCACCAGCTCCACGCCATCCTTAACCCTACACCCTGGCTCCCATCCCTGCGTCCATCTCATCCCTGCTGGGTATAATCGTCCACGAGGGTCAGGTGGGTACAGGGACGGGTGCTCTTGTCGCCTCTGCGGAATCGCGCCACAAGCAAAGGTAAGACTTGTGGGGCAAACCTGACACCACGCCACCCTGAAAGGAAAATTTCATAGGCTGCTACACATATGGATTTGATGCTTAGATCTACCCCTTTTATGTCTTCCAGTAGGGGGAGGGTGAATTTTGAGAGGGAGTTGACCCCACACTCGGAGGTCCTCTCAGTTTGACAAAGTGTACCATTGCAAGCCTTATCCGGAAAGGCATCATTTTATATTTCTATCTCTCCATTATAATAGGCATCACAGGTTTTCTTAATAAGGGAATGGTAGTTCTTTAAATTTGACTCGTAGGCGGCCTTATTGTTATCTGAAAAGTCTGTCCTCCATTTATGCTCTGAGCGCTTACAGGATTTGTTTGCTGTCATTATGGCTTCGTTGAACCATGGCGCTGATTAAGTTCCTCTGCGGGGAACACTAGAAGTCCATGGAGCCACTACAGCCAATGTTTTCAGTAATCCACTAGTCCACTACTCTGCTTGCCACATTAATATCCTTTCGCAGAAGAGGGCGGTTCTACTGAAGAGACTGAGTAAAACTCACAGCATTGAATCTGGACCATCTCCTACGCCGGGGTGCTTAATCCGAATCTAGCTGTAGGGGGAGATTTAGCTAGAGGAATAGAAAATGCCACAATGTGGTGATATCAAGGAACTGCAATTGGGGATCAACTTCTAAATCTAAGCAGTTGGTAAAAATAGAGTCTAATATATGACCTAGTTGGTGTGTCGGATGAGTGGATTTAAGCTCTAGATGCAGGGCGGCTAACTCCTGTTGTAAGAATTGAGCTTCACTGTGGTCATCCTTTATGAGCTTTAGGGGGGTTAGTTAAGCCCTGTGAATCGAAAATATGTGATTCCTCCATAGCCATGCCGACTTTACTGTATGGAGCAGAATACCTAGTGATGTTTGCCAAAGTTGTTCCCAGGGTTCTCTTGGCAGACAAGCACCCCATCGTTCCCCTTTTGGTTTGTCTTTTAGACAGTCTGGTGTTCTGGGGGAGCCCCAAAGAGGGGCAAGATTACTGAAATAGCTAAGGCCCGGCAACCATCTAATTCTTGCCCATCCCCTGAAGCACCTTTAGTCTTATCTTTTAAAAAAACTTAAAATCTCCATACTTAAACAAAGTCCTCCTGGACCAAATTAGCACCCTTCAGCATTGCTGAGAACTTAGCCCCTACCCCAGCGCGATCTGGTGATTGGAAAGCCCTGGCGTAGTGCTGCAGGTCCGGGTGGGATAATCCTCCTTTCTCCCTCTTATATCTCTACTTCTTCCAAGCAATTCTAGTTCCTTTATAGTAGTCCGGGACAGGATCATACAGGAGCTGGGGGGATGCCGATGCCTGCAGGGTTACCACACCCCGATCCGAGGGGTGGAAGTGAGCCAGGGACCGCCGAAACAGACTCTGAAGACCCTGGGGGCGGGGCTCCCCCGGCATCTATGGAAGAATTGGTTTGCACACTCTCTGAAGACATTAAAAAGGGGTTCACTGTATCTGAGTCCAACCAAGGCGACATCAACCCTATTGCCACCATCCTCCACTTTAAGTTTTAATATTGGCCTGGGAATAAAATAGGGAAGTGGATATTCCTTAGCAAGTTTTAGAGTCTACTTTCTGCACATATAATTATCTTTGCTTGATTCCTACTCTTCTTTATGGTTGTATTGTTTCCCTCCCTATTGCTCTACCCCAGGCCTTGGTGTCCGCAGGGTGGTTGTTTATTTTGTGGGTGAGGGCAATTTTTCAAACATATTCGCTTTGCCGCTTGCACTTGGAGCAGGACTTTGTTTACTCCGACTTCTGGAATTCTGGCTAAACTGGTATATGGGCTGCCAGGGCCTAAGAAGAGACTTTCGCCCAAAAATCATCTTGTGATATTTGTACTTAACCCTGAAGCAAAATACTGCAGGGGCAACTACACCCAAATAAGATGGGGATGAAATGGGCAATTAACAGAGTATATATTGAACAGAGGGGTTTTGCAAGGGTTTCTATGGCACCAACTCTGTTCGCCCTCTACATCAATGGGCTGATTGACTGTCATGTTAATTGTAAGTTTGAAGCCCCTCCTCCAAGATTGCGGAACACACAACGTGCCTCCCTCCTATTTCCTGACTATACTATTCCTATCGCTAAGACTGTTGGGACAAATGAATTCACTGGATCGATTTTTCAGTATCCTGTGAAAACTTGGGTTCGAGGTTAATGTCGATAAGACTACATTCATGCCGTTTAACTCCCAAAAGTGCTTCAGAAGTTAAACTGGGCGAAGGACTATTTGAACAAGTCTAGCAATTTGATTACTTGGGGGTAAGGTTGATAAATACTTTATTGTGGTTTCCTCAAATCGCTAAAAGCTTGTTCATTTTGTTGCATGTAAGGCCTGCTCTGGTCACAAAATTGAAAACATCTATCTGCCAATTACCCCGACTATTGAAATCTGTTAGGTTAAGGGAATGCGGAGCTGCCTTATATGGAGCTGAGATTAGGGGATTGAGTAACATAGGGGCTATTGAAACACAAGCATTTGCAATGCAATAGGTCTCGCAGTTCTTAGAGTTTGAGTTATTGGCATTGTAAATGGCAATGCCATTTATTTATGTGTTGATGTCTAAAACATATATAAAAGGCATTGTCATATGCCAATATGTTAAACTCTCGCAAATGCGAGACCTATTGCATTGCAAATGCTTGTTTTTTTACTAATCCTTTGGCTTTCAGCGCGTTCGTCGTAGCGAGACCTAAAAAGGGGAGAGCGGTACACCCCTTACGGTGCTTTTTACAGAAAGGCCCGCGTTGTAGGAACAGGTCATCAAGACCACACTGAGTTAAGTTGTAGCTGGTACATTGGAGATTATTCTGGCTGATTTGGGGTTTTCTGTAGGATGTGATAAGCTTTTAGTTAAAAAATGACATTTCTGTATTTTAAGCGAAGTACTCTGCTTAAAATACAAAAAATTAGTTTTTTAACTAAAAGCGCAAAGTACTCTGGGCCTATTTTAATCTCCACTCTTCGCAAAAACGAATTTTCTTTTTGCAACTGGATGAAAGAGAGTGGTTTGTGTAACATTCAGTAAAGAATTTGTCAGCTGCAATCTGTTTTTCTACATCAGTTTAGTGGCATGCACGTGCAAAGCTGGTATCTGTGCAGCACGTTTATTTATTTGAATGTGCATTCCCAGCCTGCATTAACTTGGACTCGGTTTCCAATGTTGGGTCGTTAATGAAGTCCACTCTGTACTGGTCTCGGACCCGTGACCCCACCACCCCTTTATGAAAAGCATTTCACAACAAAAATAAATGAACATATGCCATTTTGTTGCGATACTAGGAACAAATTAGCAATTTTTATTTCCCTAGACTAATCCACCCCTAATCCTAAACGTGCTAGTAGTCAAAAAGCGAACAACTCATCAGGTGAAGTGACCGCTATATAAATACAATTACAATAAAGTTCTGTTATTGTTGCCAGTACTTTGCAGCTCACGTTGTCCACACGCGCCAAATGCCACTTTGGTTGTTCTGCACAAACATGAACTACGGATGACTCGCATCTCATTAAACCTGTCGTGCTGATAAAAGGCTGAGAATCTTTGGACCGCGAGTGCGACCACCACCTCGAAAAACGTGCTTTACACCCAGACGTCCTAAAACCAGTTTAACGCACAGTTCAAATGCTACAATTTGGTTTAAAAAATTGACAGAGGTTTGAAAAATGTTGCATTTTCAATTCTGTATAATGCAACACAACATTAGTTATATCGAGGGGTGATCCACAATCTACAAATGAAATGAATGTTTTGAGCGATACATGACCGAATACCACACGCGCGTGACTTGGGTGTAAAGTGCTCCCACTCATCACTAGTACAAGCTGAAACTCGATCAAGAACAAGGGGCTGTTTTTTTCTAAAGTGCCACATAATTCAGTATTTTAAGCCAGGATCATCCTTTTAAGGACATTATGATGTACATTATGATTAATGGTGCAGTAGCACCAGTTTGAAACAGATTAAGTCGCATGCACTCATCCGAAATCACCTTTCGCTTCCAAAGTTCGCAGCTTTCACCAAAATCCACCAATGTTCTGCGGTAAAAGGTGAGAAAATAAAATAAAACACTTTGAAAACCTTGACTTTCCTCCTGCCAGTAACACGCGAAAGGTTAGAGATAACGCCGTCCGATTTACAATTCACCATATATGGCGTGCGCTTAGAAGCCTGGAGCCACGTGACCATGCGTGCCCTTCAGGAAACGTAAACAGCGATCCGGCCTTTCTAGGAAAAGATCACGCTTTAATCTGTGTCCGGATTTACAACTCAAGCATGCAGAGAGCGCTGCTCTGCGATCATCAGAAAACAAAGACGTACGCCGCGAGGACAGCGCCCTGAGGCCAGCGCCACCAGCCGAGGCGCACTGTTAGGGCGACCAGAAACAAAGAGCACGTCAGCGAAGCTTTTATCAGCGCCGCGCGCCTCTCTGCAGACTCCCCCTGCATTCCAGAGAGGCGCGCGTCGCCATCCTGTCTGCCATGCCGTGGAGACAAGACCTGGCCGCGCGCACAACATTTTCCTATGGTGAAACGCTGCGCGCGGCCAGGTCTTGGCTCACTTCGTCGTCCTCAGACTGCTGGGACGCAGACTATAGTTCTCGCAGCGAGAACGCGCGTTCGTCGTAGCGAGACCTAAAAACTAAGAACATCATGAGATCGGTGTTTGATTTTCCTCGGAATGCGCCCTGAACCCTCATTCGCCTGGATCTTGGGCTAAAAAATATAGCCCGTAGGCAGCATTGAGAACCATAGCCTTTTATTTTCGAGTTTGGTATAATAATCCTCAACTGCCTCTGAGACAGCCTTTTCTCGTAGTGATCACACTTGACACCAAAGGGAGTAAATACCATGGCTCTAATATGTCAAGTCATAGTTGTATAGACATGGCATGTGTGAGCTTTGGACTAATCCAGAGTGTATTCAGAAAAACACCTTGCCAGATCTTGGTATCATATTAGTGGTGTTAGGTTGAACCATAGTACTGTTGGGGAGGTTGACTGGAAGATTTTTAGATTTTGAAGATGACTTGCATTGTGAGAATTGTCTGAAATGTATTGAACCCCCTCGAGCGAAATCTTTAGGTTGGCAATTAAGATACTGCATTCTGTCAGTTAATTAATTTCTCAGCAAATGGGATAGTTGCTTTGTTCTACCAAATTGTCTGTCTTGTTGTGCCAATGCCGAAACAGAAAACCTTTTTTATTATTCTGTCTTAGATGTACTAGTCTAAGGAGCAGCTGGCTAATTCTGATTTGTTGTACCTTAGCTATCAGATGTCTGAGGAGTAGAACTAGGGCCGGACTGGGATACAAAACCTGCCCTGGCAAAGTGCTCGGCCGGTCGCACCCCCACCAACCCCGGGGGTTGTGGGTGCCACCGAGCTCGTTGCCAGGCCCGATTTGGTTACATGCCCGATATGCTGCAAAAACGGCCCTGTAACAAAAACCGGCTCCCCCCACCCGTGCGGCGCACCGAGGGATTGCCCGGTGCCCGCTACGGCCAGTCCGACCCTGAGTAGAACTTTGATTCTTATAAGTGATACTACAGAATGGTTAATTTTTGCTGTGTCAAAATATTTGTTATATACATGGCGGCTACGGTGTAAGTGTACATAATCACAGCTAGAGAATGTATTTGCTACATGCTGATACTGATTTGTAATTTTAGTCTAATTGTCATTGTATAAGTAGTAATAGATAATGCACAGTTATTCGGACTTTAACTCAATGGTCAATTGTATTGATCTTTTTCGATAATGTTTGTATTCTAGGAAATGCAAAGCGCAATAAGCACTCTAATTTTGATAATGAAGTCCTGTATTTTGATGTTGTGTATATGGGTGTTCTCAATTTATTATTTGTATTCATTTCTGTGCTTTTATGGTTTTTGTTTTTAAAACCGAATAAAGACTTACTACTACAGGTTGGTTTTGTTGTCTCCCATAAGGAAAATTCCCCATTTACTGGTTTTAAACATGAAGCAGTCTTTATCATTGGAAAAACTACTTTTCCCTAGTTTATCAAATGACACTTTAAGGAGAAACATACTTGTTAACATAAATGTGTGTCTCACATCTAAGCCTTAGTGGATGTGGCTAATTTCTCTATAGTCCCTAACATGGCCATGAGATTAATATTTAAAGGTCTGTCACTGAAATAATCAGTTTGTTAATTGCTCTGTTCAGCTATAATGGCCACTGTGAATTTCTTTACTGTCTTTATACAGGAACACCTGTTGTAGAATACAGTGTACTATGTGTGTGGTTAGTGAGAGGGGCAAACTATAACTGGTTACTGGAAGGAAGATTTGAATTCAACATTGTAGTTGAGGAGAGAAATGCCATGATTTGATTTAGGGCTCTTCGTTACTTTAGAGTTAACTGAGTACAAAACGCGTAATGCGAGTTTGTATTAGGCTAAAAAGATGCTAACGGTTTAGTATAGGAAGTGCTGTTCCCTTTTTTTTGTGTGTGTTTTTTGCAAAATAGAATTTAGAATTTACAAATTTTGAGTTTTGCCAATTTGTAGTAATTTGCCACATTCAAAGGATATTAGCCATTAAAGATTGCCATGGTCTATTTCCTTTGAATATAGAAAATGGCAAAAAGAATTGCTGAGAAGGAACTTACGGACCGAAATTGGGACCAGGAGGAAGACACTGAAGAGGTAATCTATTTATTGCTCTGTGCTAAATAGTGTTACAGCTATGCAGAAATGTACACGTGATTTAACAGGCCATATACCATATCTGGATTTTGTTTTGGTTCATGAACTGTGAATCAACAACATTTGTAGTCTTTTCTAATAAAGTGGTATAAAGTTGTGGACTTTAACAATTTACGGATTACAAAAATAAACTTGTGTAGAACAAAATGCAAGTTTGACCAATTTTGAATATGTGTGCTAATCAAATGTATTCTGGGTCTAATAAGTTTATAGCTTGAGAACATTCTTGTAATTTTTCAATAATTTTTTGATATGGCATAAAAAAAGCCTCACAGTGAGTCCATGCATGTCTGCCATGCATTACATTGGGCCTTTACTATGTAGGTTTAGGATTTGCTAAGATCTTCTGTTTACTCGCAGCTTTGGGTCATACACATTCGTTGGCTCATGATCTTTCAGCTATTGACCGACTTTAGTCTCGCTGTCTTTCTATTTGCTGTTTGTGTGTATCCTTTGCCTCCTTTGAGATGCACGAGGACTATTTTGCTTCGGAAAAAAACAGTCCACTATATATTTTTTTTTTACTCAATTACTAAGGCGACACATGCATTTACATTCATAAAAGCATCTTTTTCTTCCCTTCTTTGGCACTGCAGTATTAGTATACGTTTAAGAGTGGATGTTGACCGGGGCAGAGACTTTCCAGGCAGCAATATGGCCATACTAAAGAGAGGCTCTGCTGGCCAAAAACAATGTCCAACATTTATCCTTCTAGTAAGCTCAGACATGTCAATTAAGCACCTTTATGTCTAGCTCAGATTGCTGGAAGTCTCTATGGGCTGACTGTGAGCTCTGGCGGGGAGCAGAGAGGTGGTGCCTGGTCTGAGCACGGCCTGGGCACATCTGGATGCTATACAAGGGGGGATCTTCTGTAGTAGTGCGGGTGAGGTTACCCGGCTGGGGTTCACCACTGCTGCGAGGAGGAGTTGTGCAGGTGGGACCCCGACAAAGCCTTCCCCATAGAACCGGTGATATGGGGGTGCGGGCCGACGTGGAGAACCAGACTGTGATGCCGGCTGACTAAGACACGAGAGGGGCTGCTACCTTGTCAACGATAGCTGGGCCCAGTGTGGTTGGAGGTGGCCCAGGGGTCGGACCCCTGAACTGTGATGGAGAGTAGACTTCCTATTGACCCCATCAGAGGTGAGGGGTCAGGTCCTGGGAGACTCCTGAACGGGCGACCGGCATCTACCCTGACGAGCTAGAGTGCTCCAGTGCAGACGCCTGACTGTGGCTTATCTAGCTGCAGCCGAAGATATTGTGCACCTTGCTTAGGTCTGCCCTTTTGATTTTGGGCCCCTGCCATGGAGGGGTGTCCTTGGTGGCGCTGCTGTCGTGGAGGCGCTCCTTGCCTCGACACAGTCACTGGGCCTACATATGGATTAGTTTTGATGCTCCTGAAGAGCCCTGGGCTTTCCCAACAAGCTCTGGCCCGCAGTCCCTTTTGATTGATTGCGACACAAACCGTGCTGGTGCATGCCTGATGATTGCTGCGCTGGGACCCGCCTGGGACATCGCCTTTTAATTTGGGGCCACACTGCTGGTCGCTGTGGACTGGCTTCGATTTTCATTCCTAGGTAGTGGCAAGGTAGCACATATGGACTGCAACTGGGAAACGTTCCCTGCAGTTGCTACTGCTACCAAACCCAGGTGGTGGGGCGGGGGGGACGAAAAAAGCTAAAAACAAAACACTTGCTTGTGATGGCTGGCTGCCGCCTTTCTTCACAATCTTCTTCTTTCTGCTTTCGGTCCTGCAACAGGATGTAGAAACAAGCAGGAAGCACCCGGCTCCCAGCCTCCCGATAGCCAATCACAACGCTGCAATTCAGCATTGTGATTGGTCTGAGTGCCACGGATCGGCACTCAGCCAGGGAATGGGGGCCTGGGCATGTTCTCCACGCAGGCTGTAATGCAGCCTGCATGGAGAAGATGTGCATGACTGTTTGGCCAGCCCAAGAGGGCTGGGCAAACAATCATGTGCACTTAGGAGTGGGCAAACCACTCATCCCCTGTTGTCTGAGCAGCCCCGCCCCATTCGCAAAGCTGCAGCAGAAGGAAACCTAAAATGATAACCACACAAGTTATCATTTTGTTTCCCTTACTTCACTTCTGCGAAGAAGTGAAGTGACGCTTCTCTGCCTTAGCCGAGAACCCGACACTGGTTCCCTGACTCGCTACTCGCATCTGTCTGCTGGCATGCGAATTGGTTGGAACAAGAAGTCAGAACTGTACTTTAATATTTGTCACCTGCTCCCCCCACACCTCACCTAGCCCCTGTCTGTACCCCTAGTAGGGGTGTCCTGGTGAGAGAGACCATAGCAGCCTACTGGAGACCCCTAGCTAGATTGGATTCCACTAATCTCACCGGCACTGCCGAACAGGATACATAGTGAGCCCCTTTCATCCACATTGTATTTGCCGGCTGAACCCCACTCAAGGACACAATGGTGAAACAAGATGCACCCAAATCAAAACTCGCATTCAAGGGCAAAAGACACACCAGATATGCAAGCAAGGACCCTTCACAAGAAGAACAAATCGACAAACCAGTGGGTGCTGGTGGGCATGAAGAGGACCTAAAGGAAATTCTTGTGTGCGTTAAATCCAGCCTACAAGCCACTGGTGCCAAATTAGACCCAATGCTTAGTCGTCTGGACCGCATGAGAAAAGATGATTGACAAGCATGGGGATAGAATAGACCACCTGGAGGCCATGGTCTTGGAGGTGGGTGATGGGCATGCTATGACCAGGGAGCACCTCCTGTGCATGGAGAAAGTCCTTGAGTTTCTTAAATCAAAGACTGAAGACCTGGAGACGTGCTCGTTGTGCAGAACAATCTCCGAATAACCGGTGTCCCAGTGTCCACCAATATAGAGAAAATGGAAGACTACATGGAAGCCATGCTTCGTGAGCTATTTGGAGAAGTCTTATCTCCAGTTTTTATCGTGGAGACCCTTAGTAACCTGCTTTGCTAAATCACAAATATCAAGATGTGGTACTTCACCAGGCCTGTGAATGTAGGGCGGTGCACTGTCGGGGAAACGCACTCTCCTTCTATCTAGACTTCACCCCCCTCTGTGCATGCTGCACACAGGAAATTCCTACCCGCCAAGATAATCTTTCACCAACTGAACATTAATTATGCTCCTTTATACCCCGCTAAAGTACGCATTTCATATGGTGTGAAGGCTCCTCACTTCCCTGACCCGAAAGCAGTCCTCAAATTTGCTAAAAGCATAGCAAAGGAGACTGGATCGATTTGCGCGTCCCCTGACAACGGAGAGTAAGACCGCATGGATGGTATTAATTGACACTATTGGACCTACTGGCCTGCCGGCAAGGGGCACCGCCATTTGTGCAATGAGATATAATATAATTGATCCTTTATTCTGCTGATGTCACCGCATCCGGACGCTACCAGGGTTGGTGCATTAGCCGCTCCTATCTTACTAAGCAGGAGTCCCTGGATGCATCCATGTGGTACTTGTGCCCTTCAGCCACTTAGTTGGAGTCAGATTGGGCAGTTCGCCTGGCTTGATACCGCCTCCAGGGATGACTCCTATGCATTCTGTTTCACTAGGAAAACTGGTTGTTGGAGGGGGGTGGGATTTAAATTACCACCATGTATGGTGCCGGAAGTGGGTGGAGGTGAGAAGATACATAAATGTTCTTGTTTTTCTCTTGGGCAGACCATGCTCATGACTTCTGACATCAAAGCACTCCCTATGCTGACTAATAAATACACACTGGACATTTGACCAGATTTTTCATATTTGGAGACGGGCCACATTTTCCATCCTTGCAGAGTGCAAACATGGGACTCTGAAGCCTTAGGCATCCTACTGCAGACCTTACCTCTAGAAGGTGTAACACCTACTATTAGATACTTCTCTTGGAACGTGAGGGGGTCTATATGACCAGCGCAAAGACAGATTAGGACATGCCTATATAGTTAGACGTCGCGTTGATGTATGCTTTCTCAAAGCGCTTTACCATACACTATCGACATCCTCCTGCCTTAATAAAGGTTGGTGCGCAGACCTGCAAGTGGCCTTTTTTCCAGTTGTGCGTTAGGGACCGTCATACTGATACGTGGAGGTTTACAATAGCACTCAACCCAAACTGTCAGCGACACAGAATGATATGTTATATTGCTGGCATACTGCACTGACACTCCGTCATATTTGTCTCCGTTTATGGACCAAACAACAATGCCCAGAGTTCTCTGCGGGCGTGGGGCGTAAAATTGCCAATGTGGTATGGGGGCAAATTTAACTTGGGTTTGGACCCAGCTATACACCGCTTGGACACACCCTGCCGCCCTCACCCTAACAAGCGGCACAACTGCATACCCTGATGAACAGCCTCAAGGGCGGTAGATGCATGGGCTTAGCGAGGAGGGTACATGCATTACATGTTCTGCGCACCGCCTGGCAGTGAAGGGGCAGAGATGGAAGGATGTGAGTCCTTATTTAGAGTTTCAGGTTCGATTTGACTTATCTTACAGCTAGATTCATCAAGTCCAAAAACGGCTCGCAAAGGGCCAGATTCTGAGAATGCAATTTTTGCATTTGGGATTCATCATCCCAAATGCAAAAATCGCTAATTGCGAAATTGCATATTTGCGAGGAATTGCATTTAAGGAATCTCTATTTGAGATTCCTTAAATGCAATTTATGAAACATTTCCTATTTGCGAAATCGCTATTTCTGGCCGCTATTTACCACAAAGTCAGACTTCGTGGTAAATAGCAAACTCAGAAAAATGCACTTTAGTGCATTTTTCTGAGTGGTATGTTACACACACACACACATGTCCTTTGGACATGTGTGTGCGCAACATCTGGCTACATTTGCTTTTCCGGGGTGCTACAGGGTGTCCTTTGGACACCCCTGGCACCCATGAAATCACATCCTTATTTGCGATTAGCAAATTGCTAATCGCAAATAAGGGCTAACTCCCCATTCATTCCTAAAGGCCCATAGGAATGAATGGGGAGTTATTCCTTATTTGTGAATAGCAATTTGCTAATCGCAAATAAGGAAGATGTAGGAATCGCAATATTTTTTGCAATTCCTACATGAATCCCGTTTTGCAAATCCTTAATAGCGATTCCTTATGATTCGCTATTACAGACTCGCAAAACGGGACTTTGATGAATCTAGCTGTTAGCCCCTTCACACTTGACACAGCGCTCGCTCGTTCTTGCTATTAATAGCGCATTAACAGGCCAGAACGGAGCTAGTTTCATATAGTGTCTGCATATAGTGTCTGCAGCAGTCCTGCGCCCTCAGCAGGAGCAGTGAGAGAAAGGGGGCGACAGAGGCCCCTGGAGCACCCAATACTGCCAGCCCACAGTCTCTGCTTCACCCTTGTCCCTAGGGGTGAGTGACCATGGTTCTCTTAACAGGTCAGCCCCACAGATACCGCAGCTAACGTGTTAGATTACATGCGCCCTGGGTGCGTGAGGAGCGTGGAAACCCCCCACAACCTTTCTCTTGCTCGTTTCTCCCTGTCCCTCTCTCTCCACCCCCCGAAACACCCCCTCCCCCCCTGTTCCCCTTCGCCGCATTGGCATCTCTCTTCTTTCCATTTCTAACAAACCCTCGGGCCTGAGAGAGTTAGAGGGGAAACAACGTGAAGGAGGAAGACAAAACGAGGCTGAAGGACCGTGTGACCAGAGTTCACCAACGTCTTTCTCTCTTTACACCCTCCCCTCTCCATTTCATCTTTCAAATATCGTCTCTCTTTTCACCCACATTCTCTCCCTTGTTTTCTTTATGCTTCCCTGCGCCCTCTCTTCGTCTAACTTATCAGGTTGTAAACCTTGCTCTCCCACATATTTTGTTTTCTTCTGGTTTTCCTCTCCCCTTTGAGCTCTGCCTGTGCTCAGTGCTGATATCCCTCTCTCCCACTCTACCCTATCAACACTCTCCCCTCTAACCCCCTCTCCCCTCTAACCCCCTCTCCCCTCTAACCCCCTCTCCCCTCTAACCCCCTCTCCCCTCTAACCCCCTCTCCCCTCTAACCCCCTCTCCCCTCTAACCCCCTCTCCCCTCTAACCCCCTCTCCCCTCTAACCCCCTCTCCCCTCTAACCCCCTCTCCCCTCTAACCCCCTCTCCCCTCTAACCCCCTCTCCCCTCTAACCCCCTCTCCCCTCTAACCCCCTCTCCCCTCTAACCCCCTCTCCCCTCTAACCCCCTCTCCCCTCTAACCCCCTCTCCCCTCTTAACTCCTCTCCCCTCTTAACTCCTCTCCCCTCTTAACTCCTCTCCCCTCTTAACTCCTCTCCCCTCTTAACTCCTCTCCCCTCCTCGCGCCACTCTTTCCTCCTCGCGCCACTCTTCCCTCACCCCATTTTCTTACCCACACTGCCACACAATCCTCAAACTTTGACTAAAAACCAGACATTTACCTCACATTTCCAAGAGAAAATCTGCGGGGAGCCACACATTTTTACCACACAGTATTCCCCAGGTCTTCCGATTTTTAAAAATAAATGGTAATAATAGTTACTCACTTGTGTGGGTGTCCGCGTCAGGTAATTACAGTAGCACAGCAAACTTTTTGTTGAATGCATTTTTGGGAGAAAAAGCAGACACTTTTGCAAAGTGCTTTTCCCCTATTTTTCCTCACAAATCCCACAATTTAGCTGTGTTCTGGCTATTTTCTAGGTCTCCACCCAGGTTATCTACAAACCCTGGGAACCTGTAGAATCCCCAAGATGTTAGGAAAAAAAGGAGGCCAATTTGGCATGCATACCTTATGTGGAAAAATCTATGGAGCCCTTAGCGTGAACAGCCCCACGTAGCCAAAAACAGGCCCTGGTACTGAAGGAGATAACCCCATCAGTTTAGGGGTTAATATTCTAGACAAAGGCTACACTCCTTACTACAAGCTTAAAACCTGAATACAGTAGTTTGCACAATCTGCAATTGAAGGGTGTCTAGGTAACCTTTGCAAACGGTCTGGCATTGTGCTGCACTATGTGTGGTGCTTTTTATTTTATCCATATATGCAAATGAGCTGTAAATAATTTGTTTGACTCTTACAAATTACACTAGATGGTACAATCTGTGGCAAGTGCGGTAAATCCATAGTTAATACAGACATTGCCTCAGACGCAAACCTGTAGAATTACAGTAGCCCTATCTCTAGATCAATTAACACACGTTTATGTAGAGGGAGATCCAGCTAGCTAAATTAGTCATTTCCTGGTGATAAGTAAATATTGTGATCGATTCACTGACATTTAGTTTCCAAGTATCATTACTTTTACTTTATCCTGGCACAATTTGTCTAAAGGTGCATACGGAAAAATTGATATGTCGTCGTGGAATAGATCTCCCTTCCCCTTTTAAGGCATTAACATAGCATGTACAGAGTCTGAGACCATTGCTACCTGCAAGTGCTCACCTTAATGATTGCCCAGTGCAGCGGCTGTGCTCAAATAGTTCAAACTGAAATTTCCAATGTAGAGGCTCATCTCTTTGGTTCGTATTCTTGCTGTCAAGTTATTTCGATAGTGCCAATGAAATGTTCTTCAGAGGCTTGTAGAGATTTATAGTGTGGATTTAATGCTTGTTAAAGTTTTTTGTTTAGAGCCATAAATAAGTAGCATACTATTCAAAATGTATACTGTGTGCCTTAAGTCTACTTAAATTGTTGAGAGCATTGTACCTTTGTGGGTATCACCAGCAGGGTAATGAGTTGTGCCTATCGAATCTAGGCTCCTACGGTCACATTAGGGTGTGAGAGCTGTCCCTAATAAGAATTCGGGGCACACCGTTTTCATTTTCTGAGCAATTAATACAGTTATGTTGGACTCGTTTAGCATTTCTTTATACTGAAGCGATCCGTTAGAAGCGACGGTAAGACTGTTAAAGCAAACATTGTACCATTATATTACGTGGGAATCTAGCTGGTTTTGATGTGTTTAACTTTGACCTAGAGGTTCTATTTTTGTTCTTCATGTTTGTAAACCTTGCTCTCTCATTTATAGGAAAGAGCTACGCACCAAGTTTTTAAGTGGTTTGTGGGAAAGGTGATGCTGTGACCATGTATTATAAACGATAAAGTACCTCTAGCGTACATTATAAGGACGTTGCCAGTTGGAGTTCAATAACCAAATAACTGAACTCTGCCTTCAACTTCGTTTCTCTGGAAGGTTGGTTACCTGCAATATCATTGTAATATACGGCGGGTGGTACTTTATCTATTTTATAGTTTGTCATACTGCTTGCTACTGCAGTTTCACTCTATTGTACATGAAAGGTTTTGTGAATATTTCTGCTCTAAGTTGAAGGATAATCTCCATCTTTTCTCGTTCTGTGAAACTACTGAAAGACTGTCATAACTACTCTTGAGTGGCAGTTATCTAGGAGTAGCTGTTGCATGTTTATCTTGGATAAGAGTTCTACAGTTTGTAGGTCTGCATGAATTTCAGAAAATATTTTTCTATTCTGTATAGGCAGGAACTTTCTCTGTGGCAAGTGAAGATGTACTGAAAGGTCGAGCAATCAAAAAAGCAAAACGCAGAAATCTTGGATCTGAAGTAAGTACAAATGCAGTTTGGATTTAGCTGGGTCTGTCATCAATTGACTTTATTAAGATAGTAAATCCTTTTTAAGCCGTGGCATCAATTAAATGTTTTCTGCAATAAACCTTTGGCATAGACTATAAATCCCATTCCTCACACTTTCAAAAAGTCCTTGGATATGATATCTGTTGGTGGCAGTGCTTACAGGCCTGCGGTAGGGAGTTACAAGCACCCTGTATAGGTACACAACAATATTCAGTGGCAGGTGAGTTGTACTTTATATTATCAGCCTTGGCTTTGTCACTTTAGAGGAACATTTCAAAGAAAATATATAAACCTGGTCCTCAGAAAGAATGTTACTGCTGAATGGAAAAAAGAGAGCTCCTTCTTTGGTAAGGCTCTTTACTGTCCGACTTTACCACTCGCAATGAGGCGAAGACTATGCTGCTGCGCAAACTAAATAATATAATAATATGCCCAAAGCCGCCTTTGGCCGTTTGATTTTAATTGGTGTTTGTGTCTAGGTTAGATGCCCTAAGATACCCTATTGATGGTACCACAATTACCAGTGGATGAATGAGTATTTCTCCTTCCTGTACAGAACTACACCCCTGCATAACCAAACATAACAAACATAAAATGGTGTTCTTTCCTGGTGTGTGTTTTATTTGTGTGTGTGTGTATGTATATATATATATATATATATATATATATATATATATATATATATATATAATACCTGGCACAAAGAACTTTGGGCCCGCGCTTCAACTTTCCTACATGATTGGATCGATTTCGGATGAAAAGACTGTGTGTGTGTGTGTGTATGTATGTATATATATGTATGTATATATATATGTATGTATGTATGTATATATATGTATATGTGTATATATATGTATATGTGTATATATGTATATGTGTATATATATGTGTGTGTGTATGTAATATATATATATATATATATATATATATATATATATATATATATATATACATACACACAGAAGCAACAGTAATGTCCTTGCGGCGTATTTTTCAAGATTTGCTTTCTGATATATATGTATTCTCCGCCTCTCTAGTCCCCACATGGTAGGTATAGTTGCTTCTGCTTTTCCTTAGAAAGAAACATTTTTGGTTTGATACCAAAAAAGATCATCCAGCTCCGCTCATTCCTAGAGACTTTTGGGGTTATCAGTCAAGCGGGAGCAGAAGAAACAAGCATTTACAATGCAATGGTTTTGCCTTTGTTAAAGTTAGAGCTATTGGCATTGCTCTTGACATTATTTTTATTTGTTTTTTTAACATAAATAAATGGCATTGCCATTTACAATGCCACTAGCTTTATCTCTCGCAAATGACACACACAAACACACACAGAGCCCCCCCACACACACACCCACACAGACCCCCCACACACACACCCACACAGACCCCCCACACACACACCCACACAGACCCCCCACACACACACCCACACAGCCCCCCACACACACAGCCACACAAAGCTTCCCACACACACAGCTACACAGAGCCCTCCACACACACCCACACAGCACAAGCAGGCAACAGGGGCACATGGAGGCACAAGCAGGCAACAGGGGCACACGGAGGCACAAGCAGGCAACAGGGGCACGAAAACGGAGGCACAAGCAGGCAACAGGGGCACGAAAACGGAGGCAGAAGCAGGCAACAGGGGCACACTGAGGCACAAGCAGGCAACAGGGGCACACGGAGGCACAAGCAGGCAACAGGGGCACACGGAGGCACAAGCAGGCAACAGGGGCACACGGAGGTACAAGCAGGCAACAGGGGCACACGGAGGCACAAGCAGGCAACGAGGCTTCTCCGCGACAATCTGTTTTCCAGGACATCCAGGCAAGTTTCATGTGCAACCACCCGCTTTTTGACAACATCCAGGCTTGAGGTTAATGCATCAATATTATTGTCTATGGCACGAAAACGGAGGCAGAAGCAGGCAACAGGGGCACACTGAGGCACAAGCAGGCAACAGGGGCACACGGAGGCACAAGCAGGCAACAGGGGCACACGGAGGCACAAGCAGGCAACAGGGGCACACGGAGGTACAAGCAGGCAACAGGGGCACACGGAGGCACAAGCAGGCAACGAGGCTGGCTGGGGGACTAGACATATATGACTTACCATAAGCTGCGCGCGAAGCAAAGACCTATGTTACTGTTGTTATGACGTGGGCATTCTGGCGTGGCCTGCCCGAGGTGCCATGCAAACACCCTAATACACCCAAAAATAGCATATATGTCGAGATATCGGGATTAGCCAGTTTGCTCTTTAAAATGGGTCAGAAATTAGCATTTCCGATCACTGAAAACAGTGGTGTGAAAACAAAGCTAATGTTCTTAGATCTAACATCCATTCATTCATAATTACAAGAACTAAAACAGTTGACGAAAATACCGAAAACATAAAGCGAAAATGCTTGAATGTTGAAATATTTGATGTTCAAAACGCATCTATATTTTAACCAAACGTTTTGAGGTTTAAGAAGAAAGTTGGCATCTACTTTAAGTTCTGGGTTCATAGTTCGTGTTAGTTTTCGGGCAGGGCAGAGGAGTAAAGGTTCGTTTTACCACTGGCGGCGGGCTGCTGTTGCTAGTCGCCCTAACAATCCCAGCGTGCAGAGTGGGCACCCATTCGCCACACTATTCAGGGTTTTCCTCGTCAGCAGCGGTTGGGTGGCACCGTGCACCCACCAATGAGGCCTGTCTGCAGTCGTACAATCAGTGGTTCCAGTCTTACATCTTCTCAGGAACGGCAATCGTAGTTCAGCGCCAAGAAACCGCATGGACGATAGAGTGCGCTTTACTTCTGCGTCAGAGACCTTTCAGTGTGCGGTGCCACGTCTGTCTCTTCTGTGGTGATGTACATGAAGGTCCGCGAGTTCTGGGCATGTGCCCCCCCCCTCCCCCTCCCCCCTCCGGCCGCTAAGTGTTATCCGGCACCTTTGGTGAGTGCGCACTATATTTCTGGGTGATTAGTCTGGTCAGTGTATGAAATGCGCCCCAGAATTTCGACAGTATTAGGGAGTGCACAGTGTTTTGTGAGTGTTTACCACGTATCTGTCAGAGTAAACTGTGTTTTGTGAGCACATATCACGTTTTGCACAGGGTATGCTTGCCTTATATGACCTCTCAAAGCTTTTTTCGCGTGTACACTGTGTTTTTGCGAGTGTGCTGATTGTGGGGAATATTTGTGTTTGTTATCTTTGGTGATCTAGTGTGTGCCCTGAAAAAGTGCGTGGTGTTATGTAATTGAAGCCTCTGTTTGTTTATGTGTGATTTGCCGTTTGGTTTTGTTACCTATATTTTTAGGGGACACCCCTGTTTTGTTACTGTCATGTAGATATTTGGAAGTGTTTTGTTTTGTGTGGAATGCTGCTTGCTTGCTTTTGTGTGTCTTATTTCGAAGGCGTAGACCAGGCTTTTGATAGTTGATCTACTTTTGGAATGTGTGCCAAGTTTGGATTGGAGTCTGTAGTTGAGTCTAAAGCGCCCCGAAGAAACCAGGAGGCACCGCAAGCGCTTTGCGAGATAAATCTTGGACGGGCTGGCGCACTAATAATTCTAGCATTAAATAGAGAGAGAGAGAGAGAGGGGGCTTCTGCTGATGTCAGTGACTGACAGCCAAGGGAGGCCCCCTCAGGCCCCGCGCGGCCACAGATCCCGGACCAGGGAAATAAAAGTCCAACAAGGGATGATGTGGAGTCGCCCTGCGGCTGTGACTTGAGAGTGAACTCGGCCGTGCTCCGCCATAGGGCGAGGAGCTGCTGACGAAAGCGGAACTCTGCGCAGGACAGGGGGGAGCTGGAGGAGGAGGGAGTGTGGGACAGAGGTGAGGGGGAGGGAGGAGAGAGGTGAAGGAGGCGGGAGGAGAGAGGTGAGAAGCAGGGAAGAGGCCGCCTGGAGCAGGGAGCCCTACCCTACGGTGTTCCACCTCTGCCGGGGCTCTTTTCTCGGGTGCCGCGGGCGGGGCTCTCCTGCACCGGGGCCTCGCTGGCAGCTGCACTCCTTTCTCCTGGCATAGAAAGACCGGCGCCGACTTCCCGCTTGCCTGCGGCCCGGCCGGACCAGATTCGGGGGCGTTCCCGGCTTTCGGCTGACGTCGCGTGACGTCGGCAAAAGCCAAAGAATGTCGGGAACGCCCCCGTGTCTGGTCCGGCATTGACGGACAGGCCCCTCGTCCAATGGCAAGGCTCCATTTACGGAGCCAGCCAATGAATGAGGAGGGCCGACCCAAAGCACACTACAATTCTCATCAGGTTTTCGCCTGCGCGAAAAAGATGCGCAGAGCGCATCTTTTTGGCGAGGCAAAACCTAAAAAGGGGTCCCAAAGCACACAATCTCCATAGACCTTTTAGGCAGGGTTTCAGCAAAAACAGCTGAACGGAACTGCACTAACTTTGGCATGAACCTAGCTCTTAGTCTTCTGATTGTTCTTTTTATGCTTTGGTTTAAATCCGTTCAGCAGTTTTCGAGAAATTATGTTTGAAAAATAATTGTATATCTGGACGGTTGGGTCCACAATAGTCTCGGTAGACACTTGCGGAACGGCAGTTTAAAAATAGAGCGTTCTGGTTGGCAGAGGGAGCTTTTTTCCCTTGAGCAGTCTCTGAGCTAGTGCACCTTACTGCCATCAACATGAGTAAATGTTGCTGGCAGCCATTACAGGACTCGGGGACTTCGTCTCCTGTCCCGGAATTAAAAATGTGTTGTAAGGGGCAGAGTAGTGATTCCCTGACACCCGAGGTCCCATGAAGGGGGGGGCGCATTTGAATTGTGATATATCCCAATAATAACCATAAAATCTTGATCTGTGCTGTGCCTGAAATACCACATCCTTTGTTTAAACATTCATATAATGCGGACTAGTTTTTGGGGATTTTTATGGCATCAATCTTTTTGTTCTTGTGTCTGATTAAAAACTGTTGTCCTTAGCAGGATGTGTAATGCTTTCTAGAATACTAATTGTTAAAGTGGTACTGTTCACCTGTTATTGACCCTTGTATTTCTCTTTTTATTTATTTTTTATTGTAGTCTGAGAGTGGCGGCGCTTTTAAAGGTTTTAAAGGTTTGGTTTTGCCAACTGGAGGTGGATTTTCTGGATTTGGTGCAAGCACTGGAGTTAAACCGTTATTAGCTAATGGAAATAGTAGCACGTCTAATAACCTGTTTACAAATATAAAATCAACCACAGAAACAAAGATGGCACTTGGTAAGTTGGAACAATTCTGGTTTGTTATTGTCCAAGTAGTTAGTGCGCAATGCTTAAACCAGCAGAATCAGTGCAACCTAAGCCACATGGCATGTTATATAAATCGAAGTAAAGCCATGTTTAGTGTGCTAACCAACTGTCAGCTAGGTGATGGAAATATCTTATTACCTTATTCTGCATCAATCATGCACTGGCATGTCCGCTAAAGCTGCAAAATGTACTTTTATGCTGTAATTTGTTCTCCTTTCAAGCCCATTGTGTCATTGGTTTCTCCTATTTCAGTGTGCAAGTATAATCAGTCAAATCCAGTATGTAGTAAAGTTATAACCAATCTCTTCGATGCCTACTTTGTATCATGGAACTTTAAAGGAGGCAGATGATCCTCTGTCCTTGAAATGGTAGTCCTTTCCGTGAAATGTTTCCCACACCCCCTTTAGGAGTCAGCATTTTTATAGATGCCTTAGATGTTGAAATGTCTTAACACTAGCATGGTTTTTAGTATCCTTTTTTTTTTTTCTAACAACATTTTTGATTTTGGGCATTTGATTGGTTGCATGACTGTATTTTAGGTTTTGACGACGCTTCACTTTTACACTTATAGATTATTTTCTATGTACACGTTACTATATACTTTAAAAAAAAAAATCCACTGTCCCCGGGACATGGATCCTGCAGCGATTGTCACAATGTCAATGATGGAACCTCAGGAGGTCTGTCTATTATCTGGGTTCCTTGCATTATTCAACATTGTGTAACAGATGTGCCCGGTTGAACCCAATTGTGACCCGGGACATGGAGGCCAAACTTTGTCACCGAGCCCCACAGGAAAGCATAAAAAGTCAGGCCTTGCTCGAAGTCGAACACAGAAGAACATTTTCCATCTCAAGGTTGTTCTGAGAGAGGTAGTCCTCCCACTCCAGGTTTTTAGGCACGTCTGAAATTAAGTACAAAAGGGTGAAACATGGCCCCTCCTCTTCTGGGGTCTTATCAGGAGACGTCATACGGATGTCTGAGTACTTCTGGGTCTCTGTCCTCTACTTCAGAACCGTTCCTCTCTCTAGTCTTGATCCAGCCCAAATTCAGAGGGCAATCAGTGACACATCAGCAGATTCATGGCTTCAAGGGGCTATGTTGCTGAACTTTGATACCCTTCCATGGGGCCCGGTGGCACACCAAGGAATCTGGGTCAGAGGAGGCCTCATGTTGGGGTAATACTGGCATAGTCTGACTGCGCCTCTCGACCCAGTTACAGCTCTGGCTTACACCGGTAGCAAGAACTGTGCCTGGACCCCATATGTAGATGCCATGGGAAGAAGACCTTGTAGTCCTCTCAGACTCTGAAACAAATCCTCAGAGACCGCTTTTGAACTCTTGCCAACCTCAACCACTACAACAACCCTACTCTGATTCTTATACGTGTCCATTGCATCACAGATTTACAGATCTGGAGCGACAATGACTGCAATGTTTCATCTATATGACTATAAGACGCTATTTCTAACCTTCCAAGAGGCCGGTGGACTTGATAACCACGTAACCCCTCTACGGAGCAGCCTGCCTCGTTTGCCATGGTGTTTAGAAGGGTGGCAGAAGTGCTTGACCTTCAGCTCCCCTTGGTGGAGGTAAAAACTAATGTATCCATGGAGGTGCTGCTTCCCAGGCTGAGCTCCTAATCACCACTCCTCCCTTTTTACTCATTCCGTGCACGCGTCGGCCAACGGCCATCGTAAGCACTAACTGGCTAGTGCTGAGCATGTCCGCTGGCCGACTCTGCCCCGCCCACTCATTAGAAGTCCCGCGGCGGAATTTACGCCACGGGTAACGGGTTAATGAGGCATTAGCGGACGCGCTTTAAGTCACCTAGACAATCCAACTTTCAAATAACCAGGAGACACAAACACGCTCTGAAGGACCATCTTAACCTACCGCAGCACCTAATACCGGAGTGCCTCATGGTTCAGTCCTCCACCAGTAGGTTAAAGTCAATTGTGTTCCCAGCCAACTTGCAACATTAAAAATACAAGGAGGCATTCGGAAATTGAATGTTATTATTTGCTACGCTTGGCCTCTGGTCCATAAACTCAAGTTGCCACCTGGGACGTTATTCGCATGTGGTGTTTAGATATGGTGGTTGATATTTTGCCTGCCGTCCCAGAGGACCATAGGGCCAACCTCCAACAAATAATTTGGGACGGCAAGATGCAGCAAAGTATGTAATCTGGTTGGGCAGTTAGTAGCAGTATGGTACTTCTGCACCATGCCTCTGTACATTCTACTTGTTTTTCAAGTGATGTCCAACAATTGCTCATGGACATGTCCTTTGATGGCATCCATCCCTTTGATGACAAGGCGGACTCTATGTTAGAGCACTTTAAGGAAAGCAAGACAGCGCATTCTTTTGCCCTTGCTTTGCCAGCACATCTGTTTTCATGGTTTTAGAAGGGGCTTATACCAGAGATCATAACAAACCCTGCCTCTGCCTTTCAAGGCCAAGGTTGGTTATCTGGCTGGCCACGTCCAAGCACACATAGCAACAAACCAACCAAACTTAGCTGCAAAACCACTTTGTTTTAACCTTACCTTCGCCCTGCCACCCAGCGGGATGCCGGATAAGTTATTTTTAGGGCGAGCGAAGAGCCCTTTTGAAGGGGAGTTTAAAAATGGACCTGGAAATTCCTCACGCTTGTGCGTGTGGTTTTCCATTTGCGCCTGCTATTGGCCTTTGCGTGCATGTTTGCTTTAAAGCTCGCACACAGTAGGCCAGAGGCGGGCGCATAACTCTGCCCATGGCCTATTGGTGTCTGTTACGTGCAGAAATGCGCGTAATAGACACCATATGGCTCGCTGTGGCGCTCATGCACCACTCGTTTACTATAGCGATCACGAAAGCGATCGCTTTCAGTGCTGTTTGTTAGGGTTTCGCAATAAGACTTTTGTGAAACAAAGATTGCCTCAAATAAATCTATACTTTAGAAATGTGTTGTTCACTCGTTTCCCTTGCCACTTTACTTCCTTTTTGCACTCTAGTTATCCCGGGCATTCCTCGATGCTCCTGACATGAATATTAAATCTCTCAGTCAGACGGTGGGAGTGGAAACTCCAAGTGCGTCGAGTAATGAATGAGTTCTCTTTCTTTGCCTAATAAATGTCTGTGACTCACTGCAAGAATGCAGCCAGTGTTAAAAAGTTGCTTTGTCTCGTTAAAAAAATGGGATACTGTCACTACAGCATCTTTCTAGTCGGACTACGGTTGAGTCACTGTGACTGAAATGTTCACCATGAAAACCAAACCCTTCCTTTTTTACTGAAGGCAGACCTATTCATTGCTTGGCAACATAGCTCTGTGGGGAACGTTCCTGCTGCAGAACTCTCAGCCGGAGGAGGACTAGTCTGAGTGAGGAGGGGAGAATTCTTGGCATGCAAGTGGCTGTGAGGGACTGCTCGGCTTGTGAGCAAATACGCGACGTGCCATTCTGAACATGTAGGAATAGCCTTACTTCCGTCAGATGTTTTCCCGGAATGATGTGAATGTACAGAGTTACTGCGAGTGTAGTGTGAATGGCGGCCATTTTGTGGCAAAACAGATGATATGTGTGGTGATATAGGTTTCAGTCGGACGCTAACCTTCAATATATTCCATCACAAATGAGCTTCTAAGTAACTATCTATATGCATGTGTACATACACTCAAGGAAGGAAGTGGCATAAGGGTATGTTATAAACCAGCACATTTACAGAGAACAAACTCGTTCTGATGGTCAGGGTTTTGCCGTGAAAAGAAAACCTCGAAGTAAAAGTCAAAAGAGAGAAAGTGACAGATGTTTTTCACGCTTGCACACCTAAAAAGCGAACACTTTTTTTTTTTTTTTTTTTTTTTTTTTTTTAAATCCTCGCAGGAGACTGGGTGCATACATTTTTACCCTGGAGCTTAAGTAGTTAGACCGTCTAGTAAGTCTTACTCAAGCATGGCCGGCGAAAGCATCCAGGGCGAAATAAAAGGCGAATGTTTCAACCAGACAGCTAAATTAATAAGTGTTCGAGCTGGAAACATGTTTTCTTAAGGGTGCGAGCAGGCTAGACTAAGTTTAATGCCTGCTTCTGCTGATTAGCATTGACGGAGGGACCTGTCTGAGTAGCGGGCGTCCCAGTGCATTTTGAATCAAAATAAATCATCCATATTTTGCGTCCGTGGCTTCAGATCGATAAACCTAGGCAAGCAATGCATGCCGTGCCATTGCCAGCAATTAGAAGTGGGGCTGATGGACAAAAGGACGGAACAATTCCGTATTTTCCATCGTTTCTTAGCATATAAGAACCTTCGTGTGTTATTCTCCGTCCTACCGTGTAATCCCCGCTACGAGGAAGCTTTTTTCCTGTCATAATTCGACGTGGGGTTGATTTGAACTGTTTAGACAAATTGTTGAATAAATCTGTTTTCAACCTGGGGATGTTTTGAAATGTTCCTAAACAGAGATGCTGTCACTTAAACGGTCCCCTATCTTCCAGTGGAGATAAACTTTACTCGACTGTTTCTTATGATGTCTGCCCTGCCACAATTTACTTCGGACCCTCACACCTCCTCACCCTCACACCACCTCACCCTCCTACCTCCTCACCCTCACACCTCCTCACCCTCACACTCTCCCTCCCCCTCACACTCTCCCTCCCCTCCTTACTGGCAATGCTTCCCTCATCTTATTATGCTCTCCGAGCCGATCGCCCTCCCGGCAAGCCAGGAGGCGAGTTGCTCTGATTGCTCGTAAAGAAATTATTTTTCAATCTTTAGTTTTGTCCCCTTTAGGTTCATCAGACTGTTAAGTGGCCCGCACACTTTCCCTTACCCCCCCCCCCCCCCAACTCACCTGTGTTCTTATTTACCGCCCCCCATCCTCCCCGCAATTATTTCTTCCAAGCTTCCAAGAATTGGTGGCTACCCTGGCAGTCAACCACTCGTCCATTGTTGTTCTTGGGGACTTCAATTTTTGGCCCTCCGACCCCGCTGAGTGCTCAGCTTCCAAGGAGTTTTCAGAGTCGCTCCGCTCTCTTAATTTCACTTCCGCTGTTCACGCCCCCCTACCCACAGTCTGGGCCATACCCTCGACCAAATCTGGTATTGAGATTGCCCGGTCACCTCACTATCCATATCCCCCTGCACCTGGTCCGATCATTTTCTTATCTCCTTTTCCCTATCCCTCTGTTCAGTTCCCAAGCTCCCCCCAGTCAAAAACACTTGGGCGCGCTCATGGAACTGTGTGGACGTAGTTTCCTTGTCTGCCACACTCTCCGCGTCCAGCCCGGATTTGTCAGGGCTGCCATCTCTTGCACAAGCGGAATCCATCAATGGTTGGTTGCGGGCCGGCTGTTACCTAGTCGCCCCTCTAAAGCGCATATCATCTAAGCGCTCTAAAGATGCAAACCGCTGGTTTAATGATGAATTGAAGACTCAAAAACGTAATCTTCGCCGAGCGGAGCGCCTCTGGCGGCGGGACTACTGTCCCATCTCAAGAAATCACTATATCACCCTTTCGGCCCTATACAAGAAATCTATTCTGGAAACTAAGAAGGCCTATTTCTCCTCTAAAATTCAGTTCGCCGAAAATCGTCCCAGAGAAATTTTTGCCATCGTTCAAGATCTAGCATATTCTGACAGGGCCACACTCAAACCCTCTCCCTCACAGCTTCTTTGCGACTCCTTCAACTCTTTTTTTTCTTGACAATCAGCACGATCAGAGCCAACATTCCCCTCCCGTCCCCCTCTTTTATCAATCCTCACTGCCCCCCAGCCACTTCGCGTCTGGATTTTATCCCGCCTCTCACAACTGACTTTCCTCTCCCTCCTTCCCCTGGTTAAGTCTGGCTCCCCCTTGGATCCCTGCCCTGCTCATATCCTGAAACAGATTTACTCTTTCTGCCCCTCACGTTTCTTAACAGCTCACTTTCCCAGGGTATTGTCACTCCCTCACTTAAATCTGCTGTAATTTTACCCATTCTAAAAAAACATGGTGCTGACCCTTCGGTTTCAGCCAACTACCGCCCTATTTCACTCCTCCCTTTTTTGGCCAAGATACTGGAACGCCATGTAGTAAGAACTATGAGCTCCTTTGTGGAAAGGAACAGTGTCTTGGCCCCCAGGCAGGCTGGTTTCCACCTTGCTCATTCCACGGAGTCCGTGGTTTTATCGGTCTTGGACAACCTCAGGGAGGGCATGGACACGAGTCAGCCCCAGGCCCTGGTCCTCCTTGATCTCTCCGCCGCGTTCGACACGGTGGATCATGCCATCTTACTTTCCCGTGTCGGAGCGGCGGGAATCGGGGGCGCGGCCTTGGTCTGGCTGTCCTCCTTCCTGAGCGGCCGCTCTCAAGCAGTCCGCTTGGGGGATTACTCAGCCGACTTCCGGCCTGTACAGTGTGGGGTTCCCCAAGGATCCTCCCTCTCCCCATTGTTATTTAATCTGTACATTGCCCCTCTTATTTTTGCCTTACAGCAGCTGGAGGTCTCTGTGTACAATTATGCGGATGACCTCCAGCTTATTTTTTCTTTATCCTCCTCCCCTGCTTCAATATCCAACTTTCATTCTGTTATGACCTTCATTCAGGACTGGATGAACCACAACCACCTGAAACTCAATCCCGATAAAACGGAATTGGTGTTGACAGGTGGTTGCTCCAGTCCATGGTCCTCTCTCTTTTGGCCCCCTTCTTTAGGTCCCCCACCCACTCCCTCCTCCTCTGTTAAAACCCTTGGTTTCAAACTCAATGATCAACTTTCCCTTCATTCCCAAGTTGGTGCGGTTGTATCCTCAGCTTTTCTTTCCCTCCGGACAATTCGCAAAGTCTCCCGGTTCTTTTCCCCTTCTGCCCTCAAACTCATACTCCTGGCGATGGTGACGTCCCGCTTGGACTACGGTAATGCCCTTTATTGTGGCATGCCGGGGTACCTCGTGAGGCGTCTCCAGTTGGTTCAGAACCAGGCGGCCCGCCTCGTTTTTAATTTACCCAAATCTCATCACGTCACGCCCCTTCTTAAATCCTTACACTGGCTCCCCGTACAGCAACGTGCCCTGTTTAAGCTGGGCTGTATCATTTTCAATGTTCGGTCCGGTTCTGCCCCTGCATTCATCGGCTCTGCAATTCACGCCTACACCCCGTCCAGAGAACTGCGCTCATCTACTCAACAACTTTTTGTAGTCCCCCGTTTTAAACGCAAAAAATGGGGTGGATCCAAGTTCTCTACCTTGGCTCCTTCCTTTTGGAACTCTCTCCCGATCCATTTGCGATCTTGCCCCCTGTATTCCCTTTTTCGCAAAGCTCTTAAAACCTTTCTTTTTACTCAGGCCTTTCCCTCTTAACTCTCCCCTGTCTCCCTAGCCTTTTGTTCCTTGGGTTTGTAGTACTGCATAGCGCCATGAAACCGCTGGGTGTACGTGCGCTCTAGAAATATTTTTAAACTCTCACCCACCCTCACTCGCCCTCACCCACCCACCCTCAAACGCCCTCACACCCTCACCCAACGTCACTCACCCTCACCCACCTTCACCCTCACAACCCCCTCACCCTCACAACCCCCTCACCCTCATTCACCCCCTCACCCTCATTCACCCCCTCACCCTCATTCACCCCCTCACCCTCATTCACCCCCTCACCCTCATTCACCCCCTCACCCTCATTCACCCCCTCACCCTCATTCACCCCCACTCGCCCTCATTCACCCTCACTCGCCCTCTCACCCTCACTCGCCCTCACTCGCCCTCACCCCCTCACTCGCCCTCACTCGCCATCACCCCCTCATTCACCCTCACCCCTCACACCCCCTCACTCACCCTCACCCCTCACACCCCCTCACTCACCCTCTCGCCCACCCTTTCAGCCTCGCCCACCCTTTCAGCCTCGCCCACCCTTTCAGCCTCGCCCCCCTCGCTCTCACACCCCCTCGCTCTCACACCCCCTCGCTCTCACACCCCCTCGCTCTCACACCCCCTCGCTCTCACACCCCCTCGCTCACACCCCCTCGCTCACACCCCCTCGCTCTCGCACCCCCTCGCTCTCGCACCCCCTCGCTCTCGCACCCCCTCGCTCTCGCACCCCCTCGCTCTCGCACCCCCTCGCTCTCGCACCCCCTCGCTCTCGCACCCCCTCGCTCTCGCACCCCCTCGCTCTCGCACCCCCTCGCTCTCGCACCCCCTCGCTCTCGCACCCCCTCGCTCTCGCACCCCCTCGCTCTCGCACCCCCTCGCTGTCACACCCCCTCGCTGTCACACCCCCTTTCGCCCCCTCACCCCCCCTTTCGCCCCCTCACCCCCCCCTTTCGCCCCCTCACCCCCCCTTTCGCCCCCTCACCCACCCTTTCGCCCCCTCACCCCCCCCTTTCGCCCCCTCACCCACCCTTTCGCCCCCTCACCCACCCTTTCGCCCCCTCACCCACCCTTTCGCCCCCTCACCCACCCTTTCGCCCCCTCACCCACCCTTTCGCCCCCTCACCCACCCTTTCGCCCCCTCACCCACCCTTTCGCCCCCTCACCCACCCTTTCGCCCCCTCACCCACCCTTTCGCCCCCTCACCCACCCTTTCGCCCCCTCACCCACCCTTTCGCCCCCTCACCCACCCTTTCGCCCCCTCACCCACCCTTTCGCCCCCTCACCCACCCTTTCGCCCCCTCACCCACCCTTTCGCCCCCTCACCCACCCTTTCGCCCCCTCACCCACCCTTTCGCCCCCTCACCCACCCTTTCGCCCCCTCACCCACCCTTTCGCCCCCTCACCCACCCTTTCGCCCCCTCACCCACCCTTTCGCCCCCTCACCCACCCTTTCGCCCCCTCACCCACCCTTTCACCCCCTCACCCACCCTTTCACCCCCTCACCCACCCTTTCCTCCTCACACACACCCTTTCCCCCTCACACACACCCTCTCCCCCTCACACACACCCTCTCCCCCTCACACACACCCTCTCCCCCTCACACACACCCTCACACCCCCTCACCCACCCTCACTGACCTTCACACCCTCTCACCCTCACACAACCTCACCCTCGCACACCCCCTCACACCCCCACAACCTCGCCCTCGCACACCCCCTCACACTGCTGCCCGCCTCACACTACCTCACGACTCACACTGCTGCCCGCCTCACACTACCTCACGACTCACACTGCTGCCCGCCTCACACTACCTCACGACTCACAATGCTGTACGCTGCACCCTGCTGCATTACTCGCACTGCTCCACGCCTCACACTGCTGCACGCCTCACAACACCACCACATCACTCTGGGACACCACTCACCCACCCTTTCGCCCCCTCACCCACCCTTTCGCCCCCTCACCCACCCTTTCGCCCCCTCACCCACCCTTTCGCCCCCTCACCCACCCTTTCGCCCCCTCACCCACCCTTTCGCCCCCTCACCCACCCTTTCGCCCCCTCACCCACCCTTTCGCTCCCTCACCCACCCTTTCGCTCCCTCACCCACCCTTTCGCCCCCTCACCCACCCTTTCGCCCCCTCACCCACCCTTTCGCCCCCTCACCCACCCTTTCGCCCCCTCACCCACCCTTTCGCCCCCTCACCCACCCTTTCGCCCCCTCACCCACCCTTTCGCCCCCTCACCCACCCTTTCGCCCCCTCACCCACCCTTTCGCCCCCTCACCCACCCTTTCGCCCCCTCACCCACCCTTTCGCCCCCTCACCCACCCTTTCGCCCCCTCACCCACCCTTTCGCCCCCTCACCCACCCTTTCGCCCCCTCACCCACCCTTTCGCCCCCTCACCCACCCTTTCGCCCCCTCACCCACCCTTTCGCCCCCTCACCCACCCTTTCGCCCCCTCACCCACCCTTTCGCCCCCTCACCCACCCTTTCACCCCCTCACCCACACCCTCTCCCCCTCACACACACCCTCTCCCCCACACACACACCCTCTCCCCCTCACACACACACCCTCTCCCCCTCACACACACACCCTCTCCCCCTCACACACACACCCTCTCCCCCTCACACACACACCCTCTCCCCCTCACACACACACCCTCTCCCCCTCACACACACACCCTCTCCCCCTCACACACACACCCTCTCCCCCTCACACACACACACCCTCTCCCCCTCACACACACACCCTCTCCCCCTCACACACACACCCTCTCCCCCTCACACACACACCCTCTCCCCCTCACACACACACCCTCTCCCCCTCACACACACACCCTCTCCCCCTCACACACACACCCTCTCCCCCTCACACACACACCCTCTCCCCCTCACACACACACCCTCTCCCCCTCACACACACCCTCTCCCCCTCACACACACCCTCTCCCCCTCACACACACCCTCACACAACCTCACCCTCGCACACCCCCTCACACCCCCACATCCTCGCCCTCACACACCCTCACCCACCCACACCCTCACCTCACGCCTCACACTACCTCACGACTCACACTGCTGCCCGCCTCACACTACCTCACGACTCACAATGCTGTACGCTGCACCCTGCTGCATTACTCTCACTGCTCCACGCCTCACACTGCTGCACGCCTCACAACACCACCACATCACTCTGGGACACCACCACATCACTCTGGGACACCACCACATCACTCTGGGGCACCACCACATCACTCTGGGGCACCACCACATCACTCTGGGGCACCACCACAGCATCACCCTTGCTTGCTACCAAAAAGCATTGCCATAGCCATTGGACTCACATTAGGAAAGTGTAAGCTATTGGCTTTGTGAATAGCAATGCTATTAATTTATATATTTTCAAAGCCAACACCTATTTAAAAAAATCATCATTTACAATACCAATAGCTCACACTTTCCTAATGCGAGCCCTGTTGCATTGCAAATGCTTGTTTTCATAGGTGGCTAATCATCACATCGAACAGATGGGTGCTTTTAAATTGTCCAAAACAGTTTCATCCTATTTTTTATTTATTTTTTGCTGGGGGAGGGGGGGTTCCACCATTTCGAACATACTACATACACCACAATGGCTTCTGGAAGACCACTTGTCCTTTCTCCAAAGAGAAGTTCAAGCTGTCTTTGAGAAGGGAGCGTTATAGGGGGTACCAACCTTCGAGGTCACGATCTGCTGCTACTTTCTGGTACCGATGAGAACGAGGTCTTTGTCCTATTTTGGGCCTCTACCATGTCCTATTTTGGGCCTCTACCATGTGAATGTTTTCATCTAGACGGACAAGTTCAAGATGCTCATCTTGGCCCAAGTTCTCTCTGTGCTGGATCCAGGTGGCTGAATGGGTGCGGGATGCTTATTTCCACATTCCCGTCACGCCGTCCCACAGAGGTTACCTGCTGTTTCAGGTAGGCCAGAAACATTTTCCGTTTGCTGGGCTACATTTCGGCCTTATCAGTACCCCTCTGATGTTTAGAAAAGTGTTCATGATGTCATTGCCCATCTTCAGAGATTGGAAATACCAGCCCTTCCATCCCTACATAAGTGGTTGCTGAAGGCGGGCTTACCTCCGTCGTTAACCAACTCCATATGAGTCTCACTGATATTTGAGACTTAACTGACCTTGTCATGAGTAATGTAATGTGTGAGGTCCTAAGCAGTGCATTGCAGGGGCGCAAGTTATATGCCCCTGCATTATTTAAGCCCCAGGGAGGTGACCCCCGCGCATTCTTTAACAAAGCCCTGGGAGTGACAGTCCCTGGGGCGGGAGGGGGCCCAAGAGGGCCTCCCAACCCCCACTTCTAATTTGAAAAATCCCCAGGAAGGTGGTGGGCAGCGGGGGAAGCCATACAGGCATCATTGCATTTTTTTCATTAAAAAGCATCTGGGATGGAGGGGAGTCCATTGCACCCCCACCCCTCCCTTTATTATTTAAATGTTCAGAGACCTGGCCCAACCGGGGGCCGGTTAATAACAAAGAGAAGGCGCCTGTGCTTTTTAAATTTTATTTAATGCTTTTTTTTGGCCCTGGGATTGGCGGGGGGGGGGGTGCTGGCCGGGCCGGGGTCATGGGGTATCAGGATGTTTCTACCCTGCCACTGATTCTGTGACTCCATTCAAGCCAAGTCGCAAGATGGCTACAGACACTTTCTAGTTTGAAATGTTGGCTGTCAATCTGATCTGAGCACGAGATCAGGAGGGGTTTCGGATCCCCTACGTCCACAGATCTACAGCTTTAACTCCGAATCTTTGGAAGGGATTCCAAATCCCAAAAGGCACTTCCCTGAACCACCATCTACCATCCTGCCAAATTTGGTGTCATTCCGTTCAGCAGTTCGGGCTGTAGCTTTGTCTAAAGTTCCTACGGAACATGGGGAAACACTTTTTTTGACACTTTTTTTTTTTTTTTCGGCCCCCCGCCTGACGGATCATCTCGAAACATTCTATGCACAACAAGAATCACTGGGCTCTTTTTGGGGGGAAATTTCATGAAGATTCGTCAAACGACGTCAGCGATATAGGTAGTTCAAAAAATGTTTTTCGTATTGAAACTACATCCTAACTATAACTACATCCTAACTATAACTACAGTAATATATAAAATAACAGTTTTCGATTCAAACCAAGTAATGAATGCATTGTAGCAGTCAATGCATGGATGTGTCCTACATCTGTTGGCCAGCTATTCTCAGATGAGATGGGGTGACCAAAGAGATCAATTGTATATTCAGGCCCTTTGAGAAGAGTTAAGGGGGCATATTTTTCAACTACAATTTACCAAAACAGCTAATGGTTGTACATTTTAACTCGGAGATTGATGCAATTTCGTATCACATAAACAAGCGCGTTACTGCAGTATCCGATAGGGAGCCTCCATAAGACTCTCTCATTGCAGGCCACAAGAAAGTGTGTTTTATCTAGTCCTGGATGTGAGAATTCACAACAGTTGCTCTAGCTTGATCAGAGATTATTTGATGGCAGTGTCCGAGCCTACGAGCTTTATTCCTGCACATATTGTGCTATTCCTTGACCTAGGTCTTGCTATTCGGGCTTGCATGCTGTGCAGCTGCCCTAGGCTATATGTAAAAAATTACTTGCAAAGTGGTGTGTTCCTAGATCAATACGATGAGCCGTGGGCTTTAATGGAAAAAGTTGACGAAAGCAGAGTAAAATTGCAGTCCAAATAAACTTATTGTGTAGTGAGATGGGAAGACTAGTAGTCCATGGTGTCCATTCTAATTCTTGTTGCCGAAGTATGCACTGTGAATTGTACATTTTGAAAGAATTTTTATTCCTGTGTACAATGTTTTAATATCTTTCAAAAGTATATTTAATTGGTATTTATTTTTCAGCGGGATCCCTTACTACTAATGGTACTACCTCAACATTGGTTGAAGAAAATGCTGGCTGTACAAGAACTAATGGTGAAAGACAACAGGCTGCAATCTCTCCCTATTATGAAAGAAAAAACAGCAACAGTAATGATTACAACCAACAGTTGGCAGCATTGAACTGCTCTGTGCGGGACTGGATAGTGAAACATGTAGACACAAATCCACTTTGTGATCTTACACCTATTTTTAGAGACTATGAAAAATATTTGGCTAGTATTGATAAAAAATATGGAAGCAGTACTGAAAGTGGTTCTGAAAGTGATGGTGGAAACCAGTCTGTAAAGGCAAAATCCGTTGCTGCATTTAGCACATCTCAGACTGAGCAGGGATCAACTTTTTCATTCAGCAAAGAAAATTCTTCAACCAAACAATTTCAACCAATACCTGAGAAGAAAGCAGAGTGTTTAGGAACGTCATCGAAGATTTCATTTAACTTTGGCCAGAAAGTTGACAGTTCTGTTTTGAGTTCACTTGCTTCAGGTCCTTCAAATCCTTTCTCCTTCTCATCAGGGGATCAACCAGAACCGGTCACTCCAAAGTTTTCAATGAAAGTCCCGGGATCTCAAGGCGAGAGTGGTACAGTTGATCAGGGTAACTATGAATATATATTCATTTAATTAGAAATCCAAGTAAATGGTTTGCCATGCCAGATGTGTCCAAGATGGCTTTAAAAATATTTTTTATAAACCGCTGCTGCACTTTTTTTTAATAGCACTGACTAATCGTATAACCATATCACTGTTGTCTTTATTTATGTTCCCCGAATGCTCAAAAGTAGGACCAGAAATATTAGCATGAAGCTTTGAAGGAAGTAATCTAAACCCGTACCATAATGTATGCTCACTCTTATACAGAAACTCCAATGCCTTCCCATATGTCCTCGTGGCACCTTGCTTGTAATATTTGCACTTCGACCAAGCAAAGGTTTGGAACTTGTCACTGGTTAAAATTTTGACTCGTAGCTGCTGCAGGCAATTTCAGTACCTGCCTTTGTGGCAGAGAAAGTGCATCCAGTAATCTCATGTCGGACATGCGCAACAGTGGCTGGGTGTTGGTTTTATTGCCAATTACAAGTTATGTAACATGGAGGTCCAGCTTCTCAAAGTCCCAGAGATAATTTCTAGTTCAAAAGAATGCAGTATATAATGCTGTCCTAAATGAACAAAAGATAGCTGTGCAGAGTAGAATGGTGCTAACCTATTTCTGGCTTCTTTGTGCACTTTTGCATATGCAGCTCTGAACCACTCCTTCCCCGGCTTGTTAGCCTGTAGCAGGAGGGGAGAAACTACTTTTGTAAGACTTTCTAGTACTTAAAATAGGATAACTTCAAAGGGACACAGTGAGAACTGTAGGTTGGGTTTGTCTATTATCCGTCTTTAACTTTAAGTATTTGTAACCAGAAAATTAATGAGTAGTAACTGAATGCTACCATTATTGCTTGTTATGCAACAGGTTTCTTACCACTGGCAAATTCAGATGGATCCTGCTTCAAGAAAATAATTCTAGTAATTAAATCTTTTTTTATGAAGATGAAAGTTGAAATGATTATCAATTCTCTTCCAGGGGATCTTCATTAATAGTCATTAGCATTAGAATATTCCCGCCCATGCGCGGGACCCCGGAAACACTATATTATATGTGCCATATATATATATATATATATATATGTGTATATATATATATATATATATATATATATATATATATATATATATATATATATACAATAGCAGCCTACTAAACAGAGCTGAATCGTGCTGTAGAGAATTTCCACCATACATGAAAAAACATGCATTAGAAACATGAGAAACCACAATAAAGTTTGTTTTAGAACTGTTTTAATACTCAAACAGTAGAAATTCTTATAAAACACTGAAAGCATAGGAAGCTCCCAGGCTGCATTGCAAATTCCCAGTCTAAAAAGACTGAAAAGCTAACCTGCAGCTGAATGCAATAAACTGACACCGTGCCTTTAAGGCACCCATGACCCCCAACTTCCCATCATGCCCCAGGGGTGACAGGTCAGTTGTTCTTTCCGGCTCCTTCAGGAAGGATCCTGGCAACACGACTCCACTCATTTCTGTTTTTTCTGACAGATATTTTCTTCTCTTTTCACAGTTTTTTGACTTTTTACATCTTGTCAAGTAAGAATCTGTCTTTTATTGAGTTTAGTGGGTATTTTCTACTTTGAAATGCCTTCCATTTTTGACAACTGCCCTTCTTGTGGCAACAAGAAGGCCAAGACAGACAGCCATGAAGTCTGTATTCTTTGTCTACCTGAAAATCATGACCCAAAAGCCTGTCCTCACTGCAAAACCCTGTCAGGAAGAACTCTGAAGGACAGGGAGAGGATTTGCATCTATGGCCTAACCCAAAGGTCATTCAGAGGAAGGTCTCCGGTAAGGAAGGCTCCAAGAGGGCTAGAACACCTTCAAAGGATAAGTCTTCACACCCTTCAGCTTCAGCGTCGGGCTCGGCGCTGATGAGAGAACTACCGGTGGGTCATTCATCTAAAAAACGACCTTCGACGGCGGGCTCGCCGTCGAGAAAAAGGGATTCAGGTACGTCGTCGTCTAGAATTACAGACCCTCCGCCATCGTCAACTCGGCGGTGAGGACAAATACCCCTCCGCCGTCGTCAACCCGGCGACGATCGGCGTCGGGGACCAAGACCCCTCCGCCGTCGTCAACCCGGCGACGATCGGCATCGAGGACCATCACACCTCCGCCGTCGTCAACCGGGCGACGATCGGCGTCGAGGAGCAGAGACCCTTCGTCGTCACAACGTTCGGCGTCGAGGGGAGGCTCACCTCCGTCGTCGCAGAGAGCCCAGAATCCTCTGCCGTCAACAACCAGACGTCGATCAGTGTCTAGGAGATCTCCGACGTCTCGTAGGCGTTCGGCGTCGAGGGTGACCAATACCCCTCCGCCGTCGCTGCGTAGACACTCGACGTCGAGATTGACTGCTCCGCCGTCGCCCCAGTGCCGTTCGGCGTAGAGGGCTATGTTGTCGGCTTCACATCACCGCTCTACGTCGAGACCTCACCGATCCTCGCATCGCTCGCCATCGAGGCATTCGACTTCAGAACCGACGTCGAGGCAACAAGAGCGGGCTGGATCGACGTCGAGGAACTCCGCGTCAGGGAGATCCAGAGGGTAGTCGGTGATTCTAATGACTGAATCAGCCTCCTTCCACTCATCCTCGCATTCGTCTGGGCAAGCCGCCTCAAAGTCTAGAAGCCCTGCCCGCAAGTCACCTTTGCGAGACCCTTCTTCTGCAGATGTGAGGTTGTCCCCTAGATGGAGTCTGCCAATGGATCATTGTCGGGATTCAGGAGCTACGAGGCGGATGCAAGAATACGCCAGTCCTACACACACGGGTCTCCGCTTCAGAGACTAGTGGAAGAAGTGGACAGACTCAGTCCTCCCAGGCACAGGGTTTAAGCTGAAAGATCACCTACTAGATCTCGTTCCCCCAGAAGGGAGGAACATTCAGGAAGATCACGCGATGGGAGGCACAGTGCTCATCGCAGGAGTAGGAGGACACATCTACTTCTTCTACTTCTTCTACTTCTTCTACCTCCTCTACCCAATCTTCCAAGAGGGATCATTCTCCCACACTTTCGGATAGCCCTATTTCTAGGGTCATACCGGTTGATGACATCAACACTTTTCATGATGTCCTGCAAAGAGGAGCTCAAAAGCTCAACATTGAACTGTCTATTCCACAAGTCACTACGACAGTGATTTTTTTTTTAGACACTCTTCACGTCCTTTGCTGCCATTGGTTCCAAGGATTATGGACCCGGTCAAAGTCATATTCTGGGCTCCAGCGACCATTAAAGCGGTGCCGGCTCGCATCCAGAAAAAGAACAAGCCAGCTACCTCTGACCCGGTCTTTGTCAAGATTGATCCTCCTGCAGACTCAGTGATCGTAGCAGCAGCACGAAAAACACACTCGGTCACTGCTACCTCCTCAGTCCCGCCAGATAAGGACAGCAGATCACAGGACTCGTGGGGTCGTAAGGTCTGTAACTCTGCCGCTTCTACACTGAAGGTCTCCAGTGCAGCTGCACTGTTGGGTAGATATGATAGAGCCTTATGGGACTCCATGGAGCATTTCAAGTCCAAACTGCCGATAGAAGACCAGAAGGACTTTGAAGAGACAATGACAGAAGGCTGTCTGGTAGCGAACCAGAAGATTAGCACGGCTGCGGACGGCGCAACTCTTGCTGCGCATTCATATGCCCATGGAATTTGCGCCAGAAGGTCGTCTTGGTTGCGCCTGACAGGCCTCAAGCCCGATGCACAACAACGCATCTTAAACCTTCCTTTTTCTGGTTCCTCTCTCTTCGGTGAACACACTGACGAAGAGATGAGTAGAATGAAAGCCGAACAAGAAACAGTCAAAGCAGTCGGTTTGGAAAAGAAAAAAGAGTTCAAGCCCCGTTTTAAGACTAACAAGGGCAAAGGGGCAAAACAGCGGGTTTAATCCCCTCAGTGGTCGCAAAACAAGAATCAAGGCAAGACCCAGTTTCGAGGGGGAAAATCCAACCGAGGTAGAGAAGGTCATCAACAACAATCCTCTACATCGAGCAGTGGCTTCCTCTGGCGCCGTTGCCCACTCCAGTGGGAGGAAGTGCTTCACAACATCTGGCAGAGTGGTGCAGCATCACAAAAGATCGTTGGGTGCTGAATATACTGCGCAATGGATACACGCTTCGTTTCCGTGCGCCCTCAAAAAACATTCCTCCAAAGAAATCTCGTCCTTACCAGTTAGATCTACTATGGAAAGAGGTAAACGTTCTTCTTAAAAAAACAAGCTATAGAAGAAGTACCTCCCTCACAAATAGGAAAGGGAGTCTACTCCAGATATTTTCTTGTCCCCAAAAAGGATCAAGAGAACAAGTTCCGTCCCATTCTAGACCTTCGTCTGCTAAACAAGTTCATAGTCTGAGAAGTTCCGCATGTTGGCCTTTCACCAAATCTGTCCACATCTGCAGGAAGGCGATTGGATGTGTTCGGTGGATCTGCAAGATGCATACTTTCATATTCCAATTGCACTGCATCATCCAAAGTTCCTGAGGTTTGTGGTCGGCAACAAACACTACCGGTACAAGGTGCTACCCTTCGGGCTCAAATCGGCACCTCGAGTCTTCACCAAATGCATGCCAGTGGAGGCAGCTTTTCTTCACAAAAAGGGGCTCTTTGTCTATCCATACCTAGACGACTGGCTCCTAAAAGGTCCATCTCCTCCACAAGTAGAGAGCGCCTTTCGCCTTTGCCTGCAACAATTGCACAAGCTCGGCCTCCATGTCAACGTGGAAAAGTCAGTCCAACAGCCAACCTAGTCCATCCACTACCTAGGCTCCGTTCTGGACACAAGCTTGGGAAGAGCGTTTCCTTCGGAGGGGAGACTTTTTTCGATGCAACAGAAGTGGAGGATTCTGCTTGAGACCCGAAGTCCAACAGTCCGTCAGGTAGCCTCCCTGCTGGGTTCCATGGCGTCCTGCATCTTCCTCATACCACACGCCAGGCTGAGGATGCGTCCTTTACAACCGTCTCTGGAGGACCAGTGGGACCAATCGACAGGGCGCTGGGAAGACCGGATCAGTCTTTCCCAGGCAGTGAGGATTTCCATCAAGTGGTGGACTCTACCTCAAAATCTGTTGGTGGGAGTTCCTTTTCACCAACCTCTCCTGACTCAGTCAATAGTGACGGACGCGTCTCTTCAAGGCTGGGGGGCACACATGGGCTGCCTTCAAATACAAGGTCAGTGGTCGGCTCAAGAACAGACCTACCACATCAACATGCTGGAGTTCCGAGTGATGCATCTCGCTCTCAAAGCCTTTCTCCCTGCAATCAAAGCCGACTCTGTTTTGGTGCAGACAGACAATACGACCACCATGTTCAACCGGAACAAACAAGGCGGCACACGATCACGACCTCTCGCTCTGGAGTCCCAGGCGATCTGGCACTGTCTTCTCGCTCGGAACCTCTCGCTGGTAGCAGTGCACCTTCCAGGCGAGCTAAACACCAAGGCAGACTCACTCAGCAGGCACTTTGGAGATCAGCCAGACTGGGTGCTAAACGACGAGGTAGTGGCAGAACTTTTTCATTGTTGGGTTCGTCCAACTATAGACTTGTTTTCAGACGACAAAAACAGAAAATGCCATGCCTTCGCGTCCAGATTCCACCGCCCAGGGACGCAGGGGAATGCACTCTTGATGGATTGGTCAGGGACATTTGCCTGCGCATTTCCTCCCCTGTCTCTGATTCCGAAGGTGGTTTCCAAGCTCCTCAGATCGGACATGGCGATGAACCTAATAGCTCTGGACTGGCCACGGCAGTGGTGGTACCCGGATCTTCTTCATCTGTCTGTGTGTCCACACAGACGTCTACCTTGCAGGCCGGACCTGTTGAGCAAGATGAGCGGGAGGATTCTACATCCCAACCTCCTCTCTCCGAACTTAACGGCATGGCTCCTGAAGTCCTGCAGTATGGACATGTGAATTTTCCTCCTGATTGTATGCGCGTTTTAAAGTAAGCTAAGAGGCCTTCCACAAGAGCGTCATATGCGTTCAAGTGGAAGAGATTTTCTATTTGATGTAGGGAGAATCATATTGACCCTACTAAAGGGCAGGAGGATGTTATTCTTCCATACCTTCTTTCCTCAGCAACATCTGGTTTGAAGTATGCTTCCATTAGAGTGCACTTGTCAGCCATTGTGGCGTATAGAAAATCACCGAGCCAAAAGTCTTTCTCCCAGATGCAAGTGGTCAAGGACTTCCTCCAGGGGTTAAAGAAAGTCTACCCCCTGTTCGAAATCCTTCTCCTCCCTGGAAGTTGAACCTAGTATTATCCAAGTTGATGGGAGCTCCTTTTGAGCCCATCCACAAAGCAACCTTACAACATTTATCTTGGAAGGCCGCTTTCTTAGTTGCTATCACATCAGCGCACAGAGTAAGCGAAATCCAAGCGTTGTGTACAAAAGAGCCTTACACTGTTTTCCACCACAACATAGTAGTATTAAGGACACATCCATCTTTCTTACCGAAGGTTGTGTCTGATTTTCATATTAATCAGTCTATTTCTCTTCCATCCTTTTTTCCAAACCCTACGACCCCGGCTGAGCGGTCGCTGCAATCTTTGGATCTCAAGAGTGCCTAAATTTTATTTGGAAAACACTAAGAGTATTAGGAAGACGGATCAGCTTTTTGTCAATTATGGTTCCATGAGAACTGGTTTTCCAGCTGCCAAGCGATCCATCTCCAGATGGATCGTCTCCTGTATCAAATTGGCTTATCAGCTAGCGGGCAAGCCCTTATTGTTGACACCTAAGCCACACTCTACTAGGGGGAAAGCGGCCACAGTGGCTTTTCTACATGATGTCCCTATGTCAGAGATTTGCAAGGCTGCAACCTGGAGATCAGTTAATACCTTTACAAGGAATTATTGTCTAGAATCTGATTCCAGGATCAATACTAAAGTAGGGCAGGCCTCTTTGAGGAATCTATTTGGGTAGCCTGCGGCCTGTTCGAGCTTAGTTTTGTCTAAGCTTATCAATGATATACTGTTTTTTATTGATCCTTTGCCCGCAGGGAGATGAGGTGAGGCTCGCTATTCTATTCTAATGCTTATGACTATTGATGAGGATCCCCTGGAAGAGAAGGATTAGTTACTTACCTGTAATCCTAGTTCTCTTCCAGGGGTATCCTCATCAAAGTCATAAGCAACCCTCCCGCCTCCCCGGGCAAAGGACTACTTTAACTTGGAGATATTGTTAACCTGATTGTTTCATGTTTTTTTTTAGTCTCCGCAAAGAATAACTGACCTAACTGTCGCCCCTGAGGCATGAAGGGAAGCTGGGGGTCATGGGTGCCTTAAAGGCACTGTGTCCGTTTATTGCATTCAGCTGCAGGTTAGGTTTTCTGTCTTTTTAGACTGGGAATTTGCAATGCAGCCTGGGAGCTTCCTATGCTTTCAGTGTTTTATAAGAATTTCTACTGTTTTCTGAGCATTAAAACAGTACTAAAACAAACTTTATTGTTTCTCATGTTTCTAATACATGTTTTTTCATGTATGGTGGAAATTCTTTACAGCATGATTCAGCTCTGATGTTTAGTAGGCTGCTATTGCTTATTTATTTATATATATATATATATATATATATATATATATATATATATATATCTATATATATCCAAAAAAAAAAACTTTCAGGCATAGAGTGACGCATAAATTATGAAAAAAAGGAGAGAACTCTGGGTAGTTCTCAAGTTTAGGTGGAAAGCAGCCCCTGTTAGAGCACTCTCAACACCAGCGACACTCTAGATCTGCTCACCTCAAATGTCTGTTTTTCTATCAAAGTTTTTAAGCATAGGACTAGTACAGTGCTGTCCTTGCTGAGCTGTACAATTACAAAAGCCATTTATCACTCCAGGCACAATATTACAGCTTTGAATTGGTGAAATACCAACTCAAGCCAACCTGAAATGAGAAAGCAACCCCTGACAGTGTTTCGCTCTAATTAGAGATCTTCATAGAGGTATAGCTTTGTCCAGACACAAGGGAGCACCCAGTATTAAGTCAAAACAAAACCCTTTCAGGCATAGTGACGCATAAATTATGCAAAAAAGGAGAAAACTCTGGGTAGTTCTCAAGTTTAGCTGGAAAGCAGCCCCTGTTAGAGCACTCTCAACACCAGCGACACTCTAGATCTGCTCACCTCAAATGTCTATATGGTTATATATATGTGGGGCACATATAATATAGTGTTTCCGGGGTCCCGCGCATGGGCGGGAATATTCTAATGCTTATGACTTTGATGAGTATACCCCTGGAAGAGAATTACAGGTAAGTAACTAATCCTTAATGTTTATTCGATTTGTGACACCAGCCATAAAAGAGATTGTGTAAAAATACGATAAAACACATAAAATCTTTATATAAAAAAAACAAAGTGGAATGATCACATATACACAAGTTAAGGGTTACAATTAGTGTATATTAGCTCCATCAAATGGCCATCGTTCCATAACTCACTACAGGTAGACAATAATTCTAATGATTGCAGGAAAATAAGTGGCAGTCTATAGTGTGTAAAAATGTAGTAATGTTTTAAAAAAATATGACCTATAGATTTTATCAAGTTACAGAAAAATAAAGTGTTAAGTACTTTGTTTAGAACAGCCACCACATGCGAAAATTAAGTTGCTCCTGTGCCACTAACCTGTCTCCAGGAAATCAATCATAAAAAGTCAAATAAAATGTCTAATCTGAAACAAGTCAGTATGATGGTATGACAGTCACAAGATATGACTAAATGGCCACAAACTGTAGCTTTTCTAGATTCTCTGTGATCTATTCATCTTTGGCTTGATTTAGCAGACATTTTAATTTAGAATATAAATTGACAGTAGAAGGACCTTCAAAATACAGACATTCATCAAGAAATGGTAACGTTGTTTAAAAAAAAAAAAATCAAGCCAAAGAATATTAAAAAACGTAATGAAAGGAGAAACCGTCCAATATGAGTGTCGCCTCAGATTTAAACCGGACGGAAAGCCATAACTATGTAGGTCATGTTTTATGGTGTCTTCATATGCGCCAACACGACTACTTTATAACACATTTAAGTAGTAGTAGTACTGTGAGGAACGGCTACCAGTTTACTTTAAGAAGGAATATTCTTCCTTTTGTAATTTGCCATCCTCAATATAACCCCGTAGACCTGCATCATAAGTTGCAGCTGATAGTTTTATAAATAGTACACATCACTCTGGTATGTTTGGATCCCAGCTAAGTTGCAAATCTAAATAGTGACTGTGGTTTGGGAAATTGTGTTCTTATTTTCCTTAAGTACACAATTTCCTGTGGATTCAAATTGTATACCCAAGTATAAGATGATATTCACTCTAGCGATCTCAACAACATTCATAGAATGAGGGCGTATTTTGGCTACTTCTTTACAACAGATCATTGTAAAAGGTTTGCTTAATTTTCAATTTAAATCTTAGTGTTCCCTAAAAAAGTAAATGCATCTAAAATCTTTTGTAAACCATTAGCCCTTCTAGGCATCAGGACAGGGTTGTTCCCATATAAGGTGAGAATCGTGTCGATACCAACCATTGGCATGTTGGAGCATTCTTTTGCTAGGAGTTTTTCTAGACTATTACAAATGGTTTAAATTATAAAGGGGGCCAGAAACGCCCTTGACTGATACAGCTATCAACCATAAAGGGATTTGTACCATCCTGTTGGGCATTTAATTAACTTTAGAAGTGGCATTCTGATACAGTTGGTTTAAGAGATTGATAATGGCTTCATCTACTCCTAAGTACTTCTTGTATGCCACAGTTTGGCGTGAATCACAGTCTAATGCATTTATGAGGTTAATAAAACTAATATGTAAAAAGCCCTTCTTGGCCCTGGTGTATTTTCCAATAAAAAGATTCAACCCAAATTGTGTCGGCCAAAACTAGAATCTTTCTTGGCCCATTCTTCCAATTACTCTAGTAAAATTCTTCCTAGCAATTTAACTGAGGAGTGTTCGATTTGGGGCGTCTCTAGTTGGCAGAGGTAGGTACATTTGGCCAAATAGGGACCAATGCGACTAGTCAGGGTAAGGGGGTACACTCCGAAAATAACCCCTGCTCATCCCCTTGGTAGGATGGCACGAGCAGGCAGGCTTATCTCCGAGACAGTGTGTAAAGCATTTGTGAACACATACAGTAACAACACTACAGATGGACACCACCCAAGTTGTAGTATAAAAATAAGTATTTTTATATAGACCTAATACAAGACCAAAAGACAAAAATCCACCATACTGTACTATAAAATGGTTGAATTAGCTTAGTTCTCTTTAGATGTAAAATGGGACACTTTAAGTTCAATGTACCTTTATATGCGTAACGCTATACAACGAAAGTGTTTCAGTGAAGGTGATGTGTCTGTTTTTTACACGCAAGAACGGTGAGGCGTCAGGTCCCTACTGCTGCGTAGGGGATGCGTAGGTTCATCTCCACGTGGGGAGGTGATGCAGAAGTGTGGAATGGCGTCTGTGCGACAGCCCGTGGGAGCAGCAGACGACTCAAGAATTTCGGCAGCCTCCGGGTGATGCATATTAAAGAACATATTCCCGGGAGATTGATTGTGGCAAAGAAGGCAGGGACGAAATACTTGAAGCCTCCTCGCGTGGTACATATTTGTTTATACTGATGAAGGCAGTGCATTCTAAAGGCTACGCCCTAATTCATGTGGATAGCCTCCACATAAGGCAATAATCTGTGGAAATTTCTCACAAAGGAATAGGTACAGCATACTTGTTATGCCTATATAAAAGCCCTAGTCCTAATGAGGCCCGCAAGTTAATGGGCTGAAACGCATCGACAATTTGGATATGGACACCCTATGAATTGATATTCATCGACAAATAATAATCAGCAGTGGCTAAAGAATAAGGATCAAATAAGGATCTCTCAAATACTGCGGTGATAAGGTGTACCTGTTTAATTAGGAATGCTCTTTTGATAATAGGGGATAGAGAATCCATCTAAACAGTAGGGGCTATAAGAAATGAGTGAATGCTTAACCTATTATTTCCAATGCTTTGTAGATATTTGTGTATGTTGACTGTATTGGTTTGTAAATAGTGTAATATATAAGTTTATACTATATAAAAAAAAAAAGTGAAGTAAAAAATTAATATACAAAATATTTGATAATAAAATAAAATTTCAAAAAAGGAAGACATATCCGGTGAATACAATTTGTTTATTGAGGTAATGGCCGGCAACTGACTTATTAGAATTGTAGAGATTTAATCTAGAATAAGAAATAGGGTCAGATAGGTAATTTATAAACCTGTTTGAGGATTTTTGCATCAAATTGGTCCCACAGCATCATACTTTTGCTTATGCGTTGGTTTCTTACTGCGCTTCCATAACGATGCAGCCCGCAACGCTGTGATGCGATGAAGATCCGGTGCAATGAAGCAAAATGGTGTCCTCGTCTTGATGCGACAACGATGCGTGCACGTCCGAAGGCGGTGCGGCGACTCAATGATTCTTCTGAGCCGCGACGCGTCATCGACACTCTGCTCCTGGTGATGCGAGGCGGTTCGGGTGATGCGATTGTGACAGCGACGGCACGCTTCTCCGGCGATGCGACTGCGTCTGCTGCGACAGCGACACTCTTGTCCTGTGATGCGATGACAACGGCTGCGGCGGCGACACGCTTCTTCGTCCTGAGTTGCACTTCCAGCTCCCTGCGACACGCAGTCTAACAGAAGGCCCAGCTCAACAGCAGGCACTTCAATTCCCAGCAAGGGAAGGCAGGGGAGCTGGTTGGTGAAGTCTGTTGTCCCTGAGACTTCAGCAGGAGGCAAGCTCTATCTCAAGCCTGAGGAGATCCTTTACAAGTTGATTTTAAAGTAGCACAAAGTCCTTTATCCTTTCTTTGGCAGTCGGGCAACCACTGCAGGCCAATCCCCCCCCAAACAACACTCAGCTTAGGGAAAGTCTCTTCAGTTTCTCTGGTTCCTCTCCTCAGCAAAGGTTCTTCTTGTTTCCCAAAAGTGATCTAAAGTTCTGGGGTCTGTGTCCCCATATTTATACTAGCAAATCCTTTGTCTCTGGAGGCAGAGAGTGTCTGTGCCTAGTCCAAACCAGTTCTGTGCAGTCCTGGAGTACTTTATTGACAAGACTACTCCTTTCCTTTTAGGGTGTGTGCCAGGGACATCAGACGCACCACAGGAGGAGGAGCCAGCATTGTGGAAGGCAGGCACATCCATATTCAGGTCCCAGGTGCAACTCCTCCCACCCATCTACATGCAGATGGCTCTATTCAGCCCTGTGCTGACTCACCCTGTCTCTTGGAATCCCCCAGCCCATGTCACTCAAACTCCAGACAAGGATTACACAACCTAGCAGAGACAGGCTTGAATAGTTAGGCACGAAAATACCCACTTTCTAAAAGTGGTATTTTCAAACACATAATGTTAAAACCAACTTCACTAAAATATGTAATTTATCATTCTGAGTTATGGCATTCTAAACTCTAATTTCTACCTAGTTCGCAGAGTCAGTTAGGATTATTCAAATTGCCCATTCTGGCCTTTGGGGAACAGGTAGCCTTGCTATAGTGAAAAAACGACAATGGCTGTAATTCACTATCTAGACATGCCACACACATCAGGGCATGTCCTACCTTTTACCTACAATGCACCCTGCCATTGGGCCTACCATAGGGGTGACTAATATGCAGAAAAGGGAAGGGTTAGGGACTGGCAAGTGGGTGCACTTGCCCAGTCAACATGGAAGTACCAGACTGCACACAGGCTCTGCAATGGCAGACCTAAGACACACTTTACAGGCTGCTTCTTTGGGTGGCACAACCAGTGCTGCAAGCCCGCCAGCGGCATTTGATTTACCAGCCCTGGGCACCCACAGTGCACTGTACTAGGGTCTGACAGTAAATCAAATAAGCCAATCATGGAGTCACTAATCCATACATCAATTTAGCACTGATTAGCAATGCTAAAGTGCCCAGAGTCATAAAACCGACCAAAACAGGTCAGACAAAATACAGGAAGAAGGCAAACAGTTTAGGGATGACCCTGGAAAAAGGGCCAAGTCCACCAAGGAGTCAGTCAAGCGATTACTTATTGGGTCTGTATCTCCCTTAAAAAATGGGGATTATTATTGATTTGAACCAAGTAGAAGGAAAGTCTCCACCCCCTACAGACATTAAGACATTGGTTAGATCAGTGCCCAGACTTGTCCTTTTCTTATAAATGTCCAAAGGTACACATCTGGACCTGCCTCCTTCCCAAGGCTGCTCTTCAGGTAGTTGAAACAGTATGCACCTTGTTTCTACGCCTAAACCTATGCTTTGGCGTGCTATTGTGTCATTCCCATCTTTGCTGGGATCAAGATATTGCTATAATGTTTAACCCAGAGCATTGCTAGTATAAATCCATGAAGGTGCTGTTCACTCTGCAAAATACAGAGAAATAATGTATTGTCTTTGAAAATGCTTGCCCTAACTAAGTTCTTCCACATTAAGCTCTGATATTTATTTTCCCGGTTTGTAATGCTCATTTATACCTTGATGTGCAAGTTGAGACCAGGACTTTATGCCTTGGAATTAAATTCAAGGCATCCTTTAAATGTTTATGTGCCAGTCTACAAGTTAGATCAAGCCAACCTCACAATTGACTCTTACTAACATCTTTGCATTTATTGAACTGGTCTTTGATAAGACGCATAAACTGATATAGAAGAAGCTCTGATCCTGGCCACACTCACATTATCCTCAAGACATGTCAAAATAGCATTTATTGTGAGGAGAACTAATGTTGATGGGAACTTTGTGAGATTGAGTCCAGATCATTGCATTAGGACTCTATTAGGCCTGACAGTCTCCTCATTTTCCAGTAGTTCAGGGTCATTAGCCTTGATAAGAGCTATACATAGTTCTACCACAATCTGGTTATGATAGCTCAGGAAATTTGGAATGACTGTGCAGCCACTGACTCCAACATTTGATCAATTGTTCTTGTGATCCCTCTACCATAAGAATGGGTTTAGGTGTTGTGCAACATATGTCTACAGCAAAATTAAATAAATGACTAAAAATGATTTACTACCTTGTCACATAAGTTAATACAAAATGAGAGATGTCCGATTATCCTCTATTTCACAGACCACCTTTGAGGGAAAACAGCATAAATGGGCATTAAAGTCCCCAGCTCAAGCAACATAAATATATTCTCTATTAATTATTCATAACCCTAGCTCAACATTAATACCCAGGCACAAAAACTGATGGCATGGGTGATGGGTGAGGAGAGTAAGTCCAGTTCGGTAAATAAAATGGAGACCAAAATAACTAGATTGCCGTTCCCCTCTTCCTGAACTAGAAGGGGTTGCTGCAGTGTGGTAATGTAGTGTAGTTCCTATATTCCCAATAGGCTCTGCGCATTGGAATAATATATCCTATAGTTTAGACGTAGGACAGAGGGCGACTAGGTCTCTATCGAATATATTAGACTTAATTGTGAGTGCCAGCTAGCTCAAAGGTCACTAGAAACTTTCTCGAATTCACAAGAAAGGATTACTTTCTGACAACTGCATTAATATGACGACTTTGTTCACCCAAGATAAAACTGATCATTAGAGTCGTGGAAACAATAGATAGATATTTCACTCAGTCAATCGTGCATGCTTCGTTTCACCAGAGGTGAAGAGCAATAGATAGGCGGGCGTTTTCAATAAAAGCATTTATTGAACAGTCTTCTTTCTCTAGCATAAGAAATGAACTGCTACAATCGTAAAACTGGTTGTAACAAATAACGCATATTGTATAAATGTAGAATAAAATAAAACTGTAAGAGCATTGTACGGTTCCTAAACCATCGATAAATACATACATAAATAACAGAGGCTAAATGTACTCAACTGGTGCTTCTAAAATACGCCTACCCCGGTGTACCTAACCTAAGCTTAGTATGAGGGAAGAAGTAAGTGAGGTGTAGCATAAATGTAGTATTCTTTTGCCAAGAATCTGTCCAAGATTTCTCTTAGGGTCTAATCCGCTCCGTACCTTACTTTAGAATGGAGAAGGTCAGGCTCAGGACTCGATTTCCCAGCAACCCGCAAGGGTAGCCTGGAAACACTGGAGCTGGATTTCTCGGCAGGAGAAAAGACAGCGTCTCTCTCAGTGCGTCTGCTGGAGGGTCGGCTTCCTTCGGCACTTGCTGTCGCAGGATGCGTCGGTTAAGTAGATAGTCGAACTGCTCCAAACCACTGTGTGTTTGCTAAGGCAAGTGTGGGCATATTTATACCTTGAAGTTGCCGAGTTTGACGTAAAGGTGGACATAATAACGTCATCAACGAGTCCCAGTTCTTTGAAAACTCCATGAGTTCTTGGACAGGTCAGTTCTTGAGCAAGGGAAAATCCCTAGCTGTTGAAGCAGTTTTCCAAGAAATTGTAGTAGATTTTCGGAACTAGTGGAAGTATCCCTGCCGTATTTGGACTGCATGAGCTATGCCTAAATATGGTTATGATTTCTATGCCTATATATACGGATATGGTGATTTATACCTATTTATGGGCATGAATCTGGAAAATTACAATAGGGTCCTAAAATGATACATAACACCCACTCCACGTTATCATGTTCATCTAAGTTCAAGCACTAAAATATATAATCTAGAGCATGTGTTTACAACCCCCCCCCCAAATCATATAAAATGCATTTGAAATGGTTGCCCACAGAAAAAATGAGCATTTTGTACAGTACACATGTAAAGGCAATGATTTCATTGTAAGCATATGATATTATATAATGCTAACCGAATAAATCACAAAATGTACATTTATGAAATGGCTCAAATACAGAAAAAAGGTTGAGACCATCCCATAGCAGAGTATATAAGTTAGTCTGATTTGTGTATTGGGTCAATATTGTTTCTAGGAAGTAGTCGAAGAATTCTTGTTCTCTAAGAATAGTTCTACTTTAAGCAGATTACTTTGTGCCAAAGTTCAGTCTGTTTTGGAAAAAGGTCAAATAAATCTGTAGTGGAAAATAGATTTTCAAACTTTGGAAGCTCTTGTTTTGAAAAAGTGAAGGTCGAATTTCAGAGTTCCAAAAGAACGCTGTGTGCTAATTTAAAAAAATTATTCTCGGTGTCGGGAGAAAACATTGTCATCAAGGCTGGCAAGGAAATCGTCTACCATAGTAGGTGAAAGTTCGACCACTTCATTAAGAAGGTCAATTGTGCACAGATGTGAAGTATCGCCGTCAGCGTCAGCCGCGTTAGCAATGTTCATAGCAGATGGTACCTGTGTGCCTGTTGGTCTGCGTATCTCACCTCCAGTTGGATTTGCCAGTGAGATCTCAATGAATGCTGTCATCAGGATTGGTAGCCTTTGGGGGCAACACAACAACACATGAGCCGTTACCGGACCCAGTAAAGCGTCCGCATCCGTTGGCATAACCAATGGTAGTGTTAGACAGATATCCAACACGCATTCCTCTCCACAAAGCAGGCATCGTAGAACAGGTAAGATACAAACTTGCCAGATTGGTCTGAATGACAGGAACCATGTGGTATTCAGATCTCTCAAACGAGCCAAACCAAGGATCTGTGTTATGCGTTCACGATACCTCATGGCCTGGAGCGCATTTTCTATGCTGACTTGGGTATCGCTGGTGGCCGTATTTGCCATAACGGAGCAGGAGGAATAAAAATAAGATCCCTGCTACGAGTCCCAAAATGAGAGGCACGCCGCTGAACACAGAGTGTACGAAGTTAGGAAAAATGCCCAGGACTGCTTCAAAAGGTGCTAACAGTCCAGAAAAAATCGTCTTAAATACATGTGCAATACCGCTGGTATCAGACATGTTAAAGATACGACCTAACATTTCTGCGAAATGTATTGGGCAGTTTGTTGATAATAATGCATGTATCTCTGCAGAGGACCTTGCAACTTGCAGATCATACATCTCTGGACGAGGTCAGTGGCACAGTTTTTTTTCAAAAGAATGGCTTTCATTCTGCTTAAAGTATCAATTCGTATAGAAGATATGTTCAGTGAAGGCCATAGTGGCGACTCCCCGTCAGTCTTGGTTTTAGGAAACAATACTTGCATACAACAAGTGACCCTGGTTGACACACTAACGAGATAGCCTATTCCTGGCATCATTCCACAAGAGCTGTGATTATTTAACATAATGTAACTAACATTGGAAAGCTGCCTAAAAATTGGATCGATCACCACTGTGGGCGAACCTTGCAGGTGGCAAGAAAGGTTATTGGAAGAACCCTCGCAGGCTCCGTGTAAATAAATACCTTGACACAATAGTGTCCCGCTTAGTGAGTTTTCACAATTTTTACCACTAAGAAATACCTCCTTTCCCCCACTCCAACTTTTGTGTGTGTATGGTAAATCCCAGGTCGACTTAATGTATTCTTTATCCAACCTTTCATACAGGCCTGCTGTTATGTGTTTTAAGCAATATTGAAACTGGAAAGTCGTCACTTGTATTGTGATGGTGCCATGTATTATCCATTCAACTGAGGGTTTCTCAGAAACAGTCAATGGTAATCGCTCCAGTTTTTCTATGCTCAGCACCATATAGTCTGCTCCCCTCTGTGCCAACGAGATTTGTTTATCTGTAAGGTTAAACACAGTAAACAATGACTTAGTGTTGGTTAAACGCCAAGGCACATAGCCAGAACAAAGGTTTTGCAACGTCCAGCCTAACAGTACTATAGAACGTAATTGAGACTGGCCATGTTGTAACATCAGCAAGTCCTGTTCCATTATATCTATGGCAGAGGATACAATGCTGTCCAAAGAATATATTCTGGATGACAGGAGTTGTTAACCCATTGTCAACTACAGAGTGATTTCTCTAAGTTACTACGATCAATTTCTCGTATTCTTTCAGCTGTTTAAATTTGCGTGACTTTCCATGCTTCATTGCATGCAGGGTATATACCAGCATATATGACACGTTTGACGTGGATTACGAGGTCCTTGTAAGAAGTCTCTTAAATCAACGCCATCTTTAAGTAAAGTTAAGTGTTATATCTTATGTGCGGATTTTTGTATCCACTCAAGGCACAGTTTTCCTACACTGTAAGTTATTATCCCTGAATGTTGTCTTTGGATATATCTTGGATCTGGCCGAGTTACTGTGAACCCTTGTCTTGTTCAGGACTCTATCTTGACAGTTATTCGTGTCTGGTGGCCTGATTAACAATTTTTTCCAATCCGGATTTGTTCTCTTTTGTTGTAGAATATAATTTGTCTACCAAGAAACAAACATTTAGAAAGAGGGTCCAGAGGCTAGATTAACGACCCTGTTAGATATGTGCCCCAGTACTATGCATAAACAACAAAAGAGAATATCTGAGGGTCAAAAAGTGAAATACTGATGTGTGTAATGGTAGGTACAATGAAGTTAGGTTGGAAAAAAGTGCAATAAGTGCTACAAAGCAACACAATCCCACAGTTGGGAAAAAGTGCCCATCAGTTCCCAAACGGTTCCGCCCTAGTCATCATTTGGGCTCTCCTTACCCAGGAGAAAGTTTTTTGTTTTTTGTTTTTGTGTGTGTGTGTGTGTATGAGTCACTTAATGTTGTTGTAACAATTGGACTCAATATAGATGATACATTAATTATGTGATGGGTGGAACCAAGATGGTTATAGTTGTAGTAAATATGGGTAACTGTTTTGCAGTGCTTGAATGTGAATAAACGTGAAGTGCATTAAAATTAGGTAGAGATGAATAGAAGGAAGTTAATTTTAATGGTTTCTCTCAACTCTCCCAATATTAAAATGTATAGATGAGAATCAACTGGCAGATTTAACAGAATATCCACCTGCAAGTAGGGTCCCTACTTGCAGGTGGATATTCTGTTATTCTACAACTATAACCATCTTGGTTCCACCCATCACATAATTAATGTATCATCTATATTGAGTCCAATCGTTACAACAACATTAAGTGACTCATACACACACAAAAAAAAACTTTCTCCTGGGTAAGGAGAGCCCAAATGATGACTAGGGCGGAACCGTTTGGGAACTGATAAGCACTTTTTCCCAACTGTGGGATTGTGTTGTTTTGTAGCACTTATTGCACTTTTTTTCCAACCTAACTTCATTGTACCTACCATTACACACATCAGTATTTCACTTTTTGACCCTCAGATATTCTCTTTTGTTGTTTATGTATAATTTATGTCTACCTCCTCATCCGAAGTTAAATCACTATCAGGTGTGGGCTTAGGTATGGACGGTTTGTTTAAATCTTTTATTTTAGCAATGCCAAGACTAGATGTCTGTTGAACAGTGTCATTTAAAAATATAATTTGTTCTGGGATGATGCAGGCTCTGAACAAGGCTTCTAAACCTTGTACCTGCCAGTCTTTTGTGCCCCAAACCGTTTTTGTCTCAATGTTGTCTTTCCAAAAGTCAAAGCCTAAGGTGGACAATTGAGCATAAAAGGCAGCAGAATAAATGTGTTTAGTATTTGTCAACATACTTTTCATGCCTGTCTTATTCACATTTTTAAAGTAAAAACTTTCTGGGTTTGTGACATTAAAACCTGTGAAATATGGAAATGTTCTAAGAAATGTTTTAGAACTACTTTTTGGAGGTGTTTGACAATGTTCCCATTGATTATAAGTTAAAACATTTCTAGGATTTGCAGATTTATGCAAGTAATGACCAAAGTGATTAAAACTATAAATTTCTTCATCATTTGATGAACCTTTTAAGTATTCATGTTTTTGTAAATTTTGCTGACCTTTCTAAGTCTGCCGTCATGTTATTAACCGTTTCAAAATCCCAATCATCAGAAAATGAGCTGGGTGAAATGAAATCACTCAAGGAAACCTTACATTGGTGTGGAATTTTCAGCAGCTCGACAGGGCCATAAATGCCATAATCAGTTGTATCCCGCGCTATTCCACTGGGTAGAGGAACCGTTGTGATGTTTACTGATGACCGGTCTCGTTGTTCACGATGAGATGATTTGTGTGGCTTCAGGAGAAAGTTGATGTTCTTACTTGCTGTGTCCATTTTAATGTGTTTTCCATCTATCAGCTTTCCCAGATTTAAAACAAGAATGAGCCATAGCAGTAGAAAAAATACACCTAACCCAATCCAAAATTCAACCCATGGTGAAACCAGATATGTTTTTGCAAGCTCTTGACCAAGTTCCGTTAATTTTTCCTTAAGTTTTATTTGCTGGTGTAGTTTCAGGTTCACTGGGATCCTCAGAAAAGTTATCAAAGTTGATAAAATAGCCAGAGGCAGTTCTGTCAATAGTTGGTATTGCATCCGGATTATTTGAAATCGCTGGAGTTGCTCGTTCCCTTGACATTTTTGTATAGTCAGATGCTACTTCATTGTAGACTGGAGTTTCTTGACGAACTGTAATTTGGGTTTCAAGAGGCACAAGATCCATGGCTTTGTTGCATAGTCCTTCTTTTCTTACTTTAGAATCTTCAAAGGTGATGAGTCTTTCAGTTTGAACCTCTTGGATGGCAGCAAGATTTGGTCATCTGCTACATCTTGGAAGTCCACTGGGCCTACTACTTATTATCGTGCACATGGTGTGGTTTTACCAGGTCAATGAATACAGACCAGTTCTTCTTTCTTCCAGCAAGGGGCGGCAGTAGCACTGTTCTTGATCCATGGATTGCTAGTACAGGTACTGGATTTCTGTAAGAAGACCCACATTTCTTCTTGTCCGCTATTTTCTCCCCGACTAGATCCCCAACCTTTGGAATCCAGACTGGTCTTGCTGGGACAGGTGGTTTTTCTTCAGTGGTCGTTGGCTTTTCGCTGTTATTGCTTAGACTTCTTGTTTCATTTAAGTCCTGTAAAACAGCCAAACGATCTTTGATATCAGAGGGTTTTTGTTCCACCACTGAAGTGTGACAATCTAGATCTTCAACCAACATTCTAGTACCAAAAAGGATTTCATATGGAGTGATTCCACCCAGAGAATTTCTTGGCAGATTATTAAGACTATGTTGGACACTTATTAGATGTTTGACCCACCTGCCACCCGAGCCTAATACCCTGGCTGTTATAGATTGCTTTATGTCACGACTTTTTCTTTCCACTACAGAATTTCCTTCAGGATGGAATGGACTTGAAAACCGCAATGCATCGCCCAGTTTGGCCATGGCCTCCTTGTAAGCTCGAGAGCTAAAAGCAGGATCCTGGTCAGAATGTAGCGTGCCGATTGCGTATGTGCCGATAAAGACTCTCAAATCTTTTGTAACAGTTCGGGCGTCAGCCGAGCTCTGAGGCCACATCCAAATGAATCTTGTCTTAATATTTGTGGGACTGCAACAGTCCATTCGGACGTCAACAATTAGATAGCCTTATGCTGTCTAACAGTGGTGTCTGTACTGGGCTGGCTATGCTGTAGTCAGGAATCTGGTGGTGTTCAAAGCTGTGGTATTTGTAACAGTCATCGCAAATAATTCCGAATTCGTATACGTGAGCTTTGATCCCTGGCCACCAGTACATCTCTTCTAATTCTAATAGAGATTTAGAGATCCCTTGATGTATCAGACCCTCTCCCATATGTGCTTCATGAATCCGAGCAACTCTCCGGTTCCTGTTTGGAATTACCGTATCCCCACTCGAGGGATTGGAGCAAAAGGAACAGAGTTTGCAGCAATTATGTATGTATATTTGAGTGGATAATTTAGAGGGAACGTGGCTCCGCTGCCTTTGCTCGTGGCATTGACAGCGAGCATGGTTTCACTGTCTATCGTTGTTTTCGAATGATTGATTGTAGCTACGGAAGCCGTTTGCACCGCTGCCTTTGCGGCTTTATCAGCCAATTAATTCCCTTCAACGTGAACGCCATCACGCTGATGACTCAGTGTATGGATCACGTGAGTCTTTTGTAGTTCTTTCTGCAAAAGAACTACTTGTTCCCAAAGCATTTTATGCTTGATTGTGCCACCTTTTGCGTCTTTAAAGCCATTTTGAACCCAGTTCTGCAGATCTTCATTGTAAGACTGGACTCAGTAATACGAATCGCACACTAAGAGTGTGGGGAATTCGCGATCGATATTTTCAAGCGCCATTTTGAAAGTTTGGAGTTCAGCTCGCTGAGCTATACAGTCTCCTAGAGATTGAGTTTTTGTGACCATAGGTCGGAATTTACCATCGTGCCAGCGACCTTTAACAACCGCGCACGAAGCACTATAAGCTTGTTTTCCCCCAATAGCGGGCTGTGCTGATCAGTCTGTATAAATTATACATCCGTAATGTTCTAGAGGCAGAATCTCAGTGTGCAGAGGACATTCTTGTTTGTATTATAAAAATTCTTGAGTTTTCAAGTAGGGATCAAAAACGTATTCAACGTCTGTTGCAGCAAGATACTTAACCCATTGTATCCATCTTGGATGTAAAGCCTTTGGATTCGGAATGCTTGCTTTTGTCACTGCCTCCAAGGCTAGTACTGGTGTAACGACCATTATGCGTTTTCCCTGTGCGAGGGCTCTTTTGCTACTGCAGTTTGAACCGCTGTCAGAATGTTTTCTGTTGGAGTGAATTTCATTTCAGCTTGTGTGTACAAGTGTGATTTGTAAGCTATTGGTACCTTTTCACCTTCATTAAAGGTTAGGTATGTGAATCCGCATCTCCCTAGGATGATTCGGATTACAAGGTTGCGTATATTGTCACGTGTTTGTAAGTGTTTTGTTGCCAACATATCTATTTGTACTGAACGCAAATTTTCTGTTTGTTTTTGAGTCCAATTAGTTGGTTTGAATTCAGGTTTTATTAGTTCATAGAGATGTTTAACCCTTTCTGCGCAATTCAAAATGTAAGTTCTTCTGAAGTTTAGGAATCCTAGAATTGACCAAGTTTTTCAGCGTTTTTGGAGGTTGGAGCACCGCACATTTTTCTAAAAAGTTTGCTGCTAGGCTTTTGCCTTCACTTGAAAGTTTGTATCCCAAGAATAGGACGTTGAGGTGGGCAATTCTTGATTTTTCAAAGTTGAATTTATACCCTTCGGAGGCAAATCCAAGTATTATGGTGTTCACCCTGTTCAAGTGCCTTTCCAAATCATCATCATCATCATCATCTGTAAGATGTCAACGACATAAGACCATGCCTCATCATCATACGTTTGTAGTAACTCTGTTACTCTGGCTGAAAATAATCCAGGACTGTTCTTGAATCCTGGGGGAGACGACAAAAGTGTAGTTGTGTCCCCATTATTGAGAAAGCGGTCAAATACCTGCTTTCTGGTGCAATGTTTTGACCGAAGAAACCGTTAAAAATGTCTAATGTAGTTTTATATTTTTTGCGCACGGTTATTCATCAGTGCTGCACTGTGTGCATTTTGTACTGCAAAGGTTTTACAACAAGAGTTTAAATGTCTGTAGTCCAAAACTAGACGATATGTATTGTCCGGTTTGGAAACATGAAACAAAGGATTGTTCATCGACGAGGTGCATGTTTCAATCACCCCTTGGTATTCAAGTTGATCTAAGATCTCCCTGACCTGTTTAGCTTCTGCTTAACTGGATACTGCCTCTGAGCATTAGGTTAAATTTTTTTTTTTAACTGGATCCTATGGTGAGGAGAATCCTCATCCCATCCCGCATGATTTTTATATAATGCTGGAGCCTGGGCCACAGCCCATTTTCTGGCATAGGTATATTTTTTATGAATAGGAATGTGATTTGAGAAGGCTGGCATAATTATTTCTTCGCCATGTGGGCACTCCCTAACAAATTTAGGTGGCCAGTCTTTTTCATCCAGAAGGATGTCATGTACTGTAGATTGCAGCAAAGACTGTACCCCAAGTGCCACAGTCCTCCAGGTGTGGTGCGATCCCCATTGGTGAACAGATTGTTAAAATCCTGTGTTTCTCATGAGGTGTACTATCGGGAAATACTGCCTCTATTTGAGTGATCTTTTGAGCTAACCAGAAGGGAATTTGTTCCCTTTTTGCAGGCAATTTACCAATGACTGATTGTATAGTCTGGTGTGATTTTGTTTGTGTTCCCCTGATGAGGGGTGTGCTGTGGAATTCTAATAGCAGGTTGGACTGTTAAAGTCCGCGTGACATATTGTACCAATTGTCTATTTATTTTAAATAATTGTTTTAGCTGAGCTAACCGTTCTACATCTGACATTCTTTCAATGTTAGGATGTGGTGTATAGCTGGCTAGTACCGGCCATGTTGCTCCTGGTCTACCTAGTGGACCGAGCCTGGTAATGTGATTTTGATATTGTAGGGCGCCTTTAAACCAGAGCTGATGCTCTTGGTAAGTTAGTGGAGAGCCAGGCACTTCCGGGGGGTCGGTTAGCGGTCTAGTCGCTAATAGGCAGCTATTTATTGAGAGGCGACCGCGCAGCGGACGTGCCGCTGGCGCGCCAAAGGAAAGCCTGTCTGCGCGCAGCTGGACTGGGCCAGGGGCCCGAACCCCTGCTTGGGGCAGAATAAAATTTCAGTATGGATCCCAAGAACTTCATGAGTTGCGCACCCACAATATGGACTGTTGCAAACATAGTATGGTGAGCAACAGCAAAAGGGGAAGCTGCAGATTTTGCTCATTCACCCTCGGTGGAAGTGGGGAGGACGAGGGGATGACCAGTGAACTCAAGTGCTGCTTAGTGAACTGCCGGTCCCTGAGGAAACATAGATTGGAAGTCTACAACCAACTGGTTGACTACCAGATTGACGTTCTGTTTCTTACAGAGACCTGGCTGGATGAGGAGTCGGCCCTGGATATTATAGAAGCCGTTCCCACGGGCTATGCGATTAGCTATCTGGAGAGGTGGCAGGGGGGGGCGGTATTGCAATTATTTATAAACACAACGTCCACTGCACGCTGGAAGATAGCCTGCCCGATTGTGAGGCAGGGTCTTTCACGCTTGCGGTGGACCAAAGCTACATTCTAAAGGGGGTACTAATTTACAGACCACCGGGTCACGCCAAAGGCATCTGAAAGAAACAGGTTAGTATTAGATTCCTTACCTTAGAATATCCCCAGGCGTCAGTCTGGATCCGGAAACTTTTGCGTAGCAGTACCCCTGCGCGTCGGTAGGCGTCGTCTGCAGGCGTCCCCTGCGGCTCCGCGTCGTCGGCGTCGTGCGCCGTGATGACGTCGCTGGAGTATATAGACGCCGCCTCCGCGCGCTGACGTCGGTTCTTCTTTTTTCCGCGCCAGTTAGCGCAGATCCGAAGAGCAGTACTCCGGTCTTTTGACCAAGTGTTTGTAAAACTAAATCTTTCTACGGTGCCGGTAGGATGCCAGGATTTAAGAGTTGCGACGAGTGCGACCGCATGATGTCGGTCACCGACCACCATCGACTCTGCCTCCGGTGTCTGGGCGCGGACCACGACGTGGAGTCCTGCGTCGACTGTCGGGCCTTGACTGGAAAAGCTAGGCGGGAGCGGTCCCGCAAGCTTCTCGAGCTCCGGGTGTCGGCCCCGCGTCGAGAGCGGTCCCGGTCCGGTCGGAGGTCGAGGGAGCGGTCGAGGGAACGATCGCGGAGCCGCCATGGGCGCTCCGGGAGTCGCCACCATTCCTCCGGTTCGTCAGGTAAGCACAAGAAGTCGGGGCGTCGCCATCGCACCCCCGACTCCCCCCGACGCCCGCGTGATGCGGCCGGGGGCTCGGGTGACCCCGCGGCCCCGCGTGGATCGCCGACGCCGTCTACCCCATACCCGTCGGTCCCTGGGGAAGGCGCGTCGCGTGAGGAGATCGAGGCCTTCCTCATCGCTATGAGGGCGAGGTCTCCTCCGACGGCGCCTGCGGGCCCGTCGGTCCCGTCTGGGGGCCCGAGTGGTTCGGGTGCTCCTGCCCCGACGCCGCCGGTGGCCCCGGCGCCGCTGGTTCCCTCTGGTTCGTCGCCGGCTGGTCTCCCGGCCTCTCCGGTGTCGGTTCCTGTGGGCCTACCCGTGGTACCGCCCCCGCGTGGTGCAGCGACTCCGCCGTCGGCTCCGGCCGGCGTCGGGTCCCCGGCACCGACGCCGCGCGGCGCCACCCCCGACTCCGGACGCGGAGTCAGACCGGCGTCGGCCGACGCCGATGGGGCCCGTTGACCCCGATGTCTATATCGTCGACCCAGAATATGGGTATGATGAGGATGAGTATGGAGAGGGTTGGGAGGGGTCTGAGGACCCTCTATCCCGTGCCTGCCAGTATGATGTGGACTGGGTAGGTGATCTGGGTGATGCCAGTGGCCTGGACGAGTCGCCCAACCCTGGGTTTGTCTCCCCGTCCCCTGTGGCGTCTGAGGCAGGTGCTGCCTATTCGGTGGTCCTGATGAGGGCTGCCAAGGCCTTGCACCTTGAGCTCCCCGTTGCGAAGGTCAAACCGAACATTCTGACCGAGGTGTTTAAACCGCAGTCATGCCCCCAGGAGCCTCTGCTGCCGTTTAATGAGGCCCTGACGGATGTCCTTTTGGGCACCTGGTCCAGGCCCGCTTCTGGTGCGCCGGTTGACCGGAATGTTGCAAGGCGTCACCGTCCATGCTCGGACGACCCTGCTTTTTTATCCACCCATCCCTCCCCGGAGAGTCTGGTGATCCAGGCCTCCACTTCGCAGTCCGCATTTCCGTCGGCTCCGCCCGATCGGGAATCAAAGCGGTATGACCAATTTGGTAAAAAGGTATTTTCCTCTTTGAGCGCTGGACTGCGGTCTTGTAATACCGCGTGCCTCTTGGGCCGCTACACCCACTCCCTGTGGGATACGGTCGAGGAGTGTCTGCCGCAATGCCCCCAGGAGGTGCGGGACAAGCTCACCCGGGCCTTAGTTGAAGGCCGGGATGCGGCGCGGTACTCGATCCGTTGTGGTCTTGACACGACCGACTCGCTGGGTCGGGCGATGTCCACAACGGTGGCGATTCGTCGCCATGCTTGGCTGAGATCTGCCAACTTCTCGCCAGATGTCCAAAATTCACTCATGGACATGCCATTTGATGGCAGTCGCCTGTTTGGTGACAAAGCGGACCACGCGCTGGAGCGCTTCAAGGACTCCAGGGTCACGGCCAAGTCCTTGGGTCTTTCGACCCAGCGCCAGCAGACGGGTTCGTTTCGGCCCTTTCGTGGCCAAGGGAGGGGAGGTCCCACACGTGCTGCCAGCCACGCGACGCAGAGCGCTCCCCAGCGCGGTGGCGGCCGTGGTTTCCGCCGTGGTGGCGGTAGAGGCCAGCGGCGTGGTCAGTCCACGCCTCCCTCCGCTGCTGCGTCCAAGCCTTCCTAGTCCGAGCTTTCGGGCTCACGTGACGCCAGTGGGTGGCAGGGTTCGCCATCACCACTCCCGCTGGCGCGCGATAACATCGGACAGGTGGGTGCTGGAGCTTGTCCGAAGGGGCTATGCCCTCCCCTTCGAGTCCACTCCTCCAGCCATGCCACCGCAGAACCACCGTGTGTCGGGGGACCACTTGACACTTCTGCAGGAGGAAGTTACGGCCCTCTTGGCCAAGGGGGCCATCGAGCGCGTTCCTGGGCCAGAAGTAGGGTGTGGTTGCTACTCCCACTACTTTCTGGTGCCCAAGAAGGACAAAGGAGGCCTGCGTCCTATCTTGGACCTACGGAACGTCAACGGCTTCCTCCGGAAGGAGAAGTTCAAGATGTTGACTTTGGCTCAGGTCTTGGCTGCTCTAGACCCACAAGACTGGATGGTAGCGTTGGACTTGCAGGATGCGTATTTTCACATCCCCGTCCTGCCGGCCCACCGGCGTTACCTGCGGTTCACGGTAGGCCACGAGCACTTTCAGTTTATCGTGCTCCCCTTCGGCCTTACCAGCGCCCCACGGGTGTTCACGAAAGTGATGGCGGTGGTCGCAGCTCATCTGCGCCGGTTAGGGGTGTCAGTCTTCCCCTACCTCGACGACTGGTTGTTGAAGGCGGGCTCGCCCCAGACAGTCGTCCACCACCTTCGGATGACGGCAGACCTCCTGCACGAGCTGGGGTTTTCCATCAATGTGCCGAAATCACACCTGTGTCCCTCTCAAAAGCTCCTTTTCATCGGAGCGGTTCTCGACTCGGCGCAGTTTCGGGTTTATCCCCCGGAACGGCGGGTCCGGGATATTCAGGCTCTGATTCCCATCTTTCAGCCGTTATCCCGGGTTTCGGTCAGGTTGACGCTGCGGCTTCTGGGGCTGATGGCCTCCTGCATCCTACTGGTGCATCACGCCAGGTGGCGGATGCGGGCTCTGCAGTGGGACCTGAAGTTTCAGTGGGCCCAGCATCAGGGCAACCTATCCGACCATGTCCTGATCTCGGAGGGCACTGCGAGACAGTTGCAGTGGTGGCTTACGGACCGCGATTGGGTCAGAGGCAGATCCCTCTCCCTTCCCCAACCGGAGCACGTGGTTGTGACGGACGCGTCCCTCCAGGGCTGGGTGGCCACTTGGGAGAGGCGGAGATCAGAGGCATCTGGTCTCCGGCGGAGTCCCGGCTCCATATCAACATGTTGGAGCTACGGGCGATTCGCCTAGCACTGAAGGCATTCCTCCCCTTTGTCAACGGGAGTGTAGTGCAGGTGTTCACGGACAACACCACCGCCATGTGGTACTGCAACAAACAGGGCGGTGTGGGGTCGTGGACCCTTTGCCAGGAGGCTCTGCGTCTCTGGCAATGGCTGGAACGTCAGGGCGTGACTCTGACGGTTCAACACCTGGCAGGTTCTCTGAACGCCAGGGCGGACGAACTCAGCCGTTGGTGCTCGGTGGATCACGAATGGCGTCTGAACTCGGACGTGGCGAGAGGCCTCTTTCAGCAATGGGGAGAGCCTTGGTTAGATCTATTCGCCACAGAAGAGAACGCGCAATGTCATCAGTTCTGCGTGTTGGAGTTTCCAAGACGGCACTCGCTCGGCGACGCCTTTCGGCGCGAGTGGAGTTGCGGTCTGTTGTACGCCTTTCCGCCTATACCACTTCTGCCCAGAGTGCTGAAGAAGATCAGGCGCGACCGGGCCCAGGTTATCCTTGTGGCTCCGGACTGGGCTCGAAGGTACTGGTATCCCGAGCTACTCAGCATGACAGTCGGTCCCTCGATCCGCCTGCCCCTTCAGGAGGACCTTCTGTCGCAGCGGCAGGGGACGGTCCTCCACCCGAACCTGTCCAGTCTCCACCTCCATGCTTGGAGATTGAGCGGCAACAGTTGAGGCCATTTGACTTGCCTCCTGAAGTCTGTGATGTTATTCTGGCAGCCAGGCGTCCCTCCACAAAGTCGGTATACGCCTGCCGGTGGAACAGATTTGTGGCATGGTGCACAGCAAAGGCTGTGGACCCCCTTTCTGCCCCTCTGTCTGAGGTTCTCCTCTTCCTTCTTTCCCTTGCCCAGCAGGGCTCTGCTCTGGGCACTATCAAGGGCTATCTTTCTGCCCTTTCCGCCTTCTTAAGGCTACCTGATCAGCCATCTTTATTCAAGTCCCCTATTGTATTACGATTCTTGAAAGGCATCACGCACATGTATCCACCTGCTCCGTTCGTGATGCCTCAGTGGGACTTGAACCTGGTTCTGACTTTCCTGATGTGTGCTCCCTTTGAGCCTCTTCATTCCTGTCCTCTCCGTCTTCTCACTTTAAAGACGGCCTTCCTGGTTGCCATCACCTCTGCCAGGAGGGTGAGTGAGCTCCAGGCCCTTTCTGTTAAACCTCCTTTCTTGTCTGTTCATCCTGACAAGGTGGTTCTTCGGACTAGACCTTCTTTCCTGCCCAAGGTAGTCTCTGCTTTTCACATTGGGCAGTCCATCACCTTGCCCTCCTTCTTCCCGCCTCCGCATCCTTCAAAGGATGAAGAGCGGCTCCATCGTCTGGACCCAAAACGTGCGCTTTCATTTTACATGGATCGCACACGCCAGTTCCGGGTGGATGACCAACTGTTTGTTGGCTACGTGGGTGAGAAGAAAGGAAGGGCGGTACAGAAACGAACCATCTCTCGGTGGGTCGTCCTGTGCATCAAAGCATGCTACTCTTTGGCTCGGAAGGAGCCTCCTGTTGGGCTGAGGGCCCATTCCACTCGGGCTACGGCGGCTACTACTGCCTTGGGCCGGGGAGTCCCTTTGCAGGACATTTGCCAGGCGGCTACGTGGGCCTCGCTGCACACCTTTGCGAGGCACTACTGCCTGGACAGTCAAGTCCGGAGGGATGGCTTCTTTGGCCGTTCGGTCCTCCAGGACTTTCTGGTGTAGGTTGTATTGGTTCGCAGACCCACCACCGGGGTTGGTATTGCTGGGGTATCTATTCTAAGGTAAGGAATCTAATACTAACCTGTTTCTTTCAGATGAACAAGTTACTTACCTTCGGTAACGATATATCTGTAAGAAACAGTAGTTAGTATTAGATTCCTTACCGCCCCACCCGTCCTCCCCGTTCTGCGAACTGATACCTAGGGTTAAGGACATCCCTTTCAGGGCCCTAGTTTCAAATGGCACCAGTGTTAGTTCTCACATGGCTCTGCGTGTTCTGGCGCGGAAAAGCTGTGTGCAAAGAACTGACGTCAGTGCGCGGAGGCGGCGTCTATATACTCCAGCGACGTCATCACGACGCCGACGACGCGGAGCCGCAGGGGACGCCTGCAGACGACGCCTACCGACGCGCAGGGGTACTGCTACGCAAAAGTTTCCGGATCCAGACTGACGCCTGGGGATATTCTAAGGTAAGGAATCTAATACTAACTACTGTTTCTTACAGATATATCGTTACCGAAGGTAAGTAACTTGTTCTTTGTGTCCAGCATATTTGATTACCTGGCGCAACCAGCTTTGCGCTATGAGAAATTCAAGGTGCTTGGGGACCTGAATTTGCACTTTGAGGATAGGACCTGCACCACGGCCATTGATTTCTGTCAGGAAATGGCCACATTGCAATTAGGACTTAGATCCACGGACATCTTCTGGATCCATTGTTTACGAACTGGGAGGATATTGTGGCCCACACCCCTCTCCCTGTCACATGGACGGATCACTACTTAGTACCATTTGTGATTAGGCGCCTGGAGCCTAAGAAATCGGAACCTAGCAGCAAGATAGCGGTCTGTAGGAGGTGGGGCGGAGGGGGTCTTCTCGCAGGGACTTTTTAATAAGGCCCTGGTACAGGATGGCCCGCCAGGGGGCAGGGCAGCAATGCCGAGTCAGCTTGTAAGAACTTAGATAGACGTATCACGGAGGCTCTGGACTGTACGGCCCCATGGGCTAAGAAAAAACAGTAGAGAACTCAGAAATCGGCCCGTGGTACTCAGAGGCCCTGAGAGCAGCAAAAGCGGGGTGTAAACGTCTGGAGAGGGTCTGGAGGGTAGACTACTCGGAGCAGGGGAAAGAGCTTTATAAAGAGGAGCTAAGGAGTTACCATAAACTAATCAGAAGGGCCAAGGCTGATCACTTTTTGGAGAGAATCGATTCAGCCAGCAGCTCAACCCGGGAGCTCTTCATGGTTTATAAGGAGTTAACCTCTATCACCAGCTTGGCAGCACTGGTCGTGGGCTCAGATGTGCTCTGTAATCAGATAGCCGAATTCTTCTCCAAGAAGGCGGAAAAAATGTATTCCACCTTCCCGGAAGCGGCAAGGGGTGTAGAGGTGGGGCTGGAAGATAGAGAACCTGTGGTGGAGGGAGGAGGGCTAAAGGAATTCTTGTTGCCCCTCCCGGAACAACTGATTAACATCTGTAGTAGCATCGAGTCTGGATCCCCTAGGGACCCGGCTCCTCCGAAAAGGTTAAAAGGGAGTTTGGAATGCCTGGAGCCCTTAATAGGACATTTGGTGGCGACTTCTTTTGGTACGTGCTGCGTCCCTGGATGCTGGAAGGAAGCCATGGTTCTGCCGCTCCCTAAGAAACCGCACCTTGGGTTAGATCGTTGAGACAATCTACGCCCTATCTCCCTTTTGCCATACTTCGCAAAGTTGGCTGAAAAAGTGAATGCAAAGCTAACGGCCTACATTGAGGAATATGATCTTCTTCACCCCACCCAGTCCGGCTTTCGAGCCAGATACTCGACCGAATCAGCTTTGCTTTTGCCACCGAATCCATCAGGCAACTTGTGGATGCAGGTCAAACGGCGGCCTTGATCCTGCTGGATCCAAGTGCCGCCTTTGACACTGTAGCTCATCACCCGCTGGTGCAATGTCTTAAGAAGGGTGGGGTGTCTGGTAGTGCCTTGGATTGGCTAAAATCTTTCCTGTCGAGTCGGTGCTTCCAGGTGAGACATGGCGAACACTACTCCAGGGTCATCAAGCTGAACCAGGGAGTTCCACAGGGCTCGACCCTGAGCCCAACCCTGTTTAATATCTATAGAGCTCCCGTGGCGGAGATTGCAGAGGGGTTTGGGATCAGGGTCGTATCCTATGCCGATGACACGCAGTTGGTGGTCTCCCTGACCCAGGCACCGGAGTCGGCTGCCTCCAGCTTCAGGGCATGCATGCAAGAATTGGCTGCGTGGATGGCCAAGAACTGCCTGAAGCTGAATGGCGACAAGACGGAGGTGCTGGTGGTGAGTCGGGCCCCGACTGTGTGGTCATCGGCATGGTGGCCCCAGGACCTTGGGGGTGACACCTACGCCCTGTGTGCAGGCAAAAAACCTGGGAGTCTGGTTGGATCCCAGCCTTTCTTTCGACTATCAAACTAGGCGGGTGGCAGGTGCCTGCTTTGGGATTCTGAAGGTCCTGCGAAAAACCTTGGACCTACTACCCCTGGCGGCTAGGAAGACTTTGGTCCATGCGCTGGTGACGTCGCGCCTAGATTATGGTAACATTCTTTATCTAGGCGCACCAGCCAAATGCTTGCTCTGTCTGCAGGAAGTGCAGAATGCAGCAGCCTGCCTTATCTTGAGGCGCCCGAGAAGGTCATCGGCCAGGGCAGCTCGGGCTGCGCTACACTGGCTCCCGATAAACGAAAGAGTCACTTTGAAGGCACTCTGCGTCTGCCACCGGATCTTGCAGGGAAAGTCCCCTCTGTATCTGTCTGAACTCCTGTCCCCGTATGTTCCCACACGTCAGTTGAGGTCAGGTGGGATAGGCTTGGTGTGCGTTCCTCATACCTGTGTCTGCCGATATTCATGTGCCTCTATGACGAATATAACCTTACCACCTCTTGGTGATAGGCCATTTTCCATAAGCTTTATAGCTATGGCTTTTCTTACGTTTTCCGTGATAAGTATGGCATCCGCGTCGTCTTCATTAAACCCTGTAATGTCTAAACCCGGTTGGGCTGCTGCTGCTCCATCGGTTGCGTTGTTGTCGTTATCCGACATTGTTTAATGAAAGCTTGTAGAGCAAGTTTCAAGGAAATAAAGATAAGGTGCACAATATTTTTTTAACCTTCAACGTTGAACAAAACCAAAACTAATTCATAGGATTTTTCGTCCTACTCAGTTTATGGCGGATATTTTATCCTTTAACCCACTCCAGACGTCTATTGGAGTATTTACGGGATAAAGTGGTCTCTTTGAAAAGCACGACTGAGTTACTCTAGTATCTAGCGTTAAATGAGTGCCTTACCAAACGTTGGGCGCCATGTAGTGTAGTTCCTATATTCCCAATAGGCACTGGGCATTGGAATAATATATCCTATAGTTTAGTCGTAGGATTGAGGTCGACTAGGTCTCTATCGAATATATTAGACTTAATTGTGAGTGCGAGCTAGCTCAGAGGTCACTAGAAACTTTCTCGAATTCACAAGAAGGGATTAGTTTCCGACAACCGCATTAACATGACAACTTTGTTTCCCCAAGATAAAACTGATCATCAGTGTCGTGGAAACCATAGATAGATATTTCACTCACTCAGTCAATCATGCATGCTTAGTTTCACCAGAGGTGCAGAGAAATAGATAGACTGGCGTTTTCAATAAAAGGATTTATTGAACAGTCTGCTTTCTCAAGCATAAGAAATGAACTGCTACAATCGTAAAACTGGTTGTAAAATTTAACGCATACAGTATAAAAAGTAGAATAAAATAAAACTGTAAGAGCATTGTATGGTTCCTAAACCATAGATAAATACATACATAAATAACAGAGGCTAAAAGTACTCAACTGGTGCTTCTAAAATACGCCTACCCCGATGTCCCTAACCTAAGCTTAGTACGAGGGAAGAAGTAAGTGAGGTGTAGCATAAGTATAGTATTCTTGTGCCAAGAATATGTCCAAGATTTCTCTTAAGGCCTAATCAGCTCCGTACCTTCGTTTAGAATGGAGAAGGTCAGGCTCAGGACTCTATTTCCCAGCAACCCGCAAGGGTAGCCTGGAAACACTGGAGCTGGATTTCTCGGCAGGAGAAAAGACAGCGTCTCTCTCAGTGAGTCGGCTTCCTTCTGCACTTGCTGTCGCTGGATGCGTCGGGCAAGTAGATAGTCTAACTGCTCCAAATCACCGTGTGTTTGCTAAGGCAAGTGTGGGCATATTTATACCTTGAAGTTGCCGAGTTTGACGTAAAGGTAGACATAACGTCATCAAAGAGTCTCAGTTCTTTGAAAACTCCATGAGTTCTTGGACAGGTCCTTTCTCGAGCAAGGGAAAATCCCTAGCCGCTGAAGCTGAGTTTTCCAAGAAATCATTGTAGATTTTCGGAACTAGTGGAAGTATCCCTGCCGTATTTAGACTGCACGAGCTATGCCTAAATAAGGTTATGATTTCTATGCCTATATTGGGATATGGTGATTTATACCTATAGAAGGGCATGAATCGGGGGAAAATTACAATACGGTACTAAAATGATATATTACAGTAAGGTGTATACCCATCCACAGTAAATTTAACTGCTCAGGTTTCTTGTATACAAACAACCTTAAACCCTGAGATACTGGTTACCTAGTTGCTATTAGTATGCTTATTTTGAACCCCGGCAACAGTACATGATGCCAACCTTGCATTTCCCTTAGCTGGTCTTTCCCATGGGACTATACTATTAATAGAAGGGATTTCATCTGACATACTGACTACATTTGGGACACTAATGTCAACAGCTGCGCTTTCTGGAGGTGGGACAGAATATATTTCATACTATGCCTTGGTATGTATCAATCGATTTCTTCAATTGGACCAAGAAGGTCAAAACGATTATGGGTCATCACGTTCTATTGAGCCTTGTTACCCCCTTAGTGACTGCCTTTTCAAGGGAGCCTCAGTTAATTTTCTAACATACTCCGGTGTATTTAAACAAAAAACCCTATTGGGACAGCCTTATTCCTACTGAAATGTTGGGGCGAGAGGATTAAGCTACTTAGTATGTGGCCTGCACAGTTACGATTACCAAAATTGACCACTACACAGTCGCTATCACAGGATTTTTGTGACTTCCTGCCCCATTGAACTTTTCTTACCATGAGCATTTCACTAAAGAGGTGTTGTGTGTTCCCCACCCTCATAGCAAGCCATGGAACTATCTTAGGGGCTCATTAGGATTTCAGAGAGACCACCGGGCCGGTGGTGGCAGTCCCTCTGCCATCTGGTTCACATTCTCCTACCCCACCACCACCACCACTACCACATTAGGATGGAGGGGGTATTGTGCCTCAAGCGTGTGCGGCGCAAAGACACCCGCCACGCTTCCGCCACAGGCAATCGTTGTGATTGCCTAGTGGAGCGGAGCTGACCGGGATATGTTGGCGGTGCCTAGCAGACACTACCCGCCCGATCACAATGCTGGTGTCAGCCAGCCATTCTATGGCGGTTGAACTGCCATGGAAAGGCTGGAGGGGAGAGGAGTTGGCCTAACGGCTAGGGCGCTCGACCTCGTACCTGGGGATCTGGGTTCGAGTCTCGGTAACGACGCAAATACCTCCTGTGATTCTGGGCAAATCACTTAATCTCCCCGTGCCTAAAAATGAAAGTGTGTCCTCATGTAACGTAACTGGAAAATATGTAAAGCGCTCTGATACCAGATTCAGTTTGGGTCTAGTTCGCGCTATATAAAACTCTGCAAAAAAGGAAAAGGCTGGCAGAGGCTGGCTTCGGGGGGGCCCCGTTACGCACCCCCTCGGGGGAGGGGAGGGCAGTTGTGCATGGTACCCCCCTACATTTCCATGCATAAGGTGGCAGGCACGGTGCGGTGCCTGCCCCGTTGTGCAGATGAATGCACAACTGGCCATTTAATATTGCGGCGGGTGCTGCAGCCAGCATCACCCGCCGCAATGTTAAATTGCTAGATGCGACCGCCTCGGAGGCGGTCGCATCATAATTAGGGCTGCGGGACCACCGCGTGACGGGCGGTCCCGATCCCACTACGATGGCAGGCGGACTCATTCGGCCCCTAAGTTCTTAAAATAGACACATTTTCAGGCTGATTGGGCTGGCGAGGCGGGACATCATTAAGAATAATTAAATATGAAGTGGCTTAAGGAGGTAGCTGCAGGTATTTGCTTGTGTGATACAGAAACATCTCTGCCTCGCCTTCTTATACCACCCCTTGTATGCCTATTATGTTGGGCACACGGTTGTTCACACGGTTGTTCATTAATATTGTTTCATTCCTTTTCAGCAACCTTCCCCAAGAGTTGACTATCTCACAATTAGGATAGTGAACAAGGCTAGAACTATTGGGGGAGTCATGGCACATACTATTCACTCTTTCTAGTGAATTACTTAAAGTAGTCATTTCTCACATGCCTTCAGCATTTTCCAAAAATAAAACTGGCAAAGTATTTAAAATGGCTATATTGTTCTGTATACTTCAGAGACCTTGAAAAATTGTCTCTCAAAGAAATGCCATCCGAGTGACATTGGATGTAAAGGAGTATACCCAAGCTGGTTCAAGATGAATACTACAAAGGATATATAACTGCTGCTAACATGGTGGTTACAAAATAAATGAGATAATGTATTGTCCTAGGAATAAGTAACCTCAGTGAAATTGAGGTTTTTTATCTTCCTAAAGCAATAACGTCTGCAGCTAAATTTATACATAAGGTTTTGGAAAAAGATTTTTTTTCGTCCACTGGATAAGCAGCCAACAGTATGAACCATTTGTCCAAGAGGCTTGTTTGTAACCAAGGCAGGATTTGTATCCATATGTATAAGTTGTTCACACTTGTATATGATTTATTCATGCAAAGCCTTTACTGTTCTGCTGAGCACTCGGAGGAAATGTAGTGAGCTGAGAACTCCGCTTGCATTACTGGGAGTGCCTTAAAACCGGTGGTTATAATATAAAAAACATGTCGCTGTGTGCAACATTTTACCCCTGATTCAACAACCTCAATTTGCTTGGTGGTTATCTATTTTAGGTCTCGCACCTGCGATGATCGCGAAGCGAGGTCGCTGCGAGGCCTATTGTCGTCGGTTCTGCTTACAAAGAGCTAAGGGAGACAAGAGATGTGCACGCGCAGCTTCAGCAACCGGATCAAGTCGCGCGCGCGTTCACCATCTCCTGTCTCCCTTTTAGCTCCATGTAAGCAGACACACACGAGCGCACACAGACACACGCACACACAGACACACACCCCCATTCCCCTCCCCCCCCACCCCCACATACACACACACACCCTCCAACTAAGCCCCACTCACCTCCTCGGCGCCACTTCTTCGGCCTCCGCGGCGCTCTCCCTCGGGCATGGGAGCCCCGCGTCTCCCCTGCTTCTCTGACCAGGCCCTCCGTGGGTGCGGGCTTCAGAAGACGGAAGTCTCGCCCCACGGCAGGTTTCGTTTTCGCCAATGCACGTGCACATCTTGTGGTTGCACTGTGTGTGTCTCACAGGAAGCTGGATCATGTAAGGTGTGGTTGGAGGGGCTCTCGTCTCCTTAGGTTGAATCTGTGTCAGAGTGTGCCTGTGCTGGGGGTCTGAGCGCCGGTGGGTGGGTGGGTGACTGGGTAGCAGCCGCTGGCCTGTTCTACCCTCAAGTGACCCGGTGGTTGCTGCTGGATACTCAGCCATGTGGACGGGACGTGCAGTACCCGGCGGCCAGCAGCAAGAAATGAAAGGCGGTGTGGGCCGGGGAGCAGCTCCTCCGTTGTGTGCTGGAGTGGGAGGCTCTGGCACGTTCTGCGGAGGAGTTACTCTCTATTCGTGCACAGGTGAGCTAAGCAGTGTACCTGGTGGCACAGAAAAACCGGACTCACCCTCGAGCTCCCCTTGCTGCTCTTCTGCAGACCCTTGTATAGGTCCACTGGAAGGGGCGTATCACAGACTGGGAGTCATTTACATTGTATTTTTGGATTACGCAGCGTCATAGCGCACTAATGCCGTTTCTAAGGGCTAAAAACAGCGGTTACTATTGAATGTTACTCAATGAATCGTGTTTAAAACTAAGGGTGGGAAAAGGGTTACAGGGTATGGACGTTTCGGGGTTAATTGATCACGAATGAGGTCGCAATCACCAGCCATTTTCTAACTAAAGGGGCCTTTTCAATCGAGTGCTGTTGAACCATGTGTAAGAGGCCCCTGGGCTCGGGGTTAACGGGGTACAGTGGATTCTGGAGTATAGGGGAGTAGGAGAGTCCCACGAAACCAGGCTCTGAAGACTCCTTTTAAGAGAGCGCTGGGCAGGTGACAGACAGGGCGGAGGGGACCCCGGGCTGACCGTGCACAAGAATATTCTGGTTTTGATAAAGCGCTCTCATTCAGCGAATGCTGCTTTATACAAAACTGACTTGTAAAGTCTTCAAACACATGCAACAATAAAAGCATAGCCCCGCTCCAGCCCTAGCAACATCTCCCGAGCATAAAAACTGTAAATGATACACGCACTCTGGCAATTCAGCGGTATGGGTGAGAGCAAATACAACTCGGAATATAATAATAATATAATAATCCACATTTGTAAAGCGCACAATCACCCGTAAGGGTCTCTAGGCGCTGGGGGCCGTCGGGAAGATTAAGCAAGCTATTGCCTAGAGGTGCTGGGCTAATCTGCTGCCGGAGCCGGGGATCGAACCGTGATCCCCAGATTCCGGAGTCAGTCGCCCTGGCCGCGGCGCCACACCTCTTCCACCTCAAAATTATACAATCTGAATGACCACAATCAAAGCCCTCTTTCGAGGCCATATCCGAGGCTTTCCTCGTTGTATAATACCTCAGTTCAGTCGTGATTCACGACTTGTGAATCACTACAGCCCCTTGTGCTGCAAATAACAATCACCTGATAGAACGAACACAACGCATTCCCACATGCCCCGCCTTCTGCGAGTGAATGAAAGGGTTTGTTAACAAACATAAGGATTTGGGCTCATCGGCTCCTTTGAATTCTGCTGATATGACGGAAAGCGATGCTATTCTGAAGTGTCCAGGCTGCAGGGAGGCAAAGCAAGGCTTCTCCTGGCAAAAACAAAGGCAGAAGCTAAAGCCATTATTTTCAGAAGTGAACATCGTGTGTAAATAGTTTCTTGGAATCCGACTCCGTCTCCTTGGGAACACAAATCTTTACATTGTGTGCACTATGTAATATTTTGTTGAGATATTTTTTCTCTTTTTCAGGAGGTACAATTAAAAAATTTTACTCAAGGAGGGGCACCACATAAAAAAGTTTGAAGACACTTCCATTATAGCAAATTAACTCAGCGGGAAACATTCGTTAGTCCCAAACCCTGCATTCTTTTTATTGAGAAAAACCCTTCTCTCTGTTCTTTCCCCTGAAAGAAGGAAACGCGCAGACACAGCCAAAATGATGTGAGCAGATAAGAACCAGATAGACCATCTCCCTCAATTAACAAACACATAAACAAGAATGCGAGGGGTTGCTGGACGGAAAGCGATGCTATTCTGAAGTGTCCAGGCTGCAGGGAAGCAAGGATACTCTTATTTTAAGAACTGATGACAATGAGATATTCACAGATTAAAGCGGTCTGTAACCAGACAAAAAAAATTTGATCGCCCCTCACTCAAACAATGCTGTCTCGGCGGCAAACATGATTGACAATGCTTCGCTTTCAAAATGCCCTCCGGGTGGTAGATCTTCTGCTATGAATGAAACAAAACCCCTCCGGCCCAGCATACAAAGAAACCTGTGCAAAGTTCAAAAGCTACTTTTGTCATCTCGTCTTCTGCTGCTTCTACCGTCTGGATCGAACACAGCAGTTCGATAGCTCGGGGGGAGTGAAGCTCGTTAAAAAAGTAATCAAACATGCCCTTTCGCTGTGAACGTGAAAACCATAGCAGAAAAAAAACAGTACATGCGAGTTTAGGACAGTTGGAAAATCGGCTACAGTTGCCAGGTGAGTTTTGATATCTTATTGTTTGTGTTGTCTGCATGTTTCTGACTGGTATGCGCAAGGGGCGGTTGGAGAAGGGAAGTGTACACCTTTACTGTTTAGCATGGATTGATGGAAAGCTTCTGCAAGGTCAAATTCACCATGGCCTCATTAGGAAGTCGGCGACTAGTTCTGTGGCACCAAACATTCTATAGGGGCTGTTACACTGTGTGTCCTGCAGGGTATAATTGGTCGCATCACAGATGCACACCAGGGGGTGGTAAGAAATTAGGAGCAGAAAGAGTAACACCAGTTAACACCATGCCCTTTGAAAAACATATGTCAAACCTTTGGGAAAACGCCCAACTGCCTCAAAACCGTGGCAAGTCACAGACCTATAATGTTGGATGAAAGCCACAACTGAAGTTTTTCTAAACATTTACTGTAAAGACATTTTTTGGAGGCATCGTTTTGTGCACTAAATTTGATCATTTTTACAGAACCTTTCCCCAGTGATAAGCGTGGGTTGAAGACTACTGACCAACATCACTCTCTAATCAAGTAGACCTTGATTGTCAGCACCTACACCTCCAATGTCCACCACCATTAGGGATAAAGGAAGTCACAAGATAATTCAAAATGATCAATGTTAAGGAGAGACCTTCGCATTCAGTTACACCTCTGGAAGTAAACAGACAAAATGGTAGTGTACTGCCATGGTGACACCGGCTTGATCAGCACACCTCAGATTCAAACCCATAATACACTCGTCAACAAATCTTAACAAGCAATTGCAATGCAATAGGTCTCGCATTTACACGAGTTTAAGCTATTGGCATTGTAAATGGCAATGCCTTTGTTTTATGTTTTAAAAACTAAATCCTAAAAAAGGCATTGTTTAAAATAGCTTCCTTAACACCCACTGACTAAAATGTGCCAATATTCATGAAAATTCCACAATGTGATAGGTTGAAAGCCTTTACATCACAATGTGGGATAGGCTGGAATGTACCATCAGTAAATCCGACCCTGCATATTGCATCAGTGGATGGGCCAACAGAGTGATATTCCATGTGGATGGGCTGCGAGGTGGGTTACAAGGTGGTAAGGTTTTCACCAATAATTTGCACAATGTTTCCAAATCTGGTATCTGAGGGACGGGCAATACGTCAGAAAGATTGTCAGTGGATTAGATCAGAAGGCCAGTCCTGGCAAGAATTTCACTTTATAGCGACGATGGAATTTCTCATTGAAAAGATTGTTTGAGTCCCATTCTGATTTAAAAAAGCATTTGCAAAGCAATAGGTCTCACATTGACTAGAGTTTGAGCTATTGGCATTGTGAATTGCAATGCCTTTTATTTATGTTTTTAAAAATAAAACAAAAATAAAAGGCATTGTAATTTGCAATGCCAATAGCTCAAACTCTAGTCAATGCGAGACCTATTGCATTGTAAATGCTTGTTCCTATTTTTGTTGGATCTTCCTACTTGCAGTTTTGGTGGAAACAAGTGTGAAACCCATGGGTGAACCTGGAAAGACGCACTTTCTGAAAAATTGACAACATTCTGAATTTAAGAGGGGGTCAGTTGCTTAGTTCGATCATAGTTTTCCTAAAGAAACTATTTGTTGAAATCAAAAGTAAATGAAAATAAGTAAGGAAAAAATAAATGGGTGACAAGGTTTTTATCTGTTATTTTTGTTTGCCCTAATTACAGATTTACGGAAGTAATATACGGTTATATCCATTAAAGTGTCCTGGTCTTGAAGATATTTAGGGTTTGTTGGGTTTTCAAGGATAATCTGTACCCAAAGCTAATAACCGAGCTGCAGCGTATGAAGTCTCATGGTGTACCGACCATGCATCAATTCATACAGTAAAATTTAATGAATGAAGAATGGTTATGAATGAAGCCTATACATTTTTCAAATGAGCCCAGGATACTGAGTTTAGGAATAGTGGTTTGGGGAACCTTTAGTTTTAACCTTCCACTTCGCAATCTGTCCTTCACATGATATCCTTCCTCTTCCTCCCGGTCTCCTCCCCGCCCCCAACCACCACCAAATTTGAAGGGCATCGGCCTCTGACACCAGACTGAGGCAATAGAAATTATCACCAGCAAAGAGCCACTTCGTGGAGCACTTTGGGCATTACAGTACAGCCCCATCCCAATGAATGAAGCATGACACCTTTTGGTGTGTAAGGGCTTGTGCTTCCCACAATGACACCTCAGATGACCTCTGTTGATCCAGACAACCTAATTAGGTTGTTCACTACAGAACACCACAACCATGTGATGACGCAATCCTTTCTGCACCACCACGTTTCGTAATGAATGATCCACTCTGCTATGAAAAAAGTATACTTAATTTCTTGTTCATCCCTGCGATCGGTTTCAGAACACATGGTGCTTTCACAGTGCTAAAACACTTTTTTTTATGACAGATAAAGAAGGCAATGAAGAAAGTGAGGAGCCACCCAAAGCAGTAGTGAATGAAGTGAAGGAAGAAGATGCCTTCTACTCAAAGAAGTAGGTATTGCACAAGGACCCGTATCTAAACTGATAATCAGTAAGGATATTTTACAAAGATGAATGAGATTGTCACCGTTTCATTTAGCATTTTATCAGCTACTTTATTAACAATATGTATACACATATATAGGATCGAAAGATTCAGCAAAGCCATGGGTTTGGTAGGTCCTGCTTTCTCTTGGATGGATCTAGAATTACCCACTGTGATAGATTAATTTTATTGTTAATATTTGCCCTCACAAAAAGACATGCCACAAAGCCACATTGTGGCTGCTTGTAAAACGCAATGGGTGCAACGTTCTTCAATCTGATAACTCTCCTATTTTCCCTCTGTTCCTTTTGAGGCCTGAAACATACCAATTCTGATACTCCTAACCTTATATGGCACTCTACTTCAACACCACAAACTACCATGCGTTTGCCAGACTCATTCTCCTGTGGGGGATTCAAGACTCCTCTTAGCAAAGAGAAAGTGGCTAGAAATTTCTCTAAAGTGACATTGTACTCTAAGCCTACAAGGCACTGAGAATTTGGAACTCTGCTTTCCCAGATCTGCGCTAAGCACCAACAACATGCTTATTCTTTGAGTTATCTGCACTGGCCTCTGCCTTGTTATGTTTTTTTTTTTGGGTCGAGCATTCGAGACCTCTTGTATATACTTTGGGTATACTTTTATGTGTATGTACTTTGTGGGCTCTGGAGATCAGCCCTAGGACTAGTCTGCTTCCGCTTAGGGATGCTTTTTTCTGTTCATCAGCCTCTTTTTAACGGTCTTAATAAAAAACGACCAGCAGCGGTCAGTAAAATACTAGAATTACGTTCTGCTGAAGGACTTTTTTTTTTTGTTGTTGTTGGCAACTGCCTCTTATTTAACTTTCTTGATAGAAAACGACCAGCAGAGGTCGGAAAAATACCAGAATCAGTTTAGCATCCTCTAGATTCAAGTCCATAGCAAGTGTCTTCCACAAGCACCCGTAGAGCACAATATTATGTATTTTCAGTGATATGATCCCCGAAGACCCTGATTTAAAAAAAATTAAAGCCGAGCTTTGTACTATACCATTACCCGCTGAAAGGCAACATATCTCTCCATGTGTTCCCATACTTGGTGTGTCGCACAGTTTGGTGCTTACTTCCCCTACATGTTAAAGAACAGTAGATGTTTCAGCACCCAGGCTAATGTGCTGCGTAGCTAAATACATATAAGATCCCAAAGGCGAGACTGATTGCATTGCAAATGCTTGTTTGTAATTTGTTTTTTGTTCCTGGGGCTTAGTCAACCTCGTTTTGGTTTTATCCTGGGACTATTTCACACTCCTCAATGAATGTTACTCCCATTTATCAATGTGAAATGGGTTTGCCTATTCAGCAGATCTACAAGAAATGATGTATAGATGCTCTCCTTTCTGGGTCTTCCTACAGAGAGCTTCTAGTGAATGATCGTTCCTGCAGATGCCTCAATTTACAAATATCCTACAAGGAAACTTGTTTTGGAAACTTTTCTCCCCCTCTGTTGCTTTCCGGGTGGTTCCATATGGCCTTGGCTGCAACTCTATCTGCCCCAAAAAGGCATATATGGCCAAAACCTATTCTGTACGTTTTTAAAAAATCACTGTGTGAATAAAGACCTAATTATGTAAGGACCCCTCTGCTGGAGAATGAGTAACCTACCTTTCTCCCATTTTAATATTACTTTCTAAAATATTCTTTTCCATGTAAGTTGCAGTTTGTGTATGCAACATACTTTCTTATTTTTGGGATTAAATTAATTGCTTCAACGGGGCCAACTTAAATCCTGGGTTTGGCTTCATCTTGTCTTTTTTTAGTTTAGCAGAACCCCTCGAATGTCAATGCACTTTACAGCCTTTACCTGACCCTGCTTGTTTCCATTCCAAATCAAATGTAGATTGTCGTCCTGAGTCCTGTGATTATTTTTTCTTTTAATCTAAAATTACCATAACGGCTTCTTATTTGCTTGTTGTTTACCTCATATTATACTGTAAGCAGCTTACTAAAATTGCTTTTGATTTCATTAAAAGAAAACGTGTCAGGAACTTTGTGGTTTTTTTCAGGTGCAAATTGTTTTATAAAAAAGAGAACGAATACAAAGAGAAGGGAGTAGGCACCCTGCACTTGAAGCCTGTAGGAAATAAGAAGACACAGTTGTTGGTGCGGGCAGATACAAATCTAGGTGAGTATTTATAATTTGGAGATTTGATGCATATTGTGCCATCAAATGGTCTCTATGAAGTTGTTGTGTTATATTGACAAATGCTCTAAATAAAATATGGAATCTGGTAAACCCAGTAGTTTGGGGATTTTTGAATGATTTTGCGTAACAAGCTTACAAAGAATAGTATTTGTCTTTGCAGATGGCTGTCTTATTGTAGAATTTAGTAATCTAATTTGTAGTAGGCATATTCTTAGTTAATTTGTTCATATGGCAGTCAAAATGTTTTATTGCCTCGCTCCAGCTTGTCAGTTTTTATTTTATTTATTGGCATTTATCATCATATACAAACAAGGGCCAAGCGTAGCAATGAGAATGGTTAGGTCTTCATACATGGTTTCAATGCAACATAGTTAACAATCAGAAAGAAAATAACAGAAAAATTACCAATGACAACACAAGTGGCATCACTCAATGACTAAGATACTTTGGAAGGTATCCGTAAGGTGGTCATACTCTATTTGCCTGTAGGGTCACCAGCGAGATGAGACTGATCCAGTTCCTGTCGTAGGTCCCTTTAGGGCAAATAAGTGATATTGGCATCAAGACTTCCTGACACAGATAAGTGAACTTATCTGCTGTCCCTGACCGAGCCGGACCGGGCACACATCGGGTAATCGACATAAAAGAGGTGTAATCTAGAGGATCTTGCCCACCTGAATGGAGGAGTTGGCATGTGGGGGCAATTCGCTGGGGCCTTCCTTAGCCTGTAAGTTACCAAGCAGGGGTTCCCCAATATCCTTTGGACAAGATTTGGGTGGCATGTCACAGTAGTGAGATAATTGATCGCTGCAGTACGCTGCATCAAGGAGCCAGTACTGCTCCCTAGAGGCGTGGCGACCACCCCCACACCATAGCCACTCTTCTTTTTGCTAGGATCAAGAGTAGTGCCACCAGTTTACGTCTTGTGGGAGGCACCTCTTTTACATATACAAGGAGACCTACCATTGGCGTATCCATAACTTGGAAATCTGTCTTGGTTTGAATAACACAGGACACTGCAGACCAATATCTCAGCAATCCCAGACATCCCCATGCCATGTGAAGGAAATTTGCTCCTGGGGCTCTACAACTTGGGCAACTCCCTGTGTCTAACAGTCCTATTCTATGAAGTTGCTTAGGGTACGCTAGAGGCGGTGCAGAAAGCTAAAGTGTATTAACCTATGTCTGTAGTTAGGAGAGAAGCCGTCCAATTGACCGCAACAGAATTCCCAGTGTCGCTAAAGTCCGGGCCCAGGTCGAACTCCCATTGCGTCTTAACTCTGAAGTTCTATCTTGGGTATATGTTGTTGGACACTCGTGTATAATCGTGTTATTAGCAGGGGGTGTGTTGGGGGCTGGGCTGGAGATGTGGGATTGTTCTCTAGACACTTTGCTCTTATTTGGTAATACAATAATGGGTCTGATGCATTCCCCGGGCCTGGGTCAATGAGGGGGATTGTCTGAATAAACCCCTCCTACTCCGTATAGATGTCTGAAAATTTACTACGGTGGATGACGCGGTACCCTTGGGCCGCACTGCGCGTGGACTGCATCGCCTCATAGATGGCTTTGTCCATTTCAGGGATAGCTTAGATTTGTCCCCGAATCTCACCAAATCATATGTTATGGAGGTAGGGAAAGGACCATCAAGCAAAACTAAGTCTACAATAGGCACACAGGGATTGGAAAAGGTCAAGTTATTTTCATATCTGGGGGTCACGTTTGACAGTAGCCTTAGTTTCAAAGTCCTTGTAGAGGAGACATGTAATAAACCAAGCATTGAAAATGCAATAGGTCTCGCAATAGAAGAGTTTGACATTTTTCGTTTTGTAAATGGATGAGTGACACCTATAGCATTTGGAATGCAACATGTTTTGTATTTACGTGACTTATATGGCAGCTCTGGTCGTTATGCTACATCTCTAGATAGTTTTATCTTTCGCAAATGTGACACCTATTGTAACACAATGTGTGTTGTGAGGGTGAGTGAGGGTGAGTGAGGGTGAGTGAGGGTGAGTGAGGGTGAGTGAGGGTGAGTGAGGGTGAGTGAGGCTGAGGGGTTGAGGGTGAGGTGTTGAGGGTGAGTGAGGGTGAGGTGTTGAGGGTGAGTGAGGGGTTGAGGGTGAGTGAGGGTGAGGGTGAGTGAGTGTGAGGGGTTGAGGGTGAGTGAGGGTGAGGCTGAGGGGTTGAGGGTGAGTGAGAGTGAGGGTGAGGCTGAGGGGTTGAGTGAGGGTGAGTGAGAGTGAGGGTGAGTGTGAGTGAGGGTGAGTGTGAGTGAGGGTGAGTGTGAGTGAGGGTGAGTGTGAGTGAGTGTGAGTGAGGGGTTGAGGGTGAAGGGTTGAGGGTGGGGGGTTGAGGGTGAGTGAGGGGTTGAGGGTGAGTGAGGGTGAGGGGTTGAGGGTGAGGGTGAGGGGTTGAGGGTGAGGGGTTGAGGGTGAGTGAGGGTGAGGGGTTGAGGGTGAGGGGTTGAGGGTGAGTGAGTGAGGGTGAGTGAGGGGTTGAGGGTGGGGGGTTGAGGGTGAGGGGTTGAGGGTGAGTGAGGGTGAGGGGTTGAGGGTGAGGGTGAGGGGTTGAGGGTGAGGGGTTGAGGGTGAGTGAGGGGGAGAGAGGGTGAGGGTGAGAGGGGTTGAGGGTGAGTGAGGGTGGGTGAGGGTGAGTGAGGGTGGGTGAGGGTGAGTGAGGGTGGGTGAGGGTGAGTGAGGGTGGGTGAGGGTGAGTGAGGGTGAGGGGGAGTGAGGGGTTGAGGGTGAGTGAGTGGGGTTGAGGGTGAGAGGTTGAGGGGGTGAGGGGTTGAGGGTGAGGGGTTGAGGGTGAGTGAGGGTGAGGGGGTGAGGGGTTGAGGGTGAGTGAGGGTGAGGGGTTGAGGGTGAGGGGTTGAGGGTGAGGCATCCTGATTGTGATACAAAAAAACCATAGTGATGTACTAGTGAACGCCACGCACCTGAGTGCACAATGAAACCAGACTGATGTACTAGTGAGAATAATAGGACATGACGGGATGCTGGTAGCGGGCCACATTGAGTTAAGATGGCACTGACCCATGACCAGGTTTTAAGATGGCGGATGAGGGCCCCTTGTTCGGTTCTGCAGGGGTGACGAGTTTAAAACTCCCCACTTCCCTGTTGCTCCAAGGGAGACCTGGTTCACTAAATTCAAAATTGTACCACTATATTACGAGGAAGTTGACAAAAATAACACAAAGAAATATACAAACAGCGTCTTTCAGTGATATCACAGGACAGTCAGACGGCCTGACCTCTGACCCGCGCCCTCCCGGACACGTGGCTCTTGGCTTCACGTTCGTAGCCCGCGGCCGATAAAGAGTTAAAAAAAAAAATCAAAATATATATATATGGGCAACACATTGTGTCCAAATGGGTGCCAATGAGTTCCAGATGTGAGAAGCTGCGCTCCCAACCCCTGGCTGCTCCTAAATAAAGGAAAGTATTCCTGCAATTCAGCTGCAGCCGCCGCTGCCAAGAACAACTCCCAGATAGGGTGGGGAGAGTGTTAGGGAACACGGGGGGGGGGGGCTGCAGAGACGCGTCTGTGAGTGGAGACAGAGAGAGAACGAGACAGCGGGCAGAATGAGAGTGGAGATAGGTAGAGCATTGGGGGGGGGGGGGCGAGGGGTGAGGTTAAAAAGCACGTGAGATGTGTGAACCCCTGAAGGGGCTAGGGTAGAAGGGTGTTCTGGGGATATCGGGGTTGGGGGCGGGGGAATCTCGCGGGTGCAAAGTTGAAACTGCATTGCTGTGTGTGTGCAGGGGGAGGCTGAAGTATGGGGTGAGGGGGGGGGGGCGGGGGGTGTCAGATCCATGGGATAGCGGAGAAGGGAGCGTGAGAACAGGAGCAGAGAGGAAAAGGGGTGAGAAGCATTGCTGGTGAGAAGTTATGGGAAAACACAGGCGGGGGAGGGAAGTGAATGGCAGGGCCCGAGAGTGCAGGAGGGGTCACACAAGTGTGAGAAACAAAGGAACGCAGCTAAAGCTAGAGGCGATCCTGTGTGTGAGAGGAGCGGGTTGTAGTGAATCGTTGACCAACGAGAAGCGGAAAGGAGAGAGAAAAGGAGAGAGAGAAACAGATGGTCGAGAGGAGAGAGGGAACCCGAAGGGAGATGAACTCTACACACAAGGGAGAAGCTTAAGAGAGAGAAATCATTGCAAGATTGGAGGAGGAGAGGGAAACAGGAGACGAGGGAACCTATAGCGGCGCCACTGGCATGCGCTGACATCAATTCTCTTTTTTTCCTCACCACTAGACATGGATCCAAATATCCCTCTTATCTCTTTGAGACTCCGATTACCTCTTCAAATTGTAAAACAGACGGAGGGCATTGCTGTGGGGAGGGGGTGTAGGAGAAATGCACACGGCAGGCAGGGGAGGGGGCGGAGCGGGGAGAGCGGCATGTGGGTGTGAAGAAGCCGGGGCCTTTGAAGTGAAGCTAAGCTTCACTTCAAAAGGTGTCGGAGGAATGCGGCTGAGGGAACAGACGGCGATTGCGGCTGAGGGAACTGATGTGCACGCGCTTTTAAGCTCAATGCACATGCGCATTGAGCTTAAAAGTCACGGGCACTGCAAGGAATCGCCACGATTCCTTGCTTGTTAGTTAAAGAGTGGTTAAGCCGCAATAGTCTCGCAAGCTCGATGCGCATGCGCATCGACAGGCGAGACCTAATAAGTAACTCAACAGGGGCAATTATGAATTTTGCAAAGAGGCTAGGCCGATGGGCTCCGGAGCAAATCCTGAACCTCTACAGTTCTGTAAGCTGTGCCAAAGTTTTATATGGGAGTGAGGTCTGGGACTTTACATACCCGCTTAAGTTACAAATAGAAGAAAAGAAATATCTGAGGCGGGTACTGAAAGTCCCACAAAGTATTTCCTCCTATGTGGTTCATGAGGAACTGGGTATAACCCATCTGTGCGACCGGTTGCAATGGAAGCCCCTCTCATGCTGGATCAAGGTATGGACAAATCCAGAGGCGGCGTTAGGTCAACAAATAACATCAGACTGCATTGCACGGGCACAGGTTCATAACATTTTTTGGCTTAGATACATCAAGGAAAACCTGCTAGCCATGGGTTGTGATGAATACTTTACCCACCCGACAAAATTGCTATCTAAGGATAAGGGCCGTATTAAGTTAGAATTTTTAAATAGAGCGAAGTCAAATAGGGAAGCGAGAGAGCTGACTAAGCCTTCAGTAAGAACTCATTAGTTAACAAAGTCGTGCCTTGGCGTGGAACCTTATTTGTGTCTTATTTACAATCCTCAAGACAGATTTCGCATGACCCGCTTAAGGCTAATTTTGTTACACCACACTTTGGCGGTTCCAGCAGGGTATACAAAGCATTTGGAGAGTAAGGGCCCCTGTGGCTGAGACCAACGGTCTCCACAGGATACTCTCCATTTGGTCCTACTATGTCCATTTTACGCTTACCCTAGGCGACTATTTTTAAGGAAGGCCAAGCTCAAACAAGCTAAGGTGGCACTACTGTTTCTGAAATTGTCAGTAGAACCTTTAACGCTTTTCTGTGTAGTAAATTTTCTAAGATTAGCGATGAAACTCGGAACCAGTAGAGGGGAGGAATAATGGTCCTGGGTGTTTAATATCTCCTACTGATTGTACTATATTATGGATGAAATATTTATAACCGGGTACCTCCTTACCTTTTTTATAAGACGGTCCCCGTGCTGAATCATTTATATATTATGTATTGCTGTTAAACTGGTTTTTAGTATGGTTTTTACAATATATGAGATACTGTTTTTTAAAATACTGTACTTTTATGGTATTGCTTTATGCCGAATAAAGTATATTTTGATTTACTACGGTGAAGTCGTTGCGCACGCCTGTGAGCGCATGTTTCTTGGAGAGGTGGCATCATTAGGTTGTTGAGGAGCGGGATAGATGGGGTGTATATGTGTGAGTGGCCTACTTTTTTCTTGACCCCTTCCCAGGCCCATCTAACACATTCTACGGTGTTGATTTCACTGCACAGATCTTTATAGGGAGCCTAGAGGGTTTTGTTTAGGAGTAGTGGGGCTGCACAGTCCTTCTCAATCACCAAGTGTGGTTGAAATAGAGTGAGGTATATCCAGAAATGGATAAATTGGGCTTGAGCGCATTTGGCATATAGCTCCAGGTCGGGTGCCCCAAGTCCACTCCACGGGCAGGGCCAGGACCTCCCAGCAGATTTGGGGTTGCTTGCCAGCCCAAACTAAAGAGATTAGTTTAGACCGGAGTCCTTGAAAGACTGCACGAGTGAGTGGCAGTGGAATATTCTGAAATAGTTGGAGAAACTTTGGTAAGATGACTATCGTAGTGATAGCAATGCACCAAGTGAGAGACAGAGGAAGTTTAGACCAGATTGGTATCCTGTTCTAGAGCCAGTCTATAGTGCGACCGTAGTTGACAGCACATAGAAGTGTGGCTCAGTGGTTAGAGCGGCAGACCCTGATGCAGAGGTCTAGCCCGGGACCAGGGTTCAATTCCCCGCCTCGGCGGGTCTTGGGCTCAAAATTCCACGGACCTGGCAATTCTCGCCTCGGTGCCTATTCCAATCATGGAGTCCCACTCTGCAACTCTGGGAAATATCGTGCTTAATCTCCACAACGGCCCCCACAACGCTAAGGATGCCTGGCCTCCACCTTGGGGGTGCCCAGGAGTGGACACCTCACAGGGAAAGCCAGGATGAGTTCCACAGCGGTATTCGTACAAGCGCCTTGAGACCCTTGCGGGTGAGTAGTGCGCTATACAAGTATCGATTTACATTTACATTTACACATAGGACCCGGATGTCGCGACTCACCCAGAAGCCCACGTAGCGCAATGGGCCAGTGGGTCAGGCCAAAGGATAATCTATGTGGAAGGGGGAGGTGTTATCCGTAAGAGGGAGTGTCATGGATTTCTTCCAATTAATGTTAATGCCGGATAGTCCCCCGACCGAATCATTTCTTCGAATAAAGGAGTACGGGGGCAAGGTTTTCACACAGGGAACATATATAGAGGGTTATGTCATTGGCGTACATCAATATAATCAGGCCTCTTGAGGGGAAGCCAATGCCACGTTGCACATGGTGCTGCCTGAGCCTAGCGGCCAAGGACTCCATGGCAATGGTGAACAGAGAGGGCAGCCCTGCCTGGTGCCGCATGTTATGGGGATTTGCTCGGATAAGAGCCCGTTTAGGCGTATTCCGGCCATGGGGAGGGTGTATAGAAGTCGTATGTATCTGAGAAAGGTAAAACTGAAACCTAAGCACTGTAAAAGTATAAACCAGTAATTCCATGCCAAGGAATCAAATGCCTTGGTGGCATCTAACAGAGCGGCAATTGCTTGTACCTCGGGGTGAAGATTGTGCATCACTGTGAACCGTGTTCTCAGATTACGGGCAGTAGATCGCCCCAGGATAAACCGGGCCTGATCATTTTGGGCAGGAGGTGATTGGCAATAATTTTAGCAAGAATTTTATTATCTCTGTTGATGAGGGACAGTGGTTTGTAGGAGTTGCACCTGTGCAGCGGTTTATCCGATTTGAGCAGAGATGTGATGACCACTTCACACAGCGGGGGGACGCCATTCAGGAGAGAGTCCTCATTTGCCAGGAGGTTGGGGCCAAGAGTTCTGCGTATTCTTCATGAAAAGCTGCGGTGAAGCCATCCAGCCCTGGCGCCTTTTCACAGGGAAGTGAGTTAATGGTTTGTATCATTTCCTCAGTTAAAAGGGGCATATCAGGAAATTGTCTGTGCGAATCCTCCAGCCAGACCAACTGCATCGAATCTAAATAGAGGTCAGTATCTCCACTTTGCAGTGAAGTATATAGGGTGGCATAGCAGTTCTTCATTGTATCTAGTATGGCAAGTGGTTGATCCAGTGCACAGTGTGCCGTGTCTTCTAATTCAGATATGTAGGTGAGGAAACGTGCGCCCTTTAGGATACCTGCAAGAGTCTTCCCAGGCCTGTCTCCCTCCCTGTAGCGCTATGCTTGTGCGTCCCTGTTTAGGTGTTTACTTCACGCTCGGCCTCTGTTATATTCAGAGATTTTCTTTCTAATCTCAGCTAGGGTGGCGGGTTAGTGTGAGCTGTGGTAGTCTACCTCCAGGGGTTTCAGTTGCTGTGAGAGTGTGGACAATTGGGAGCAGATTGATTTCAGAATGCTGATCTGCTTGGAGATGCATACCCCCCCTTCTCACAGCTTTGAATGCTTCCCATATGACAGAGGGTGTAGAATCAGTAGTGGTATTTGTTGTGAAATAGGATATTATTTCAGCTCTAATTTCTTCATTGAATGCACTGTCCAAAAGTGTGCCACTACGGAGGCACCAGGTGAAGCCATTCAGGGCTAGTTTGGGGATGGTGAATTCTAACAGGACCGGTGCATTGTCCGAGAGCGTGTGTGATAAGTGAATTGCTTTGGCGTCCCAGAGTTAATTTCCTGCGACATGAGCCAGTAGTCAATTCGGTACCACGAACAATGTGGAGCTGTGAAACAAGTGCCCTCGCGTTGCCCCTGGCGGGACCACCTTCAAACATCCAGGAGACTGTGATCAGACATGAGTGTGTTGATAGTTTCCACAGCCCTAGGGTGTGGTCATCGTGCAGAACTTTTCCTGTCCTGGCTGTCATCAAGTGCGTTATTGAAATCTCCACCCCAGTTCTGCACGCCGTGACCTAGCCGTTAACCAACTGCCAACGGTCAGTGAAAAACCCAGGCTCGTCAATATTTCAATCAATCAAGATATTTGTAGACCCTGTGAGGGTCTCAAGGCGCTGAGCAGCTTCTGCTCAAACAGCCAGGTCTTGAGGAGTCTCCTGAAGGTCAGCAGGTCCTGGGTCTGTCACAGCTGTGTGGGGAGGGTGTTCCACGTCTTTGCCGTGAGATAGGAGAAGGATCTGCCGCCGGTGGAGGACCTGTGGATGCGTGGGACAGCGACATGGGCGAGGTTGGTGGAGCTCAGCTGGCGATTCGGTGTGCAGAAGGTGAGACGCTTGTTGAGGTATGCTGGTCCGATGTTGTGAAGTGCTTTGTGGGCGTGGGTGAGGAGCTTGAAAGTGATCCTCTTGTTGATGGAAAGCCAGTGCAGGTCTCATGTGGACAGTTATGTGGCTGTGGCGGGGTATGTCGAGGATGAGGCGTGCGGAGGCGTTCTGTATGCGTTGGAGTCTCTTCTGGAGTTTGGCCGTGGTTCCCGCGTAGAGGGCGTTGCCGAGGTTCAGCCTGCTGCTGACCAGGGCCTGGGTGACCGTCCTCCTGTTGTAGGAGGAGATGGCATTGACTTGCAGGGTCATTGAGAGCGATGAGTCCAGGATGACGCCCAGGTTGTGAGAGTGCGGCTCCGAGGGCGGCTGGCCACCAAGAGTCGTCCCAGGCAGAGGGGGTGGATGCAAGGATGAGGACTTCTGTCTAGTCCGAGTTAGGTTTCAGGCGGTTGGTCTGCATCCAGGTGGCGACTGCCTTCATTCCTTCGTGGAGGTTGTTTTTTGCAGTGGCAGGGTTTTAGGTGAGAGAGAGGATCAGTTGTGTCGTCTGCGAAGGAGACTATGTTGAGGTTGTGCGAGCGGACGATGTTGGCGAGTGGAGTCATGTAGATGTTGAATGGGGTACGCCGCAGATTACCTTCGGAGCGGAAGGACGAGAGGCATACCCTCTGGGTTCTGTTGGTGAGGATGGAGGTGATCCAGTACAGGGCTTTGTCACGTAGTCCGGCGTCGTGTAGGCGTGTATGTAGGGTGTGGTGGGAGAAGGTGTCGAAGGCGGCTGAGACGTCCAGGTGGATGAGGGCCGCGGTTTCCGCATTGTACAGTATGGTCCTGATGTCTGTGGCAGCGATGAGGGCAGTTTCGGTGCTGTGGTTGCTGCGGAAGCCGGATTGGGACTGGCCCTGGATGTTCTCCTCGAGGAAGTGGGTCAGTTGCTTGTTGACTATCTTTTCGATTACTTTCGCAGGGATCGGGATGAGGGAGATGGGCCGTCCTTTGGGTCTGCTGTGGGTTTCTTGAGTAGGGGGTTGATCTCGGCGTGCTTCCAGCTTTCTGGGAAGGTGGCGGTCTCGAAGGAGCTGTTGATGGTTTCCCGAAGTTGGGGGGCTATGATGCGGCTTGCTTTGTTGAAGATGTGGCGAGGGCAGGGGTCGGTTGGTGAGCCGGAGTGGCTGGTGTTCATGGTCTTGATGGTACCAGTTTCGTTGACGTGGATCCAGGAGAGCAGGTGGTTGGTGAGGCTGGGGGTCGTTGGTTCTGCAGTGTTGGCGGCTGTTGGGAAGGTCTGGGTGTTGAAGCTGTCGTGGATGTCTGCGATCATGCGGTGAAAGAACGTGGCTAGGGAGTTACAGAGGTCTTGCAACGGCGGGATGTCGGAGTTGGAGTTGTAACTTGGGTTGGAGCACTCCTTCACAATGTTGAAGAGCTCTTTTCTGTTCTGTGCGTCGTTTGTCGATGCGTTCCTTGAAGGCGGTCTTTTTGGTGGCTCTGATGAGTTGGTGGTGTTTGCGGATGGCGTCCGTAAGGGCTGTGTAGTTTTCCAGTGTCTTTTCATGGTGCCATCTTTTCTCGAGTCTTCGGCAAGTCCGCTTAGTTTCCTGGAGGTCGGTGGTGAACCAGCTGGCCTTTTTGTCGGTACGCCTGTTCGTGGGTTTTTGATCGGGGTGAGAGTATTGGCGCAGTAATCGATCCATTGTCTGAGGTTGGTGGTGGCTGTATCTGTGTCGGCGGTGTTTGTTGATGGGTCCCGAGCGAGGGTGGTGATGAGCTGCTCTTCCGTGACCTTGTTCCAGCTGCGGTAGGGGATCCTTGGCGGGTGGCTGGTTTCTTGAAGGTGAAGTGGATGCAGCGGTGGTCGGTCCAGTGGAGTTCATTGGTGTGGCTGAAAGTGACGTGGTTGCTGGCTGAGAGAATGGGGTTGAGGGTGTGACCAGCGGTGTGGGTAGGGGTCGTGACGAGCTGTTTGAGTCCAAGGTTCTCAAGCAGAGTGGAGGAGTTGCTGTTGGCGTTCTCGAGGTGGAAATTCAGGTCACCGAGGAGGATGTAGTCTGCGGATGCAAGGGCGTGCGTGCTGACTGTCGGAGATGGCGTCGATGAATGGGGGTCGGGGGGGGGGGGTCTGTAGACGAGTGTTCCTCTGAGAGTGGTGTTTGGGTTGGTGTGGATCTGAAAGTGTGGGTATTTTCAGCGGTGCTGGGGGTGTCTGTCGTGCAGGTTGAGATTCTGAGAGTACTTCTGCAGACTATGGCGATTCCTCCTCCTGGTTTGTCGGTGCGGTCCCTTCTGGTGATCTTGTATCTATCTGGGATGGCTATGGCGATGTCTGGTGCCGAGGAGGGGTTCATCCAGGTCTCTTGTTAGGAAGGCGACGTCTGGGGAGGCTGAGTCGAGTAGGTCCCAGAGTTCGACGGCGTGCTTGTGGACGGAGCGGGTGTTGAGTAGTATGCATCTGAGGTGGTTGCGTTCAGCTCTCGGGGGTAGGGTGGGGTGGGGTGTGCGGGTGTTTGGCGGCTGGTGAAGCTGCAGTCACGGCAGGTGAAGGGTTTGTGGGTGAGTGACGGGCTGGCATGGAAGCAGCTTGATGATCGGCCGGTTTAGAGTTCGTGGAGGATGTCTGCGTCGTCTGGTGTTGTGGCACTTGCGGGGGCCAGGGTTTTCTGGCACTAGGCACGGTCCAGGCGCAGCGATCTGCATTATGTAGGGGAGATAGGCTCAGCTGGGAGGGGGGAGAACAGGTGCAGGAAGAGGGGCAGGGCTGGGGCAGCAGTGGCGGGAACAGGGGAAGCGCTGGAGGGAGCGCGCACAAAGCTCCTTGGACTGCGCCCAGATCATTTAGGCACAACAAACTACACACCAGGCCCACTTCGCATTTCGCGCCAAACTTGGACCCATATAACATGGCGCTCTAAATTAGGCTGCAAAATCTGACTACCATGTCATGAAACATCCTCCATGTCCTCCAGTGTAAAGGCACCAATTCCGCCCACTCAGTATCTCTCCTTGATTGAATCCAATATTTGGGCCGTAAACTCCTTGTTGAGTATAGAGTGTACCTGTGGCAACAACAAACCTGCACCCAGTCTGCTGTGACCCTGCTGAGTGGCCAGGGAAGCTCCCTGCGTATGAGAATAGCCACCCCCTTGCATAATTGGAATACGGCGAAGTGTATGCTTGGCTATCCCACCTAGCGCGCAGGCCCGGCCCAATGTGGGAAGTAAGATGAAGTTCTTGAAGAAAGCAGACATCTATATGATGACTGGTAATGTAAGCGTGCACCAGCCTGGATTTACGGTAATCATTTACGCTCCGTATATTCCAAGTTAAACGTTTTATTGACATCTATCGGTATGAAAAAAATGCGTACATGTTGCAGTGACCCACTAGGGAAGATACCAAGAGAGTTAGCAACTTGTGACAACCTGTTGCTGCTGTTTGGAAACCATAACTTGTGCCTAATTTCACTGTGAACAATATTTTGTGCATCAGACCCATGCACCCCCCAACCAACCCCCAAACATGGTTGTGAAAAGTAACCCTCCCACCTACTAGTTCCCTCCAATAACAAGATAACAGTATCATGGGAAACATCCCATGGTTAAGAGCAGGGCGGGGGGTCTCTCCCACCACAGCAGGCAGGTGACCAGATGGGCATAAGCCCAGTGATGTGGAACCATCCATACCAGGGCATGAGATGCTGGGTAGGCATAAGGAATGGCAGTTTCCTGATTACAGTTATGCACTTGCACTTCTCTAAAGAAGAATACAGGAGTCTGTCGTTCCATCATTAGTGTCCATTTTCTTTCGGGGTCTTCAATATTGGCGACGGTTTAATCATTAGTGTCCAGAGAGGACTTGTCCTGGATCATAGAGGAGGCCGTTGAGGTCCACTGTTCTTTGAGCTAGCTGTTTGGCGAAAGGGAGGGCCTCCTTGGCGTCCGTGAAGAAGTGTGGGGTACCTTTTTTCATGATACAGAGTTGGGTGGGATAGAGCAGAGTGTATGGTGTGTTGGCCTGTAAAAGCATTCTTTTGGCAGGCAGAAATTCCCTTCTAGCGTTCTGCACCGCAATGGTGAAGTCTGGGTAGATAGAGATGCAATTTCCCTGATGTATTAAAGCTTACTTTTCGCGTGCGAGGCGCAAAATATTGTCTCTATCTCTATAATTCAAGAGAAGGGCTATAATAGGTCACGCTGATTGCCCCAGGCACAGTCCCTAAGAGAGCGGCATGCACGATCAACATGGGTAAGAGGACGTCGTAAAAGAATTTGCGTAGAAATGATTCCACGAAGGCCTTCATAGTAGTGGGGATGGAAGTGGATGCCCATTATGCGGAGGTTGTTACGGCGTACCTTTAATCAAGTCGAGCACTTTAGCAACGCGAAGCAGTTGTTGTTTAATTTCTGCTTGAGCGTCCTCTTAATCGGAGATTCTTGTCTCTGCCCAATCTAGCTGATCCTCATGCTTGTCCACCCTGTGTTTCATATGGTCCAATCTGGCAGTGAGCGCATCCAGCTTGGAATCATTAGTATCTGAAAGAGACACGTTAGTATTAGATTCCTTACCTTAGAATATCCCCAGGCGTCAGACTGGATCCGGAAATGTTTTGTGTAGCAGTACCCTTGCGCGTCGGTAGGCGTCGTCTGCGGTTCCGCGTCCGTCGTCGGCGTCGTGGGAGCCGTGATGACGTCGTCGGAGTACTTAGACGCCGCCTCCGCGTGCTGACGTCAGTTCTTCTTTTTTCTGCGCCAGCAAGCGCAGATCTGGAAAAAGCAGTAACCCTTAGTAAATTTTTGACTAACTTTTTGGATCATTTTTGATCATTTCTCAGTCTTTCGACTCCGATCGGTGCCGTAGGGATGCCCGGCTTTAAGCACTGCGAGGATTGCGACCGTACGATGTCGGTCATGGATCCTCAACACCTGTGCCTAACTTGTCTAGGCGTTGACCACAACGACAAGGCCTGCTCCGACTGCCAGGTCCTCTCTTCGAAAGCCAGGCGGGAGCGGTCCCGCAGGCGACTCTAACTCCGGCAGTCGGTCCCGCGCCGCGAGAGGTCTCGGTCCCACGGGAGGTCGAGGGACAGGTCGCGGGCTCGGAGCCACCACAGTTCCGAGAGTAGGCCGCACTCCTCCGGGTCGAAGTCGTCGTCAGGTAAGAAGCACAAGAAGTCCAAGCGGCGTCATCGCTCTTCGGACTCCCCCCGACGCTCGCGCGATTCGGCCGGGGGTTCGGGTGACAACACCCACGCGGCTCCGTCGGAGTCGTGGGCGCCGCGTCCTGCTCCACACCCTCCGGTCCCTGGGCAAGACGCGACGCCGGAGGAGATCGAGCGCTTCCTCATGGCCATGAGGAAACTCTCTCCTCAGACGGGCTCCGCGGCACCTTCGGGCCCAGCGGACCCGTCTGGGGCCTCTAGCGGGTCGGGGGCTTTGGCCCCGCCGACGCCTTCGGGGCCGGCGCCGCAGGGCCCCGCAATCCCGATGCCGCCGGTGCCTTCGGGCCCGGCACCGCAGGGTTCAGCGCCCCCGGTGCCGCGGGACCCCGCTAGACCTTCTTCGGTCATCCAGGCCTCCAATTCCCAGACCGCGTTCCCGTCGGCTCCGCCGGACAGGGAATCCAAGAGGTATGAGCAGTATGGTAAAAAGATCTTCTCATCTCTTAGTCTGGGACTGCGGTCTTCCAACACCGCGTGCCTCTTGGGCCGTTACACCCACTCTCTGTGGGATACGGTTGCGGAAGTGCTGCCAGAGTGTCCGTTGGAGGTACAGGCCAAACTCGGCCAAGCCCTTGTGGAGGGCCGGGATGCAGCCAAATATTCCATCTGGTGTGGGCTGGATACCACCGACTCGCTAGGTAGAGCGATGGCAACGACGGTGGCGGTCAGACGCCACGCCTGGCTGAGGTCCGCCAACTTTGCGCCAGATGTCCAGAACACGTTGATGGACATGCCGTTTGATGGCCGTCGCCTCTTTGGCGACAAAGCAGACCATGCGCTTTAGCGCTTTAAGGACTCCAGGGCTACGGCCAAGTCCTTGGGCCTCTCGGCCCGTGCCAGCAATCGGCTGCTTATCACTCCTTTCGTGGCCACGGAAGGGGTGTACCCACACTTGCTGCCAGCCACGCTCCGCAGGGTAATACCCAACGCGGTGGCGGCAGTGGGAACCGCCGTCCTGGCGGTAGGGGTCAACGGCGAGGTCAGTCCACACCTTCCACCGCAGCATCCGCCTCAAAACCCTCCTAGTCCGTGCTTTCAGGCCCATGTGACGCCAGTGGGGGGCAGGGTTCGCCATCACCTCCTCCACTGGCGCACTGTCACATCGGACAGGTGGGTGCTGCAGATCGTCCGAAGGGGCTACTCCTTCCCCTTCGAGGCGACTCCTCCAGCCATGCCACCGCAGAACCACCGTGTATCGGGGGATCATTTGCGACTTCTGCAGGAGGAAGTTACGGCCCTCTTGGCCAAGGGGGCCATCGAGCGCGTTCCTGGGCCAGAAGTAGGGTGTGGTTGCTACTCCCACTACTTTCTGGTACCCAAGAAGGGCAAAGGGGGCCTACGCCCTATCTTGGACCTACGGAACGTCAACGGCTTCCTCCGGAAGGAGAAGTTCAAAATGGTGACACTGGCTCAGGTCTTGGCTGCCCTGGACCCAGGAGACTGGATGGTAGTGTTGGACTTGCAGGACGCTTATTTCCACATCCCCGTCCTGCCGGCCCATCGGCGCTACCTGCGGTTCACGGTTGGCCACGAGCACTTTCAGTTTACCGTGCTCCCCTTCGGCCTTACCAGCGCCCCACGGGTGTTCACAAAGGTGATGGCGGTGGTCGGAGCTCATCTGCGTAGGTTAGGGGTTTCAGTCTTCCCCTACCTCGACGACTGGTTGTTGAAGGCGGGCTCGCCCCAGACAGTCGTCGCCCACCTCCAGACTATGGCAGATCTCCTGCACCAGCTAGGGTTCTCCATCAATGTGCCAAAGTCACACCTGTGCCCCTCTCAGAAGCTCCTCTTCATCGGAGCGGTTCTCGACTCGGCGCGGTTTCGGGTTTATCCACCCGAACAGCGGGTCCGGGATATTCAGGCTCTGATTCCCATCTTTCAGCCGTTATCCCGGGTCTCGGTCAGGTTGACGCTGTGGCTTCTGGGGCTGATGGCCTCCTGCATCCTACTGGTGCATCACGCCAGGTGGCGGATGCGGGCTCTGCAGTGGGACCTGAAGTTTCAGTGGGCCCAGCATCAGGGCAACCTGTCCGACCACGTTCTGATCTCGGAGGGCACTGCGAGACAGCTGCAGTGGTGGCTCACGGACCGCGATTGGGTCAGCCGCAGATCCCTCTCCCTTCCCCAACCGGAGCACGTAGTTGTGACGGACGCGTCCCTCCAGGGCTGGGGAGGCCACATGGTAGAGGCGGAGATCAGAGGCCTCTGGTCTCCGGCGGAGGCCCGGCTCCACATCAACCTGTTGGAGTTACGGCGATTCGTCTAGCACTGAAGGCATTCCTCCCCTCTGTCCGGGGGAGTGTAGTGCAGGTGTTCACGGACGCCATGTGGTACTGCAACAAACAGGGCGGGGTGGGGTCGTGGACCCTTTGCCAGGAGGCTCTGCGCCTCTGGCAGTGGCTGGAAAGCCAGGGCGTGACCCTGGTGGCTCAACACCTGGCAGCTTCTCTGAACGCCAGAGCGGACGAGCTCAGCCGTCGGTGCATGATGGATCACGAATGGCGTCTGAACTCAGACGTGGCGCAAGGCCTCTTTCAGCGATGGGGAGAGCCTTGGTTAGATCTATTCGCCACCGAAGAGAACGCGCAATGTCATCAGTTCTGCGCGTTGGAATTTCCAAGGCGGCACTCGCTCGGAGACACTTTTCGTCGCGAGTGGAGTTGCGGTCTACTGTACGCCTTTCCGCTTATACCACTTCTGCCCAGAGTGCTGAAGAAGATTAAGCGCGACCGGGCCCAAGTCATCCTTGTGGCTCCGGACTGGGCTCGAAGGTTCTGGTATCCAGAGCTACTCAGTATGTCAGTCGATCCCCCGGTTCGTCTGCCTCTTCAGGAGGACCGTCTGTCGCAGCAGCAGGGGACGGTCCTCCACCCGAACCTGTCCAGTCTCCACCTCCATGCTTGGAGATTGAGCGGCGACAGTTGAGGCCATTTGACTTGCCTCCTGAAGTCTGTAACGTCATTCTGGCAGCCAGGCGTCCCTCCACAAAGTCGGTATACGCCTGCAGGTGGAACAGATTTGTGGCATGGTGCACAGCAAATGCTGTGGATCCTCTTGCTGCCCCTCTTTCTGAGGTTCTTCTCTTCCTTCTTTCTCTTGCCCAGCAGGGCTCTGCTCTGGGCACTATCAAGGCTGCCTGATCAACCTTCTTTGTTCAAGTCCCCTATTGTAAATAGATTTCTAAAGGGCATCACTCACACATTCCCTCCTGTTCCGTTTGTGATGCCTCAGTGGGACTTGAACCTGGTTCTTACTTTTCTGATGTGCGCTCCCTTTGAGCCACTTCACAACTGTCCTCTTCGCCTTCTTACTCTGAAGACTGCTTTCCTGGTTGCCATCACCTCTGCCAGGAGAGTGAGTGAGCTCCAGGCCCTTTCTTGTACTCCACCTTTCCTTTCTGTCCATCCGGACAAAGTGGTGTTGCGTACTAAGCCTTCTTTCCTGCCCAAGGTTGTCATGGCCTTCCACATCGGGCAGTCTATCACCTTGCCAACCTTCTTTCCGCCACCCCATCCCTCTAAAGAGGAAGAGCGGCTCCACCGTCTGGACCCAAAACGTGCGCTCTCATTCTACTTGGATCGCACACGCCAGTTCCGGGTGGATGACCAACTCTTTGTTGGTTACGTGGGCGCTAAGAAGGGGAAAGCGGTGCACAAGAGGACCATCTCCCGGTGGATCATCTTGTGTATCCAGGCAGGCTACTCCTTGGCTAGAAAGGAGCCCCTTGTTGGATTACGGGCTCATTCCACCCGAGCCACGGCGACTACAACTGCCCTGGGCCGGGGTGTGCCCTTACAGGATATCTGTCAGGCAGCTATGTGGGCATCGCTGCACACGTTTGCAAGACACTACTGCCTGGACAGTCAAGTCCGGAGGGATGGCTTCTTTGGCCGTTCCGTCCTCCAGGACTTTCTGGTGTGATTATTGGTTCGCAGACCCACCACCGGGGTTGGTATTGCTGGGGTATCTATTCTAAGGTAAGGAATCTAATACTAACGTGTCTCTTTCAGATGCACAAGTTACTACTTGTGTAACGATATATCTGTAAGAGACATTAGTTAGTATTAGATTCCTTACCGATGCACCCATCCTCCCCGTTCTGCGAACCAATATCTAGGGTTAGGGTTACCCCCTTTCAGGGCCCTAGTTTCAATGGCACCAGTGTTGGTTTTTAACATGGCTCTGTGTTTCTGGCGCGGAAAAGCTGTGTCTAAGAACTGACGTCAGCACGCGGAGGCGGCGTCTAACTACTCCAACGATGTCATCACGGCGCCCACGACGCCGACGACGGACGCGGAGCCGCAGACTCCGCCTACCGACGCGCAAGGGTACTGCTACGCAAACATTTCCGGATCCAGTTTGACGCCTGGGGATATTCTAAGGTAAGGAATCTAATACTAACTAATGTCTCTTACAGATATATCGTTACACAAGTAGTAACTTGTGCTTTCAGGCTAGATTTCACCTTGATCAATAACTCTTTAATGTTGCCATCCTGCTCTGCTTCAGTGTCCACTGGGTCCATCTGGCTCTCGGAGACCCCCTGGGGAGTGGAGCATCAGCTCTTGGAAGAGTTTGGATTGCTTAGTGTCATGTTTGCCCATGACTTCCCCAGAAGATTACAGGATTGCAGCGTTGCACAGTCTGTTTTGGTCCTCGAAAATTGGGGCTAAGCTGCACCCGTGTTGGGCTCCGGCACTCCCCAGTACATCAATGGGGGGCAGGGGCAGGCCTTAGGCTGCCACCGTTACATACTACTCTAGGAATTTATCCTGTAAGAGGTAAACTCAGGGCAAGAGCGCTGCGGATGGTCTGGTGCCACCGGTGCTGCTGGGGGATGGCAGAATAAGTAAGACCTGCTTGGAACGAGGCCATACAACCCAGCCACCACGAGGTCTGAATAGCCAGTGTCATTACTCTGGTTGCCGATTATTGATTAATCTGTGGGCCCCCTCATGTCAGTGCGGTCTCGAAAGGGGTCAGGGGTGAGAGTGCCTTATCCGCCAGTCCAAGCGGGCTGAGCCGCTGTGTCCCAGTCTTAGTATGGGGTTGTAGGGAAGCGGCAGTGGTCAATACACCACGGAGTAGAAAGACGGCACGCTACGGTGAACAGGCACCCTGTCTGCTGCTCTCCGTCCAGAGGTGAGGGAGTAATACCCTTGACAACTGGCCCCCGCGGGTGGTCGACCGGGCCGCCACCAATCTCTTGGTTAGGGCGCGGGGCTGCAGATGCACAACGGCCCACCTGCACTTTTCAGCAATCAAGCGCGGCCTTGTCTCGCCACAGGCAGCAGCCCGCGAAGGCCTCCAGGCAACGCCCTCGGCTGCAGTCCGCACAGTACCTCTAAGTTGAGCCTCACCAGCAGTGTTTAGGTAGATGTAATCTGTTTGTCTATATATATTTATTTTTTTGTGCTCATTTTATCTGTATGTATCGAGTTTATTTTGTGACAGACTCAAGCTGCAGCTACTGTTGTCCCACAGTTATTTTACTGAGAAAGATCCATTTGGTCTTGGATGCCGTGTTGTTTTTAGCGCTGTGTTGAGAATTACTCGGGACCAGCTTATTTTTTCCATATTTAAACAAATACATACGGTTTTCTGTATCTTATAAATATCCGTAACAATGGAAGTCTGGGAGCTTTGTACTTTCTGGTGGTAACCATTCAAGACTGGATGAACAAAAACTTGGTTGAGCATGAATTCCACTAATCGTTTCTAACCAGGATCCAGCAGGGCCCCAGAGTCCCACAGTAGCACAAGGGTGCCCCCCTGGCTCCTGCAGGAGACCTGCCAGATCAGAATTATTTGGGGGGAAAAACAAAGGGGTGTGGCTTAAAATGATGTGAGTGGCAGTGAACAGGCATCCATGTAGAAGGGGGCGGGCGGGAGGTTGTAAGCCCGCTGGAGGTTGGGCATAGTTTTAGGTATTTCAAGTAGCTATAACTGGACCCTCGCAATGCACTGCTTATGACCTTGTATATTGCAACACTCATGACCTGCTCTGTGATATGATTGATAACATTGCTGATGACAACTGAACTGACATCTTTGACAACACTATGCATGTTGGGCACGCAAGTTATAGTTAGTTGAAATAACTGTTGAATTTAATTTTTGGGGCTCAACCCATAGAGTCATAAGTGTATCTCTGCAATATTTCCTTGTATTAATACAGATTTACAACTTTCACCAGAACTTACAGAAGTAGGCCTGGAAATCGTTCTTAGATCGTTGTTAGACCCGACGGCACCTAGGGTGGTCTCTTCCCCCACACTTTGGCTACTTGCCTCCTGTTGCTAAAATTTGTTCTGGTTGACTTTAGGACTGTTAACCAATGCCAACGTGCTTGTGTTTAATCGCTGAACATGGTTCAAATAGGCCCACACCTGATTAACACATTTCATTTATTTATATGTCACTAGTAAAGATTTACAACATGTACACAGGGCCTGTAAATTAAATAATACTAGTGGGCCTGCAGCATTTATTGTGCCTCCCAATTACATTAGCACTTTAAGACATGTCTCCGGCCTGCCATTGAAGCCTGTGCACAGGTTTTATAGTGCCAATTTAACCTGGCAAAATAAACCTTTATCCAAGACTAAATCTCCCTTTTTATTTATACACATATGTCACCCTTAAGTAGGCTCTAAACAGCCCATAAGTCCGGGTGCAGTGCATGTAAAATGTTGGATATGTACTTTTACATGTCTCCTAGTGGAAAAATCCCAAATTCGTTTTTCATTACTAGGGGTCTTACCTCTCCCATAGGATAACATTAATTACCTTATTACATTTAGTAAGTGATATGTTTTTGGGGGAAACTGTTAGAAATGTCACTTTTTGGTCTCAAAAGAATTGTAATTTAAAATCCTTTTTAATAGTAAATTCAGATTTTTAAGTCCCAATCCTGAAGATGCAACTTTTAGAAAGTAGGTTTTTTTTTTGTCCTCCCCATTTTCAGCCTGTGTCACATGACTGTGAATAGTTGACAGTAGGCCTTTGTGTATTCCTCCCAGACAGTGAGACAAAGGGGTACAAGGTTTTGGCAGGATGGGAGGGGCATAGCGGTTCCCTGTTCCACTTACATTTCATAGGGGCTACCTCATCAAACTTGCTAAGAACTTGAGACCAGTCCCTAGTCGCACTAGATCTCTTGGAGCCTGGGGAGGAAGGAGAATTCCTAAACCAGATGTGGGGGACAAGTCTAAAAGTTTCTCCCACTTCAAAAGCACGCACCAGCAGAGCGTGGGCAAGTTCGCTTTTTCTCCAACCGTTTTTTTCTCATCCCTGGAATTTTTTTAACTTTTGTCCATGTCAGGAGTAACTGTCCAGCCCTTCCCAATGTTCCAAATAACTTGAACTCAAGGAATTCCTGAGACACTGAAGAGTTGCGAAAACCCCTTAAACATGTAGGTTTGTAGCCATGCTCAGACTCGAAGGGCATTCCAACCCTGAAACTACGTCTTCCCCCTACTCCCAGTCCCATGCATGTATATTTGCAGAAAGTTGACAATCATGGCATTGCTAAAATTCAAACCCTGGTATGACTCCTGGCATAACCGAAGGGACTATTATCCGATCTCATGCAGTCCCACATGCAAGTAGATATTCAAAAATTCTAGACCCCTGTCAGGTATCCTGTTCTTTTCACTTTCCTAAAATGTTCCAGAATCCCTTGAGCAGAATCCCATCTAAACATAAGATAGAAAAGAGATCGTGAAAAGTAGTCTATATGTTTTGGCTATACGCGACTGTGGGAAAGTGAGTTTCTGTTTCAGTAAACCCCAATGCCCTTCCCCCATGTTTTGCCAGATTTCTGATGCCCTGGGTCTCTGCCAATCAGGTTCCCAGGGTGTGTTCTTTTCCAAACTGCACAAATGTACCCACAATTGGCACCCCTCAGGCCACATGCAAGTCACTTGTAAAAGGTACCAAGGGCACTGTGACCAGGGAAGGCCACATACTGTGCCACCCTTCGAGCTCCCATACTTTTACACACACACTGCCATTGCAGGCTGCGTGTTTTGGTGCAGAGAAAAATGACAAGTCGACATGGCACACATACCTGTGTGCCATGCCTTTAACCCACTGACTATGGTATAGATAAGTCACCCCTCTCTGCTGGGTGCACTATACCACTGGTGAGGTACAGTTGCATGAGCACTTCCCCTACAGTGTCTAAGTCCAAACTTAGACATTGTAATGCGTATATGGAGTATATGGACTGGGAGTTTGTCATTATGAACGCAACAGTGCCATAATGGCTTTACTGAATTCTGGGAAGTTTGGCAGCATATGTCTCTGCATAATAAACCCACTCCGATGCCAATGTGAGATTTATTTTTCACTGCACTCAGAGGGCATCTTAGGGGTGCTCCCCAAAAAACAACCAGCCTCTGGTGGGTTCCTTAACTGGTATACACCAGCCTGCCACCACAAGATCAGTCCCTGGACCCCTGGGGTGGGAGCCTTCGCTCCTTGACCCCAGAAACAAAGCCATTCCTGGGCGGAGGGTTCACATATCTCCCCAGGTCAGGAAGAGCCACTGTGGCGGGGGAGCTTCAAAGGCCTTGCCGCTGTTGCAACACGACACCAAGCCTCTTCTGCTATCAGGAGCAAGCCCCCTTCCTGTATCCCAACCTTTTCGGCAGGAAAACAGGCGGGAAAAATTAGAACAGCCCAGAAGGTGTGCCCACCTCTGCTAAACCCACCCCTCAGGTGGGGGAGGAAAGGTGAAGCCCACTCTGGCAGGCACCCTCCTGTCATGATTGGGGATTAAGGGGGGGGGGAGGGGGAGAGTCACACAGCAGAGGAAACTACAGTGAAGAACTGACTTGGCTCCTAGCCCGAGCAGCCCGTCTGCAGTTTCCAGTGATCCTGCGTCAAAAGTCGATCTGTCCTGCAGCCAGCGACCTCCAAAACCCCTGGGAGGACCGACTTCCTTCAACAAAGACCGGATCTCCTGCAAACAGCAGCTCTGTTCAAAAGAAACTCCAAAGACTAACTCTGAGCCTGCTGAGGACGAAGAAACTATGCCTGAGTCCAAGTGGCCCCCCACTCCCAGCGAGGTTCCCCCAGTGCTCCAGAGTCAACCGTGGGTTGACCCCTCCATGACCCTTTGACGTCACATGCAGCCTCTGCACGGAGACACCCCCAACCACAAGTAGTCTCAGAACGGATTTTACCTTACTGGACGGAGTGGCCTACCCGTGAGCAGCCCACAAACGAGGTGCCCCATTGGCTAACATTGGCATATTGCATATGGCACCCGGCCCCCCCTAGTGCTGCCGCTGGTGGTGCAATTTGAGTGCCTATCTGGACCTTGGAGAACCTTAGGCCTAACCTCAAAAACTCCCTCTTGCAAGACGTTTACTTACCTGTGATACCAATAACCATTTGTTCGAGGCATATGAGCTTCAGATTGTACACTATGCATAGATCGCCACCTAGTGTTGGGCCTGGATGTTTGCAGTTTGTTGTTGTCCTGAAAAGTTCTTTGGTAGTCACGAGATAGGTGACTCCTCCCCAGGACCACATTACGCATGGGCATCGGCTCCATCCCCAGATGGTTTTTTTCCGCCTTCGGAATTATCTCCTGCGCTCCAGTTTGGAACCCTTCGGTGCGCAATCCTCACCCAGTTCGACGGTATTGTTTCGATCTCGATCTACCACGCGATTCTTAACTAACTTCGAAGTCTTCGGTTCTGGTCGTCGACGAAAGCATACAGCGCCGAAGACTGGCAGTGGTTCGTCGACACCGAAATCGCACTCTGAGCAGAGTAAAAAATCAACCAAAGCTCCAGACTCACACGCATCGGAGCCGAAAAAACCCTCGGAACCGAAAAAACATGTTCCCATAAAAGACACTTCGAAAGGGCACACTCCTAAGCCAACTGCCGACTCGATGTCTAAAAAAAAAAACCTACGGAGCCGAAAATTTAGACGCCAAAGGATTAATCAAGCTTACAAGAGCTTTTTACACCGGATCCACAACAAAAAACCCTTGTGAAAGATCCCAAAATTGGACAATTGACTCTCAGCTCCAAGAATAGACCACTTGAGGCGCCAGTACCTCCTCCCCCTGCAAAGAAGTCATTGCAACCTCTCCATTAAGGGTCCCTTCTCCTCCACCTCCCCATGCTGTTCCTACTCATACACCTCCTCCACCACAGCATTCACCTACACCAACTCCTAACCCAGACGATGATGTACACACTGACTCTGATTATGAAGTTGGGGGTGCACATTACCCACCACACACTAATAGTCCCCCTCAGTCACCTAATCCATGGGATGATTACAACATCCCTGATTTGCCCTATGTCCCACAGGATGATGTCTATCCTTCCAGACCTTCCCCACCAGAGGACACCATAGGTTTTAACCTGCTAGTCCAGAGAGCTGCACAATGTCATGGGGTGGACTTACACACTGATGCAGTGGAGGAAGACTTCTTATTAGACACTTTTGACACAACACAAAGGTCTACGGCCATCTTGCCAATGCTTAAGGGTGTCATCAAGCACGCAACAGAGGTCTTTAAAGATCCCGCTAGAGCTAGGGTCCTCAATCCCCGCATTGAAAAAAAAAATAAAGCGGCCCCTGCAGACCCAGATAATATTAAAGGCCCCGCACAATTAGATTCTTTGGTGGTATCCAATGCAAGTAAACGTGCTAGTTCCCAAACAGGTGAAGCCTCACCACCAGACAAAGAATCTAAACTCCTTGACGCTTCTGACAAGAGAACTGCGGCACAAGCAGCAATACCAGCACCTTACTACGCAGACATGCCTGGCTACGCATTTCAGGTTTTAACCTGAGGTGCAAAACTCTATACTTAATCAGCCATTTGATGAAACGCATTTATTTGGCCCAAATGTTGACGTGTCTTTTGAAAAAATAAAGAAAGACACCGACACTGCAAAATTGATGGGAGCCTTGCAGCAGCAAGCTCCCAGACGTTCTTTTCGAAGCTCATCGTACAGAGGCAACACCAAAGGCTACTCCTCAAAGTCCCTCCTCTTCCTACAAGACCCATGGCCAATCCACATTCACCTAGGGCTATCAGAGAGGGGGTAACAGGGGTAACAACAAATGCAGAGGCAAACACACCTACCGCTCTGCCTCCTTCCCTACCCAATGACTTTCCTCCCCTTCCCCCCCAACATTCCACTCCTGTGGGGGGAAGACTCCAACAGTTCCTGCCTGCATGGATCAACATCACATCAGACAGGTGGGTGCAACAAATTATTCACTCGGGTTACTGCCTAGAATTAACATCCCCCCCCCCCCCCCAAATACCACCCAAACGCGTCCAATGTCACAAGAACATTTGTCACTGATAAAGCAAGAAGTGGTATCTCTGCTAGAAAAAGTGCAATAGAACTAGTTCCTCTGCACCAGCAAAACAAGGGGGTTAACTCTCTGTTTTCTAATCCCAAAGAAGGACGGCTCTCTAAGACCTATTCTAGACCTCAGACCGCTAAACATATATATACAGTCAGACCATTTTCACATGGTCACACTCCAGCAAGTCCTTCCTCTTGTCACAAAACGACTTCCTGGCTACTCTAGACCTCAAGGACGCATACTTCCACATTCCCATTCACAAAGCTCACAGGAAGTATCTCAGGTTTGTAATAGACGGGCAGCACTACCACTTCAAAGTACTCCCATTCGGAGTCACAACAGCACCAAGGGTCTTCACCAAGTGCTTGGCAGTGGTGGCAGCGCATCTAAGAAGACAGCACATACATGTCTTCCTGTACCTCGACGACTGGCTCATAAAAGCCAGCTCACACAATCAATGCGTAAAACACACTCATACCACCATCCACCTGCTCCACGACTTGGGGTTCACAATAAACCACACCAAGTCTCATCTACAGCCATCCAAAGTACAACCTTACCTAGGTGCCACAATAAACACCTCAACAGCGCTGGCTTATCCCACCCCAGCAAGGATAGCCAGCATGCAAACTCTCCTAGCAAAGTTTCAGCTACAACACTCCCTCCCAGTACGAGTGTTCATGCAACTCATAGGGATGATGGCCTCTTGCATCTTCATAGTGCCCCATGCAAGACTTCAAATGCGTCCGCTACAAGAGTGCTTATCACGTCCATGGAACCAGGCTCAAGGTCAATTAACAGACCTAGTGTCGGTAGACGGTCGAACTCATTGCTCTCTGCAGTGGTGGAACACCAAGAACCTTTCCAAGGGACGACCGTTCCGAGAGCCAGTTCCCCAAATAATCTTGACTGCGGACGCATCGCTCTTCGGCTGGGGAGCCCACCTACTGCAACACACCATGCGAGGCAGGTGGACACTGCAACACAAATTACTCCACATCAATCACTTGGAGTTACTAGTAGTATTCTTAGCACTAAAAGCTTTCCAGAAGCAAGTAGCAAACAAAGCTGTGTTAGTCCGCATGGACAACATGACCGCAATTTATTACATACAGAAGCAAGGAGGCACGCACTCCCTGCAACTATCTCAACTAGCACAAGAAATATGGAGGTGGGCCATACCTCAGAACATATTCCTTCTAGCCCAACATGTCCCAGGAGTACAAAATACTATAGCGTATCTGTTAAGTCGTCAAACACAACAAACCCACGCGTGGGAACTTCATACGCAAGTTCTTCAGCCATTCTTTCAGAGGTGTGGACAACCTCAGATAGACCTCTTTGCCACCCACAAACGCAAAATGCCCAAGCTTCGCCGCCAGATATCCACACCCAGTGTCCAAAGGCAATGCGATATGGATGAATTGGTTAAACAGATTTGCGTACGCTTTTCCACCTCTACCACTCATGCCACTAGTAGTACGCAAACTACAGCAGCATTCTCTGACCCTCATCCTAGTTGCTCCAACGTGGGCCAGACAACCGTGGTACACCACACTGCTACAACTGTCTGTGGTACCACACCAAAAACTGCACCTGTCTCCACACCTCAACACAGAACCGTGGAGAGATCAGACACCCGGACCCAGCTCAGCTCAACCTTGCGATCTGGCTCCTGAAGTCCTAGAATTTGGATATCTGAACCTTCCTCCAGACTGCATGAATGTCATTAAAGAAACTAGACGTCCTACCACTAGGGCATTTTATCCAGCCAAGTGGAAACGATTTGTAATTTGTCATAACAACAACATTAATACTTTAGATGGAGTCGTTTCTGTCCTGTAACTCCAGTTCTGTAGTAGGGGTATATCTGTGTATAGTCATAATCTAGTGAATAGTCCCGCCTAGTGCGTGGACCCCGGAGCAATCAAAAATAATCTCTTACAGTGTTGAAAAAAATGCAGAACTGCACAGACACTTAAGAGAGAATTTAAAGACAGATAATGCAGCCTATAAAAGCTACACTGTCCAGTACTTCAACTAGAAATTCCACCACAAAATCCACAAAACAGCAAAGCCTGTACAGATTTCCCTTGCTTTAACAGCAAACACCCTCTGGAATGAGAGAGGAGGACCTGGACAGACAAGCCCCATAGGCTGCCATTATGTGGCTCAGAATAGGATACTGTGCCTTTAAGAGAACCTTCCAGAACTTCACAGTATCCCAGAATGCACTGCAGGCCCCAGTTACTTTCAGTTCTTTTTGAAGGCGTAACACGCCAGACCTGTAGCATTCCTTACATGAATATCTCTCTCCACCGGGGAGGAGGGCGGGCGCTTATGACTATAACAGAGATACCCCTACTACAGAACTGGAGTTACAAGACAGAAACTACTCCTTCTGTAGTAGGGGATCTCTGTGTATAGTCATAATCTAGTGAATAGAATGGCAAGCCCATCCCCACACCAAAGCGGAGGTGGAGAAACGAGAAATAACACCACTATTGTGCGAACAGATTTCGCAGCGAAGCCTGCCCAACCTGAGCGTCTGCCCTGGCATCAGTGTCCAGGCAGTAATGCTTAGCAATGGTATGGACCGACTTCCAAGTGGCCGCCTTGCAGATTTCTGCAATGGGAACATTACGAAGCAAAGCCGTCGTGGCAGCCTTGCCCCTGGTGGAATGAGCCTTAGGTTTGCCCCCTAAGGTCTTATTAGCCTTTTGGTAACACAATTGTATGCAGGACACAATCCACCTCGAGATGGACTGTTTAGAGGTAGCAAGACCCGTCCTGACTGATCCATAATTGATAAACAATTGGTCTGACCTACGAATATCTTTGGTTTTATCCAGATAAAATTTCAACACCCTCCTAACATCCAGGGAATGTAAAGACCTTTCTGCTGTTGATGAAGGATTCTGAAAAAACTTAGGCAAAGTTATAGTCTGGTTGACATGAAAATCAGAAATAACCTTGGGAAGAAATTTAGGGTGAGTACGCATAACAACCTTAGCAGCATGAAATACAGTATAAGGTTCTTGGCAACACAACGCCTGAATTTCACTCACCCTGCGGGCCGATGTAATGGCCACAAGGAACGCCGCCTTCCAGGACAGGTGCTGCAACGAAGCCTTATGAATAGGTTCAAAAGGCTCCTTCATCAATCTGGACAGCACCACATTCAATTCCCAGGAAGGCGAAAGAAGCCTGACAGGAGGGAACACTTTCTTCAAGCCTTCCAGAAAGTCTTTGATCACAGGGATCTGGAAGAAGGAAGTCTGTGAAGGGCATTTCCTGTAGGCAGTCAAAGCAGCCAGATGAACCTTAATGGAATGGACATTAAGGCCAGACTGCGCCAGATGTAGTAGATATGGAAGGATGACATCCTCCTTGCATGTCGTAGGGTCATAGTTCTTGGACTTGCACCATGCAAAACCTCTTCCACTTGTAAGCATAAGAAGTCCTAGTGGAAGGTCGCTTAGCCTCCTTCAGTATGTCCATGCAATCCTCTGGGAGATTCAGATGGCCATATTGCACTATCTCAGGAGCCATGCCGCCAAACTCGAAGACGAGAGGTTGGGGTGCAACATCCGCCCCCTGAACTTCGTGAGAAGGTCCGGCCTGCACGGCAGCTTCATGTGTGGAAGGAGAGACCAGTGAAGCAGGTCCGTGGACCACCACTGTCTGGGCCATTCCGGGGCAATCCGTATCATCCGCGCCCTAGACTGGGACAGCTTGATGAGAACCGTCGGAATCAGGGGAATGGGTGGAAAAGCGTACAGAAAGCTGTTCGAACAATTGATCCATAACGCATTCCCCAGCGTCCCCGGCTGGTAGTACCTGGAGGCGAAGTCTCGGCATTTGCTGTTTTCGGCGGTGGCGAACAGATCTACGTCTGGCGTTCCCCACCTTGCGAAGACTTCTCCTAGTACTTCGTTGTTCATGACCCATTCGTGGTTTTCCTGAATCAGTCTGCTCAGTTCGTCTGCCTGAACATTCTGCACACCTGGCAGATGGGTGGCTGTTATCGTCAGTCCTCGGGCCAGAAGCCAGTGCCAGATCGCCTGCGCCTCCTGCGACAGGGTGCGCGATCTCGAGCCCCCCTGCTTGTTGAGGTAATACATTGTGGTCGTATTGTCCGTCTGTACAAGCAGAGAGTTGGTCTGGAAGGACGGGTGAAAAGCCTTCAGTGCCAAGTGAACAGCTCGGAGTTCCAGGAAATTGATGTGGTACGTGGACTCCATCGGGGACCACGTCCCTTGAATCTGTAAGTCTCCGGAGTGAGCTCCCCATCCCTGGAGAGAAGCATCCGTCACGATAGTCTGAGTGGGAATGTCCTTGTGAAATGGAACCCCTCTGAGGAGATTCTCCGCTGAACACTACCACTTCAGAGACTGAAGAGCATGCAGAGACAGTCGTATCTTGTCGTCCCAAGATCCTCTCCTCTGGTCCCACTGATCTTCCAAGCACTCCTGCAGCGGTCTCATGTGCAGCCGCGCATGTGGCGTCAGGAAGATGCAAGAGGCCATCGATCCCAGTAGAGAAGACACCGTCCTCACTGTCGTAGATGGAGTGGTCATGAGAGCCTGAACCTTCCGAAGGAGTGATAATCGTCGCTCCTCCGAAGGAGACACGCTTGCTGACAGCGTATTGATGGAGGCTCCCAAGTACTGAATGCACTGGACCGGAGTCGGGACAGACTTGGACATGTTGATGTGCAACCCCAGCTTGTTCAATAGAACGCACGTCTTCCGGAAGTGCGCTTGAGCTTCCGAGAAAGAGGAGGCCTTGATCAACCAATCGTCCAGGTACGGGTAGACAAACACCTTGTTCTTCCGCAGGTGTGCCGCTACCACTGCCATGCACTTCGAGAAAGTCCTGGGCGCAGACTTCAGCCCGAACGGAAGTACCGTGTACTGATAGTGATTGGTGCCGACTTGAAATCGCAGGAACTTCCTGTGTTTGTGTGCAATGGGCACATGGAAGTATGCATCCTGTAGGTCTATGGCACACAGCCAGTCCCCCTGTTGCAACTCAGGAAAAATCTGATGAAACGACAGCATGCGAAACTTTTCTCTGCGAATCCACTTGTTTGCCTGTCGCAAGTCTAGAAAGGGCCCGAACTCGTTCTTGTCCTTCTTGCGGACCAGAAAGAACCGGGAGTACAGACCTCTTCCTCTTTGAGACAGAGGTACGTCCTCTATCGGCCTCCGCCTGGAGCTCGCGCAGCTGATACTGCGAGCTGACCGGAGGAATCGATGGAGGAGGGCTGGTGAACCGAAGACTGTATCCATTGCAAACAATATTCAGCACCCACTTGTCCTGAGTAATTTTTCTCCACTCTGCCAGAAAAAATTGAACGCTTCCCCCCCACCGGAGCGGGTAACGGATGAAGGGGAAGTAACCGCTCAGGGTCGAGACCCGGCCGGGCCTTTGTTCACAGTAGAGGACTGCTGTCCATCTCTACCCCTCTGGCGTTTTTGGAAGGGTCTCCGGAACTGCTGCTGTTGTTGTTGTTGCTGCTGTTGTCCCGAAGACTGTCCTCATCCTTTTCCCTGCGAACCGAACCGTCTCTGGAACGGGCGGTAGGGCTTCTTGTCTTTGGGCTTCTCCAAGCCCACAGCCGTCAGGGTCTCCGCCTCAGCCTTCATGCGGGCCATTTCATCATCGGCATGTTTTCCGAACAGAGTTTCTCCGGAAAACGGCAGATTGGCCACCCGCTGCTGTGCCTCCGGCTTGAGTGACGTAAGCCTGAGCCAAGCATGGCGGCGCTGGTTGATCCCGTGACAGTAACCATGGGCCGCCAACAGCGAGATATCCGCAGCGGCGCTGATGACCTGGTTTGAAACCAGCATCCCTTCCTTAACTATTTCTTGGAAGTCCTCCCTCCTGTCACGTGGCAGAAGGTCCGCGAACTGTTCCAGGGAATCCCACAGTGCACGGCCGTACCGCCCCAGCAATGCCGAATCGCTGGAGGCTTTCATGGTCGTGGAAGAAGTCCCACAAGCCTTCCTTCCAGCCGAATCAATCCAACGGCTTTCTTTATCAGGCGGTACAGTGGAGGACGGGGAGGTAGAATGCAACTTCCTGGCCGCCGTCACTATCACGGAGTCGGGTACTGGGTCCATCCGCAGGAAGGCCGGGTCCGAATCCGGTGCCCTGTACTTCTTCAGAAGTCGGGAGGGAGCGGCCTTCACCACCGCAGGCGTAGGGAACAGCTCCTCCGCAGGTTCGACCAGTCCTGGCACCAATGGCAGCAGAGGGCGAGACAGATGCCTCTTGTGAAGTGTCTCGAATATCACGGGCGTCGTAGGTGTAGGAGCCGTCACCGTGATGCCCAATTTCGCAGCCCCCCTCAGGAGAACCTCCTGGAACGTGCTTATGTCGTCTACCGGAGACACCCTTGTCTCCGGGGAGTCCGATAAGGTAGGTGAATACGAGCGAGTCCTAGAGGAGTCCGTACGTGACCTGGATCCTCGCCTCCTATGGCGATGCCTAGATCTAGTGGAGGACCTGTCTACTCCTCGATCTTCCTCTCTGTCCGGAGCGTGACTGTGATTTCCTAGGTCTGGGACGCTCTGCCGGCTTCCCCGGGGCTGGCGTCTTGGGCTTGGACGGGACCTGCGGCTTAGGAGTCCCTTTGGGAGGAGTCGGAAACCTGGGCAACGAGACCGACCTCGGTGGAACCGAGGGCGGCCTCTCTGGCACATGAGGCCGAGGCGGCGGTGGAGGCAGAGGAGGCAACGGAGGAGGGGTCGGAGCCCTCGGAGGGAGACCCCTCGGCAACGGAGGCGGGGGTGTAACATGCTTCTGTGATGGAGTATACACCTCGGAGTACACCGATCCCGGTGATCCGCCTTCCTTTCCAGATCCGGACTGTGGAGAGCCTCCCACAGTATCAGGCCTCTCACCACGATTCGTCGACGTCGAAGAACGGTGACCAGACGGCGAGCGTAGGCCCCTCGACGTCGAGCGCCCCTTCCTCGGCGTCGACCGTCTTCCATGCCTCGACGACGACCTCTTGCGCCTGGACGGCGACCTCTTGCGCCTGGACGGCGACCTCTTGCGCCTGGACGGCGACCTCTTGCGCCTCGACGGCGGCCTCACCGACGAGGATCCCCTCGACGACGATCGCTTCCTCTTCGCCGACGCCGAACGGCGGTGTCGCTTCGACGGCGAGCACAGACGCCGGGCCCGTCGACGTCGATCACTCAACACCGACGATGATGACTACGAAATCGTCAAAGGAGACTTCGACGGCGGTCTGTGTAACTCCGTCGACGTTTCTTCGACCCAGAGCCCTGGGGAGATGGGGAACAGACCGCAGTCATCCCACTCGACGTCTTGGTCAGTGCCACCGACCCAGACGGAGAATGGGAACGTTTGCTGGTCTTCCTGCCCCTGGGGAGCCCCCCAGAGGCCTCAGCATGGGCAGAAAAAGCCCCTCCAGACCCACCTTGCGCCTTCAGCCTTCTTTCCTCGAGGCCCTGAAGCCTGATCTTCTGTCTTTCCTTCAGGGTCCTGCCAGAGAAGCCTTGACAAATCTCAAACTCCTCAGGGATGTGGGAAGAGGGAAGGCAGGATACACACCTCATGGGAATCTGATTTTGCCTTCCTCCTGGAGCACTCCGGGCATTTGTCAAATAATGCAGGCATATTTGACATCAAAAGGGAGCAAAAACCAAGAAGAACAGCACTAAAGTACTTTAGAAGCACTCAAATCGAAATCAACAGTGAAAAAACACCAATAAACCCTTGAAAAGGGAGAGCTCAATGCTCCAGGGTCCTGCTTGCAGGAGCCGGAAAAAAGAACTGAAAGTAACTGGGGCCTGCAGTGCATTCTGGGATACTGTGAAGTTCTGGAAGGTTCTCTTAAAGGCACAGTATCCTATTCTGAGCCACATAATGGCAGCCTATGGGGCTTGTCTGTCCAGGTCCTCCTCTCTCATTCCAGAGGGTGTTTGCTGTTAAAGCAAGGGAAATCTGTACAGGCTTTGCTGTTTTGTGGATTTTGTGGTGGAATTTCTAGTTGAAGTACTGGACAGTGTAGCTTTTATAGGCTGCACTATCTGTCTTTAAATTCTCTCTTAAGTGTCTGTGCAGTTCTGCATTTTTTTCAACACTGTAAGAGATTATTTTTGATTGCTCTGGGGTCCACGCACATGGGCGGAACTATTCACTAGATTATGACTATACACAGAGATCCCCTACTACAGAAGTGGCTATTCAACACATCATAGGTTACTTACTGCATCTTCAAAGATGTAGCTTAGCCTACACGTCTATTAGACTACATCTTGCTGCAATAGCAGCATATCTGCAAAACAGACCACATCTATCTCTGTTCAGAGTGCCTGCCATTAAAGCCTTTATGGAAGGCCTTAAAAGAATAATTCCTCCCAGAGTACCACCTTCACCTGTATGGAATTTAAACGTCCCTTCGAACCCTTGCACAAATGTGAATTACAATTTTTAACCTGGAAGGTTGCGTTCCTAGTAGCTATTACCTCCCTGCGCAGAGTTAGTGAACTACAAGCACTAACCATTCAAGAACCCTTTTTGCAAATGCATAAAAATAAGGTTGCGTACCAATCCAAAATTCCTGCCTAAAGTCATTTCTCCATTCCATCTCAATCAATCTGTGGAACTGCCCGTTTTCTTCTCGCAACCACAGTCAGTAGCAGAAAGAGCTCTTCACACTTTAGATGTCAAGAGCGTTGCTATACTACATAGAAAGAACACAACCCTTTCGTAAGACAAAACAACTTTTTGTGTCTTTCTCACCACCACATAAGGGCAATCCCATTTCAAAATCTGGAATAGCTAGATGGATTGTCAAATGCATTCAGATTTGCTACCACAAAGCTAAACATACGCTATCTGTTCCTCCTAAAGCCCACTCTATCAGAAAGATAGGGGCTTCAATGGCATTTTTAGGGAACATTCCCCTAGACGACATATGCAGAGCAGCCACATGGGCTTCACCGTACACATTCATGAAACACTATTGTGTAGATGTGCAAACAAAACAACAAGCTAATTTGGGCCAGGCTGAACTCAAAACATTATTCCAAACTACTGCAACAGGTAGGGGTGGTCGCCGCTAAGAGTGGGTACTGATATATAATCTATGCATAGTGTACAATCTGCAGCTCATATGCCTCGAACGGAAAATGCTACTTACCATTATGCATCTGTTCTTGGCATGTAGAGCTGCAGAGTTGTACACGGCCACCCGCCTCCCCGGCTACCCTTGTTGTTCCAGTATTATCTTAATTAGATACAAATTACATGGGGCATCCTTCCTGTACTTCAAAAGCTCCATCATTTCCCTAATGGCGAAAAACAATCTGGGGATGGAGCCAATGCCCATGCGCAATGTGGTCCTGTGGAGGAGTCACCGATCTCGTGACTTCCAAAGAACTTTTCAGGACAACAACAAACTGCAAACATCTGGGCCCAACACTAGGTGGCGATCTATGCATAGTGTAAAACTCTGCAGCTCTACATGCCAAGAACAGATGCATACTGGTAAGTAGCATTTTCCTTATCCCATAGGAACCCATGTTAAGAGTCTGTGTGCCTGAAGTGTTGAACTGATGTTCGTATGGAGAAAAGATAACTAAACTGCAAAGTATGACTTATTGTGAGATCCTAAAATGTGGTATCTAGGCATACCATCCTGAGTAATCCTGAGTAATCCCGAGTAATCCTAGTAATCCAAAGGTAACTAAAAAGTAATTCAAACTCATTTTAAAGTGATACAAACCTATTACAATTGCCATTTTAACCACAACTGCATTTCCTTGAACAGTCTTGCATTTGAAAGTTTACTTTACTTACCTGTGCCAAGTCCTACTTGGTTCTTAAATAAAACATCAGTATACCTTTTTTATACTTGCTTAATATGTCTGGATTTTGTTTGGGTATGTTTTAATCAGTCCTTGATAGTGAATACAATAAATGCTTAACACACCCTCTGGATAAGCCTAACTGCTCGCCCGCACTACCACACAGAGAGCTGTTAGTACTTACCTAATTTAGCCTCTGCTATACCTCCGGGAACTCCTTGGATTCTGTGCACACTAGCTTATTTTGATGTCGTGTATATACAGAGCCAGCTTCCTAAAGCAACCTTTCTGGACAAGGTGCCTGTTCTAGTACCACAATGAATGTTGTTTGTCATGCTGAAGATTAAAATTCTTGGCAGTTTTCTTTTCCTTTAAAACATGCACTTTTTTTCTTTTTGTTTTGCAAATGTAGGTAATATTCTGTTAAACGTGTTGGTCCAGCCTTCGATGGCCTGCTCAAGAACGGGGAAAAATAACGTGATTGTTCTATGTGTACCAAACCCTCCCATTGATGAAAAGAATCCCAGCGTCCCGGTTACCATGTTGATAAGAGTGAAAACCAGTGATGATGCTGATCAGCTGCACAAGATTTTAATGAAGAAAAAGGAGGAATGGGGATCTCAGTAAAATACTTCAAGGAATAGCCAAGAAGCTGCTCTCATTTCTTTTTTAAATTTATTTTTAGTAAAGCTGAACAATTTGCAATGCTAAAATTATAGGTATTTTGAATTTTACATTTTGTATCACAAAAGATTTATTGGCCAATAAAAGCTTTAACTTAACACAAGAATGTTATTTCCTGTCTAACTACTCTGCTTTCTAACAAAACACCGCTATGCTGTCTCATGTGAAAAATTGATTTTGCAATTTGGTTTAAATTCCTTGGACAGTCTACAGTGTGAAAGTAATCTTAAGGAAGGTGTTTTGTTTATTTTCAAGTGAATTTTGAGGTGTTAATCACATTTCTAATATGAGAGCAAAGTGGAATGTGAATCCTTTCTTTAAATGCATTAGTAGACTGAATAAGTGCCAAACTGACTGTTAAATTCAGCAGCAGGTCTGGCACTGCAGTGACTTTTCCTAATGGATTGTGTGGGGGGGGGCAATACTTAAACAATATACGTTAACACCAACCTTCTTTTCAAGCAGTTTCCTACACCAGGCTCCTACGATATTTCTATAAGCGGCTAGTACTGAACTATGGTGAAACACTGCACATACACCCTTGCAGGAACATACACACTGACATATGAACCTAGTGAACATAGACCAAGAGATTAAATGGCAGTGTTAAACCTAAAACTTTAAATGTTGTCTTGAGCCAAAACAGAAATTTTAAAAAAAACTGTTAGAAATAAACTCACGAAGTAGCAGTGCAGTAAATTTGCAATGGTTTCGCTATATGTTTTGCGTAATGTTGATAAGTGTTTTTTAAGCCACTTGTGCTTGTTCCTTTGCATTTCTATTTTTTCTATTGTTCTAGGGTTGTAAGGGTGTTGTCAATAAAAAATATTCACATTTATTTTCTATTGTGGAGTGCCAGAATAGTCTACAATAGTGAAAAGAAGGCGGGTGGGCTTGATGCAATTCTTTGCTGCAGTTACAGGGTTTCGTATTAGTTATTCATCTGTTTCAAGCACATCTGTAAAAGGATCCTAGAGAACAGAAGTGGTGTTTTAAAAGTGCCGTCACCTGGTTTGTACCTTTAAGATAAAGGTATGCGACTGCAAAAACGTTGTAATCCATGTGTGCAAAAATTGTCACTAAGGTGCCTACACATTTTCTGCTATTGTTTAGAGCTATTGTGAAAAAGTGATGTTGCTAGCACTTTGCTACATGGTGAAAGGTCCTCTTTCAGCAACGCTTGGTTGGAATTTCGAAATTTCCTTAGCCTGCTTTTTTTAGATTTGTAATTACACTGCTGCAGTATTTTGCAGTTATTGGAGTTCTGTTGGTAAGACTTTAAGATGTTAATTTCAAATATGAGAATCTTCAATATTAATTTGTGGCACCCTATTTTTATTTTTTTTATTTTTCAGATGAATTGTTCAGGGTTGTTCGGTCAATCAAAAAGCATCAAGTAACATTTAATTTGTCTTACTTTATGGGGGTGGGGGGTTAACCAAACATCCTGTGTTAGGGTTGCTGTTCACTGTGTAAAATGTGAGAGAGAAATTGCATATTTAAGAAAAAAAATCTCAAATTCTTTTTTTAATTTTAATAATGTTCACCTGCAAAACATAAGTTGACTCATTAATGAGTTATATAAGTTTAATGTTCGGAATTTTGTAAAGACTGTTTAAAATTGTCAACATCACAGAATGCAACTGCACAATCGTTTCAACATCACAGAATGCAACTGCACAATCGTTCATAAGGAGGACAGAATGAAGTCCTCTTGAATTTAAACATTGCCCATTCTCCTTTTTGTACCACTTTCAACTGTTTATATCTGGTTCGCTTAGCTGGGACTAGATTCAGGATTGTGGTTCGCAGTACAGACAACAGATGCTAGAATGCGAGACCAATTTAAATGCCTAACTTGTAAGTGATGTACCACAGTAGGATGTTAACAAAGATGGTACGAAGATTAAACTCTAGTTCCTGATCCAGTGGCTTCAACTTGGATAAGTTGGCAATGAAAGTGAAATTCGGGATATTTTTCATATTCCTGTTTTCCAAATAAGAAGTAGACTTGTTTTCGCTGATTGAGAACATCTGTATGCCTTGGACTCGTTGGTCCTACTGTGGTTTTACTTCCTGTAAATCAGTTTATATTTAATTGGGTGATCAAGACCATGAATGATGCTTTATAATGAGATTATGCCTCAATGTGGATTGTAAACATAAGTAGGCAGGATCATTGAAGACTTTAGTATAATAAAGATACTTGAATTTTGAAACTGACCAAATGATCGCAGAATTCTCATCTTTACTTTTCTACATAATTGAGGTAAATCCAGTGGAAGACAAAAATAGCTATTGAAATGTTCTTCAGAAATTAAAAACAAAAAACATTAAAGGAAAGGGCCATTCACCATAGGTTACCTCAAAGTCTTCCTTCAGGTCCAAAATATCTCACACTTGTTTAGGGTAAGATAATCTGTTGTATTATCAAAGTTGATAACGACGTAGATGTGTTTTGTGTATAAAGGCTATTTCAACTGAAGTTTGAAAGCCGTTTTGGAACAGGGGACTTTTTTTTTTAGTTGAGTTTATTACATTTTCTGTACCTTTTTAAAAAAAAATGATCATTTAAATGGTTAAACCCAGGCTGCAAAATGTACTAATCGATTGATTTGGTATTTATTTTGTCTAAGTTGTAAATTTGTTAGCTGAAAAGCATTGAGCACTGGAAGCAGTACAGTTAATGAGAACACATTGATTTCAAGTTTCTTAGGACTGCATGTAGTTATGTTCCCCAATGAGATTAAATTAAAGCACATTTTTCTACAGCTGGAGCCTTAAAGCAGAGAAGTGGGCTAGAGCTTACACCGGACAATATACTCTTGTATATAATAGAAATGGCCTTTAAATGAGTGAGCCCTGTCATTTATATACCATGTGCTTTAACGAGAATTTCACCTTTGCACTGCACATCTATTTCTCAAATTAGCTTTTTGAAGGTGCCCTAATTTTCTTATGGGTTTCTTCCTACCTTGTGTTTGGCCTCCTTTTACTCTGACACCGTACATAGAAGTGTATTTCTCCTGTAATAAATAGGTGTGCTTTATAAATGTTATATCTATTGAGAATTCAAACTTTTCATGTCTTTTAGTACAATCCAAATACCCGAAATAGTGCTTATTAATGCATTTGTGGATGAGAAGCCAGCATTTAGAAAATCATTGAGTATTTTACTTTGAATCAATCTAGTTTGGCTGCCAAGACAAGTTAATTTCTCAATGTGCAGCTAATTTATGCTCGGTTTTCTACCTTTTTGTATTATTCAAAAAGGGTTCTTGCGAGTTTGATATTTCAAAGGAAGTGAATACATAATAACCAGCTGTGAGTTAGTTTTACCTGTGACTGTTGTCCTGTATACCTTTGTTATATAGGAGGGGATTAGAAACTGAAGATTTAGTTGTCATATTGCCTCACAGTATAATTGATCAAAACAAGTCCTTGCTTCATCATAGATTTGGTAGTGTTATGGAGAATTTTATACTGGTCTGCTTTTCCAGGAATCGCTGTTACACATGAGCATACAGTCAACTATGTCTACCTACACTATTTTGATCTTTGCCGTCCTATACCAAATTGAATCCATCTTGGAAAAGAACACTAACCACATAAGACTGCCTTGTCCAGGAAATGTATCAACCGGGCTGTTGATCTAGTTACTCTTGAGTTTGAGAAACTGCTAGCTTTTCTATTAGGCTGAAAATTAAAGATTAGTAATTAAAGTTCTCAAACCTTGGATATTCTGTAGATTTTTGATAATTTGAATTTTCTCTGCCACACTGGGACTCCTGTTGTAATAAAACATGGCACGTCACACCTTTAAGCAAAGCCCCAAAAATGGCATTCTTTCTATGCTAATGAACCCATTGTTACCTGTATGATCCTGCTGTGATACCTCTAAAAGCTCCCTAAGAAAATGATTGCAGTTCATGACCATGTGTTCTTTGGAACATCTGGATATGTGCATCATCTATCTGTTTACTGCCTGTACCTGGGCTGTGATTTCACAGAATGTGTAATATCCAAGATCTTTTCTTCAACAACTAGAACGGAAAGAAACAGCAGGATGACTTTGAAAAGAAATCTATAAAGTTAAGTTTCCTTCTCATAGTAATATCAAACGTAGTGCACTTTTCTGAGTGTGTGCATGTCAAGTCCCTCCAAGGGAAAGTACTACCCAGGCAGGATTGTTTCTCTTGTCTTGTGCCTTCCCAAAATTCATCAATTACTCACGAACGTTCTCTGGTGCCAGAAACAATTGTCCAAATAAACTAACGTCACTTCACCCCCTGTACCCCCCTCAATGCCTCCTAATCATCTCACACAGTGTCAATCTTACAGGGACCAAGATCCTTTACTCTGATGAGGGCATTGACATTTTCACAATCACACACTGAAGCATCGAAACCATCGATCTCTCAGCCTAACATTCCTCAACAGCTGCCTCAGCAGAATCAGGTCGGCATCAACTTTAATGTTAATGGCTGAAAATGTTGTGTCAAGCATGCGGGAAGATGCAGAAAGGTACAGAAAGAGACGGAGGCAAAAGTAAAGAACGTGTTTCCAGAAAAGAGACCATGTTTAGTTGATTGCAAGATGCTGCCCTTGAGCAAGACATTTGACACAGGATGAAGGGTCACAGCTTTCCAAGTAGATCTTTGAGGACTAGGAGGATTGCACTCTTGGGAGTCTTACCTTTGAGAAGGAACTAGGACATTTGACACTGGCTGTCAAATCTCCTGTCCTTCCCTTTACCTGGCCTCCACCCATCTGACCTACGTCAGCACCCTACTAGACACACAGGTGTGATCTGTGAGAATATATCCCCGCACACAGACCTCTGGAAACTAGACAAGCATATCTTCTATGTGGTGGTCAAATCCCCTTCCATCCACCATGCCCCCACCCACCCCCATGAGATTGACCGGTGTGGTCTGAGAATCTACCCCTGGACACAGACCTTGATAAACTGGACAACTGGACAAGCTTATCTTCTGCATCCTGTATCCTCTTGCCCATGGCCACATCACTATTCGACGATAATGTCCTAATTAGAGCTGTTGGGCAGAGTATCAGTAGAGTTTGGCCTGAACATGCATTTGATAGCCAAAGCTGTAGACTTCCTCGTTGAACTGTACAAGAAGTGGAAATCATTTCTGCCCCCCCCCCCCCCCTCCTGTATCACATTTGGAAAAAGAGTTTTCTTCAAGAACCCTGATTGTGTGCTGTTGATCCTCTTGAGGCAGAATAGGAAACATAGGGTCATGAAATCTGCTTAGGTGCTATGTCTGATTTTGTGGTGGGTAGAAGGCACGTGTTGGAATTATCCAGGATGTTTTCCCTCCTAATAAGTGGCTCTGTTACCAGATATGACTGGGAGCAATAGAGGATGAAATTACTTATGTTTATAACAAACTGCATGTATCTAAAGGTCTTGGAAGATAGCAGGTTAGTCTCCATCAATACTACGAAAGTGTCTCTGGACATTTGGAAATTGTTCCATTATGTGTCCTATGCAGGGGCTCTGCCACCAAGTGTGGCTAAAGTGCCTGGCTTAAGCACATGCCAGGGTGTCGGACATGCATTTGTCAATGTCGAATTCTTTTGCAAGGTCTGTTAGACTTTACAGTCTCACGCTCAACATAGCACAGACTACCATGAGTCCTGTGAGTTTCCCATCTTTCTTTCACAGACCGGGATGTTGTTTCACTCAACTAGAGGTTCTCCACTTCAACTGCTGCAACAGTGCACATTCTCTAGCCCATCCTAAACCCATCTGCAAACCTCATCAGGGCTACAGATCACCACTGTGCTGTGGCAGTGTAGAATTGCAGACCCATGTGTGTGTAGCGAAAAGAACATGATGCACTCATAAATGACAGTTAGACCTGAGAATAGGTAGTTTGTCACAAAGCTTGTATCTTAGAAACCCTAATGTCTGTGTTTCAGCTGGCATCTGGGGTAAATGCTCCATTCGGCACAGATAAGTAACCAGGTCTGGTGCAGGAATATAAATTGGAGGCGCTACTGGCACTTTCTGGTGCCGAAGAAAGATGAAGGCTTTGCTTTGCAGTTAACAGCCCTCAAATGTGTTGACAAAGCTGGTGCCTATTATGGCTTATCGTCTCAGGCAGAGCTTTCTGCCTCCTCCCCTACCTGGCTGACCTATGGAGGCTGATGGAAGCCATCCAGAAATGCAACTGAAGGAAAAGTGTCGGTCAATGCCTGTCAACTTAAGAAGTCCCTCAAGGACCCATTTACGAGGTCATCTTTCTCAGCACGCCTGGACCGCAGGTGCTGCAGGATGCAATCAGTGGACCATAGGGTTCTTGCTTGAGAGGTCAATTAGCAGTATGGGAGTCTTATCAAATTAACAGCTAAATACTTTATTCTCTGATGGATCTTAAGTCACCCTAAGCTATCATACCACCGTTGCATATTCAGCATGCAGGAAGAGCTTAAATAATAACTTAGGCAACAGGGATTGGCAGGATGAGATTCATGTAATGAATCCAATGAAGGTAACCCTGAAATGGTAGATCTAGCATCCGACAGTCTGGGTGCAGGCATGTTTTTGGGGTGATTGTTCGGGAGAATACCTAGAGGTGTACTATACTAGAGAGGTTATTGTCTCTTCTTGAAAAGAAGCTGCACATCAATGTGCTGGAGCTGCAGGTTTTTAGTGTACGTTTTGTGAATGTTCTAATACAACAGACAATACAACTGTTACGCATGTTTAACCAAGGTGGCAGCCACTCTGACCCTGTCCAAAAAAGCACAGGACTAACATATTGACATCTGATAGGCATAAGATACGGCAAGCTGTTGTCTGAGTTTCACAAGGGGGATCTCTATAAATTGGAATTGGCTGTCCTGTTCACCTGTGGGGTGTCCGATGGATAAAGCTCTTTGTGACATGTCAAAAAAGCAGTTCCTGTGTCTTTGCCTATAGGTTTCAGGAATGTTGTTTTCTTGATCCCAGCTGTGGTAGCCCATGAATTGCGCAAGGCAAATTCTGTTCCCCAAGCTGCTTGTGGTGTCCATTGCTGTCAGTTGCTGGTAACCAGTCTCTTCCAGAGTGTTTATAGCAGTATTCTTTATCACAACCCAGCATGCCAAAGTCTTAGCGTGGCAGGGTTTGGGCATTGAGCTTGTCCCGGAAGTGCATGGATGTACTTGCCAACTTCATGGCTAAATCTACCAACTCTAAATACGATCTAAAACTGAAATGTTACGTGCCTGGTGGTCTGAGAATCGAGTGCTGAGCAAGCCTTATTAACTGTTTACAAATCTTCTGAGCTCTGCCAAAGCAGGTTTGTAACCTGAATCCGTAGGAGTGCATCTGGGTGTGACCACCTGCTTCGGGAAGAGGCTTGGAGACCAAGTCTTTGTCCACTGGTGGGAATGTGCTTCATTTCCAAGGTGTCTGAGCCAATTCATATTTCGGATCTTGGGTATCTTAGGGAAATGTTATTTGGTGTTACCTCAGCAAGAGGATAGAAATTCAGACATTCTCGGAGGATCCATTTCTCAAATTTCACCATGACAGTGCCATGCTGCTGACAGTGGACTTGAATGCTGAAAGTGGTATCTGAGTTTAACCTCAAGTAGTGGGTTTTTTTTGGCTGGTAATTTCCAAGTCTTATTTACCCAAGGTGGGAAGGGAGGTGCCAGCACTGGAGTCCAGAGAGCGTCCCACTACTATATTGAGAGGAGCAACACTGGTGTGTGCCCTCAGGACTATTCCGGCAGGGGTAGCCACACAGCCAGGTGGTGTATGGACTCCATGAAGTATCTGCTCACTAAACTAGACGGATGGTTCCACAGTAACATTCTTGGACAGTATGTCGTTAATGGCCATCCGTAATGGTGTCCTGTGTTAGTTGTAATAGAACTCCTGAGAGGGTTACTCTTTTTTCAATGCCAACCCAGTAGCCAATATTACAGGTGGCGAAGTGGTGCTGAAGAACCTATTTCACTGATGGAGCTACTCTTTTTCAGCCTGGTAGGTATATGAATCTGTGAAAGATCCAATGCTTTAATAGACTTACTTTTAAATGTGGGTCACCAACATGATCTCTAATAGAGCTACATCTGTCACTCCGTGCTCCCTACTGAGTTTTTTGGATTTCATTTGCGGTTCGTACTGCCTGCTTGCATAAGACATGCTCGGAATCTGAAGAGAGGTGTTCTAGAAAGGTACCATTGCAGGGCAGTCGAGCACAGGTTACAGTAAGCTCAACTGAATGTAGAAAAGCTCCCTTTTTGAGAATTTGCTTATGATATGGAAGAGGTTTGTGTTTTGTTTTTAAAACACAAACCACATGATTCCCAGCTTGATATGTGGTAGAAGCAAATCCATCTATAAAAGTACCATTGTTGGGAGCGAGGGGTCACCTTTGCAAATATGCAGTGTATTTTTTCTGTGGCAGGCCCTTTCTGTGACATTTACAAAAGCTGACGACTGGACCCTCCGAGTCAGGAGTTGATGCAGTGAGGGTAGTGGATTTATATTTTTTGTGTAGAGCTATTTGGGGATTTGAAGATCGTGGGTTAACAGTGGTGGGGGAATAATAGTGTCTAGGAGGATTCTTCACTTATTTTTATCATTATGGGTTTCCTGTCGTCACACCTCAACATCGCCCCCCACACCACACCACCACCACCACCACTTGCAGTACTTCTTTACCACCTACTCTTCTGAAGTGGATCGGATATTGCATTGGTGCAAGGTGAGCTGATCTTAAGAAATCCATTTGAATTCCACTCGTTACCAGACACCATAATTAAGCCCTCAAAGTTAGCATGTTATGAGATTTGTGCTTCAAACGCCAAGTACTTTTGCATAATTTTGACAATTCAAAAACTCAGTTTTTTGGTCAAAATGTTGTCTTGTTTTGCCAGTGTCTGTGTTTAGTTATTGCAAACGGTTCATATGGAAGCCTTAGTTATGTTCTAAATTGACACTGGGCTTCTTGGCATTGTAAAAATTGAAGTGTACAGTTCATACAAGAATCTAAATACTACTCTTTTCCATCAGCCTCATTGGCGTGACCTGCTCGCATTCAAAGCTTTGGGCTTTGTCCAAAGACAATGCGCTATTTAACTTAAGTCTAGCTGAACAAAAATAGTCTGACTTGCTATTGCTCTGTACCAATAATCCGAACACTTAAGACATTCATCTACAGTTATCAAAATTTCATTTAAGGGTTAGGGGAGAAGTTTGTAGCGTTTGAGTAACAGATTTTCAATGATTTCTGCGGCTGCCTGTGTGCCCTACTGCTGGTGCCTTGCAAAATTCTAGCAAGTTGGTAAGGAATAGAGAAATTTATAAAAAACACCATGGAAGTGGAGACCGGGTTAAGTTACAGGGTAAGCTTTAAGTTAAAACTTGCTATTGAAACAAACACATTTGAATGGTGCCTTATACACAAGAATAAGCTAACTAGGTTGTAAGTTTTCATGCTAACAGGGCTGTGTTTTTATGGTCTAATTGGTTTAATGAGGTAATCAGTAAGTCACTTGAATACAAAAGGCTGCTCTTTTTTAACTCGACAGATATCGTATCGTAAATGATTTTGTGTGGTGATGGATGTTTTACTTGAGAAATTGAAATCATACAAGTTAAGTGGTGACTGACTTTACATGTTAGCATGTGCAAAATTATATGCATCGCTTTTGAAACAACTTTAAAATAGAACTTTCACAAATATGTTACCGTTGAATCTGTTTGTTACTGGATATTCTGTTTTCTACAGGTTTCCCACCACAACACGGTTCTTAAGTTTTCATTGTCACTTAACCAGATGTCTTAATCAGATTGCCATTGCAGGCGTGATTCCCAACACAAAAAGATTTCAGGTTTCTGATAATGTCTGCATTAAGAATAAAATATGTGCTCCTCACGTGTAAGTGGGCTTTATAATAGATTCCTCTTTTATTAACCATACAAATGAAAGTAGATGAATAACATGGAAATTGATACCTCTATATACATGCTGCCTGTTGTGCAGTGATTCTTTTGTTAGAATGTTTTTGCTTTATTTTCTCATTTGTGTGACAGTTACTTACCAAGTTGTCGCTTTTCATCATTAAGGAATCAGTAGTTTGAGCTACCATTTCTTTTAACGTTACCGGCCTGTGGCCTACAGATAAAGCCTGTTACTTGAAGCACCATTGATCGTGAAAGTGTGCAAAAAGTAAATATTGTAATTTCATTATGTCATTGCTAATTACAATGTGCTTAGTATAGACACGTCTTGTACATGAGTGAATGTCAAGTGATCGAAGGTCAAATAAAAATGAATGTATATTCAGTGCATGCGTGAAGGTTTTCTGGATGACTCTAGTGTCCACTTCTAGTTAATAGTTGAAGATTATTCAGCACAAAACGCTTAATTTTCTTGCCTCACTCAATATAAACTGAGCCAAAAAATGGTTTCTAATGCTCCTTTGTTGCATGTGTTGCCTAGGAATATTTATTTAACATTCCTTTTGCAACTACTGCACATCATTGCTGGGGACATTTGGTTTTACAGAAAAAATGTTGCAGTGAGGTCATGGTTTTTCGTAAGCAAACCTTACACGCACTAACCTTAACTTTCACATATTTTCTGAGATGCTTGTTTTGGGGGGGAAAAGTGCACGGAAGGACACTACGTGGAAATTTTTGCTTGACTGGTACATGGTTGAGAGAAATGTTTAACCTGTTGTGCATGTGAAACAAGTTGTACAGTTATGTACTGTGACCGTAAAGGTCTAATATGCATTGGAATACAGAGCAGTAGTCTGAATGTTTCACTTTTGTCTTGGTAGATACATTTGGAATTGAACTATTGTTTTTGATTGATTTTGACATGGTACATTTTTGGTCGTGTGGATTTATGTGAAAAATATAAACCGAAAACTAACATTTCTGGATGAAAATTGTGAATCCTGTGTGTTGGCAAATTGCTAATGTGTAATGTTTTGTATGTAGATATTCAGTTCTTTTCAGAATTCTGAATCAATAAAATAAATTATATTAACAGTTGCACAGTTTGTGTTTTTGTTTCGATTCGTACAATTTATTGGCATTGCTGTTATGGTGAAATATAAATCCCTCCATCTAATTTTTTTCCAAATAGTTTAAGGTATTAAAGCTCTCTTCAAGATTCGAATTGCTCAAACCTCAGGTCGCCTTCAGCTGTCTGCCTAAAATATAGATTTAATTAAATACAATATATACATTTTACTGTAGTCGATACTTTACAGCAGTATGTCTAATCTTAATAGTTGCTTGCATTCTAGAATCTAAAAATAAGACTTAGACCATTCTATTAGGGTGTAAAGGATAGAGAAAATAAAACCTAACCTCTCTTTCAAACTGTTCATTTTCCTCAAAGGCTGTTTTTAGAGTTCGCTTAATAAACACTGCTTGCAGGATTCTACCATATATGTTTAAAAATATACAAATAAGGACTTGGATGTGCTATGTGACGCCTTCCATCCAATGCCCCTCTCTGATCACAGAATTGGGAGCCCCCGGTTTAGCTAGGACATTAGATCTGTCTGCCACCCCAGACTTGATGTTGCTCCCCGAAAGGGCCCTTTCTGTATCTCCCGCTAAATCACCTATGAGGGGGGCTAATCGGAGAGGTCTTCAAAGAAAACAAAAAAAGGGGGGCAGGCACGTGAGCTCCTCCTCGATAGTAACGACAATGACCCAGACTGCTAGCAACAATGGGAGTAGTTACTTAGAAATGGAGCCCCAGACATGGGCTTCAACCCTCCTAAAAGAAATTAAAGAGAATTTGGAATCATAAATCCATAGTGAGTTGGGAGCTCTCAGACAGCACTTGGAGAAGCTTACCTTGAAAATTGACTTGTGGGGAAGTAAAATTGATGCCCTTTCTAAAACTTTGGGTAGTCGGATTAACACAGAACCGGCCCCCACACAACTGAACTAACTCGAAATGTTAATAGAGAGCCCAATCTTGTAGTTGAGCCCCCCACTGTAATCGATTCTGCTACAATATCAGGGGGGCTTGCCCTGGGGCAGTAAGGACAGCAAAGGAGGGCTGATGCCAGTGGCACCATTGACCGCTTTGTCAGCAGAGGGTAGCTCTTTGATCACTAGCAGAGGAGATCTTGGGAACCACATGGATCCTAATAGACCTATTATTAAACATACTTTGCCATGTATAGATTTACCTTCTGCATCACCCCACTATACTGTCATTCTTACTGGGGTTCCTGACCTGGAACTAAACAAAGTAAAGCAATACCCAGAGTTAAAAAACAAAGCCATTTTTAGGCTAAATAAATATAGACCATTGCCCCCCCTTAATCCAGAGCGAAATCTTATTCGCTAGGCGGGTTAGTTGGATAGGACCTAAGAAAAAAGATATACAGGGGGACTGTGCATTGATTAATTTTAGGGACCCTAGGGCAGTCCATCACATTTTACAATGGGATCATGTAAGGGACACTAATGGTATAAGGACCCTTCCTCTTGGCTACTTTTATCCTTCCATTTCATTATTGGAAAGAATGGGTGGTGTATACAAAAAATGAGAACATCGGGCTAAGACTGATTTCGTACCACATATCCCTCGGGGTTTTGACACACTTCCATCCTTCAACATCCCAGTTTCTAATAGATTTAGCAGCCTGGACTTAGTAGATTGACTAAACCCCCCAGTAGAACTCACTGAAGGTATAACTACCCAGTCACCATCGCAGCAAGAATGTGATAGCTCCATGCAAGGGGTTCGCTACCTTGAGGAGTTAACCAAGGTTGTAGAAGACCCAATAGATTAGGAGCTCCACTCAGTGAACCGGGGGATGTTTTTGGGAATCCTCCATGGCTGTGTAGGGCCAGCTTTGCTCAACTATTCAACAGGAGGCAGAAACCCCTGACCGCCCGATTGCAAAATCATTAGTCCTTTGTAACCTAAGGCTCCTCTCTTGGAATGTAGCAGGTCTAGCTTCCAAGTTAGACCATCCAGATTGGGGAACCTTTGTAGATGACCATGGGGTATGTCTCTTTCAGGTGACATGGTCCATTACTCCAATACATAGGATAGGTTTTGTAACTTACACACTTCCAGCCCATCAGGGCCAGAGGGGGAGACCTTCAGGAGGCCTTTGTATCTGGATTGCTACCTATTTATGGTGTACCATCCAAGCTCTTGATACTGGTTCCCCGGATATACTTTGATCCTTGAACAAGAGGAGAATACAAAGACCTTAGATTCGTTGTCCCTTTTCCTCTCTTCCCTCTCCGAGTCTGTCCATCTAGTCGTTGGAGGGGATTTTAATTGTCATTTTGAACCCTTAAACGGCATTAGTCCCAATATCACTAGTGAAGAAGATGCTGTCTGGTCAATCCCGTTATGTAATACCTATCCGACTAGGGGGTGGTCCCCCCTTGTCCTTCAATTGAAGTTACTAACTTTAACCTACTCATTAAGGGCCTGTGATGGACGACTCCCAGCAGATAACTCTGGAAAGTCCACTTTCAACAAGATAGGACAGGCTTCTATAATCGACTATATACTGGTTGATGTGGAGACCCGGTCCAAAATCCAGGATTTTGTTGTGTATCCTAGATGCGGAAGTTATCACAACCCATTGGTCCTGTCCTTATGTATCGCTCAGCTTGGGAATGTCCAAGTGCACTCTACTCAACCCCCCCTAAATTTAATTACATGCGAAGGAGGTAGAAGAGTCCGCTGGGGCACACTGGCTGTCTCGGATGAGAAAATGGCCACTCTGTATTCCAAGATCATTTCCTCGAGTCTTCTTTTAATATTATTGGCAACTATCAAGACCAAGAATCTGACTTTGATGAAAAATAACCATCATGAGATGTTTGTAAAATTGGCAGCCTTTTTTTTATATTCATGATAACAAACCCGACCCCAAACCGAAACATCCATGGTTCAATAAGGCTTGCAGGGAAGCCAAAACTGCACTACTATATAGAGTCAAAAACAAGCATTTGCAATGCAATAGGTCTCGCATTAGGAAAGTTTGAGCTATTGGTATTGTAAATGACAATTTTATTTTTATGTGTTGGTTTTGAGAATTGCTTTGTCATTTACAATGCCAATAGTTATACATTTTGCAAATGTGACACCTATAGCATTTGTAATGAAATATGTGTTGTATTTATGAAGGTATGTACAAGATTTGCTTTTGAAGCAATACATCTCTGGTGTAACTATGTAAGCACGTGGATTATTGGAACATTTCAAAAATTAATTTAAAGAACAGCCCGTAAAAACATAGCTGTTTCATTCATAGTTTTGGGAAATAGTGCTGTAAAATGGATCATTTGGTATTAGTTAAACAGTCAATTAAGCACTGAAAACAATCCCAAGTCATTGGCCTTCTTTGCAGGATAGGGCTATGGAAGAGAAAGTAGGTGGTCAGGGAATAACAGTAAGTGTAGAGTAGCAACCAACGAACTTTTCTCAAATATTCCAGACTACCAGAACACTGTAACACTTCATTAAACTGAGAAACCCATCATTCCTGTTCAGTCAAGTCTGATGACGTAATGGAGGAAATGGAAGAGTTATTAGCTATGATGGAACCATAAACTACATTTACCCTAACTGGATGCAGGAGAAGGAAAAATAAACAAAGAAAGTGTACGAAGGACAGAAAGAAGGAAACCACCATGAAAAAGTGCTGACAAATAGACCAAACGGAGATCGATAAAGGAAAGACAAAAAAGGAAAGATGGAAGCAGAGAAAAAGAAACCGCAATTAGAGACAGCAAAAAGGCAAAACTGAAAGGAGAAAAAGGAAAAATGGTGATAAAGGAGAAGAAAAAGGAAACAAAAAAGAAACAAAAGGGAAAGGAAGAGACAAAGGATAAAGGCGGAGAGAATGGAAGAAAGGAGGAGAGAAAAGAAAGATGAGAGAAAGAAACACGGAAAGAAGAGAGGATAAAAGCAGGAAAGAGAAATAGAGGGAAGGAGAAGAAAGAAAGGAGCGAGAAAGGAATGAAACCAGGAACAGTGCAGCTTTGAAAATAACCCTCTGAGTGTTTTAACACCGATCTTAATGAAAGAGAAGTTCACGATTGATGTGGCAGTAGATTCAACCCAGAGGGTGCCTGAAACCCTAAGGCGGGTTTCAAGGAGCAGATAAAGACGTAAATGAGTGGAAAGAGCGTCCCAGCGGCGACCAAAAAGAAAGCAAGAAAAGTCGCTTCCATGCAAAGAAGGAAACAACCATGAACCAGTATCACATGGGCTTAATTACAAGCCACTTGACCCCAATGTGTCAATTTTACTATGGGAAAAGTGAGGTACAAGCAATGCAATGTAAATAAGTACTACAAAGTGCCATGAAGCAGTGCAGACCTGGGTTGAGAGTAGAGTTAGTGTCTTTGCTCTGAGCGTCTCAGTGAAGAGAAGGAGAGAAGTGAGCATCAACACCTGTGCCGTGAAGTGGTTCAAATGTGAGCGTGCTAAATCCGAAGGTGAGTGAGTGCTAAATCCGTGTACGCTCATTCGACCCATTCATTAAATAAACCATAAGTCGAACGGACTAGTTCACACAAGACACCAAATCACCGCTGCGCATGCTTCAACCTCTGGGTAATTCCGGTGTCAAAGGGTAACATTAAGGCCCAATCGCACAGCGTATAATATGTGAGACAGAAAGATCTCAAGGCGCCTCCACAACGCTTCATTGATCTTGATCAGTGCTGTCAAGTGTGGAGATGGCTTTCACATAAGGAGAGCAAGACACAGCAACCTGCTGTTTGAACTGTGTCCAGTCAGCGAATAGGTATTGTAACTGATTCCTGGTTCAGCCACCCCCCCCCCCCCCCTTTGCAGGGCGAGCGGGACCATGCCATGATTCGAGTTGGAAGTCGCAAAATGATTACTATATAAAACAAGCAGCAATATCGAGAGGTGGTGGGGGCAGGGTGAAGGGTTAAAGGGTAGAGAGAGACGGCACAGGCTGGGCAGGCTGCGATGGGCTGGTGGGAGGAGAAATGCGAGTGAGTCACGGCCTGGCGGCCGTGAAAAGTGAAGTGAATAATTAGGGGAGGAGAAATGCCAGAGGCCGGCCGAGCGCACGCTGGGGGAGCCTTTGAAGTCATGGGGTGGGGAGGGAAGGCTGTGGGAGGGAAGCCTGTGGGAGGCTGATGCAGGGGGGAGTAGAAATGCGAGTCACGGCCTGCGGCCGTGAAAAGTGAAGTGCATAATTAGGGGAGGAGAACTGGCAGAGGCCGGCCGAGCGCACACTGGGGAAGCCTGTGGGAGGGAGGCTGATGCCTTTCATGTGGGAAAATGCACGTGCTTGTGGTCACGTGATTCACGTGAACTGTTGAAAATCCGCTTTTGGGGAGCCTTTTGAGAGCCTTGGGTTTAAGTCTTGGTTTAGCGGTGGTTTAGCGGCATTAGACTCGCATATTCATTCCTGCGGAATGGAATAGGCGAGACCTAACAAGGATGTCCTAGGCACTAGACTAGCTAGATCTTGCTTTAAATCTATTTTGGCTGAGGCGAAAGTAGCCTGGGAAAATGAAAAATGGGAAGCGATTAGGAAAGCTTTGGATAGTCGAGATATGCATTCTTTTTGGAACCTAGTGAAGTCAGGTCATACAGAAGGTAACCTGGCCATTGTTCCAAATTTAGCAGAAGAAACCTGAAGACTACATTTTAAAATGTTATACTCTAGGTCCGTGAATCTTACTGAATCTCAGGGGTTAACGGATGTTTTTCACATTTCCCTGAACAAGGCACCACCCCCCTGTACTCTGGCTGAAGTAAATCTGGCACTGGAGAAGTTACTGCCTAATAAAGCACCTGGTCTAGACAGAATCACTGGTGACCTGCTTAGATCAGAACAGGCGTTTTGGGCTCCTCTCCAGTCTCTATTTTATTCTATCCTTCAAGGCATGGAGCTCCCCCCAACCTGGCTTGGTGCAGAGATTATCCCAATCTTTAAAAAAGGTTCTCTTTTAGACCCAGCAAACTACCGGTCTATTAGCCTCATTGATATCACCCAAAAGATTTTTGCCCGCGTCCTTCTGGGGCGTTTGCAATCCTGGATGGAAGAGTCCGATATCCTTACCCCCCTACAGTAAGGATTCAGGTCTAGAACTTCGACCGTAGACCAAATCTTTAGATTACAATTCATCTACTGGAAGAATGTAACCCTGGGAGGGGGTAGTCTTTATCTGACCTTTGTGGACCTTAAGTCCGCCTTTGACTTGGTCCATCGTGAGCAGCTATGGGGTTTGTTATTTGACATGGGACTGCCGGTTTATCTTTGCCAGATCTTAAAACGTTCACATGAAGGCACCTATGCTAGGGTCAGATTTGGGAAAAAGGGTGAACTGACAGCTCCTTTTCCGGTGGAGCAAGGGGTCAGGCAGGGATTCGTGCTGGCCCCAACTCTTTTCTCTCTCTTCGTGAACGGCCTAATAGATACTCTCTAGGCCGTAAAGGATATAGACTCTCCAAGGTTAGCAAACAGGAAAATACCAGCTCTGATGTTTGCTGACGACACGCTGCTCCTCTCTAGATCACCTATGGGGATGCAGAGTGTCTTGGATGAGTTCAGTTAATTCTGCAGGAAAAAGAATTCGGAGATTAATATAAAAAAAACAAATACATGGTCTTCCACGCTAAAACAACGAATTGCCCTCACCCCAGAATGGACGGAAGACCTTTAGAGAGAGTCACCACCTTCGATTATCTAGGTATCTCGTTGAATGATAAAATGGATTGGAGATCCCAGATAATGAAGGCTAATCTGAAGTTAACTCAGTCCTTGGGAGGCATTCTTAAAGTGTACAAAAAATGCTCTCAAAGTACGAAGCCCTCTGGCAGAAATGTATAAAATACAAGCAAGGGGAGCATCTCTCTACGGTGCTGAACTTTGGGGACACTGTTCATCCCATCCACTACAGGTAACTGAGAACACCTTTGTCACACACTTGCTAGGGCTGCCCAAGAGCACGCCCCTAACACCGCTTAGGATGGACCTTGGCATCTGCCCCATATCTGACCTCATCTCCTCTCGTCCCTCCTTTTCTGGCGCCGCATTTGGAGTACGGCAGAACTAATCAATTATAGGGAGGAATTGAGGGAAGTAATGTGTAAATTGGGGGGCATACATTTACCATGGTTGTCATATGTTAAGGAGTTTGTGGTTTTCCCTAGGCTACGGTAATCTATGGTTGAACCCAGAGGACTCTTGTCCCAGTATCCCAAAAAAGGCCCTAGTCACAGCTATGAAGGAATTTAAACTTGCCCACTTAGTTAAGAGCACGATCTCTTGCTCCTTGACATCAAGGTTTCTTGATGTCAAGCAGCAGTATAAACTGGAAAAGACCTTGGATATCATTCAACCTCTTATGGTTAAAAAATTATTCATTCAATTCAGATTTGGAACCCTTCCATTAGGTGCATTTACAAAAAAATGGAAGGGTTCAGACCAATATCTTTGCCCTGGTTGTGCTGCCGCGGAAGAGACAGAACTTCATGTTATACTCTTCTGTCCAGCTTACCATAGGTCTAGTTTGAAGTGGGTCTATCAGTTGTATAGAAATCTAGGGCTAAGGAATTACAATGAGGTTTTTAGGCTACTTAAATACGAAACCTCATCACTTTTTGTAGTCACGACCTCAAAATTCCTCTTTGCAATGTGGTGTACCCATAGAGGAATCCTAAAGGGAAATGAGCAGGCTAACAATTGATGTCGCTGTTTGCACTACTTTTTCACACTCCTTTTTGCTGCTATGTAACACTGTAGTGAATGAGATGCTAATAATTATGTCTATTTTATTGCTTAGTAATTACGTTTTTAGCCCCCTTCCCCTAATTTATTTTTTTACTATGTAGTCAAATTGAATATGTATATGAAGTGTTAGTGTTGTTTTTACTGTCCTTATATATTGTATATTAATTGTGCCCTGGGTTTCTCCTGCTTATGCTCCCGAACCTTGGGGGTTTCGGTTAGTTACTTATCATGTGTTATGGCTGCCACTGCTGTAATCTATTCACGTATATTATTGATTCAGGCTCTTGATGATATATTGTATCTTGCCCTTTTGAATTTCCCCTATTTTTTGTAACCCATCTTACGTATGTATGTTTTATTGTGCTTTTATGGCTGTAAAGCCGAAATAAAGTATTTTGACTGACTGACTGCTATGTGAACTTACTGGCTTTGTGAAGGATTAATTGAGGAACCTATTCGTTTGAGATAGCCATGCAAGCTTGAGGAATTGTTTTTTGCACAGTATTATTCATATGGTAGCTACTGCTTTTTCAACTGGGCGACTAGTAGAAATCATATTCTGTCATAATTCAGTTCAATGCACCTGCCGGAGTCTTCAGAAAAACATTTATTTGCAAAAGATAATGAAAACACAGCTAATTTAATTTGGCTAGCCAAGCACAGTAGACGTTATCCTTTGAGACCTTTTTAGCCAGTCCTGCTAGACAATTTTTTTATTTAAAAAAACATGTACAATATACAGAAAGGGGCTTTAAGTCTGAGGTTTTATCCATTGGTTAGTGAAATGTTCATTGAAATTTTCCTTACTCCTACCAAAGTATGGGACCATCAGTTCGCATACTTTAGCCACTAGTATTCCTCTGAGAGTGGCATTATTTAGCTTGTGAACTATGTACATAATTAATAATCATAAGAAGAGTCTCTATGGAGAAGGCTAAGCCATTCTAGGGAGCACAAAAAACAACCACACTGAGATGTTGAAGAAAGCCCTCACTCACCACCTAGTGATGACATGCTTCATCATCGGGCCACACCAAAGAGACACTCGGTCTCTTTGGTGGGGCCCGATGATGAAGCCCCGGGACACGATCAATATTGGAATGAGATTCAGTTTGTGAAGTTAGGGCGGCGATATCATCTGTAAGTTCTTATACGGCGGACTGGTGGGTCTCACGGGCGTCGGACGCTAGGTTTATATTACAATTTTGTGTCGCTTTTCTTGTAGGTATCTTTCCAGTTCATGCTCTTTCTTTGAGACATCATGAACGTTCATTTCAAACAAGTAAGGTAAGCACGTTCTCACCTACTCAGGAGTACCGCAGCATTTCTCAGTTTTCGCCACTTCTTGTTTAGACTTATTTTTATTCCGTTACAGACACGGTCATAAGGAGCTCGATCGGTCCTTTGCTATAAAAGCCAGGTGCTTATGTTTTTATCCTTCAGGTGAGCTAACTTAAGAGTGTTTGCACATACGGAACCACTAGGTGTTGAGGACATTAAAATTAAACGGTTGTTTATGTAATCCAGGGCCGGATATACGTATTCAACCAGCACACAACGGAACATACTCCTAAAGTACATTTGTATTCAACATGATTTCTTGGAGGTCTTAAAAGCCCACTGGGTGTTTATGCACTTTACTTTCTTTTTATTTCTTGATACAAGGTATTAACGACACAGTCTTAAGTGGACTTGGTTGGGTCATAAAGTTCCAAGATAGTCAGCTCTTTTTGCACTGTTGGATAGAAGGTTGACTGACGGACAGCAGTTGTTTATTGGTGCATGGGCGACTTTTGTGGTATCATAAAGTTTAAGTTGAAGATGTTTAAAATGCATCATTTTCTTTGTAGATTGGCCCTTGAGGAAGTGACTGAGACGTCCCGAAATGCATGGGGCATCCATAAGATTGTTGTTGAAAGTCATTCATGAATCATGAAGCCATTAGCAGAATTGTTAACACACAAGTATAACTGTATACAGATGTTTCTTGTGGTTTATCTTTATTTTGTGGTTATGGCGATGATTAAGATATGATAAACCAGTATATAATTTATTTATAAAATGACAATGTTTGAGTATTGTTTGGAGTAGATTGTCATTTTTGGAGAAAATATAAGGGTTAGGCTACAACTCAGTGAATAGTGCACTCAAGTTACCATACTTGTAATAGCTCCTTGTTACATGTTCCAACATATCATAGTACAGCTGAGACAACACTCAGGAATCAGAATGGCTTTATCACGATGTAGAGCTATGCAGAGCCAGATGTTACCTTGTGCACGTGTATAGCTCATGCAAGTGGCCAATGGCTACCGTAACTATTTTTCTTTGTATTTATCAAATCTTTATAAAGGTACCCTTATCCCTTCTTACTAGAGATTACTCTGTTTACCCTTTCTTTACCTGATGTTGCCTTTAAATATAATTTGTAAAAGAAGTAATGTGAGCAAAGCATGGTGTAAGATAGCTGAGCACAACCGAGCATGCCTTGTAAAGCACGCACATTCTATAATTTTACGTTTTAAGAATATTGGGTGAGAAAGATATGATTTATATGACCTACCCCTTAAAATTAGCCACACTTCAATCAACTAGTGGAGGTTTAAGGAAGTACTTTACATCAACAGTGTCCCCTGGGTGAAACTATACTATCCCTGTCCTTTGAAATCACTGCATACTGAATATATCACTACATTTCTCTTTTGTAACTTGAAAGGGTTGTAGTAATGTAGGACTACCGAACTACAATTGCCATTGGCCTCATTTAAAGTTGTGCAGGCCTTCTTAACTTGTGTCAGTTGTTTTGCATTTAAGAACTAAAGGGGAAATGCTAGTTTCAGACAAATACAATGGAGTTATTATTCTAAAAATGCAGGTAGAAGAACGGTCTGTATTACTGAGCATTTCTGTGTAACTACTTGACTTGCCATTTAAATCTTTGCGTATATGAGTATAGGAACAAATTAATGTGTTCTACATCCCATAGTGCCAAAGTCTGCCAAAAATCAGTTTGCACTGGAAGTGCGGTGAAAAAGAAACACAAGCACTTCGTTTTACTTTGCTGCCTATATGAAGTATCTCTTTCCCGGTTGTTAGAAAAGGAAATTGAAAATACACATTCGCACGTATATTTGTGTGTTTATAGAAATATATATGCTGTGGTGTACATATATATATCTAGATCCATTTACACATGAAAGCACAGATACATGCCTGGTGAAATCTAGTTCATCACCGATTAGGTCTCGCCTAAGCAGTATGCATGCGCTGCATAGGAGACCTTAAGCCGTCGTGCAGCTCTTTTTCAAAGCACATACACGTGCTTGTGGCGGCATACAGCTCGCGGGAGTGCGCAGCGGCGCGCCGCAAGCACGAGTCTGTGCTTTGAAAAAGAGCAGACAGCGCGCGAACTTGTTCCTACTTGGCTGCACACAACTGGAATTCCATGCCCTCTGCTTTCAACCCAGTCCCTGACTTTTCTGTAAACAGCCCAAAACTTGGCTCTTCTCGCTGCCGGTTTAACAAGGCTTTATGTTGATTTCCTCTTTAGGCTTCCGAGGGCAACACAACCATGTTGGGTAACAATTGAACTAAAAAACATAATTTTGTCCACCATTACAATCAGTTCAAATACTTCTCATTCCTAGTCGGCTGCTGTTTTCCACTATCTACAATCCACCCAAGCGCCATCCTCATCGTCCCGCAGTGACACCGACCTTTCCCAATGTTTGTACAAGAGAGCTCTCTGCAGTGGCCGGATCTGCATACAGCCCTGTGCACTGACAGGGCTGCACGTTAACAGCAGAGAGCGAGTGTGAGTGTGTCGTTTTACACACGCACTAAGGAAAGGTTGTCACATTCCACCTTTCCAGCCATGGCCCTGAATCATGAGGTGCCCGACCTATCCAACTCGGAAAATCTCCCCTGTTCAGGCCTGTCTACTACTGAGCCGACTCTTGATCACTTCTCTCTCCTGGACCTTGTCACCTTAGAGAAAGTGGCTCGCCAGGTTAAGTCGGGCTCCCCTCGCGACCCAGCCCCCCCAGAAATCCTGATGCAGGCAGGTGATGCCATCCTCCCTGTAGTCCTGGAACTGCTAAACTCATCTCTGTCCACTTGCACAGTTCCCACTGCCTGGAAGCAAGCCTCGGTACGGGCGCTTTTAAAAAAACCTAATTTGGACCCTGACGACCACTCCAACTATCGCCCCATCTCATTGCTCCCGTGGACTGGTAAGGTGCTGGAAAAACACATAAATGCCCTCTTGGTCCAGTTTTTGGAGAATCACTCCCTACTGCACACCTCCCAGACAGGCTTCAGACCTGGCCACGGGACTGAAACCGCCTTGCTAGCAGTTACCGAAGAGTCTCGAAGGATACTGGATCAGTGGCAGTGATCCTCCTTGATCTAAGTGCTGCCTTCGATACGGTCAGCCATGTCACTCTGCTGAACCGTCTCCAGAACATCGGAGTTTCGGGAAACGCACTAAGGTGGTTCAGTTCCTTTCTGGCTGATAGATCTTTCCAGATCTTTGATGGCAACACAACATCTACCATCAAGCCTCTTAGCTGTGGAGTTCCGCAGGGCTCATCGCTGAGCCCTGTACTGTTTAACGCCTATATGAAACCGCTAGCTGGGGTAGTAGAACCGTACGGCATTAAAATCGTGTCGTACGCCGACGATACCCAGCTAGTGGTTTCACTGGCCCAGGAGAACGGTGGGCAAGCCTCGGCCGGCCTGCTGAACTGCCTGGAGAGCGTGAGGGAGTGGATGACCAACTCCTCCCTCAAACTGAACGGTGGAAAAACTGAACTCATGCTCTTAGGCCCAGCCTCACCACTACCCTTCTCTTCCCTATGGCCCGCTGGTCTAGGGGTACCTCCTACCCCTAAGGACAGTGTCAAGAGCTTGGGAGTCTGGTTAGACCATAAACTCTCCTTCTCTACTCAGGCCACCAAGTTGTCTGCCACCTGTTTTGGCCTTTTAAGAATGCTGAGGAAGGTCCTTTCACTTTTACCTCTAGATGCCAAGAAGGTGGCAGTACAAGGCCTCATCCAGTCCCGTTTAGACTCAAACAACGCCCTATATCTGGGGGCGCCTGAGATGACTCTTCGAAAGCTGCAGGTGGTACAAAATTGCGCAGCACGTACCATACTCCAAATTCCACGGTCACAGTCCGTCAGACAGGGACTGAAAAGCCTACATTGGTTGCCTGTGAGACAGAGAGTGGCTTTCAAGGCTCTGTGCATCACACATCGAGCTTTTTGGAAGACTGGATCAGCAATCAACACCAGCCTTGTCACCCCTTACCACCCTAATAGGAACCTCCGGTCTTCCGGTGCTTTCCTGGCAGTGGTACCCAGAGTAAAGAGAGCTAGGTCGGGGGGCAGGATGTTCTCACTGAACGCCGCCAAGTTGTGGAATGCACTCCCCCTTGATCTTCGATCCACACCCGACCTACTCCCTTTTCGCAGGAAACTGAAAACCATACTATTCAGGAAGCCCTTTTAGTTCCTCCTGTGTTCCGTCACGTCTCTGTCTAAACTCAGCGCTTGGACGCCCCTGGGCAGCAACTGCGCTTAATAAATCGATTAATAATAATAATAATAATAATAATAATAATAATAATAGATGTATGCCCTATTTCCTTGCAGCGCAATCAGCCTGGATTTTTTTGCTTTTTCCTGAAAGCTCTGAGTCGACTTGGTTTGATTACAAATGTTGCAAGAAATATGAAGCTTGTAATCTGGGCTGGCGGTACAGGGCTGGACATAATGCATCTTTCGACCTGTATGTGGAGGTTGGGCAGCTAGTGTTGCGTATATCAGGCTGCTAATTTTGTTTGCATCTAAAAGATTAATCTCAATGGATTTTTATTTGGGGGTAGGGGTGGCCTGGCATCTTTTATGTACAGTGTGCATTTAGAGGGCAGTTCTGAAGCTTAAGCTGCAAGTGAGGCATACATTTTACTTGCTTTGTGTAGAATGAATGCCACTACAGGACTGGGACTTCATGTCAAGCTCAGGCCACTGACGGACAATGCTTCCAGCGAGCTGTGAAGAATCTTGGGCCAGTGCTGCATTGTGCATGGAGTAGTAGTTTGTGCTTGGAGCTCAGCAAATGCAACTTTAAACGGCATGAAAATTGTGTAATTCTCAAAACTGAGTGATTGCAAAAGCAAAACCTATCTTGTGTGAAAATGGAGCAAAAGTGACTGAATATCTGGCTGCTTTGACCGCATAAGACATTCAATTGAGCAGATACAATCCTGTTAAATTATGGTGTAAAAATGCAATATACCACTCTACTTTAGCCATAAATCTAGTTTAGTAAACCCAGCAATGCATTTTATAATGTATTACGCATTTACATTGTATAGCTCGAACTGCTGCAACATGCTTTAGTAGGCTGTTGTGAGCAGCTCAGGCACATGCTGTAGTTAACATCTCAAATTCTGCTTAGGAAGCCTCTGCTATATGACAGCAACTACTGTTTCTAAGCAGGGCATCTTGTAAGAAAAATCAACCAATAGTGGACCAGCCCCGTTTTCGGTCTGAGCCTTAAATGCCAGCCTATGCCCGCCTATAAGATTCATTCTCAAATGTAGAATTTCAAAGACTCTTTCTTTACTCCTGGCCTGCAAAAGGGTAAGAAAGAACAGACGTATCAAATATGGCGACCTCCATCTGTATTCTAGTACTGGAAGAAGACGATTTCTTAAAACCAGTGAGTCCCAGGAATGCTTACTGCCAAATTTACCAAAACTAAAAACACTTTTTTCCATACATTTATGTTAAAAACAAAAAAAAAAGAATCTCTACCAGTTCAAGGATTTCTATTGACTTGAAGTCTGGCAAAAGAGATTCCCCCAAAAGCCCATAAGTGGTGTTACTGCTTTAGTAATGCAGTTCACGTTTATGCCTAACTGCATGTCTGATATGTTCAGGTGCTCAAGTTAAAGAATGACAAGAAGGTAGAGTTTAGAGTACGCAAGATATTCTATAGCTGAGGTCATCTAAGAAAAGGGAGATGCCCAAAACCTCCTTTCACTGCTTTCTACTGTTTACAGCACCGTAGTGGGATAGCTGGCATCCCTTGCAGAAAAGAATGCAGCTTTTATGGTGCCTTTTAGCCCAGATAAAGTGAAGTGCACAGTACTGGTCAGAAAAATAAAGCTACTTTTCCTGATCTAGGCTTTGCACGTTTGTTTTGTCTAAGCACTGAATGTTGCAGGAATTTCACACAGCTCCGTAATGTCAACAAGGAGGATGAGGGGGAACCAAGTTTATGACCAGGAACAACCCAGCCTTTTTATTTTAATACTTGGCGGCTTTAAAAAAAAAAGTAATGGAGTAGGTATTACATGTATTACATTTTCATTAGAAAGATGCCAGTTGTCTTTTGTACTGGACGTCTTCCTTTAAAGTTCAGTGGATTCTTTTGGAAAATGTCAAGTTTACCAAGCAGTGTTTTAAGGAAGATTTCCCTCCACATAAATCAGTTCACATTCAGTGAAGACCATTTTTATAAATGTTTTCCTTGGTTGCAGGAAAGGTTCAGATCCTGTCACCTCTAACACTTATAAGGTCCCAAAGAAAAGTGAGTTTGTTATCCAGCACAACATCCTTGATGCAACAACATCAAGTGTTGCATGGCTAAACACTTATAAGATACCAAAGGCGAGACCTATTGGCTATACCAATGCTTGTTTTTAACTGCAGCGTATTAGGGCAGATAAAACGTACAACTACATTTCCCGTGAACAATAAAGCCATGAAGCTAGCTTTTTCAGTAATGTTGCCACTATTTTGCTTCCTTTTTATTGGATGCTGCACAGCCAGTTAAGTGCATCTTCTTTAATTGTTATTATGGTATATGTTATTTGGGGCCGCTATGTTGCCTTAGCACAAGCGGGTTCCCAACCTTTTCTATGCCCCGCACACCTAGGAAAGGTTTGATTAATGTTCGTACCCCCTAGTCACATTTGAAGGTGCAAACTTAAACATACGAAAATATGTCGACCTCTTTGTCGCACTTCCTGAAATGCCATCTTGTACCCACCCCCTGGTTGGGAACTCCTGCCTTCGAATAGTGGGGCCCGCCACTATTCAAATATCTTGTTTAGTTATTGTACCATGATCACCCGCCTGATCCCCAATAGTCGTGTGACACTGGTTATAGTATTGTAGAAGGGGAACGGACTGCGCAATGAACGTATTTCTATTTCCATGGAGGCACCTTGTGCGCCAACACCCGCAATCCTTGAAAGATCGCATATGCTGAAGGAGGTTCCTAAAATAGCCGCAATCTCCCACTACAATAATAATAATAATAATCTTTATTTAGATATAACACAGATATCTTTAAAAGAAAATTGCAAAATTCACATTGTCTACAAACTGTTAAAAGAAAAAAGAAAACAAGGCGATCAATTAGGCGACCGTAATAAAAATAGAGATCTTCCGCATCCTGGACCTCCTGATTCCATCACATATTAAAAAAATTTAAAACTTAATGTACAAAATTATTCACCCCATTTTTGTTACACTGACAGTCAGTGGTATCGTACATGTAAAAGACAAACCAGTGTTCTGAGAAGTACCACTCGATGTGTTGGCCAGTCAAGTTAAAAAAAACATGATGTTCTTTTCGTTTCATCTTCCCTTTTTAGGGCGAGGCCTCCGCCCACGTAAGTGGGAGGAGTTTCGAGATCCTAATGTTAAAGAAGAGAAAAAAAAAGTATCTCCTTGGGCTTTGGCGAGACAAATTCCACACATTCCTTAGCGTGTTCTGTCATCTGGCCAGTGATTCGTCTTCGTTGTGTTGTCGTTTTAATAGGCTTGAAGTGATAGGGTAAATGTAGTTTTGTTCCGCCATCTTGGGCATATTTCGTTCGTGTGCGCGCAAAGAAGTACATTAATTATAATTAGGAGCTGTCAGGGTGCCTCCGTAAGTGAATCCAGATGGCCGGGCGCGTTCACCATTCAGCAGCGCTCAGCGCGCAGCTGCTGCATGCCAGGCCGGGAAAGGGCTTCATCAGCCTCACTCATCCGGATCACAAACTCGGATCCTCACCATGATGGAACACACCCCTTGCTGATCTAAACTGTTCCAGTTCAGACTGGGCTTCCACACGCAACTCTTATTTCAAAGTTCAGGTAAGGTAAACCGAACTGCAACTCCAAGCTATATTTGTTTTTTTTGGTTTCGTAATTGAGGGCAAGACCGAACTTTGCAAAAAACACAGGCTGTGAACACATTGTGTGTGTTTTAATGTTGCACTTCGTTGTAAATCCTTGACATACCTTTTTTCGCACTTTGGCTGCAGCTTCTATAAAGAGACTCGCCATCCTAAGTGTGCAATTCATTCCTTTCTTAGTTCGTCTCACCTCCTCCCTTCTTTTCTACTCTCCCCCCGCCCCTCCTATTTTCTTGCCATCGCTGGTTTCACTCTCTCCTCTCCGCTACTAGTAATACCCGATGCCAGCTAGCTCCGCCCCACCCCCCGTCCCTGTACCTCACACCGCGATTCATGCTCCCTCCGATTCCTTCTGCCCCTGCTACATCACCTCAGCCCCCCCCTCCCCTCGCTGCAGGCGATGCACCCCCCCCCCCGTTCACCAGCTTTTGCTCTATGTAATGGCCCAGGGCGGCCAGTTGTGCCCCTCCTCTGTTGCTACAGGTATACCCTCCTCTTTGCTCTATTCGCCCCTCCCCAATGCTGTCTGTGCTCTGATGCTCCGTGCAAGCACATTGTGTTCTTCTCCACTCCTCACCTGTCCTAAAAGCAGAGCTCAATGTTCAGGAGCAACGTGCCCTCCCTGCATCCCCCACCCCGCCCTCCTTCCCATTCCTGCTTCCCGTCTTGCTGCACAAGCCACTGTGTGTACATGACAAGCATTGCCACATAAAATCCATAGGATGCATGGAATGTTAGTCTTTCCAGCAATGGGTACATTAGTGCCCAGAATATTTACATCAATCTGTCCCCTCTCTCTTGGCAGGCCACTTGGACGGTTAATAATAGGCTTCGTCCTCTTTCATTTGCTGCTCTTCCCTCCATCCTTGACTCCAGCCTGGGCTCCTTTCTTCCATCTCTCCCGTCTAGCGCTCCCACTCTGCAGCCCCCAGCCCCAACCACCCCTTCCGTCCAGCCCCCAGCCCCAACCACCCCTTCCGTCCCACCCACTCAGCCTTTTTACCTCACAACCTTTTCTTAACCCACTACTCCATTTCTTGTACCTCCTTTATATTGCCCAGTTACTTTCTATCTCCCACGTGGCCTTGGCCTTTCCTCCACCCATACATCCTCTACTTCCCATGCCTACATCGTTTGCTAGTCTTAGTGAATTCTCTCCCTTGCCCTTCCCATCTGTTGATCCATTCCTCTGGCTCTTTCATTTCCTGTATTTCCACTCTCAGCCCCTCAGGGAACCAGCACCACCAGTCCATGCTGTATGATCTCCAGTTTTACTGACCATGACGGCGGTGCAGAGTGGCGGTGCAGAGTGGCGGTGCAGAGTGGCGGTGCAGAGTGCAGAGTGGGAGTGCAGAGTGGGGGTGCAGTGGCGGTGCAGAGTGGGGGTGCAGAGTGGCGGTGCAGAGTGCAGAGTGGGGGTGCAGAGTGGCGGTGCAGAGTGGCGGTGCAGAGTGGCGGTGCAGAGTGGCGGTGCAGAGTGGCGGTGCGGCGGTGCAGAGTGGCGGTGCAGAGTGGCGGTGCGGCGGTGCAGAGTGGCGGTGCAGAGTGCAGAGTGGCGGTGCAGAGTGCAGAGTGGCGGTGCAGAGTGGCGGTGCAGAGTGGCGGTGCAGAGTGCAGAGTGGCGGTGCAGAGTGCAGAGTGGCGGTGCAGAGTGCAGAGTGGTGGTGCAAAGTGGCGGTGCAGAGTGGCGGTGCAGAGTGGCGGTGCAGAGTGGCGGTGCAGAGTGGCGGTGCAGAGTGGGGGGTGCAGAGTGGGGGTGCAGAGGGGGGGTGCAGAGTGGGGGGTGCAGAGTGGCGGTGCAGAGTGGCGGTGCAGAGTGGCGGTGCAGAGTGGCGGCGCAGAGTGGCGGCGCAGAGTGGCGGCGCAGAGTGGCGGCGCAGAGTGGCGGCGCAGAGTGGCGGCGCAGAGTGGCGGCGCAGCGGTGCAGAGTGGCGGCGCAGAGTGGCGGTGCAGCGGTGCAGCGGTGCAGAGTGGCGGTGCAGAGTGGCGGTGCAGAGTGGCGGTGCAGAGTGGCGGTGCAGAGTGGCGGTGCAGAGTGGCGGCGCAGAGTGGCGGCGCAGAGTGGCGGCGCAGAGTGGCGGCGCAGAGTGGCGTTGCGGCGGTGCAGAGTGGCGGTGCAGAGTGGCGGTGCAGAGTGGCGGTGCAGAGTGGGAGTGCAGAGTGGGGGTGCAGTGGCGGTGCAGAGTGGGGGTGCAGAGTGGCGGTGCAGAGTGGGGGTGCAGAGTGGCGGTGCAGAGTGCAGAGTGCAGAGTGGCGGTGCAGAGTGGCGGTGCAGAGTGGCGGTGCGGCGGTGCAGAGTGGCGGTGCGGCGGTGCAGAGTGGCGGTGCAGAGTGGCGGTGCAGAGTGCAGAGTGGCGGTGCAGAGTGGCGGTGCAGAGTGCAGAGTGGCGGTGCAGAGTGCAGAGTGGTGGTGCAAAGTGGTGGTGCAAAGTGGCGGTGCAGAGTGGCGGTGCAGAGTGCAGAGTGGGGGGTGCAGAGTGGGGGGTGCAGAGTGGGGGGTGCAGAGTGGGGGGTGCAGAGTGGGGGGTGCAGAGTGGCGGTGCGGCGGTGCAGAGTGGCGGTGCAGAGTGGCGGTGCAGAGTGCAGAGTGGCGGTGCAGAGTGGCGGTGCAGAGTGGCGGTGCAGAGTTGCGGTGCAGAGTGGCGGTGCAGCGTGGCGGCGCAGCGTGGCGGCGCAGCGTGGCGGCGCAGCGTGGCGGTGCAGAGTGGCGGCGCAGCGTGGCGGCGCAGAGTGGCGGTGCAGAGTGGCGGGTGCAGAGTGGCAGGTGCAGAGTGGCGGGTGCAGAGTGGCGGGTGCAGAGTGGCGGGTGCAGAGTGGCGGGTGCAGAGTGGCGGGTGCAGAGTGGCGGTGCAGAGTGGCGGTGCGGCGGTGCAGAGTGGCAGTGCAGAGTGGCGGTGCAGTGTGGCGGTGCAGAGTGCAGAGTGGCGGTGCAGAGTGCAGAGTGGCGGTGCAGAGTGGCGGTGCAGAGTGGCGGCGCAGAGTGGCGGCGCAGCGTGGCGGTGCAGCGTGGCGGTGCAGCGTGGCGGTGCAGCGTGGCGGTGCAGAGTGGCGGTGCAGAGTGGCGGTGCAGAGTGGCGGTGCAGAGTGGCGGTGCAGAGTGGCGGTGCAGAGTGGCGGTGCAGAGTGGCGGTGCAGAGTGCAGAGTGGCGGCGCAGAGTGGCGGCGCAGAGTGGCGGCGCAGAGTGGCGGCGCAGAGTGGCGGCGCAGAGTGGCGGCGCGGCGGCGCAGAGTGGCGGCGCAGAGTGGCGGCGCAGAGTGGCGGCGCAGAGTGGCGGTGCAGAGTGGCGTTGCGGCGGTGCAGAGTGGCGGTGCAGAGTGGCGGTGCAGAGTGGCGGTGCAGAGTGGCGGTGCAGAGTGGCGGTGCAGAGTGGCGGTGCAGAGTGCAGAGTGGCGGTGCAGAGTGGCGGTGCAGAGTGCAGAGTGGCGGTGCAGAGTGCAGAGTGGCGGTGCAGAGTGGCAGTGCAGAGTGGCGGTGCAGAGTGCAGAGTGGCGGTGCAGAGTGGCAGTGCAGAGTGGCGGTGCAGAGTGCAGAGTGGCAGTGCAGAGTGGCGGTGCAGAGTGGCAGTGCAGAGTGGCGGTGCAGAGTGCAGAGTGGCGGTGCAGAGTGGCGGTGCAGAGTGGCGGTGCAGAGTGGCGGTGCAGAGTGGCGGTGCAGAGTGGCGGTGCAGAGTGGCGGTGCAGAGTGGCGGTGCAGAGTGGCGGTGCAGAGTGGCGGTGCAGAGTGCAGAGTGGCGGTGCAGAGTGCAGAGTGGCGGTGCAGAGTGGCGGTGCGGCGGTGCAGAGTGGCGGTGCAGAGTGGCGGTGCAGAGTGGCGGTGCGGCGGTGCAGAGTGGTGGTGCAGAGTGGCGGTGCAGAGTGGCGGTGCAGAGTGCAGAGTGGCGGTGCAGAGTGGCGGTGCAGAGTGCAGAGTGGCGGTGCAGAGTGGCGGTGCAGAGTGGCGGTGCAGAGTGGCGGTGCGGCGGTGCAGAGTGGCGGTGCAGAGTGGCGGTGCAGAGTGGCGGTGCAGAGTGGCGGTGCAGAGTGCAGAGTGGCGGTGCGGCGGTGCGGCGGTGCAGAGTGGCGGTGCAGAGTGGCGGTGCAGAGTGGCGGTGCAGAGTGGCGGTGCAGAGTGGCGGTGCAGAGTGGCGGTGCAGAGTGGCGGTGCGGCGGTGCAGAGTGGCGGTGCAGAGTGCAGAGTGGCGGTGCAGAGTGGCGGTGCAGAGTGGGGGGTGCAGAGTGGGGGGTGCAGAGTGGGGGGTGCAGAGTGGGGGGTGCAGAGTGGCGGTGCGGCGGTGCAGAGTGGCAGTGCAGAGTGGCGGTGCAGAGTGCAGAGTGGCGGTGCAGAGTGGCGGTGCAGAGTGGCGGTGCAGAGTGGCAGTGCAGAGTGGCGGTGCAGAGTGCAGAGTGGCGGCGCAGAGTGGCGGCGCAGAGTGGCGGCGCAGAGTGGCGGCGCAGAGTGGCGGCGCAGAGGTGCAGAGTGGCGGTGCAGAGTGGCGGTGCAGAGTGGCGGTGCAGCGGTGCAGCGTGGCGGTGCAGAGTGCAGAGTGCAGAGTGGCGGTGCAGAGTGGCGGTGCAGAGTGGCGGTGCAGAGTGCAGAGTGGCAGTGCAGAGTGGCGGCGCAGAGTGGCGGCGCAGAGTGGCGGCGCAGAGTGGCGGCGCAGCGGCGCAGCGTGGTGCCGCAGAGTGGCGCCGCAGAGTGGCGGCGCAGAGTGGCGGCGCAGCGGTGCAGCGTGGCGGTGCAGAGTGGCGGTGCAGAGTGGCGTTGCGGCGGTGCAGAGTGGCGGTGCAGAGTGGCGGTGCAGAGTGCAGAGTGGCGGTGCAGAGTGGCGGTGCAGAGTGCAGAGTGGCGGTGCAGAGTGGCGGTGCAGAGTGGCGGTGCAGAGTGGCGGTGCAGAGTGCAGAGTGGCGGTGCGGCGGTGCAGAGTGGCGGTGCAGAGTGGCGGTGCAGAGTGCAGAGTGGCGGTGCAGAGTGCAGAGTGGCGGTGCGGCGGTGCAGAGTGGCGGTGCAGAGTGGCGGTGCAGAGTGGCGGTGCAGAGTGGCGGTGCAGAGTGGCGGTGCAGAGTGCAGAGTGGCGGTGCAGAGTGCAGAGTGGCGGTGCAGAGTGGCGGTGCAGAGTGGCGGTGCAGAGTGAAGAGTGGCGGTGCAGAGTGGCGGTGCAGAGTGGCGGTGCAGAGTGGCGGTGCAGAGTGGCGGTGCAGAGTGGCGGTGCAGAGTGCAGAGTGGCGGTGCAGAGTGCAGAGTGGCGGTGCAGAGTGGCGGTGCAGAGTGGCGGTGCGGCGGTGCAGAGTGGCGGTGCAGAGTGGCGGTGCAGAGTGGCGGTGCAGAGTGCAGAGTGGGGGTGCAGAGTGGCGGTTCAGAGTGGGGGTGCAGAGTGGCGGTGCAGAGTGCAGAGTGGGGGTGCAGAGTGGCGGTGCAGAGTGCAGAGTGGCGGTGCAGAGTGGCGGTGCAGAGTGGCGGTGCAGAGTGGCGGTGCGGCGGTGCAGAGTGGCGGTGCAGAGTGGCGGTGCAGAGTGCAGAGTGGCGGTGCAGAGTGGGGGGTGCAGAGTGGGGGGTGCAGAGTGGGGGGTGCAAAGTGGGGGGTGCAGAGTGGCGGTGCAGAGTGCAGAGTGGCGGTGCAGAGTGGCGGTGCAGAGTGGCGGTGCAGAGTGGCGGTGCAGAGTGGCGGTGCAGAGTGGCGGTGCAGAGTGGCGGTGCAGAGTGCAGAGTGGCGGTGCAGAGTGGCGGTGCAGAGTGGCGGTGCAGAGTGGCGGTGCAGAGTGGCGGTGCAGAGTGCAGAGTGGCAGTGCAGAGTGGCGGTGCAGAGTGCAGAGTGGCGGTGCAGAGTGGCGGTGCAGAGTGGCGGTGCAGAGTGCAGAGTGGCGGTGCAGAGTGCAGAGTGGCGGTGCAGAGTGCAGAGTGGCGGTGCAGAGTGGCGGTGCAGAGTGGCAGTGCAGAGTGGCGGTGCAGAGTGCAGAGTGGCGGCGCAGAGTGGCGGCGCAGAGTGGCGGCGCAGAGTGGCGGCGCAGAGTGGCGGCGCAGAGTGGCGGCGCAGAGTGGCGGCGCAGAGTGGCGGCGCAGAGTGGCGGTGCAGAGTGGCGGTGCAGAGTGCAGAGTGGCGGTGCAGAGTGGCGGTGCAGAGTGGCGGTGCAGAGTGCAGAGTGGCGGTGCAGAGTGCAGAGTGGTGGTGCAGAGTGGTGGTGCAGAGTGGTGGTGCAGAGTGCAGAGTGGCGGTGCAGAGTGGCGGTGCAGAGTGGCGGTGCAGAGTGGCGGTGCAGAGTGGCGGTGCAGAGTGGCGGTGCAGAGTGGCGGTGCAGAGTGGCGGTGCAGAGTGGCGGTGCAGAGTGGCGGTGCAGAGTGGCGGTGCAGAGTGGCGGTGCAGAGTGGCGGTGCAGAGTGGCGGTGCAGAGTGGCGGTGCAGAGTGCAGAGTGGCGGTGCAGAGTGGCGGTGCAGAGTGGCGGTGCAGAGTGGCAGTGCAGAGTGCAGAGTGGCGGTGCAGAGTGCAGAGTGGCGGTGCAGAGTGCAGAATGGCGGTGCAGAGTGGCGGTGCAGAGTGGCGGTGCAGAGTGGCGGTGCAGAGTGGCGGTGCAGAGTGGCGGTGCAGAGTGGCGGTGCAGAGTGCAGAGTGGCGGTGCAGAGTGCAGAGTGGCGGTGCAGAGTGGCGGTGCAGAGTGGCGGTGCAGAGTGCAGAGTGGTGGTGCAGAGTGGCGGTGCAGAGTGGCGGTGCAGAGTGGCGGTGCAGAGTGGCGGTGCAGAGTGGCGGTGCAGAGTGGCGGTGCAGAGTGGCGGTGCAGAGTGGCGGTGCAGAGTGCAGAGTGGCGGTGCAGAGTGGCGGTGCGGCGGTGCAGAGTGGCGGTGCAGAGTGGCGGTGCAGAGTGGCGGTGCAGAGTGGGGGTGCAGAGTGGCGGTGCAGAGTGGCGGTGCGGCGGTGCAGAGTGCAGAGTGGCGGTGCAGAGTGGCGGTGCAGAGTGGCGGTGCAGAGTGCAGAGTGGCGCTGCAGAGTGGCGGTGCAGAGTGCAGAGTGGCGGTGCAGAGTGACAGTGAGTGCAGAGTGACAGTGAGTGCAGAGTGACAGCAGAGTGACAGTGAGTGCAGAGTGACAGCAGAGTGACAGTGAGTGCAGAGTGACAGCAGAGTGACAGTGAGTGCAGAGTGACAGCAGAGTGACAGTGAGTGCAGAGTGACAGCAGAGTGACAGTGAGTGCAGAGTGACAGCAGAGTGACAGTGAGTGCAGAGTGACAGCAGAGTGACAGTGAGTGCAGAGTGACAGCAGAGTGACAGTGAGTGCAGAGTGACAGTGAGTGCAGAGTGACTGCAGAGTGCAGAGTGACTGCAGAGTGCAGAGTGACTGCAGAGTGCAGAGTGACTGCAGAGTGCAGAGTGACTGCAGAGTGCAGAGTGACTGCAGAGTGCAGAGTGACTGCAGAGTGACTGCAGGGTGACTGCAGAGTGACTGCAGAGTGACTGCAGGGTGACTGCAGAGTGACTGCAGAGTGACTGCAGAGTGCAGAGTGACTGCAGAGTGCAGAGTGACTGCAGAGTGCCTGCAGAGTGCAGAGTGACTGCAGAGTGCAGAGTGACTGCAGAGTGCAGAGTGACTGCAGAGTGCCTGCAGAGTGCAGAGTGCCTGCAGAGTGCAGAGTGCCTGCAGAGTGCAGAGTGACTGCAGAGTGCAGAGTGACTGCAGAGTGACTGCAGAGTGCAGAGTGACTGCAGAGTGCAGAGTGACTGCAGAGTGCAGAGTGAGTGCAGAGTGACTGCAGAGTGCAGAGTGACTGCAGAGTGCAGAGTGACTGCAGAGTGCAGGGTGACTGCAGAGTGCAGGGTGAGTGCAGGGTGACTAGTGAGTGCAGGGTGACTAGTGAGTGCAGAGTGACTAGTGAGTGCAGAGTGACAGTGAGTGCAGAGTGACAGTGAGTGCAGAGTGACAGTGAGTGCAGAGTGACAGTGAGTGCAGAGTGACAGTGAGTGCAGAGTGACAGTGAGTGCAGAGTGACAGTGAGTGCAGAGTGACAGTGAGTGCAGAGTGACAGTGAGTGCAGAGTGACAGTGAGTGCAGAGTGACAGTGAGTGCAGAGTGACAGTGAGTGCAGAGTGACAGTGAGTGCAGAGTGACAGTGAGTGCAGAGTGACTGCGGAGACAGTGTGTCAGGGTGCACATTGTGTGAGTGTGCAGAATGAGTGTGCAGGGTAAACAGTGTGTGACTATGCAGGGTGACATTGGGAGTGTGCGGGTGAGCAGTGTGTGAATGTTACGGGGCAGTGTGTGAGTGTGCAGAAAACACCACACACACATACACCACACACACATAACGCACACACAAACCACACACCTCAGTCTCTCAACACCACACACTTGTCACCACTCAACACAACACACTCACCACCACACTCACTCCCCAGGCTCACCCCCACAGACTCACCACCACACACTCACCAGCACACAGAAAACAACACACACAACAACACACCCCCAGCCGTCAATGAATGCTTTCACCATGCACAAACACCAACAACCATCATCCATCTGTGCACGCTTTTACCAAGCACACACCCACCAGCCGTCAGTGCACCCTTCCACCAGGCACACACACCTCCAGCCGGCAGTGCACTTTTCCACCAAGCAATCGCAGTATGGTACACTTTACTTTTAAACATATTCATATAAAGCACAGCATGCCACCATTGGTAAAATTACAATTCAACAAACATACTTCCACTACACACCACATGCACACACTCCATAACACATGGCAAAAAGACATTGGCATTTACAATGCCATTAGCTCAAACTCAAATAAATCCGAGCCCGATTTCATTTCTAATGCTTGTTTTCTTTTGGGGATGTGGAGGAAATATATTAGATGATTTAAACAATAAAATAAGGGGAAAGCATTAGCAGGATCTCTTTTGCATAAAGTTACGATACGCCTGCTGAATAAAAATTATTAATCCTATGTTTAAATCTGTATTTTCGGGGTTCACAGCCGCAATGATGGCTTGCCTACAGGTCCGAACACCCAGCCTGTTCCATTCAGCTTTGAGTTTGCACCTGCGTTGGGAATTAAGGGCTGGGCAAAGGCAGACCACGTGCAACAGAATTTCAGCTGTCTTGCTGCACCCTCTACAAGTTAGGTTTTCCACAGTACGTCGCCAAGGGGGCAGATCTTGCAAAAATCGCCAGTCACCCATTCTAATGGCCATAAGGCTGCGTTTTAAATACAGTGAGTATGTGCAAGACAGGTAGGTGGCGGGGGCTAACCGTCTGTAAGAATTTACAAGAGCCCAAGCATGACTGCGTTTGGAAAAGAGTGCTTTGTCTGTAATGAGGGAACTCATTCTCACACATTTTTTAATACCGGTTTTGAATGCTGTCTGGCTGGGGTTAAGGGCCCATAAATCACTCGCCGACATTTGATGAATAGAGTCCTTAAAAAGGCGACCAAACGCACCTCCTGGATTTTTCTGGGTGATTTCTAGCCAGACTAGGGATTCTAGTGAGCCTAAATCCGCTTTTCTCAGTTTATGACAGAGGTTTAAGTATGCGCCGATGATAGAGGCCTCATAATTTAATAAGCCCAGCTCTAATCTTATCTGGGCTGCAGAATCGGAATTTGGCAGATGGAGGACCTTTTTATAGATTTTAGTTGTGTGTTGATTTAAGACAGTGTTCAGTTTGCCCCTAAATATCTATATGCCGCACTTCAAAGGCCAGATATAATAGCCCAAAAAAATCGATTTGTATGCTACATAATATCATTAACGAGTATGCGCTGTGTGACGTCTGGAGAATCAAACATGGTTCCCAGAGAGAGTACTCGTTCTATAGCAAAAAAAAACACCAATTCTCCAGGATAGATTATTTTTTGCTTGATAGAGTAATGTTATCAGATACACATTCTATTGCATATATTCCGAATGGATTATCAGACCACTCGGTGGTTAAGTTGTGTATTAGCATGCAAAAAAGGAACTTATCAGAATTCAGGTGGACTCTGGACAGGACCGTTTTACTAAAAACAGATTTCAATACTAGCACTAAGAAAAGTATAGGAGAGTTCTTCCTATTTAACAATGACTCAGCTCCGAACCGGATCATATGGGACGCTCTTAAATCTTTTTTAAGAGGTATATACGGTTCTCAAATGGCCTTGAATAGAAAGCTAATTAAAGGTAAAGAAGTAGACAACCTCAATTTAATTAAAATAAAAGAGCAGCAACTTCTCAATGCCATCTCTAATGATCGAACTGAAATATCGAGGGTGGAAAAAGAATTAGATGACTTACGAACTCAACATAGATTACACTCTGAAAAAATATTAAGAGATAAGTGGGAGGTAAGCAAGTTGCGCAATTTTGAATATGGGGAGAAATGTGGATCATTACTTGCCTGGAAAGCCAGATCTGACAGGACCAGAAACAACATTAAAACTTTAATACAACGAGGAACTGGCGCTGTTCTATCTGAGGACGAAGATATTAAAGAGGAGGCCAGATCTTTCTATGAAGATCTTTATCGTGAAAAATTGAATATTTCATCGGAGGAAATAGAAAACCTGGACATTCTGAAAAATTTAACTTGTTTGAGTAATGAAGAAATATCTCTTTTAGGAAAAGAAATTACCGAGGGGGAAATCAGATCTCAAGTTGAGAAAATGGCAAGAAAGAAAGCTGCAGGTCCAGATGGGCTTCCAACAGAAATCTATAAGGATAATTTGGATGAACTTATTGCTCCAATGCGCAAACTTTTCAACGAAATCTTCATTCAAGGCCAGCAAATTCCGTCTTCTTGGCTGGAAGCAACCATTTCATTAATTGCGAAGCCAAACAAAGACCCGCAAAGGATAGAATCATACCGCCCCATATCCTTACTGAACTCAGACTTAAAAGTTTATTCAGGTATCCTGGCAAACAGGCTCGCTAAGGTGATTAAATCCATTATACATCCGGACCAACGCGGATTTATCCCGGGCAGACAATTGAATGAACTCACATTTCAGGCAATTGGAGCTATTGACTATGCAGTTCAAAATAAAAAACCATTGGCCATAGTCTCAATAGACGCTGCGAAAGCCTTTGATCAAGTAAACTGGAAATATTTATGGTCAACGATGAAGAAATTTGGCTTTCCTGAAATTTTTATCAATAGTGTGGTGTCTTTATATAGAGGTCCTAGGGCCAAGATTCTGGTCAACGGAGGTCTGTCTGAATGGTTCAGTGTTGGCAGAGGAACAAGGCAAGGATGCCCCTTGTCTCCACTGCTGTTTGATATCTATATTGAACCTTTTGTTTGTTCTTTAAGGCATGATTCTATTATTTCCTCATTTAAAATAGGGGAATTATTAATTAGGACAGCACTATATGCAGACGATCTTCTGTTGTACACCTCAAACCCCCTTGTAGCAATTCCCAGGCTATTTCAGCTGGCGGAGAGTTTTGGCTCAATTTCAGGTTATTCTATTAACAAGGAGAAAACCGAGGTAATGTGTTGGAATAACTTACTTCCCATTCCCGAAGCTAAATGTAAGATGAGATATTTAGGTATTTATTTAACCCAGAATATAGATGATACCCCGAAGGTTAGCTGGGAAACAGTGATAAAGGAGATTAAAAAACTCCTGTCCAGATGGAACACTCTGCCTTTAAACATCTATGGCAGAGTGAATCTTGTTAAAATGATCATTCTCCCCAAGGTTACGTTTTTGTTTAATTCTATCCCCTTATTCTTTAGCAGAAAAGATATTCTTAATCTGCAAGGTAGAATAGGCTCGTTTATATGGGCAACAAAATCTCCACGGATAGCATGGAAGAAGTTAAGGAGAGGATTAAAATTAGGTGGTTTAGCTCTCCCAGATTTATTATTTTATTGTTATGCTTTCCAGCTTAAAAACTTTAGGATACTAGCTAATAAATTGGATTTCACATCAAATAGTTTACTATTCCAGGCAATGCTGCAAGATCTCCCGTTTGGTACTGATTATTTTCTGTTTAAATTTGGTGACAAAAAATGTTTCAAAAAAGTTAGGCTGAAAGTTCTAAAGGCGGCTCTACACTATTGGTCGCAGACGTGTAGGTTGCTGAGTATTCAATACTACCATCAATACTCCCCAATTTGGGACTCACCAGGCACCCCGGAATGTTTAATGGACCAATTGGCTCTCCCCTTAAAAAGAGCAGGCCTTCTGAAATGGGGGGACTTATGCGACGAAACAAAAGCTTTAAAGTGGGAATTTCTAGAGGGCATAACTGGAGGGACTTTAACAAGGTTTAAGTTCTATCAACTATCGGCCTGGTGGGGTAGTCAAAATTGGGATATAAATGATGAGGAACCGTTTCTAGAACTATTTAGTCAGCCTAGAGTAATGAAAAGGGAAACGGCACAATGGTATAATACATTATTGAATAACAAAGACAATTTGGAGATAGAAATTGCGAGAATATGGGACCCTTCCACAGTTCAGATAGCTGAGGATGTAGAGAAATTATGGATTGATTCTTTTTCATTATCCCAAAAGATAATCAAACCTTCTAATCTAAGAAGAAATCACTTATACACACTGTACAGGGTATATTGGACCCCAGCGAAACTCTCTAAGATTGCAGGGGCGCGTTATTTCTGCCCTAGGTGTAACCTGATGAGCGCAAATGACATTCATATGTTTCTTGAATGTCCTAACATAGCCAATTTTTGGGAACAATTGCGCAAATTCTTAGAAGAGGTACTGTCGGTCCCAATTCAATGTACACCCAGATTGGTTTTCTTCGGCCTATTACCTGATTATGTGTTTAATAGTAACTTGTCACAGTTTATTTTCTATGTAATGACCATTGCCAGAAGAGAGATATGCAAAGCATGGAAGTCTGTATGCCCCCCGAAATTTGCAGAGTGTCTCAAATACATCGTCGCGGTGAGTAAATTTGATATTTTATGTGGGGGTGAGAAAGCTGTCAGGTTGTGGTCAGCAATGAATGCCTGGATCGAAAAGTAACAATAGTCCAATGATTATGCCAGAGGTAAGTGGTCCTGTCCTTCCTTAGCAGCAAGTACCAACCCGAAAGGAAGTTGGACGGGTAACGACCATTCCTCTGGGCAATCTTCTACAGCTATCCACAAACACGAGGGCTGGAAAGGACAGTTTGTGACAGTGGCTTGAAGAGCGCCTATTATAGAGCAGTCATTAACTGGTGGCATATATGAGGACAAAAAAAAAAATATATCTATATGCCTTATGATAGGGTAGGGCCAATTTTTGCTCTCAGGACTTCCAAAAGTGGCGAGAGAGTTGAGCCAGAGATTTTTCGTGAGCTTGGCTAGTGACACCTCAAGGGTCATAGCTTTAACTGCGATCTTGTGGTGCTGTTTAATGAGATTACCCCTAGAGTCCAGGTGAACACCTAGATATTTGTACGAGTGACCTGTAACAAGGCTTGTGTTGTTATAGGACCACCCACCACCGACATGACGTTTCCTTTCAAAGGGGACAACTTGGGTTTTCTTTAACCCCTTCCGCGCTCATGACGAGCTCAGCTCGTCATGAGTGACGACGCTTGTACGCTCATGACGAGCTGAGCTCGTCATGCAACGCGTTTTTTTTTAAAACGCAGCGCGCAGTGGGAAATCCGCTAGCGCGCATGCGGTTAAATTACCCTCTAGTTGGTTTGTGATCATGTAACTAAGTAGTTTGTCAAGGAGCCTTTGCAGCCCGACCCTTGTGAGGGTAAAAAGAACCAGGTCATCGGCATATAAAAGGTTCCTTAGTGCCGTGCCTCCCACCTTTGGGGGATGACTATTTGTTTCATCCAGTGTCATCGACAAATCCGCTATAAACAGGTTAAAAAGGAGGGGGGCCAGCACGCATCCCTGCTTCACCCCTCTAGTTGTCATGATTTTCCGCGAGAGATGCGTGCCGGACCCCAACTTCACCCGGACCCAGGTATAAGAGTGAAGTTGAATGATTGCCTCCAGTAGTTTATTAGAGATCCCCCATTTTCTAGCTTTTCCCATAAAGCCGCCCTTGGGACCCGGTCAAACGCCGCTTTGAAGTCGACAAAGCAGAAGAGCACTGACCTAGATGTTGAGAGTGCTTTGTCGACAATAGTTGACAATGGTAATAGGTTGGTCCTAGTCCCGGAGTTGGCAATAAAACCTGTTTGTGTTCCTTTGCCCATAGCCTCAACTCCTCCAAGAGGAGACCTGCATAATGCTTAGCCTCAATGTCCAAAAGAGCAATGAGTCTATAATTGTTGGGAGAGGTGCGGGAACCTGATTTATAGATTGGGTGGATTATTGCGCCCCGCCATTAGTCCGGGATTGTTGCAGTTCTTAAAGCATAACTAAAAAGATTTGTTAGGGGCCCTGACCAGAGAGCTATGTCAGATTTAAACAGGCTCTGTGGTAAGCCGTTTGGGCCCGGTGCTCCGTCTGATCTTGCTTTTGACACAGCTGAGGCAACCCTTTCTTGCGGCATCTGAAGATCCTCGCTGACGGTGTGTGAGCACTCAGTGGATATGCTCCGCATGTTACTAAAATCAGTCTCAATCTCTCTTGGGGGGCTGCTTCCTGTAGCTCCTGTATTTTCCGGTGACCTAAAGTGGTCAGTGAGGAAAGTTGCCCAGTCTGATTCTTGGATGTTTGCCGATCCGAAGCTCTATGTGCTCGGGTTGGAGTGGTTAATTAGGGCCCAGAATTTTCTTGAATTTCGGCTCTTGCTCTCCCACACTAATTTACACCAGAATTGATTTTCGTGCGCCTGTTTGTCTTTGGTAATCGCCAGCCTGAAAGACTTTTGGGCTGCTTGATAAAGTTTTAGGAGCTCACTATTCCCCGGGGATTTTGCAAGTAGCCGCAGGGCATTGTTTCTGGCTTTCTTAAGTGACTTTGACTGTTTTGAAAGTGTGAACTGGCGAGGCAGGATTGCCCTTTGGACCTGCTGTTTTGCTGGGAAAAGATTGATCAGGTGTGAGCAAAGCATCGTCTATGCCGCAATCGGAGAGGCATCCTGATCGATTCCACCTCTTATAAGGTCCGTGCTTACATGTAGAATATTCGAACTAATATCCTCACTCCATCTGAGGCGCTTTAGATTTTCAGCGTATGTTCCCCTACAGGTTGGAGGTGCAGGTTTATGGTTCACTGGGTTTGTGTTGAGGGATATGACCTGGGGCCGATGGTCGCTTTCGGTTCGCGGGTGGATACCAAAACTGACAAGACAGTGGAGCAGGGCTGAGTTACAGATGGCGTAATCCAAATAGGATTGTTTATTGCCATTTGTCCAGGACCAGTTTGGAGGGGTATCGCCCACCGACCTTCCATTCATTACCAGATAGCCTGCACTGAAAAATCGCATCACACAGAGTTCACCCAGACCGCAGTGGGCTTGGTTGGGCGGTTTGGTTTGTATCGCGGCCTCAGTCAAAGAAAATAAGAAAGGCCCTTCAGTTTCCACTGGTTTTCCTTGGAATAGGTTGGTGTTGAAATCCCCTGTGACAATACAATCTGAATTGGGTTGTTCCGCGGCTAGGTCACTCATAATTTCCGTTAGACGTACCAGGTGATCTTTTTTTGTACGTGTGCTTGGATTGATGTACACTTTTAGGAGAAAAAGTGAACGATGTTTCCGCCATGAATTGATTTTGACCCCAAGTAGCCAGTCTTCATCAAGATTTAGTCGTGTAATTGGGCCTTTTAAGTTGTTTGATATGTATATTGACAGGCCACCTTTAGAGTGACCATAAAAGCTGTCCCTGAGTGCTGGTCTCCATAGTTCAATAAAGCCGATGACAGGGCAGCCTTGTGTGGCCCATGTTTCCTGCAGGGCTATTACTGCATGCTTGCATATAAAGGAATGGGTGTCTGGATTCCTAATTTTCTGCTGAAGGCCGCTGATGTTCCAGGAACACATTAAAAAGGTAGGATCTGCTTGTGGATTAAGCACAGTTGCTGATGAGGCTACTTGAGGGCTTATCTTTGCCAGTGATTTGCGGTTTTGGTCCGCAAACTCTACTCCATGTGGTCATTCTGATCTTTTCGTTGACAGGATAGCTGGGAGCCAACCCCAGCCTTGAATTATGTCAGCATTAGAGACCACTATTGGAGAGATTATATTCTGTTCTTCAGATCCTGACGTGTTTTTTTTAAATTGAGTACGGTCTAGTGTAGGGCACAGGTCTAAAAGTTCCGGCTTTTGTGGGTGGTGTTGGCTGGTTTAGTAATGCTGTGGGGTAGCCTGGGGTGGAATATGGGTAAACTCGAATGCCCCAATCCCGCAGAGTAGCCTTGTGATCCAAAAATACTCCTGCCCAATAGGCCAACTTGAATGACACCAGGGTTACCTCAGATGGTTGTGTGCCTCTTGGTGGGAGGAATACGATAGATTCTATATCGTCCGATACCAGACCTACCAACCCCAGGGTACCGTCCACTAGTTTTATTATATTCGATCTGTTAAGGGTATCATGCCGACCTTTTGATTTATAATCAGGTGCTAGAAGAATATAGGAGTATTGCAAATCGCTTTTAATCTCTTTGCTACGTAAACTTGGAACAGTCTTATTGGTTTTGTTGGATGACGGGCCTGCATCCGGTTCCTGCTCCTGTTGTGGCAGATGTTGGGGGGCCTTCCACGAAGACTGACTATTTTTAGGTAAGGTTGTTTTGTGATTATAAATTGTTTTTGTGAGGTTCGTTCTAGTTATTGGGATGTCCGACCGAGGTGAAGTTGAAACTAAGGCTGGTTTGGATTTTACTGAAGTCGCTGTGGACCCTAATAAGCTTGGTTCGTTAGTTTTGATCCTTGACTTTTTCTATGACAGTGCTGGGCTCTTCTATCGCTATTCCCGCAACTGGCTCAGTTGCATCTTGGTTACTGCCCAGGGTCAGTTGAATGGCAGTTGCGGATGAGTCCCCTTTTGATTGGGTGACACTGGGGTTTACTAAGGGTGGTGGTGCATCAGTCTCACTTAAGGCTTTTTTGTTAGTTGCCATTGCAAAGAGGGGGAAGAATTTCGGGGGGGACAGCTGTTGCTTTTGCCCTTGTTTTGTTTCTTTGTTTGCGCTGACGTTTGCGCTCTCTCTTGCTACAAAGTGGTAAAGGAACTGACAGCACTTCCAAGTTAGAGGGTGCCAAGGCCACTGAGCTGGCCAACGGCCCTGCCTCGATGTGGTCGGTACAGATTATGCGCCCGCTTGGAGACCGGGCATTTTTGATCGTCGCTTCGGTCGGCTCCAAAACCGTTGGTACAAATTGAGGTTGGCCGAATTTTAACTGCTCACTTGACTGATTTGGATGGGGGACAGATCCCCCACTCGACTGAGTGCCTTTTTTTGTGGTAGTCCAGGGGTTAGCTGGATCTTGGGTCAAGTTTGGAGATTTTTGCGGTTGCGGACAGAGAGTTGTAACTGAGGTGCCTCCCTTCAACAACTTGACTTCATTTATAACGTTGGATAGAAAAGCTGGAAGCGAAGAAAGTGAGTCGATGATAGAGAAGCAGCAACAAACCGACTGTATGAGCTTTGCGGAGGATTGCGCTCCTAGTATTAAATTGTTCAGTTTGTCCAGTTTGTTGTCGATCCCTGCTGTAAACAACGCTAACGTGTTCAAAAGGTCAACCTGCGCATCCAGTTTGTCCGAGTGGTAATTTAAAGCGTTAACTGTTTGTTGGAAGGTTTGAAGAAGTTGAGGCCAAACGCCAGTTGCTATGGTCTCTTCTTGGTTAGACTTTGCGTTTGACAAATGGTTAGGAGAATTTTGAGTGTTTTTGAAGAAAAACGACAAGTCCGCTAAAAGCTGGTCATTTGGGTCTGATTTTTTGGGCGATTTTTGTGATGATGTCGTTATTGCTGCTGGTGGTGAAAATGCGATATGCTGGAGACTTGCCGCGTCCAAATGATCCTTGGGTGTACTTATGGTTTGGGATGAAAGAGAAGTATGTGAGATATTATTGCGAGAGTAAGTATTTTGCACGTGGATTTGTGGAAAAGTTAGTTGACGATGGGGGACCGTTGTAGACTAATTTGGCGCAGCGAGATCTTGTTGTAACAATGTTGCTGGTGTTTCTAATTTCTGAGTTTGCTCTGTGAAGGAGCTTGAGTTATGCGAAGGACTCACCGGAAAGGATTACATCAAACATGCTTCTTGCTTGTACGCAGCAGTGGGTGAAAAATGCTGACCTGATTGCGGCTGTGGTTGATGGTTAAATAAGGGGTTTTGTTGGAAGCTTACGCCCCCTGACCGGGCTGGGGTCGGGTCATTGAGTGCAGATCCAAAAATTTAAACTTCCGGGAGTTGAGCCAAGTTTTTAGTTTTGGTTGACAACTGTTGTGGAGATAGCGGTTGTGGACGGAGCATACTTGTTTTGGCTAGTTGGTCCGAGGCGCCAAGCCTGGTTGCCTCCGTGGGCTGAGAATGTGGGAGAGTGTTAGTCATAGTTGGGACTTTTTTGAAGTAGTCCAACAGGTTCAAGGGTTTTAGGGTATTTGACGGATCCATACTCTTGCCGTTGTAACTGGGATTGCGATAACCATTTAGCGTTGATTTTGCCGCATTCGCTGTGTCCTGACGGGCCCGGGGACTCTTATGGCTACCCAGATGGAACTCCTCGTCGGGTGCCAACTGTTTTAATTTCCTCCGTTTTGGTACCGCTGTGGTTTTTCTTACTTTCCCGGATCTCATGGCTTCTATTAATTTGAGTAATTGTTCGGGGCCAGCTCGTACGGACGCCCTCTTCAGGGGCTACGCTGGGGTAGCTCTACCAGATCTGTAAGAAGTCTGGGAAGGATTGCAATAGGCCTTGAAACTCTGATGGTTCTGATGATTCTAATGATTCTGATGTCTCTGGCTGGCTAATATTGTGCTGGCTTTAAGTTCTGTGCTGTCTTGGGATTTTGGTTTATCTTCACGAAGCTGCCAGGTCTGTTGATGGGTTTTGAGTGGCGCTTTAGCACTTCGGTTACTTTGTGCCGGTGCTTTGTTGGTATCTTAAGTGATGGCACCCCCGCTCTTTTGCTTTCCCAACCCCAATCCTCCTGCTTGCGCCCGCTCGCCGCACCGCTCGAGCCAGAGGCTGGGAGTCAAGATCTTAACTCCGTGTCACCCCCCTAAGGTGTGGCGCCCCCACCAGGTGGAGTCACACGAGTACTGGGGTGGTGGGGTGAAATCGCCTCAACCAGTCAGCAGCCTGAGCAGGCAGCGAGGCCAGCAGTCGCTAAACGGATTCGGGGGGGGGGGCAGGGGGAGCAGCCCCAGAGCTGGGTAGAGTGGGCGGGTGCCCCACGCGGCCGACCAGTTAGGCAGGTAGGTGGAAACCAGCGGGGGAGAGTGGACGAGCCTCGAGAACCGGAGCAAAGGAGAGCAAGCCCCTGGTATGGAACAGAACTCTATCCTGCATAAGCAGTAAGAGTCCTTTTTTTTTTTTGCTGGGCCCTGCAAGGCTTATGAGGACAAACGCTGGGAGTACAGGAGGGTTTAGGCAAGCAGCATCATGCGACACCGTGCTACTCCGGGGTAGAGGGGAGAGGAGGGGGGAGAGGGGGGAGGGGAGGGGGAGGGGGGAGGGGAGGGGGAGAGGAGAGGGAGAGGAGAGGGGGGAGGGGAAGGGGGAGGGGAGGGGGGAGGGGGGGAGAGGAGAGGGGGGAGGGGGGAGGGGAGGGGGGGAGGGGGAGAGGAGAGGTGGGAGGGGAGAGAGGAGGGGAGGGGGAGAGGGGAGGGGGGAGGGGGAGAGAGGGGAGATGGGAGGGGGAGGGGGAGATGGGAGGGGGAGGGGGAGAGGGGGGGAGGGGGAGAGGGGGGAGGGGGGAGGGGGAGAGGGGGGAGGGGGGAGGGGGAAGGGGGGAGGGGGAGAGGAGAGGGGGGAGGGCAGGAGGGCAAGATCGTGCACGTTTTCACCCAACCAGCAGAATGTCCCCTGCATTGTCCCCTGATCAGCTCCCCAGTAATGACCCTGATCAGGTTTGTAAAACTGCAGCAGGCTTTGCCTAGAGTGTTGTCAGGTGGCTCCCTCCACACCCAATATATATTTTGCCTACTGTATTGCCTGGCAGGGTCCATACATTCCCCCTCTTATATTGCTCATTTCATTGTGCATCTGAATTGTGCACTTTGATCCCTATGAGGTAGATATAGAGGCCTTGTAGGAAGAGACGGAGGACAACCTGTAAAAGGACATGGTTGTTGCCTTAGACTGTAGCGTCCAGCAATTTGTCAAAGCCCTGGTCCGGTGTTTGGGAGCTTTCACTAAGCATTCATGCAATTATGCTCAGCATTAGGTCTGCCAACCCTGAATCCCAACAGCAAGAAGAAATGCCTCTTCCTCGTCCCAGTCCAATAGCAGCACCCTAGAAGATGAACCTGGGCCTATCTAAAGGAGGCAAACCTCCGGAATAGAGGTGTCCCCTCTATGTCCTCATAAACATTGGATTTTGAACCCACTGACATTGTTCACCCCAGCGTAACCAACTAGGTTCAGCTTCAGGAAGTGGCTCATTATGTGCAAGCTCACATTCGTCCATTTTGGAAAGGTCTGGCCTTGACTCTATGCGAAATGTTCTAGACCTGACCTCCCAGGAAAAGTTGCTGAAACCCTGGAGGTAGATCCTATAATGGTCACCTTCAAGAAGGAGTATTACAAGGATCTTAAAAAGGTTCTGGACAGTGTGTGGCGTAACTGCCAAGACAAGTTACTAAACATGTCAGACCCCTTGACAAAAATCTTAGAGCTCACTCGAAAGACAAATTCTTCTGTGGATCCAGATGTCCTATTTGGATGGGCTCAAAGAGACCTCTGTCCTTTTAGGGAACACCAACTGTGCCATTTTGACTGGGTACAAATGGTCTATCCTCATGCATATAGAGCCCAAACGGAATGATTTATCCTTTGAAGCCGGTCTAGTGGCAAAAGGCCGTCTTTTTGAGGCTCTGTTCGTGAAGGATCTCGCAAAATTCGTATCTACTTACAGTACTTTGGATAAGGCACAATTAAGTCTTCAGACTGACCCTTTTTGGCAGGGCCTGGCATTTCAGTGGGCATTTGTAAGGCTCTGGCTTCTTCCAAGGTTCCCAAAGAGAATAGTACCCCAGAGGCCGAGGTGGTTAGTGTGACACATCTGGAACAGCGTTCTTCCCCTCATGCCGCACGAAGCAGATACCGCTTCTGTAGGGGGAATCACAGGAAAAAAGTGAGTAATCTAACACTGGCGCTACAGATGAGAATTATTCCCCTAGGCCCAGTAGCTCATGCGCATCCATAGCCACGACCCCCTTCTCCGTTTTCCACCGGAACATGAAAAACCAGAGCGATTTCGCCAAACCACCCCCAATCAGGCGAGAGCTTGGGTAGGTGCAAGAATCTGTGCCCTCCAATGAAACTGTGAGTACTATCACTCCACTAGAATATGTGACACTAATACTTACTTTTTCATGTAGACTGTGATGGCCAGAACTCTCTCGCTATGACTTATGGAGTAGTCTACCAATATTAAATAGGAAAGCGGTCCGCAACTATCTTTCCTCCACCACCGTTATGGTGTGGATCAAAAGGTTTTGCCATCAATGGTAACCATATTTTTTAAATACTATTACCAAAATAGGTTTAATTTCCACGGCATGATCATTTTGTACCACATACTATCTACCATAGATTGCTCCTCTCCTATATTAACATCTATGAGGCAGCCTACAGCAATATGTCCACCATGGGCAATCATTATGATCTAATGGCTTATCTCTCGTCTTGTTTGTTTATTCATTCTAGATAGTCTTTTACTTATTCATGTTACTAAGCGCCTTACTAATCCACATGTGGAAAATAGTGCCTTGTGGGCTTTGCTCATATTAAGACACCGCGGTCCACCAATGGGGACCTCTACTTTGTATTAATACAGTACTGCTTCACTGAATTGTTGAACTCCTATCTTCTTCCTCATTTTTGTCGTTTTAGATAGGACAACTACGTGGGTCTTCCGAGTGGCACTACTTGACTCAATAGGGCCACTGCATAACACTTTTTCCCATTACCTTAATCACTCCTTTTTGGTCCTGTAGAAGCGCAAAGGATCTCCTCCTGAGACCACACTACAGCGTGAAACATGTCGACCCCTTTCTCTTTTTAAACAAACACTGCACTTGTCTAGCTACTGAGGGTCATAACTACCCTCGAACAGCAAACAACCTTTTTTTTTTTTTAAACTATGAGATTCCTCAGGATGTGTGAGTGCATCAAGTACATCTCTCTAAAACAACTCTTTTCCCAATTATGCCACAAAGGAGAGTAACTGTTCCTGAGATAATAACTACAGGAAGCACACCTTAAGAAATCGGAAGACCACAGGTGGAAACACAAAAACTACCCGCTGATTTATAAATTCTCAGCAGGTACAAAACACAAAGGAGTGGCGCTGATGTTCAATGCCGCGATAACATTTCAACCCGAGGGACTCAAAACAGACAAAGATGGGAGGATTGTAATGGTAAAGGACAGTCTGCAGGGGAGACTATGTACTCTTGTCTCAGTATATGCACCAAACATGGGCCAACACAAATTCGTAGCTTCTCTTTTGGCGTTAATAGGAGTGTTTGGTGAGGGGCCTCTCATGCTCATGGGGGACTTTAATCTCACATGGTACCAGAACTAGATAGCTCCCACCAGCTTCGGGCACATAAAAGCACTTTCTCCAAAACAATGAAACAGAACATCCTGGACCTAGGACTGAGAAACATGTGGAGAATGCTACACCCCACTGTAAAAGATTTCTCATTCTTCTCCCATGTATTTCAGTCCTACTCATGACTCGACTACATCTTTCTGAGACACGGGCAATTAAGTGATCTTAGAGCAGCCAAAATCCACCCCATCATGATCTCAGACCACGCACTGTTCTCCATATGCCTTGAGTGGAACACACATGCCCCTACGACCTTGAGATGGTTCTTTCCAACCTCTCTTACACGAGACATATTATTAAGGGACGAGTTACGCACAGTAATTAAAGACTATTTCCAGATAAACCTTCCGCAAGACACCACACCATCCAACAATTGGGACACTTTCAAAGCAGTGATATGGGATAAATGTACTGAATTAAACTCCAAACTGAGCAAACAGAGGGCCAAAGAGTGGATGACACTTGAGGAGGAACTAGAATTAAAACTGGCTCATAAAAAGGAACCCACGAAAGCCCTGCAGTGCAAATTGACTGCAGTGAAGGGGAAAATCTATAGCAATAGAGCAGAATTGACTCTACTGCACCTGCGAAGAACCTCCTACGAACAGGAAAATAAGGTCAGGCCCTTTTGGAGCGACAACTCAGTCAAAAGAGAACGAGAATATATAGGGAAACATACAAGATACACAAGGCAAACTAGAAAACAATGAGACAGGGAAAACACAAATTTTCAGGGCACACTACAAGTCTCTATATAAGGCAGAGGAAACTGACCCCACGGCCCAAAAGGAATACCTAGACCCAATCGACCTACCCAGGCTACAGCGTCTCAAAACGAATTTTTAAGCGCTCCCATAGCTGAGGAAAAGCTTTTATTACTGATTAGAGCTTTAAAACTAAACAAGTCACCAGGACCGGATGGTCTAACGACTCACTTCTATAAAACATATTTATTTATTTATTTATTTATTTATTTTTTAAACTTATAGAGCGCAAACAAATACCACGAATGGTGTCTCGGCGCTAGGCTGACAGAGAGGCAGACAAGAAGCAACTCCTTTACATTTATTGACTGAATAGCCAGGTCTTCACTTGCTTTCTAAAGATCATCAGTGACGGGCTGCATTTTATTTGATGGGGCAAGGTATTCCAGAGCCTCGAGGCAGCTACCAAGAAGCGTCTGTCTCCCCATGTAACTGTTCTAACCCGTTGAATACAAAGGGATGCAGATGAGGCAGATCTTAAAGCTCTCTTAGGGACATAAACCAACAGTGATTCCCTAAAAAAGTCTGGTCCTTGGTTGTTCAACGCCTTGTAAATAATGCACAATGCCTTAAATTTGGTTCTTTTTTTCACTGGAAGCCAATGAAGTTGGTAGACAATGTGGGAAATGGGCGCAAACTTAGGAGTTTTGGTCAGGATTCGTGCAGCAGCATTCTGCACCATTTGTAATTTCTTAAAGACCTGCTCTTGGGCATTCAACAGAAGCCCATTACAGTAGTCCACCTTGGATAACACCAAGGAGGACATAAGTGTTTTCCCGGCAGACAGGGGAAGGAAAGGTAATAACTTTTTCACTTTTCGTAGCGTATGAAAGGAGGAGGAGACCACTGCATTAGCATGATAGTGAAACTTAGTTTGCTGTCAAACAACACTCCCAAGTTTCTCACCTTCGAAACTGGAGTAGGTGGATTACCCATTTCTGGTGGCCACCAGACCGGGGACCAAGCTGGTTTTAGGTCTCCAAACACCATTACTTCGGTCTTATCGGTGTTTAGTTTTAGACAATTACTGTCCATCCAGTGACTAATGGCTCTCATGCCTATGTGAAAGTTGGCCGCTACCTCACTCCCATTTTTATGCACTGCCAACACCAACTGAGTGTCGTCGGCATATGAAGTCACTCCCATTCCATGGATTTTAATGACCCTCGCCAAGTCCGACACATAGATGTTAAAAAGTGTCGGACTTAGCGAGGATCCCTGGGGGACTCCACATGGCAGCACAAATGTAGGTGAATAAAAATTCCCCATCTTTACCGACTGTTCTCTGTTAGACAGAAAAGAGACCAGGAGCTCCACAGCTTTGCCCTGTATGCCCATGGCTGTGACACGGTCGATCAAGATGTTATGATCGACCGTGTCAAAGGCCGCCGAGAGATCCAGTAAGATCCGGATTGCCGTGTCACCCTGGTCCCTGATCTGTCTGATCTCTTCGGAAGCCTTTAGAAGCGCCGTCTCCGTTCCATGGCCTCTCCTAAACCCGAACTGGGTGTTATCTAGCAGGTTGTTATGATCAATGTAACTGGCCAGCTGTTTATTTATTACTTTTTCAAGTATTTTGGATGGAAAAGGGAGGGCTGCTATAGGGCGATAACTTTTTAATTCCAAGGTGTTAAGAGTGGGTTTCTTTAGCAGTGGCTTTATTATGGCAGTTTTCCATTTTTGAGGATAAATACCTGATTCGCAAATAGTACTGCAGATATTCTCCAAAATTGGAGCTACTACCTCGGTTGTTGATTTAATGATGGTCGGTGGGCAGGGATCCAAAGGGGAACCTGACATCGTTGTTTTGATAAGATCTTTTATTTCTGAAAGTGATGGAGGGATGAATTCATTCAGAGAAGAGGATATGAACTTTGCGTTCTTGTGGCTCTCTGATGGTTCCCCCATTATATTATTGTTGAATTTATTAAAGATTTCTGTGACCTTGGTCCTGAAAAAATCAGCCATCTGATCACAGAACTCTTGAGTAACATCTGTAGTATTCGCTGTTGGTATGTTTGTTAATGTTGCCACTACCTGGTATAATTGTTTACTGGAATTCTGGGCTTTTTCTATCTGTTCGATAAAATATTTGCTCTTCTCCAGTCTTAACAGCTTCCTGTAGACTGATAATGCTTGTTTGTATTTCTTTTTATCATTATTGTCGTAGTTGATTCGCCAGCACCATTCTAAATTGCGGCATTTCTGTCTTTCTAATCTTAGAGTTTCAGAGAACCAAGGGGCTGATGGTGTTGCGCGATTTGGGCGCAAGTTCTTAAAAAGCGCTACTTGATTAAATGTATCTGTAAGCCATTGGTTATAGTTATTTGCTGCCAGTTGAGAGTCTGGCGTTCTAGATGGTTTGTTATTTTCCAATTTCTCAGATAGTGTCTTTGTATCTATGTTTTTCCAGTCCCTGTACGTTCTAAGTTGCTTTTTGGCCGAATATTGATTTTTATAATTTTTAACACAGACGTGAAAGACCACCACTGCATGGTCTGACCATACAATAGGGACAACAGTGGGGGAAATAATGGCCTGGTTATTTGTAAATAGGCCATCAAGAACATGACCTGCTTTGTGCGTGGCTGTAATGACTAGCTGGTTTAGGCCAACGGCCTTAAAATCCTCAGTAAGGGTCAGTGTGTCTTTATCTGCTGTTTCTTCTAAATGGAAATTAAAATCTCCTAGTATAGTATAATCAGAGGCTTCTGCCACTGGTTCTAATAAAGTGCTAATAGATTGGAGAAAAGGCGTTCTAGCAGCTGGTGGACGATAGAGCAGAACTCCATTAAACATTTGAATGGGAGACAAAGTGATGGAAAAGGCCAATGTTTCTGCAGGAATATTGTCTAATGTCCCTGTTTTTAGTGCTAGTTCTAGCCGTAAAATAATAGCAAGGCCACCCCCTTTTTTTCCTGTTGGTCTGTCTTGTCTGGTGATATAATAGCCCTCCGGGATGGCTGCCACAAGGTCAGGGTCAGAAGCCAGATCGGCCCATGTCTCTGTTATAAACAGAATATCTAATTTGTGTGCTGAAATTAATTTGGCCACATCTTCTCTATGTTTACACATAGATCTGGCATTCACCAGTGCGCATTTAATGCGTGTAGTCACGTTATTAGGAGCGCCTGATATCAGTGGTATCTGTATAAAGGAACCCGTTGCTTTAAAATTACAGTTTGGGCAGATTGTATGTGACATGTTAGAGCACTCAATTAAGTTAAAATGTGGGCACTCTTTCAGGAACATAGTGTTTTTTATACCTAACAGGTCAGAAAAAGAATATTTCAGGAACTTACTAGACTGGCGGGATAGCCGGCCGGGGGAAGGGGCGCTGGGCGCGGGTCTAGCGCGGACTGGCGCAGACTGGCACCCCTTAGGCGCGGCTTCGGCGCGGTGACGGCGCTCCCGCTGCGCTCTACCGCTGCTCTTCCGGGTGGCCATTTTATATCCTATGCCCCGCCCCCAGCTGTAACACTACCTCCGTGGGATTAGTGAGCCAGCGCTGAGGCACAATGGAGCTGACCCTGCCCTCCACACAAACGGCACAGAGCCGCGATGGAACGGGGCTAAGGGTGCAAAGGGCAGAACAATAGTGGTAAGATATTTCAGTTTAAAAGAACATTAACAAGAATATACAATTCGTACATCAATTGCATCTAGTAAAATACGTTTTTAAAAATCACGCTGAGTTCAGCAATTAAGCATTTCAGACCGGCCTCGATAGCATGCAGAGGAGGGTCCCCTCGCAATCTGCACGAGCTCTTAGCAAACCACACAGAGAGCTGCCACCACTCTGCTAGTCAGATGCCAAACTATACTGCAAAATATTGGTGACCAGACTGGAGGACTTGATGCCCGATCTGATACACCCAGACCAATCGGGGTTTATTAAAGGCCGTCAAACTCACGATAATATTAGAAGAGTTCTCCACTTAAAGGAAAAAGCCTCGAAGCATAGAATGCTGGCAATCCTGCTTGGGCTTGACAGAGTGGCATGACCTTTTCGTTTTCAAAAGTTAAAGCAATTTGGGTTTTGTGAGACATTTGTTAACATGATTAAAGCCAAATATAAGCGTCCAAGGTAGTAGTCAATGGCGTCAGTTCGGAAGCTTTCAGTCTAGGTAAAGGGACAAGACACGGGTGTACCCTTTGACCCTTACTGTTTGCCCTGAGTATAGACCCCCTTTGCGGCCAGGGTAAGAGCAGTACAAGGGGTCAAGGGTATACAGTTCTGTGCAGGTGAGCATAAAATTTCACTATTCACAGACAATTTCCTCTTAACACTAACCGATCCACGAGCCTCGTTAATGGTACTACAGGAAGAACGCCAAGATATAGAACAAATATCTGTATTCCGAGTTAACCTAGCTAAGTCATATATTTTAAATCTTACACTCTCAGAATGAAAAATGAACTCCCTAGTCAGGGATTTCCCTTTTTAATGGGCCAAACACAACATTACATACTTGGAGGTGAGGATTACAGCTACTATAGGCTGGCTATATAGGGCTAATTTTCCACCTCTCCTGAAACTACAAAACTACCTTAAATGGTGGGGATCGCTTCATATTTCTTGTTGGGCCGTATAAACGCAATTAAGATGATGATGCTTCCAAAACTACTTTACCTATTTCAGGCCCTCCCAATCGCCCTAGACACAAAAGTTTTCTTTACATTACGTACAATGACCACGCATTATGTATGGCAAAACGGACGGGCGCAGCTTCCCTTCAAACTTCTTAGAAGGACTAGAGATGGGGGTGGGGTGGCCCTCCTAGACTTTGCCCTCTATTATAAAGCGGCACACCTCAGAGTAATAGCAGAATGGTCACAAAGAGAATCAGACAAACACTTGTTGCACATGGATAGGGCGATAGTGGGGAGAACTGTCTAGGATGTGCTCTGGAAACCAAAGCAGGACCGTCCGAGGAACGCTTATCTAAGTACGCCTACCCAGACTACTCTTAAGGTTTGGGATGAGGTTACAAAAACAGCTGAATGGACGACCTACCCCTCTCCATACACCCCGATCCATTTCAATCCTGCATTCCCACTGGCAATGGAAGCAGGTCCTTTTGATGCTTGGAAGGAGGGGGATGCCTCAAAGTGTCGACCCTCTTTCATAACTATGATATATTAATCTTTGAACACTGCCAACGTGATTTCAACCTATAATCCTCAGAACACTATCATTATCACCAACTTAATCACTGGGCTTTGAGCCCAGAAATCAGAGAAGCTGCAACCAGAGAATAAACACCCATAGAAAAGTAAGTTTGTGGGGAGGGTGTGAACATCGAGGGGAGTCATCTCCTTCATATATACATTATTGCTGTCGACACTGCATTCACCTAAACGCCGCTTCATGGGGTTTTGGAACAGGTTTTAGGGAATGAGATTAACGAAAGACAATGGAAAAGCATTTTAAAAGATATTACCAAAAATAACCATTCCATGGGTATATGAGAGGCTCATTACAAGACGCTCTATGATTGGTATCTTGTATACACAAAGCAACTGTATCACATGTAAGCTGTGAAATAAATTGTGTAGCGATTTATGGAACTGCAACTGATATTGCTGGTTAATGCACTAAAAATCAATAAAAGAAATTTGAGGGGAAAAAAATGATGGTAGACCGACACATTTTTAAAGTTACTTAATTCATTTTTATAACAATGATTTCATCAACTCCATCTGTATTCTTTTTACTGATCCTTTTAATTTTTTATTTAAATTACAATCTCAGGAATGCAGCAAACCAAGACAGTTTTGTTATTTTGCATGTGAATATTTTAATGCTAAAAGGGTGTGTACAGGAATTGGGAGTGTATATGGAGGGTCGCGGAAAACCCGAAGATGACAGGGGGACCGAGCTGAACAGACATTTGGCGATGCACAATTTAGTAGACTTAATCGAGGCAATTCCAACCCCAACTTTTCGAGGGACAGTTCGTGCCACAACTATTGATTATATATTTGTGAACTAATTTTTGACAATGCTTGCTTAGTAGGTCGGTGTTAGTAACTGGGTGGGGTGATAATAATGCACTGTGCATTAGCTCAACTGCTAATGAGCTGACTCCAACGCAAAATTAATGCGATTCCTGTTGGAAAGTGGGTTATTGGTAGGGACAAATGTAGGTCTGCCACTGGCAATAAGGCCATTAACACATGGTAGGACTCAGCATATGTCTTAGAAAATTAATCCTATGCTTAACCCTGGCTAATGTGGCTGCGAGCAGAGAGGCTTAACTTCAACGATAGGTATGTAAAGCATTTAAAAACACCAAATCAGTAAATAATTAAGACACCACACATCATAAAAATCCAACACCAATTTATAAAAATAGGAAATATTTTTATCTTTAAAATGACACCCAACGAAAAAAAATCCAATGTAGGGAACCGGCGATATGAATTTCCAAAGATTTAATAAAATATAGCACTTAGAAGATTATAGCACCATATTGTGATACCTGCTCGCGATAGACCGGGCGTGATGGAGCCCCGAATGGCTACAGCCCGCGGCAGGTCCCGGTCTCAGTTTCTACCTTCACACTTTTCTGGAGCTTTTCTCCTCGAGGCCCCTCGAAAATCCCAGCCAGTCCGGATTCGGTGAGGGTTCGCCGGATTAACTTGTGACGAGGTCCTGGGCAACTTCCCTGGAGCGGACATAGACATTTTTTTAAGATTGCTTCAGCAGGGCAACCTAGGAATCCAGGCCGGCAAGCGATGGAAGGCAGGTGGCTTGGCGTTCGCTGTTGCTCCCTGTCCCCTTTTCTACGAATTGACTTAGAAAATTTTCTGGAGCTTTTTCTCGCTGGGTCTCTCAATGCTCTTCATGTAGCCGGATCTGGTAAGGGTTCGCCGGCTTCAGATTTCTCTAGTCCCGGTCAATCTCTGGAAGTTTGAGCGATTGAGCTTTTAGCGGGACAAACCTGGTTGGGTTGGTCGGCTTGCGGTTGAAGGAAGGGCGGCCTGGCTGGCCAGCTTGAGTCGGTCCCTATATGGACCTTTTTTCAAAGTTGCTGCAAAGTTCTTGAAATTCTTCCTGAAGTTTCTCAAGGGGTCCCAACGTGTCTCAAACTCACTCCAAGGGTCTGGAAGCTCCAAGAAGGTCCTTTGAAGTTGAGGACTTCAGTTCCCACAATCCACTGATACAAAACCCTTACAAATCCATTGGTGCTTCTCCAAGGTGCGGATTTAGTTGGTGATGTGCCAGATGAGCTCTTTTAACCTGTAGCTTTCAGGGAGTCCACTCTTTAGTTCTTTTCAAACAAAATAATCCTCAGGGCTTGCTTCAGTAACTTTCAAGCAGCAGATCTGGAGGGCTCTGCCCCTCTCAGATACTTATTCCAAGTTCTTTGAGTCAAGCAGGAGGTCACTGCTGACCAATGGGAGCAGGGTAACTCCTCCAAGATATGACCACATTCTGTAGAGTGTGGCATTATTTTACCCTAGAGTGCATCAAATCTTCCAAATCCATACTGGCTGAGTTTCCAGCCAGCAAGGAGATAAGAGCTGGCTAAACACACCCTAGAATGGCTAATGTACAGACTCTCCCCCCTGCATCTGCTCATACCTGCCTTAATCCTGCTATCTACCTAAGGTGGGAAGTTGAATTGTAATTGACACTGTTCTCTGCTCTCCTCTTTTAGAACATAGTTTACGACTCCTCTCCCTGGCCTGGCATTCCTATGGAACAGCACACTGCCCTGCAAGCAGAGCTGGTCGACCCCAGGGGCTCTTCATCACCTCTTCAAGGCAGCCTGGCTAATCCACTTAACTCCGACCGATCAGGGCAGACCACTAGAAGGCTGAATTTTGACTTACAAACAAGAAAGTCTTATAACTTCTTGTATGTACACTTTAGGAGAAATTCAACAATATGATATTGTTGGATTTATTAATACCATTCTAGGAAGTCTTTGAATGGTATTTCTAGCCCGCTCCTCTCAAGAGTTATTAATCAATAACTTCCTACCATGTTTACCTGTGTAGCAGGGGATTTTGCACAATGGGAAAAATGACTTGGGCCATTTTTCCAGGACTTACAAAAACATATTTTATAAGTACTCAGCTTATATCTACAGGACCCCACCCCCAAATACAACTAGGGGAGTCTTTAGGGGCTCTGAATCTGTAGAAATATTGCAGATCCTCCCTCCACAGTATTCCTAGCATCAAAGTCGAATTTGAGCAGCACTTTACAACAATGTGGGGAGTGAAATGTGAAATTTCACTTTACCCAGGCATGTAGAAACTCATTTTATAAGGGTGTACCTTATACATACCTGACCCCCACCCCTGGGATACCTAGGGAAGACCCCGGGGGTCCCTTATATGCCAAAACATTGTAGGGTATCCATTTTAAATGCCTCAAACCACAACGTCGAGTTTGGGCATAATTTACTTTTTAAAAGCAGTCCTGGCACCCAGTGCTGCTTTTTAAACTGACTCCCGGCTTATGCAGGGCACACATGCAAGTGCAAAAAGAGCTGCTGGCCTCTAAACTGCCATGCCCTAGGTTACTAGGGACTTCTAGTTAGTTTCAATTCACTTGCCCTATTATATACTAGGGGCCTATAAAGCAGGTCATGGCAATCACAGGGGTACCCCCACCATACCATTGTGTACCCTTGTGTATGTAGGTGTTTTAACTGTATTCCTATGCATAGCACTGGGCCTGGTTAGGCAGAGCCCAGGGTCGGTCAAAAGTCAGTTACCACCAGTACCATTCAGCAAAAGGTTGGGGGGTGCCCAGGGCACAGGATGCCTTTGCAACAGTTCTCAACACTCAACAGATGACCATAGGCTTATTTGGTGGCTTAAAAACCCCCATTGTAAACCTGACACTGTTAGCTAAACTGAATCAGGATCTGTTCCTCAGCTGTTTAGCTGATGCTGGCAGTGATGAGATGGTAACTCACTATGGCAGTTTAACTCAATGATTCACAAAGGTCTTATTTAAGCCCATCTATATAGACATGGGGGCCTCTCAATTGTTCAACTAGCATTGCTCAGCGACCAACCATAGAATGAGGAAGGCAATGTCCACCTCTTCAAGGGTTTGGCCTGAGGTCTGGCAGACATGCCATGAATATAAAACTGAAATTAAAGTTACAAAAGAGGAACTTTAGAATTAAAAAAATAAAAGAGTGGGAACTCTTGGAATTAGCAGCAGCAGAGAATGACAGTAGAATATTTTGGGACCTAATAAATAAAATTAGATCCAGGAACACCACTGAAAACCCCTCCCTGCACTGTAACATAGCCTCAGAATATGTATCACACTTTACTGCCATATACCATATTGAGGAAGACCATGGCCCGGTACTTGCTCTACATAGAAGAGTGCAGCATTCTCCGTCCTTTCTTATCACCCTTCAGGAAGTCGAATTAGTTATACAGCAGAGCACGGGCAGGAAAGCACCCAGCCTAGATGGGGTCCCAATCGATTGCATGCAATAAATGCCAGAGCTATGAGGGTCCCTGATCACAAACACTTAACAGTTGCCTCACTTCCAACATCCCCCACTTTTGGACCGCCTCTACTATTGTTCACTTGTTTATAAAGGGTTATAGTTAATTTCCTAAATGTTACCAACCTATTTCACTTATAAATAGCACAATCAAAATCCTCGGGAGAGCGGTCTATAATGGTCTAGTTGCAGGAGCTAGTGACATCATTTCACCCTTTCAATTTGGTTTTCGCCCCCATCTGGGCACAGTGGAGCAATGCTTGAACTTAAGCTTGTTAATATGCAAAAATACTCACGCTCAGCATTCTCCAACCTATATGGCCTTAATGGATTTGTCCACCGCTTTTGACTCAGAAAACAGGACCAAGCTGTGGACAATGATGATTGACCATGGGGTGGATCTTCCTTTAGAGAATTTTGTATACTCCTTACAAAAAGATTTAACTATAGGAGGTCGTATGAGTGCACATAGCTAATTGTCTCCTGAATGTACCTCAAACGGGGTCCTTCAAGGTTGTACATTGGTGCCCCTGCTTTTTATCCTATATATAAACAGTCTATCCACTAATTTGATCTCTAACCTGGTAGACAACCCAAGGATAGAAAGCATGCAGTTGCCCATGCCACTCTACGCTGATGATGCAGTCCTTCTCATGACTAACCTTGATTAAGTGACTAACTATGGTAAGTCACGCATTATGGCATGCGGACAACGTCAATCCAGGGTAACTAGATTTAATATCATCAGCCAGGTTCTTTCCAGTGTTAGAGACTTTTGTTATTTAGGCATGGTTTTTAGTTGTCTATGAACTTGATACTCTCAACTGAATAGCTCCTGCCTTAAACTCAGTAGGTCAGCAGGCGCACCGCTCAATTTGACTAGTTCTGGAAGCAGAGGGACTACTTCACCCTCGTTGAAAGTGTACAACTCCTGATGTGTTTCTACAGCCATACATGGAGCCGGAATTTGAGGCCTTCATAACAGTTCCTCCCTGAAGGTGGAGGAAAATGGCATTCTTCGTAGAATTCTGTACCTACCACCGTCTACCCAAAGTTTCATCATCCATATAGAGCTCAAACAGTGTTATATTGCAGACAAGCTCCAAGTGTGTGTCCCCCCCACCCACCCCATTGCTGTGGGTCAGTATATGGGCTAACCCGGTTGCATCTTTGTGCAGGGACATCATTTTGAATTGTTCCAGCCTGGAGAAGGGTGCCTCTCTATTCTGTGGCTTAGTTATATCTGCAAATCCCTAAATACCCTGGAGCTGTCCCCTCCCCTCTCCTCAATGATCTCCGATAATATCAATAGTTCAGCCAAACTTAAGGATAATGCCGCTTTTTTGAGCACTGTGAAGATATTAGAATAAAAGTTGAACTATCTAAACGCACTGTGCGGACTTATTTTAGATTTTTCGCATCAGTGGAACCTGTTTTATATTTCACCTTAGATCTCTGTCGATGGGGGGGGAGGGGTTGTTTTATTTCGTGTTAGAGCAGAAACAATACATTGGCTTTCGCGTTTAAAAAATGAGTCTAATTTCGAGGTGAATGATGTTTCACTATGTCCATGCGACAACAAATTTAAACAGTCACTATTGCACTTTTTTCTGCTATCAGTATACATTTTCTCGAAAACACTTATTGAAGCCCTGATTAATAAAGTTAGATCATCGACGGTGCACAGACGTCCTTGTTCACCTGCAATTACTCAGCTCTTTTGATGAATAGTTTAATATGTCATCCTTTTTCAGATCTGCAATTAGAACAAGAAAATCTAGGGATGGGAGCTTCTTACGAGGGATAAATAACTATACGCTATATGAACTGTTTTATTATGAGTGCTTTTACTGTCAAATAATTTTTATAATGTGTTATTGATACTGTTTTATGTCCTATTTTGTGTTTTCTTTTATGACCTTATTTAGGTCAAATAAAGATTATTTGATTTGAATGGAAATGGAAATAAAGGAGGCAATAGAAAAAAGAAAGTTGAAGAGGAAATTAAGAAAAAAGAGGTGGATAGAAAGATTTGGTGGAAAGAAAAGCGAATCAGAAAAAAGAAAAAGAAAGCAATTGGCAAAGTCAAAAGGAGCACACGCAAACAAAATACATTGGGAGGTAAGAAAAAACATAGAAAACAAGAATACAAATGAAAAACATAAGAAAACTGTAAGAGAAATGAGCCTCATAGAATCGCCAATGGTGAAAGATGAACATTAATAGAAGAAACAAAGAAGAAAAAGGCTGCAATAACTCAAAAAAGATAGGAAAGAAAAACAGTAAGAGTAAAAAGAACGAAAACGTGTAAAAGAAAAAAGAAAGAAAAATCAAAGAAGGAAAATGCAGGAAAGAGAACATTACAAGTAGAAAAAGAAAGAAGGAAAAATGAAACTAATAAGCAAGTTACATCAAAACTTAAAGGAATGGAGTAAAAAATCAATTCAGACACAGAGAATGGGGTGAAAAGAGTGGATTGAGTTATGAAAGGAACAGTGGGAGGATGGTGTCTGAGAGAAAGGAGGACCGGAAGATGGGGAATGGAAAGACAGTGAATATAAAAGAGAAAACAGGAGACCATAAATAAAGAGTGCACGTGGGTGGGCAATAAAGATATGTTGGGATATTTGGTAAATCAAAGGCAAGTTCAGTGAGAAGAAAATTAAGAGCCTAAAAGTAGGATCATGGGGAGAAATGGAGGGCTGAAAGCCTAAGTAAGGGAAGAAAACAGAAGTGATAAAGTCTGAGAATAAAAGAGCGCTGAGAAGCATTAAAAAGTGGAGAATTAGAAGTATGAAACAAACAGTAGTTTGGAGTCAAATACATTAAATAGGGAGAGATAAAGGTAGGAAGTTCATGTGACAGAAAACCCAGGAAAACGGAAGAGACAGAAAGTAAGGAATAAAAATGATCAAACAAGAGAGAGCTTGACAAGAGTGTGAAATTGTACATTCAGGTGATAATGACCAAGGTAGAGGCTGAGGAGGACATTGTTTGCATTATGGTGAACCCTCCTTTGTAAACTGTTTTCATTGTAGGCTACTGGAATTGGCATTGTTAATCAAACATGAGGCAAGGAAAGCCAATTAGGCGGCATAATGCCTCAAATTTTATGATAGTATCACTTCATTATTTTGTCATTTTTACATTTCGAACATTGTCTGGACAAAGATTTCACCTCATTAGTATCAGTTTAACAACCAAATACAGCAATAAACAACTGAACCCGCTCGAGCGAAGTAAGGGAGAACCGATCGAAATACAATAGCGATGGAAGGAAGGAAACCGTGTAACCGATAGAGCACCGCAATGATGTCGAACCAGATGGCGGAAAGAAAACAATCTAATAATGGAGCCGATGATCATGTACATTAAAAACAAGTGGAGTCACAGTACCTAGTGACTCGAAAGACTTATTTGAAGAAAAACAACTTGCACACATCTGGGCCCACCACTAGATAGCAGGAGTATGCACAGAATGTGTATGTACAGTCACACATAGGGTGACCAACAGGCATTGGTGGAAATTCAGGACGGTGAGTGTAAAAATTCAGGACAAAGGGTCAAAATTCAGGACACAAATTCAGGACAGGAGGTCAAAATTCAGGACAAAACTTCAGGACAATTGGATACGTTTTACAGACACACCAGAGGTCGCGCAATTGGATATAAGTAAGCCCAGCCATATCTAGACCTATTCAGCCATTTGCAAACCTATCCATCATGTATCCTTCCATCTATCATTTCACTCATCCACCCCTTCATTCATCCTTTCACATCCATCCATCCGCCCTTTCACCCTATCCATCTGTACACTCATCCATCCACTCTTCTAATCATCCATCCATTCACTCATCCATCCAGCCATTTACCCTTTCACCCATCCAGCCATCCTTTCACTTACTCATCCATTCACCCAGTCACTCATCCTTCCACCCATCCACCCTTTCAGTCATCCGTCATCCATCATCCTCCCTTTCTCTCTCCATTGACTCTTTCACTTAGCAATCCTTCCTTCCATCCACCCACCCACCCATCCATCCATCTACTCATCCGCTCATGAATCCATCATTGACCCTATCACTCATCCATCCATTCTCTCATCCATTTATCCTTTCACTCCTTCACTCATCTATTCATCATGGTGTCCATCTACCTTCCCTTTCACTCACTCATCCATCCTTACATCCACCCTTTCACTCATCCGTCCATCTATTCGCCCTTGCACTTATCAATTCATCAATCCATCCATCATTTCACTCATCCACCCACTCACTCTCCACCTTTTCACTCATGCATCCTTTCACTCATCCATCCACCCTTTTACCCATCCAGCTACCCTTCCACCCATACATACAGCTATTTCCCTTTTCCCTCTTCCATCCTTCCACTCACTCATCAATCCATCCATCCTCTCCCATTATCCATCTATTCAATCTTTCATTCATCCATTCACCCTTTCACTAATTCATCCAGCCATCCCTTCACTTACTCACTCACCTTTTCATATTAATTTTGAGCTGAGCCTTTTTGAGAAGAGGCCCATCAAGAACTTCACCCTCGCTGCAGGAGCCATTCCAGGACTGGGACAGAAGCCACCCAGGGCAGAGACAGGATCCACCACAGGGGGGGACAGGAGCCATCACAGGCGGGGGAGGGGGGACAGGAGCCACCACAGGCGGGGGAGGGGGGACAGGAGCCACCACAGGCGCGGGGCAGGAGCCACCACAGGGGGGGACAGGTGCCATCACAGGCCGGGGGGGGGCAGGAGCCACCACATGGGGGGAACAGGATCCACCAGGGTGGGCACAGGGGTGGGTATGCAGTATTCTAGTATCATCTTGGTCTCTTCCAGGGCGAGGGAGGGCTCCTTACCCCCTCCTGGACAAGACAACGAAAAGACAGGCTCTGTTTCCAAAATGTTAGTTTTGCCCCCCTCCCCCACACTGATGTACAGTACTGAAAGGAGATACTCCAAGAGAACCGATTTAACTGATTGTCCTCCATACTTTGTTAATCACTGTGGGTGGGATTGTGCCATTTCTTTATTTTATTACAATATAGACTGCATGTTTGTAAACAAACCTCCATTCTTCAATTTAGTGACAGTAATTAAGCCCTGTGAAAAGAACCATGTGCTGCCTCGGTGTAATCGGGGCCGGTTCTAGGATGTTTGGGGCCCTGGGCAGAAAGGGAATGTGTCACACCAATTGCAGATACGAGAAGCATTCAGTGCTGTTTGCATCTGAACAGATGCCCCTGCTCCTGAAGCCGCTGCCCCTCCCTCTCAGTCACCTTCAAGCACCTCTTAACAGCTCGTCAAGGGCTGGAGGTGTGAGGGTTGCCATCCCGCTGTGCCTCTCCAATGCTGCTGGGTATCTGAGCTTTCATACAGCATCAGAGTTACACCCGACCTTAACAGCATTGGGGTCAAGCAGGGAGGTGGAGGCCAGCTTTGCCGGTTGTGCGAACAGTTAAAATTACGGACAAATGGCGTCCGTTAAAGAATCCTCCACGGACAACGGACAGAGGGCCGAAATTACGGACTGTCCGTGAAATTTACAGACGGTTGGTCACACATGTCTCAAACATATGTAATTCAAATGCCCTAGGCAAGGCCCCTTTATTTTACATGCAGATGTTATTTTTTTCTACTCGATATCTGAGGAAATTAAGACAACAAGGGGGATTTGTTACAACTAATGTAAATATGGAATTAAGAGAGAATGGGCTATGAGGATGGAAAGAGCGAGGAGGAGAGCTACGAAATTAGAGTTCACAATACAGCAGGAGAAGGCGATTCTATCACCAAGCATGAGAAAGTAGCTATTTAAAATAGGCCATGCAAACTACTTGGATGTTATCCTTACAAAAAAGTGTCAAAGAGCTTTAGTTGTGGTCAGAGATTAGCATACCGATGGACAGAATGGCAAGCCAATTCACTGTGTGTAACAAGAGTTACTAAGTGCTGAAGACCTCTTTTAATCCTTGTATTCGGTGTTCAGATATGGCACAGGAAAAGTCTCGTATTGATACCATGAGACTATATCAACTCTTGGTAGATTCGGAGATCTTTTGGCGATGGAGAGCCATTTGGTAAAACGCAGAGATGAAGGTGTTGGATAGTGTGAACACATTGCAAGAGGTTCTGATGAAGGAAGAGGAATTTATTTGCATAGAAAGTGCCCCAAAGTGCTAGAAAATAACAACGGAGTTCAAATTTAAATTTAACGGAAGTACATGCTTAGGCAAGGCAAAACAGAACACCCATATACTAGTGGTTCATTTGAGGGTGTAATGGGACTTATTGGGAGTCAGCTCAAGTCTCTCTCTCTCTCTCTCTGTCGAGAACACACCAGACTGGAGCAGGGAACTGAAAAAGATGCAGTGGAAATATATTGCCAGCCCCAAAAGTGTCACAAATGCGTTGCATTCCAAAATACGATAGTCAGGCTGGATGTCCTACTGATGCCATGATGCTCTGAAAGGCCGCGTAGGGTGTGAATTAAATATTCAGAAAAAAAAAGAAGACTCAAAATAAAACAAGCATTTGCAATGCAATAGGTCTCGCATTTATGCGAGCTTGAGCTATTGACATTACAAATGAACGTTCCCTTTTATTTATGTTTAGAAAACAAAAATAAAAGGCATTGTCATTTGCAATGTCAATAGCTCAAACTCGCGTAAATGCGAGACCTATTGCATTGCAAATGCTTGTTTTTGTTTGTTTACTTGTGGCTGTATCATGTCATTGGAGGAAACCCTCCTCCGTGTCCATCTTGTGGGCGGGCCACAGGCAGGTTACATCGGGTCATGTGGCTGCCACCAGCAGGAATAATGCGGTTCACTGCGCCCGCCCGATGACCAGACTGAGGCAGTGTGTATTTTGTGATTATTACTACATAAACATAGGTCTGTAAAGAACACGTTCACTTCCAGTGCAACAGCTTGGTGCTGATAAGAGGTCTGTTGTTACCCAACTCGGTGGCGCACATTTTATCAACCTTAGAAGGATGAATGGCTGAGTGGACCTCTTTGAGTTCGCAATCTGTGACCACTCGGCAAACAGCTGCGCCCAGAAGGGAAGCATTATTCGTCTGTGATCTACACAGCGTCGAATGCAATATAAGTGGACGCTGAGAACGTGTGTGACCTTAAAGGCTGCGAGGCTTAGCAATTGTCAAGGTTTATTAACGTGAATAAATTACAACCAATACTCTTGAAGACGGAGGTCAAGGAAGGGAGGACGAGGGGGCAAACAAAGGCAAGAGCGAGGAAGAGGAAATAAGAAACCCCACCCCTCTGAAATAGAACAATATACAATTGCATGAAATAAATAAATAAATACCCGATTGTTTCTAAGAAGTGCCGGTACTGTCCAAGTAAAAGTATCAGAAGGAGAGCTTCTTACATAACCGAGGGCAGGACAAGAGAGGTGGGGGTGGGGGGGGGGGGGGAGACGGACAGAAGAAGAGAGACCGACATACGAGGAGAGAAGGGGGTATCTTGAGGGAGAGAAAAAAGAAGGGACAGAGTGGGGGAAGAATCAGAGGAGCGAGCAAGTTGTATAAATATGAGAGCGAGAAAGAACGAGGGTGAACTATAGAAAGAAAGAGGGCTGACAGACAGATATAGACGGAAAACAAGAGTACGAGTGAAAGGGAGAGAGAGATAATGAGTGAATGGGAGAGAAGGGAAAATATATAGAAAAAGAAAAGAAGACACGGCCGGCTGTGAAACTGAAAGCACGGCCGGCCGGCCGTGAAAAAGCCTTTGATGCAGCAGGGGGTAATTAGGGGAGGAGAATGGCTGGGCTGAGGCAGAGCGCAAAGCCTTTGATGCAGCAAGGGGCGGAGCGGGAAGAGCTGCTGGCGGCACCAAGCTGACGATTTGATGCTGTGCACGCGCATTTTAACTAATTGCGCTTGCGCATTGAGTTAAAAGTACACATGCACTGCATCAAATCGCCAGTCTAGGTAAGCTCTGTTTAAGCCCCTATAGTCTCGCTCTGCTCAATGCGCATGCGCATTGACAGGCGAGACCTAAAAAAGGGAATATCATATTAAGAGGTGAATCGTGGAGGTAGTGATTTTAACACAAATAAAAAGGAATTTGGGAAAAGTGTACCTAGATATTGTCAACTGGTGGAAGCAGCAAGATTCTTTACTAATATGGTGAGGAAAAGTGCTGGTGAGTTGTGGTATGGAAAAGCACGGTGGTAAGAGGGTGTGTGAAGAAAAGTGGGTGGAAGAAGTGGGACAGGTGAAAATGAAAAGGAAGGGTTATAGGAACATAGAGCTTAAATTAAATGAAAGCAGTTAATATAAGCAGCCGGAAGAACAAACCCCCCACTGAAATTAAATGGCGATTTAAGTAAATGATTGGGTCCCCTGTCAAGATGTGCTCTGCAACTGGCTGTGTGGGTGTATGTGGAGATGTGGTGATACGTAACAATGTACATATGGAATAGCCATTATCTTTTTATCCCTGGGTTGCCGTCCCTTTGATCTTGAAGGTGACTGCTGCAGCAAGACTAACTGCTGGAAAAAAAAGAGTCCAGGGATGCCGCGCCCGCCCCCAAGGACGAATGAGTGCCCCAATTGCTACTATACACTTAGTTCAGTGCAACGCACTGGGAGACAAGATTCCCTGGATTACTGGGCACAGCTTTGGATAAAGCAGTTTTAGTGACATTTGAAGGAGGAAGAAACTATTTCACCAACACTTGTGTCCATGAACTGAATCAAATGTGTGAAAAAGAAAACCACTGTCCGCTATATCTGTGATCTATGGCTCTGTGTTTGCCTTGGTTCACCTGTGCCCAATACCCAACATGCCCAGTGTTTTCTTGCTTGTCCATGTAAGCAGCGGGTCGATGTGTAGTTGAAAGATACAGGAGCTTTCTGACGCGGGAAAGACATTGAACAGGTTCCTCGTTGGGCAGTCTGCTGGTAAAGGCATTGATTGGCCTTGCAAATCATTGTAATAAGTGCTGATTGTTCAATTCTACTGGGCGCCTCTGCCCTAGTCTGACAGCTCAGCGTTCTCTGCCGCCTGGCAATTTTACAAAACAATCTATGCGTGGTGGCCCATTTCCAAGAAGAATTTGCCAGGCAAACTCACGTCCTGTGACATTCATCTCGAAGTCTTTATTGTAATAATAACTTCCCTCTCCCTCCCCTGCCTGATCTCAATGCATTATATTGATTCGATCCGAAGGAAATAAAAAGGCAATTATGGACAGAAATGGGATGGAAAGAAAATGACTTCTAATGGGAGAAATTATCCTTTCCTGCTTCAAACAAGCATTTGCAATGCAATAGGTCAAGCATTTACGCAAGTTTAAACTATTGGCATTCTAAATGACAATGCCTTTTATTTATGTTTTAAAAACTAAAACAAAAATAAAAGGCATCGTTATTTGCAATGTCAATAGATTCAAACACGCGTACATGCGAGAACTATTGCATTGCAAATGCTTATTGGATTTATTTGTAACAAGAAAATCCTCATGTAATTTTATTTCTCAAAACTTCATTGGATGGTAATGGGACCTTTCAAAATCTGGATGTGTAGAGCGGATCAAAGAAAAGCCTTGAGGGATCAGCGTGATGCCATCTCCTCCATATTGATGGTGGATGCTGCATAACCTTTCCATTAGTCTTCAAACAGAGACAGAGCATCTACAGACGAAAATTAATATGGTTAAATATAGCGCATTGGGGCTTTGATCCACTAGATTTAATGTGATCTAACCTCACAGAAGATAGCTTGTCAAGGCGGTTCGAAGAATGTGATCTTATGGAGCGCACCGATTTCGAAGGTTAAAAGCAATGAAAATCATACAGGGTAATATCGCATACAGAGGTGAAGGCTTTCAGGCACTGAACAGAAGGTTATCATATAGTGCATAGAGACCGGTACCATGAGGCCTTGAAAGGGAGCTGCTCTTAGAGAGCACAGAGGCATTTTTCTAGACATTGCAGTGAACATGGTCTTATACAGAGTACCAGACATGGGGATTTTAGGCACCGTCATTACTCTGATTCCATATATATGCACAAAAGCAGGGACTTCAGGGCACAGAATGAGCCCAGAGAGTATAGCTTCTAGGCACGACTGGGGCTTTGGACATAACCAAGGCAGTGGGCTCTCAGGCGGCAGCTGGGGATGGTGAAGAATGGAGGCGCACACTGGTGCAGAGCAAAGGTCCAAGATAACGGGGTAACAGATTGAGATTCAGAGCAGACGAAGGGTCTTAAAGCGTGACATGAGCGCGGCACGTGGAGTGAGGGTCCACACATTTGTACATGAATATCCAGTGAACTGTATTTGAAATTCTTTGCTGCTATGTTTTGCGACACATACTGACGGCTAAAGTGCTGAACTGCCCCTCGTAATGCCCCCCCCCCCACACCTGTACCCTAACCAGTGCCTGCCCAGCATTCTGTACCCACCTGTCCTCTCTCTCCCAGTGCCAAAGCTGAACTTGCTAAGCTGCCCCCGACCTGAGCCCACAGCCCCCTCTCGGTGCAATACCTCTTGAAAACCCCTGGCCATCTCCACCCCTTGGCAAAAAGGTAAGCTTTCCCATTGAAGTGCCGGACACCCTTAGCGCCCCCCACCCCCAAATGAACAGCCAGTGACTGGAGCTATGTTAGTGTCTGTGCAAAAATACCCACCTGAGGGTGTTTAGTTACTGAAAGGACACTCCTGAAGTTGCCGGGCACCCTTCCCACGGTGTCTGTGCTCAGTCTGTCTTCTTAGATGTGACTTCCCCTACATTCCCCCAAACTGCCCTTCTCAGAGGTGCATGCCCCTCACCGCCCCATTTTGCGACCCTGCACCAAACTTCCATCTCAGGTAGGCGTGTGCCCACTGTCGCGCCTACTCCCAAACTGCCTCCGATGACGGGGCCTGCTCCTACAGCGATCCCTCAAACGTTCTGCTGAACCTACCCCCGTCTGTTGGACTCCAGCTCCAAAATGCCATGGATGCAGGCTTTAAGACAGTTCTTTCCCACTAAAAACGGACCCCCAGCCGGTGGTGTCTCAGTCCCTCACCAGTGTGTCCTCTCTGGACTCCAGGGGTGTACATGCCCCTATTACTGTCTGGCAGGTGTCAGTCACACTGCTCAGACCCCCCAGGATATAGCGGCATGGATTCGCAAATTTAGCGGCAAAAAATGGAAATTTAGCGGCACAAATATGGAAATTTAGCGGCAATTTTGTGGCATTTTATTTGGCCATTTTTCCTACAACAAACACAGATATCTTAGCTTTTTTAGTTATTTAACAACATGAAGATATATCGCTATATTGAGGTATTAAACTGGTACTAATGAGGTGCATCCAATGCCCTTAGAGTGTTACCAAGTTGAAAAGTACCGAAATAATGACATAATCCAATGACAAATTTGCTACATTATACCGCAAAATTTGCCCTTTATCACCAACAAAATTACTCAACGCTACTGCATAATTTAGCCTTATACTGCCACATCATTCCAGTAACCCTGATTATAAACTTCCTTTTAAAAGCTTGGTTAGCCTAAAAAGTATTGTGATTCTTTCTCTAAGATAAACATGGACCATTCTAAGATGGCAGTCAAATTGACTTGTTGGAAGAAGCAAATTCTGACATCCTACCAACTGGATTGTGGCTTCTAGCTGTCGAGTGTCAATATCCTAATTCATCCATCGAAATGACAGCATCATGTGGCAGCACAAAGGCATCCATTATTACAGTAAATGTACTTTCACCTCTCTTATGCAGTAAGCACATGAATAGTTAAAACATTGATAAATCTAGTTTTACAGTGATGGCTCAAATAAAGGAAATATTAAACTATCTTCACTTTTGTTTAGGCGTTTTAATTTAATTTCTGGTGTGACCTACATACGGATGACATTGCAGCTGAGGCCGCCAATGTGTCCTGCCTTGTTGCCTCCAGTACTGATGGAGTACCACAGGACACATAACCAATTCAAAAATAATAATTTGGGGCTCCCAATAGCTAGATGCCCAGGGTATCCCTACCCTTCCCCAGTACATACTTTTTGAAGAATATTTTTCAGGACATGGAACCGAGTACAGAATATCTCTAGTCACGCTGCAGCCAGCAAATCAGAGCACTCGCTCCCAAAAAATCTTCAGCCAATCAGAAGGCTTGATTTTATATCAATGTTAGCCTCAACAACAAATACATTCAGTCACGTGCAAGTGAGACCCTATGCCTTTTCTAAGTATATACAATTTAGTATAAACAATAGGTGTTCAACAGACAGATACTGCTATTTGCATTACAGAAAACCGCAGCATCACTTCATTTACACAAATACTATTACCCTTAACTAAATGTTAATGCATACTAGAATATGGCACGTTTCTTGATAGAGTACATTAGTTCACAAGGCTGTACATTTCACAAATGCAGTTCATCTGTTCGTGAGCCGGACACATTTTTGTTGGGCAATGGAATTTCGGCGCAGCCTCCACACGGATATCTGGTGATTTGCCCAAGATCACACAATTGGGTTAAGTGGTGCTTGCCAATATAAAAGCTGAAATGCGCACTTGACCCAGCCACGGATGTAGAAGCCACTTGCCAAAACCCATAGTTTCATCTTTGCATCCTGAACGACCCTCGGCAGGGTACCTTTTCCACCCCAGCCCGTTGCATTTCCTGCCAGCCTTTCTGCCGAGCCCGCCTTGGCTCCGAGGTAATCAGCCCCACATGCCAAACTCGGCACACGGACCGCGTAGAAGGCCCGTGGCCCATCTCAGGGCGCTACTGTTTATTTGAACTGCGCCGTCCCCACTCTGCACGGGTTCAAGCGGTCAGGGGTGTCGAGGCGCATTAATGGCCCAGGTGCTGACGTGGCAGTGTTTGGGCAGAGGGCTCTCTGGATGGGCCCCGCTGCACCCCGCTCACCGGCCTGTCAATCTCCCTGACCGAGGGGGTCACGGGATGCCGTGAACCCAGACATGTTGTGACACGTACTTCCGTTGTGCTCGGCTTCGTGAGCGCCTTTGACCTCTTTTCGGGGGGCTCTGCTCCTCACGAGCCAGGTCACTTCAGGCCCAGAAGGATTCTTGTAAAATAACTTTATCAGTAATTCTTGTAAAAAAACCTTAATCCGTAATGCTCTACATAATCCTGATTTATGTACACGCTGTTGAACTATGTGATGTGCGGTGAACTGTGTTAATTATATAAACATATTTCTCGTGGTTTGGCTGCAGGTGAAGTTATTTGGGGTGTGCCTGTGTCACTCACGTCCTCAGTGGGGTCACAATCTTTCACTTCTTCCTCTAGACTACAGGACATGGATTAGCTTTTGTAAAAATACTGTGATTTCTACAAAAGTGCCGATTTCGCGGGAACTTTCGTAAAAATCGCGGCATTTTTACAAAAGTGCCGATTTCGCAGCAAATCGCGAAATCGCGATATCCTGGAGAGTCTGACTGCTGGGTGGGATCCACTGGCTCAACCCTTCTGGCGCTGCACTCTTCTGAATTGCAGCGTCTTTGGTGGCGCGCGCTCCCCACTGCCCATTCCATGTGTGCCTCGTCGACAGTGGACAGCCTTTTGTCATTTTCCCTGCAATGACATTGTGAAGGGTTTAAAAGCTCGAGAAAACCGCTTTTCCGCCGGCGGTTTTCCCTTCTTGCCATGCTGGGTCCGATGTGTTTAGTTTCACGCGCCAGCAGGGCACCGAGATGTAAACAGAGCGCCTGTGCGCCGAGAGATTCTTTGGCTGCGGGATGAGGGTTCTGTCTACCCCCAAACCCCCTGTTCACTCCCCGTTCCTCAATGTTTTTCATTGCCATTTGAAGGGCCTCAGTAGTAAGAAATATAGAGAAATGTGTGCCTGTCAAATTGAATGCATGCATTCGGGCACCTATATATCATTTACCTGGCTTGTTTTACAGAGAGTGCAACAAAAATAGAGGGAGAAGATTTGCACATTTTAAATGTGCAAATATAAGTTTTGTACTTCGCCTATGGGGCCACAATACCCTAAAAACACCCTGACAAATGTGCTCTAAAATTCGGATATTTTTTGATGCAGCAAAAGACCATACTCTGAAGAGCGTTTTGCCAGTCCCGCCTTGCAGAGATTGTTGACAGAGGCTGCGCTGCGCCCAAGGAGCTTCGCAGCCGCGGTGCATCCATTGGGGCGTAGGGGCGTAGCCCCACAAGTCCATGGACGACGCTGCTCGGCTGCTGCAAGAAATTATAAACACACACACTGACTGATGAAAAATTTAGTAAAAGTCGTGCGTGCGCCGCTGGGAATCCGGGAAGCACCCGATTAATCTGGGAGAGCACTGCACAGGGGGGCTGGTCTGGACTGCTGCGCAGCTTGAGTGACAGTCCACGTGACGCAATCACTCAGCTGCAGCAGTAGACAGCCAGGCCAGCCAAGGTATCTAGCGCGCAAGTGATGCTTGGGGCAGAAACTAGCCCGAGCATGCACATGAAAGGTCCCCCATAGAGAGTGACCAGGGGGGTGCTCGTTTCACCTGGCCGCATCCCCCGGCTTTACAGAGGCGACACAGGGCGAGCAGTCAGTGAGCCCCCCTAGCCAATCCTGGCACTGCTTGCAGCGCCAGGATTGGCAGTCACCGCGCAGCAAGGCAGGGCAATCCATTATTGGATGCCGCGCGTGGGTGGTGACACACACACTGCATAATGGCCAATCACTGTGTGTGACTTCATGTAGTCATGCAGTGATTGGCCATTTTGCGGCACTGCTGAGCTGACGTCAGATCCTCTACTCGCCACCAGTCTCGCCTCGTTTGGACCGTGTACATGAGCCAGCCTGTGTGCCCTTTCTCTCGACTCGACTCGCAGCCCTGCTTACTACTTACTTCAGGTATTTTCATTTAACTACTACTGTAGTGTACACATGATGACTATTTGCGTGCACAGTAATGTCTTTGTCTAAAAAACAAACTCTAGTTCGGACCGAATCTGTCCCCAGTTTCTGAGAGGGCCGTTACGGGGTGTGACCTGACCTGCATGAGTGAGGCCCCGATTACCGTCGTGTTTTCAGCCTGAATGGAACTGGAGGTGAGCCCGCTGCCTACACATGGCCTGCCAGGGAGGTGCCTAATGGGCTACAGGGCTGATGTGATCCCCCAAAGACAGATACTCTGCAGAAGATACAGTTAGTAGTGGGCTGCCTGCTATTGCTGGTTACTCCCAGTCATAGGTTCATGAGCCTCCTGGAGCTGACAGTGACTCATTGTTTATCACAAGGTCAAGGGGACCGAGCACGATATCTGTATGAGGCCACGTGTGGCTGGACTGGAATAAGGCAGTTCTGTGAGGCATGACGGGGCAGACTCTAGGGACACACCTGAGCCCGCAGAGCCCCGACCTGTCTTGGGTAAGGTAGTTGCAGAACGGGAGGATTTCCGTACATCACTCATTAATGTAGTCTGTAATGTAGGCATGAACAGGGAACTACATGACGAGTTGTCAACTCTGGACACCACGACCACATTACACACACACTAGAGAGCGCCCGATGGATATGGCAGCTCAGAAACAGGTGGATGATTTCGAAAGAAAAGTACTTTGAAGTTTTGGACCGCCTGCGCTGCCATGACTGCAATACCTATATAGGCAGGGCTTACGTAGGGGAGGGCCGGTCTGGAAGGCTGTTGGCCTGGATAATCCGGCCAGATTTATGTGGTTCTCCCATCACTCACTTCACCTCTGGGGCCAGGACACTCATTTATGTGCCAAAAGACATTAACAAGGAGTTTTGTACATATTATGAGCCCCATTATTGTAGACCCCAGGCGTTGAAGAGGGTGTCGCTAACAGTGATGTCATGTGTAGCACAGGAGGTATTGGGGGGCCAGTAAAAGCTCTGGAAGTGCAAGAGGCCCTGAAGGACATGGCCACAGGTAAGACTACGGCCCCGGGTGGCCTCCCTGTGGAGTTGTATTCCGCCTTTATGGGTACACCAGCTCCAAAATAGGTAACCTTATAGTTATACACTGATTCATTAAGGCTGGGCCCGGTTTGATTACTGGTGTTTGCTTGTCTCTACCACAGTAGTGTACGCCAGCCTGGGAAACTCTTCAGGAGTCTGCCATGGCTTCCAGAATGCAGCTCTCTCACGGAGGTCAGACAGCCCTAGGCCCCCAGCCCGGTTGTTAAGCACTGAACCATAATATTTCTCACCAGCTGGAATCCCCTGCTTCATTTGATCCCCGCTCTGAGCAGCGAGGGGTGATGTAATTCACTGTGATATATTACTGGGGGAAATGCACCGACACCTGGGTTTCTGGACACTTTACGATCCGAGGAATGCCGTTCAGGAAAGGGAAAAAACATTTCTCCGATATATGCATTTTTTAAAGGCTGCTCGTGACAGTGAAGGAAAGTGGAACAGGGCCCAAGTGAATACGAGAAATAAATACTGGATAAGAGGAAGGGAAAGGCAAGATCTGCCTCTCAGCACCTGGCTGCTGAACCAGGGGGTTTCCGCGTTTCACTTCTCCTCTTCCCACACGATCAGCTGCAAAGTGTGCCAGGCAGGAAGACGACTCGAAATGAGAGCACTGGGCTTTCTTTCTTGTTTTAAATTGTTTATCTGTTCATTTACAGTAATGTAACAATGGATTCAAATGTAAGTTGTGCAAAGTACTAAGAAGGGGCAGGAAGGAAAGCAGGGCCGCACTGAGTACATAAACTTGTCCTGGTATTGGGCGTCCGCGTTACTTAATTTGTGCTCACTTTTGGGGTACATCTAAGATGTAAACAAAGACGGAATGTAAAAACTGGCTGCAAGTACTTAGGCCTCAAACAGCCTGACAGCAAGCTCCCTGCAGGAACACAATCTGCATGAGTGTGTGTGTGTGTGTGTGTGTGTGTATGCTAGATCCTTTATTTGCCTTTTCGAAAGAACAGTGGAAAATGTAAATCGCAATGGTATATAATCTGTTTGTGCCCATGGCCACGCTGGTGTATTGGCTTTTGAATTTAGTTTGATTCTTGGTGCCTAATAACATGTACAACATTCTCCTCAATTCCAAAATGCCTCATCATTAGTTGTCATCTTGTATTGTGTTGTGTTGTGTCCATGTTGTACACAGGCCTGCTCAGCTTTCTGGTTTCTGATGTTTACAGCCTCCTTCTCATGTTTAGCCTCTCTGAGTGAGGTTTCACAAATGACTAGGTCAGCATCTGAGACTTTATATTCATTGTATCTTTTTCAAAGTTATTTTTTGTTCCTTTCAGGAGAAGGCTGTGCAACTGCTAATGAGAGTTTTGGTTTCTGTTATGTGTGCCTCATTCGAAGCAATATATGTAGAAAATATTTAGGTCATGCAAATTGGGGCGTGGTTTGCCTTATTTGCTCATTGCTAGGGGGCTTGTCGCTGCTTTCACAGTTTTGTACTCTGGTCACTGTGTCGGATAAACGTGTGCAGACATCCAGAAAGAGTGCAGGAGTGCAGGGGGGTAGAGCAGGCCCCTGAACCCACTGTAGGTACACAACTGCACTCGTACACTCCAGCCTTGGCCGAAAGCTAGATTTGGGAGACTCGAGGCCCCTCATGACACACTGCAGGGAGCCCCCATCATTTTGGATAAGTGGGTTCATGCTCTCTTCCAACAGGAAGTGTGCTTCTCTTGGGTCATTTATATGCCAAGTTTAGCTGGATCAGGACTCATCTGGTGTGCAAAGGGGCTGCACATTTCTTTCAAACACAAGCGTTCTTTATAGCTTTCAACTGTGTTGGGCCAGAGGATGCTATACTCGGCTTGTAAGTGAGAGCAATGCTCACGCTCCTCCCCGTTTTATTGGGCTGCTCAGATTATTGATAAACGTCACCTGTACACTCTCTGCAGTGAATGTGCTATGAATAGGCGGTGCTTTGGGTGTGAGTGAAAGAGACTGCTTATTAAAAGTTAATAGGTGGAAAGTTGTTAGAAAAATAGAACCGATGCCAAAGCAGTAAAATCAGGTCATCTTCAATTTAATGTGACTAAAGAGCACACAATGGCTGCCACAGTGCCACCATATTTTGTGGGCCCCGCTGCTTCCATCTTTCCCTTAGCCTGTAAGACTACACTGCTTCAGAGTTGGCCTTGCTACAATATTTATGGTTTTGCGGTTTTGCTGGTGGGATGTGCTCACTTTTGGGGTACATCTAAGATATAAACAAAGACGGACCGTAAAAACTGGCTGCAAGTACTTAGGCCTCAAACAGCCTGACAGCAAGCTCCCTGCAGGAACACAATCTGCATGAGTGTGTGTGTGTGTGAGTGTGTGTGTCTGTGTGTGTATGCTAGATCCTTTATTTGACTTTTCGAAAGAATAGGCATGTGTGGTAGCGAGCTGGCACCTCATGTAGTGACTGTGGAATCTATCTAGATATGTGTGTGTGAGCGTGGGTGTGTGTGGGGGGGTGTCTGTGTGGATTGATGTGTGGGTGTGTGTGAGTCTGTATGTGAAAGTGTGTCTCTGTGTGTGGGCGTGTGTTTGTAATGTAATAACTGCACTTTCACAATTGCTTTAGTAACCTTCCTGCTTTCTCAAATTTGCTTGAAAATGCACGATTTTTCTTCTCTTTTTTCAAAATTTTCCGAACCCCCCTTATGGGCAGAAAGGCACAAAAAACGAGTGGGACAGAGGGCAGAAAGGCACCAAAACGAGTAGGACAGAGGGCAGAAGGGCACAAAAATGAGTGGAACAGGGGACAGAAAGGTACAAAAAACGAGTGGGACAGAGGGCTTTGTAAAGGCTGTCTCCCAACTGCTGTGCAACTTCTTCTACTCTTACAGCTGAGATTTTTCTTCTTTTTTTTCAAAATTTTCTTGAGGGGGGTTATCCCCCCAAACCCCCCTTAAGTGGTTCGGGCTCGCTCGCTACGGTGCTGTATGCAAATCACTTTGCGCTCCACCGCTTTCAAATGTCACCCACCGCCCCTGGCTTTGAGAAACAATAATTACAATCGAACCGCAGCAACACCAGGCGAAGGTCAGTGCTGAGGTTGGAGAATCACTTTCCAGCCTATTTCGGCAAAACGTACTGTGCTTAGCTGAGCTGTGAGCACCGTTCACCTTCCTGCCCTGCAGCAGCGAAGGAACCTTAGTATAAAGAGAGAGCGGAAAAAAAGAGAAAACGAGAGAGAGAGACGACTAGAGAGAGTGAGTGAGAGAAACAGGGAGAAAGATAGAGATGAATAGAGAGGAAGAGAGACAGTGACTGAGAATGAGACAGGGAGAAAGAGATAATGACAGATAAAGAGAGTGGAAGAGAACCAGGCGTGTAAAGTGATAGAAATGGGAGGGAGATAATACAGACAGATGGACTGAGCAACAGGGCGAGAGAGACAGGAGGAAAGAGAAAAAGAGAGATATGGGTCGATAAACAGAGAAATAGAGACTGACTTATAGAATGATAGAGACCGAGGGAAACAAATAGAAGAAGAGAACAAGCGCACGGTGAGAGCGTGTGAGCGCGCGGTGAGAGTGTGTGAGGTAGAGAGGAGACGCCATGCGCGTGCACATCGCCTGTCCGTGCGCGCACATGGTTTGTCTCTCTTCGCGCACCAAACCAACAACAATAGTCTTGCCAAGGCGAAGCAGCGCGTTCGCTAGGCGAGACCTAAAAACTGAAGTTTGTTATCGTGGCAACGAATAAAAGATTTTTGGCTAGCGCAAATCGACAGCATGAAATTTACTGCAGCAGAAATCAAATGCCGAAATCGCAAAGGAAGCTGTTGATCTACATAGACTTACGTTTATTTGAATATCACTCCTTCCTGATGATTGAAAACAATTTTACAAAAGAACATATTATTTAACATAGATACACAACAGGAAAGAAACAGAGGATTGTGGCAGACACACACGGAAAAAAGGTGATAAGAAATGTAAAGAATGAACTAGAAGAAAAGATTAAAGAATAGGATGAATTTCTAAGAAACAGAAATGACACAAGTGGGTGGAAATGAGTCAAACAGACAAAACATCACAAAATAAGGAGAAGAAAAAAAGACCAATACAAGTTGAAAGAAGGAAATAAAAAAATAAATAGCATCCTCCAATCTGGAACATACATGGTTAATAAATCGGGCAATGCCAGTAATAAAACAAACCTAAAAAACGGACATAAAACTGGGAACTCGAAAACGAAACGCCGACAGAAAGGAATAGGCTGAGAAAGAATCAACAGTCATCAAAAGAAATCCAATCTTACAGACAAAATAATCAACCTAGAGGCTGTCATGGATGACATCACTTGGTAGATATGCCTGGGTCAGTCGACACACAACATCAGAGTCCTTGAGTGGGAGGCAGTGAGGTGATCCCAAGTGAACACTTGCGTCCATTCTGACGAGTAAGCAGATAGCGGTAGAGCTGTGTAGCCTGCCCACTGCCTCTTTCCACGAGCAGAAGGGCAGCCGAAGCAGAACACGAGGCAGCCTTCTTCAGTCGCTCCGCCTCTTCCGGTCAGTCGGCGCGCGCACCCTCCTTGTTCTTTCCATTGTTCAGCCTCTCAACCAGTCAGGGGCTAGTGAGAGACCAGCCAAGGCAGAAAACAAGGCAGCTTCCTCCTGCCCGTCTGTCTTTTATCGAGGTCCAGGCGGTACTATCGGGACAGCCACACAAGCCATTTATTTCAAGCACAATGTAACTTTGCAGTGTTTTCATTTTAATTCCCTCCAAAAATACTGAAATGACCATACAAAAAAATGTTCAACTGTAACAAAGTGACTAAAAGGATTCCGTATAATGTAGCACCTTCTATCACTGGTAGCACATCACAGTATTTGTAGAACAGCTCTACCAATTCCAGTCCCCCATCACAAATCTATGTCTTCGAAAAGGCCATGGTACCCGAGGCAGAATGTGAACACATATGCTCTAAAGACCCACAAAATAATACCACAGTGCACGCTGACTCCCAAGCTACTATGCACCCTAAATCCTAGTTCAGATTAAAGCTTGACGAGGTAGGCAGCCACCTCAAAGCTCCCTTCATAAGAAGGGTATGCCACATTATACTGCGCCTTAGTGTGCTGGGGAGGGTCAGGGACTTGAGGATAGGGCGCAATGGCGCGACAAACATTTTTAGAAGAAGCACACTTCCTTTTTATCCATAACAATTCAGAGTCTGGCATTTTGGTTCTTTTGGCTTCTTCACTCTCAGGACTGTTGTCTGAAACTGATAGGTGCTTCTAGAGAATCCTTTTTTTGTTTGTTCGAATGTGGCCACATTGCATGAAAGGGACCACTTAAAATGTCAGTGCTCTTTCCAACAAGACGACATGAAAGCTGCCAGAGGACACTCTTCACCTCTACTTCAAACCTAAGGAAGTAAGCGCATGATATTGTAATGGCCATGCTGTAAGCCAGAGGTATGGTATAACAACTTGTAGAGACATTCGTAAACAGGGACAAGCAATGATGGTACCCAATGAACTCAAGTGGCGTGCTTGACCCTGGTGCTGGGCTTTGGTATTATACTTTCAAGGCTAGTCGCCAAAAGGGTCTAAGGGAATAGTCTTAGCTGATGCAAAGCTGTGGTGTATGAACCAAATTTGGCATCTTAAATTATAGTGTGAAACGCCTTATCAGAAAATGCTTCCAGCGCAGATAAACATTGTTCTCTACACTGTCAGATGCAATGTGAGCAGCACAATGAAATATTTCCTTAAGTGCACTGTTATTCTCCCGTAACTGAAGTGCTCAATGAAGGCTAGACTAAACCATGCGAAGAAGCTTCCTGCCTTCCAACGCAGTAATGTACTTCCTATTCTTAATTAGCATTCCCAATATCATTCTATCCATTTTGCTGAATGGTTATGTCTAGAGCCAAGCATAGACATCAGTATTAAAGAACCACGGGCATGCACGCCAGCCAAGTCCAGGAGCTGCAGCAACCTCTGGTCGAACTGCAGACAAGGATTGAAATCTAATACAGAAAGTTACAATTTAACTCTGACAAGAGTGCTGGACTGCCCAAATTACTGCGACTATACATTTTTATTCCCTGCCTTCGACTGCCATCTCCTATACAATTTGCCCACAGCTTCCATTTTTGTGTGTATAGAATTTCAATTCAAACATTCCCTTGAAACTGGTGAGCCCAACCCATTGAAAGTATTTTATAAATGTCAGACCCACCAGCTCCCGCGTACCAAGAATTGCTGTTCTGCATATGGCTAAATCTTCTAATTTGACCCACAATCCCATAATACTGTTTTTAGTGTCCTGCTACAAACTTCCAAGAGTCGTGTGTAGCAAAACTTAGAATTAGTTATTCGGAGCTAAAGAAGCAGCTACTCTACGTCAATTCAACCTGAAATGAAAATAGAAATATGGGTCATAAGTCACCTAACTTCAGTCATACGCATTCCTTTTGGTTTCATACACACAAACGTCTTTTGAAAATGTTACTTGTTTAGGACAGTTTAATAGACCATGGTGAGTGCTTGTTTCAGTATGAGTCACATACTGGATTACAAGTATAATCTCTTAGGGATCACTTATCAGCAATTAACCCTAGCTGGGCTCTCTATCCCATTCACTTTCTTTCTAAACAAATGCAGTGAATAAGTTACCTTTATTAGATTCAAGAGCCGAATGGGACCCTGTTGTGAGCAACTTAAACCTATATGTTAGAGCAGTGCCACCCCAACAATGTGGGATACAGAGTTGTAGGTTCAGCAACATTTCAAGACTAGGCTGACAAGGTTCTTTTAAACCCCAACCTGCCCTTTTCCCTGCGGCAGTCACATTTTGAGCTGAACCAGACAGTGATTGCACCTGCGTTTTGTCCTGCCCTAACCTTTGCACGCTATCAGTCAGATGCATGGGCTCTCAGTAGAACACGAGAGCATGGCATACAGGCTTCCATTAGTGCTTCATCAGGCTGACGTTCCAATGCCCACTGGTCCCTCCCTCTGGTGGATGGTCTCACCTAGAGCAGCTGCATTCCACCTGCCTGAATACACAGGAACAGGTAATGTGGTCGGACAGGGAATCTGAGAAATTAGAAATCGTGTTCAGCCAACTCTGCAAGAGTCTACGAATAGGGCTGTAACCGAGGATGCGCCCTTCAAATGCAGTGCTTTGGATGACAGATCCTCACAGCACAATAATCTGACGGGGATCAATGGCAGGGCCTCACCCTGTTAGTACTGCTCTAATAACACCCCTAGAGATTTGCCTGGTTTCACATTCGTGGGAGACACAAATTTACAGAAAAGACCAGCGATTGCCCAGACTAAGAGCAAGCCTCGCTGAACGGTTGCACAAGCACGTCTCCTTAATGCATATACCTGTTTTCAGTAGTGTTTCGCCCATCTTGCAGCATCGTTTCCGCTACGCTGTGGTTAATTGGTGATAACGTTGGTCTAAAACTGAATCATTTGGGTTTAGAGCCTTTTCGTTATACTTGGGTGTAGCGCTTCTGCTTGTAACCACACTGTATAAAGAAACGCTACCTCCGTGTACCCTCAGATACCGTGCCTTCTTCTGCTCGATGAGATCTCCATGAGACCCACACCCGCATTCACCCTCAGCGCATTAGTAGGTTAATTCTAGAGTTTTCTTCCAAAAACCGCGAACTCAAAACAATCACTTGCACTCACGGTAGCGGTGCGCTACCGTCACATAACGAAATGCGACATGGACAGCTGACCCTCGATGAACTGTGGCGCACTCAGGCGCGCGCTCAAATCCCACAGCGTGACACGGCCTCTGCCCCGGAAGTGAGTGCGACCGTACAGATCGGGTTCATCTATGTACAGTAATGGAGCATCAAGTTCATTGGTACATTTGGAAACTCTAAGTCAATTTCTTACCAAAGCATATATATAAATGTCAGCACATATTACGTACATTTCGTTGCATTCATTGTCTCTGTAACAAAGTAAACATCTTAGTAAATTGTTCGTAAAGCATTTACGTTGTTTTTTTTAATCGCAGCCCCTTTTCAATTTTTGATACGTCCTCGCCTAGAACACTATGAGGAGAAGCACGGTACGCACACTCTTCGACTGCAGAATAAAGAGGCACTTTTGATTGGCTGGTATTCTTGAAGACTTCCCTTTTCTCTCTGCACGTACGTGCTCCTGACACTAGGTGGTAGTACTGTCATAGAAAACCAACGCAGGTCTGGTAATGAGGCACTTGGCAGCAAGGTTCCAAGGCAACGCCAGTTCTCTGCTATGACATCAAGATGGGCTTCTGTCGCACCTCCAGGATATCTAGAAGGATAGAAAACATACATAAAATAAAAAAGAACTGTAAAAACATATTGACAATCCAAAGTAAGGACAAAACACAATAGCAAATTCTACAAAAATACCACGAACATACAGTGTTAAAGCTAGAGGTAGGCGAGCCAACAAATGAACAGGGAGAGCCGAGCCAAGGGTCTCTGGCTCGGCTCTCGGAGTCCGTGAACGAGCCAAGCCCAGAAATGTTTGCTATGTAACTCGTACAACAAACATCGCGTAAAACATGAAAAAGGCTCTTCAAAATTCAAAAAAGCATATTTATTTAACATGTTGAACCTTTAACACTGATCCGTCACATTATAGCACTGCACTGAGCAGCACTTGTTAAAAGTGATAGATTCTAAACACACACTTAGAATCATTCCTGCCCCCGCCCTAACTACAGTGCCACTAGTAAACTAAGAGGCAAGACAGGTGTCATGTGAACCCTATATGTGCCCCAGATTATTATAATCTGGGCACAACATTATGAACAACATTACAATTCAGTAAATCAGAGTTTTTTTGTAGAGCTGGTATTCTGAACTGACGTATTTTAAAGTGCATCCATACACAATTAGGAAGAAAAAGGAATTTGGGTGCAATATGAAAGGTGCCTAAAATCACCCAATTTAAGCAGGGAAGCTACGATTTATGCAGGTTTTCTAGTTTAAGTTTGTCTCACCTTTTTATCTCCATGCTTAGTTTTTACCTCAATGTGCATTTTCAGCAGTTTCTATATCTCCTTCACTGCTGGCGTCGGCTAACAACCGTCGCACGCACTACCTTCGTAGTGCTGCGCACGTCTGTTGGCCGATGGGACCCTGCCCACTACGCTAAACCGCCGCACCGTGGCGGAATTGCCGCTGCGGTTAAAGGTCAAACTCGACCCAAAGGTACTGGAGTGCTTTACATGAGCTTCAGTTACGTTACAGATGGTCACATTCATTTTTTTGTAGGCATGGGCAGATTAAGTGATTTGCCCTGAATCACAGGATGTTAGGTAGTCGCCAAGTGTTTAACCTGGCTCCCCAGTTCCAAAGTCAGCAGGTCTGGCAGTAACATCACATCCTGAGTAGAGCAGAGAGTGACAGGCAAAAGCAACATGAAAGTTTGTCTTATTATGTGCTTGAGGTTCCAAAAGGACCTTGAGCTGAGCGAGAGCCAGGCTTGAGCCTGGCTTCAGCTTTCAGTGGCTCGTCCACCTCTTGTTAAAGCCTCATCCGCCCAAGAAGTCGGACCTACAAAAGCATGGAATATTTGGAAAACCGGTCAACTTTTCATTATCTTGTTATTATAAATTCATTAAACTAAGTTAAGTACAAAGTATTAATAAAATAGATACTTACCTGAGCTACATTCATAATAATAGATCTATGCATTAACTGACTGGCGCTCATTTCACTACGATCTGATGGTGTAGGAGCTTTTATGTATTAATCAAGAATTTGCATTATTAATAGTGTCCTGAGCAAGTAATCTAAAATCCAATCCATATGTGTTTCCGGACATGGAGCTACTGTTTTTTTAAACAATGTCAACATGACCTGTTAAAGTGTATTTTCTTGGCTTATGCAAATTAGGCCTCAGTTGGGCCTCAACGCCATCTTGTTCAAAATCGATGTCTCATCATGTTTGTGCTTCATTATTTCTGCTGCACGTAGTCAAGCAAGACATATTATGTCTATTTCTGAGTGACACTGTTCTCAAAGACTCTCCAGCATGGGCTCACTATTATAACATTTTTACAAGGAGCTTCCGCTTGGACACCGTATTACATGTATTCACAATTGTTTATGGAAGTAGTTTGTTCTGACACTTCGGGATGATATTAGGCTTGAGGGGGTTGAATCAATATTCATGTAGTGGGTTAGTGCTTAAATGGTAAGGCTATATAATTAATTAAAAAAATCCATATTATGATTTGTTGATAATGTATTTCTTTGCACACATCATAATGATTCCGCAGTTTTTGTGTACTTATATGGGGAAATATCCTTTGATTTTGGGAGTGAGCCAGAGACTATTCCTTTGCACTAGGCATTCTGTCTGATTTCTTACTGATCTCACTGCACATTTGGGACTTACCTATTTCAGATGTTCCCTATTATTCTGCATTGTACCGGTTACTGAGAGCTTTAATGGCAATGGTCTATCCATTGAAATGAGATCTACTGCATCTGCACTTCACAATTTTTGCAGTGTGCTTTTTCAACTTTTGTAATAAACATTTATAGCTTTCCCAATTCAGCTCTAGAACTCAATTACTGAGTCAGTTCTTTCTAATTTGACTATATTTTTTATGCTGATTTGCACCTTATCTTTGGACACATACCCCCTGAATATTGAGGTTTACACCATCTTCAATCCACCCAACCAGAGAGCATCCTTTGGAGGTGTATGATCTTAGGGGTACAACGCACCCACAAAAATGTTGGTAGCAGAGGATGGTTTGAGTGGGTGGCTTTAGAGACTTCTTTTTGCCCTTTTCTCAGAATGGCCTTCTGTCTATATTCCAGAGTCCACTTTCGATTATAAACTGAGTTCCGGACATTGTGGAGCTGTTCCTGAATGAAAAGGATTGTGAGTTTTAGTAAGTTGAAATGACTATTGAGAGTGAGAGTTCAGTGTGTTAGTGGGATGTGTAGTTGAGAGTGTGGTTTGTGTTGAGTAATGAGTTGTTATGCTGTAGGTGAGATTTTTGGTTATGTGCTTATGATTCTTGGTTCAGTTGGTGGTTTGATCACGGTGGTTTTGATGTACTTGTCAAATTTGTAAATTGCATCAAAAAGGTTTTGGTTTTATTATTCATTGATTTAGGAAATCAGATCTGTCATAATCTAAGGTCTCAAGATATTATTGTTGAATTTGTCTGCAAATTGGTAGTGGGAATTGCATGGCGCCCCATTCACACTAGATAGGGATTTTTCAAAATTAATCAGTTTTCTTTCAGGTTTTGGATGCTTAATTTGGGTTTGTGCTTCTTGCTCTTCTGTGCCTGGGAGTAATTATACTAATCAAAGTGGGTTGCCACTGGACAGGAGTCTGTTTTAGTGTAAATTTGTGATAAACAACCGCTGCAAACGAGATAGCCTTAGTCCTACTGATTGCAGGATTATTTTCATTTAACTTGTCGATTTTTTCCCGTTTATGTTGAGCAGACAAGGTTTTTTTTAATTTTGTGAGCATGCAGTGACAGAAAGAGCTTAGCATTACTTTCCAACTCACTGAAAATATACAGTACAATTGGTTAGCCAGCTAAGAAGTCAGGCTTTTACACAACCACGCTGGGATTTGTTGATGTTCATTTATTCATTTTGTGAGAAATTGTGATATTTTGATTAAGAATAATGGGTACTGTGTTAAAAACGCCATAAGCTCCTACCATACCTGCTATGGAGGGAGAAAATATTCCTACAGGTGGCTCACCTGTGACTGCATGTGGAACACTGTGACGGCATGTGGAACACTAAGGTCGGTACACTCACTCCAGGGTCCCACAGTGACAGTGGGGGTGACAACAATTACATTAGGTCACCAACCCATTCACTTTCATAGTGCCACAGGAGCGCCAACATTGCTATGGGGACATAGACGTCGGTATCGTGACAAAGAGGCACTACATCACTAAGAAGAGAGCCCTGACAGAGATGCACTGGCAGGCAAATCAACACAGAATACAGGGCCTGATTTAGATTTTGGCGGATGGGTAACTCTGTCACAATGGTGACGGATATTCCGTCTGCCGAAATATAAATCCCATAGGATATAATGGCAGGGGCGTTACTAGGGGGGAGTGGGGGGTGCGGACCGCACCGGGTGACACCATCACATGGGGTGACACCGTGCAGGCCTGCCAAGTATCATCATAGGGCGTGACGCTAACGCATTTCTGGCACATTTGACACCTGTGCGTGCGCCCGGGCCGGCAGGCTTCACTTACCAGCGCAGGCTCAATAACAGTTAAAAATCTCTCTGTGCCGTGCTACAAACTTACAATATGTCCTCTGCTGCCTGGAGACTCTCAGGCGTGGCCTGCCCTCAGCAGAGTCGTTGCGTTGCAGGCTCTGTGGCGCTGTGGTGGGGGGATGTGACCTCATGTCAGTCAGAAGCGGCGGGCCGGAGCTGGGGTCGGACTCGACTGGCACGGACACTATCTGTGCACCCGCTGCGCCTCATGGCTCCAGGACTGCATTTGCTGAGGGAGTAGTTGCAGCCACGAGACAGACCTTTCGAATTGCCGCTCGCATTCTCAAAGTAAGTGAGTGCCTCTAAAGTTACAGGGAGCCCTGCTGACGCTGCAACCTGTTGTGAGACAGGAACGCAGTGGTTCGAGCCTAACAGAGGGTGGGAACTGTCTAAGTTTCCTTTTGAAGAACATGACTCTTGCGGAGGTAGCGCTGTGTGGGCAGCCGCGGTGGGTAACTCGGAGGGAACAACTTCCAGCACACAGGTGACAACTGACAAGTTGGAGCATGAAACTGAGATCGTCTGTGAGAAAACACATTCTGAGGAGCTCCCCAACAGCAGAGACCCTGCTGGAAGAGCCTGAGCAGCGATTCTCGAGATAATGAAAAGTCACAGTCTCTCAACGCACTCAGCCTTAAGGTAAACACCGACGCTCATGCGGTTCTATAACTCTCGTGATTCGTGACTTTTTTTTAAGATTCGTCATGAAGTATTATGCACTGCAATGCTTTACGTTTAGTTATCTAATGCTAAAGTACAGACTGTATATTTATTAGCCTTCAAGATGCAATGGTGTTACTAAGCAGCAGGACTAAATAAACACTAGCTGTTCCTAAAAGATTGCATCGTTGTAATCAATGACAGGGTCGAGTGTATATTTTAAAGGGCGAGTCTTTTTTTTTCAGTGCATTCTGCGAGCAAACTGATTAAGCTTGGGCCCTGAATTTAGCGCCTGTGAAAGGGAATGTGTCGGTTCGTGCTCAGGGCGCAGTTGGGATCAACATACTTGAACAGGTGTGTATTTAAAACAGGCTGTATGTATGTTCATTCAATCTTTGGCCTCTGTGTGGAGTGTCGTAAATATGACTCCGGTGATTTTGGTGGGAGAAAGACTCCAATGGGGCTTATTTACAATCCCCTTGCGCCGCGCCAATTTTAATATGGGAAAAAGCGACGTACCAACGAGCCAACAAGCCCCAAGACTGCTAAAGCAATTGTTTAAGTGGGTGGTCCCTCCGGGTCTCAGACCAGGTTGTAATTAAAAGTTAGCATTGCAACTGGTGTCACTTTTGGGCCTAATAATCATGTCCCTAATTTTACAGTCAAAAGCACTGCTCAATTTCTGACCAATGGATGTAATCCAAATCTGTGATTTAGCTTCTGTTTATATTGCACGTGTTTTACTGGTCCCGGAGTAGCGTGATACTCGCCGAAAAAGAGATTCGAAGCCTCGTCAGGGGTAGTAGTAACTAGTAAGGGCTATATAAATGCAATTACAATACAATACTTAATCTTCCATTCCCAAAGAGCGTTTATTAATTCTTGGGGGCTATGTTTCTGTACTCCGGCAGCTGAAAGGAAGGGCACAAATTGAAACTGTGCAGGTCACATAAAGCTGTCCCTTGGCTGGCGCTCTGCACACCAGTCGTGAGGGGGTGACACCATAATCTACCGCACTGGGTGACACCAACTCTAGTGACGCCACTGTATAATGGGATGCATATTTCAGCAGACGGGATATCCGTCACCGTTGTGACGGAATAAACAGTCCGCCAAGATCTAAATCAGGAAGTAGATCACTGGCATACGGACACTAACCAAGAGTACCGATTATGAGAGGGGACTAACGAAACTGGAATGTGAACTGTTAACAAAGCCGGGACAGTCTCACTCGAACACTGACAAAGCTCCCTGGTAAATGATCACGGTCACAAGGATATTGACACAAGCATATCAGCCCGGACACTGAAATGGAAGTATCGACAATGACATGCGAACACTGACATTGAAACGTGGACACGGGGCACTGGCATGGTGGAGCTTCTCTATGGGACGCTGGCCTAAGGACACTCAGAACAGTGACAAGGCATACACTGGCTGGGGAAAGAAGGCACGTCTACTCACATGTCGATAACTGACACACCACTCTTAGGTTTCCCAGTTCATGTGTAAGTAAATGGTGCAGTGCAGGTTTTTTTCCTTTGTATTCTGTGATTTGTAGTGCTGATGTTACAGCAGGATCAAAAGGACTATAACTCCCAGAAAAGTACGAAAAAACCTGGACTAAATGAGTTATGCTTAAATTGAGAGTTCTGCTGACTGCAGGATTCTGACACATGGGACACTGACATGGAGACACTGAGACTGTCAAGTCAAGTCAAAAGTTATGTTTATTATGACCATAGTCTTTAAACAAATGCAAGAGACAGTATCACAAGTTTAAAATATTCACATAAAAACCCTAAAACATTGTAAAAATTAATCCAATATCGGTTAAAACTCTTACACGCCCTTATACTTTTACCAACGTCAGTAAAATTACATCTGAGATAAAACTTATTATTGCATTTAAAACACATTCCTTTCCTTTAGTTAGAGTATAATTTCATTGATTTAAAAGTTCATGCAGTACTACTGATTATTCCTGGTTTCTTAGTGCACTCAGTACCACCTTCATATATTTTCCCAGGGCAATTGCAATGTCAATAGTGGGAATTTCAAATAATAGACTTGCCGCCTGCGCCCTTGTTCTTATATCGTGTTTTAGAAACACAGGCCGCAGCCACAGTTTCCGCTGTTCTAATAAAGTCAGACAATCAAGTAGGATATGCACCAGGTCTCCTTTGCATCCTAAGGATCAGACTGAGTAGGATGGGCGGACGATCCTTCCGTGTTCTGGCGGCTGATTTGTGGAATTCCCTTCCTGTACACATCCGTGCCCTAAATAGTCTAACTCTGTTCAGGCGCGCCATTAAAACCCACCTGTTTGCTTCGGTTAATTGATTTTCTCCCTTTTCAGCTCTGACCTGTTATGTTACTGTATATGATCAGGCGCCAGGACGCCCCTTCGCTGGGGCAGCTGCGCGCTGAATAAAAGTTATTAACAAAACATAAATTACACTTGCAGCACCCTTCCTGGTCTAGCATTTTTGCTTTCAGATCTTTATTCGTTAACCAAGGGTAGATCCCAATCCGCAACCTTAATATCTCCTGCCTGTAGCCGCGGTTGGGTAGGATGTCTAGATAGGGAAACCAATTTTCGATTAACCAGGAGTTCATCATGTGTGCTACTGATTTCTTCTTCGCTAAGTATCCCATATCAATCATTCTGGATACTTCCTTCCCATTTAATTTCAGCTCACTCTTAGTACATAATACTTGATACGTTTCCTGGATCACCTCTACCTTTAGCCTTTTACAAATTTGCATCAATCTTTCCCTGCATGCTTTTGCCCATTTTAGGTCACTATTTTGGATTTCTTTCCTGCACCATTGTGCTACTTTTTGCCCATCTGGATCTTCAAATCGTTTCCAAAGTCTAATTATTGCCATTTGCGTTTGTATCTCCCAAGACTTTGTGCCTATTTCAATTCTTATGGTTTGGACCATAGACGATTGTGGGAGAGATAGGAGGCTTTTTAGGCATTTCCCCTCCACCAAGTCCCAAGCCCCTTTACCGCTCAAATAAAGGATTTATGCTCCATAAAGGACTGGGGGGGGGGGGGTCATTGCCTCAAAAGCTCTTAGCATTGGTCGATGTGACATCTCTCCATAGTCCCTATTAAACATTTTTAGTCCGCATATTAAAGTATGTGCTTTTGCTTTTTGTGCTTCCAGATGGGTACACCAGTTCAATGTCTTATCAAACCATATACCTAGGTATCGATACTCATTAACCGTCTCCAGTTTAAGCTCCCCTAGGTACCAATTAAACCTACTTGTCTTTTTCCCGAAGCATAGGATTTTTGTTTTATCTAGGTTAACTGTTAGGAATTTGCTAGCACAGTATGCATTGAAAGCGTTAAGCTTTCTTTGGAGGCCTCTCTCGGTCTGGTCTACTATTACCAGATCGTCTGCATAGAGTAAGCAGGGCACCTTGTTTCCATCCATTCTGGGACTTGCACTACCCTCAACCTCTAGATAGGCCGGGAGGTCTGACAGGAATATGGAGAATAGCTGTGGGGCCAGAACACAACCCTGTCTTAGGCCATTGTCAATGGGTATTTTTTGTGTCAGTGATCCCTCGGTGTCCTTAATGACTTGCGCCCAGTTTCCTCTATGTAATTCCTTTATTATGGTCAGTAGGTCATTGGGAATGTTTACCTTCGTTAGAGTTTCCCATAGGCAGACCCGATCGACTGAATCAAAGGCAGCTCTGAAGTCAACGAAACAACAACATAACTTGCCATTTTGTTCCGTCGACTTCCTAGCCATAGCCCATAATGCAAATCCGTGGTCTATCATGGAGTGCCCCTCCCTAAATCCTCCCTGTTCTATGGGTACAATTTGGAACTCCTTTACCCATGCATTAAGTTGGTTCAATACAATTTTTGAAAAAACTTTCTCTCCTATATCGAGGAGGTTAATCAGTCGGTAATTTTGTGGTGCCTCCATACTCCCTTTCTTATGGATTGGCCTGATTATTGCGCCCTTCCAAGTAGGTGGCATTATGCCTTCGGTAAGTATTATGTGGAACATCTGTGTAAAAAATCTTGCCCACCACTTTACTTCTGACTTCAATATTATTGCAGGAAGGTTGTCCGGTCCTGCCGCACGAGTCAGCTTCAGTTCTCTTATTGTATGCTCTACTTGCTTTTCCTTAAACTTGGATTTGAGATCTTCTGATATTCCTTGCCATTTTTTGGTCTCTACGAGATCTCTGGGTACTCTTACCCCATCCAATTCCCTTATATACTCCTCCCATGCTGCCTCACTAACTACACATTTTAGTTCACCATCTGTTGGGTCAATTGCTGCCTTTACCAATTTCCAAACTTGTCTTAGGTTTTTTTCTTCAATTGCTTCTAACAGATTTGACCAACATTTCTCTTTATATGACCTTTTTGCGTTGTTTGCCATTTTTTTAAATTCTCTTTTCAGCTTGTTTATGTGTACCTGTCTCTCATGCATGAAGTTCTTTTTTTGCCTTTGGGCTGCCCGTATCTCCCTTTTTTTTAGATTGGCACTCAGCAGAAAACCATTTTACTCGGCTGGGCGGTTTTACACTAATGTGTTTGTCCCTTTTTAATTCTATTCTTAGGCACTGGACCACTTCTTCTAACTTTTCTATGAACCATTCCAAATTTTTGTTCTCTAAATTTCCAGTCTCAACTTTAATTTGCACGGCCTTCAGTTTTTCCTGATATTCCTCCGTAAGTCGTGTCGTCACCCGTTTAGGGTACTCGACCTCTTGGGGGATCACTTTGTCTCTAGGCATTTTGCTTCCCCCAAATATTGTTAGGTGTAATAGGTTATGGTCGCTAACCTCTTTTTGTTCTATCTTAAATTCCCGTACTTGGGGGAAATTCCAGGCTTGTAAAAACATATAATCGATTGGGCAGTTCTGTAAGCCTATTTTAAAGGTTTTCCCTGCTGGGCAATCTGTCTTCAATCTACCATTCACACATTGGAGACCCCTACCTCCTAGGGCATGTACTAATTCTAATTCCTGTTTTGATATCTCCCCTACTGGAAAGCTAGCAGGATTTATTCCATACACCTCTAACAGTTCTCTATTCCAGAGGCCTTCTTTGGATTTAATTTGTGGTTAAAATCCCCCATTATTATCAGTATGTCCGAAGCGTATTTCTCTAGTATAATATCGACATCCTCCTTAAAATACCTCATCTCAATTTCATACACTGCTTCATTATCCCACTGCATGTATACATTCATCACAGACAACATTTTGTATTTCATTTCCACCGTCAATAGTTCTATTCTGCATGATTGAACCCATTTACATTTCATTTTCAGCGGTGTTACTTCTCTCAGTACTTTTGTTGAAACCAGTGTCATCAGTCCCCCCGATGGGCGGCCAAATTTTTTTTTTCGGGGCCGGGCGACTTAATTGTAGATATCCCTCGAAGACTGGGGTTTCGTCGCATGTCCATGTCTCTTGTAGGCAGGCAATGTCCACTTTGTTTACTATTTCCTTTATATATTCTCGCTTTTATTCTCGCTTTAGCTCATTGCCTAGCCCATTCACATTCCAAGTTATGAGACCTAGACTTTGCGGCACCCCCCGTCCTATTCTACCTCACACAAGCCACCTTCTTCTACCTCTTCCTCCGTATAGCTCTCGTTAGGGTCACCCACAGGGCTACTACCTAGAGACCAGTTATCCCAAGAAGCTTCATTACCTGTATTATCTATTATTATGTTCAAGCAACTACAGTTTCCTTCATTTTCTCTATATAGTTTCACTTGCCTCCTCCCTAGACCTGCATGATATTTTAGGAAGGTATTATCTGTGGGGGCTGTTACTTCCCTCTCTGGAATTATCCTTATTCCCTGTTGGTTTATCTCACTAGTGGCTTTCAGGATTGCCTTTTTTACCAGGTCTGAGTGAAGTGACACTTTTGTTATTTCCTTTCCATTCCTATTCTCTACAAAACCAATTTGCCGAAGGTCATTTGTGCTGATCCCACTCAAGCTACTACATTTGGCGAAGGCGGACAGAATCTGTGCCCTATTTAGGGGATTCATTTTTCTTTCCGACTTTCCCCTTTTCCCTACTTGTATCTGATCCAAATATACCCATTTATTATTGTCCAGCTCTTGTGTTTTCTTGGGGGTTTCATATTTTTGCTGTCTGGCCTTTGTTCTCCCTATCTCCCACCCTTTGCTTCCCGCACCGGATGGTACCTGTACCTGAGGGCTATCCAGTCTACGGCCACTTTTGGGTTGTTCTGAGGCTATCCTTACTTTCTGCTTCATAGTGCGAGATGTTATGGGTTTCTCCTTTACCTCCTTGCTTCTCGAATTTTTCCTTGATTCTATCGGTGTCTTTGTTGTTTTAGACTCCGATTGCGAGGGTCTATTCGGTACGTATATCGGGGCTGATGCATTTAGACCTGACTTTGCCTCCCCCTCCATTATCTTCCCTTTTCTCCTTGCTGTTGGGTTTGTTGCTAGCTTCTTTCCGACCCTATTCCTGGTGGGGGCCACTGCATACACCCCGCGCCTTTTTATCAGCATTGGGCGTCTGGAGATATATACGTTATCTAATGCCTCAGCAGATTCGTTTGTTATACTTTGTTCTGTGGGGTGAGGGGTCCCTGCAAGATTTACCACGATTGCCTCTGCCGGTTCGTTCTCTGTGCTTTCATCAATGGGCGGTGTTGTAACTATTGGTCTTAACATATTTGGCATTTGGCTTTTTATCTCCACTAGTTCCTCTTCAATCTTTTTTAAGTACAATTTCTGAGCTTTCATCACTCCATTATTTGAGAGTGTTACTTCTAGGATTCCTTGTAATATCTTTTGTAACATCAATATTAGGTCCACCAAAGATGATGTGGGCGTTACAGAGAGGTCCGAGTCCTGTGTGTTGTTTCTTTCTGGGTTTGCATGATGACCGGTTCTTGTAATGCCTTGCTGCGATTGGGGTTTTTGGGCATTTTGGTGCTGCAGAGGTTGGTCTGGCGCGCCCCCCCCCGGACGTAGCTCTGACTCTGACTTTCATTTCCCCTTATCTCTTCATTTCCCCGATGATTGTAGCGAGAACATTTTTGGGGATGATGAGAGGCGAGGCGCTGATATGTGGAGCTTTTGGCTCAAGAGCGTCAGGTTTATCGATATGGGGTCCTCCCTTCCTTCCTCTATGTCGGGAGGTTCTTCTTCCGGGTGTTCTTCCGTATCCTTACTTATCTGGTTCACAACTGCTGCTATTGTCTTTTCTCCGCCCTCCACGCCATCTTCCTCCATGTCTCCCTCGTTTTCCAGGTTTATTACTGGCTCTATAGATTTGTGGTGTTTCCCTACAAAGTCCTTTATAGATTTGGACGCTGCCATGTTTTCTTTCTGTTTGGAGGTTGTTGGAATACAACCCCTTTTAGCCTGCTGGGCGTTTTTGGTTGCTCTTTTGACTTTCCTTTTCTTGCGTCGCCCCTTACTGTTGTCCATAATGGATGCCTGGCTTTCCTGACTCTCTTCCAGTGATATTGAGCCCTCCAATAGTTTACTCTTCTCTGGTCCGTCATCTGAGCGCAATTTTTGCCCTCTTTTCGGTGCCATTTCTTAGGTTATATTACCTAAACTGTAGTACTGCTGTTGTTAGTTTCTCAATTTTTGTTCAATATTAACTTATATTTTTTTAAAAGTATGTAACTTCTTTCACTTACCTCTGTTGTGCCTTATATCCACCAGCCTGCCTTGCCGCGCTTGTTGTCCTCTCTTAGGTGACTCCCCAGCTTTTCCCTATACTTGCTCTCCTTGTGCTTTGTAAGTTCTGTGGCCGGGGTACTAGGATCACACCTTCAATTCTTGGCTCCTTGCTCATTCAGGTGCCTCAGGTGTTAGCTTGTTTTTGGTCCTTTGGCCACTTCTAGTAAATAGTCCAGATTCTGTGTCCCCCCCCTGCTACTGTCCTGCTGTCGGCGTGCCTCTGCTGTTTACTGGCAGCGCCGTGCTGGTACCCCCTCTGTCTTACTTCCACGGGGGTGGGGGGTTAAGAGGTGGCTGGGTAATGTCTTTACAAGCCGGCAAACACGCTCTCCCCGTTTCTGCTCATTCTGCACGGCTGGTTATTTCGCGGGCGCTGGTTGCCGATATCCGTCTTCACTTTCCCGGCTGTGACCGGCGTTCTGCGGCCCTGCCCAGCCCCGCGCTCCGCGCTTCGTAATCTGCGCGTTCCGCGTGGCTGGGGGGCTGGAGAGAGACTCGGGGGGGGTCTCGCGGTCGTGAACGGGTGTAGGCTACCCTCTTTCGGCGTCTTCGACCCGGAGTTTACAGTGCTCCGTAGGCTGTGCTCTGCGCTCGATTCTTCTGTCTGGCTGGCTGCGGCTGTGGCGAAGCAGGGCGTGGTTAGGCTACAACAGGAATGACACTGAGACTGGGTTTCTGACAATAAGATAAGGACACTAGAACTAAACACAGAGGCACCAAAACGGATATGGTGCTAAGGGGACTGTGACACTGAAACATTGACATGGTTTACAAATGCTGTCACTAGGACAGTGATATAAGGATATCAATACTGGCAACTACGACACTGGCACAGCAGCACCAGCAATTCTACAGCAATGCTGGCACAAAGGCACCCAGTCAGACATAGGGACACCGACACTGGGATAAAGACACTGACAGGAGGTTATTACTTTGAGGACAGTGACAATGGAACACTGACAGGGGCAAAAACATGGATGCTGGGACAATGGTATTGGGCAGCAACACTAGGAGACATACACAGGGACACAAGAATCCAGACACTAAGATAATAACATTTGGATAGAGCGTGGAAGACTCTTGGTTATAGTGGCATGGAGTTGGAGCAATACTGACACCACAGGGTTCTGCGATGTCTGGCCTCGGAAGTGACGGAGTGGGGTCACACAGAAGTACTGACATCAGGTTCTTAATCTCTCTACTTCTGTGCCCTCAGGTGCCACGCACTTTGAACAAACTGCAGGAGACAGCATGACGAAATCGAACCTAGAAAACATAGAGATGTTCAGGAGGCATCTACACAGTACGATGAGGTGGGAAGGCAGTGAGGAATCTGCGGTTAGATAGAATTTCCACCGGAAAGAGAGCTACCAAAGGTAAGTAACTTATTCTTCTGATGGCAACTTTCAACCACAAATTCTTCACCCTTATAACATACACCACAGAAGTACCTCCCAAAGGTGGGGGGTAAGAGAAATGGACTCAGATGAGTAAGTCTTGCGGGGCGAGAGGGCAAAATGGCCCCCCCTTAGACTTGAATTCAAGGCAGAAGGGCTGTGTGAACATGTGAAATGAGGCCCACGGCGCAGCCTGGCAAATGTCCAAAACTGACACCCCTTTGCCAATGTGTTTGCAGTGGCCTTGGTGGAATGAATCCACAGGCCTTGTGACAGCACACAGAAGATTTTGATGTAGAGGACTATCCATCCTGCCAGGTACCTTTTCTGCATTGCCTTCCCTTTCCTTTCTTTGCACCAGAAATCTCACAAAGAGCTGATCATCCGCACAATGTTCTTTTGTGTGGTCGATGTAGAAACCCAAAGCCCTTTTAGGGTTGAGCCAACTGATCCTCTCCTCCTCTTTCAAATGGTGAGATGGCACAACAAATGTTGGAAGAGTGATAGATTGGTCAGTTTGAAAATGTGTCACAAGTTTGAGAAAGAAGGTCCTTTGCATATCTTGTACTTAAGCTGTGGAACACTATGCCCGCAGTACTTAGAAACCATGACAATGAGACAAGGGTTAGGAAACAGCTCAAAACGTGGCTTCTCCCTCACCAATCTTACCCTGTTAACATGTTCCTGGCAATCATAGGTCCTATCTCAATCAACGCTGAGAAGCCTTCGGGTAGCTACGTGTTTTAGAAATCCGCACAGCAGGACAAACAGTTGCTAGGTCCTTAGCACTAATTTGTTCAAGAAGAAAGATGTTAACGATACTTGAAATGAGAGAACCTGCATTTCACACATGCAGAGGTGATGGCAATCAAGAAAACTGTTTTGAGCATCAGTAGTTGCAGTGAGCATCTGTGTATTGGCTAATAAGGCAGGCACATAAGAAAGGTTGACACGAAGTTCAAATCCCATTGTGGCATTACGAACGGCTTCAAGGGAGCCATGCGAGTCATGCCTTTGATAAAAAGCATGACAACAGGCGAGTTAAACAGAGAGGGGTGTTCGGGCAATCACAAAAAGGTAGCAAAGGCCGACAGATGCAGCCTTGCTAGGTCAACAGTAGAACAAACAAAAATACATCTAAAAGTTTGGACTGCAGAGGGTCGGGACGATGAGCCCACACCAAGCAACACATTTCACCCAGCAACCAGCAGAGACAGGCTTTGTTGATGGGCGTTGGGCTGCAGGGATGCCATTAACTACAGTGACTGGCAGATCAAACACATTTATCTGTAGACTTCAATATCCAGCATGGAGATGTAGGTTGGTGAGATTCGGGTACAGGACCCTCTCCCATTGCTGAAATTCATGCTCAGAAGCTTTGAATACCAAACCCTGCTGGCCCGTCTGGGGCAATTAAGATGACCTGAACCTGGTTTGTCTTGACTTTCCTCTGAACTCAAGGCAAGAGAAGCAGTGGTGGGAATCAATACAAGAGACCAAGGTCTCATCAGATAGAATGCATCTCCCAGTGATTTTCCTGGAGGAAACTCCAATGCACATTAGTTTCGACACTGAACATTCTTGATGGTGAAAAACAGATCTAACCAGGGTATGTTTGCTCAACTGACCGAAGACGCTCCTTCCCACCTTGAGGTGGGAATCTCACTTGTGAGGAGACACCAGCACATTTTATCTGTACCGGCATTTAGAGAATGTGAAACCTGCCTCCTACCAGCTGAGTATGGACTGTGAGGGCAAGTTAAAGCAACCTGGTAGCCGCTGTAGCAGGAGAGGAAGCATTAGAGGAGAGCTGACCCTGTTGGTGTGATCAGCCTCTACTGCCGCCACCACAACCTCTGCTCCAAAAGGCATGGGCCTGCTATTGCTGCACAGGTTGGGAGGGCCGCATTGTCTGCAAGGTATCCCCCAGAATAATCCCTAAACGTCCAGTACTGTGTGGTGGAACTGCTTAGCGTGACGCAAGAGTTCCAAGGATTGTTCTGTGGTTTGACTGTCCTTAGATCATTTGAGCGCCGAATAATCATTGGAGTTACCTTGAAAACCCAGTGAAATTAAATCCAGGCATGTCTTCTAAGCACTAGGCTGGTACTAACAGCTCTGCCAACAAAGGGTGTGGTGTCCAGGCGAGCACGTAGGACATACTTTGTCACGTCCTACCTATCCTATTGTTTTTTGAGCCTGTGAGGCCCTGAGGTATTACGGGAACGGCTACCTAAATCTCGCTGTTCTTATCACACTCATGAAGCACGGGTGCATATGTCCAAAAGGCACAGGGATCTTGAGGCTAAAAAAATCTAAGAGAACATTCTCATTTCAAAGGTATCAATAAGTTTCAACTAACTGCAAGAAGAACTACTTTACTCGTCAGTGCTTGTGGTAACCAGGCTTTCAGGTCTAGGGTGACTTGTAAAAAAATTGAGGTCACTGGAGGCCAGTCTATGATGCCTGGAAACAAGTCGACTGATGACCGCAGCTTAGGCCAAGTCGCCATAAGGGTGTCAAACTGTGGCTGGGGGTGGGGTGTGGGGGAGGGGCGGGGCGAAGGGTGAAGGGGGAATAGCAAGATGGCCGTCACCATGTTTCAAGTTGCGGCTTTTCTTACCCCTATGTAATCAGAAGGAATCCTGCGCTCCTGTGGCCGTAATTGTGAAACTGGGGCGTCTGCTGCTGGGACCGAAGCAAGTAGTCGAGCGAGCCCCGGAGTGAGCGGAGTGCCGGCCCTGCCGTCGGCTCTGAACAACAGGGTGTCAGCCTGGGGACTCTGGCTGTGGGACTTCCTAAGCCACAATTAGCGGCACCTCGGACGGGAGGGTAAGACAGTATTACTCAATTGCCCAGCCCTCGGCCTGCTATGAGGTGAGGTTGGAGGGAGGCACCACAGGCGCTGCTGAAGTGCACCATGCAGAAGATGAGGTCAGGACCCTGCACTGGTGTGATGAACCGACAGCCTGGGTGAGCCTGCTGGGGCTGCGGGTACAGCTGTCTTTGGTGCGGAGTCAGCTCTGGGACGTCTGGAAGGCGAGCTGCCCCAGAAGGATAGAGGAGCCTGGATGCGACAATTTGCTGAGTGGAGGTTGCCGCAGCTGATGCAGGCCCCAGTGGGGAGTGACTGGCCCATAGAAATGCCCCTCATCTGGAGAGGGGACTTCCATTGTATTTTAAATGGAGGTATGGACAGATCACCCCATACATAACATGAAATTGGGCATGACTGGGGCGCTGGAGGAGGTAATGGTACAGGTGGAGTGCTTTGACAAGTGGAGGGTGCTACTTCCAAGGATGGAATTCACATGCCATCGAGTTGCACGATATGGACAGCAGACGGGTCAGAATACTTGTGGCGAGAGTGTTGGGCGCTCCGGTGGCCATAGTTGAACACTTGGGTAGATTCTTGACTGACCACGCCCCAGTACTCCTTACTCGTGTGTTTTGCCATGACAACTGTCCATCCCTACTTGGCACCTAAACCCAGAGACGCTGTGAGACAGGGCATTTCATGCCGATGTACGGAAGGTCCTGGACCGATTCCTTGCACATAACTGGGGGCCACTAAATCTAGAGCTAACTAGTGGGACACACTTAAAGCTGTCTTGTGAGGGGAGTGCCTCCATAAAGTGTAAGGAATCAAAAAGCTGCAGGGAATTGCGGGTCCAGGAAGACGGAAGATACTTTAACACAGCACCAAAAGGGCGAGCAGGGCAACCCAATGGAGCGGTGCAACTTACCAGCCGCTTTGCGTAAGATAGAGAAAATGTGGGACAGATTGGACAGATTTACCCTGAAAGAGTACAGACAATTGCTGTACAAAGGGCCTGCAGACTTTAGGCGTGGCTACTTTGGAGGAAATGGCTGACTAACTTGATCATGACCTTTATGACGGGTGTTGGTAGGTTGGCCATGACAAATGCCTCAGTCAACCGGGAACTCCAGAGGTACCTGGAAACGCTAGATCAGCGACGAGAGGACTGCCATAAGATTGCAGTAGATGAGGTTTTGAGAGGGTCTAGATCTCCCGCAACTAGAGCCTTCACAAAGGAAAGATACAGTGTTGGTACTCACTAAAGAGGAGATGCTGGTGGTCCTCAAAGACCTGCTCAAATACAAACCACCAGGTACAGATGGGCTCCCAAACAGAGTTTTATGCCACATATGCAGACGTGCTCTTGGAGAAATTGCTGGAGGTCCTTGATGAAGCAAGGGACGTAGGAGTACTTCCACAATCCATGAGAGGCACTTATAGTCATGCTCCCCTAACCAAATAGATTCCCAGAAAGGGCTGACTACTACCGCCCATTCTCCATAATTAATGTGCATGTGAAAATCCCTTCCAAAATTCTAGCCAATAGGATACAGAGGATCATTGAACAACTGGTGTATGAAGATCAATGTGGATTTATCTCCAATAGTAGTACCCTCAAAAAAATCTGCAGGCTCACAATGTCATGTCTGTACAGGACTCCCAGACAGAGATGGCGGTGGTCACCCTCAATATCGAGAAAGCATTTGATATGATCGGGTGGGATTTTATGTGGACTGTAATAACACCCAGTAGGGATGTCCCTTGTCTCCCCTCTTATTTGCACTTGCCATACAGCCATTGACAGTCTACCTGCGGGAGACACTACAGGGATCAGGAATACCGGTGGGGGATACAGTGCATATAGGCTCTCTCTATGCTGACGATGCACTGTTGTACATGACAGAGCATTCTCTGCACACCTTCAGGCCCCGTGGACCTTTTTGAGTCCCTTAAAATTCTTAAGGGCCTGAAGTCAGGCTCCCTTTCGAATCCCTGCCTGGCCAGATTGCTAGCAGCTGTTGCCGAGACCATTAATAACGAGGTCAACGGCATTATCAATCTATCTCTTGCGGAAGCCTGTGTACCAGAGGCCTGGAAACAGGCTAAGATTCTGACCCTTTTAAAAAAGCCATCCCATGATCCCCTCATCCTAGCAAACTACCGACCCATCTCCCTGCTACCTGGCTTAGCCAAGATATGCGAGAAAGTGGTGAATAGACAACTCATGGAGTTTGTGGAGAGAGAGGGTCTGCTTCATCCAGCCAGTCAGGGTTTAGAGCCTCCCACATCACAGAGTCTGCCCTGGTGGAGGTTGTGGAGTCAATTAGGGAGTGTTTGGATGCCGGAGGGAAAGCAGCGTTTGTTCTGCTTGACCTGTTGGATCAAAAACACACAGATCAAAAAAAACTTGTGGGGACCTGCTTTGGGCTTTTGAAATCCTTGAGATCATTCCTTCCACTTCTACCCATGAAGGCGAAGGAGTCTGTTATCTGCGCCCTTATTTTGTCTCGTTTGGGCTACGCCAATGCCCTTTATGTGGGCATTTTGGCTTACATGCTAAGGAAACTTCAGGTGGTCCAGAATGCGGCAGCCAGGCTCCTTTTGGGGATTCCGGCCAGGACTAGCATGAGGCCTCACCTGCGCTCTTTGCACTGGCTGCCAGTGGTTGAACGGGTCAAATTTTAATCCCTGGTCATGGCCCATCGTGCCCTGCATGGGTTTGGCCCCACCTACTTACACAAACGCTTTGCCTTTTACACCCCAGCTCGTCATTTGCACTCTCTGTCCCAGCGTTTGGCTTTGGTCCCCCGCTGCCAACGTCAGAGGCTTAGAGGCAGCTCCTTGGCAGGGAAAGCGGCAGCTGCCTGGAACGCTCTTCCTCTTACACTTCAGAATATCCAGGATCCGTGCATTTTCAAGAAGAATTTGAAAACTTTTCTCTTTGCCTAACTATCTGTTGGTTACTTCTCTTTGCTACGCGCCGGGACACTTACGAGTATCTGCGCGCGCTACAAATTTAAATAACATAACAAACATAACAGAGGTAAAGTAAGCAGTGCCAATTTTGATGTCTGCATGGCGAAAATTTGAGAGGCCGTCGGGAATCAAGGTGAATGTTGCTAAATCCTTAATATTACCCATCTCAAGGCTGGTTGGAGACAGTGCGGTTTGTGGTGGGACGGTTTGTGGTGGGACAGTTTTCGGTGCCTGGGGATACAGATGGAACAAACCTCTGAGAAACAGAAAGAGTATAATATGGGCAAAGTACTGAATGGATTGAAGGAATCAGTGGCCTTTTGGAACAAACAACCGCTGACGGTAGAATTGCTGTAGCAAAGATTGTGTTTTTGCCCCGTTGTCTCTATGTACTCCAAAACACACAACGCCCAGTAGACCAACAATGTTTAAAAGACTAGACAGTCTAGTAATTGGACACATATAGGCAGGCAAACACAGCCAAGTTGGGCTGAAAGTGCTAAAATTAGACATGGAAGAAGGTGGGATCGGGCCACAGAACATGGAACTATACTATATAACAGCACAACTCCAGCATGCTGCTTGACTCATCAATGTGCTCCCAACAAAGACACTTGTATACAAATATTTGTGGTTGCAAAGCCTTTGATTTGGCAAAACGTAGGGTTTGTGACTTCAGGAACCGCCTGCTGACACTTGTCACTGCTGTTGGGACTAACCCAGCTGCTATCCACGTTGCCACCTGAGGAGACATCTCCCACTGCACTTGGAACATTGCCTGCACCAGGGGGAAGCCACCACGGACGTCCCCGCTGGGGACCACAAGTCCCACAACCCCCTCTGCCTGCACACCTGTGATGACACCATTGAGGATTTAAGGCGCGCTGTAGTCTCGCAGTGCAAAACGCACGTGGTCTGCGCCCAGGCCAAGCCCGGGCCAATCTCGCGCCCGTCAGCGAGTGACAGAGGTTGGGCCAACCCTCTTGGTCCTTGGGGTCAGAAATAACTCCTATGCCCTAGTAAGGTTGTTTTGCTACAGGGCTGACATTTCCGTAAATCATTTTCTGGTCTGTTTTTGTTGTAGGAGTGTTCAACAGCTTGACAAGCAGGCCGGTTTTTACTGGGACATTGCAATACCGCTAATTACTTCGGGACAGGCAAACGGGAAAACACCTCCATTGAGGGAGGACTTCACATCCAGGGGTTGCATGAAATGGTTCTGCCACATTGGGACTTTCTAAATGAATCCTTTCCTATTTATCCTCGAAAGTGGGGGTGGGTGGCAATTATTATCAGAGCCCACAACAACACATCGACTGGTGCCCCAGGAGCGTCAGGCTCAACCCAGTTAGCAGCCACCATGACTGTCACCGTTCAAGTCCACCAACCAGCGGTCGTGGCTGGGTCTAGTAACTTATTTGAGGACTGTGGTCCCCCAACCCCAAAGTGCAAAAAAAGTAAAAGGGCAGAAACTGTAACTGGTCGGTCTGGGACTAGGGCAAAAGAGGGCCAGAATTGCCAGACTGCTGGGATAGGCAAGCCCCATAGTACATTTATGGAACCATTAATAATAATGGGGAGTTTGTCCCCTTGTTGCAGTCAATGATTGAAGCCAGGGTGGGAAAATGTCTGGCCAAATGGCTGAATAACCTTTCCTCAATTGAGGCTAGTCTTAATATCTTAACAGAGTTTTGTAAATCCAACCTGTCTCAGACGTTGTCTAATGTGATCAATATGACCCCTGCTCCTGAAGGTCAGGGACAGGTGGGGCAAACAGGTTTTAAGCCTGCGAGGAAGCTTGAGTCTGGTGCTATAACCACACATCGCCTCCCGCAATGTGGGCCTGTAGTGCCTTCTATTAGCTTGACATTGAGCCAGGAACCGGTAGCATCCAACAACCTAAAAAGCTACAGGGAATTCCATATTGTGAGGTCATATATTGACCATTTACTAAAAAAAAATGCATTTTGTGAGCATGGTGATCTTATTTCTGTCTGACCCGGCCTTTCAGATGCGATGGCAGGCAGGGCTTACTTGAGCACACACAGAAATGTTTATGTTTTTCACTTCATCAGGGGTGTGTAAGCAATAGATCCAGGGTTAGGATGCACTTTTGAGTCTGTGCAAACCTACTAACTTACATGTTTTAAGGGTTTTCCACAACTCTTTTCTAATCTTTTCCCATACTGAGAAATGTTGGAAATTTACTCTTGACAATGGCAGACGTAAACCTTCTTCCAGAGTTGGTAAAAAAGTGGTTGGAGGGAAAGTGAAGTTGCAAACACTCATTTTCGCATGAGCAAATCTACACATGCATATTTGCTCATGCTGAAATGCAGTTCACAAATATTTTGTGGGAGTACTTAAAGGACTGTAGTCTTTTGAGTACTGTAAATTGTAATAACAGGCACAGTGCTGCTGTTATAAACTCCCCAGGGTCTGGCTCCTCGGGTGTAATGAAGGATTTCAACCCTGTTGGCACAGCAGGGAATGAAATATTACTGGCCCAAATTAAAACTGCTAGTGTCCTTAGACTGGCATCTTGGAATGTGGTAGGTGTAAATAACAAAAGATTGGACCCGGATTATCTATCTTACCTCAAATCTTTTTCTATAATTTGTCTACAAGTATTTTTTCATCCCTGCTACACCATCTCCAAAGGATAGACATAAGGGTGTTTTCCTTTTCTGCAGGTGGTAGTTTCTGGTTTTGAATTTATATAATACAACTCAATTATTGTAATCCACTTTCTGTCCTGCAGGCCCAGCTTTTAGAGTTTGATTCCCAGGGTATTACTAGAGCTGGTTTTATTTTAGTGGGTGATTTTAATAAACACCTGTATCGATATGCTTCTACCCTCTGTGACCAATTTCCTGGGGAAGATGGCTTTCACTTAGAACATGGTCAAGCAGGAGGATGTTTAAATTACATTGGGTGGAGTTTAATCTGGAATGTGTCATGACAAAAGCATGTAAAACTGATGGTAGATTCGCCGCTACCTTTGTTGGGCACGGCATGAGCAGTACCCTAGATTATATTTTTGCATCTACCTTTGTGCTGAATTTGCTTGGCCTTTTTGATATAAGTGTTTCTGGTTCCGAGGTATTCTTGAAGGATCTTGTGGTTGAAAAGGGGCAAGGAATTTGCCTACTGTTTAGGGGATTTACCGGATGATATTGCCTTAATGAGTGCCTATCACATGATCAAGGCACATATTAACCCCTTCGACGCTCATGACGAGCTGGGCTCGTCATGAGGTAGCCTCCTCGCACGCTCATGACGAGCCCAGCTCGTCATGTAAAGTGCGCTTTCGCAAAATCCAGCGTACGGGGGGGAATCATGCCGCACGCATGCGGTTAAGGATAGGTTGTCCCTTCCCCCTAATAAGGCACTCAAAAATAAACCTGGATAGTTTGACAAGGAATGCTCCAATGCTCATAAATCACTACTGTTTGTGCTCAAAGCTCAGCCAAAAAATCAGGGTTTAATCTCATCTAGACACGCTTTATATGAAAAAGTGATAGTGAGAAGGAAAACGGAGCTTAGGGAGGATGCTTGGTCCGACCTGGTGGAGGCAGCTACAGAGGCAGACAGTGTCTGATTTTGGGAGATTGTTAATCACCTACTTTTCAGTGTAAGTAATGGCCAAGCTATCTCCTCCCATATATCCCCCAAGAAATGGACTGCGCACTTTGAAGGCATTTATGATTCATAAGAAAAGGTTTCCTCATATAGGCCCCCTGTGGTAGCATTGCAGCAAGGTAACTTAATATTTGACGTAGAGGAGATTGAATTGGCAATAATATGTATGACAAGCCATAAGGATCCTCATCCTGACAGGATCCCTGCCGACATGTTCACATTTTAACACTGTTATTTAATCTGGTTGTGGTTGTTGGGTTACCACGTTCATGGTCCAAGTCTATCATTATCCCTTTGTATAAAAAAGGGTCTAGTGATCATCCCTCTTGTTATAGGCCCATCTCTTTGATTGAGTCGGCGTCAAGGTAACTGGCAGGGTGATCTTAAAGAGGGCGATGTCATGGGCAGAGGATGGGTCTGTTCTATGTAATCTTCAGTATGGTTTTCGGTTGGGTTTGGAGACCTGTGATCAGTGTTTCAATTTTCACATGCTGTTCAACAAGTACACAGTGTTTGTCGTGTACAGAGATTTGTCTTCTGCCTTCAATAAGGTGAATAGATCTAAATTGTGGCAGGTCTTGCTGGACATGGGCCTCGATCCAGTGATTGTTTACTTCCTTGGAGAGTTGCATTAGAGATATGAAGGCTGTTGTTCGGTGTAACTCGGACGGATCTTGCACAAGCCCTTTTTTCTGAGGTCGGGTGTTAGACAAGGGTGCACAATGGCCCCACCTTATACGCAAATGATTAAGGGACCACGTTACTTGATGAGCAGGTGGAATGCCCCTGTATTTGTTCTCGCCAAATTCCTGCATTGTTATATGCAGATGATACTGTCTTATTGCCTAGAACCGCCCTGGGTCTCTTGACCTTGTTAGCTGGTTTCGTAAGTTACATGAATCAATTAGACCTTTCCACCAACTATAGCAAATCCCAAGTAATGGTGTTTGGCCTAAAAAGACTAAGTCAAGATCTTACCATGTACAGGGCAATAGTCTGTCTAGTCTTCCATTTTGACACCAACCAGGCCAGGGTATGTAATATAGCGGTAAAAGAGCCGCCTGTGCTGGCAGCCCTTATCAACGCACGGTCAATGGTTAAACATGCAGTTAATATTTTTGAGTTAATTGTGGACAATAAACTTGATGCCCTGTTTATTACGGAAACTTGGCTCAGGGAGTCGTGTGAGCCGGTTGTCGAGCTTGCTGTCCCCCGAGGGTACCACTTAGCTTGTGCAGATCGTAAGACTGGGAGAGGGGGGGGGGGCACTGCCGTGGTCTTCAGGGAATCCTGGGCCTTTGTATGTGAATCCTCCGCAGATATATTGGAGGGTGAGGCTCTTGACTTTTCCTTCACTATATCGCCTCATTTTACGCTAGGGGGCACACTGATCTATCGCCCCCCTGGTCAGCTGGGGGATATTTTAAAGTCTCTGGGCGAGTCCATGGCCGGGCGCGTCTTGCGCTTCCCCAAATTCCTTTTTTTAGGGGACCTTAATATCCACTTAGACACCCCGGAGGCCCCTGATTCATCGGCTCTATTAGATCTCCTGGGCCTGACTCAGCTGACCCAGTGGGTCTCTAAGCCCACTCACTCAAGGAGCCACCTGATTGATCTGGTGTGTTTCAACTTTGAACTACATGTTCAAGAACCTCTGCCAGTGACCTGGTCAGACCATGCCTTGATTATTTTTTCCTGGGACTTTGAAAAATTCTCCCACCGGCCAACCCTGCCATCGGCCCCTGTTGCCCGTAAGATTAATATTCCTGGGCTAATAGAGGCCCTGAACCACTCGCCGGTAGCTCCCACGGCCGATTTGGAGGGCATGGATGACCAGTTTAACATCTGAGTCAGCCTGAGGGTTTAATCTACATGCAAACCTTTGCCTCGTATGGATCACCGATCGTCACCCTCTCAGCCCTGGTATTCCTTTGGACTAAAGGAATTGAAACTGAGCTGTAAGAAGCTGGAACGCCAATGGAGAGTGGCGTACTGCCCTTCACCTAAATCCGAATTGCGCTCAACTCAGAGAATCTACTATACTGCTGTCAGAAAAGCCAAAAGCGAGTATTATGTGGCTAGAATTATGAAAGCCAACAACAACGATTCTGCCCTATTCGAGAGGCGAACTATTGGAGCTTAACTTGGGTAAGTTTCGACCCGATCAGGATTGTATACATCTGTTGACTCGGGAGCGCCTGCTGATTTCACCTAAGAGCACAGGAGCGCGGCAGTGCACCCCCAATGTTTGCGCTTTAAATTTTGGTCTGCTGAATACACGCTCTCTGCAGGGCCATAAGCTGGAGGTCTTCTCACTATTGGAAGACGGGGAGCTAGATGCTCTTGCACTTACCGAAACTTGGCTGGAGGATTGTTCGGCGCCTGATTTAGTGGCGGCCCTACCAGATAGTTATCTGGCACTCCACTTCAATAGGGAGGGAGCCAAAAAAGGAGGGGGAGTAGCCCTCCTCTATCAGGCCCGTCTCCGTGCCGAAAGGTTTCTATCCGAAACCATGGGGGGTGCAGAGATTATGGGGGTAAAGCTCAGGCTGGGGGCGGCTTGTTTGGTGTTCCTGGTGGTATACCGTCCGCCGTGGGCTTCGCCAGATTTCCCGGCTCTTTTTACTAGATTGGTTCAGGACTTGCGCTCAAGATATGATAAAATGATTGTTGTCGGAGACTTCAATTATCATTGGGAAAAATCCCCTAAAGAGGGGCAAGCACTTCAGATTGAGGAAGCAATTTTCTCCTTGGACCTTACTCAACAGGTGAAGGGACCGACACACGAGAAGGGACAAGTGCTTGATATAGTCTGGACCACTATGCCAGTCCAGGGCGCTATAGAGATCTTGCCATGCGCCTGGTCTGACCACTTTTTAATAAAGGGCAAAATACTTTTGAATAGCCACCTGCCTAAGTCGGGGGAAGGTTGGAAAATGGCCCGGAAGTGGAGAAACCTTGATGGGGAAAAAATGGTTTCTTTCCTAGAACAGTCTCCCCCAGTAAAGGAGCAGGATGCCAATATCGATGCCCTTTGTGGACATCTCTACCTTAAATTGGGGAGAGCCATTGATTTGGTGGCACCCCTTCATAGGGTGAAGAAGGTGGAGAGAGGAGCTGGGGCCCCTTGGTACAATGACTCCCTACGTGACATGAAACGTGGGGTGAGGAGGAAAGAACGGGCATGGCGGAAAGAGTATGACGCCGCTGCCAAGAAAGATTATATGTCATCTTTAGCGTCTTATAAACTAGCCATCCAAACTAGGAAGGCTGCTTTCTTCGAGGAAAGAATAGTTGCAGCTAGGAATCCACAGAAGGAGATCTTTCGGGTTCTGGCGGAGCTCAGGATTAACAAAGAGCAAAGCACTGAGTTCACTCAGGAGGACTGCCAGAGGTTCCAGGACTTCTTTGTGAATAAGATTTCCGACATTCTGGGAGAAATTGCTGCAACTACACCCCTCGAATGTCCTTGCCCACCTGACCACACTGGCCCGCCGGACATCATACCGTTAACTGAACTCCCCTTAATTTCAAAACAGGAATTATCCACAATCACGGACCGAGTCAAATCCGGTTCCCTGATGGATCCATGCCCTCCTGAAGTGTTCAAGTTGGCATTACCAGGCATCGAGGAAGAAGTTTTGCATCTGCTGAACACTTCCCTTTGCACAGGACAGGTTCCTCTAGTTTTTAAAGAGGCTCGCCTGATTCCTCTACTAAAAAAACCTGGGTCGGACACAAAGTGTTTAAAGAACTTCCGTCCCATCTCCCAGTTGCCTTTTTTGGCTAAGGTGATCGAGCAGCATGTGTTGGCTTTGCTCTCAAAACATCTAGAGAGCAACAACCTGCTGGAGGCTAATCAGGCAGGGTTCCGTGCTAATCATAGCACGGAACTAGTTATGCTATCAATCCTGGACGAGCTGAGGAGTCGGGCTGATAAAAAAACACCGAGTGCCCTGGTACTATTAGATCTCTCCGCGGCCTTTGATACCGTGTGTCATGACCAACTTTTGTCGCGGTTGAGGTCTTTTGGTATCAGGGGCTCAGCTCTTGCATGGCTTACATCTTTCCTGCAGGGCAGGACACAAAGAGTACAGCTGGGGGACCTGCTTTCCACCTCCGCGCCCATTACTTGCGGGGTCCCACAGGGCTCTGCCCTGTCACCCCTTCTCTTTAATGCTTACTTACAGCCATTAATTGCACTCCTGAATAGGATGGATTGCCTAGTATATAACTACGCCGATGAAACCCAGATAATCATCCGGCTGGATGATGGTCCAGGAGCGTCTACCAGGCTGCAGGACATACTTAAAGCCACGGTTAATTGGATGTCTAAAAACTCCTTAAAAATTAACCCGGACAAGACGGAAGTGTTGCCCATTTCCATCACGGGCAACCCCTGGAACGAGAAATTCTGGCCTGTGGAGCTGGGTGTGCCACCGAAACCGGCGATCGCAGTTAAAAGTCTGGGCTTGTACATGGATGAGAAGCTCTCCATGGAAAAACAAGTCTCGACGGTTGTGGGTACCTGTATTGGCCTGATGCGACAACTGAGAAAAATTTCAGCATTACTCTCATTTTCCACCTTGAGACACGTGGTCTCAGCCATAATCCTGGCTAGGCTGGACTACGGAAACTCCTTGTATATAGGGCTACCCCAGCGGCTGCTGGATAAGTTACAGGGGGTTATGAATGACGCAGCCAGGCTGATCTACAAGAAACCCAGGACGGCCCACTCGTCCCCTCTGATGCAGGAGCTACACTGGCTCCCGATTCGGCAGAGGGTTGTATTCAAAGGACTGTGTATTGTACACAAGGCGCTGTATGGTAACGCACCAAAATATTTGAAATCTCGCCTATCTCCATATACGCCGAGCAGGACTCTGCGCTCGTCGGATGCTACCTTCTTATCCCAATCTCGTTTTAAACTGGCCACGGTGGGGGGACGTGCTTTCTCCAATACACTCCCAGCTCTGTGGAATAAACTGGCCCCGGAACTAAGGAAGGAATGCAATTTGTTAGCCTTCAGAAAAAAATTAAAAACTGTTTTGTTTAAGCAAGCATGGAGCAGCCTCTAGGTGCACTGCTAAGATCATGTAACATGCCAAACCCCACTACGTAATCTGGACAATCAGCGCTTAGAGACCCCTGTGGTTATAACGCGCTATACAAATTAAATAAATAAATAAATAAATAAACAATAGCAAAGAGATCTTTACCATTGTACAAAGCTTTATGTCGCCTCGAGCAGAACATAAGTCCATCCCTGCCTCCCTGGGATGGTGCGAGGAGCTTTCAACATTCTTGAAGAAAGCCTTGCCTTGTCAGATACTCCCCAACGCTCTACCCTAGTGCCTATTATTTGCTCTCCTCCCAACCTGTTATTCTCTCAGTTTGCCTTGGTGGAGTTGAAAGATATTCTTACCATTCTCAAATCACTTAAATCAGGCTCTCCTTTGGATCCTTGCCCGGCCAGAGTTCTGGCCGGGGTGGCAGACGCTGTAGGCACAGAAGTCACATCCATTGTTAATTGGTCACTGCAGTCAGCGACGGTGCCCAGAAAATGGAAACAGGCTAAGCTTCTTCCGATTTAAAAAAAAAAACGTCTGCGGATCCTTCGACTCCTGCTAATTATCGGCCCATTTCCCTATTACCAGCACTGGCCAAAGTCTGTGAGAAGGTGGCTTTCCGTCAACTGGATGCATTTGTGGAAACCTCGGGGGTCCTGCATCCGGCACAGTCAGGTTTCAGATCATCCTACAGCACAGAGACGGCATTAGTGAAGATAACGGAGGCTATCAGAGAATGCTTGGATGGGGGCGGCAGAGCGGCTCTTATTTTATTGGACCTCTCTGCCGCATTTGACACGGTACTTCACCAGCTTCTGCTCTCTCGTTTATCGGCCATTGGCCTCTCTGGTGCTGTTTGGACCTGGCTGGAATCTTTTCTGAACACCCGCTTCCAGCAGGTCTGGATACCTCCCTTCTCTTCCTCTGCCAGGGAGATCCTGATTGGAGTCCCTCAGGGCTCGACCCTGAGTCCATTGCTTTTTAACATCTGTCTGACTCCACTGATCTCCTTGGCTGAAGAGCTGGGTGCCAAAATTATGGCTTACGCCGACGACACCCAGCTTTTGTTTACCTGGGATGGCCCTGATCTATGCACGAATAGGGCCCAAAGATGCCTAGCTGCCGTGTTTACATGGCTTGCTCAGGCCAAACTTAAGTGCAATGAGGGGAAATCAGAAATTATACTTTACGGTCAATTTCCTCCTTTCTTCACAGAAACCTTGTGGCCCTCTGATTTCCCCGCCCACTCTCTGAGGGTGGTCTGGCTAAGAACCTGGGTATCTGGTTTGGTGAAGATCTCAGGTTTACGGATCACATCAAGAGACTTACGGGCGTGTGCTTTGGAACTCTCAAATCCTTAAGCAGATTTTTCCCTTTGCTCCCTCAGCCAGCCAAGGAGATGGTGGCTCGGGCGCTTATCCTATCCCGCCTGGATTATGCCAACGCGCTTTTCCTCTGCATCCCTGGATATCTGGTTAATAAACTACAATTATTTCAGAACGCGGAGGCCAGACTTCTACTCAGCATTTCTAAAAGATAAAGCATCAGATCACAAATGCGAGATCTTCACTGGCTGCACGTGGTCCAGCGGGTGCAGTTCAAGGCTCTTATTTTAGCGCATAGAGCTTTACATGATTCAGGCCCTCCTTACATCAGGAAAAGGGTGGCCTTCTATGCTCCTCGTCGAGCTTTAAGATCTGCTTCTCATCGACTGATGGCCATCCCCCACTTTCGTCGCTCTAGGATGGGCGGCCAGTCTTTTTCAGTCAAAGCAGCCACTCTTTGGAATACCCTCCCTGCTGTGTTGCGCCACACTCAGAATTTCCGGTGCTTTAAGAAGCTTCTCAAAACTCACCTTTTCAAGCAAGCCTATTAACACTCTCTCTAGCCACAGGTCTGAAACCACATTGCGCCAGGTTACTCAAGAGTAATTGCGCGCGTTATAAATTCTTATATAACATATATAACATATAACATAGTGTACAGCTGTACACATGTTTAGAGGTACGCAGCCATGCATTAATAAGAACAGGTCCTGGCATTGAGCCATATTTGTTCACTACTATGAATGTCCATCATAGATTCCACCTCACCAGATTCAGGTTTAGCCAGTTACATATGTTGTTAGCTTTCCCTACAACCGCTGACTGAAGTACAAAGTTAAGCCCCTGCATTTGTGATAATGTTTCTCCCCAGGGCCTATTGCATTTTGGTTTTTTTTTGTGGCTACTCGGAAACCTCCCTAAGAATGTATCTAATTCCCCTATTAAAAGCTAAAAGCTTTGCGTTTGGTAGTAGTAAAACCTGCATTATTGTATTTGCAGTCACTCCCGGATGAGTATTCTACATATGCTATAGCTCGCTTTTTGCCTCGTCTTTGAGGATGAGAAAGTCGTATGATCAAGGGAGTGCCGACATGTAAACGTTGTTAGTCTTTTTGGTAAGAAGTTGCTTGTGGACATGTAACTGTCCTTCGTGAAATGTATTTTAAGATGTGCTTCTTTTAATCTTTTAGATGTGATGTATAGTTTTTTAATGTATTTTTATTTACATTAGTTATCTACTGATAAAGGTCCCGGTATGCTATATACATTTTATGCTTTTTATGGATATAAGCGGCTAATTGCCATAGCATTTGGAATATTTTATTCTTTATGTGAATTGTGTGCATTTTGTTTATGTCTATTGTACTTTTATGTTCTTATTTAGAACGAATAAAGTTACTCTGACTGACACTGGCAGCAAAACAGTTTTTACAATGTATCTAAGACCTTTTTTGAGTTGAAAATGTCTTTATGGATTGTAAACGAGTTTCAGCTAAACATTATGATTCACGAATAAGAGGGGGTGCTAAAAAGGCACCCTCCTCGGATTTTGGGACAGCAATGGACTGAATCAATGCTCTGCAACTGCAAATGCACACCATTGATCAGGCACCAACACCTCAAAACGGGTTGCATCCCATATACCACACGGGGCCGATTTTTCTTTGAGAAATGTATCAGTAAGCCTACAGGGAGCAGGCAGTTACACAGGGGACAACTGGTTGCTCCTCCAGATATGCTTCCGAAATGAAAGACTGCTTTAAAGTAGCACCTGTGCCTTTAATGAGCATGGGCTGCTTTAAAATACACGAGTTCCTATTTGGGAAAGAAAATGTAAGGAAGGTGGCCCTCTGTACCTGATAGGGCACCATTCCTGAGTTTACAGCACTGCACGCAACCTGCATAACTTACATAGGGTTGGCAGGTCGTTTGCAGGAGGTCAGACAGGTCACAGACTGCACTGCAGAATGAGAGGTCAGTCCACAGTCTGCATATGCGGACTGTCTACATACATCAGGCCTTTAATGCCCTTTATGACAGGTCCAAGGATACCCAGCACTTTACCACTAACCTCACTAACAAGAAACAGTCATTCGTCTTTGGGTTATATGGCAAAAGGTGACATGTGCCACTTTGCATTTTATCACACGCACGCATGTGCTTCCTGGACTGGATTGCTGCCGCAAGTACTCAGGGTGAAAACAAAATGTTGGTAGGTGGAATGCTTGAATTAATCTCAGCCACCCGTAAATATTCATGGCAACATTCCAGTGCGCTGTTTTTTTGCTCACTATGCCACTGTAGACTGAGACTAGCCATGTACGAACCCGTCTTGATTGTACTCCATAGGAATAGTTCAGCCCAAACCACCAGTCCAGTCCCCTCCAGAAAGGAGCACAAGAAACTCCAGACCTGGTTTGGACTATTTAGGCCTAATCACTGATGTACAGCTTAATTTCAATATAGTAGTGAACACAGGACTCACAACTGGGCATGTCCTTCACACACAGGGTATCGCATAAAGGGTGTCACACATAAGGTGTCACATTGAGGAAAGCAAAAAGGCGGGAAGCTTGAATTAATCTCCGACTCTGGTAGCTACTCGGGTCCACATTCCAGTGCACTGTTTTTTGACCATTAATCCACTCGAGCACAAGCAACCCCAAGGCTTATTTTGGCCTAATCCGGCGTCATCAGTGAGGAATAGCCTGAATCTTATAGCACAATGGTAGAAATGTTACGCTGGTCCCACAAATAGTGTTGTAGGAGCTTATTGGGTTTCACTTTCCAAAACGATAAAAGTGTGCTCCCTGAGCGTCATAGGCGGAAAGCTGCTTCTTCAACAACAGCATTTGAAACCATAAGCACCAGGAACTAGATCACCATAAAACAAAGGAAATTATGATTTCAGAGCAGAGACATACAAATACATGCTATGCAGATAGGAATGAGCACTAACAGAAACCACAACTTAACTGCAGGTCTCATTCTTCAACTGGAACAAGAGAGGACATTAATCTACACAGAATTCAAATGCTGCTACCAAGATGCCTGAATGCATGCATGGTCTTCTAGTATTCCACAAATGAAAAGTTGTTGTTATTTTGGTTGTCTCAATATTAGCTCAAGTTTCAAATGGTGGGAATGAGGAACAGACTATGATAATGTTTATAAAAAGTCACGATGTTATATCATGATCTCCACGTGATGATACATCTTCTGGTAAAGTCAAATACCTTGACTGTTTTCTGCAAATGACAATCATGCCTCAATTCTTAATGTATTTTTTTTCACAGACAAGGCCTCTATTTGTACACAAAGTGGAACGTTACCTGATAAAATACGGTGTAATGGCAAAGTGACATAGGTTAGATGTGCATAGAGTAGAAAATTCTCATCCGTTCTGTTTAGCTTCAACCACGAGCCAACCAAAGACCTTCCTGTTCCCGATAAGGACCGCGATCTCAGATTTGTGGCATTGTGCATATCTGAAAAGATATAAGCATACCATGGGAATTCATACTTTACAAAGAAAAATCTAAATCGATTTTTCTAATGTCAAAAACGGAATCTCTGGAAGATAGTTTACTTAAGAGAAACAATCTAGCTGATACTTATACACTCCAAATTAGAATTTGTCGATCATCTTTGTTCAGAAACTTAATTTCAATAAATTTTAGGATGAATCTCAAGCCAACAAACATGTTTGGGTAAACAAGGACTTTGCCAAGCATCAACAAGTATTCAGTCACTTTGTTTGCTGACCTGGTGTTACTCGTGAGCCTTGAAAAAGTCCTTGTTCGACACAACATGTGTCAACAGGATTTAGTTTTATCTTAAATAAAAATATAAAAGAAAGATCTCAGAAAAAATACGACTGAAGAGATTTAATTTAGAGCGCCTCTCCATAATGTATATACTGTATAGATGGGTTAAAGACTACCTTGTCAAAAAGGTAGCAGAACACACCACTCATAGACAATCATCTGATAAATCGCATAATGGATACTGCAGGTCCGAGCGCTAGTGATACTACAATTGTAATTTCAGCAAAATTAAATCAGATAGCCAGTCAGGCCTTGATGCCTCCCTAATACAGTGACTTTGAGTTTTTGCCAGTAGAATATTATGCAATCCACAAGAGATGGGGACAGGGAGCAGAAAAAGAAGTCCAGTTCCCTAGCTCCCAAGAAGAGGTATGCAATACACAAGGACATAGCTGTTCCTAAAAGAATAGAGCCATGTGAGTGGATTGAATCCAGGAAGGATGTTAGAGTCAGGGGGAGCTTCCTTATTAGGAAGTGTGGCCCTCACACACCCGTGAAGGTGTCATGCTTCATCATTGTGTGTTTTTGCTCATCATGGGGTTGGCACTGCAATACCCCACGGACCCCGCAAGAGGGCTGTTTGGCAGAGATGTAATGGGTAACAGAAGAGGCTCAAAGTTGTAACTTTGAAGCTCTTCTGTTACCCTATCCTGCAGATCTCATACAGCGAGCACCTGCTCTTACCTAAGAGGCTATATCTGTTACCAAAGAGTGTAAGCAACATATCCCTCTTAAGTCATGGACGTTTATCAATACGCAAAATCTAATGATGATTTTATGTGTTTGTTGTGTTGGGTGTGAACGTGTGGTCCTGCTAACGATACAATACTTTTCTTTAAGCATGTGAATGCATGTCACACACACTTGATTTTTTGAATGAGTGACACCCAGCATTGTTATAATCTTCATACTGCAACTCTAGCACATCTTTTATAGGACATGCTGATACTGTTTAGCCACTGCACATAATTTCTGGTGGCTGTAATTTTTCTCCTCTTTTTTTCAGGTTAGATATATATTTTTTAGGTGACTGACCATCTACCCTTTTCCTTGCACCTAATTTACTAGTCATACCCAAACTAGGGCACAAGTGGGTAATCTACGTAATACCCACTACCTGAGTTTGCCTCTCCTGAATCTGGGCAGGGATAGTGTAGGAGAGTGGGGTCTGCAATCCTATGGTCACCCCAGATTTTGCTTTTTGCTTCACTGGTTTACGACTTTCCCTGGCTGTGGGCCTGCTAATCAGACCCACAGCCTAGCTGTTCTCTCTCTAAATTGACAACCATGTACTTTAGGTGCATTTACCAATTGGTACTGGGCCACCTTATCAGTCCCTGTACCCAGGGCATAGGTGTACCCAGGGCCTACCAGGGGCTGAAGCATGTATTATGCCACCCCTGGCTGGCCATCTAAATCTGACACAACTGGCTGCATGACAGTTGGGGCAAGGTGGTGTAAACACCCTTTGCTGTAGATATAGTATACCTATATCTAACCCTAAAATGGACACATATATTCCTATCAGTCACTCCTATGGAAGGCCTTACCAATCCTGAAGGCAGAGTGCTTGGAATTATGTGAGATGGTGCTCTGGCATGAGCTGAGCCCGTTTGCAGCTTGCGGAACCAAGTCCTAATAGCTGTTCCATGATAATGCACTTAAGAGTATATGGTATAGCGTTATCAACCTCGCGGTTAAATGCTAACTCTGGTATAACATTATCAAAACATGTCGAGTAAGGTGTCATACGATTTGGAATACTACCCCCTCGCCAATTCTGGCGACGGGGGTAGCATTCCACCCTTCTAGAGGGACACGACATGTATGTAACTGTGAACCCCGGTTAAAGTTAACTCGAGCCTCAGCATCACAAAATGGATGCTGCCACCACAGACACAAGTCTGACCTCCTGCTGCTGGGAGTCCTTCCAGCGAGGATGGCTTGGACAAAGGGTTTCCTGCCTTGGGAGGTGCTAGCACCAACCCAGACAGGATTTTGTGTATTGGGGAGGATAGGCCTGAAAGGAATGAGACATGCCTGGGGCACATAAGGTGCCCTGTGCATACACCGGTTCAAACCAGTTGCTGGGGCATCCCAGCCCCAGCTCTGGCGGGAAACCGGACAAAGGATAGGGGGTGTAACCACCCCCCTTCCTGGTCCCACCCAGGGGAGGGACCTAGTCGGTAGTGCAGCCCCCTTTAGGAGAATAAAGGTAGGCGCTGGTCCCATTCCAAATTAGATTATCCTGAACTATTCAACAAGAAGAAACTCTGGCCTTCGACGTTCTGCTCCACAGAAGACTGAAGAATCTCCCTTGTGGGCAAGGAGTGTCCACCCTGCAACTGCAGGCACCATCAAGCGTCCAGCGGCTTCACTTTGTCGTCTTCCCTCGAGGATCCAGACTTCAGAGCCCGACGAGACCCGGATTCCCAGACCTCTCTCCGACCTCAACCTACATCTGCAGCAAAGCTGAGACCCGTGGGTGCGACGAGACACGTGGGACCGGCCATGTTGAACGAACTTGCACTTCGCTTCCAGCACGACTCCCGAGGTAAACTCGACCAAGTGCTTTGGGGACTGAGAAGCCCCAGCCCCGAGCAGCCCCTGCACCGAAGATTAGCCCTCCAGCATCCACGAGATCTGCGTGGGGCCCTTCTGCTTGTTTGCTGCTCGACGCGTTGTCTGGTCACTTGCCGGCTGGCTAGTGGCCTCCTAGACGACGAACCTTTGAATCTTTGCTGCTGGTCTGGTTGCTCCAGACTGGCCCTTGCTCCCTTCCAAAAGAGGGGCACCCCAGACTCTCCCAGTCCGCACCAGACGTCTTTTCCATTCACCGCGTGGGTTGCCTTTGCCAAGGCCTGTTGACTCCAATCCCGATCCGACACAGCCGACAGCGAGAGCCTGCGTGGGACAGCTCGTGCCTCCATCTTGGTCGTCGAAGACACCTCCTGGTCCATGTGGCTGCAGAGTCAAGCGTCCACTCTTCACCTGATCGCGACGACAGCACCTGGTTCCTTCCTGGTTCCACACCGGTCACTGGCTAGTGACTTTGAACACTGTCCCCTCTGCTTTCAGGTCCTCTCCTTCACCGATCCACCCTTGGATCGCACCGGACACCTTCCTCCTGGTCGCCTGCAGCATCTTTTCTTTCAGGCTCCATTGACTTCAACGCGAGAACCCGACACACTTTGGCACCTATGCACCCGCAGCCCGTGGGTGAGGTAACGAGAGCATTTCGGTGCTCAAGGGTAGTCTAACTGTCCTAGTGTCCAATTCCACAGTCGTTGTTGTCCTACCTAGTCAGGATTGTCCGTACTTACCTTTTACTTGAACTGTACTGTCCATAGACGTTGTTACGCATCTCGCGTGTGAGTTCACACTCTGCACACGCGTTCCGTGGGCCTCCTATTACTTACCTGAAGTTAGTGTAGCGTGGTCCCATCTATCCTACAGCCTCTGGACAGCTCCATTCCTTTTATCGACTCTCACATTCCACTTACTTAGTATATGGTTTGTCGTGCCCCTAGGGCACCATTGTGATTTCGTGCAACTTGTAGTGTTTTTCGTAAGAGATTGTCATGTGCTTAGCCCTCTGACCTCATAAAGAGTTCAGAGGTGCTGTTATTAATAAATATACTGTTTATTTTCATAACAACCTGTGTGGTGTCCTTTCATCTGGTATTCAAGGGGTTATATTGTGGTAAAACAGCTGGCTTCACATGCCAAAAGAGTTTAGCCTAAGACTGCTTTGTCCATGCTACCATTAGGATAGCTGGTCTATAAGGTTGACTTACAACCAATCACCATAAGGGTTGTTTGGACTGATACAAGGTGATCACTAGAACTAGTGAGCATCAAATATCAGGCCAACTTCTCACAGATAGATTTTCATTTTTTCTTTTATTGCACTATACTTGGTCCTGATGAAATGCCATGAACCCCCCTGGACCAATAGGGCATGAAACATGTCGACCCAATCCACTTCACCTGCACCTATGAGTAAACTGTATTTCCTCATTGTTGGGAAGTAACAGTTTGGCTTCTGTTTTTAACCTGACCAGTTGGACCCAGGAATAAAAATCTACCTTTTTGGGTAACTCCATGGTATTTTTAACCCACGGTTTCACCAGCTCCACACACTTGCACTTACCATTACGGTGTTTTTAACTTTAAAAGATCTCCGCCAAAGAGCCCTCTTGCAGGGCCACCGGGGTACTGCAGCGCCAACCCCACGATGAGCAAAAACACCCAATGATGAAGCATGACACCTTCACAGGTGTGGCAGGGCAACACTTCCTAATAAGGAAGCTCCCCGACTCTAACATCCTTCTTGGGTTCAATCCCCTCACATGACTCTATTCTTTTAGGAACAGCTACCCTCTTGTGTATTACAGTAGAATATTATGCCCAGGCACTCCTGAATGTTTTCATATAAGAGACAAAGGAATTAGTCAACTAACCTGTCACTGCAAGCTATTCAGCTCTTAGTTTGTCAGTACATAGGCCACAAAGTTAAACCTGAAAGTAAATGTAGCCCTCCATCAGCTTGCACATTTTTTCTTTGTTCTAAAATTGAGAGAAGGACCGCTCATTGTAAAGGCATCAGCAATTCATAACAGGTATGAATGAAATAGTTCAGCACAATGCTGGTATACAGAAGAACAATGAAGATAATGTGAAACAAGGTGTAACAATTCTTTTTTACTACAGAGTAACATCACATTTTTTGGGCCAAACCATACTTTAACCCGTTCGCTGCTGCCGTCGGCCATTGGACGTCGCGCGACCTACCTCCCAGGTGCTGCGCACGTCCAACGGCCGACGCGGCCGCACCCGTTTCTTCGAACGTTCCACACTGGCGCGGAACGTTCGAAGCAGTAAATGGGTTAACTAGACATCGCTTGACCTATTGGTTATTACTACAGGAATAGCTGTTGTATGATACCAGTATTGCTCCACAAGACTCTACTACGTTCAGCTGGATAATGCCAGCACGTCTAAATAAGAAATTGATTTAGTGACATAGCGTTGGTACTTCTGAGCAGGATTGAAATACTTTTAGTGAGAAAGCAGTATCATTTCGTTCAACTCTCTTACTAATGGGATACAAGCAGCACTTCAGACATTTGGGGTATTACAACGTAGGTATGGATAGGCAAGAGTGATGCTGACTACTCTGTTGATATGACTTTGAATGAAGATAATTGACGAATGAAATAGAAAGGGGTGGGATACTGTACATTACATATGGCTCTCAACAGAAGTATGTTTAATAGTAGGCAATATATGAGTATGTGATCGTTATGCAAGAAGTGTTCCAACACTGTGATGAATCTGGTCGATGTTATGCAGATTTGTAGAGGGCACTATCAAAGGGGAGGGTATCCTGGCACTGAGCAGGTGTGAGTCTGTACTTCACTGCACAAGCTGGATGTTATCTGATTGATCAGAATGTTTTAGTGAGTTGACTACAGAGCTAGAACATAGAAAGTTCAGGGAATCAGTCAGTTTCACTCTCACAAGCAGAGAGTAGTTGCAAAAAAAGCAAGAGCTGTTCTCAGACCACAGAGATTTAGGAGGTTTTGTTCTGGTCAGGACACTTTGGTCCCCTGGTGGATGCTTGCATACTGAGGAGGTGGCAGGGTGATGGCGATGGGGGAGGGTGCGGGCTTAAATTTTACTTAGGGGCATGGGCTATGAATATTTCCTAGAGTTAACAAATTTAGAGGGGGAATAACATTTCTGTTGGGAGGAGGGCTCAATTTTTTGTATGCTAAATGGTATTTATATTAATCTCTGTAATAAAGATATTGCTTCATTGAAGATACTTGGCTAGCCAGAAGATGCTTCACTGACATGGCCAACGGACTACTTTATAAAATCTCAATAAAACAGCTGGTTACAAAAAACGTACCATACATTTCACCATCTCAGAGGCCAACTGAGAGACTCTGCACTGGGTTGTTGGGGAGGCGGGGCGGGTGTGTAGGAGCCCACAATGGTACCAAAGTCTGATTATTAACTGTGAACAAGTCACTTGCGATGTCACACAAAATCATGAGGTCAGAATGTTTTTTGCCTAGGTTACTAATGTCAATTGATGATCTGTGGCAATTCTTCAGAACCAAACAAAAAGAAATTCTATAAAAATACAACCTAGACCTGATTAGGCTGGAGTATAGAAACCTAATGAGCCTCCAGAGGTGCTGGAGACAGGGTAGGTGGCCGCGAGATCGTCGCCAGGTCGACTATGCTGAAGTACAGCATACTGCTTCAGACATTGTCGAGTGGGCAAACACACAACTCTAATTGGGTCAGCCTCATTAGGTTTCTACAATCCAGCCTAATCAGGTCTATGTTTAATTTTTTAGAACTCTTCACCGCTTGGATCACATGTTTGTTACTATTGGTTTCAAGCATTGTGTAGATCATAACTTCCTTTCTGTTTGGTCCTGAAGAATTTCCACAGATCATTAATTGACTAACCTAGGCAACAAACATGTTGACCTCATGATTTGGATAAGCCGCTATAGATCATTGACTCTATGAGTTTTGCGCTTAATTTTTAATTGGACAGGTGGGCTCATTGAATAAATAATCTTTTGTCTTATTATCCGCCTGGTACCTTTTTAGTCACCTGCATTTATACACCTTTCTTGCACACATACATCAAGGGCCCTACACAGATACTTCAAGACTGCTTTGGATATAAGATCTCTGCCAAAAAGCCGCCTAGAGGGTGCCCGCCGAGCACTGCAGCGCCGGCTTGACGAGGAGCAAGGCCCTATGATGAAGCATGACACACAAGAGTATGTGAGGGCTCTTAATCCAATATGGAATCCCCCCTCCCCCCAGTTCCTTACTTTTTCTGGCCTGTTAGAACGTTTTCCTTTCCACCTCTACAGGAACTGCATACCCTTGTACTGACAAGTGTTCTATTGGAGCATGTATGCAGTACCTTCATGCACTCTTGCCCCCACTTGTTTTCTGCCTATTTTCTAATATACACTAGTGAATAAAATATTATTACCTAATAGTGCATTAAAAAATGGAACAACCAGAGCTGGAACCAGAGCTTCTCTTGTAATTGAAATGCTTTTAAATGTAAGTTGTGTGCATGCTTGAGGGTGAGTGGGTTTGTGTGAGATAGAATGTATATGTGTGAGCCTGTGTGTCTGTGAATGTGTGACAGCAGGTGTTTGGGCGTTAGAGTGACAGTCAGTAACAGGTAATGAGTGAGAAGGAGTGAAACTGGGTGTCAGTAAGTGATTATGAGTGAGTCAGCGAGTTAGAATGAGTGAGAGTAAGAGTGACTGCAAGTGGCTGAAGACGTGGTGACAATAAATGAGTAAGAATGTGTATGAGGAAGTGTAAAAGTGAGTGAGTGTTTGTGATATTCAGTGAATGGCAGTGAGTACGTGTAACTGTGAGTGAGAATAATGAGTTATAAAGTAAGGATAAGTGAAAGTGAGTGAGTGCAAATAAGTATGATTAATTGAGAAAGTATGAGCAAGAGCATGAGTGAATGTGAGTGAAAGTGAGCATGAATTATTGAGGCAGAGTGAGAATAAGAGGCAGAGTGAGAATAAGTGGCAGCAAGTGAGAATGAGGAAGTGAGATTGAGTGCAAGTGAGAAACTGAGTGAGTTAGAGTAAGTAAAAGTATGAATGTGGGAGAATAGGTGAGTGAGAAAAGAGTGAGTGTAAAAGAACGAGTGAGAATGAAGGAATGCAAGTCAATGCGAATGAATGAGTGAGAGAGTGAGTGAGTGGATGACAATAAATGGGTAAGAATGCGTATGAGGGAGTATAAGAGTGAGTGTGATAATGAGTGAGTGGCTATGAGTGGGTGTAACTGAGTGAGAATAAGTGAGTTAAAAAGTGAGGATAAGTGAGGATGAGTAAGTGCAAATGAGTGGTTAAGTGAGAAACTATGATCAAGAGTAGGAGTGAATGTGAGTGAAAGAGAGCGTGAATTAATGAGTTAAAGTGAGAATAAGTGACAGTGAGTAAGAATGAAGAAGTGAGAGTGAGTGCAAGTGAGTGTGAGTGAGAAACTGAGTGAGTGTAAAAGAACGAGTCAGAATGAAGGAGTACAGGTCAATGCAAATGAGTGAGTGAGAATAAGTATGAGAAACGGAATGTGATTGTGGTGTTATGCTTGCAAGTCTGCCATTAGCCCTGGCATACTGAAGATAATTTTATTGCTTATATAAGCACCCATGTCAAAAATACAAGCAATGGCATACTGACGGCTATTCTTAGCATGACAGATTCTTGTGACAAAAATATGGGTAATAACATACTTGAGGTAATTTTTGGACTAATGGGCACCCATGGTAAAATACTGGTATTTGTATACCAGAGGCAATTACTGGCATATTGGGTCCCAGTGGAAAAATGCTGGTGTCGGTATACTTGAGGAAGTTCTTGGCATGGGGGTATTTGTGGCAAAATGTTGGCAGCACATTGGAGGTTAATTCTGGTCATAAGGGAGGACGACCATGGCATATGGAAGCAGAGCAACCATGCCAAAATGCTGGCTCTGACATGCTAGAGATCATTTTTGATGTAAGCGCAGGGATGTGGCATTCCGGTAGTCCGACGCCCAGGACATATTGTTTGGGTCAAAGGTAATATGTTTTGATGTGTATTTTGTCTTTGGGACAAGTAGACCTAACCCTTTACAGCACAAACTCTATGGCTGTCAGTTTACAGTAACATATTATGGATCAGAGAAGAGCAATGTCTGCAGTAAAGGTAATATCTATGTCCACGTTAATGGTGTTCAAACTTGTATTTATGGTTCATTAATGCAAAGCCCTTATTATTAGGTTGATCGCTCTAAGTAAATGTTGTAACCTCGGACTGTACTACTGACAGTGGTTCGGGTACAAAAATGTATACAAACGTTTTCAAAGTTTAGCAATATGAGGCTATGTATAATGCTCCTAAAATGCTCTCTGATTAGATGCAAATATTTGCGGAGGCTTGAAAGGAAGCTTGAGGAGTCTTTGCTTTCAAAATGAAATGTTCATAAAAAAATGCAAGAAGGAAAAAACATTTGGCTAAACTACTATAAAGTTTTAAGAACCATTTCTTTACAACATCATTTAGTAAAATGTGTTGATGTATGCTGGCATATCCCAAAGATATTCTTAATGGAAAATCAGTGTAACCAGTTTCAATATGATTGTGGGAAACATAAAAATAAATATGGCAAAGCAAGCAGGTCTGAAATTGATGAGTCAGCGTTTTGGTTTTGTCAATGTCTGAATTGGTGTGTCATGGTTTTTGTAAAACCAAATTGGTGTGGGAGCTGCTGGGCCCTCACCATTATAACAAACATTGGCAAAAGCAAAAATAGTTTTTGGCCTCAAAAAGCACACATTGCCACTGTAGTTCCTGGCAGTGAACAAAACTATTTTGTGTGCCGATATGTTCCTTGTGAAAGAGAAGAATACTGTCACTCTCAGTGAAGTCAGCTGATAGACAGAGAGAGAGAGAGACGGAATTTTAATGAACGCCAAAGTCCATGGTTAACGCCAGACCTAATTAGGGGCCCAATATTTAAAGAAAATCTCAAAAGTTACCCATGGTATATAACCTTGTATTAAGTGCAGATATACAACTTTCGTGAATTCCCAAAACGTTACAGAAATAGGCCAAGAAATAGCACTCCTAGGAAATATTTGTGAGCTGCATTTTAGCATGAGCAAATGTGCATGTGCAGATTTGCTCATGCGAAAATCTGAGTATTTGCAAGTTCACTTTCCCTCCAACCACTTTTTTCCCACCCCTGGAAGAAGTTTCACATCTGCCATGGTCAGGAGTTAAGTTCCAACCTTTCTCAGTATGGGAAAAGATTTGATAAGAGTTGGTGAAAATCCTGCATTCCAACCCTGGAAATATCGCTTACCAATAACTTCAGCCCCAATATGTAGATCTGCGGAAACTTGGCAACATAAGGGAATGGCTAGTATTCAAAACCTATTATGGTATGATACTGGCATAATCAGTGAGGCTATATCAGAGATCTTATATGATGAGATTGTTGCCATAATTTGTTGCCGCATTACATGGCACAAAAGGGACAAGTGGATTTTGTTACAGGACAAGTATATTTGTGAAGCAAACTGCCCCATGGACAAGTAGATATTTTATTAAATTCCACACCCCTGAAGCGTCACTGATAGCATTTGGGCAGCATTAAAAGCAAACTTTTAGCACCAGCATATTGTATGTAATTTTTGGCCTAAGCTGACACCAGGGACATATGGGGTACCCACGACAAAATGATAGACATGGTACAAGGGAGGTACGTTTTGACATATGGGGGCACCCAAAATATATTAAGAATAAAATAGGATCACATATTGAGGAGCAACAGGTTTCATTGGCTTGGCACACCATAAAAGTACATGAATATTTAATTAGTACCCTTTCAGAGCCAGTGGCTATAAACTTACGTAAAAATTGTGCTTTAAAATGTACTATGTGACTAATTTGTTTCAAAATGTTCTACAGGTGAGAACACTCTCCAGCACCCCATAAAAGAGGTCTGTCTCACTTGCTTTGCCTGTTCACTATAATTCAGGGCAAGTATTGCACATACCACTTTCAAAGAACATGTTGCCACCCTAATATAGGAGGTATCTACAATAGACTTTTCTCTGTGTTATATTGATCATGCAGTTACTACATAACATCAGCAGTGTCAATTATTGTGATGTCATCACAGTTATGGCCATGAGACATCACTTCCTCCAAAGATTCACGGTGATGGGTCACTTACTGTGATGCCATTAAGACCAAAGCGTGTATCGTGTCACTTCCACTACCCCTAGCATTTTGGTGAATTAAAATCCATGCACTTGGCTTTTATACATCAAGTGAAACTTTGCAAATATGAATATGGAGGACTTCTTCACGTGCCTCACTACACAACCGTGCTCCTTTCTTCGGGCAGGAGGAGTTCCATGTGAAAGTGCTGAGTCGTTTTATGGTGGAGGGATGGAATGGCTAATATTGAGACACATTACTAGGTGGCACACTTGCCCCTACTAAATGAGTGCTTGTTTCAGCTGAAGTATTACCCAGGGATCAGAATGGGAGCTCTCATGGGAATTAACCCCCTTGCATGCTATCTACACTAGACGTCCTCTGCAGGGTTCCTGCTACCAAGCAGACAGGAGTCCAAATACAAAAGGAGGACCTGAAAAATGGCAGGATTAGTAAGCCAGCCTGCTAGCCAGATGCCCTTGTGGGTGGCAGCATGAGTTAAGCATGTGGGGGTGCGGTGGGGTTTGTAGGATGGAACTACATCTCGTGGATGACATACTGACTTAAGGACTTATTACAATATTTGCTGAATTACAATCAGAGGATGAGATATAATCCACTCAGTTTTGTAGAAATCTTACAGCATACCCTAGGCCCATACCAACTTTCATAAGACACAATCCTAGATTTCAATTCACTAGAGGTGAAATTAACAATTTACAAACAAGTCTGTCGATACTTGGTGACCCAGGCACATTTATAAAACTGAAGGTTGGGTGGGAGGCTGATCTTGGGCTATTGTCTGAAAAAGAGGGGAAGGATGCAAAAAAAGTGCCTAGAAAGATGCCTTTTCTGTGAGATTTCGCTTGATAGTTAAATTCCCTGCCCTAAATCGATTACATAAGAGAGACTGTAGCACATCTAACAAGATTCCTCCACCAACTGTCTTATAGGCAAGATTCTCGAACTGGCAATCATTCAGCAGATGAAGCATTCACTCTGTAGCTAATATCCTTTCCTTAGCCTGTAATCGAATAAGCAACCTCGAGTCTCTTTCTGGAAAGGCAATTACGAAAATTGAAGAAAAATGCGTAGTGCACCAGTTCTCAGACATTTAGTGTGGCTCTGAAAGATCTGGCCTAGTCTTGACCCCAATTATTCAGCAACGTGACAAACAGTTAGAATATGAAAGCAATTGATTGTAAACCCCTTGTTAGGCCTGTCACATATCTGCCATGTTTTAAGTGACTAGAATCCTGCATGACCTCCACTCTGCAGACAGGGGAAAGCTTTAAAAGGAATAACAATGAAACCTTCTCAAGTCTTTCTAACAAAGGCACCTCTTCAGGTGGGAATATGCCAGTGCACTCAGGCCCATCCTTAACTGAAAGAACGACACAGTTTCTTTGAAGATGGGCCTACATCCGTGAGTAGTTGTAGGAGATGCGAATAAAATGGCAGTTAAGGCCCAGAGAATGGATTTTAACATCCAATGCCGCAAGGAAGATTACCATCAAGCCTTAGCCAAGCGGGCTGGTTACGGAATAGATCTTTAATGTGTTCCTCTCCATGAAAAAATAAAAAAAAATGAGGGGCAAATTAAAATACAGTATTTGTTCTCATCTTTTTAAAACAAGGAGAAGTTAAGATCACATAAACAAGATTGGATAACTGTTTTTTACATATAGAAATATGCATACACATTAATAGTTCTGCCTTGGGGGAAAAAAACTATAAATTAGCTTTATTATTTGGAAAAGTAAGGGGTCAGGAATAGGAACTCTTTTATAAATGGGACCCATGACATCAAATAGCTAAGAAACAACAATCTGATTACATTGCTGACATCCTCCCTGTTTAGAAAGAACATAAAGATGCTAGGAAAATTAGACACTTTTTTCACATGCAATACTACTTTTCCTTATCTCTGTGTAGTAACTTGCATTCTATCCAATCTTATTACTGTTATTTCAAGTTTATTCATAATACAGATTTTATTTCCATCGCCACATTTTGTTTAAGCGAAATGTTTTTATATTTGTGACAACACCTCTGGGTGGGCGCACAGGTTCTGAACAATGGGAAGTTTCTCCAGTGTGGATTTAGTGAGAGAGGGACACTATGAGATTGTTTGCAGTAGAGAACACAGGAACAGCTGCACTCACTGACTCACATAAAGCCCACCTCCTGTGCCACGTCAGCGATAACCCATTAACGCAACACCAAACCCCTATGTAGTAGCGTATACACATTCTGTCTAGTAAGAGCCAGGGAGAAGTGGCACATGGAGACCAGGGGGTGGGTATACAGATGTGGAATCCAGACCCCCTGAATCTCCACCCCGCAGCACAGCCACCAGTAACATTACAGGGAGCCTAAAAACACACGGAGCTTTCAATGCGAAACAACTCCAATGCTAATTGCCATCTCTTCATTCTATATCACAGTGGGAACAGTAAAAGGATGGTGGTGAGCTGTAGTCGGATATCACGGACAGTCACTTCCCTCCACATGAATAAATGGCCTTTTATTGCCCAGAAGCTCCACTAATGTAACACTTTTAATAATGTTCTTAAGGCTCATTGTCATGCGAGTGAACACAAAGCCATTTGATTCAGCACTGCTCTTAGCAGCATGGAAGATAGATGGCTTCCAGCTACATATAATGCAGCCTAAAATAGCAAAGTGCATTAGCAGCGGCATCAACAAACCCTGGGCTTTCAGGTGAACTCACAAGGTAGGAGTTCAGCCCAAGTGCTGATGGATTTCTCTGCAGTATTCGACTCAGCTTGTGCACTTTTAAGAGCAGAAATTATATCGAACCGCTTCTTTTGTTTTGTGTTTTTTAGATCTGGCTACAGACTGCTTTAGTTGGCCGATGACTTCATAGCCATACATTATTTATCAAAGTCCCATAATAGGTATTTTGTTGACAGTGTAGAAAGCTAAAAAAAAGTCATGCATATAATATAAAGAATTTCTCAACATGATCGGGTAAATAGAAATGGTATAACAAAAACTTATTTGGCCCCCATATTACAAAAGCGAGATCTACAGCGGTTTCCCCCCTTCTTCATAACAAAATGAGCACACACACGAGCTTTCTAATACAAGCATTTACAATGCAATAGGTCTCGGGTTAATTAAGTTTGAGCTATTGGCATTGCTAAATATTGCAACACCAACTGCAATAAAAGTCTATAATTTGTAGGCCAAAAAAAGTGTGTATTTATTTTTGTAGCAATGGTGGCATGCTGCGCTTTAGATGAATATGTTTAAAAGTAAAGTGCACCATACTACGATTGCTGTGCAGTGACGGATAGTGGTGTGTGCCTGGTGAAAGTGTGCACTGACGGCTGAAGGAGTGTGCCTGCTGAAAACCTGAACCGGCACCACTCAACCCCTACCGCCTACATCACCACTCAACCCGCAACGCCTACATCACCACTCAACCTGCACGCCTAGAGCACCACTCAATCCCCACGGCGTACAGCACCCCTCAACCCGCAAAGTCTTTTTTGATGCATCACTCTTTGCCATTAGTCAATTTTGCGTACCGTCAATCATGTTATTATGGCCATTTCTTCAGCGGCTCATGTCAACATTGGGGTCACTCTGCATTTGTAAAAGATATCAGGGTGATAACAGCCACAAGGCTTTATTCCCCGACACCTCTCTCCTCATCGCATGCTGGGGTGCAGATTTGCAATCAAACTCAGCATCAGTTCTTGACAGCCACAGAGGACATCATTGCACTAGGCTGAAGTGACGCAACTGCCTTCATTTCTCGTGCTTGCATGAGGAATTTCAAACCGGCATGTACAAGGATGTGTGCTAAACTGGTGAAGACTAGGTTTTGGAGTGGGATATGATTGTGTTTGTAAGAATATAAATAAATTGCAAACCACAATTTCCACGTAATCCACTCCACTCCAAAGCACACGCCACTCTAATCCATACAATCTACTCCATGACACTACTCCACAGACTTTTGCCATGCTGAACAGCAGCCACACTGGTGTACAACATGGGTAAAACAATTGATAAAGCCAATAAATAGCTCTTGCATAAGCAAGACCTCTTGGCTTTGCCAAGGCTTGTTATATTTTAGCCTAAAAAGTTCTGCCAGTCAAGCGTCCAATCTCATCAAAAGCACCCAGTATGTTTCCAATACTTTCTATCACCACGCCCACTGGCCAGGGCTTAAATTGTGCCGGGTCTGTCCAGGTATAAGAACTGGTAGTAATTAATAGTGGACATTGAAACAGGTCCCTATTATATATCCCTATATATTCAGTGCACATAACATTGTAGCCAAAAGCACTCATTGACGACTGATAAATGAATGTAAAAATGTTAATGTCAGTGATTTCATTCATATTTACATTCCACATGTTGTACTAGCCCTGTGATCCTTTGGAGTGTTTTCAAATTCCAGGAAGGTGTGTTTCTGAATGTTTTTTGTCATGGACCATATTACTCTTGTATAGTGCCTACTTTGAAGAGAGGCCCTCTAGGTGTATATAAAGGACCACAATGAGGGGTCGGAATTTGAGGCGAAGGCCTGTTTCAAACATTGCCTGAAAGCGGATGAGAAAGGTGTTTACAATGCATGGTCATTCAGTCCTTGGCCTCTCTGCAGAGAGCAATGGTCCGGCATTACAGCTGCAACTATGATTCTGTGCAAATGTGTGAAAGAGGTATGCAGTTGTCAAAATATTGACAAGGTGAAAGAAGTATAAGAAAATGCAGTGCTTACAAGGGAAGGGGGCGTTGTGTGTTGGGGTCAGTGTAATGAAGGAGGAGGGAGGAAGAGCAGAAGAAAGTGAAAAGCGGCGCTGGAGAGTAATGAGATGAGGTGTACGGTATATAGATACAAAGTGTTGAGAGAAAGAGGTTGCACATGTCCAGAATGAAATGAACATAACAGAAGTTATTGAGGCACTGACAAAAACTGCCCCTTCTACAGGCCTGAGTGATGGTTATTTCAGTCCCACAATGTCAGAATGAAAACAATTCAATATTAATTAACAACAAAATTGTCGTTACTCGTTTTTGTTAAACAGCTAACAACCAATGACAGTTACCATCCTTCCCAGCCTTTGATGTAACTTCAAAGACACAGTCTCATCACTTGAGAACTGAAGCATTTGCAATATTATATACACAGGTATTAGTTGTTGCTTATTTATTATTATGCAGCGCACAACCATTGAGAAAGCCTAGAATTCTGGCTTGTTGTAGCAGTAATGTTACTTGCTGTATTATATCTGGATGCAGGGACGGAAGCAGCAAAATTCCAGTCGGGCAGCACACAATGCTAACGACAAATGTTGTATTGTTTTAAGCCTCGCCCTTAAAGTCATCGGTCACGCCCCTCGGTGACCCACCCCCACCACCGGTGTTTTCATCCCACTGGCTGGAGGGCGGGCATTGGCTCACCTGGCAGCGCGTGGAGGGTCCTTTTATGCTTTGCCCCCTCAGTGCAGGCCACGTTCAAGGACGCGAGCTCCGGGTCTCCAGGGAGTGAGGCTTCTTCGGGGGCCCCCATGGCCGAGCAGTGAGAGGGACTCACTGTTCACAAGTGCACCCGGGGCGGCGGCGGCAGATGTGAGACGGACCGAAGCTCTGCGGCCGCGCTTGGTTCTGCTTATGCAGCTGCGTTGTCAGGCAACGCGATGCCATCCTTTTCCCTGGGTGAAATGCGGAGTCAGATCTGTGCCGGACCCTCTGGGGTAAAAACTCTCGTGGGGGGCAAAGTGCTGCTACCATGGAAATTTTTTAAGTATGCACAAATCTGCATCCGGATTGAAAGGGGCGGTTCCTTCCACCCACACAGCGCTGCGAGTAAAAAATACGCCAAGGAGTCCGCAACCCCGCCCCCTCCCCAGTGCACCGCGTCCAGTGCAGGCTGCCAACCAAGCTCGGCTGCGACGCCTTATAAACTGTCCTGCAGTCCACGCCTCCACTCCACGTCCTCCAATGCACTTGAACACGGGCAGGGGAGTAGGACCTATCACACCACTCTCTGGTGATATCACTCGTTCGCACGGACCGAAAGTAAAAACAGAATTGATCTGGTAAGTTACAAAGGGTTGGGGGGGGGGGCTCGGTTCCCTCGTTGTGTGTGTGCCTGTGTGTGTATGCATGTGTGCAACGGCGGGGGAGAGGGGGGGTGCACTTGTGTGTGTGCGCGCGTGTGTGCGTATGTGTGTGGGGGGGTGGGTGTCTCTGATTGTATGTGCGTGGGCGCTTGTGTGTGTGTATGCGCATGCGTGTGTGCTTCCCAGGAGACAGCGCCAGGCCGCAGCGCTCGTTCGCGTGCGCGTGTCAGTTTGAAATCGCCTCCAAGGCGATGCGCGGGGCCAGGATTGTCTCCTGGGAAGCACACATGCCGACAAAAGAGCCTCGGCGGAGACGCGCTTCCGCGCGTTCATCCGAGCCCTAAAAATGCACCAAAAACTGGCAATTTTTGAAGTTTCACCGCTATTGCCACATTGTCATTCTAATACTAAAAGCAAGAGCCAGATATACAACGGGTTTTGTGCATTCACATAGGCTTTCTGAAAACATGAAGCTAAAACCATGTCAAAGGGTCCTCCGAGATAGGGCACACTTTGTGTTCCAGCAGCTAATATGCCAGCCTTGTTACAGAGGTTTGCTTTCTACAAAACCCTCATGTACAGAAGTGGCACATTTTAACCATATCTTCAAATTTCTCTGACTATTCAACGAACTATTCACAATTAAACAAGTTAATCAAAAGAAACCCAAATCCAAACCATGTGGGGTATTTCAAAAACTTTGATAAATTGCATCATTTATAAATACCTTTGTTTCAATATTTGCAAGGCTGTTAAAGGCACATAGTGACACATAATATGTGAAGAAGGTGATATTTAGTGCTCAGTGATATTAGCACCACAGATATTGAATTGATATCCTTCCGTTTCATTTACTTTGCTCTTGGCGGATAGCCACCACAAACCTGTCCCGGCACGTCAGACGACGTGAATCAGTTACGCCCGACTGTTTGCTTGGCAACCGGTCCTCGCGTACCTGCAGGCGAAGCGTCCTCGCGCTCGCTAAACAGGTTTAAACGGGTCCCGCTTCAAAGCCGCAGCTACCTCAATTGTGAGCGTGGACGCGGCGAAAAGAAATCATATGAGAAACCACTTCCCTATAGTATTAGTTTAATCCCGGGATGGAGATAATTAACACACATCTTAGGCCCATTTTTTTTCTGTAGAGCCACTGAATGAAAGGAACAACAGGCTCCTACTACTACCTACAGCCTTTAAAAAAAGGGACACTTCTTGAGCTAATTTCCGGTGAGCCCACCTGGGCTTTTTTGAGGTAAGTTTTCACCGCCTTAAGTGCTACAGCAATGAGTTTGCACCTTACCTCCCAATCCAAACCTGACCATTAGTCATTATAATCAACAGGCTGTTTACCCCCTTCCAAGTGCTGATGAAGACCCGCATTGACCTTCCAACAGTGCAGATCCAGGGTTGAAACGTCGACATTACAATATTTGGACCAGCTATGGGACTCTGCGACGAGATTCATTCATTTAGTCCGCAGAAGTACCTGTAATATCCTGTATCTCTGGCCAATTCTCTCTCCCCCTCCTCTCCCCTCAATCACCTTTGTATATATTGCACTAAATGTCACCTTCTTCACATATTATGTGTCACTATGTGCCTTTAACAGCCTTGCAAATATTGAAACAAAGGTATTTATAAAAGATGCAATTTAGAAAAGTTTTTGAAATACCCCATATGGTTTGGATTTGGGTTTCTTTTGAATAACTTGTTTAATTGTGAATACTTCGTTGAATAATCAGAGAAATTTGAAGAAATAGTACGCACCGACAGAACCAATGATGTACTTTTTCATTACTGCCCAGGTTCTGAGGGATACTGGGTTACCCCATTGTAACTAAACTGCATTTTAACTATAGACAGCAAGTGTTTTTGTTATCAATTATTGGTGTTTCTGTTTTGGATGCGGCATGGTTTGCCCATTTAACCTCAAGTCTTTTTGACAACATCTCTCTTGTTTCTCTACCTACACCGCTGTCTACACACCTTTCACACCCATCTCTATCTGCACCTGAATCTTCCTGCATTGCTGTCAGCCTGAGCGCCTCACCCACCTCTACCTGCAAGCACCCCGTCAGTCTACAGCCATCAAACACATATGTTTGTACGCACCTTCCCAGGCTGCACCTCAACCGGCCCATACCCTTCCAAGCCCACGGTCACCTCCTTATGCGCTCTCCTCTGCCTCCAAATACCTCTCCCTTCCTGTACCTTACCCAGCCAGAACCTCTACCTGCTGGTGCCTCTCGCTGCCAGCACCTTCCCCAGTCTGCATCCAATCTGCACCTACCTCTTCCAGCCACCTCCTCCCAGCCCTGCACCTTGTCCTGGCCACGCGTTTCACCATAACTCTTCCTGTCACATTTTAGTTGGATCCCGAATTTAGCTTATTTTTAGATATGTGAGATAGGACAGCTTTTGCTATATTTTTGACAAGGAAAGATAGTTTCAAGATTCCTCAGAGGATTTGGAAGTCAAGGTTTGGTCTCTTTGGCGGGGGGGCGTGATCAGATCCTACTTTTGTGATGATGGCCATATATTTTAGGGAGGAACTGATGATTTTGAGGATTGGCAGGGTGTGGCATTGAACACCACATTTATCATATTTGCTGTAATCGGCATATGATGATGGCTTTGAGGCTTCCATGATTTGAAGTAGCAACAGAAGGTCTAGCTTATTGAACTGTATCCATTTAAGGATAGAGCTTGGTGGTATGGTTGGACTACAAGTCTTAATTCGTTGTGGATGTTCGAGGTTTACATGCAGAAAACGGTAGCAATATTAATGGCAAATCACAGGATACAATACTATTTGTGGGTTTGTTGAGGTATGTTTACACAGCGTTTTATGATACAGATGAATGCTTGATCAGTTTCTTTAAATAGTTGGCTTTGATGTGATGTGTTGTGCCCTTCTGAATTTTTATCTCTACTCAGTGATCTTATGTTTGGTATTTGCCTACATATTTTCTAGTTTCCTGATTGTTCCTTTGCTTGTATTAGTTTTAGTGCTGTAGCTTAGATCAGAGGGTTTTTTCTTTGAAAGTTTGTTATGTAAATGGTGCAAGTTTCTGGGTTTTAGGTGGATGAAATATTTAGTGGCCTTATTCAAATTTGGATGGTTTTGTTTGCTCTCTTTGTGTAGCTTTATGGTGTAGTATAGAGCGAAAGACTGCAGTGGCCTGACAAATCAAGTTTGATTAATTTGTTAGGGATGATGAGGTTTGAGGATGCAATGATTCAACAAACTGTTTTTCCTTTGTTGTGAGTCATGAAAGGAGTGAGCTGGGAGAGGTCATGAAGAAAGATTTCTGATGATATTCAATGAATTGTTTTATTTATGTTCCACAGGATGTCGGGGCTTTCAGGACGATATTGGTAGAGTAATGAATTAGCATGGAAAAGCAAGGTCATTGAAGTGGCCAGGAAGGGACAAAGTATGTCCCAGAGGACAGTAGATAGTGTGAAAGCGTACAGCTTTATTTCTGGGTGGCTTCATGGAAGTGGCAGGAAGGAGAATCTGGTGCTTCTTCTACCGCTAACTCGTGTTTATAATGGCTGGGCCCCCTCTTTCTTCACTGGGCCTTTCTTTGTGGAGTGTGTCATGATCAGTTGTACTACGAGGTTGAAGAAGTGGCTGAGGACCAGGTTTCAGGAGTCTGAGTCATGAAGTGTACTAGCTCTATAATCTTTCATTAATGAGCTTGAGCGGATTCAGCATTAGTTAGAATACATTAGACGTGTTTCTTGGAAAGGTATTGAATGATGGACTGCAGTTGTCTGATTTAGAAAAGATCATTCATATGAACTCTTTGCCGAGGTATGATTGAATGTAGTGTGTGCCTTTTCAATGCCAGCTGGGTGGTAATGGGGTCTTTTGCAGACTCAACAAAAGCACGTCTTCATGTGGCATGATCAAACAGAGTTCAATTGTTTTAAGTTTGAAAGTTGGCGAGCATGTGATCATATCAAGAGAGTAAATTGAGGAGGCTCTGCAGGGGAATAAGAGGCGGAGGTAATTGAGGAAAGTGTTTTATTCTATCTATCCTAAAAAGAGACTCCTTCCTTAATTGATTTGGATGGCGTGTTACAAAGAGTTTTACTGTTGAAATCTTGCCTGAGGAAAATCACATGTTGGATGCCACAAAACGCTCCATTGTTACATTCACAAAGGACGGAGTTCCTTCTCATTCTCCCAGACAAATACATTAATTTGACCCTACTCTTTTGGCACACATTGATGATAAACTACTTTGCACCATCCTACCCCACACTGTGGATCCTATATCAACTCTTATCGTTCACATGATAGATTCACACCGTAGATCCTACATTAACTCTTATCCTTCACATGATAGATTCACACCGTAGATCCTACATTAACTCTTATCCTTCACATGATAGATTTACACCGTAGATCGTACATTAACGCTTATCCTTCACATGATAGATTCACGTCGTAGATCCTACATTAACTCTTATCCTTCACATGATAACTTCTTCCTATGTATCTTAAAGAAGCACAAACATTTAATGCTATTTGACCACTTAAAAGCCTCAGTCTAAGCTCTCACTTCCAGGATTGGTTTTGAATTTGTGTCCAACAGTCCTCACTCACTCCTATTAATGCAATCCTATATCCAGCAGTCAGACTGGTTACCAATACAAAAAGAAATCATCCATGTTATGGAGCTCCTCCGTGATCCTGAATGGCTACCAGAGGCTGCCAGAATTCGTTTGAAATTGTGTGGCCTCAACTATAAAGATATTCATCAGGAGCAACCCATGTATAGATCCAGGTTACTTCTCACCCTATTCCACTGCTCTACTAAACTGACCTTAGTTACAATTCTATTACCGAGTTCTGAAATGTGTTTCATTGTTTTGATTTGCGTGCCATCATCTGATCTGTTTGATATATTCTGATGTAACAGCTTCAGAGTTCTCCGTAAAGAGCTGTAACACTTATAGTCGTCCAGGAGCACTTTACCAAACGGTGAAATTAATAAAAAAAAAATACTAATTTATTCAGCATCAAAGAACTCCATTTCAATAAATCCCATCACACAACTAATTATAGCAATTGCAGCAAAGATATGCAGGAGTGGCGAGGTTTATTGTTCTAAATGTACACAACAGTTTATGAATTTACTAAATAAAATAGAAATGAATCAAAACACCCGTTCCATATAAACACGAAACTATAAACATAACGAAAAAAATCACTTCATGGTAACACTGTTGAAGCACAAAAGAACTCTCTTCTTTTCTCCAGCTGTGATAGAAATATGAAAAGAGCTTTGGGTGCTTCTTTCAAATGTCAAAAACTAAACAATAAACACTGTAAATAGCTGATAGCAATTCAGTCCAAGAATGGACAATAGGCTTTCTATAGGACCGGTACTTTTATATTCCACAGTTATACATGCATGTCATACCCGTTAGATTTCTCCCGTCTCCAATGATCTATATTTGACCTCTACCTGGCACATACTACTGTAGGTCAGTGGTGTACTGATCTCCCGATCTGCTGGTCTTCCTTTTTAGGTTTCGCCTGGCCGTAACACTGCGCAGCAGTGCACGCGCAGGCGAAATCTTTTGATCCTACAGTATGGGGCTTTGTCCCGCCTCTCTCTGCCTCTCTCTTCCATTGGCTGGCTCCATAAATGGAGGCTAGCCATTGGAAGAGATTGGTTGTCAATCACTCTTTCCCCGTCACGACGCGATTCGGGGGCGTTTCTGGGTCTTTTTTTAAGTCCCGCCCTCTCCTCTTCCCATTGGCTGTAATTTTACCTTCCAGCCAATGGGAAGGGAGGAGCACGAAAAACACGCCCCCGAATCCCAAAATGACCTTGCGTTTCTCCGAGGCATTCCTGCTTCGCCTCGGAGAAACGGTCAGATCCACAGAGCCGAGAGGGTTAGGGTGTACAAGTACATAACACAGCGCGTGAAGCATTGACTTATCTTGGCTTAAAACTCTGCTCCACGCTCGATTTATGTGGACTGCTGCAAAGGTAAGTGAGGCTGTAGCGGCTAGAAACCAACAGACTCGAGAGGAGCGTCACTCATCAGGTGCTCCTACCCCAGGGAGCCACAGAGCCGAAATTAATACGGCTTTCTGGAGATAAGATTATTTCTTACGAGCCTGAAGAGGACGAAGGTCGTGAAGTACACTGCCTCGTGCGAAGGGGACAACCGAGGAGTCGGACTGTTGCGCACCAGTGTTGTGAGATATAAGCACCCCTTATTTCTTTGGAGTCTCTACGAGCAGCCTTCCAGCGAGGTGGCGGAACCTCCAACCCTTCAGGCAGTGAGTGTCCTTGCGTGCTTTCCCGGACGAGGTTTGCTTGACACCCAAAGCCCTCGTCTTTGCCCAGGGCAGGAGAAGCTACTCAGATGACTCTCCACCACCCCAGCATGCGTGCCTCTTGAGTCTTGACACCGTTCGGATCTTACTGCTCTTCAGACAAGGAAACAAACACCATGCGATCTTTAGTAGACTGTACGTGAATTTGCTTTGCTGTTGTCAGTTTAACCTCATGAATGTATAGTTGGTATTGTTGAAGTGCCCGTAAACGGGACGTACATCAAGGATTTACATTTCCTTGTTTTTTTTTATTTGTGTCATGTCTCCCAGCGCATTATGTTTCTCGTTACGAGAAGTGTCTTAAACCGTGAAGGAACATGTCAGCAAACCTTACCCACACCCTCCTTTCTCCACAGGCTTGTTTGTTGCCGGGATTGATTTTGCGTTTGCATCTGAAAATAGCGCCTGGATGCCGTGACACATGATTACGTGTTGTTCACAACTGCTTCTAGTGACAGGACCACATTTAGATCGATGGGAATATTAAAATCTGCCCATACCGCCAGTAGTAATTACTAAGCGCCCCTACAGGAGAGGGCCAATTATATGGAAATCAGTACTCGCCCTGCCGCAAAAGGAGGAGAAGAGCCAGAAATGCTCAGCCATGCCCAATCAGTACAGGAACACGCGACCCTGACGGGCTTCAATCTTCAATCGGCCTCCTCGGCGAGGAGCTAAAACCTGGAGTTGTTTAGTCAGAAGCCCTACGTGTGAGCGTATCCTTGACGCAGGCGGAGAAAACGCGCTTTGACCAAGCCTGTAGCGAAATATTCAGTCCCAGCCGTCAGAGGGAAACATCAATCCACCCACCCGCGGCAGCCGTGCAAGAGCCCCTCCCTCTGAACACGTCTCCGTTTTGTAATCTTGCCTCGCTCACAGAATAGGCCCAGCATGTGCAGTTGGCCAGCCACACCCTCTCACACAAACACAGGATACAGCATTTGTGTAGCAGTGGGAGCTTTCCTCGCATGCAGATTTCACCAAACAGACAAAAGCATTACGTACAAGAAGTAACTCACCACCACCTTATACCGTGCAATGCAGCCCCCACCCCACGACCTTCTTCACTGCACATAGACATACACGCATGGACTAGCATTATCTTTCTACTATAATACCCTCCCTCTTTATACTAAGCCATCCACCACCCAACTACTAAGACCCTTAGCCTGCTCCAGGCACTGCCCTCCTAATAACCACTACCTTTTCCAGTGCAGTACCTTCCAATGGCTAATGCGCTTTTGCTGCTGCATGTAGGCCATGGCAATAACTACTACCCTTTTTCTTTACTTCTCCAAGCAAGACCTGCCAACAACCACCACCCTTCTAATGCTCCCCACTGCAGGGCAGCGAATAAGAACAACACGGTTACTGCTCCCTATTGTGCGTGCCAACAACCACCACTGTTCTACAACACGATGTAACACGCTCCAAAAATGTCCATACTTTTACCAGAACTTCACCACACTCTGCGGTTCTTGCCGGTAAAAAGCAGCCTTTTACTGCTCCATGCTTCACATACATGCATCGCCGTTCTTTCTTCTTTCTATCCTCTATGTAGCACCTGCCAATAACTACCCCTTTTTCCAGTGTTCAAGAGAGTGCCTGGTGATATTCGCCCCCATTCTGCCAGACGATGCATTCATTGCCTACCAATAATCACCACCCCTTTGCTGTACCATACAGGATTGCCAAAACCACCTCCTCTGTTCTACTGCATCACCCACTGCATGCCAATAAGTACCTTTCTTTTTCTGCTCCATGCTCCCTGTGTAACAACTGCCACCCTTTTACTGCTTCGCGCAGCACCCACTAACAACGACTAAGCGTCTCACCTACCAGTTTTCCTATACATTGTAGCACACACGAATAACCACAAAACAATGTAGCACACCCGAATAGCCACTACCCCAAACCTACCTTCGCACCCTGTCTCTTTTTCACTCATTCTCTGTGCCCCAGCTCACTTAGATTTAAGCTGGTTCTCTTTTCCTTTCCCCTTGGTTCTCAGTTACTATGGTTACGGCCCCCTATGGAGGACCACTATCAAATTCTGTACTTCTCCATAAATGTGTTTGTGTAATCTGCAGGTCACTGATTATAACGCCTGTGCGAACTAGTTTGCGGGGCTTCCAGGTCATACATGAGTAACAGGGTTCCAAAATGTACCAACGGAACCTTCAGCTAGTCATAAAGCTTATCCCTCGCACAACACTGGGAATCCGTAGTTTATTACACTCTGCGTATCTGCATATATGATTTATGCTATGGCATTTTTGTACTTGGTTTAACGACAGCTATTTAACCAAAACCACAGGGTGCAAGAGTTAAAATGTGTGCAAATGTGACATTTGCACTGTAGTAATAACTATGTGGATGTGTGCACGTTTATTAGTAGAATTGTTGTACATTTTTGGCCATATTTATTTTCACTGCTGTGACATAAAATAAACGTGGCCCAATAACACTTTATTTAGAGTAACCTTATTAATAAATATGTATTTACACATTTGTTGCTACAGTGCAAAGGTCACATTCGTTTTTTTTTTTTACCACAGTACATTCCTGGGAGAGAATAAAAGTGACACGTGGAAATGCTTGAATTACTCTAAATCACTAGCAGTGCATTCCATGCTATCGTTTTAGCTCATCACTATCATTTCAGAAAGAACCAATCACTTGGGCCTTGGTTTTGCTCCTCGTTTCCCCCCCCCCCCATTTCTGTGTGTGTGTTTGTGCTCTGTGTGTGTGTGCAAATGCAATAGGTCTCGCATTTGTGAGAGATTAAGCTATTGGCATTGTAAATGACAATGCCATTTATTTATCTGTTTTCAAAACCAACACATAAATACAAAATTTGTCATTTACAATGCCAATAGCTCTACCTTTTACAAAGGCGAAACCATTGCATTGTAAATGCTTGTTCTGTTCTTGTGACTGGCTAATCCTTTGAATGCCTTAGTTTACCACTGGGTACTTTTATTATGCATCTAAGACCTACCGTAAGCTATCTTTTGTAGGTGTTGCCTACAGAAAGGCATAAAAGCTATTGTCTCCAACTACAATATAATAATTAGAGTGAGCTTTGGTTCCGACCATTGCTCATTATTTATTTATTTATTTATATTTATACTTATATAGCGCCTATCACCCAAGGTCTCTAAGCGCTAATTTATAGCTTTTATTTTCCATTATTTTAGTTCCTTGCTCATGATTCAATGTCTTTGAATGCAATTAAAAGGCTGGTTGTCCAGGAACTCCAAATATGTTGAGCGGAACTGCGCCAGTCCCTGCTCAGCATAATGCATTGTAACACTCCTGCGCCACCACCAGGAAACCACTGTTTCCAGCTGCAGCCGACGGTCAACCACCAGTCCACCCGCGATACGATTTACAAAGTCGTAATCGGCAAAATGGTAGAAAGCCATTCCAGCGCCACCGCGAGTCTGGCGGTCACAAGACTACCAGACTCGTAATCAGGCCCTCAGGCTCTTAAGAGGTATTCAGTATCTGGAGGGGGTAATTTCATAGAGCCTTTTTTCTAAAATTGAAGAGCAAAGAATCCGTTGGCAATTGAAATGGGAAATGTCACTTTTAGGACCCTCTACTTTTTCCCAGAACCTGCTTATTGGATCTGCACAAAATTTGCCATGTAGAACCCAAAGTGAATGTACCTTTTTTGGAAAACTGTGTGCAAATTCTTGGAAAGGTACCAAAGATAATAAGAAAACAAAAATTATATTTACTATGGAAACTCAGACTAAACCATAACAACACTGGTACTATCACTTTCGGTGCAATATATGTTAGATGTTTTTGTGCTTTAATTACACACAATGCAGTAGTATAAAAATATGGGAAATATAATGACAGCCAAGAAACCACTCTGCAGAGGATTCACACTGTCAGGACTACAAGGATTATGCGGCATGGAGGCCAAAATTATGTGGTATGGTTATCTAAATTTTGCAGCTAAGAAGTCAATTCATGTGGCACGTCATGTCATCATTATATTTAATTCATTTGAAACAAAAACAATATTTTTCAAGAAATATGGAAATTTTGGAAACTATGTGGCAAATGTAGTAAACGCTAAATCGACTAACCCTCACCATTGTCCCTTGTTTTATTAACACTTTATTCAAGAAAGGTAAACAATGCCTAAATATTTGAATTTTAATCAATGCTGCAGTTTGAACAAAACTGCTGTTTCATGCTAACTGCCTGCAATATAAACATGTAATATAGCCATATAGCACGCCGTAGAGGGCTATACCAGCTATGAAAGGCCCTTCGGCTCGGGCCTTTAACAAGGGAGAGGGCCTTTAACAGCCGGTATAGCCCAGCTACGAAGGGCTATAAGGCTATTAGAACATTCTGTCACTTGAGGGCAGAATGTTCTAACAAAAAAAACAAAGCCTTATGGGAGCGTGAGGGGATTGGAATCCCTCAGGCTCCCTGAAGCCTTTGTTCACAGCCAGAGCTGTGAACAAAGAAACATTGGAATGTTGGAGCTCCAGGCTTATACCAGGCATTATAAGGCCGGAGCACTCCATTGTTTTCAATGGAGCTCCCAACATTCCAATGTTCTAATATAGTAAAAACATAGCGGATACCATGTTTAATTTGGTTCCATATTGCCACATCAGAGTTCTGGTGACATAACAAACGATTCAGCAAACACTTGCTAAAGTCCTGCACAGATTCTGTCTAATGAGATAATGTATCACCATCTCCTGCCAAGGCTGGTCGCTACTGGATGTCAGGAATGCCCATCAGATGAAATGGATGACAAATTCCAGGCACAGTTTAGCCAACAATGTCTGCACCACTTTTACACAGTGGTACAGCAGCCATTTTGGTTGGGAGCCACAGGCCACTTCTGTACCATGCTCTACCCAGTTTATCTCTCTTACGTTGATATATCAGTGGTAAAGCTCTCTGTCTTCTCCCAACTTCCTGCCTATGTTTCTCTACGATTTCGTACATCATAGGCAGAAACAGAACTGCACATCACACACCCTATGGTCACCAAGGGCCTGATTACAGCTTTGGCAGTGCAGTGCTGGGTACGCCCCGCCACCGCACCTTGAAAGCTGTGGTCAGACCACCCACCAGACAGAAATGTAACTCGTGCTTGAGCAGGCTTTTCTTTTGACGATCCCAGGGCTGAGCTCTGAAAATGGGCACCGCAATGGGAAAGCCAAAAACAGTTCCTGCACGGCATGGATTAAAAAGTCCATGCCATGCAGGAACTGGGGTGTATGCACACCGGGTGGGAGGTGGGCACATGTTGTGTCTCCTGGTGTGCATCCACATGCAGAGGAGGCACAGGGGGCCCCGCTGAGCCCCCTTTGTTTCCGCTACGCCACAGTGTACATGGAGTAAGAACCTCTATGAAACCGTCGGCGCGGAGGAAACTCGCAATATGCTTGGTAGGTCCGCGGTGGTCCCGTCAAGCATATTGCGGCCTTATGATCGCTGCAACACCACCAGGGAACAGTGATTACCTGGTGGCTGTGGCAGGGCTTTGGCGGTCTGACCGCTCAAATCGTAATAGGGTAGTCGAGAGACCACCGCACCCCCATTATTAGTGTGGCAGTCCATGGACTGCCAGGCACGTAATCGGGCCCTAAGTATCACAAGAGCTCGGAGTTCATGAAGGTAGCGCCTACATAGCCCAAAACTTAGCCTCTCTCTGTCCAACAAGAAGATTTCAATCTCTAAACATTAACGTATTTTGATGCCCAGTTACAAAGTGTCTCGTAACAATGATTTACTAAAGTACTTGCTAAGAAGAGTTACTGCTCTGGTAACCATCACTGACCAGCCCGTGATATAATTCCTTAATTCTGTAATTTTGCAATGCCTGTATAACAATGCTACCATCTCTAATCCCTTACCTCCAGTGTCATCACCATCTCTGAAGAACTCCTCACTATCATTGGCTGAGTGGGACTTCTTCATTTCAGCTATTCGATTCCGAGGCACTTTCCTCTTAAGAGACGGGGAGAAAAACGATGGACGATTGTTGCGTTCCGGCGTGGGAGGTGTACTAAAGGACGTGACCTGAGAAGGGAAATAGCACATTTATAGAACACATTTCTTTCCAGTTATCCTATCGAATGGTGGTCAAGAACATCCCTAGCATTAGTCATGTCTTTTTCGGGGTATCCTATTTACTATCATTAAGTAATGGTTTATTTAGTATGTAACGGCTTGCAACTGTAGACATAAAGTAAAAGTGCAAGTTGCATGTAAAATCTACTTTTCGGTTGCTCAGAAGTTTTTCGGAGATGATCTGGTTGCAAATTAATGTTAAACACATGGCAGTGTACCAGGCCAATGGAGTATGCACATTTCTGAAAATGCCTATTTAGTGGCTTTTATTTTCAGAGGGTGAAAATTTAATATTTCTAATTTTTCATAATAAAATTTCATCCCCCTGTACAAAAGGTATCACTGTCATCCATTGTCAACAAGAGGCACAGGCAGCAAGTCTGTATTGTGGCCAAGTTAAAGTACCACGTTTCAAGCCTGCACGGTAGTACTTCATATTACTTAGGTGTGTATAGTGAGCCGCTGGAAATACATTTTTAGTGCTCAACCGCCATATTTCACAGCTCTGCTGTTTGGTTAGATGAACACACATTACACATTAGCAAGAATAACAAAAACTATCTTTGCGATTTCTGAAAAGCAGTGTACTGCTAGCCTAAACCATGTTCCTGGAATTCAAGATCTGAGTGGGTAAAGGCGTTTTAAAGAAAGTGGAAGAAACACATCTGCAAATATCGGGTGTGCAGGAGAAAACTAACCTGCACAGCTAAAATACCAATGAGCCAAATATGTTATTTCTACACGTTTTGTTAGTGTTAGTTTGTTTCCCAAAAATAGCTTAAAAGTTTACACATGCACTTATAACAAGCATTGGAAAAGTCAATAGGTATACTTTCTGGCTTTGCTAGGGCTTGTTTTGGTCTGCCACCGTTTTCCCAAACCTGTATTGTTGGGGAGGTGCCAAGCACTCATCAATCTAAAAGAAAAGATGTTGGCTGGAAGCACGAATATTTATTGGTTTCAAAAAGTATATGTAGCCATTGTAGTGCCAGGCACCCAATGCAACTACTTTGTGTGTGGGTGTGCTCCTCGTGAAAGGCCAGAATGCTGTCGCTCACAGTGAACTACTTTGTGTGTGGGTGTGCTCCTTGTGAAAGGCCAGAATGCTGTCGCTCACAGTGAACTACTTTGTGTGTGGGTCTGCTCCTTGTGAAAGGCCAGAATGTTGTCCCTCACAGTGAAGTTAGCCAAAGTGGGTTGGTAAATTGCTCATGCTATATGCTGCAGTGGGTGGGAGAAAAATGTGAATTACACAATAACAATTTAATGGATGAAGAGGGCTGACTAATAGCCAGAAGTAAGACTATTACACATATAATTTCAGTAAAATAAAAAGGTCTTGGCTACTACCAGACCTAAAGAGTAGCGACTGGTTTACTAGTGACATTAAATAGGGTAGAAATGATTGATATGAAGTTCTGAAAATGATTTACAAATAGTTTACAAGTGCTGTATTTCTTTAAATAAATATGTTCACTTCAATAGAACTTAAAAGAAACCATCACAGCATACAGAACAGAACTTTCGTACAAGATCAGTACATTTGACATTAGAAACCATAAAAGCATACAGAACTTTCGTACACGATTACTACATTTGACATTGGTACACAGCAGCTTTGGAAATATAATTTGGTATCAATAAATAGATTCTAGCCAAAATTAATACACATATAATAAAAACATTCTAGATTAAAACTCCTCAAAACTGCAATCACTGTATAATTAAAATATCTAAAAACGTCATGCAGTAAAAGAATCAGTATTTAAAATACAAGAATAGAGTTGTATTTAAGTTCATACTGATTATCTTAAAAAAGAATATCCGACAGATAAACTCTATGTAAAAAATAAGACCAAGTCATAATCTATTATTAAAGTTACAAAGGCATACATATTGTTGTACTTTTAAGACAGTCTTCAGGTGTTTAAACCAAACTTCAGTAAAAAACGACTTACTGCAAAGGCAATTGGGCTCGAGGAATCTGTTTTTAAGATTCTATGTGCAATGAAATAATGTGTACTTTTTAAGTTTAAACAAATTGGGCGTATCCAGCACTTGCGAGGATGATAATACGCAGTGCATCAAAAAGGGCATGTTCTTCTGTTTTTGGCACCAGGCCAGATGCTGGACACTTATCTGAAGCTTGAGCTCTAAACCTATCACTAAAGGTTCTTAGGGGCAAGCAGCCCAAACGAAATTTCGAAAACAAATTCTTTGCTAATGGCGGTGAAACTATATCTAAAAATAGTTCAAATTTGGGACTGGATTTAAAACTCAGAAATTGGTGAAACATCCTGCCTTTGCACTAAAGGTATATTGGTCATGCACATATTGCCAGTGTTTAGTTTTCACAGTAGGTATCACTGCCTTACTTATTCCCTCGGGGTGATCCCACAGATTGGACAGGCCAAATAACTTTAACCAAGTTGCCACATGCTTCAACCAGGGAATCTTTTGGTCGCTATTTATCCTCAACAGCTCCTTCAGAGCCTCTCGAAAATCGAGTAGCTCAGGCATAGACCACAGTCATCACCAGTACATCAATGGCTTCAGTGATGCATCGGTAATACTTTTAATGCTTACATCATACGACAGAGGGACCAGTGGGGTACTAGTGGGGACCGAAACAAGAGACCTTAGAAAATGATTCTCTACAACTACCAATTTATTAATGTCAGCATATCCCCATAGCTCCAAAGAGTGCAGCACCTGGGGCTTTAGCACGATAAACCTCCAGAGCTGGGCTTATTGGACACAGCGGGATCTGCTTAAAAAACAGAGGACAGTTTTGATCGCTGTACTGTAAGCGGGTGGCTTTTGCTGAGTTGTGGGTCCCAACATAACTTATCCGACATCTTAACACCCAAATAGTCAAAACTGTGAACCTGCTCAAGGGTCTTTCCACCAACATTAACTATAGAGTGTCTAGATCTACCCTTTCCAAACACCATAAATGTTGTCTTTGCTGTGTTGAGTTCCAGTCCCCTACAGGCACAAATATTCAAGAATTCATTTAGTAGTATCTGTAGGCCAGCAGGGGTCTTAGCTATCAATAAGGAATCATCAGCAAACAAAAGAATTGGCATTTCCCTTCCATTCAGACATGGTAAATCATTCCTTCATTCAGTAAGATCATTTACCACCCCATTTATATACAGGATAAATAATGTTGGTGCCAAAACGCACCCCATGTGTAATCCACGATGTATGGGTATTCGTTTAGTTACCTGTCTGCATTTCCCTCATCGGACCTGAGCGTAATTGGCTTCGTGCATCCTGGCTATCAGAGTTACCACGTTAATAGGGGCTCCCATGCTTAACAGTACATTCCATAAGCTTTCTCGAGACACAAGATCAAAAGATGATCTTAAATTAACAAAAGCAACATACATTTTCCGGTTGTTTAACAACATGTGTTTCCAGTTTAATAATGTAAACCTAAAAACGTGATCACAAGTACTTGTATTGGCATGGAAGCCTGCCCTGAAGAGGTGAAAGAATACAGTTTTGATCCATCCAGACCTGCAATTTGTCCAATAATGGTCTTGAATTTATTGTTATTGCAAAATTGTCGAATAAGTTAATGGGCCTGTAATTCATTGGACTTTGGGTTGCCTCCTTATTAAATATTTGGCACAACATTTTTAAAAATTAATCATGAATAGCCAGTAATGATGCAGGGGGGAGAGTGGCATTTTCATAGCTATTAAAAAACTACAAGAACACATGATAAATCCTGGAGTGCAATCTACAGTCTGCTTAAACCCGGGGCATGTGATTCTTCTGAAATTATTTGTTAGGGTGGGGTCCTGAGCTAAACTAAAATACGTATGGTATCTTTAAGTGTTATTTTTAAAAAAAACTACAATTATTCGTCATAATTTCATTTGATTTAATTAGCCTTTTGTTTGAGATTTTTTTGTACACAATCTTATTTGCTAATGTATTCCTTTCTTATGTATTTGGTAATAATAGTATGCTTTTAGTGGTATATATCACATCAGTATTTGTGTTAAATTAATTAATATAATCAGCGACCTGTGTGGTTGTTATTAAATATTATTTCATATTTATTCAAGTGGTTTTTATTTTTTAATTATACGACTCATCAATATTTTTCCTAAATCCACTTAAATACATAAAATGTGCTACACCACTGTATCACATTTCCAAATATTTATCTCAAATTGAATCACACATATGCTTAAGAATGGACATTTCCAAATAAAAGCACATAGGTTTCTGCTTTTGGGCCATTTAATAATCTGATTGTATTTATTCCAGCACTTCCATGGAAGCCTTTTGTGCCCTCATTTAAAAACATACATACAGATGTACTCAAGGATTAGGCAGGCCGTGATCTCTTTATTTATACCATGAGGGGAATTAATGTTCTTCCCTCACACACACCCTACACTTCTGATCATTATTAGGAATTCTACTGTAGTGGGAAAAGGAAAGGGACAGATCAGACATCCTTTCATAGTTTCACATCATAAGGTGGAGGATTTGTTGGCGTGCCAGATCAAGTCCAGGACTTATTGCCAGAAATATCAGTGCAAAGTATTTCTATCACAGTATCATATAGAAGTCGCGAAACACATGCTAGAACACATTTTAGTATCTAGAGGTTGAATGGGTGAATAGTTGTGCCAGAAGGGAGCACAGGCAGAGCCACCAGATTCCACATGGCCTGTCAATGTACTGAATCCTGTGGATTCTCCTTAATATGTCCTGTCAGCAAGTCCTCCGTGGTTCCTCTGACAGGGCCGCACCCATCATATTTTGAGGGCAACAGCGACTTTTGGACAATCTGATTGCCACTCTGTGTTTGTTTTTTAAACTGCTCCCAGCTCAAACCCCCATCATCTGTCCACGCTTGCAGGAGGCAGCTGGGGACCTGTCTTTAGTCTTTTTACTTCTCACACAATGGTAACACCACAGCTCAGCCCCCTCCAAAAGTAACTCATCTTCCCCATATTTTCAGACTCTTTTTCACATTATCCTTCAACCCCTCCCTCCATATCCTTTTTGTCAAATAATTTCTTACTTAAGGCACATAACTAAGGTGGGTAAAATAGTTCTATTTTGTTGATGCAAAACTGATTAATTCACAAAACAAATGCGTCTTTGCAACGATCAACTTCTTCATTCTCAGAAAGGAAACAATTGCAACAGGAGGAATCCTGTAGCAGGTTATAAATCACTGGGAAACGACAGACCGCACCTTTTAATGAATAATCATTAAAGGCTTGAAAGTGACATTATTATTATTATTATTTAGTTCTTGTTTAGGGTATAGCTACCCATGGGGCTTCCCAGCGCTTAGGAACAGGATGCAACGGCCTCGAATGTGACATTCTGTTTCTCTCCTTAGCAGACAATCAGACTGGTCCAAATATAAAGAATAGTTGTAAGTGGTTGAAGTGTTGCCTCTGACAGTTCCTGGAATAGGAGGATATTTCAGCAAATCTAACTGGCGGTACTTCAGGCAATCAGGATAAGTCACCGGAGGTACACCATGTTGATAAGCTGCTGGGCAGCTGATGCCTCCCAGGATTGTTCGCTTATTCCACCTGCAAAGTGAAATTAGACATTTTCCGAAATAAATTTGCTGCCTAGGTAGACTAAAAGTGGAACAGATTCTCCTCTATCACATTTTTGGATAGACGTTTGCCTACCCTCTACTAACAACAATAACCACTTACGCTTATAAGTGTGTTACTGTAAAATTCTCAAACTAAACGTATCTGAGAGCACATGTTAATTTTGTCTTGTAAATTCTTTTTTATTGCAGTTTCAATAAAAGTTCCAATTTAAGGGTCTAGATGCACGAATAACTGGTTGCAAAATAATGGTCACAAATTGCTAATAGTCGATTTGTCATAGTGAGTCGCAATCCGACCTACCATGTGAATATTAACCCCTTGGGCGCGGCCACGATTCTTCGCGGCACATTCCAATTGCGGGTGCGGTCATGACGGCCGGGAGCCGTCATCAGCACACGAGCACTGTGTGCCATGGCGGCTCCCGGCCGTCATCAGCATGGAAGGGGTTAATGAGACATGTTGCAAATTGTGACACCAACCTCAGTTAGCAGTGAGTCCACAAATATAGAGCCAATCCAATCATGTACCCAGATAAACAAAAAAAAGAAGAAAGGGAAAAGTCTAATAATTAAAACGAGTTCCCATCAGTCCACCATCGAGACCGCCCTTCATCATCTGGGATCTCTTGTACATATCAAAGCAAAGGGAAACTACACCTGACTCGGCAGATGATATAACCAAGCCAGAGGGTATCCCGAAGACAGTATCACAGATGTGAAAATGGTGTGCCTTTCTTCTTTTTTTTGTTTATCTGGGTCGTTGATTGGATTGGCTCTATATTTGTGGACTCACTGCTAATTGAGGTTGGTGTCATTTCTAGTCAGGGGGTTTAGCAGGTAGGGTCTTGAAAACTTACCCCTGGGACCTTCTCTTTGTGTTTAGATGTTGCAAATTGTGACACACTACGATTAGAGGATTACGGCCTTCTGTGGTCAGCAGACCAGCCTGTCTGCGATAGCTAAGAAGCAAACTTTTTTTAAATGTTAAATGCAGAATGTTTTTCTTAAAAAAACAGGGCTACATTTAAAAGCAAAAGTTTTATTTTTTTGATTGAGGGTTGGCAGCGACAGACAGTGCCTGTTCCCAAATGGTCTTTTTTTATTTTTTTATTCACAAAGTGAATGGATTGCCATTTGCTTTGAGGTCTCTGGAACCATTTAATGCTTTTTGACCGGATTTTATTGTACGATATTTATACATGCACAGCATAACGATTCAGTATGTGGAAGGGATACCTACAACATGCCTCTTCTAGATAAAGGATTGATATCCATTTGCAACCACAATGTAGGAGTCGAAAAAACTTTTCTGACTCCTAAACGGGATTAGTCCGCCCTAAAAAGGATTTTTACAGTTGTAAATGCTGATTCAGAGCGTTTGTCACTATATACATGCTTAAAACTCCTGGTTCCTATTTAAAACTAGAGTACATCAATTGTGTGTTTTCACATTGTATCTGGCAATGGCCACCCTGTGTCAGATAATGTATAAAACAAAGTGAACTTTACATAAACCAAATACCCCTGCCCTCAAACCCCACCTCTAAGGAATTATGTGCAGGTCTATTTAGGTTTTTCGTATAACATGCCTCTGCCATTTTCGAAGTTATTGGAGTCCTCCACCTTCTACCTCGGAGGCCCATGTCTCATGGGTCCCTATTCAGTCAAACAGCAGTAATGCTCAGACTGGTAGGACAAATAATCTCCCTGCAGTCCTTCTCTATGTAGCTCAGGACAGACTGCCATGCCCCAGAAACCTGTCTTTGTTTTTCAACAGGTGAATGGAATGCCTTTTTAGCACAAATGTGTCCATTATTTTGGAATACCTGTTGAGTTTTGTTGGCCCACCGGACTGCTTACACTTGCCTGCTATTTTATTTATGCCCAAACCAACAAATGGAATATCAGTTTCCACATTTTACCATTCAGCTCTTCCCAGCTGTCGGATCAGAGCCTGGGATTGTTATAGCTGGGTCAGCCGGTATTGAGAACCTTAGTAGTCCTTGATGGCTGCCAGATCGTCCTTCTAGAAGATGGATATTTTGGGGCAGGCGCTCCAACCCCTCGTGGGTTGTCAATTTCAAAGTTCACATTAACAAAACAAAAACGTTTTGTTTAGTTCATGGGAGGAGTGTCTATTGCCCTATCACAGGACACGGATTAAGGTGTCTGTTATGGATTTGACCCATCCCTAGATACTAGGTTTGGGCATACGGTTGGTATTTCTGGAATCTTCCACTGATAAATGAACTTTGAAAATGACAATTTACGGGGGGGTTGGAGCGGCTGCCCCCAGGAATTCTAAAGGTTACTTACCGGGGAATACCTAATGCCCTGAAGAACTCTACTGTGCGGACAAAGCGCGTTGGCTGTAACATCTGGATTATGGAATTAAAAAAACATGTTGGAAAATATAAATAAAGGAAGAAACACAGAAAACTGAAGGACTCAAGTGGAATTTGTTTCATTTGATATTGGTACAATTTTTGGGTGCACCACTATATCTATATAGAGAGTTGAGATGCCATTCAGTAAATGAAGCCTAATCATCCCTTGTGTCTAGGAACTCCAAGAATAAACTGCAAGATCCTCGCAAAATTCCCCTGCTACAAGAAATCCAACATTGCCTTCCAGAGTCTCAATAATACCGTGGTTTCTATTCCTATCAGGAGGCCTCAAATATTTATAGTAGCTTCAGCTGTATTGTCATTTTATGGCAGTGATTATTCCCAGCCTGGGGTGGAAAAGTATTGCCATCTGCGAAAGTCTCTTTTTATGAGCTCTACCAGGAAGGACTGTAGAACTCATACAGGCCTCTCACCATGAGTGTTATATGGTCCCTCCAATACATTAGAGATTTAACAGTAGTGATTCTAAAGGGTGTGACAGCCTGCAATCAAGTGCTAGCTCTCCACCCCATCCGCAGGGCAACAGATCGGATTTTACATCACTCATCTTCCAGCCCGAGGCATCTTCATAGGTGCCAGGAGATGTTGAATTGTCCTAAACAGATTAGTCAGTTATATCAAAACATCATTGGCAAAGAGAGATTTTGAGTCTATAGCCCAGGAAATCTCTTCCCATTGTCTAGCACAAGGGGTTTTCATGCCAATACAAAAAGATAAGGGCACAATGGGCACCTCCGGCTTGTACCTTCCGAACATTCTGCGAACTTTTGTGTATGATAGCAACCTCATTTTGTCCATGTCAAATTTTGCCTTAACCTTCCTTAAAAATGTACAGTTCCCCCTTTCAAAAGATGTTTCAGCATCTAGGGCCAGCAGGGCCAATGGTATTTTCTTTCTGTTTGCTTTTTGAACAAGATGAGCTGCTCATTGCTTGCTATTAAAAGCCTGCCTTTCTGTGAAGAATCTGGGCTGATACTCATCTAAACATTGGGAAGTTTCAGGTCTAGTCTCAAGGCCAAGCCCTTCAGGTAGATTTAATTGGCTCTATTTCATAAGGCAATCGGCATAAAAGTAGTGTATTGTGGGAGGTCCCATTCAGGCTTCTTGATAACCATAATTCCCACCTGCAGCATCATGGTTGGGGTCTATCCCTTTTCCACTATGGATCAAAACAATATCCTCAGCAATGGGACCAGTTGTGGCAAGAATGTCTTTTAGAATTCACATGGGAGACCACCTGGTCTTGGTGTTTTGTATCATCTTAGGATTTTTATCCCTGCCAGAACTCCTGGTACAATAGTACGGCCCTACAGTGTCTCCCTGTTCCCCTGTCACTCTGAAGAAGTTCAGTCCCCTCGGAAATCCGTCTTGGGCTTCAGCCTTTTTTTCCTCCGCCCTGCTTAGATGGATATAGAAAATCGTTCAACAAACCTTTTTTTTCTATAATATGCCAAATAGTCCCATAGCTATGTTTATCCAGTAAATTCTGCCCGTTTTTTCCCCGGATTTTCATGCATTCGTTAATAGAGTGGGTCTGGTTCCATTTTCAAACACTTTACGTTTTAGTGCCGTAGGGATTTTTCAGATCTATTTATGAGCATGACGCGTAATTGCCACCTTGCTGCTTTGATCATGTGAAGGTCTGCTGTACCTCATTGTTTGTGCCACTCTTTAGCCTAAATCACTGCCTTTAATGCATTCGACTCAGTCTCTTTGGATGTTTCTGATTTGTCACTGAACTTTAAAACTTCCTGGATGGTAGTTGCAATCTTGGTTCTGTTATTCTTGTGAAATGTATATACATAGCCACCATTTCCTGTCTCTAGGTGAAACTTCCAATTCCTCTCTCTGCATTGTTTTGAGAAGGGATCAGCACTGTATTGCCTTTCTGGACTGTCATTATATGGTGGTTCTCGTCACTCCCCTGAAGGTGTATTCCAAATGAAAATGTAAACCCGAATCGTATCCCTTTGTAGTTGCGCATGCCTGCGAGAGTTTTACAGTAAGACTGGCTGGTACCAAGTCATATGTAGAAATTCTTTCATCTTTGGGTAAGAGGAGATTTTCACTATTATGTCATGGAGTTGGATGGAGTCCTCTTTTCCCTAGTAGCTACTCTATGTACTTTTTCAATCCCAAACATTTTGCATTCCTTCGACCTAGAAGTTGCCCAAAGAGGCATGGAACATATCTTTTAATGTTGGTCCCTTACACCTTGGAAAAACTAAAGGAAATGATGGACGGAGCGTTGACAATACAAGCACTCACCCCCAGTCAACTGATCTGGGTTTAATCCATCACCATTCTTTAGCCCACTCTGCCACCCAGTTCAGACATGGCCAAATGCTAATCAGTCTGACCCTGTGCCTCATGGGAACAGTCCAGCCCGAACTGCCAAGCCATGCCTTCCCTGGACCGGAAACAAGCTACCGAGGACCGGTTTCTGGCATTTCAGCCGTCTTCAGCCCGGCTTGCTTGAATCCAGTGGCAAAGTGAGCAAGGGACTCACGTCTGAGCACACCCTGCCAACTTATGGCGAACAAAGAAAATCCAAAGGGAATGATGGACGGAGCATTGACAATACAAGCACTCACCCCCAGTCAACTGATCTGGGTTTAATCCATCACCGTTCTTTAGCACACTCCGCCACCCTAGTTCAGACATGGCCCATGAGGCACAGGGTCAGACTAATTTGCATATGGCCATGTCTGAACTGGGGTGGCGGAGTGAGCTAAAGAACGGTGATGGATTAAACCCAGATCAGTTTACTGGGGGTGAGTGTTTGTATTCTCAACGCTCCGTCCATCATCACCTTTGGTTTTTCTTTGTTCGCTCTAAGTTGGCAGGGTATGCTCAGACGTGAGTCCCTTGCTCACTTTGCCACTGGAGTCAAGCAAGCCCGGCTGAAGACGGCTGTAATGCCAGAAACCGGTCCTGGGAAGCTTGATTCCGGTCCAGGGAAGACATGGCTTGGCAGTTCAGGCTGGACTGTTCCCATGAGGCACAGGGTCAGACTGATTTGCATATGGCCATGTCTGAACTGGGGTGGCGGAGTGAGCTAAAGAACGGTGATGGATTAAACCCAGATCAGTTGACTGGGGGTGAGTGTTTGTATTGTCAACGCTCCGTCCATCATCACCTTTGGTTTTTCTTTGGTCCCTTACACCTTCTCCGATGCATTCCAAATTCTAATATTGCCCCACCTAGCCAGGTTTCCGAGGTCTTCGCATTTCTGTTGGAGGAAGTCCACCTCCGCATCTAGTGATTTGAGTTTCTCTTCTGCATTGTTTATGTTGGTTGAACAGTTGCCCGTCATTTCTTCATTCCTGACCACACTTGCTCCCAAATTAGTACACATCCCACAGCTTGGCGCATAAGGCTCTATTTATCGTCTTCCATCTCCGGTTGTAGGTCTGTCTACCTTTCCTTTCACAGGTCCTGCAAGCATACTATGAAATCAAGGGCAAATACATTCTGTATACTATATGATTCGACATACAACCCTCGTAAGATGCAGAAGTGTTCTTCCCACACTTAGCCATCTCTAAGACTCGATGACATTGTTTTTAACTGAATAACTTCAATAAAAAGATGTCTATGCATGCTTTAAAATTACTTTTTGTAAGGGCTGTCTGACCCTTCTTCTCTGCCATTACGAACTGTTCAAGAGTCTCCCTCATTGACTTTATTGTTGTAATCTCACCATGCATTTAGTAGGAATATATTCTCTTCCACCTTGTGCTTTAAGACTTGCATGAAGTGACATGCGCGCTGGCAGGGTTGGGTTCCTCCGGCAAATAGTGTTACCACAGTTCTGTTGGTCCCAGGCTAAACGTATTTCTTATTATTAATTTGTGGAAATCTAAGTCTCATGGCCATCTTCAGCAGGCCATTGCAGCTTGAACTACCCACTGCCCCTGCCAGCACTGCCAATGCCACTACCAAGACAACTACTAACCATCACACTGCTACAAGTGTGAACATTCAGACTATTCCAGGCCCCCAAAGCTATACGAATGGCTCGGTGGCAGGTACTAGTAATTTGTCGTGTAAATTGAATTAGTAAACAACTGTTGGTGTGCTGATTTATAAATTAGAAAATCAGCGCCACCATGTGGCAGACTATCATCAGCACTGGTGCAGAGCACCTGAAACCACCAGCTCAAATTTAGCACGGAGTGTACCTCATCCTTGTAACCACCAGTCCCTTTCTTGATTCATCAATGTTTGGCAATATGTGTCAAAAGCTGAGTTACCTCGCTGCTCGTCCGTATAAGCAGAGGTGCCTTTGATTCGTAAGTTAGCCCTCAACTCATATTCTCCAATCAACCAATCAATCAAGTAATATTTGTATTGAGCGACGATTTACCCCAATGGCATCCAGGTGCTGTGCTTCAGGTATCAGTTGAACAGCCAGGCCTTGAGTCCCTTCCTGAAGTGTTTTAGCGAGGGCGAAAGGCAGAGGTGGAGAGGGATTCCAGGCTTTGGTGGCGAGGTGGGAGTAGGCGCTTCTTCCTGAGTGACTGAAGAGGATACAAGGCGCCTGAGTGAAAGCGAGGTATGCAGAGTGGTGGTTTTTGGAGGGTTGGTGGAAGCTCAGGAAGTGGTTCATGTAGTCTGGTTATTGGTTGTGGAAGGCTTTCTCTGCGTGGGTCAGGAGCTTGAATTGGCATCTCTTCTGGATGGGGAGCCAGTTGAGGTCTTTCAGGTGCCGGGTGTCCTCTTTGGTGGGTTGAGGATCAGTCTGGCGACTGCGTTCTGGTTTGTCTGGAGTCTTTGCAGGGGTTTGGTGTAGGTGCCAGCGTAGAGTGCATTGCCATAGTCGAGCCCGCAGGTGAGGAGTAACTGAGTCACAGTTTTCCTTGTGCTGATGGGGAGCCATCTGAAGATTTTTCAGATCATGCTGATCGAGTGGAAGTATGCTGAGGCAATGGCGTTGATCTGATATTTTATTAATAGTTCGCTGTCCAGTATGATGCTGAGATTGCGGGCATGGACTTTCGGCGTGGGGGGGCGAGTTCGAGTGCCGTTGGCCACCAGGACTATTTCTAAAGGGCGGTGTTACTGCCAAAGATCAGCACTTCCATTTTGTCCATGTTGAGTTTCAGGCCGTTTTTTTAATCCAAGTCGAGATGTTCTTCATGCAGTTGTGGTAGCTGGTTTTCATCAAGGTGGGAATCGTTGATGACGAGTGGAGTGTTGTCATCGTAGGAAATGATGTTGATGTCATGCGATCTGACGATTTCTGCAAGTGGCGTCATGTAGATGTTGAAGAGGGTGGGGCTGAGTGATGACCCTAGGCTCTGCAGATGGTGCACGTGGGTTGCGAGGTGAAGGGAAGGAGGCAGACTCTCTGGGTGCGACCCGTGAGGGAGGGTGCCTTCCATCTGAGCGCATCGTCTCTGATTCCAATCTGGCAAAGTCAGTCTATGAGTGTGTGGTGGGAGACAGTGTGAAAGGTTGCGGAGAGATCCAGAAGGATGAGAGGGGCTGACTCTCCTCTGTTGAATAGGGCTCGGATGTCATCTGTTGCTGCGATGTGGGCTGTCTCTGTGCTGTGGTTGGCTCTGAAACCTAATTGGAATGGGTCCAGCAGTTTCTCTCTTTCCAGATGTTCGGTACATTGGAGGTTGTTGGCCTTTTCCAGGACTTTGGCGGGGAACAGGAAGAGAGAGATGGGACAGTAGTTTTAGAGCTCTCTGGTCGCTGTAGGTAAATGCTGTTGGTGGGCTTTCTACAGGAACTTTGGTTCAGAAGCTGATTTCTTCCAAAGGTAATACTTCTACTCTAAAGCTGCAGGTGTGAGTTTAGTTGGTTTTATTTGTGCTTGGGCTGTGCCGGAGTATCATAGATATACGACTTACTTTACTTGAGTCTGCTATGTTCGAAGCCCTGGCCATGAACCAGAAGTTATTTTTTCACATATGGGACTGTATTATACATGCGGCGCATATGCCTTCATTGAACTGGACGCACCTTTTAAAAGGTGTGCTCAGCCCAATGACGGGAAATGTGCTGTGTTATGATGAATGGGCTGCCCTCAGGGCAGCCGCGAACTAGTGCTGCCCTAGGAGCAGCACATTCAAGTGAAAAACGTAGTGGCTGCTTTGAAGCTGCTCTGTGTTTTCACAGTGCAGCGGCAACCCGCCTGCACTTTGAAGGGAGATTAGAGATCCCCTTGCAGGGGGTTCAGTCAGTGACTGCACCCCCCTGAAAGGGGATGTCTGGGGCGGTGCAAGGGGCCCCTTTCCCCCTGCAAAAAGAACAATTGATGGACAGAATGCAGAACAATGTCATACATTCACCCCAGTACAAAGATCTGGGCCTAAATCCTCGTCGTTTTTTTGCTCACCATGCCTTTCCAGTTTGAACCCAGCCGTATGCAAATCAGTCTTGACCCTACGCTCAATGGGAACAGTCCAGCCCGAACTGCCAAGCCAAGTCCTCCCTGGACTGGACACACGCATCTTAGGACTGGCTTGGCAGTTCGGGCTGGACTGTTCCCATGAGGCACAGGGTCAAGACTGATTTGCATATGGCCAGGTCTAAACTGGGGTGGCATGGTGAGCAAAAGAATGATGGATTTAACCCAGATCTCTTGACTGGGGGGTGAATGCTTTGATTTGTTCTGCATTCTGTCCATCAATTGTGTGTCTTTTGCCCCTTTTCCCCCCGTCTGAGGGCTGCTCTCAGGGGGCGCAATGCCAGTGTGCCACCTTTAGGTGGCACACTATCAGGGCGCCTTTTGAGAACTTTGTTGCCTCTGCACCCGCGTCTGTAATACAGTGCGGGCACAGAGGCAAAGGAATTCCCTCAATTGCATGGGGCAGGCCCCCATGCAAATGAGGGAATGCCCCCTGAAGATAGTGCTGGCGCTTTATGTGCACCAGCGCTATCAGTATTACAGAAGGGGCCGCAAAAGCGTATGTAGCCCCTCCTGTAATACCAAAGTGCCCTGGGGGAGCACAAAATAAACAGAACAAGATGGCTGGATAGGGAAAATTCATATCATTAGTAACAGCAACGCAGTCAATATGTACTACGTAGCCACAGTCTTATGTACTACAACAAATTTATTTTCTTTTTATCTGGTTTTTCAAAATTTCAAAAACACAAGGGCAAACCAAAGACTGTCACGACAGTGAATTCATGAGTACAATATCTACACATATACAAAAATACAAATATACAATATTTACAAAATGAATAAAGCACAACGAATAAGAACAAATGAAACTGACACACCAAAAACAGTGAAATAATTCAATATTCACAAATCAATTGCATGTTATATACAATGAAGAAGTTCGTGCGAAAAGCTAGGGCAAAGCCAGTCCTTGTAAATGTGAAACCAAGGGACAGGCGGAAGCAGATGGAATGGGACGCCTGCCTGCCTGACGGAGCTGTGGTTCAATATTTGTATTGGGTTGCACACCTAGGATCCCAAATGATGGACAATTTCTTTTCCTAGATGCACCCTTTGGAGTAACCACAGGGTGGGGGAGCACAAAGCAGGCGCAAATGCCTGTTGCGCCCCCAGGGCACTTTGGGTAATACGGCCTCTGGTGTTTCACTGCCATTGGTGAAAACAGAGACCTGTACTAAGGTGTTGGCAGGTGGGAGAAGACATGAGAAAGACAGCAAGTAGCTTCTTAGTACCAGCCTGATAGATAGTGTAGAACAGTGGGGGTCATCAGGCGACATGGACTAGAACCCAAAAAATCATCGATGCAAACCTGAGGAAATTACATAAAAAACTAAAGAAAAACAAAAGGAAGCAATCACAGTGAGCTGGATACTCAGCCGTGTTTGCAGTGAAACAGTCAGACTATATCGGATCTATACATGAAAGGAACGGAGTAATCTCGGCTTCCGAGCACCTAGGCAGCCTTCCAGCAGGTACCGCTCCGTAGACGAGGTCACATCTGCGTGAACACACTGTGGACAAGAAGCCTAGTTTACAGTAAATAAGAGGCATCAAAGAAAAGAAAAGGCAATCAGATAGGATCAGAGAAATGAAAAGAGGGCACATCTTTCAGCCATGATCATAGGATGCTCTCAGCGGCCAGGAGCAAGGGAAGGGAAGAAAGGGCTGAATGATGTACTCTGTCTGCAGCAGCAATTGAGAGAAGAGATAGTACAATGGAGATGGCTTTTGCTGGGCTTTCATTTTCCTGAGCTAAAAATGCTAAGTGTCAGCACAGACACTGGCGGCCGCACGCGCTGAGGGCTCCACTCCAACCAGAGGCGGTGAGACAGGCTGGTCAGCGCCTGAGAGGCTCACTCATGAGCACCAGCCTGCCGTGGGGAGTCTGACGGCCCCCCACCATTAATATGGAGATGTTATATATTGTGTTTATGCTCAAAGCTGTCTTCTGCCGAGCGGCCGGCTCAGCGCAGGCTGCTGTTTGATCACTCACAGCTAGAAACACTAGAGCCTAGTGGTTCTAGGGAGGAGGCGGTGGGGGCAGAGGCGGGCATCATTGGTAATGCCAAGCACAGTGCGCGTGGCAGGTCCTTTTCTGGGCCAAGGTGGGCGGGAGTTTGCTGTAAGGTCCTTCACACATCGCATATTTATCTAAGATGTGAAGATGGAAAGGCAGCACGTCTGCACATTTGATGAGTAGCGAGCCTACGTAACAACACTGTCCTGCATTCATTACACCGTCCGCACAGGGTGGCTTGCCCCGGCACACAGAGATCACAAATAATCATGGAATCTCGTCTGTCAGCGGTCAGAGACTGGCTTCGGACGCTCGAGTTCAGAGATGGGTAATGTGTGGAGGGCGCCTTCGGTCCTAAGCACGGAGGGCCGGATATAAGGCCTTAAGGTCCATCCTGACTGACTGATGGGCTGATCGCACGTGGCACGCGCCTCGCCAATCCGTGAGGCGCTGACAATGTGAAAAACGCCGAGGGATTCAAAATGTGCATTGAGAGATTTTAACCTGGCCTTCATCTGCTCCAAGCAAGTGAAATGATCAAGTGACTGCATGGAATGGAGCTTTTTAAAATCCTTCAAAACTTCACCAAACCCGCCGCATGTGAGAGCCCTGAGGAGTTCTCACAGATCTTATGCGACGACATATCATCGTTTTTTGAGAGTAAAATAAACAACATATATGAGAAAATAGTGGCTGCCAATAACAGCATGAACAGCATGAGCGACATCAATAAGATCACATCTTTAACTCTGCCTAAAGATAACCCACACCCACTGTCATTTTTTCCCCCCATTGAAAGTACAGATCTCCCTCATCTCATTACTCACATTAAATCAGGATCTCCAAATGACCTCCTCCCTGCCAAGATGGTTCCTCCCCTGATCCCTCTCCTGGGCCCCTTTATACAAAAGATTATTAATATCTCTCTTACTAAAGGACATGTCCCGGCAGAGTGGAAAAGGGCGGTGGTAAACCCAATACGCAAGAAAGCTGCATCCCCATGGACCGACCTCTCCAACTTGCGCCCCATCTCGCTCCTGCCACACATCAGCAAAATAGCTGAGAAGCATGTGAACACCTATCTGTCACAACATCTCGAAGCGACGGAGGGCCTGGACTATTCCCAATCTGGTTTCAGGCCGGACCACAGCACCGAATCAGCCCTCCAAACAGTGACCAATAACATCAGAATGGCACTGGATGGAGGTAGCTCTATGATTCTGGTGCTGTTGGATCTCTCCGCCGCTTTCGATACGGTGTCTCACAAAGTGCTTCTTGAACGACTAAAGGGCGTAGGACTGGAGGGAGTGGCACTGACATGGATGGAGAGCTTCCTGTCAGGCCGTTCTCAAGAGGTCAGGCTGGGCTCCCACAAATCCATCTATAGAGAGCTCAACAAGGGAGTGCCACAGGGCTCTTGCTTAAGTCCTACACTCTTCAACGTGTACGTGGCCCCCTTGGCCACCTTAGCAAGATCATTTGGGTTTACACCAGTGTCGTATGCTGACGACACCCAACTCCTCTTTCCCTTTAAAGATCTAACCCCTGCAATACAAAGATCTTTTGCAGAGGGGATGAAAGCGATATCCACATGGATGTCATTAAATTGCCTCCAATGTAATATCGGAAAGACTGAGGTAATGTTGTTTGGGCACGCAGCTACACATTGGACACCGGATTGGTGGCCCCTGGAATTAGGCCCTGTTCCCAGCCCTAAAAGCATGGTGAGAAACCTTGGAGTGTTATTAGACCAGACACTCACCTACAAGGACCATGTAAACCAGGTGGCGAGCACCTGCTTCCAAGCTATTGGAATGTTAAGAAGAGTGTTCCCCTATCTGCCAGACTGCCATAGGAAAACACTCGTGCAGGCATTAGTCATCAGCAGAGTAGATTACTGCAACGGCCTCCTTCTAGGAGCGAACGAAGGGCAGCTCAAAAAGCTGCAAGTGATTCAAAACACGGCAGCGAGGGTAGTCCTCAATGCCCCTCCTAGGACTCCCTCCCTCCCTCTGCTGATTAGGCTCCACTGGCTGCCAGTGAGGGCACGAGTACATTTTAAGACCTTATGCACTATCCATAAAAGCATGATAGGCAAAGGCCCAAAATATCTGGCCAACATCTTCCTGCCCTATGTCCCTGGACGCACCCTTCGTTCCGGCAGCCAGCAGCTTCTGCAGGTGCCCAGAATAAAGAGGTCCAGACAAGGAGGGCGAGCTCTGGCCCATCTTGGACCAAAGCTCTGGAACTCCCTACCTTCAGAGATGAGAATACTCACTAACCATCTGACCTTTCGTAAGGTCTTAAAAACGTACCTATTCCCCAGCATCTGATCCCTCTCTGTTTATATGCACTACTCACATCTATCTGAGGATATTCTTACTGGCAAAGCGCGGAGATACCCCTTCGGGGGTCTATTCAGGCGCTATAGAAGAATATAAAATATAACATATAAATATATGGAGGGAAGCAAGCATGAACCCTGCATGGAATGGAGATAGCATTCATTAACCATGCATGGAATGGAGGAAGCATTCATTAACCCTGCATGGAATGGAGGGAAGCATGCATGAACCCTGCATGGAATGGAGATAGCATTCATTAACCATGCATGGAATGGAGGAAGCATTCATTAACCCTGCATGGAATGGAGGGAAGCATGCATGAACCCTGCATGGAATGGAGATAGCATTCATTAACCATGCATGGAATGGAGGAAGCATTCATTAACCCTGCATGGAATGGAGGGACGCAAGCATGAACCCTGCATGGAATGAAGGGAAGCAAGCATGAACCCTGCATGGAATGAAGGGAAGCATGTATTAACCCTGCATGGCATGGAGGGAAGCAAGTATGAACCCCGCATGGAATGGAGGGAAGCATGCATGAACCCTGCATGGAATGGAGGGAAGCATGCATTAACCCTGCATGGAATGAAGGGAAGCATGCATTAACCCTGCATGGAAAGGAGGGGAGCAAGCATGAACCCTGCATGGAATGAAGGGAAGCAAGCATGAACCCTGCATTGAATGGAGGGAAGCAAGCATGAACCCTGCATGGAATGGAGGGAAGCAAGCATGAACCCTGCATGGAATGGAGGGAAGCAAGCATGAACCCTGCATGGAATGAAGGGAAGCATGCATGAACCCTGCATGGAATGGAGGGAAGCAAGCATGAACCCTGCATGGAATGGAGGGAAGCAAGCATGAACCCTGCATGGAATGAAGGGAAGCATGCATGAACCCTGCATGGAATGGAGATAGCATTCATTAACCATGCATGGAATGGAGGAAGCATTCATTAACCCTGCATGGAATGGAGGGAAGCATGCATGAACCCTGCATGGAATGGAGATAGCATTCATTAACCATGCATGGAATGGAGGAAGCATTCATTAACCCTGCATGGAATGGAGGGACGCAAGCATGAACCCTGCATGGAATGAAGGGAAGCAAGCATGAACCCTGCATGGAATGAAGGGAAGCATGTATTAACCCTGCATGGAATGGAGGGAAGCAAGTATGAACCCCGCATGGAATGGAGGGAAGCATGCATGAACCCTGCATGGAATGAAGGGAAGCATGCATTAACCCTGCATGGAATGGAGGGAAGCAAGCATGAACCCTGCATGGAATGGAGGGAAGCAAGCATGAACCCTGCATGGAATGGAGGGAAGCATGCATGAACCCTGCATGGAATGGAGGGAAGCAAGCATGAACCCTGCATGGAATGGAGGGAAGCAAGCATGAACCCTGCATGGAATGGAGGGAAGCATGCATGAACCCTGCATGGAATGGAGGGAAGCAAGCATGAACCCTGCATGGAATGGAGGGAAGCAAGCATGAACCCTGCATGGAATGGAGGGAAGCAAGCATGAACCCTGCATGGAATGGAGGGAAGCAAGCATGAACCCTGCATGGAATGAAGGGAAGCATGTATTAACCCTGCATGGAATGGAGGGAAGCAAGTATGAACCCCGCATGGAATGGAGGGAAGCATGCATGAACCCTGCATGGAATGGAGGGAAGCATGCATTAACCCTGCATGGAATGAAGGGAAGCATGCATTAACCCTGCATGGAATGGAGGGAAGCAAGCATGAACCCTGCATGGAATGGAGGGAAGCAAGCATGAACCCTGCATGGAATGGAGGGAAGCAAGCATGAACCCTGCATGGAATGGAGGGAAGCATGCATTAACCCTGCATGGAATGGAGGGAAGCAAGCATGAACCCTGCATGGAATGAAGGGAAGCAAGCATTAACCCTGCATGGAATGGAGGGAAGCATGCATTAACCCTGCATGGAATGGAGGGAAGCAAGCATGAACCCTGCATGGAATGAAGGGAAGCAAGCATGAACACTGCATGGAATGAAGGGAAGCAAGCATGAACACTGCATGGAATGAAGGGAAGCATGCATGAACCCTGCATGGAATGGAGGGAAGCAAGCATGAACCATGCATGGAATGAAGGGAAGCATGCATGAACCCTGCATGGAATGGAGGGAAGCAAGCAGGAACCCTGCATGGAATGGAGGGAAGCAAGCATGAACCCTGCATGGAATGGAGGGAAGCATGCATTAACCCTGCATGGAATGGAGGGAAGCAAGCATGAACCCTGCATGGAATGGAGGGAAGCAAGCATGAACACTGCATGGAATGAAGGGAAGCATGCATGAACCCTGCATGGAATGGAGGGAAGCATGCATTAACCCTGCATGGAAAGGAGGGGAGCAAGCATGATCCATGCATGGAATGAAGGGAAGCAAGCATTAACCCTGCATGGAATGGAGGGAAGCAAGCATGAACCCTGCATGGAATGAAGGGAAGCAAGCATGAACCCTGCATGGAATGAAGGGAAGCAAGCATGAACCCTGCATTGAATGGAGGGAAGCAAGCATGAACCCTGCATGGAATGGAGGGAAGCAAGCATGAACCCTGCATGGAATGGAGGGAAGCAAGCATGAACCCTGCATGGAATGAAGGGAAGCATGCATGAACCCTGCATGGAATGGAGGGAAGCAAGCATGAACCCTGCATGGAATGGAGGGAAGCAAGCATGAACCCTGCATGGAATGAAGGGAAGCATGCATGAACCCTGCATGGAATGGAGGGAAGCATGCATTAACCCTGCATGGAATGGAGGGATGCAAGCATGAACCATGCATGGAATGAAGGGAAGCATGCATTAACCCTGCATGGAATGGAGGGATGCAAGCATGAACCATGCATGGAATGGAGGGAAGCAAGCATGAACCCTGCATGGAATGGAGGGAAGCAAGCATTAACCCTGCATGGAATGGAGGGAAGTAAGCATGAACCCTGCATGGAATGGAGGGAAGCAAGCATGAACCCTGCATGGAATGGAGGGAAGCATGCATTAACCCTGCATGGAATGGAGGGAAGCAAGCATGAACCCTGCATGGAATGAAGGGAAGCATGCATGAACCCTGCATGGAATGGAGGGAAGCATGCATTACCCTGCATGGAATGGAGGGAAGCAAGCATTAACCCTGCATGGAATGGAGGGAAGCAAGCATGAACCCTGCATGGAATGAAGGGAAGCAAGCATGAACCCTGCATGGAATGAAGGGAAGCAAGCATGAACACTGCATGGAATGGAGGGAAGCAAGCATGGACCCTGCATGGAATGGAGGGAAGCAAGCATGAACCCTGCATGGAATGAAGGGAAGCATGCATGAACCCTGCATGGAATGGAGGGAAGCAAGCATGGACCCTGCATGGAATGGAGGGAAGCAAGCATGAACCCTGCATGGAATGAAGGGAAGCAAGCATGAACCCTGCATGGAATGGAGGGAAGCATGCATTAACCCTGCATGGAATGGAGCGATGCAAGCATGAACCATGCATGGAAAGAAGGGAAGCATGCATTAACCCTGCATGGAATGGAGGGATGCAAGCATGAACCATGCATGGAATGGAGGGAAGCAAGCATGAACCCCTGCATGGAATGGAGGGAAGCAAGCATGAACCCTGCATGGAATGAAGGGAAGCATGCATTAACCCTGAATGGAATGGAGGGAAGCAAGCATGAACCATGCATGGAATGGAGGGAAGCAAGCATGAACCATGCATGGAATGGAGGGAAGCAAGCATGAACCATGCATGGAGAGGCCCAGATTACCGGACCAGACGCAGCACGGGACAATGGAGAGTGAACTGTTAGCTCAGTCCACACAAAGACTGATACGTGTGGCATTAAAGACAAGGTCCTCTTGTTGGTGTGGCCCATTGCTGTGGCCGGGGCTTCACTCTTGAAGCAGAACGTTAAGAACCTGGATTAATCATTCACCGTCAACCAACCTCACTGGTAAACAGCAAGAGCCTAACAATCCTATGAATGAAGAATTGAAGGGAATGGATGAGTGGGCTGGGCATTGCTCATCTGGGTTCACGCAAATGACCCACTCTAGACCAGTGCTTAATTTGTAAAAGAAGGAGCGCAGGAGCCCGAAGCTCTGCTCGGAAGCACACAGCTGGAGCAATTCAACGCCGGGCGCCGAATCCAAGGACGCCAAGTCTTGAAACCACCTCATGCCTTAGTTCACTCCCAGACACTCCCTGCCCTTTATCTCACTCTTGCAGGTTCCTGCTCTCTCCCTCTGTGACAGTTATTCTGTCTTTCTCTTCCTCTGTCTTTAAGATCTGTGTGGTTCTCCCTCTCTTGCTGTCAGCAAATATCTGATGGGGAAATGAAGTGTCGGTTCGCAAAAATAATCGAATTAAGCACTGCACTGGACTCACATTATTTTCAATTATATTGGATTGTCAACACACAGATCAAGCAGACCGTGTACACAACATGTGCATCGGATAATAGACATGCAGTGACATACAACAGGATCATACATCAAAGCCGGGTATACTGCTTGGCTACAAATCAGGTGGAAGGCAATTAACGCACACTTTCGTGCGTTAATTTTGCCACTCCTGGACTCACCCGGTGTGGAAGAACCTGTCCGGATTGTTCCTGCCAAGCCTAATGCTGCTTTTTATTTACGTACCCTCCCTACTCCCTCAACCAGCGTCGGATTGGTAACGCGGGCATTCGGGCAATGCCAGAGGGGCCGGTGTCTTAGTGCTGCTGTGGGCTGCTTTTTTGAGCAGTCTGGGGGGCTATTTGGGAGCTGTCTCTATTGTTCGAACAGCCAGCGGCCCAGTGGGTGTCTGAGTGGCCTTTCTAGAGGCGGATGGGCGCTCATTACCTCCGTTTAGCAAGAGGTGTCACTCCCTTTGTCTCGCGGGCCGGCCCATTAATGTGTGCACATACTGAGCGGGGGCAGGGGGCCTGAGTACAAGTGGCCTCACTTGTTTCACCAGTGTAAACTAACGTGTGCATTTTTTTAACTCCCTCTCCCCCTCACTAAAGTTTTTTTTATAAGATAACACCAAAGCAGTGATTTGAGGAGTGTTTATGCAATGTGGGCCGATTTTTTTTGCGGGCCCGGGCCGATTTTCAATCCCAATCCAATCCTGCCCCCAACCTTCAGTTCCCGCCACATGCAAAGGGCCCCCGCATACATTTACCACCTGCTTGGACCAGACGGTAGATGTGTGTGGTAAAAACACGAAGAAAAGGGCATTGCGTGAAGCTTCAAAGCCGTAAAAACCATCAGAGTTTGCGATTTAACGGCGGTTTGTCGGTAACTGCACAATACTGGGGAGATTTTACCATACAGAAACGGTAACTCTACACTTCTTTCTCTAAATGTTCACACCGGTCCATGCAGGCGCGCAACACCCATTGGAATCAAAGGGCTTCAGCATCCCCCCCCCCCCCGTCGTGAGTGGCAGCCCGGGCACAGACAGCTCCCGGGCACGCACACAGCCGCACCCGAGCACTTCACAGGTCTTTTAAAGACCATGTGCATGTTAATGAGGCTTTGTTGTTGTTTTACCCCTTCCAAGAGCCCCTGCCGCTCCTCTCAGCCTATTGCTTAAAGTTTCAGCCCCCCCGAAATATTTTCTTAGCTCCCCCCCCCCGAAATGTCGCTCTAGTTGCGCTTCTGGGTCCATGCCTGGCAAAGACTCCTGTAGCAGGGTCGCCTTGTCCTATCTCCAATGCCTCATTTGGCTACCAGACAGCCGAGGCCAATCAACATGCAGCTGCTTTGCGGGGCTCCCACATCTCTAATAAAACCAACAGTGCCACCTTAGGAGTGAGAGGAACAAGCATTTTCAATGCAATGAGACTCGCATTTGCGAGCGTTTAAGCTATGGGCATCGTAAATGACAATGCCTTTTATTTATGTGTTTTTAAAAGGAACATATATATATGTCAAAGGTATTGTTATTTTTAATGCCAAGAGCTCAAACTCTTCCAAATTCAAGACCACTTGAATGGTGGCCACGCCCCTTTTATTAGACACTGCTCGCATATTCAGGTTACAGTGAGCAGTGTCTAAACAAAGGGGCGCAGGCAACATTAAAGTGAAAGTGGGTATGGCTCTTTCACCGTAAGGGGAAAAAAAAGTAACTGCAAAAGGTTCTGTAGCGTGGCCGCTAAGGTGAAAGCCGCCCGCGCTAGCTGGTAATTAAATAATTAAATAAGTGTGGCCACTTAAGTGAAAGGGGGCCATGCCGTACATTAAATAATAAAATAAGCGTGGCCGCTATAATTAAAGTGGACCGTGTTGTAATTTGAATAAACACGTTACTAATAAAATAAAAGCCGGCTTGTGCTGCGATGTCGAAGGTGGATAGGGGAAGAGCATCAAATAAACTAGTGTTCACAAATTTATAATGCAAACCGTGTAACAACCGAAGTAAAAGGGTCAGCCCTCATGGGAGGTTAACAAAGAAAGAAAAGGTGGTACTAAGGCGGGACTAACAAGCCTATGTACAAATCAGAAGCCAGCATTTATGAAGGGCAATGACACAAGCCAATTACAAATATGGGTGGAGAGTGGGCGGGGCTTCAAGAGCATACTCCAATATAGCATACAGCAGAGCAGCGCATGCGCTGCCCAGGCTCGACCTAAAAAGCCACCTCACTAACACTGATAGCAAAAGTTGCATTTGTAACCGGTACTCTCTGAATTTGAGCATGCCCAGACCCCTTGTATTTAGTTGCCAATCACATCATCGCATCTGATGCAATTTGAGGATGTGCCTGCCCGGCACACATTTTCCACATACCTTCTGGAGTATAATATGTTGTGATGAAATAGCAGAATTGAATGAGACATAGGTAGATTGATACAGTAAAGTTTTAGGGTGTCACCAATCGTAGTAATCCATGATGCCCACATTGCATTCCCAACTAAGACTGGGACCCATAACATGGTCAGGGGCTTTGATTACTAAGGAGCAATACATCTGGAATATACATCTCTTTCCCAGCAGCTCCAGAACCAACTTCACTTGTACTTGACGATAGTTTGGTGGCTTCATTTGCTGCTTTCTGTATGGTTCTAGGGCAAAAACCAGAAGAATTGGGTTTTGTGTAATGAGAAGTCTTCCGTCAGGTGCTTGAATGATCCCATATAGCTGTTGTCCCAGACGTCGCCTAATTTAGAGATCCAGCTGCAGTCCATAGTCCAGAAGTCCTCCAATCGCACTGAGCGGGACAACCAGGCCCTTGCAAAACAGGGATCTCCTGCGTAGATCTATCTTGCCAACCCTATCCACCGCCAGCCCCATGCTAGGCTTACAATGTGGCATAACAGAGCATTGGGAATAAAACCATGTAAAGGAGGTAGTGCGCACCAGCCACTCCAATAAGATCTAATTCCAGCCTGTATGCTGAGCCATCACCGCTACTAAAAAGCCATTTATTAATAGCTACGACTTGGGCCGATGAGTAATAAAGTTGGATCCCCTCTGTGCCCAGCCCACCTCATAGACTGCCTGGGTCAAAACATTAGCTTAGAGCTTTGCCTCTATACTATACTGAGGAGGGAAACCCGTCAGAAGGAGGAGCATAGATCAGGAAGTCTGCCAAGTTTCAGTATCACTGATACTATGGTGTGGAGGACGCCATGTGTGAACTGGCCAAGCTGGACCTTACTGAAAAAGACCATGAGGTAGATGGGTCACTAATGATGCAAACAGTTTGAAGAATTCCAGAGGGAAGACATTTGGGCCCAGAGTTTTCCTGCACTGCATCCTTGCAATCGTCTTCAACGCCTCCTAGGGTGTAAGAGGAAGATTAAGGTCCTCCTGGGCAGAACTATTTAGGCCCCAGATGGGAAGTTCTCAGATCAAGAGGTCAGATACTTTATTCACTGATGGAGCTTGTGATGTGTACAGCGAGCTGAAACGAGTCAGCAACCAAGTGTTGTGCTATAATCCGTATTGTGGACACATTTCTGGCAGCCACATTATATGTGGCCAGCCAATACAAAATCCTGCCTGCCTTGTCTCCTGCTTCATACAAAGTATGCGGTGAATTCATCCTGGCCAGTGTAGCCACATCCACAGATAGCATCTGCAGCTGTGATTTAGTGGACCACAACTTCCTAAGTAGCAAGTCATCCGACAACAGGAATACCTTCTGCTGTATAGTAATCACCTTTGCATCAAGGAGGGTGATTTCAGATTCTCTGTCCTTATTTTTAGGGTTAACATAAACCATAGACCTTTTGTGGTTAACCATCTTACGCCTTGCAAAGTGAGGCTATGATTGAGGATGATCCTGTATTAAAATTGAAGTATGATTCTAGCCTTCTTGCAAGAAGCCACCAGCCTTCCTTGGTGCCCATTCATCAAGAGCCAGCTGTCACCTGGGCAACTTCCACCCGGAGCTCCAGAAAGTCTGGTCAAGTCCTTCCATTCTTCAAGTCAGTCCCAGACACATTCAGATGTATCAAAGAAGTGTAACTTTACTTCATGGAGCACTTTACACCAGCAGGGAACAAAACACATTTAGCCCAAATGCATTGCTCTCAATTATTTGACCTCTGCATAGGACTTGCGTTATTGCTGAACACTGAATGTATAATCCAGTAAGACAATGACTTTCAAGGAGTTATGGAAGAGTTTTCCTTCTCGGCGAGTGGCTGGCAGGACGGCATCTCGGTTCATGTGGTTAAAGAACCAGAATTTGAGGGGCATGAAGGAGCCCCAGGGAGCATGCGGGGGACCAAGGATATAGATGTCCTTTAAGAAATAATGCAGCAGTTTAAATCGCCCAGGAGCAAAGAAGGGGAGAGTATACTGCAGCCTGGATGAGGACATTCTGGAAAACCCGCAATTCTGATATTGTTATGCCTACAACTGCTTTTGGCATCCACAACCCTAATTTCCAGCTGTTTGTCAATGTTCAGCTGATGGCTGGCATTGCTCTGGTGGGCCTGTATCATGTCTTTTGACCGTAAGACCTCTGTACTGCAGTGTATGACTTTTCGTGTGTTCTGGCAGAGGAGACCGACATCCAGGACAACCTCACCAAGTTTGCACTGCAGCAACGCTCCTGTGTCCTAGATTGCCTGAATTATTGTTTCCAAAGAGGTAATGTAGCCTTCATTGCCGCCGCCACACCACAAGCTGGGGCCAGTACTTGCCACTTCGGCGTTGCTTTTGACTTTGATCATGGCACAACTTTGTGACCCATGAACGATGAGGCAGGAAATGCACGTCTCCATCTGTTGCTACACTCACTGACCAGTAGACTCAGGACCACACTTCTCTCAGTGCCAATGACACTTCAGGCCTGCACTAGGTGCAGGGTCATTGCCAAGGACAGTGACATAATCTTAAGGATCTCTGCATCCCCATAATGCAAACATTCACATACATAGCCCCAGGGACCTGGGATCAGGCCAGCACAGGGGCCCCTCAGTTATCAATCTGCATTAAAGCCCTCCATTCCAAAGTGATCCACTAGGGGCAAGGGTAAGGGGAATCAGAGAGTACTGAAGAACAGTAGTTACTTGCATGTAATCTGTGGTTCTCCAGTATTGGTGTCTTTCATGGAGTCACATGCCTGAATCATTCACCGTCGTCGGAGTGGGAGTCCCACGGTACATAAAAACGCAATAATTTGTACATAATAACAAAAAACCTTGGTAATAAACAACCAGGAAGTAAAGTAGCCCTAAGCAACAAGAGAAAAACTTCCACATCAGTCGACAGCACCCACCAGAATGTTCTCCCCAGAGGCTCAGGCTCTCAGATTTTCTCGCACAGGAGTGCAAAACAAGATAACGTAAACCAGCCTCTGAGGGGAGGTGGGCGGGTTGCATGTGAATCTATGAAAGACACCAATACTGGAGAACCACAGATTACAGGTAAGTAACTATTGTTCTTCTCCAGTATTAGGGTGTCTTTCATAGATTCACATGCCTGAATCAGAGTAGATAGCCGTACAGAACATAATGCTCGTAAGACACTCCTTGTACCAAGTATATATATATATATATATATATATATATATATATATATATATATATATATATACACACACACACACATATACACACATATACATACCCATACACTATAATAAAGTATCAATAATATCATAACTGTACATTTGTGCTTAACATATGCAGAACAAGATATATAAACAGCATGTCAATAAGCGTCTGAAAAGAGCATAGTGGAAGACGGAGAACAGAGGCTCACCTTATTTAAAAAGATTGCGGAGAACAGCTTGTCCCACTGAGGTATCTGCATCGCTTGAGGTCTCCAGACAGTAGTGTTTGGTAAAAGTGTGCCTGTTGGACCAAGTTGCCGCTCTGCAGATTTGATGGAGAGGGACACCGGCAAAAAGAGCGGTAGATGAAGAAATTGCTCTCGTAGAATGCGCTCTTGGCATTGCTTGCAAAGGTCTTCCCGCCTGTTGATGGCATAGACAAATCGCAGCAGAAATCCAACAAGCTATGGTTGGTTTCGAAATAGAATATTCTTGACGTAGCTTGCCATATGCCACGAACAGTTGGTCCGATTTATGGATTATTGCAGTCCGTTGTAAATAAAACTTGAGACATCTTCTGATGTCAAGGGAATGCAAGGCCCTTTCAGCAGCTGTCTGCAGATTTGGAAAGAATGTCTTTAAAATTATTGGCTCATGAAGGTGGAAGTCGGCAGGTACTTTTGGCATGAAGCTGGGATTGGTGCGTAGCACTACTGATTTTGAGGTCAATTGAAGAAAGGTGGTTTAATAATGAATACCTGAATGTCACTGTCTCTCCTTGCTGATGTCAGAGCCAATAGCAAAGAAACTTTCCAAGAAAGTAACTTTAAGTCCACTTTATGAATAGGCTCAAAGGGGTGCCGCATAAGTTGTGTAAGCACCACATTAAGATGCCAGGATGGAGGTGGACGCTGAATAGGGGGGAACATCTGAAACAATACTTTGAAGAATTGCTGAATGACTTTAGTTGAATAAAGAGAATTAGATCCGTCCTGTCGATACCTTGAAATCGCCGCCAAGAACACTTTCAAAGTGGAATGGGATAGGTCCGATCTTGCTAGGTGAAGAACGAACGGCAACATTTGTTGTGGTTTTGCCTGAATTTGATGTATCTTGGCAGATTAACACCACATGAAAAATCTCTTCCATTTTAGCTTGTATGTTTTAATAATAGCAGGCGCTCGAGCATTAGCTAACACTTCCTGACAGTCTGCAGGAATATTCAGGTGTGCGAATTCAAAGTGTTGAGGAGCCATGCTGCTAATTTCAGAGATTCTGGGTCCGGATGGCAGATCCGTCCGTTCTGGGTGGACAGCAGGTTCGGTATTGGTTGAAACTGTATGGGATCGCACTCCGAAAGAAGAAGAAGTTCGGTTAACCAGTATTGGCGAGGCCATCTGGGAGCAATGAGTATTATGCAGCAAGGTTGTCTCTTGAGCTTGTGGAGAACTCTGGGAACCAACGGAATCGGAGGAAAGGCGCAGGCAAAAATCTGAGACCAATTCATCTAAAACGCATTACCGCATGAGTCGTTGTGGGGAACCCAACTTGCAAAGGATGGGTATTTGCGGTTCTGACTGGTCGCAAACAGGTCCAGATCTGGGTGGCCCCACTCCCGAAAGACTCGGTTTGAAGTTGGGTGATGTAGCTCCCACTCGTGAGTGGGGATATTGCTGATCTGCTGAGGTAATCCGCTAGAACATTGGAGACTCCTGGTAAATGAATGGCTGAAAGGCTAATCTTTTGACGGATCGCCCACTCCCAGATATCTTGAGCTTGTTCAGAGAGTATGGCTGACTTCGTACCTCCCTGCTTGTTTAAGTAATACATACTTGTAGTATTGTCTGTTCGAATTAGAACTGAGGCACCCCGAATGATGGTACGAAATGACTTCAGAGCCAAGAAAATGGCTCACAACTCCAGAAGGTTAATATGCCACTTCTTTTGTTAGATGCTCCATTTGCCGTTTAATGTCATCCCTTGAAGGTGCGCCCCCCCCATCCCTCGAGGGAAGCATCTGTGGTTATAGTGAAATTCAACGGTTCGACCAGGAATGTGCATCCTTCTTTTACGTTCCTTATTTGAGTCCACCAAAAGGAAGGCTTCTCGCATCCGAGGAGTGATGTGAACAATACCGTTGAATGACCCCGAAATCTGCAACCATTGAAGGTTGAGTTCTTCTTGCAATGGTCTCATTCTGAAACGGCAGTTCGGTATCAAAGGGATGCAGGAAGAAATCATCCCTAGGAAAGACCTGTATTGTCAAACTGAAACGCAACTTTTTGATAGCAATGAGCAAGCTAGCTTGCAGATCTTGCGTTGCCTTTCTTTTGAGAAGAAGGCCTGAGTTAGCTGGTTGTCCAATGTGGCTCCCAAAAAGGTCTTTCTCTGTGATGGAATCAGGTGAGATTTTTCGAAGTTTATGGAGAGACCCAGAGTGGAACAGTGACAGACATCTTTGAACATGTGCGTTTGTGGTTTGAAAAGAATTTGCCTTGATGGAGAAGTGTGGCTCAATAGTTAGAGCGGCAGACCCTGATGCAGAGGTCTGGCCCGGGACCAGGGTTCGATTCCCGCCTCGGCGGGTCTTGGGCTCAATTTCCTCGGACCTGATAATTCTCTCCTCGGTGCCTATTCTAATCATGGGTCCCACTCTGCAACTCTGGGCAATAGCTTGCTTAATCCCCACAACGGCCCCAACAACGCTGGGATGCCTGGCTTCACCTTGGGGGTGCCCAGGAGTGGGCATTTCACAGGGAAAAGCTAGTAAGGGTTACACAGCGGTATGCGTACAGCGCCAAGACACCTCAGGGTATAAGTGCGCTATACAAGTACGAATTCTTAAGGCAGTCGTCCAAGTATGGGAAAATTTGAATTCCTTCCAGACGAAGGTGTGTGGCCACCAGTGCTGGAACCTTTGTAAACACACAGGGTGCTGATCGTAGTCCAAACGGAAGGACTCTGAATTGAAAGTCCCTGCCAGCCATTCGAAACCGTAAATTTTTCTGTGCCTGGGTAGGATTGGCACATGAAAATAAGCGCTTGGAGGTCGAGGGGGGCCATGTGATCCCCTCTAAGTAGTTGGAGGATTTCTTGAAGTGTTAACATTCGGAAATATAACCTTTTCAGGTATTGTTGAGGGCGCAAAGGTCGAGAATGGAGCGCCATTCCCCCAACTTTTTTAGTATCAGGAAAAATCTCGAATAAAATCCTGTTCCTTTTTGTAAAGGAGGGACCTTTTCGATTGCTCCTTTGCGACTCATCAGATTTATTTGGGAAAAAAGCTCCTTGAGATGAGCAGGAGGTGGGCCCTTGGGAGGAGTGTTTGGGGGAATCTTTATGAGCTCTAGAACATGGCCTCTGGCCACTATATCTAGAACCCATTTGTCTGTAGTAATTGCGGACCAGTTAGAGTAGAATTGGGATCTTTTACCCCCAACTTTTGACTGGAGGACGGCAGAAATGGTGGCAGATGACGGGTCTCATTGTTTTTTCATTGAATCCCGTCCACGGTAGGAGGGCTTCCTTCTTGATTGCGAGTAGGAGTTACCTCGCTGCCCATATGACTGCTCCCTGTAGGGCTGGTATCTTTGGTTGTCCTGAGAAGTTTGGTATGACCTTTGTTGATTGTAACCTTCCCTGTTGGAGAAGTATCCACGTCCTTCAGCACCTCGAAAGGACGACCTGCGAAATTGAAGGCTACCAAGAGATCTTGCCATTTCTGTGTCCTTTTTAATAGCCTGAAGGGCTTTATCGACATGCTGGCCAAATAGTAACTCCCCATCAAACGGAATATCAATAATTTTGGCTTGGACCTCTTGGCGAAAAGATGTAGATTTCAGCCAACCTTGTCTCCTTAACACTGCGCACCCGCTAACTGTCTGAATCCGTCAATTATTTCCGCAGAGGTACACTCTCCTTGATGCAAGATCTTCAAGGGTTTGGACTTGGAAGGTTCTGGCAGCATGTTAAAGTAGGGGCAGATGTCTGACCACATCTGCCTGTCATATTTCCCTAATATGGCTAGGGAATTTGCAGCACGGACAGTCGTGGCTGCCATAGTGGAAACCTTTTTCCCAATCGAATCCAGCCGTCTTCCATCCCTGTCTGGTGGAGCTGTTATAGGCGAAGCGGGGTTCCTGGCCCGTCTCTGCGCCACTTGGGCGATGGCAGAGTCAGCTTTTGGCTGACCTAGGAGGCATGCAGGTGAATTGCTAGGTGCCTTATATTTTTTGTCTAATCGAGGTAAGAAACGCAGGCAGAGAATTAGGTGCTCACATACTCTTTAACCTTTCCTTCCAGATGAAGTCTATGATTGGAATGGTCCGTACTTGTCTTTGTGGCTGATCTTTGAAATCATAGAGAAAGCAATCATCTTTCTTTGTGTCCATAGGTATGAGAAACCTTTTTGTCGCCCTCTCCATAAGGAGATGAAATCCTCCGATGTCTACTGGAGGGGAGTCAACCGGAGCTGGAGTTGACGGTGATGGCGTCTGAATTTGGTATTCGTCCCACTCCGAATGCACAGATTTATCATTGACTTTTCCCTCTTCCCTGTCATCATCAGTGGTATTAGCATCATGGGAGTGATGAGATGGTACTGGAGAAGGTGGCCTAGGAGATCTTAAAGAAGTTACAGAAACCTGAGGTATGGGCGTAGATGGAATAGACTCTGCCGATTAAGATGGAGGAAAAGGGCAATAATAGTCGTCCAACATATATTGTAAGTTATTAAGCAGGGCCAAAGGCATTTGTGCTGTGGGGACCGTGACAGGAGCTGGAGCTACAGACTCAGGGCAAGAGTCTCCCTCCTGGTCTTCGTCTTGATACTTGATCAGCAGTTCCGACGGACTTCTAGCAGTGCGGAATCTGTCATCGTCTTCGGATTCCTCTTGGTCCTCGTCAGAATCCAGCAATTGCTCAGGCAACTTCAATGGGGATAGAGCTTCCAATGAAGAGCCACATCTTTGTAGCAAAGAAGCTATTGTCGTAGGCGGGGCAGAGGAGGTAGTAGCCGTTGTTGCACACCAAACTTGCATTTCTGTGCAAGATGACAAAAGAGGCGTCGACGAGTGGGCCATCGACGAAATCGCCGTCGATGGGGTCGGCGTCAGGAAAGTGACCGTCGATGAGGCAGCTGTTTTCGTCGGCGAGGAGGTAGTCGACGACGAGGCAATCTTCGTCAACGAGGAGGTCGACGACGACGAGGCAATCTTCGTCGTCGAATCAGACTTCGTCGACCAGGAAGTCGTCGAAGACGAGGTAGCCATCGACGAGGTAGTCTTCGTCGACGGAGCACTGATGACAGATGAAATTTCCTTCGTCGACGAGATGGGTCTAACAGCAACAGAAACCAGTGTCGACGGGGATGAAGCCGATGACATTATCATCTTGGGTCTCGGCGACGAGAAGGTAACTGTCGACGTAGAAGTAGCGTCAACGACGGAGCTATTTTCTGAGGAAAATCTTTCCCAAGAAGTCTTTTTGAAGCCAGAGACTTTCCAGTCTTTCTCGGGGGCGTAACAGGCTTAGATTTTGAAGGTGGAGAAGCCTTTTTTGAGGAAGAAGGCAAGATTGAACCCTTAGTGGGTTGAACTTTTCTCGACACCTTAGCAACAGGAGAAGATACATCTTCCTTAGCCATCCTCTTCCTAGATGATACAGATGAACCAGAGGCCACACTTCCCACCTCAGATAAGGGGTTGTCCTGGTCTTTAATCTTCTGTAGCCACAGAAGTAGGCACCCTTCTCTATCCCCAAGGGTCTTCTGAGGGAAGGTCCTGCAAATTTTACAATCTCTCACCTCATGATCTGGATAAAGGCAGTAGATGCACTTTTTATGGGGATCTTTTGAAAACAGCCGGAGCTTCCCACAAGATTCACAAGGCCTAAAGAGAGATTTCTTAGAAGATGACATTCTGAAGAGTAGAAAAAATCCAGAAAACTAGTGAAGTACTGAGCAGAGCTCAGGGAGACTCCCTTCACACGACGTGCGGTAGAAAATCTGAGAGCCTGAGCCTCTGGGGAGAACATTCTGGTGGGTGCTGTCACCTGATTGGCTGCAGTTTGGACTACACATAATAACTATGATAGTCATGAGTGTGGAAGTTTTTCTCTTGTAGCTTAGGGCTACTTTACTTCCTGGTTGTTTATTATCAAGGTTTCTTGGTTATTATGTACAAATTATTGCCTTTTTATGTACCGTGGGACTCCCACTCCGATAACGGGGAATGATTCAGGCAAGTGAATCTATGAAAGACACCCCAATACTAGAGAACAATAGTTTCCCAACAGTCCTCGCCTCCACACTGGCAACTTCCCATGCATGGCCACAAGGTCGCACAGAGGAAGACAAGGAGAAAAGAGAAAATAAAGAGCCTCTGTCCCGTATGGAATCCACAGCCGCCTGGTACTTGGAGCCAAATCAGTTTTCCTCAGGGGGGCCTAATTGGAAGAAAAGGGCGTACACGTGCAAAGCAGGGCCCCCAGTCTCAGGAACAGCCATACCCCAGGCAGACAACATCTTACACATCCACTTGTCAAAGCTCGCTGCAGTGGGTAACCATCTGTTCCGACAACACAATGTGCATTAGCTGGGATTACAAGGTTCAAAGGATGCCACAGCACCCAACCACCTCTACTCAAGATAATGAAGTCACTTAGCAGCAGGTATCAACACCCGCAACTTTGACTGGCCGTGCCGGCAAGCTTCACCAGCTCCAAGGGGCCTTCAGAACAGCTGCATCACTCCTTTGGGAGATCTGCTCCGAAACATCATAACAGACCCAGGAAAATATAATGACTTCATTCTTTAGAAGCCCATCAGGCTTCCCACATCAATATGTGCTCCAAACACTCATTCAACGTCCCAAACAAGGCAAGGCCAGTCAGGAGAATACGAAGAGCTAAGTCCTCAACCACTGGGTCTCAGATCAGCAGGGCCCTCTGGAATTTCTCCCAGCTATGGATGGCTACAAAATGCCCAGGACAATGCTGGATTACGGGTCACCAGTCCATAGTTCACAGAAAAGCAGTTGCCATGTTTGAGGGCCATTATTGCCCTCATTAGTTTCTACGTATTTCTGTTCTGAACAGGGGATGACTACAGCAACCACTGGAAATTTATGTAGAGAGTGTGTTGTATGTTAAATGCTGGGTTTGTTCTGTATGTGTCTTTTTTTCAGAGCACTACACAGATAATGATAGATCAACCATTACCTAGAGACACTTTCACCTTTGCAGGTTATGAATTCGTCTAATTTTTAACTTTCTATGTGCACCCTTCTACTCTTTTTCAGATTGTTACTGAAGGCAGCACTTATTTTCAGGCCATCTCCACCATAATAGGCACATTTGGCATTTTGTCACACATAGTATTACTTGTGTAGAGACAGCAGAAGTCTGTCACATGTGAGTAGGGTAAGGATCTGTGCACCCATCCTGAAGAAGAAGCTTTACGCTTCGAAACATGTCGACGCACACAGGAGGTTGTGTACATTAAATACACTTACAACTTCCGTCACACCCCTTTTAATAATACCAGCACGGTTTTAGTCCTCACATGCCAGGTATTTTTTAACACTCACTTAACCATTGACTTCTGACCCTACCACTCACCAACCTCACATACCACATAGTGACTACATCAGTGCTCCCACGTATCCGTTGGTTAGTAGCACGCCGCATTCCGTAAAGGGACGCGAAGACCCCTATGATGAAGCATGACACCAAGGGCCCTTTTGGTGTGTGAGGGGTATTTAAAAAACACTAAGTGCTTCCCACCAATGTAGGAAACACTTGCCATTCCTAAACCTGCTTTCTTTCTCGCTCATACATGTGAGTGGATTCTCTATGTTTCTTTAACCATGTTTGAGGGCCAAGCACCGTCCACCCACTAGCCTCCCTAAAACTTAGGAAAAGTTTCAAACTAGGTGGTGAAAAGTGGCTTAACATGAAAAATAATCCACATATAAAACCAGCCTAATAAGCACAAACAATCTGACAAAACAAGTTCAAGCATATTAAGTGTTGGGACCAGTAAAGCGCTCCCCCACACTTTATATCAGCACAAAATGATGTGCTTTTCTGAAGACTTTGCAATACAGAACTGTTCATTCAAGCTTTGACTACACATTGGCACAGCTGAAAGATAACAACCTCACATTCTGACCAAGCTCTAAATGTCTATGATCCAAGGTATATAGTCTGCGATCTCGACCCTTACTAACAACATTCCACCCCTATGCTCTGACCCACAATTACTCAGGGAATGTTTTTATACCTACAACAGTGTTCTCTAAACAACATACATACATACTTATGGTGGCTTGACTCCAGAAAAACTATTTTCCCTCCAAACCACACACCTTTCCGTGGTATATATGGGTTGAATGCTGAAGAACAGCCTCAAAGGTAATGTTGTGGATCTTTACAAAATACTCAAAATAATTAAATAAAGTCCTGACTTTCTAAATTGATGCTTGTGATGCCAGATGGATGACTGTTATCCTCAGACCCATCTTGGCTGTCTGGTCAACCAGGATCCCGATTTCAGGTCCTAAATGGACATTCAAGTGGAATGCTGACTCTGCCACAACTTCCAAGCTGGTGTCTATTTCCTGCTTGTGGTTATCATGTACTTGATTTTCTCATTATTAAGTGAGAGTGTTGGCCTGCTCATAAGCTCCAACATTTGGTATGAGTTCCTCTACAAGTTTTTTTATGCTGGATTATTCATGAAAGTAACAGATCTCTCTACGCTGTTGAAAGCTGGATGTTCACGGTGGCCTGGGATGCAGAGCAGGCAAAAGACCAAAACGATGGCTGACAAAAAAGCTCACAGATATAACGTACTGCTGATGACATGTATGCAACCTGCAAGTTTCAGGCCCATCAACTCACTCGCATTACATTTCACACCACACCTCAGGGAACCACACCTCAGGGAACTATACTGGCTCCTGATACACATAGACATAAGGCACTACGCAACTCAGGCCCCACCTACCTGAACAGTCGCATCTCCTTCCACCAACCACCCACACTACTCCGTTCCAAGGACTCCTACTCGCACACATTCCATGCATACACAGAACCAGATCAGGAGGACAGGCGTTCTCTTACAACGCTCCTAAAGTGTGGAACGGCCTCCCACTCCACATAACAGCCTCCTCCTCTCTTCTTGAATTCTGCAAGAAGCTGAAGACCTGGCTTTCCAATTAACCAGCCTAAAATAGGTAGGGCTAGGCACACACCTCCTCAGTGCCAGGACACCCTCGCGGCTGACAGTGCGCTTTACAAATACACATAACATACAGCGGAAGGACTGTCAATACCAGAGTGCAGTGTTGACACATTAGTCACAATGCTACAACGTTGTACAACTCACAGTGATGCCTATGGAAAACCACATTATTATTCGGACATCAGCTCGAGAGGGGGTGGGTGGAAGCAGGAATAAAATGGCTCCTCGTAATGCTGTTCTTTTCTGAACTGCTGACTCACTTCCCCAATGGCGATTCCCTCTGTAGCCAGCACTGCAAAATGCAGAACTCCTGATGCTGTATTATCAAGGCCTCGGCGAAACAAGGAGGAAACGGCCGCGAGCTCCTTGTGAGAGACCGGAGACGGCAGCGGATGGGCAGGGAGACTCCAAGAGACTTAGGACAGAGTGACAGACAAAGAACTGGGGGCGGAGGCAGTGGGTGGGCGATAACGACAAGTGACGAGAAGTAACGGAGAGTTACAGGTCAAAGGATGAAGTTAGGTATATAGGACCTTACTGTAGGCAGACTACAATCCGGTCGATGCGAACCAGGATGTGATTGGGTAACGAGACACGAGGAAGGATGGGAGCATGTGAGTGTTTGTAAGGGGGGTTGCAATGAGAAATGGGAGACGCAGCGAAAGAATGAAAGGCAAAGGCTATTCCGCTGATGTTTTTAAATTAAAGAGTCATTGTTTTTAGCAGTTTTAGGGAGTGCTGCACCTTGCCACTCAGGAATTGCTGAACCCTCGGCTAAAACGCCGGTGAGGGCGGGCCCCGGAAGCTGGAGTTAGTGAGGTATGGAACGGGACCCTCGACAGGCATTGAAGAATAGAGGTCTCGCGTTCCGCTCGTTTCTGAAGAACCTGGCCAGCTTTTCAGACAAGTTATGCGATAAAAAACACGTGATGAAGACCATGTATGGGAAGAAATAAACAACAAGGCAAGGAATCAATGAAATGAAATAAAGCCGAGCAAGTCAAGTGCGGCCAATCACTCATCCGAAGCACAGACAGACCAAGTGATTTGCCTCTGACTGCACCGGGCAATAAATCATCTCCAGTTCACAAGTACAAAGACTTATCTGTGGGGAAACAGGACGCAAACGGCTGACTCCGAAATTAGAGCATTCTACGGGACAACCCATAACCTTAAATTACCGCTTGTGTAGTCTGTATTCTGGTGTTTCCCCTTGCATATCAGTGTTCTAGTTTCAGTACCACAGATTATGTGTAAGTGAGTCAAATGTGGCATTTTTACCTGTGAATTGTTCATTTTATAGTAAATAAAAATAAATTAAAAAACACACAAAACATCGTTCTTCATAGGGGCTGGGAAATAATTTTGGGCAGTTTAGTCTTCTCGTCCCGCATGATATTGTGTAATGAAGAGCTCCCCTGTGACGTACCAGGCGGTTTGTCCACTGGGCGAAGATGGTGACTGCGGCATGGTCCTATTTTTTGCATGACAACTACTTGCGGTGGTTACTATTGGGTACTTTTGACACTGGCATGTTCACTCTTTCTTTTGTGGATGATATTTTATACATTAAAAAAAACAAATTAAATATATATTTTTTTAGAAAATTAGGAAGAAACTGATATGTCATACACCTTAGTAGTTTTAGGGGAACTGTATTTTATACATCTAAAAAAACAAATTAAATATATATTTTATTTTTTAGGAAGAAACTGTTATGTCATACACCTTAGTTTTAGCGGGAAAAGTGTGTGTACATTATTTCTGTTGCAGCTTTTTAGTACCAATGAAAAATGAGCTTTTTGTAGACTGCTTAATGAATAATGCCACGCATCACTTTTCTGCAGATTTATCAGATGCCTACACCCTGTCATTACTGTCTCCACAGACATCATTAACAGCCACTGACAGAAACAGAGCCCCACTGACCAGAAAGATACCCCAATAAGCAGTAGTAGCCCATCTTTCTACTTACCCTTTCGTGCACAGGTGACCCGGGGTAGGAATCGTCCTCCGTTCCATAGGGGGAGGTGTCGCCCGTTGAAACTCGACTCACTGCCATCTCTGCATGGCCCTTCCCCTGCGGGCCCTTCATTCGCACAAACTCCATAGTGTTGTATTTATAAAACCCAAATGACATTTTTTGAGCCATTTTGGCAGCAACACTGACCTGTGTAAACATGAAACAACATGTTAGATCAATTGCACACTATTCTTCCATGTGTCAAACATTTAGGTCTATTCTCTCGAGGAATGTGGCTCAGGAATCAGTGACCCAAGAGTATCAGTCTTTCAGTCGAACATGAATAAGTGGCAATGAGTGTTGGTTCTCTAGTTCCACATGAATCAGTGACCCAGGAGTGTTGGTTCTCTGGCAGCACATGAATCAGTGACCCAGGAGTGTTGGCTCTCTAGTCACACGTGAATCAGTGACCCAAGAGTGTTGGTTCTCTAGCAGCACAGGAATCAGTGACCCAGGAGTGTTGGTTCTCTAGTAGTACATGAATCAGTGACCCAGGAGTGTTGTTTCTCTATTAGTAAATGAATAAGTGACCCACGAGTGTTGGTTCTCTAGCAGCACAGGAATCAGTGACCCAGGAGTGTTGGTTCTCTACTAGTACATGAATCAGTGACCCAGGAGTGTTGTTTCTCTATTAGTACATGAATAAGTGACCCAGGAGTGTTGGTTCTCTAGTAGTACATGAATAAGTGACCCAGGAGTGTTGGTTCTCTAGTAGTACATGAATAAGTGACCCAGGAGTGTTGGTTCTCTAGTCAACCATGAATCAGTGACCCAGGAGTGTTGGTTCTCTAGCAGCACATGAATCAGCGATGCAGGAGTGTTGGTTCTCTAGTCGCACATGAATCAGTGACCCAAGAGTGTTGGTTCTCTAGTCACACATGAACCGGTTACCCAGGAGTGTGGTTCCCTAGTTACACATGACTCAGTGACCCATGAGTGATGATTCTCTAGTTACACATGAATCAGTGACCCAGGAGTGTTGGATCTCTAATATCACACGAATCAGTGACCCAGGAGTGTTGGTTCTCTAGTAGTACATGAATCAGTGAGCCAGGAGTATTGGTTCTCTAGTCACACACGAATCAGGGACCCATGAGTATTGGTTCTCTAGTAGTACACGAATAAGTGGCAAATTAGTGTTAGTTCTCTAGTTACACAATAATCAGTGACCCAGGAGTGTTGGCTCTCTAGTCACACACAAATCAGTGACCCAGGAGTGTTGGTTCTCTAGTAGTACATGAATCAGTGAGCCAGGAGTATTGGTTCTTTAGTCACACACAAATCAGTGACCCAGGAGTGTTGGTTCTCTAGTAGTACATGAATCAGTGAGCCAGGAGTATTGGTTCTCTAGTCACACACGAATCAGGGACCCATGAGTATTGGTTCTCTAGTAGTACATGAATAAGTGGCACATTAGTGTTAGTTCTCTAGTTACACATGAATCAGTGACCCAGGAGTGTTGGTTCTCTAGCAGTACAGAAATCAGTGACCCTGGAGTGTTGCCTCTCTAGTTACACTAAAATCAGTGGCCCATGAGTGTTGGTTCTCTAGTAGTATATGAATCAGTGACCCAGGACTATTGTTTCTCTAGTCACACATAAATCAGTGACCCATGAGTGTTGGTTCTCTAGCAGCACTTGAATCAGCAGGTCGCTCCCCATGCCGCACAGCTCCACCTGACTGCGCCCGTGCCCCAGCTCCCGCTGCTGACTCCGTGTCTGTGGGTGTTCGAGGCCCGCCTCCACCCGCAGGCTACCACCTGCGCCTCATCCCTGGTGGCCAGTGGGCCTTAGGTATGTAGTTGCTTTAGGTATGTAGATTCTGTACCCCCATTACTGTATTGTGACCGCTGTATTTGTGCCCCAGTTTTTTCCTGTGACCTCTTCCATTGTGACCGTACTGCCTCTGTTTTTATTGCTGTTGCTGCCTTGCCTTAACTTAGGCTTGTTTGTTTCCTTCCTGTTGTTGTGCTCGTTCCCTCTTCCCGCCGCTGCGTCCCTGTGGCCCCACCCCCGCCCCCATTGGCTCTCCCCCTTCCCAGCTGCTCCTCCCTCCCACCTCCCCTTCTTATGGAGGCCGCTGCGCGGCAGTGAGAGCGACCCTTGACCCTGTCTTCAGGCAAGTCGCTCCCCACGCCGCGCAGCTCCACCTGACTGCGCCCGTGCCCGTGCTCCCGACTCTGTAGGTGTTAGAGGCCCGCCTCCACCCGCAGGCTACCACCTGCGCCTCATCCCTGGAGGCTAGTGGGCCTTAGGAATGTAGCTGCTGGTCGCATTCTGTGCCCCCATTACTGTATTGTGACTGCTGTATTTGTGCCCCAGTTTTTTCCTGTGGCCTCTTGCATTGTGACCGTACTGCCTCTGTTTTTATTGCTGTTGCTGCCTTGCCTTAACTTAGGCTTGTTTGTTTCCTTCCAGTTGTGCTCGTTCCCTCTTCCCGCCACTGCGTCCCTGCGGCCCCGCCCCCCCGCCCCTATTGGCTCTCCTCCCTCCCAGCTGCTCCTCCCTCCCACCTCCCCTTCTTATGGCGGCTGCGCAGCAGACACGCGCAGGGGGCGCGCCGCTGGCGCACCGAAGGTGCACCAAAGGCAAGCACGTATGCGCCTGTCCGCGCCCGGACCGAGCCCAGTGCCAGAACCCCTGGACCCCGAAGCCGCCACAACACCAGACTGCATTACGATTCCAGCACCCTCCACGCACTCAACCCCGGACGAGATCACTCCTGCTACCGAGCCACCCCGAATCGAACCCAAGGGCCCTTCACCTGCCAGAACTGCAGCTTCACCAGCATCCGGCCCGCCAAACCATCAACTAGAGAACCCAACCACCTCCGATGCATCCTCCTCAACAACCGCTCTGCCCATAAGCACGCCATCGAACTCTGGGACCTCCTAGACTCAACCACCCCTGACGTCGCCTTACTGACGGAGATCTGGCTGAACACAACCTCGGCTCCAGACATCGCCATAGCCATTCCAGAAGGCTACAAGATCTCCCGCAGAGACCGCACCAACGGAGTGGGAGGTGGAATCGCCTATGTCCACAAGAACACCCTCCGAGTCTCGACCAACACCGACGACACCCTCACCACCGCCGAGCACATGCACATCCAGATCCACACCGACCCCAAGTAGTATTGGTTCTCCAGTTAAAGATGAATCAGTGACCCAGGAGTGTTGGTTCTCTAGTTAAACATGAATCAGTGAGTCCTTTCCAGATTTTGAGCGTAGGAGTTTTTAATCTAAATATGTATTTGCATCTTAAGTTATCACTGCTACCTCTAACACCCAAAAGAAAGGATATTTCAGTTTCTAGACTACAAAAAGCTCTGTAAAGTTAGGGAAGGGTTTGTCGGTTATAAATACCACCTTAAACTGTATTCTTGACAGTAAAGATTTTTATGTAAGGAGTGTAACGTCTTACTTATTCGCTTTTGAAGACAGCCTAGCAGACATATGCACATATGTGGTTTTTAATGGAGCCCTAGTAGAGAAAGAAAAGTCATAAAAGACTGAATGACTTTACGAAGGTACATAACACAGTCTTGAAGTCTGGGATAGGTTTAATGTATTTGGTCTCTCTTAGTAGATGCTATTGGAAACTGTCTGGTATAGATTATTAAGTGAGCTTTAGCTGGAAGTGCATGACGAATCTCAAGACTCTGTATTTACTGTGGATTAGGATCTATCTTAGATTAAATTTGAGTGTCATCTGCCAACTGGTGGAAAGAGGCATCATGACTATCCAGCAGGCTACCCAATAGCTCCTTGTAGATGCTGAAATTAAGGGGTGGGAAGATAGCCTTGTGGGATGTTGCAAGTCTTCCAGACAGTTCAGAAAATACAATTTATACAACTATCATACGGTGGACAGAATTGAGTTAAACCCAGTTTAGGTACACTGAAACCCATGTACAATATATGAAACTCCCCATGGTTTAACACACAGCTTTCCAAACTGTGTGTTGCGACACGGCACTGTGTCGCCTCCTAAGTGTGGGTGTGTCGGGGCCGATGCGATGACTTCTGCGGGCCGGGCGGATATTAGGGGAATGCATAAGGGCAAGGACGACGTGCATGCAAGGTGGAGCGAAGCCTCGGCGGATCTGCATGGTTCTCAGCTCGATCCCGCATTACCAGTGGAGCATTGTCCAAGGCTCAGCGGCGGACTGAGGCGGGCCTGGATTTAACGAGCAAGATGCCAGTGGGAGTATTGACCCCCCCTTTCCGGGAGTGTGCGGCGTGGCGTGCGCACCTGCTCACGGCTCTGCCCTGACCCTGCCCTCACCGCTTCTGAGTGCACGGCCTTGTTGCAACATAGTGGCCACGGAGCCGCCTCTGCCCCCCATCTCAGACGCTCTGTAAGTTATATTTGGACATTTAAAAACTCCCACGTCATCTGGCACAGATTTGACGGGTGCCTAACCATATGTGCCCTCTGTGTACCAACATTACCCCCACTCAAAGTCTCATTGCGACCTCCCCGAAATAATTCCTGTTATTTCCTCGCCCTGCAATTGTTAGCCAGGTTCCAGGTAACTCCAGGGCCTGATAAATGATAAGTCTTTGGGGAATAACATGTGAAAATCGGCATTACTATGACAATTCTTATATATTTTCCTCCCGTGTTTCAAAAGATTTCAGCGGCTTCTAGAAGCCTGTCGGATTTTGCTAGTGAAACACCAAAATGTATAATCCTGATGAAGTCGGTACCTCACTTCTCCTGCCCCAGAGGGGACCCTTAATGCAGCTCCTCTTAGAAGTATTTAACTCTTAAAATTGGTCTGTAGTTCTTTCTTGACAATATATCCAGCAGAGAAATAATGCGACACGCCATCTACTGTAACAGATAAAAATACTTTTGGCACAGGAAATGCAAGGGTAAAAAACAGAACTTATTTTCAGATTGTTTCTGAAGGCTAACTGTGCCATAGTATTGTGCATCTGGAAAGATAAACAATGGCCCGCGCTCCATCAGAAAGTCTCTCCGGACTTCAGGCAACAGCCAAAGGTCCGAAGTCGTGCGCACGTGACCCCTGCGAGGAGGGAGGAACAGGCTGCGCTCCATCAGCTCCTTGTCTCTAAAAAGGCATTTGTGCTGGAATGTGTGAGCCAGTGAGGCCAGCTGGCCCTCCGAATCTGCCTTTTATACCTTCATATCTGAGGTTAAAGGGACCTGGCTGGATTGTGGTGATAATTTTTTTGTCATGTACTGTATTTCCCTGCGCTTGCCCGGATGCATTGGCCTCTGTATGTGTGTCTGTGATTGTGTGTTTTTTGTATGCGTATCTGCCCATGTGCATGCACTGATTTGTGTATTTTAATTCTCTGTGCGTGTTCCTGTGTTCTGTGTCTGCGCATTTGGTTGTGTTTCTTTTTGTGTTCTTGTTTCTTATCAGAGTATCTCTGCGTGTCTTTGCACCGGGTTGTACTGTATGCGCCTGGGACCATGTCTGGTTACATTCATGTTTAGGTTTTCCAACCTGCATTTATTTAACTTCCTGTTTTTTTGTTTCCGAACCATTTTCTTTGTGTGCGAGTTGTTGTTGAGTGTGTTTGTCTGCCTGCGAGAGTTTCTGTCTATGTTTTGCGTGCACCCGCCCTTTTTGTGCCGTAAATGACTGGGACATGCGTCAATGTGTACATCAATATATACTTATTTCAGGCACAATCCTAACCTTGCTTACATCCAGTTTTGCCAGTCACTGTCTTTGTTACAACAGATTCACATTTGCTTTATCAACCTTCCTGCTTTCTCAAATTTGCTTGAAAATGAACCATTTGCCCACAATTGTTTCAAAATGTTCTTGGGGGGAGAACCCCCCCGGATCCCCCTAAGGTGGTTTGGGCTAGCTCGCTTCGCTCGCATTGCCGTATCGCAAGATGAAAATTGTCTAAAAGGTGTGTCACCAACATGAAAAGTTTGGAAAGCTGTGGTTTAACATATCAAAGACTAAAAAAAGATGTTTCCTAAATATATGAATCATTTATTTTAAACATTATAAATAATGAAAACCTAGCTTCAAAGACCACCTAAATTCCACTGAAGCTTTGTTTCACTATGTCATACTGTTTAGAAACACTGTTGTCAAGAGATAGGATAAACACCAATACAGTCTTTCTCCTTGGTGACCTTCAATATCCTACTTCCACCTCCTCCCGCACTTCGAACCCAGAGGGTTGCCTTGGTCGAAATGCATGTCTAGGCTTTTGCTTGCATAAAATATTAGCTGTCAGCATTATGACGGGCCTTTAAGATTGTGTCAATTCCATTTAGTTACACCAGATTCCTCTTAGGTATCAGTTTTATGATGAGGCTATCTAATCTCTACATAGACTCACACCTTCCATTTCAGTAATCCTACAGATTGTATTATAAATACATTAACCCAAGACAGGGTTTAGCGCTCATCCTGATGGCACTGCAACTGTCACATTCCCATCCCCACAGTGCACTCCGTGTACCACTGCAAATCTTGACAGAGAAGACAATTTGAAAGCTCTTTAGAAATCAAAGTACCAGCAGGACTCTGAAGATTTACTCCTGCTTCAGGGAATGCTAAAAGGTGGATCTGAGATGTGCTTAATCGTTCATTGTATGCACAATAAAATGAACTTTTCATCAAAGTAAAGGCTAGAATCCAGACTGAATACATATTAACATCACAGCCAGAATAGTAAGGGACAAGATGTCTTACAAAATGAGGCATACTTCAATGTGGTGATATATGGCCTCTATCCAAAAGTTTCAACTCAGGTATACCATCTAAGGGCTACCCCCTGTATGGGGAGCACCATTTTGGCCACACACGTGGCATGATGTTCATGTTGGGCCGAAAAACCTCTTCTACTGTTGAGATAGAAGACTCAGTCTTACCAGAGCTATATAAGTGTTAATATTGAGAAAGTCTATGTCAATATAAAGAACAATACATTTATATATAAGGCAAACCTTCATCCTCCCAAGATCTCCCTTCCCCCGCTGACAATCCCCTTAATCCTCTACCTACTCTCTCACAGTCCGGATAGCAACCTCATCCCTCCCCGACCTAGCTCGGATATAGAGTCCGGCCTCCTGGATCGTAACTCTCCCTAGTCTATAGGCAGGCAAGGTCACACCTCTTCTCCCCCCCTCACCTGCTAACAGGCTTACCAATCGCATAAGCGCAATCTGGCTGAAACTCAGAACCCAAGTTTGCAAACCAACCCCTCCCTCATTTCCCCACCCTCCTTACTCACTCCTGTAGTCTATTCAAATAACCACCCCCCTCTCAGCACCTGGCCTCGAGGACCAAGAACCTGCCCCCATACTGGTCTGGAATCTAGGTTAGATGCTATATCACTTACATTCCAACAACTCAAGGCAGCTGTACATACCTTCTTTCTCCTCACATCGGAGCAGTCAGTTAATAAGTCGAGGGGGTTCTCCGAGACTGTACAACACATCTACAGTCATCCCTCGACGTCTGAGGCTAGACGGCTTGTATACACCACCACACTAACTATGTCCTCACCTCCAGGGGCTCATACACTTCAAAGCTGGAAACAACTACCCTTCCCTAATGACCCCTCTCGGCCTCTAAGAGCTTAAGTCCCAGTCCTAGACTCTGATATTAAAACCCTTCTGCTATCTTATGACGCATCAGCTGCTTTGAACACTGATATGATGTACCAAATTGAAACTATCCACTCTGACCAGGCTAGAGAACCCACGTCTAACACTAGATCGTTAAATAATAGCAACCTCACCATAGTCCCCACCACCTCACTCTCCTCAGATGATCTCAAACCCCAGCTTAAATGCATACTTCTCAATTGCAGATCGGCAGTTTGCCACGCTGCAGACATCGCTGACCTCATCCTTGCAAATGATCCTGATATTGCAGTGCTGACTGAAACCTGGTTTAATGATTCTGCTGGTCCAATAATCAATATTCTAGTGCCCCCCAACTATAACATTATCAGGCATGACAAACTGGGTGGGCTAGGTGGCGGCATCGCTTGCATTTATCGTATCAATTTATCAGTTAGACAACTGCACTCTGATTCCCTGGCTTCATGCAAATACATGTGCTTCAAAGTCGAATGCAACAGCAAGCAGACCTGCAAATGCCATGCCCTCTACCACCCTCCAAGAGACAATTCCCCTTTTATAGAACAGTCTATGGAAATCATTTCAACAAATGTGAGCAATCCTGTAACCCAGATCTTCCTGGGGGACTTTAACTTGCTTTGCAATGCCTTAAATGACACGTCAGTCAATAGTCTTAAAACCTTCATATCAGACCTCAACCTTACTCAAATATGTGACAGCCCTACGCACAACAAGGGATCTACCTTAGATCTGATGTTTGGCAAGAGCAACTCCACTCAACTTATATCTATCCTCCCATGTGAGTGGTCCGACCACTACTGCATCTCCTTCCTTGTCTCAAAACCGGCGAGAACCATTAAATCGCAAATCAAGAAACCTAGAATCTGGCAAAGAAACCTGAGAAATATTAACCTATATGATCTGCTCTGCTGTACAGACAACATCCTGCCTCCACCCCTGGACACGTTGGCGGTCGACGACCTCACAAATCACTACAATCATTTGATGTCCAACATACTAGACACTATGGCACCACTAGAACGGAAAAGAATATCCTGCAAAATATCCAAACCTTGGTACAACAGGAACCTAAATACTGATAGAAGAAATCTAAGACTAGCAGAACGTATATAGAGATCTTCGCCCTCCGTGTACCATCTTTCGTAGCTGAGATCTCTCAGAAACATATACAACAAACGCATCAGAAGCTCTAAAGCTAGCTACTTCAGAGAACAACTAGACCTGGCAAGAAATCGTCCAAAAAAGCTATTTTGAGCTCATCAAGCTTCAATCTAACAACACATATATTCCGCCCTCCACAGGACCTGACCAGCAGCCAGACTGTGAGGAGTTTGCTTCCTTCTTCCGGGATAAAACAACAAAGATTGAACAGGATCTATAGGCAGCCAGTGATAATCTACTTGCCACTTTTATATTCTCTGGGCTGGTTATGCCCCCTCAAAGTCTGGTATTTCTCCCATGTGGCCCATCGACCGGGGGCATTTTCAAGGCTGGGTAGGTATAAGTTTAGAAGAAAGGGGTGTTGAAGTTATGGGTGCAAAGGCCGGTAGAGTGTGAGAGAGCAGTTGAAAACATTGGGGATATATCAAGAAAAAAAGAAGAAAAAAAAAAGGAAGAAAAGAAGAAAAAACAAAGTCCGGGCAGGTCACCCCCATACTAAATAAAACAACAGCTGACCAGACCAATCTTCACAACGTTCGTCCAATCTCCACCATTCCCACACTGGCAAAACTCCTGGAGAAATGCGTTCACACCCAACTTTGTAGTTATATAGAACAATTCCAACTTCTTGACAAATTCCAATCCGGCTTCAGACAAGGTCATAGCACGAAATCTGCTCTTATTCACATTGTGGATGATGCACTATGTATACTGGACCAAAATGAATCATGCCTTTTGATCCTACTTGACCTTTCATCAGCGTTTAACACAGTCAAACATGATACCCTCATCGGTCTACTGGAGCTCAGGATGGGGTTATCTGGGACGGTGCTTAATTGGTTTTCTTCTTTTCTACACAATAGATCCCAAAGGCTGAAGGTTAATCAGTCCCTCTCCGAACCTTCTCCGTTCACTCTGGGAGTACCGCAGGGGTCCACGATCTCCCCCACTCTCTTCAGCATGTTCATGGAACCTCTAACAGAAATCTTGAAAGTGTCCAACATTCATTATCAAATGTATGCTGACAACACACAATTGTACCTGAAAATCTCCTCCCCAGAGGACATCAGATCTCTCAACTCAGTGCTTCAAGAAACACAAAGTTGGCTAACACTCAATCATCTGAAACTGAATGCTCTAAAAACTGAATTCCTCCTCATCGCCCCTGACAAACAGTCCCCAGTCATTGCAAAATGGATGCACAACTGACAGCCCTCAACTGCTCGCCAAATATCATTGACTCTACGAGCTCACTCGGATTAATACTTGACAGACACCTGAACATGCAAAATCACATCAGCTCTCTCACCAAAGGAGCGAACTTCCATCTAAGCACACTAAGGAAATTAAAACCGTTCCTCCCCCATGACCTCAAAACTGCAGTGCAAGCATAAGCGATCTCTAAACTGGATTATGGCTGCACAACCCGAAGAGGTCTTCTGAGAGCGAGGACTGCCCCACTCAAGGCCTCTCTCAATTCTGCTGCAAGGCTCACCACAGGCTCCAAACGTTATCATCACATCTCGCATGAGTTTAAAGTTCTTAATTGGCATCCGTATGAGGCAAGGATACATCTAAAAATTGCCTGCATAACTCACAAAGCGCTCCCCTTCAACACCCCTCTATATCTTGCACAAAAACTTGAGCTCTCAGGAGGTTCTGATCCTCTAGAGGCTCCAGCACCTTACTACTTAAACCACAGAAATTCCATAAAATGAAAACATACAATCGAGGATTCTCAGGTATTGCACATAGAATTTGGAACTCCTTACCACCAGAATTAAGACTGAATAATTCCACAGCTTCATTCAAAAGGGAAGTCAAACTGATTCTGATGAAAACATTTCTGGCCTAGTCCCACAGCCCACTTGAGAAGGCGATGCTTTTCCCTTATCTCTAGTGTACTACAAGGATTGCTATTGTCATTTAGTTCTACCCTCTCTTGCTCGGCTATGACATTAACTCTTGCTCCCCGATTAAGAAAGTCTTAAGGGTACACTGAAAGAACTTGAGCTCGCTGTCTTACTCTACGCCCTGTTGAAATATGCTGCAGTTGTGACAGATGGTGTCCCTTTCCAGGCCTCCTTTTTCCAATGTCGTTTTTATTGCTTGTACCCTGTAATGCCGTTTCTATTGCTTGTACCCTTGTAACTATACAACTACCTGTCCGTGAAGCGCTCTGATACCCCCGTGGTCTTGTCCGTGCTATATAAAACTCTCAAAGTAAAATAAATAAATAAAAACAAAATCGCATCTTTATTAACGAATTCACCCGCTATATACTCCATGGTAACTTGGAATCAGAAATACGTATTCAGGCAGGCTTCAAGACCTAGGCCTACGGTCACTGATTGATAGGTCAGAGGTGGGACAGCACGTAGCTGGCCGACAAAGTCACAAAAAAGAAATCCCAGATGAACTCCACAGATAGGTGCAGTGACACCACAATGGTCCAGGAAGACTGACCCCAATAAAGCACACATGGTCGGAGGGGTACGCACGCTCTGAAAACCCTGTAAAGTCAGATGCCACATAAGTTAGGAACATATAACCAATCAGCGCACACAGTACATGCAGTGATCAGGCAGTCTATGCAAGACATCTGGACACGTTACCCACGGCCCTCATTGTGTTTATGCAAGGTCCAGGCCCACCTGGATTTCCCAGAGAATACATTAATTTATGACTCCAAAACCAGCGGTTCACTTCCTTACCAAACAAGGATCGCCAAAACTGTTTATGGCATTCAATGAATTGTATATAAACCCATCTCAGATCGACTAAGTTACAGTCCTCAGACCCTATGCCTGTAACTGTTCTAACAGCAGAAATGTTTAATTAAACTAACTGTTCCTGTTTTGCCAAACGCCTCTTTTCTCTTGTTTTTTCAAGGTATTTCATGTTTAAGCAACATAAAAAGTAATAGTCTGTTTCTACAGCAAGATCCGGGGACAGCATCTGGAGGAAAGGGGAAGGGAACCCATTTACATGATTAGCAGGATCCACCAGTCTGAAGTCACTTGCAGGCAATTCCCTAGAAAGTGAGAGGTTCAAATCCACACGAGAGACCAGGTGCAATTGAGTAAAATGCTAGAATTCTCTTCTGTGTGTTTGCTCATTGCATTTTAAAAGGTTCAAGCACCTCCAGAAGTGCTTGCAAGACCTGTTAGAGGCTAATGTCAGATGGGACACCTCTATATGTATTAGCAAGTGCCAGAAGATACCAAATGAAAAATTACACGAAGGCTTCACCTTACCCAGCACCAGATCTGAAAACGAATAACCTGCACGGAAGCAGGGTTGAGTTCCAATTCTCTGGTTGCTCTGGTATTCAAAGTAGGGCTAGAGGTTGGAGCATAATGCGATGCCATGATGTTGAATATCTTCCAAAAAGGAGGCTAACTTCTTAGGGTCTAAAAACCATGGTGAAAGATATCTGCAATAACCTTGAGAACTCCTCTATAAAGGCACCGTAGTGGAGAGTCAGGGAGCCAGCTAAACTACACTGTTTCTCCTTAACCCCTTCCACGCTGATGACGAGCTGGGCTCGTCATGAGGTAGCCTCCTGCTACGCTGATGACGAGCCCAGCTCGTCACGTAAAATACGGTTTCGCAAAACTCCGCGTACGAGCGGAATTCCGCCCGCACGCATGCGGTTAAGCGACAGAGGCATAGAGTGTAAGGTTTTATTGGAGCTGTGAAGTTACTTTAGGAGCTACACAACTGGAGTCATTGCGGCTCTCCTTACTTCCAACTGCTGACCAAGTATTCCAGATCTAAACTGGTGCTTGGGTAATTTTTGAAGATGAATAAGGTGCAAGAAGAAACAACCATGTGAAATATAAATATTTAAAAAATGCTGCATGGAGGCAAGTCATGTGGCCCTTCCCAACAGACAGAATACAAATTATATTTGAACAACCTGAAGTACAGAAAACTGAGAAAGTAATGCGACCAGGTTGATGCTAAGGTACTTGCCATGCAAGCATCCCCAGTGACTATATACTCAAATGGATGGGCTAGTCAAAAGAGGCATAATCCACTGACATTCTTGGGAGCACTAAAGAGCCTACTGTTTCGGTTGAATATCTTACAGTTTTAGTTAATGTAATCAAGGAAGATTTTGTTCTGTTATAAAGGAGAAAGTCAGACTGTAAGGAGCACAGTATATTGTAATCCCAAATAAGGTGTGCACTCCAACTATCGAAACCAGAAAATCGATGGCACAGAATATCGGGGACAAAATATCAAAACCAAAATATTGATAGGTAAGTAAGTATAGATTTTCTACACCTATCGCCAAATATATGTACCTTGGAGATATATATTTAGGCAAGATATGCAGATGTGGAGTTCAGAATAGTAAATTTACACACCCCTATGTGCACAGACCACTCAATATATTGTCCCCTGATATGGTGTCCACGATATTCTTTTACGATGATATTCTCGGGGTTGATATTTAGTAGTACAATCCTCGATTAAACTGGGGGTTTCTTTTACAGATCCAGGTCCTTTTCACATGAGCATGTTTGGAGGGGTCGAGACAGAAGCATTAAATTAAAAGGTAAAATCTCCCACATGATGGAAGATAGCTTAAAGAAGTTATGGGGTGCAACGTCTGTACCATCATTGTGCAAAATAAAAAGTCTGTCGAAATGAGATGGATATTTAAGTTGTCTTTAATACAGGCAAAACAAGTCCAAACGATGGCGTAAGGAAAATAATGTTAGCGTGTGTTTTGTACCTTTTTAAACCTGTGTCAATTTTACCTGTGAACCATGTTTACGTCTGAAACACATAAAAAAGTAGTGGGAAAAAAGAAACAATTCATGAGCCATAAGAAACTCGAATCAACAGGAGCACCAACCAGTAACATTTCCAAGAAATACTGAACCGATAGGCCATATTCAGGTGCATGGCATATGCAGAGTCTCTAATGGAGTTACGCATAATATGCCATATCTCAGTGCACTGTAAATAAAATTTGACATACAAATGTCCATTTCAGTATCAAAGTAATAGCTGTTCATTATAATGCTACAATCTTTTTGCTTTGTTTATTCTGCATTTTCTGGACAAACAATTTACATTTTCTTCAAAATTTAGTGTTGCCTGTTTTATATTAATTACATAATAATAAAGTCAACTTCAACGTCAAAGGTGTATTTTTACCATTTTATGATGTTGGTCCTAGCATATGGGGCTACAACCTTACACTGCAAGGCTACAGGGAAATTGTATACTTCATATGGTAAGAAAAGAATAAGAGCTGTTTTCTAAATATATGCCTTGACCATACCAGAGCTAAAGCTTACAAAACAAACAGTCATATGAAATTGTTCACGAAGTGCAATGCATCAAATACCCACCCGGTTGTCATACACCTTCTTGAGAGCTTCGTAGCGGATGGACCCCTGAAAGATCACCCCCTGGAAAGTGTTGCTTTTATCACTAGCCACCAGCTCAACACAGACCATCTCACCTTCGCCAACAGTCATGTCGCTAAATACCTGCAATCAACATGGTTAAAACCAAAGGGTCAAAAACAAAATGTAAGCTGGCAATTCAGTTTGTCAGAGATACCACTGTAGGACCACAATACACATGGTAAACATTATGCATTTTTTAAATGTTATAATCAGCTATTTATTACTTTTGTACAGAAAGGACAGTGGGCATCGTGGATGACAACGGATGTCACAGAACATGTGATGAGTGATGTAATATGTGAACACAAAAATTGTATTGGGAGGCACCCTTTAAGAAAAAAAGGGAATGGGTCGATAATCGGTGAATAACAAAGGGATCCCTTTTTCTGGTTTTAATAAATGTAAATGTACATGGATTTGTATAGCGCAAATCACCACTGGTTTCTAAGCGCTTGCTTAGGGAACCCGTCCTGGTATTCCCCTGTGAGATACCCCGGCAGGGTATCCGCAAGGTGAAAGCCAGGCATCCCGCAGCGAGGGGCCGTTGTGGAGATTAAGCAATCTATTGCCCAGAGTCGCAGAGTGTGAACCCATGAATCGATTAGGCACCGGAGCGAGAATTGTCGAGTCCAAGGACATTTTAGGACTCAAGACCCTGCCGAGCCGGGAATTGAACCCTGGTCTGACCTCTGCTTCCAGGTCTGCCTCCTCTAACCAGTGAGCCACACTTCTCCAGTAGCTGGGACTAAAGATATAGTCCCCCTACTCAACCTGGTTTTATGGTAATTGTGTCAGGAGAATGAATGTTAGGAGTGTTGACCCACAGAATAACAAATTTACAATTCTACCAAGGTTGGAACAATGTATAAACAATTCTATGGCAACCAATTGTGATACAATTTCAACAAAGAATGAAAGAATGAAAATAGAGGAAGGTTTTGCACTTTATGCAATTTATTATAAAAAAGGTTTTTTTTGTTCTGCTTGTATTTTCACAGTGTAGTTAAAATCAAGTTTACATACAATTTATTCAAACATCGCTGTCCCAGTCCTGAGGCGAAAAGCCGGGAGCTGGAGGTACGAAGACCCTGATGAAATCTTTTTAAAAAACCACTGCTTTTAAAACTTCTGTTACATTGTGTGGTGTCACTTATTTTACCTCTGTGTTAAAAGCGCCACTACCTGATATCTTCTGCAGCGCACAGACGATCTTGTCTCTGCTCGCGCTTGGCTTTTCTCGAGCGGCCGCCATCAGCACAGGCGTGCGCGCCGGCAACGCCCCTTACAGGCCACGCCCCCCTACAGGCCACGCCCCCTTTTTACTCTGCCTATTTAAGCGCTGAACTGCTAGCGCTGGGCTGATTGCTGTCCCAGTCCTGAGGCGAAAAGCCGGGAGCTGGAGGTACGAAGACCCTGATGAAATCTTTTTAAAAAACCACTGCTTTTAAAACTTCTGTTACATTGTGTGGTGTCACTTATTTTACCTCTGTGTGTTAAAAGCGCCACTACCTGATATCTTCTGCAGCGCACAGACGATCTTGTCTCTGCTCGCGCTTGGCTTTTCTCGAGCGGCCGCCATCAGCACAGGCGTGCGCGCCGGCAACGCCCCTTACAGGCCACACCCCCTACTGTTATATAAATGTGCATGCACAGGAAGCGCAGCGGACGAGCGCAGCGGGAGCGCCGTTTGCGCGCCGAAGGCGCGCCTAAGGCAAGCCCGTCTGTGCCCGTCCGCGACTGTCCGGGACTAGGGGCGCGTTATTCTGCCCCGCTCACCACCTATACCGCGGACCAACTGCACAAGCTCCGGGGACCCTGGCCTATCGCTACCTCTACCTGTGCACGCATCCTCTCCCTTGGTCTTTCTCCTGCCGCTCTCTCTCACATTCCCTTTCCCACAGTTGACCCCTCTCTTTCGTCCAGTAGCATCACTCCTCCCACTACCCCTAAATCCCTCACGGTGTTCTATCTCAACACTCGATCAGCAGTCGCCCATGCACACGAACTCTCAGTCCTGCTCGATCTCCATGCCCCTGATCTTCTTTTCCTAACGGAGACCTGGTTTAGCGACGACTCCCTCCCCGCCCTATTAGCCACCTTACCGGCCTCCTACTACGCCCTTCGGGCTGATCGCCCTCCTGGCAGGGCTGGAGGCGGCGTGGCGGTCATCGCACGCACCGATCTCCCCTTTCAAATTCTGCCCCTGCCTGATATCGCGACCACTGAATACTTGGTTATTCGTACTACCTCCATTGTGCCTCCCCTGACCTGCTTTCTCACCTACCGTCCTCCTCAATCCCCTTTACAGTTCCTTTCTGACTTCTTGGACGTCCTGGCTACCATTACAGTCAACAACTCTTCTATCCTAATCCTAGGCGACTTCAACTTCTGGCCTTCCGACCCAGCTGAATGTTCGTCCTCTAAGGAATTCTCTGAAACCCTCCAATCCCTCAATTTCACTTCTCATGTTCACTCCCCCACCCACATCAAGGGTCACACGCTTGACCAGATCTGGTCCCTAAACTGTCCCGTGGAATCCCTCTCTATTTCACCTTGCACCTGGTCCGACCACCACCTCATCTCCTTTTCCTTACCCATTCACCCCCCAGCCAAACCCCCCCGCCCCAAAAACATCTGGGTTCGAGCATGGGGCCGTGTCAACCCGGAAGACCTCTCCTCCCTTCTTATCACTTCCCTCCCCTCCCTGCAGGGCCTCTCTACTCTTTCCCAGGTTGAGGCCATAGATCAGTGGCTCTCCGCTGGCAGTGACTCTGTTGCCCCGCTCAAACGTATTACTTCCAAGCGCGACAAGGATGCCAACCGGTGGTTCAACGCAGAGCTTAAAGCCACCAAACTTACTGTACGCCGCGCGGAGCGGGCTTGGAGGAGAAGTTATTGCCCCACTTTAAGACTGGAGTATATTCACATCCTTGCCCAGTACAAAAAAGACATCTTGGCGGCCAAAACCGCCTACTTCTCCTCCAAAATCCTTGCGGCTGAAAATCAGCCTAAGGAGATTTTCACGATTGTCCAGAACCTGGCGTTCTCTGATAGAACAACTTTGAAGCCCGCCCCCTCTGAGGAACTCTGCCACTCCCTCAACAACTATTTCATCCATAAAATCTCTACTATCAAAGCCAATATTCCGCCCCCCTCACCCGCCTTTGTTGACCCCCAATGCCCCCCTCCCAAGGGACTACTCACTGCCCTCCCCCCCATATCCAAGGAAGCCCTGTCTTCCTTGGTACCTTTGGTTAAATCTGGCTCTCCACTCGACCCCTGTCCTGCTCACATTCTCCGTCACATCTTTGTTTCCTGCCCGGATCCTCCCCTTCACCTCCTCAACAGTTCTCTGGCTAAAGGTGTGGTCCCCTCCCCCTTGAAGTCTGCGGTTATTGTGCCGATTTTAAAAAAACCTGGGGCAGACCCCTCTGTCCCTGCCAATTTCCGCCCCATCTCCCTTTTACCCTTCCTGGCAAAGGTGCTCGAGCGCCATGTCACCGGCGCTTTGAGCTCCTTTGTAGAGACTCACGGAGCTCTTGCTCCCCGCCAGGCCGGCTTCCGCCCCGCACACTCTACAGAGTCCGTTGTTATTTCGGTCTTGGACAACCTCAGGGAGGGTATGGATACCAACCGACGCCAGGCCCTTGTGCTCCTCGATCTCTCAGCCGCCTTTGACACGGTGGATCATACCATCTTGCTCTCCCGTGTCAGGGCGGCCGGGATCGGAGGGACGGCCTTGGTCTGGCTATCATCCTTCCTGAGCGACCGCACCCAGGCCGTTCGCCTGGGTGATTTCACAGCGGACGTCCGAAAAGTTCAGTGCGGGGTTCCCCAAGGCTCCTCCCTTTCCCCCCTCTTGTTCAATCTCTATATTGCCCCTCTTATCTTTTCTCTTCAACAAATGGAGGTCACCGTATTTAATTATGCGGATGACCTCCAGCTGGTCTTTAACCTCTCCTCTTCTCCCTCTTCTGTCCTTAATTTTCAATCTGTCATGCTCCACATCCGGGACTGGATGAACCACAATCACCTTAAACTCAACCCCGATAAGACCGAGCTGGTGTTGACGGGTGGTTCATCCAGCCCCTGGTCCCCTCTCTTCTGGCCCCCTTCTCTTGGCCCTTCTCCAGAACCCTCTACCTCTGTTAAAACCCTCGGCATAAAGCTCAACTCTCAACTCACTCTTCACTCCCAGGTCAGCTCTGTGGTATCTTCCTCTTTCCTCTCACTGCGTACTATACGCAGGGTGTCCCGTTTCTTCACCTTCTCTGCTCTCAAACTCATCACCTTAGCCATGGTGGTGTCCCGCCTGGACTATGGCAACGCCCTATATGCAGGTATCCCTGCATATAGTTTACGGCGTTTGCAGCAGATACAAAACCAGGCGGCCCGCCTGGTTTTCAATCTTCCCAAATTTCACCGTTCTTCCCCTCTCTTGAAATCCCTGCACTGGCTCCCTGTGCGAGCCCGAATTCAATTCAAGCTCGCCTCCGTCACCTTCTTGGCCCGACTGGACCTGGCTCCAGCATTTATCTCCTCAGAGATCACCCCCTATGTACCCACCAGGGAACTCCGCTCGTCCTCCCAGTCCCTCCTCACTGTCCCACGCTACCGGACAAAGAAGTGGGGAGGCTCGAAATTTGCTACCCTTGCCCCGATCCTCTGGAATTCCCTTCCCTTGGATCTGCGATCCATCGCCCTGTACCCACAATTTCGCAAACATCTCAAAGCCCATTTGTTCACAAAATCCTTTGATTAAATCCCCAGCAGTCTCCCCCGTTTTTAGCCCTGGATCTGGTTAGCAGTAGCGCCAAGAAACCGCAGGTGTACGAGCGCTTTACAAGTATTTTAAAACTCAAACTCAAACTCAAACATCACATTACATATTATTTCAAAGCACAGTTGTTAAAAAAACATAATTAATAAAACAAGAAAAACTGTTGACGCGGCGTTTCGGTGAAAACGTTGGTCACCTTCTTCAGGACATTGCTTTCTTATATAAAAACAATCTGATTTGAAAAAATATAAAAAGATTTATTACAATATTGTACTAGTTTTAGGGACAAAACCTTCATATCACAATTCTTTGTTGGCCATATGTTGGCATGGAAAGTATGTTTTTCTAATACATCAATTCTATTAGAATTCATAACTAAGAAGAAGAAACCGAGTGTGACTTTATAAACATTACAGATCATGACAATGCATCTCCTAACATTTGTTATTCTATGGACTCCTGTTTTTGACACATTGATTTTTGAAAGAAGAAACTTAGTTTTAACCTCTAAAGTATATCCCAGCCACTACATTGTCCTTACTTTATGGATATACTCCAAGTTGCAGCTTTAGTATGAAAGAATCGTACTGGAAAATTGCTTGTGTATACCAATTATTCCGTGGTGCTATAACAAAAATTAAGATTGAACAATATTATTGATGTTCAATGGTACATCTGCCACTAGATTTACTATCGGTCGTTTATATACCTTATTTAGACTGACTCTTTGGTGCGTCCGTCTGTCCCCACAGTTTTTTCAATTTAGTTTCTGTGGGTTTGGAGGTCAAATATTGTGCCTTACTGTTAAGAGAAAGTTTTTCTACCTTCAGTTTTGCAAATACATTTTTTTATTTATTATACTGTGAGTTAATGATTTTTCAAGTACTAACCTTAGTTAAGGCATCTTTCAATGAATTTATGAAGTTCTGTTTATAGTCTCTACCCGGTTGATGGACTGGGATGGTGTCTGTTCCTCAAGTATGGAGTTTCTAGTCAGTTCTAGATAACTGGACAGACAAGTGAGATTATTATTAGTTTGTTGTTGTTCTAGGTGAGCAGGGCTCTCTATGCAAGGGTGCAGATCTTACCTCGGGTGCTATGTCTTATCGTTTTCCAGAATCTTGGGCGGACGGTCATTGTGTCATTGGAATAAATACTGAAAGGACACAATTTACTAATATCATTATGAGTTATCCTTTTTATTTTTATTTAGTTATACTGATGTAAGGATAATTGTATATTGTATGTTACCTTAGTTGCATTGATGTCAGTCTTCTTATTTATAGATTTACAACATCCAATGCTTGCCTGATTTTAAAATTTCAGGATTGCTGAAAAAGTGGAAAAACAAGAAGGTTTTGTCTAATTTTAACTAGAAAGTATTTTTGTTAGCTATTAATTAGGTTTCCTACTCTACTAAACTTACTTGTATTTTCCAGTATTCCTTTCCACGACCGTCCTCCGTCAAGGGTCTACTGCAACTGAGTTTGATGTCCTGTTTAATGGCCCTTTTATATATGTTGTAATTGGATAATTGGTTCTTTAATTGGTACTACTTTACACTCGTTATTATCGGTGTGGTGCTTAGTCGTGTTTATATGTCGGCCATCTTGGAGTAGGTTTATCCCCAAGATGCCTCTGCCAATTCTATTCGAGTATCTTTTTATTTGAGGAGTTTCTCCCTATTTTGGTGTTCTATATTATAATTCCTTATCGGAAAAGCCGCGCAGCGGCATTTTCTCCGTTACTATCAAAAAATCACAACAAACCCGCATTGCTTAGTTCGTGGGTTCGCTTATTTTGCTAGTTTCTAAAGTGTCGGCAATCTTGGAATGGATTTATCCCCGACGTGCTTATACCAATTTCTAGTCGAGTATCTTTTCGTTCAGGGAATTTCTCCCTATTTTTATATTATATGTGGTTCTCCCTATGCTGCAACACCACAAAGCGGCATTTCCTCGTTTTTTGAAAATCCACATAGACACGCCTTGTTTGGTTCGGGGCTCTCTTATTTTACTCATTGCTAACTGATGGTGTTTTCAAAAGCAGTGTGCACATCATCTTATTATTAACAATTGTGCTCCCTGTGTAGGTTGTGTTTCTATTAGCGCATTGTGGTATCACTTATTACTATGACGCGAACCGTGGGTAAAGTCCTTTCTTTTTTAATCGCCATGTTTGTTATGTTTCTATTTGCGCTTATGGTCCCACTTGTTGTGAGAACACAGGGTGCGAGTAAAGTCCTGTCTTTTTTGATCGCCATATTGGAAGATCCAAAGAAATATTTTTTGGGAATAATTTATACGATAGATTCGTATGTTGGTACTGAATTCAAAAACACAGGAGGTTCAGTTTATTAATTTAAAAATACTCCTGTTATAATCTCCTTTATTGACTTTACATATTTTGTGTTTTCTGATCAGGTTTAAACTATCTGTGGGGCTTGAATTACCACTTGAATTCCCTACTTGTTCTTGATTCTGCTATGTTTGGGAAGTTAGAGGATCATCTCCCATTCTTCTCGATTATTTAAACCATTTTTAAATGTTTGGAATTTGGACATGTAATACTGTTCCCTCTTTTTTCGTTTAGTATTTAGGTCACCTCCTCTATTGTTAAGTCTCACAGCTTCTAAAATACACCATCTGATGTCATCCTCTTTGTGTCTATTTGCTATCCAGTGATCTACTAACGGTGCATTGGGGCGTTTAGTTCGGATGGCAGATCCATGTTCATTCAGCCTCAGCCGTATTTCTCTTGAGGTCTCGCCTATATATGCTTTCTTACAGGGACATTTAATCATGTAAATTACATTTTGAGTTTTGCAATTTACTAGACTCTGTAATATGTGAACACATAAGCAGTCTATGGTGCGGGCGCAAAGTTATAGTTAGGGTAGTAAACTATAACTGATGCATATCACCACATTTTGAGCATTATTTTAGTTTAAAACGAAACGTTACGTTTGAACTGACATAACTATAAGGTCACTTTAACGTTTGTTTGGATCATTCTCTCCCTTCCCGTGCCGCATTTGTCCCCGGGGACCCCAGGGCTTTAAGCACAAAATAAGAGGAGGGGGGCCATGTAGTCCCATGTAGTCCCAGTCTTTAAAAAGGTCCTGGAGACCCAATTCCTCAGGGCAGGTGTTTTACCAAAACAGAAAGGGGCCACATGGCCCCCGTCCCTGAGCCTTTATTGGCCCCATGAACTACATCCCCCATAGCAGGCTCACATGCTGTGTCCCAGGGAGCCCACCCCGAACCACAGCCAGTTTTCCTGCCTGCACAGGCATGGGCAGGAAAACGTATGTTTGCTCCCGCCTGGCAGGAACATTTTTGAAATTCCAGCCAAAATGGAGCAAACAGAAAGTCTGCCACCAGCGGGCAGGAGCTTTTGAAAATGCACCCACCAGCTGGGAGCAGACTTTGGATCTGTTTCCCTGCCCGCACTGATGTGGACAGGGAAACAGATCAAGATATTTCTCCCGCCTGGAGGAAGCAGCATAAATAACAGCTCCATGTGGGCGGGAGCAATGCAGCGCCCGCACCATGTGGGGAACCAACTGGGGCCGCAGAGGCCCTGGGCTACTCCTGTGGCCCCCAATGTTATAAATGGTGGATTTCTTAGTTTGGCACCAGGGCACCCACCTATACGAAAGACCCCGGGTCCAGAATAGGATTGGGAAAGAGCGGCACGCAGCCCCCACCCCTTAACAAAATAAAATCAAATAAAATGGCACTGAGGGATGGGTTCCCCAGGACCTAATGAGGCTTGGGGAGGGGCACACAGCTCCTCTACCATTTGTATTGGTTTGGCCCATGGGGATGGGATCCGCAGATCCTAATAAAGTTCGGACAAGAGCCGAGCGGCCTTTCTCTCCTTTTTTATTATTTTGAGCATCGGGGTTGAAGTCCTCGAGGCCTAATATGGCTTGAGGCGGGGAGGTGCCCCCCCCATAATGTTTGGCCACAGGGGAGGAGGTTCCTGCGACCTATATATGCTCGGTGGGGGCTGTGCTTTCCGTCCCCATAATATATATGTTTTGACCCCAAGGGATGGGGTCTCCGGGGCCGAAATGCCAACCCTACGCTAAGGACGGCAATGTCTGTGCGTGGTGTGGGGTTGACAGCCTGCTGGGGGTTTGGCTACAAGGCCTCGGGGCAGGCCAAACCCTGCAACCAATCGCCAATCTGTAAATAGCCAAAAGCTGTGCGCAGCATGGGAGGATGCCTGCCTGTGGGGAGTTGGACCATTATTAACAATGGGGTTTCCCAGTGAAGCACAGAACCTGGGGATTAATACAGTAAGTGAACAATGGTTCTGCTACTTTCAATCATACAAAGACAAAGTTTTACTTCCAAATCAAAGCCCTTATATTGGCCAGTTCATTGAATGATGAATATTAATCAATCAAAAAAGAAATCAATCAAAAAAGAGAGTTCTCCCAAATCTTTCTGAAAAATTATTATTATTTCTATTAGTGTATCCACACATGTAGTATAAACACCATATACTTGAAAACATAAATAAATCACACTACATAACAAACATAGGTAAATGTGAACATTACATAAATATGCACATCACAACACATTACAAAAAATACATATATAAATTATACTTATACAACATATAATTTATCGAGAGACAAGCCCTATTCACAAATGTAAGTACTGCATAGATGCTGGCGTGCGTAATGGCGGTGACTATCTGAAAGCTTGAGGTGGCATTGTCAGCGCACCCGACTGGCCTGACTAGCGCGCTTAATTGGTTGCACACATTTTTATGTAGCCCTGATGAAGAACCCAGTTTGACTTATCAAGCTTACGCAACACACAGAGGGTTCGAAACATCGACGTGTTTCCAAAAACGTCCCAATCAATGTCCAAAGAGTGATTGTATAATTACATTTTGATGCTTTGACATATGAATTACATTTGTGAATAGGGCGTGTCTCTCGATAAATTATATGTTGTATAAGTATAATTTATATATGTATATTTGGGCGAACTCTCTTTTTTGATTGATTTCTTTTGTGGGGAGTTGGAAGCAGGGTCTGGCTGTAAGCCAGGCCCTGTGGCCAAATTCATGTTGTGCATGATGAAAGGCTGTGCGCAGAGTGGGGCTGACAGCCTGTGGTGGGGTTGGCTGTGGCCAGGCCCTATTGCCAACCCACTGCTGTGCACGGCCAAAGGCTGTGCACAGCTTGGGGTTGGCAGCCTGTGGCAGGGTTCCCAGATGGCCCGGCCGCAGGCCAAGGCTTGTGGACAACCCCAGGCCACGCACAGCCACAGGCCATGTGTGGCGGGGGCTGGGCTTAAAATATTACTTTGCTTTAAAAAAAGTTATAAATTCACACAAAAAACAAAGTTTAAATTAACATTACAGTTAGGTGGATAAAAAGATATGTTTTTGCTTTTTAAAAAAAATTAGAAATTCAATAAACAAACCAAAGGTTAAAGTGACGTTATACTTAGGTGAATATGCCAGTGAACACATTAAAGATTAAAACTAAAAAAACACAGACATTTACCAGTTATTGTTAGCAGAGCTAACTATTACTTGCACAGCTGCCATGAACTGCTTATAACCTCACATATTACACTACTCATGACATGTTCTATTACATAATTTATGACGTCACTGATGGCATCATCCAAGTTGTTTTTGAACACATTACTCTATGAACTGGTATGACAATAGAATATGGAAAGTAAGTACAAAATAGCTCGGAATAATATAAAGCATCATTAATACTATCTCAGACAGAATTCCCTTAGGTATTGCAAGCATATGTTATGTGTAACATAGACACTATATCATACACTTCACAGGTAGCCTATTTCACATTAACAATCAATCACAGATATATGGGAAACCCTCATTGCACACAGTGTTCAATGTGTATGCAATTTTTCAGAGAAAGTCAGGTTCCTCAAGATACTCAACATCTGTTCCAAAATGAATGCCCTACTGCAGACAGCCTGTATCTGTATCAATCCCCTCACAGTCACCAAACCTACATTGAGAAATGTATTTGATACGAGCAGAAAAGTGGGTACTGTAAACAGTGTTTACTTTATGGAGAGATTACTCAGTACCACACTGTTTGCAGACAGTGAAACTCTCATGAGATATACATCACAGATTAAGGACAGTGTACACTCTAAGACCATTGTGCCTAATAACTCAAGGCTGCTTACAATACTTAGGGCCTTATTACGACTTTGGCGGTCCTCCAGTAGCACCATCACAATGCCAGATGCTGAAGGACCGCAAAGACCGTGGTGTGCCCCCAGCTGGGTTATAATTGTAATGCATGGTGGACAGGCAGTGCAGGGGCGGTGTGATGGCAGTGGTCTGTTAGGTTCATTGGAGCCCCTAACATTTAGATCGCAACTATGAGAGCTCCGACTGCATGTTCCTGCATGGTGTTGCATGCATGCCACACAGTGCAGGAATAGGGGTTACAAATCCTGTGGGGCACACAGATGTCCCCCTGCATGCATCCCCAGGCCAGGAGTGACAGGGGACCCTGTTAGGGTCTTATTAGTTGCCTCTCCGCCACCCTTTTCATGGCGGGCTCACCACCATGAAAGGGGCGGTGGAAAGCCAACACATATTATGCTTGGCAGTGCAGCAGCGGCACCACCAGCATATTGCACCTCCCTGACCACTGCGGGATCCTGAATTCTTGGCGGATGCATTAGGAGCACATGTGTTTTGCAAACACCTTCACCCGTTAACTGGACACAGGGTGTACAAAATTAGGTAGAGAAGTAATATGGTAGTTACCCACTGCTATATAAACTATAAATAATAAACTAGCACACTTATTTGAGATGCCATCAGTGATGTTATTTGAGGTGCCATCAGTGAAGTCATAAATGATATAACTTTGCTAACTATAACTGGTGTCTTTTTTTTGTTCAAATATATATTTATATTTGAAGTTGTTGTGCAACATAAAGGGTCTCAAATCTATTGTGCCCCCCCCCTGTATCTTCTATTGGGTGCTCATCAGTTTGTTTATTTTCAATCAATTTTCATTTTGTAGAGACCACATATCTTCCAAGATTGGTATATCTGACACAGTTAGGTTAATCGGGCCTGATGGGGGAGTAGTTGTTGACAGCTCTAAGCTCCACAGGTCCATCCACTCACACAGTTACAAAATAGATTCCTGTCTTCATACAATCAAGCATTGACAAACTCACTTTTCATCCTACCACACAGCCAATCTTTTAGTATTGCATTATTGTGATTGAACTCGGATCAAGCAAGAGTTAACATGAAATTGTGTGTCTGCTCATCTAATACCCGGGCTCATCAACACTTCTGCAGACCTTTGAGAGAATTAGTGAGAGGATGAAAATGCACAAGAAATCCACGAGGTTCAAAATATGTTTCATTCTAAACATATTTGAGGAGGGCATTGGCTGTCTACAGTCTTATGATACTTGAAAAGAAGTGATGGATTCTGGAACTGTTGCTGCATTATGTAGAACAGCATGGTGAAATCTAGTGTAGACAGTATTTTTCTCAAACAGTAGTGGTAAACTTACTCCCCTCACAACACAAAAAAGGCTGACACTTCTTGACTAATTCAACATGCTGCCACCACTGCCAGCCTTCCCCACCTCAGGAAGATAAAAATAGTTGCTTCTCCAAATGAGGCTACACTTTGGGTGCCCTTCTAGACCACAGGATCTCAAGCCACTTTAAGTAGTGTGTCTGCTACAAACATACACGTTTAGTGTGTGCGCGTGCAGCAGAAATTAAAAACTTGAAGAAACTTAATGCAAAAGAGAACTCTGGGCAGGGGTGGACACTTGCTATCTAAGTAGGTGGACATTCCTGACCCATTACACTTCAGGGCTTTGAGGCACATCGCAAACGGAGGCTAGCTCAGTACAGAAAACCTGTGCAAAAAGTCCTAATAAATTTATTCTATTTTCAATGAAAACATAATTTTCCTCTCGGCAAGCAACCACCTCTTCTGTAATATCATGTCTTATTTAGAGTTTGGCAGATAGGATATTCTGTCACAAACGTGACAGGGATGGAGTATACCATCTGCCATACTAAAAACGCATTACATGCTATGGGACTAGCAATACTCCGGATGAGATCATTTTAAATCAGGGCCATAATGTCTAGATTAATTTGAAACTACTTCAGGAACAGTCACAGGGCTGCACTACAAGCCCTCAAAACCACACACGCCTCATGTATTTTTTTATTTAAATCAGTATACATTCTTTTGTTTACAATGAATACAAAAATAATTGATACTTCTGCCCATTAAACTCATACATATTTTGGTTTTTAATATGTTGGTGGGTTTTGTCTCTGGGGGATTAGTACATGGGGGCAGAATTGAGTAAAAGACTGAAGTCTGGGTTTATCATATCTAGTGTAGTCAGTCGGGGACGAACCACATGGTTACCTTCTTCTCATCATCAACTCCCCAAAGAAAAAAAAACTTAGAACCAGTCGAACACTGCCATTATCATGAAGCATCCAAAAATATCGAACAACTACTTTCAAACACTTTCCCTGTTCACCTGCATTCTCACAAGTGTAACTTCGTTTAAAGAGCTAATTAGTTTCATAATGACCTTACTATATCTTTAGATGTACAGGTCCTACTGAGATGAATTTAAATCACATCAAACATTAGGTGAAACAAATAATTACTTCTGGAGACGTGGTTTCCATAAGGGCTGAATGGAAGATGTAAAAGGGTTGCAAGACACCAAAGAAAGGAAGGGGCAAGGCAACTGAAGAAAGGTCTGCCTACCACTAAGAAAGCACACACCTTTTCTTAAAAGTTTAAAGTTTGGTGGTTAGTGAATGAGCAGATGGTAGCCTGATTCCGTGTCTCCGCACAGACTGAAACAAATCGGCACACATGGATGCTAAAATTAGGTCTTGATATCTACAATGGAGGGGTACTATGCCCTGAAACCAGTTCCCTAGCCAAGGACAGCACAAGATGGTACAAGCAACTGGCGAACATTAATGGAGATAACTTTTGGCCACAACTTACAAGGCATGGGCCTCTTGTGGCTAAATTCTACATCCAACTGATGGGAAAGTAAAGCCAACCTTCTGGGTCTGCAGAACTGTAGGTGAGCAATTAACATGTGGCAGATACAGCCAACTGCATGGAAATACAAGATGGCACCCACAACTAGCACACACTAACAGAGATAACCTTTTCCGGTGTCACAAGCTGATTTGGTATGCTGGTCCAGGTGTGAATCACTTGACCCGCTTCTTGGTGACACAGGCAACATCCATAGTCCAATGGCTGACTATTGGGTTTAAATTCAATTAAATGAGAAGCAACACTTTGGAAAGGTGAGCGCTTAGGGTGAAGGTTCATCATTATCTTTAAGTCTGTAAACATTTGACAAAAGGACACCAAAATTGTGGCACTTAGATGGAAGTTAGCCTGCCACTAATAATGAGTCACGCATGAGTCTGTAATGTACAGTCAATGTAAATGTAAATGTAAATGTAAATGTAAATGTATTTCGATTTATATAGCGCACGTTTCACCCAGGGGTCTCAAGGCGCTTGCTTAGGGAACCCGTCCTGGTATTCCCCTGTGAGAGATACCCCGGCAGGGTATTCACAAGGTGAAAGCCAGGCATCCCGCCGCGAGGGGCCGTAGTGGAGATTAAGCAAGCTATTGCCCAGAGTCGCAGAGTGTGACCCCGTGAGTCGAGTAGGCACCGGAGCGAGAATTGTCGAGTCCGTGGAATTTTTGAGCACGAGACCCGCCGAGGCGGGGAATCGAACCCTGGTCCACGGCTGATCTCAGCTTCCGGGTCTGCCGCCTCTAACCACTGAGCCACACTTCTCCACTTGGAGAAGTCAATGACTTAACGTTATACATAACTGATGAGTGTGAATAAATGTTCTGTCTTTAATTAAAAATGTCAAAAAAATAAATACTTCTCAGTGGCTCACAAGGGTGCTGATTATTCAGATGACAAAAATGGTGATGTTTGGTGACTTTTACTGACAAAGTTGTATGAAACCTAAATTAACAGAACACAATGCTCTAATTGGGCAAAATGGCAAAGAATGGTGACAAGAATTTAGATTTTTACTGAGTCTTAGTAACAAGTGGTAAAAAACCCTAAACAAATCTAACAGAGAACAACAGCTAAAAAAGCTTATGAACGGCCACAGATGACTGAGGGACTTGCTGAACCACTAGCCATAAAGAATATGCCACCGCAACAACACACTCTGTATTCTACTTTGAGTGACCACTTTCCCCATACGTCATTAACCCTACTGAAACTACATTGCTGGATGCTTGATAACATATATGAGAACAGACTAGTCACATCAGAACAACTAGTCATTTTCCATGACTGATGAGGAGAACAGAAGTGAATGTAAAACCTTATGGTCTTTGTGCGAACATTGAAATCCAGCTACGCAGAAACAAAGGTCTTGCAGTAAATTATTAAAAAGGACAAATATTGCTGACCAGTTTTGCAAACTTACTCGAATCACGTTTCTTCTAAGCATGGCTGAATCAAAAAAGAAAGAGATACAGGACAAGAAAGAATTAGAAACTGGACAGAAAAGGTACCTAAATCACAGATCAAAGAGAAAAAAGACACAAACATCAATTGAATACTCCAACGGCTATGCAGAGTGCAAAAAGAAACACAGATCTCCTACATTGGGAAGTGCAAGGTCTCTAGAATAATGTTAGAGACCCAACAGTAAGAATAACAGATGCAGAATCAGGAATACGCATGGTGAAGCATAAGGAAAATGAGATGCAGAAAGAAACTGTCCAACTCACAAAAAGGTAAATACTCTGGAAAAGAAATTCTACTGAAGAAACCAAAGGAGGAAACCTGAGAAATTTGGTCTCACTGAAGATAAAGAAAAAGAGGCACAATCCTGTACATATGTCTTAGAGATCTGGATCCCTAAAGTCGTAGACATAAATTTCAATGATTTCTAAATAGAAAGAGTAAACGTGATTTCATCTAAGAAAGAAGGCTCACTAGGACAATCGGGGCCCTTAAAACTCAAGCCTTTGACATGGTCTCATGCAAAAATGATCCTTGCACAAATGTGAAACCATTACATTGAGAAGGGGTTTAAACTACAATAGCTGAGGAAATAAGTAAGGAAAATTAACTGTCAAATGAAGGTAAGGATTCCTAGCCCTCCTGAAGTCCCTAAGAGGTTATACTAGGATGACACCTGTCCGTTATTTTTACAGACTATCCATTATATAAGCTTGTAATTTGTTGTCCGTTATTGTTTCTTTTACGGATACCACTTGTACGTAATTACAGAACTGCTGTGACATGGCCAATGTTTGTTTATTTGTCACCTGTATGTGCCTGTTGTTGCACTGCTAACCAGGAAAAGGTGAAGCCTTGACAGCATTAGTATAACCAGGTAACACAGGACTTCCTTCGGCACTCTGTCATTCTTTACTTAACAAATGTAGACTTGGCTGCCTTCAAGCGTCAGCCTGTAGCTCAACCTTCAGGCAGCAGGAATGCTTGCCACTGGAGGATTGTGACATAAGACAGTCCTGGAGGGACTGGGCATGTGAGGCCTCTGCGGCGAAAAGGAGGAGGAGGAGGAAGCCGAACTCTGAAGGAGCTAATTCGAGCCTTTTAAAAGTTGCTGCCCCGGAGGTGGGGCAATAACTGCACGAATGGTGAACTGACAAGACCATTATGCATCCCTGAATTAAACTACCTGAGGTCTTATTATTCTAGCTAGCGTAGGGCGTGGCATAACTCATCAGGGAATTACTTTCCAACGTTTTCCCTCACAAGTGGCAGAACATGCGTGTTCACTCCTGTCCTCTCTGAACAGCAGTACATTTGGCAGCTTGGATTAGTAATCACTGACCCTAACTCCACTAGTGACCTTCGTGAAAAATACAGATATAAACCCAAAAATATACAGAAATATTTTAAACCCATACATATATAAATATATATATGAACTAGCAGCCCGTCCCGACGTTGTCCGGGTATACACACGCCCACAACGGAATCCTGTGAACTCTTGTTTTGCAGGATTTTCGCGTCCCCTTTTTGCCGAATGGCCATTGAATGCCGCGCCGATTGCTGTATGGCCACGCCCCCACAACGGAGCCCTGTAAACGCTTGGTTTACCTGATTTCCACCCCCAGCACAATGCACACGCTTGTTTTACCTGATTTCCGCCCCCAGATTTCCGCCCCCAGCACAACGCACACGGCCACAAGGAAGTACTAACACGTAGCGTTGGCCACGCCCCCTCATGCCCACAACGGATCCCTGCAAACGCTTGTTTTACTTGATTTCCACCCCCAGCTTTTACCTGATTTCCGACCCATGATTTCCGCCCCCAGCACAACGCACACGGCCACAAGGAAGTACTAACACGTAGCGAATGCAGCGTCCATCGCTGTATGACCACGCCCCCACCACAACGCGCACGCCCCCAGCACAACACCCCGAGCAGAACACCCACGCCCACAAGGGACTACTTTGCCCCTAAGGTTCTTTTACCTTTCGAATGTATATGGTGGCCAGCTGTATAGCATATGTCCATCTGATGCAACTGTCCTTTCCAATGCTGTATTGGGTGTTGTGATTGGTGCTGTGGTTCCTGAGATTACCCGCCTCAAAGGTTTGGGCTCTCTCTTTATTATATTAGTAAAGAAGACATACAACTCTATACAAACACCTCATGCAAGGTACTTTATACCTTGTTGGTTTAGTCAGACACAATAATTGTGCAAATAAAAATTGCATTCGGGGATTGCCATTTTTCTACTACATTTGACTTTTTTCCATAAACAATGGAGCTCAGCAGGCACAACAGTTGCACTGTTCAGACAGCACAGCTTTTCTCAGCAGGTCTGGCATTTAGTATTTAGCTCAAATGAGTTAGCACAATTATCTCTCAACTCTTATTTTGAACTAGTGCAAAAACAAGCACAAAAGTAACTGCTCGTGTATCTGCACTAATGTCAACCTCTTAATGATGCCCTTGGATGTGGATAGTTACATTGACGCCAAGCCGAATTGGCATACACGTATAGCTGCATGTGCAAAGGCACATGAATTGCCATATGAAAGACCCAGGTGCAAATCCCTGTTTTGCCCTAGTATTTTTAGGCAGCGGAACATCTCATTGGGTGAACATACGACATTCTTCGGATATGTGCCTGATTACTTTTCAGACGCACCTACGTTTTCAGCTTTGCTCACGGAGCATCAGTGCAGATAGCAAGGTGGCTGGAAGATGTTTGCAATTTCTCACAGTGATGCCCAGGGGAGGCACAAAACAGCCTGCTGCATGTACTTGCACAAAGACAACATTCATCAAGAGGATGCTGAATATGGTGCACTGGTGATAGCAAACAGAGCAAACATTTTTGTCTGCAGCAGTGGACTGGTTCAAATCACTTCCCTAGTCCATCATTTTTGCTAGATCTGCATAGGTGAGCCACGTTTTATGATAGAAATGTCTCTAGTTTGATTAAGCTGCACATTCGGGTAAATGTTTAGTATACATTTTCTCTACACACAAACTAAAAACAATGTTGGTAAAGGAAAAAAGGAGGGTTTTCAGTAGGTAGGAAGTTGTGGCGCTCAGCTAAGTTTGCATGTGTGTCAGGACCATTACAAGTAGATATGGTGCTGGCCAGGTAGGGGAGATCCCTGTAACTCCTATATGTGTGTGGGAAATTCCCACAGCAATGTCGTACTACCAAGTCCTGGGCACTCATATAAGATAGTAATTGGAAAATTTCCTTAGATATAAGTCCATATGAAAGATCAATTAAACAAAGTTCGCAGAGGGGTTGTTTCTGGTTTCTTTTCAATTTCTTTGCGTTGTAAAAAAATCAGCATAGAACAACCAGCCGACACGTGTTTCTCAGGGAAAGGTGGACCCCCGTCTCTTCAGGGCTGTGTTGATGGAAGAGAGGCAGCATAAACGAGATGCCGGTGATAATTCCATCTGCTACACCAGAATCAGCCCTGACAAAAATGTTCAAACCAGCTGCCGTTTGCCGGACTCGTGGCAAGAATGGGGCATTTGTGGCATGGCCGTGTTATTGCAGTCCACCCTACACTGAAAACAGTCCCCTAGTCTGCAGGCACCGGTGAAATGCCAAAGTGGCAAAGTATTGCTATTTGCTGCACAAACCATAGCATTAAAAACCGATTTTGAGTCGTACTTCTGTCCGCCGTCAGTTTACTTACTTTTATAATACTGCATGACCTTGTCAGATGTATCCATAAAATTGACCTTTTGTCCTGAAATAAATTTGCTCTGAATTGTGACTTTCTGTCCTGAATTTTCACTGTCACTACCCACAATTGGCCTTGAGGCCAGGTGGCCACCCAATCTCTTGTTTCATTTGTCTTCACAGGCCTCTCCAGGTAAAATAAATATTATGGTCTAAAAATGTAAAAGTAAAATCCAAGCACTAAATATATTAGTGGTACGAAATTGTTGCAACAGAACACACACTTGCCCACACTAGCATGTTAATAGTGAACATGTTCAGGAGAGATTGTGGGCACATGCAGATTTTACACTTGAGTGAAGTAGTTACATTGGTAAAAAAAAAAGGCAGAAATAGCCAGTAGATGTGCCACGTTGGCTCTGGAGAGCTCTTTCTTTAAGGCATCTAATGAGTTGGTAACTAGAGTTAAGGTGGGAAAAAAGAGGAGTTTGCAGGGAAGTGAAGAACATTTTTCTAAGAGGAGATCAAATACTGGGACCAAATACTGGGACCAAAGGAGTGGGTAAAGGAAAGAGGAGCTCCTTCCATCTGCGAACAAAATTATGTCAAAAGATGCTATAGGTGTGGGATTGATGAACATTTAGCCTTTAGTAAGTGGGGTCCGGCAGTAAATCAGAAATGTTCCACTTGTGGCATTAAGGGGCATTTTTCTAACATGTGTAGAAGTAAAAATAGAGAAGGAAGAGTAAATATGGTGGATGACGATAGTAGTTCTGACTCAGAACATACAACGGAAGAGGAAATGGGAAACTGCAGGAAGGAATGTGTGTTAAATATTGAAATTAAAGAAAAGATCGACACAGATGGTGTAGAAAATCTGTCTAAAAGCAATAGGAATAAACCTGTCTGCAAGATCAAGTTGGGAGGGTTCTACTCTTAATAGTGGCATACTCAGGTTCCCCGTACACTATAGTAAATTGGGCTTTGTGGACAAATAAATTTGAAAAAGTGCCGGGTTTGCATCTCCTCAAAACAAATATTTCTCCTGAAAGTTTCACTTGGCAACCAATTCCTGGTGGGGTACAGAGAACTGGAATTTGAATTCAAGGACAGCTTGGCTATGTGGAAATTATATATTGCTGAAGAACGACCATCAGTGTTAGGGTGGATAGACCAGAGGGCAGTTAATATTATCATCAACCCCAACAGTGAGAAACAAGTGTTGGGGGAAAAAGAGAGAAAGTGGGATTCATGGAAAAGGGAGTGTCCTGAAGTGTTCTCTTGAAAGGTGAGACTACTGAAACAATTTGTACATAAAATTGTTCTAAATAAAGATACAAAACCTAAAGTTCACAAAATGAGGAATTTACCCTACAGTGTAAGGGAGGAAGTGGATGTGGAAGTGAATAGATTGTTGAGTGAAGGGATAATTGAAAGCGCAGAGACGTCTAATTGGATTGCTCCCAAAGTGGTTGCAAGAAAACCCAATTGGAATATACGTTTATGTGTTGATCTGAGAAATCTAAATGAGAATATTGTGGTAGAAAGATTTCCACTAACAAAAAATAACGATATGTCGTGCACGACAAGAGGTATGAAGTTGTTTTCAACTGTAGACTTGAAGTCAGTGTACCACCAAGTTAGGTTACATCCAGAGAGTAAAAATGTAACTACATTTATGATGCATTCAGGATGCTATAGATTTGTAAGGATGCTGATTGGCTTAGCTTTGGGGGACGCAGTATTCCAGAAACATATGCATGAGCTTTCCAAGGGAGAAAAAGGGGTATTATTCTTTCAGGATGATATTCTTATTATGGGCAAGGATGAATCTGAACATGAGGACCGTTTAAGATCAGTACTTTCTACCTTGAAAAGGAATGAGTTGTCTGCTGAGTTTGAGAAGTGCAAATTTAAGGTTCATACTTTGGAGCATTTGGGCCATGAAGTAAATGATGTAGGCACAAGACCAGAAAAGGTTCTGTTGCAAGATATTAAGGATGTTCCACAACCTAAGAACAAAGAGGAACTAAGGTTGTTTACTGGTTTGATAACATTTTATTCTAAATTTGTGGACTGCTTTTCTGAGAGTATGGAATGAGACAGCTTTTAAAGAATAGGGTCAAGTTTAAATGGTATGAACAATTAAGAGGGGAGTTTGCTTCTATAAAGGATCAATTGTGTAAGGCAGATCCTTTACATGGATTTGACCGAAATTTAAAATGTATTATTACTAATGATGGCAGTGCGAAAGCCATTGGGGCCGTTTTGAATTTTAAAAAATGAAGGAAACAAAGAAACCACAGTGGCGTTTGCATCAAGGGCCCTTCCTCCAGCTGAAGAACGTTATTCTGTGGTGGAAAGGGAAGGGTTGGCAATAGTATGAGGTATGGAGCATTTCAGAAGCTTTGTGTGGGGCTTGAATGTGTTGGTGGGATGTGACCACAAACCTTTAGTCAAATTGTTGACGCTGGAAGGGCTACTTACTGCCCCACCTAGAATTGCAATGTTATCTATAAGATTAATAGACTACAACTATAGGAGGCAACATGTACCAGGAGTGAAAAATAAAGTGGCAGATTGCTTAAGTAGACTTCCTTTACCTTTAGGTGTGGAGTGTGGGAGTGGAAGTGTAGAGTGGAAAGTAGCCTGGATGGACGAAGGAGAAAAAATGCAGTGTCTTCAGACGAGTGGAGACAGCAAGGAATGAAGATGTTACATTACAAAATGTGAAAGAGTATATGATTAAAGGGCGGAAGTTAAAAAGGCTTTTGGAAGAAGATTGCTATAAGTCTTAGAAAATGCGGGAAGAATTATCTGTATGGAAGGAGAATTTATTGAGAGGTAATAAAAGTATTCCACCTCAGAGTTGACATTGAATAATTGTGAAACAGTATCATGAGGGTCATTTAGAAATTGTTAAGAGCAAGAAGGTAGAGAGGACAAGTATTGCTGGCCTGGAATAGACTGTTATGTTATGTTAATTGTTTATAAAGCGCTGGGGGCATCACGGCGCTGACTAGGCAGATTTTACGAGGTAGGGAAGTAAGGATAGATTTAGGCGAATTTACTTAAACAGGAAAGCTTTCAGCTGTTTCCTGAAAATGCTGAGTTCATTCCAATATTGTGGAGCAAGATATGAGCAGGTTCTATCTCCCGTGCGGACAAGCCGAATTTGGGGAATCTGCAGGAGATCCTGAGCACTGGATCTGAGATTCCTGCCAGGAGAGTATTTCTGTAATTTTTTCCGCAGATAAAGGGGGCCTCTTTCATTCAGTGCATTGTATGTCAGGCACCAAATCTTGAAAAAGGATCTTTTCTTTACTGACAGCCAGTGCAGTTCCCTCAACAGAGAAGCCGAAGATGAACCTGCGGGTTGATTTAAAATCATTCTAGCTGCAGTATTTTGGACCACTTGGAGTTTGGCCAATAATGTCTCTCCTACTTCAGCCAACAAAGCTTTCCCGTAATCCAGGCGGCTAATTACCATGGCCTATACTAATGTTCTACGGTGGGAGGTGGGCATGTAGGGAAGGATTTTTCTAAGGAGCCGAAGGCCATAGTAGCACGAGCTTGACGTGGCCAATACGAGATCTTTCATGCTCAGAACCCGGTCCAATTTTAGACCCAGGTTTTTTACTGTCAGTTTGAGGGGGGGCAAGGCCCAACTGAGCCAGCCACCAATGAGATGGAGAGGTTCGACAGCATGATTAAGGGTGCACTTCAGATGGCGAGTATCAGAGGGAAAGACTGGATGATGAAGGTGAAGAAAATGGTTTGGATGTATCGTATAACAAATCATGTGACTGGATATAGTCCTTTTACGCTAATGCGAGTCAAAGTTACCAAGGACACACCGGATTGGATGGAACAATCAATCCAAGAAAATTCAATGGTCACCAGAGATTGTGAGAAAAAATGTGGAGGCACAAATTAAGTACAAAACATGTAGTGATGTTAAGATGGGTGCCATGGATGTGGAGGTACAAGTTGGAGAAATGGTGTATGTAAGGAGGCTGGTAAAAGGGAGGAAGGATGGGAGTATGTTTTAAGATCCTTGGAGGGTGGAACAGGTTTTTGTACATGGAGCTAAATTAAGTGATGGCAGGGTATGGCACATGAGGAGGATGGCTAAATGTAAGAATAAAGTGGAATCTTCAATAAAGCTAGCGCCACCATCGGATCCCATCTCTGCAAGTCCATCAACATCTTCTTCGAGACCGCCACCTTCCCGGAGAGCTGGAAGCACACCGAGATCAACGCCTTACTCAAAAAACCCAAGGCAGATCCGAAGCACCTCAAGTACTTCCGGCCCATCTCCCTGCTCCCGTTCCCGGCGAAGGTCATTGAGAAGACCGCCAACGGACAAGTGACCCACTACCTCAAGGAGAACAACATCCTGGACCTAGCCCAGTCCCACTTCGCAGCAACCACAGTACCGAAACTGCCCTCATCGCCGCCACAGATGACATCAGGGCCCTGCTGGACAACGGCAAAACCACAGCCCTCATCCTCCTGGACCTATCAGCCGCCTTCAACACTGTCTGTCACCGGACCCTGCGCACACACCTCCACAACGCAGGGATCCGAGCTAGGCTCTGGAATGGACTACCTCCTTCCTCTCTGGTAGAACGCAGAGAGTCCGCCTCCCCCTTTCCGGTCCATAGCCTCCAAGATCATATGCGGCGTACCCCAAGGATCATCCCTCAGCCCGACACTGTTCAACGTCTACATGGCACCTCTCGCCCACGTCGCCCTACTGCACGCCCTCAGCATCATCTCTTAAGCCGACGACACCCAGCTGATCCTCTCCCTCACCAAGGACCCCCTCACCGCCAAAACCAACCTCCACGAAGGAATGAAGGACGTCGCCGAGTGGATTAAGAACAGCTGTCTGAAGCTGAACACGGACAAGACGGAGGTCCTCATCCTCGGCCCCACCCCCTCAGCCAGGGACGACTCCTTGTGGTCGACCGCACTGGGAGCAGCACTGACACCCACAGACCACGCAGGCAATCTGAGATTTATCCTCGACTCAACACACTCCATGACCAAGCAAGTCAACGCCGTCTCATCCTACTGTTTGTTTGTTTTGTTTGAAGAGTTTTATATAGCGCTAGCTAGACCCGTAGGTATCAGAGCACTTTACATGAGGATCATCGAGGTTACATGATTACATCGCCTCCACCGATGACATCAGGGCCCTGCTGGACAACGGCAAAACCACAGCCCTCATCCTCCTGGACCTATCAGCCGCCTTCAACACTGTCTGTCACCGGACCCTGCGCACACGCCTCCACAACGCAGGGATCCGAGCTAGGCTCTGGAATGGACTACCTCCTTCCTCTCTGGTAGAACGCAGAGCGTCCGCCTCCCCCTTTCCGGTCCGTAGCCTCCAAGATCATATGCGGCGTACCCCAAGGATCATCCCTCAGCCCGACACTGTTCAACGTCTACATGGCACCTCTCGCCCACGTCGCCCTACTGCACGCCCTCAGCATCATCTCTTAAGCCGACGACACCCAGCTGATCCTCTCCCTCACCAAGGACCCCCTCACCGCCAAAACCAACCTCCACGAAGGAATGAAGGACGTCGCCAAGTGGATTAAGAACAGCTGTCTGAAGCTGAACACACGGACAAGACGGAGGTCCTCATCCTCGGCCCCACCCCCTCAGCCTGGGACGACTCCTTGTGGTCGACCGCACTGGGAGCAGCACTGACACCCACAGACCACGCAGGCAATCTGAGATTTATCCTCGACTCAACACACTCCATGACCAAGCAAGTCAACGCCGTCTCATCCTCCTGTTTGTTTGTTTTGTTTGAAGAGTTTTATATAGCGCTAGCTAGACCCGTAGGTATCAGAGCACTTTACATGAGGATCAGCGAGGTTACATGATTACATAGGAGAAAAACATGAGATTACACGATAATATGAGTTATTAGCGCGTACACACGTCTTATGGGGGATGAAAGGTAGAGGGGAAATGGTAAAACAGGGGTAAGAAAAGCAGGTAGGAAACACAACGGAGAGACGAGGAAAACAATGTCCGATGTCCGGCTGGGTAGGTGACGGCTGAGGGGTGTACCAGAGCCAAACTCCTCTATAGCTTCATAGGAAAGCTCCACCGGGCATTAGCCAAGGTTGCTCGGGCACCATGGTAAGTACAGAAAAGTTATGGTTTCCGCCCAGGGGGCATCGTCAAAGTTCAATCGAGAGCATCAGTCACGGTGTTACAGGGAAGCGCCGTCCGCCTCATCTTCCAGCTCGCCCACAGGTCAAGAGTGGTGAGAGGAGAGGTGGTAGGGACAGATCAAAAGTCTGCAGATCATCCCCATTACCAGCAGCAGTAGTGAGTGTTGGGTGTTTATAATTTGGGCATTTCTTAATGGGTGAATCAACTCTGCCCCTCCGACCAACTCACTGGTTACACAGCCCCCAGCAAGGGTGTCAGTCCTGTCCCTCTCTATACAATCCGAACTCAGCAGTCTCACGCTATGAGACGGTTAAAAGGAAATAAACCAAAATGCGCGGAAGCTAGAGACTCCGCAAGAACTCTGAGTAGGACAGAAACCGCAATTGCAGGACAAACCTGAAAAATGCAGGACAGTTTTACACCATAGTGCTTTCTAGCTTGTGCCATGTACATTTGGATTTCCACTCGGCCGCCATTTTGATTGTGACCGACTCTCACTCACCACCATTTTGTTTATGCTACAATTTCGCGCCAAGCAGTAGGTAGGCGGCGTTGGCTTTAGCTAAACGTCGGTGGGAAAGAATCTCGCGCCAACAAGGCCATCTGTCTCTTGATCTCTTCCTCTGCTTCAACACCCTCTGCATGCTCCGCAAGATCTGCAGGTGGATCCCCACTGGAACAAGAAGAACGGTCACCCAGGCCCTCGTCAGCAGCAGGCTGGACTATGGCAACACCCTCTACACAGGAGCCTTGGCCAAACTCCTGAAACGACTTCATGCATACAGAACAGCTCTGCATGCCTGATCCTCGACATCCCTCGTAACAGCCACATCACACCCCACCTTAGAGACCTGCACTGGCTTACCGTCAACAAGAGAATCACCTTCAAGCTCCTCACTCACTCTCACAAGGCACTCCACAATACCGGACCGGCATACTTCAACAGACGATTCACCTTCTAAACCCCGAAACGCCAGCTCCGATCCGCCGACCTCGCCCTCGCCACCTTCCCCGCATCCGAAGAGCAACCACCGGCGGAAGATCATACTCCCACCTCACCGCTAAGACCTGGAACACCCTTCCCAATCCTCCTAGGGCAGACCCAGGACCTACTAACCTTCAGGAGGCCACTCAAGACATGGCTATTCGAGCAGAAGCAGCACCCCCCCGCCCCACAGCGCCTTGAGACCCTCACGGGTAAGTAGTGCGCTTAACAAATGTTCTGATTGATAGAAGGTGTTGGCATGTTGAAGAGTAGGAATGAGTGTGAAGGTGGTAGTAAGGAAGATATGAGGGCAAGTGAAAATGATGAAGGAGAAGTAGGATGTGCTGAGGGTCATAGAAGTAGCAGAGGTGTGACAATGTAAGGAAACAGTCAGTGAGAGTGGACGTGGGGTAAAGAAACCTATGTACTTGGAGGAATTTGTTCTTGAGTATGTTGCATAGTTGATATATGTAATCGAAGGAGGTAATGTTATATATGGGAAATAGTAGAAATATATTATATTGTCATAGTGAAATCCCTGATCTAGTAGTTAATACTTTGTTCTAATAATGGAGGTTTAGTTTATTAGGTCATTATACATATTTTATATCATGTATATATGCTTTCATTTCTGTTACTGTTAAGTAAGAAAGGGAATGTGTTAAGTCATTAGATTCTTGTCTCGAGGTATGAGTTAAGAATCTAAAGTAGAATGTGTAGTTTTGAAGAGGAACAGTTATTTAGTTCCTAGCTTGTAAAAAGGTTTCTCCCGAGTCGTTCACTCAGGACTGAATTAAGAAGTAAACGTTTATCTTACTTTGTCGAGTACTTCTTTACGACACCTATTTCTATTTTATTAATCTTTCTTCAAATGTGCTTTTCTTTGGGGTCACCCTTCCTCCTCTCTTAACTACATTTATGATGTATTCAGGATGCTATAGATTTGTAAGGATGCTGATTGGCTTAACTTTGGGGGACGCAGTATTCCAGAAACATATGCATGAGCTTTACAAGGGAGAAAAAGGGGTATTATTCTTTCAGGATGATATTCTTATTATGGGCAAGGATGAATCTGAACAAGAGGACCGTTTAAGATCAGTACTTTCTACCTTGAAAAGGAATGAGTTGTCTGCTGAGTTTGATAAGTGCAAATTTAAGGTTCATACTTTGGAGCATTTGGGCCATGAAGTAAATGATGTAGGCACAAGACCAGAAAAGGTTCTGTTGCAAGATATTAAGGATGTTCCATAACCTAAGAACAAAGAGGAACTAAGGTTGTTTACTGGTTTGATAACATTTTATTCTAAATTTGTGGACTGCTTTTCTGAGAGTATGGAATGAGACAGCTTTTAAAGAATAGGGTCAAGTTTAAATGGTATGAACAATTAAGAGGGGAGTTTGCTTCTATAAAGGATCAATTGTGTAAGGCAGATCCTTTACATGGATTTGACCGAAATTTAAAATGTATTATTACTAATGATGGCAGTGCGAAAGCCATTGGGGCCGTTTTGAATTTTAAAAAATGAAGGAAACAAAGAAACCACAGTGGCGTTTGCATCAAGGGCCCTTCCTCCAGCTGAAGAACGTTATTCTGTGGTGGAAAGGGAAGGGTTGGCAATAGTATGAGGTATGGAGCATTTCAGAAGCTTTGTGTGGGGCTTGAATGTGTTGGTGGGATGTGACCACAAACCTTTAGTCAAATTGTTGACGATGGAAGGGCTACTTACTGCCACACCTAGAATTGCAATGTTATCTATAAGATTAATGGACTACAACTATAGGAGGCAATATGTACCAGGAGTGAAAAATAAAGTGGCAGATTGCTTAAGTAGACTTCCTTTACCTTTAGGTGTGGAGTGTGGGAATGGAAGTGAAGAGTGGAAAGTAGCCTGGATGGACGAAGGAGAAAAAATGCAGTGTCTTCAGACGAGTGGAGACAGCAAGGAATGAAGATGTTACATTACAAAATGTGAAAGAGTATATGATTAAAGGGTGGAAGTTAAAAAGGCTTTTGGAAGAAGATTGCTATAAGTTTTAGAAAATGCGGGAAGAATTATCTGTATGGAAGGAGAATTTATTGAGAGGTAATAAAAGTATTCCACCTCAGAGTTGACATTGAATAATTGTGAAACAGTATCATGAGGGTCATTTAGAAATTGTTAAGAGCAAGAAGGTAGAGAGGACAAGTATTGCTGGCCTGGAATAGACTGTTATGTTATGTTAATTGTTTATAAAGCGCTGGGGGCATCACGGCGCTGACTAGGCAGATTTTACTGAGGTAGGGAAGTAAGGATAGATTTAGGCGAATTTACTTAAACAGGAAAGCTTTCAGCTGTTTCCTGAAAATGCTGAGGGAGTTCATTCCAATATCGTGGAGCAAGATATGAGCAGGCTCTATCTCCCGTGCGGACAAGCTGAATTTGGGGAATCTGCAGGAGATCCTGAGCACTGGATCTGAGATTCCTGCCAGGAGAGTATTTCTGTAATTTTTTCCGCAGATAAAGGGGGCCTCTTTTATTCAGTGCATTGTATGTCAGGCACCAAATCTTGAAAAAGGATCTTTTCTTTACTGACAGCCAGTGCAGTTCCCTCAACAGAGAAGCCGAAGATGAACCTGCGGGTCGATTTAAAATCATTCTAGCTGCAGTATTTTGGACCACTTGGAGTTTGGCCAATAATGTCTCTCCTACTTCAGCCAACAAAGCTTTCCCGTAATCCAGGCGGCTAATTACCATGGCCTATACTAATGTTCTACGGTGGGAGGTGGGCATGTAGAGAAGGATTTTTCTAAGGAGCCGAAGGCCATAGTAGCACAAGCTTGTCGTGGCCAATACGAGATCTTTCATGCTCAGAACCCGGTCCAATTTTAGACCCAGGATTTTTACTGTCAGTTTGGGGGGGGGGGCAAGGCCCAACTGAGCCAGCCACCAATCCTACAGACGTCCATGGCTTTTCCCATGAGCATAACTTCGGTTTTCTCCGGATTCAACTGGAGACAGTTGGCAGTCATCCAGTTAAAGATGGCAAGCATATCGTTGGCAAAGCGGGTTTTGTCGAGCGCTGGGTTCGGACCGATGGTAAATATAAGCTGTGTATCGTCAGCATATGAAATGATCTCAAAACCCAGCCACTCGGCGATCCCTGCCAGCTGTGCCATATATAGATTGAAGAGGGTTGGGCTTAAACAAGAGCCCTGCGGAACGCCCTTGTCGAGGTGCGGTTTTTCGGAGGTGTAAGGTCCCAGCATCACCGTTTGGGTTCTCTCAGACAAATAGTGCTTGAGCCCCCTAAGAGCAGCCCCCTTGATACCACAGGTCACAAATCTTTCCGCCAGCTTAGAATGCGAGTTGGTATCAAACGCTGCGGGGAGATCTAGGGGGGATCAGAATTGCTGAGCCCCCCGCATCTATGGTCTGTCTGAGAGAACCGGTCACGGCCAGAATTGCGGTCTCTGTGCTAAAGTCTGGCCGAAACCCCGACTGTGATGGATCCAGGAGATGGTTATCTTCCAAATAGGTACTTAGTTGTCGGTTGATAATTATTTTGCTCAACAAAGGTAGCAAGGAGATGGGCCCGTAACTACCAAGGGATGTTGGATGTTGAACGTGTAGTGATGGCATGTGTATGTGCTGACAAATCCAAAGTTACTTTAAGGCCACCAATGATTCCGGTGGAGTGTCCCAAGATGGCATGGGAGACTACTGGTGTGGATATTATGGGCCCTGTAGTTAATGAAGAGGGAAGTTGTAAATTTGTCATAGTGGCGATGGATTATTTTTCTAAGTGGCCTGAAATAGCTGTCGGGGAAGCAGTAAGTGCAAGAAATGTGGTTACGTTTTTGGAATCATTTGTTTCAAAGGGAAGATTTACCCAAGAAAATCTTAACAGACAATGGCCCGCAATTTCGGAGCATGGAACTACAATCGCTCTTACAGAGTAATGGGGTGGAATATAAACTTATGTCAGTTTATCATCCAGAAAGTAATGATGAGATGGAGAGGTTCGACAGCATGATTAAGGGTGCACTTCAGATGGCGAGTATCAGAGGGAAAGACTGGATGATGAAGGTGAAGAAAATGGTTTGGATGTATCGTATAACAAATCGGGTGACTGGATATAGTCCTTCTACGCTAATGCGAGTCAAAGTTACCAAGGACACTCCGGATTGGATGGAACAATCCAAGCAAATTCAATGGTCACCAGAGATTGTGAGAAAAAATGTGGAGGCACAAATTAAGTACAAAACATGTAGTGATGTTAAAATGGGTGCCATGGATGTGGAGGTACAAGTTGGAGAAATGGTGTATGTAAGGAGGCTGGTAAAAGGGAGGAAGGATGGGAGTATGTTTTAAGATCCTTGGAGGGTGGAACAGGTTTTTGTACATGGAGCTAAATTAAATGATGGCAGGGTATGGCACATGAGGAGGATGGCTAAATGTAAGAATAAAGTGGAATCTTCAATAAAGCTAGCGCCACCATCGGATCCCATCCCTGCAAGCCCATCAACATCTCCTTCGAGACCGCCACCTTCCCGGAGAGCTGGAAGCACACCGAGATCAACGCCTTACTCAAGAAACCCAAGGCAGATCGGAAGCACCTCAAGTACTTCCGGCCCATCTCCCTGCTCCTGTTCCCGGCGAAGGTCATTGAGAAGACCGCCAACGGACAAGTGACCCGCTACCTCAAGGAGAACAACATCCTGGACCTAGCCCAGTCCCGGTTCGCAGCAACCACAGTACCGAAACTGCCCTCATCGCCGCCACCGATGACATCAGGGCCCTGCTGGACAACGGCAAAACCACAGCCCTCATCCTCCTGGACCTATCAGCCGCCTTCAACACTGTGTCACCGGACCCTGCGCACACGCCTCCACAACGCAGGGATCCGAGCTAGGCTCTGGAATGGACTACCTCCTTCCTCTCTGGTAGTACGCAGAGCGTCCGCCTCCCCCTTTCCGGTCCGTAACCTCCAAGATCATATGCGGCGTACCCCAAGGATCATCCCTCAGCCCGACACTGTTCAACGTCTATATGGCACCTCTCGCCCACGTCGCCCTACTGCACGCCCTCAGCATCATCTCTTAAGTCGACGACACCCAGCTGATCCTCTCCCTCACCAAGGACCCCCTCACCGCCAAAACCAACCTCCACGAAGGAATGAAGGACGTCGCCGAGTGGATTAAGAACAGCTGTCTGAAGCTGAACACGGACAAGACGGAGGTCCTCATCCTCGGCCCCACCCCCTCAGCCTGGGACGACTCCTTGTGGTCGACCGCACTGGGAGCAGCACTGAACCCACAGACCACGCAGGCAATCTGAGATTTATCCTCGACTCAACACACTCCATGACCAAGCAAGTCAACGCCGTCTCATCCTCCTGTTTGTTTGAAGAGTTTTATATAGCGCTAGCTAGACCCGTAGGTATCAGAGCACTTTACATGAGGATCAGCGAGGTTACATGATTACATAGGAGAAAAACATGAGATTACACGATAATATGAGTTATTAGCGCGTACACACGTCTTATGGGGGATGAAAGGTAGAGGGGAAATGGTAAAACAGGGGTAAGAAAAGCAGGTAGGAAACACAACGGAGAGACGAGGAAAACAATGTCCGATGTCCGGCTGGGTAGGTGACGGCCGAGGGGTGTACCAGAGCCAAACTCCTCTATAGCTTCATAGGAAAGCTCCACCGGGCATTAGCCAAGGTTGCTCGGGCACCATGGTAAGTACAGAAAAGTTATGGTTTCCGCCCAGGGGGCATCGTCAAAGTTCAATCGAGAGCATCAGTCACGGTGTTACAGGGAAGCGCCGTCCGCCTCATCCTCCAGCTCGCCCACAGGTCAAGAGTGGTGAGAAGGGAGGTGGTAGGGACAGATCAAAAGTCTGCAGATCATCCCCATTACCAGCAGCAGTAGTGAGTGTTGGGCTTTGTAATTTGGGCATTTCTTAATGGGTGAATCAACTCTGCCCCTCCGACCAACTCACTGGTTACACAGCCCCCAGCAAGGGTGTCAGTCCTGTCCCTCGCTATACAATCCGAACTCAGCAGTCTCACGCTATGAGACGGTTAAAAGGAAATAAACCAAAATGCGCGGAAGCTAGAGACTCCGCAAGAACTCTGAGTAGGACAGAAACCGCAATTGCAGGACAAACCTGAAAAATGCAGGACAGTTTTACACCATAGTGCTTTCTAGCTTGTGCCATGTACATTTGGATTTCGACTCGGCCGCCTTTTTGATTGTGACCGACTCTCACTCACCACCATTTTGTTTATGCTACAATTTCGCACCAAGCAGTAGATAGGCGGCGTTGGCTTTAGCTAAACGTCGGTGGGAAAGAATCTCGCGCCAACAAGGCCATCTGTCTCTTGATCTCTTCCTCTGCTTCAACACCCTCCGCATGCTCCGCAAGATCTGCAGGTGGATCCCCACTGGAACAAGAAGAACGGTCACCCAGGCCCTCGTCAGCAGCAGGCTGGACTATGGCAACGCCCTCTACACAGGAGCCTTGGCCAAACTCCTGAAACAACTTCATGCATACAGAACAGCTCTGCATGCCTGATCCTCGACATCCCTCGTAACAGCCACATCACACCCCACCTGAGAGACCTGCACTGGCTTACCGTCAACAAGAGAATCACCTTCAAGCTCCTCACTCACTCTCACAAGGCACTCCACAACACCGGACCGGCATACTTCAACAGACGAGTCACCTTCTAAACCCCGAAACGCCAGCTCCGATCCGCCGACCTCGCCCTCGCCACCATCCCCCGCATCCGAAGAGCAACCACCGGCGGAAGATCATACTCTCACCTCACCACTAAGACCTGGAACACCCTTCCCAATCCTCCTAGGGCAGACCCAGGACCTACTAACCTTCAGGAGGCCACTCAAGACATGGCTATTCGAGCAGAAGCAGCACCTCCCCCGCCCCACAGCGCCTTGAGACCCTCACGGGTAAGTAGTGCGCTTAACAAATGTTCTGATTGATAGAAGGTGTTGGCATGTTGAAGAGTAGGAATGAGTGTGAAGGTGGTAGTAAGGAAGATATGAGGGCAAGTGAAAATGATGAAGGAGAAGTAGGATGTGCTGAGGGTCATAGAAGTAGCAGAGGTGTGACATAATGTAAGGAAACAGTCAGTGAGAGTGGACGTGGGGTAAAGAAACCAATGTACTTGGAGGAATTTGTTCTTGAGTATGTTGCATAGTTGATATATGTAATCGAAGGAGGTAATGTTATATATGGGAAATAGTAGAAATATATTATATTGTCATAGTGAAATCCTTGTTCTAGTAGTTAATACTTTGTTCTAGTAAAGGAGGTTTAGTTTATGAGGTCATTATACATATTTTATATCATGTATATATGTTTTCATTTCTGTTACTGTTAAGTAAGAAAGGGAATGTGTTAAGTCATTAGATTCTTGTCTCGAGGTATGAGTTAAGAATCTAAAGTAGAATGTGTAGTTTTGAAGAGGAACAGTTATTTAGTTCCTAGCTTGGAAAAAGGTTTCTCCCGAGTCGTTCACTCAGGACTGAATTAAGAAGTAAACGTTTATCTTACTTTGTCGAGTACTTCTTTACGACACCTATTTCTATTTTATTAATCTTTCTTCAAATGTGCTTTTCTTTGCGGTCACCCTTCCTCCATTCTTAACTTCCCTTTCCTGTTCTTCATTTTCCCACATTCTTAGACTCTCAGCCCACTATTTTGAGCAACTCTTCCTTTTTTCTGTGCACTTTTCACTGTATTGAGCCTGTGGCATTTTTTATTCCCAGGTACCGCGCGCTGCTCCCTTTGGCCCCACCCTCACTCTTACCTCTACTCACCATTACAAAAGTTGTCTTCGCACCTCCTTTCTGGCCTTTCCCTAATCCAAATGTTAACCAACTTGCTTGTGTCTATCACATGGTTTGCCAACCATCTACTTTCTTAGTTGCCCAGCAACCAACGATTTAATGGTTACTTTGTTACTGGCCTCTTCAGTCGCCAAGGTACACTCTCCATTGTTCTCCCTTCCTTACGTACTATTCATTTACTGTAAACATGGACACTATTTGAAAGGTAACTCCCCCCATGTGGTCTAACTCCAGTTCCTGAGTTCTACAGAAGAATAAAAAGCAAGAAAGAAAGAAAGGAAGAAAAAGGGTGGTATAGTATACCAGTGTGTCTGGCAAGGCTTGTTTTCTCTTTCACAATATCCAACATGCGAGAGATTTGAGAGGCCTTCCGATTCTATCAAACAATCATTTATGAAGCGCGGGAAATCACATGAGAGGCTCTCAAGGCACTGGACAAAAAAATGTAACAAAACACAAACCAAAAGTCCGGGAACGACCATTAGGGGCTATTTGGACTAGGCTCTTCCCCTGCATCCCACAACTAATGCTGAAGCACATTCAGCACACCTTGAAGACGGACAGGGTACCTATGCCAGCTTCTGAGGAAGTCATTAGCAATGACTTCCCTTCCTCCCCTCCTGGTTTTGCAGCACCAGCTGAAGATGGTAATTGACATAGTGTGCTAAAGGGGTGTCATCACTCATCTCACCCCGCTGGAAGAGATAGCAGTGCCGCATTAGGAAAGATGCTCCTGCACCTGTACCCCACGCTTGACAACCATTCTTCCGAGCCTATCTTCGATTCAAACTATGGGGCACCTCCTCGAAAACAAATTCATCAAATCCCCGTCCAGATCTGTCTCTATGTGTACCTCACTGGTTAAGGCCAAGCAAACATGAAGCATGTTTGCCGCAAGCCCCATCTTTTTTTTTCACAGCCGGCGATCACTGGGGTTCTTGTAAAGCTGCTGTTTCCTAGATTGCATCTCTGTCCGACGCTCTTTCTGAGGGTGCTAGAACCTCCAGCACTCCCACCTTGTTTCCAAGGAATCCTCGCACCTCCAAAGGCATCAGCCGTGTTTTCAAACATGCATACTTCCCAGCGCCTACTCAAGGTAAGCCATCTTTCCATTCTCTTTCCACTCTGCCCCTCACGGGCAGGTGTTGCTTTAGACCTCCTAGCTTGGTTCACCATTACCTCCAATCCTTGGGTCCTGCAGAGAGTTCCAGTAACAAAATAGGATTTTGGCTACACCATCCCAGTCCCACAGACCAATCCCCATTCCATTTGGGACTGAGGAATCTATCCTAGTGGATCAGGAGGTTTTAGACATGGAGCAGAAAACTGCAATAATTCCCACATCCCCTAAAAGCAGATTTGTGAGCTTGAGCGTCCTCATTTGCAAACAAGCATTTACAATGCAATGGTTTTGCCTTTGTTAAAGTTTGAGCTACTGGCATTGCTCTTGACAATATTTTTATTTATGTTTTTTTCAACATAAATAAATGGCATTGTCATTTACAATGCCACAAGCTTTATCTCTCGCAAATGACACACACAAACACCCACAGAGAGCCACCCCAACACACACTCAGAGGCCTCCCCACACACACACCCACACAGACCCCCCCACACACACACCCACACAGAGCCCCCCACACACACAGCCACACAAAGCCCCCCACACACCCACACAGCCTCCCTACAAACTGCGAGCCCCCCCACACACTGCGAGCCCCCCCACACACTGTGAGCCCCCCCCACACACTGCGAGCCCCCCCACACACTGTGAGCCCCCCCACACACTGTGAGCCCCCCCCACACACTGCGAGCCCCCCACCACACTGCGAGCCCCCCCACACACTGCAAGCCCCCCACACACACTGCAAGCCCCCCACACACTGCGAGCCCCCCACACACTGCGAACCCCCCAACACACTGCGAGCCCCCAACACACTGCAAGCCCCCCCACACACTGCGAGCCCCCCCACACACTGCGAGCCCCCCAACACACTGCAAGCCCCCCAACACACTGCAAGCCCCCACACACACTGCAAGCCCCCACACAGCTGCAGGTAGAAGACACGGGCAATGCTGGACCTGTAAAAGAGAGGAAGAAACATTACATTAGCAAAATAAAGCAGATGGCTTACCTCAAAGATAAAAACACAGCAGCATACATACCGTCGGAACCACTTCCTGCACAGCGGAGCACACAGCTGCAGGTAGAAGACACGGGCCATGCTGGACCTGGAAAAGAGAGGGGAAAAAATTACATTAGCAAAATAAAGCAGATGGCTTACCTCAAAGATAAAAACACAGCAGCATACATACCGTCGGAACCACTTCCTGCACAGCGGTGCACACAGCTGCAGGTAGAAGACACGGGCCATGCTGGACCTGTAAAAGAGAGGAAGAAACATTACATTAGCAAAATAAAGCAGATGGCTTACCTCAAAGATAAAAACACAGCAGCATACATACCGTCGGAACCACTTCCTGCACAGCGGAGCACACAGCTGCAGGTAGAAGACACGGGCCATGCTGGACCTGGAAAAGAGAGGGAGAAACATTACATTAGCAAAATAAAGCAGATGGCTTACCTCAAAGATAAAAACACAGCAGCATACATACTGTCGGAACCACTTCCTGCACAGCGGAGCACACAGCTGCAGGTAGAAGACACGGGCCATGCTGGACCTGGAAAAGAGAGGGAGAAACATTACATTAGCAAAATAAAGCAGATGGTTTACCTCAAAGATAAAAACACAGCAGCATACATACCGTCGGAACCACTTCCTGCACAGCGGTGCACACAGCTGCAGGTAGAAGACACGGGCCATGCTGGACCTGGAAAAGAGAGGGAAAAAAATTACATTAGCAAAATAAAGCAGATGGCTTACCTCAAAGATAAAAACACAGCAGCATACATACCGTCGGAACCACTTCCTGCACAGTGGTGCACACAGCTGCAGGTAGAAGACACAGGCCATGCTGGACCTGGAAAAGAGAGGGAGAAACATTACATTAGCAAAATAAAGCAGATGGCTTACCTCAAAGATAAAAGACAGCAGCATGCATACCGTCGGAACCACTTCCTGCACAGCGGTGCACACAGCTGCAGGTAGAAGACACGGGCCATGCTGGACCTGTAAAAGAGAGGAAGAAACATTACATTAGCAAAATAAAGCAGATGGCTTACCTCAAAGATAAAAACAAAGCAGCATACATACCGTCGGAACCACTTCCTGCACAGCGGTGCACACAGCTGCAGGTAGAAGACACGGGCCATGCTGGACCTGTAAAAGAGAGGAAGAAACATTACATTAGCAAAATAAAGCAGATGGCTTACCTCAAAGATAAAAACACAGCAGCATACATACCGTCGGAACCACTTCCTGCACAGCGGAGCACACAGCTGCAGGTAGAAGACACGGGCCATGCTGGACCTGGAAAAGAGAGGGAGAAACATTACATTAGCAAAATAAAGCAGATGGCTTACCTCAAAGATAAAAACACAGCAGCATACATACTGTCGGAACCACTTCCTGCACAGCGGAGCACACAGCTGCAGGTAGAAGACACGGGCCATGCTGGACCTGGAAAAGAGAGGGAGAAACATTACATTAGCAAAATAAAGCAGATGGCTTACCTCAAAGATAAAAACACAGCAGCATACATACCGTCGGAACCACTTCCTGCACAGCGGAGCACACAGCTGCAGGTAGAAGACACGGGCCATGCTGGACCTGGAAAAGAGAGGGAAAAAAATTACATTAGCAAAATAAAGCAGATGGCTTACCTCAAAGATAAAAACACAGCAGCATACATACCGTCGGAACCACTTCCTGCACAGCGGTGCACACAGCTGCAGGTAGAAGACACGGGCCATGCTGGACCTGGAAAAGAGAGGGAGAAACATTACATTAGCAAAATAAAGCAGATGGCTTACCTCAAAGATAAAAGACAGCAGCATGCATACCGTCGGAACCACTTCCTGCACAGCGGTGCACACAGCTGCAGGTAGAAGACACGGGCCATGCTGGACCTGTAAAAGAGAGGAAGAAACATTACATTAGCAAAATAAAGCAGATGGCTTACCTCAAAGATAAAAACAAAGCAGCATACATACCGTCGGAACCACTTCCTGCACAGCGGTGCACACAGCTGCAGGTAGAAGACACGGGCCATGCTGGACCTGGAAAAGAGAGGAAGAAACATTACATTAGCAAAATAAAGCAGATGGCTTACCTCAAAGATAAAAACAAAGCAGCATACATACCGTCGGAACCACTTCCTGCACAGCGGTGCACACAGCTGCAGGTAGAAGACACGGGCCATGCTGGACCTGGAAAAGAGAGGGAGAAACATTACATTAGCAAAATAAAGCAGATGGCTTACCTCAAAGATAAAAACACAGCAGCATACATACCGTCGGAACCACTTCCTGCACAGCGGTGCACACAGCTGCAGGTAGAAGACACGGGCCATGCTGGACCTGTAAAAGAGAGGAAGAAACATTACATTAGCAAAATAAAGCAGATGGCTTACCTCAAAGATAAAAACACAGCAGCATACATACCAAAGTCAAAGTCAAAAAGCTTTATTTCGATAAAATGTCATTATCATAAAAGCAAGTTAAAAAGAATTGGTAGTTAATAATAAAATTAGCAGCACATATCCAGTTAATAACAAAGAGTATAACATTTACTAGAATTAATATTGTTTAAAAAGAAATTAAACAGAGTATTTAAGCTTTCTGGCTCGAATAGCCCAAGCCCAGAATAAAAATTTTGCTAGGGCACAGGCATAGGGTACATAGCTATCCGAAACAAGTATCCTAATTGCCACATCATGGCTCCTAGTTCCCAGTTGCCGGCACAAGTTCTTCAGCCACGCCCTTCGTGGATTGGCATATTCCTTGCAGACAAATAAGAAATGGGCTAATGTCTCTGGGTGGGCTAAACATGATGGACACAAGTCAGTTTTGTCTGTACAGGATTTCCATGTTTTGGTGAAAGTGTTCAATGGCAAAGTACCCGTTCTAAATTTAAAATACAAGGACCGGGCAAACGGTTTCCCGATTATGTCTAGGTAGGGTTCTCGCCTGGGACAGTCTTTAAACATCAAAAAGTCCTCTGTAAGCCTGCCAATGGATATGCTGGAATGCCTTTGGGAGCAAATCCAATCCCGATAAAGATTTTTAAGTACTTGTTTTGGAGGAGAGGTTCTGCTTGACCAGGAATCCAATAGGCCCAAATTCAACAATAAGGTTTTCATATCTGTTAGCCATTTGACTCTGGCCCAGTGTGGTGACGCCATTATTTCTTCCAGACCTCTGGCGTAGGCACTGAGTTCCTCTACCCGCCAAATACGGGCCCATAATAGGAGAGGACGAAATTTCGCAATTTCGCCAATCTGGGTACAGCCAAGGTCCATAAATAAGGGCAAAAGTGGGGTGCTTTGAGGGAGGGACATTATTTGTCTACAGAAATTATTCTCAGATTTTTGTAAAGCTTATGAAGATGCAAAGCCCCAAAGTTCAGCTCCATAAAGTGCAGAGCTGACACCCTTGGCAGCGTAGATCTCTAGGACTGTTCCTATTGGTTTGAACGAACTGGAACGTTGCTCCCTTAATAGGGCACCTGTGATCCTTTTATGGTTCAGCAGCATCTTATCTAGATGGGGAGTCCAATCCATTTTGTCTGAAATGCGTATCCCTAAATAATCAAATTCTTTTACCCTTTCCAGGGACTCGGTGTTTAAAATAGGGGGACGCACTTGCTGTTTAGGGGGATTAAGAACGAGGTATTTTGTTTTATTGGTGTTTATAACCAAGCCTCGGTCAGTGCAAAAGGATTGGAAATTGTCCAAGAGTTTCTGTAGTCCCATTGGGGTTTTGGAGATTAGGAGCGTGTCGTCCGCGAAGAGGAGGGTCGGTATGCGTACCCCCCCCAGGGATGGTTCGTCGGATGGAGATTTAAGTAAGTGCTCAACCACCCCATTTATGTACAAGGAGAAAAGGGTGGGAGCCAGAACACATCCCTGGCGGACCCCTCTCTCGACCGGAATACAGCCCGTTTTCTCCCCTCCAAAGCCCCACCTGATTTGGGCAAAGCTGTCCTGATGGAGCCTGACTAGTAGGGATAGTAGATACTGTGGGAGCCCCATGTTGGCCAGAACCTTCCATAGCAAATCCCTGGGGACAAGGTCAAAGGCAGTCTTTAAATCGATGAATGCGAGATAAAGACTGCCCTTGCCTATCACTACCATCTTCCAGTAGATCATCATAAGCCTAAAGGCCTGCTCTATCGTTCCTGTGCCTACTCTAAAACCGGCCTGAAAATCGGTAAGTATTTTGTTTTCATCTACCCAGTTAAGTATCCTCAGTAGAATGACTTTACCGACAACTTTTTGGCTTACATCTAGTAAGCTAATCGGCCTATAATTAGACGGATCATCCCTAGGGCCTTTCTTGTGGATGGGAACCACCTCTGCCCCCTTCCATGACACGGGAATGGGGGCACCCCTACAGATGGCAAGAAGGAGGGAGTGGATTAATTTACCCCAATTAACACCATCGGATTTTAGCAGGTCCCCGGGGATGCCATCTGGTCCTGCAGCTTTTTGTGGAATGATGGAGTTAATAGCATATTCTACTTCCTTCAGTGTAAAGTCAGGATCACTAGGGAGAAGAATATAATCAGTGTAAGGAGAGGATTGGACTGACCCTCTTCCATTCATGTCGTTACGGCAGGAATAAAGTTTAGAAAAATGAGCCTCCCATACCTGGCTCGGAATGTTGCAGGTTACAAGGTCGCTGTCCGGTCTGTTTCGTGCCCTTATGGTGTCCCAGAAGGATTTAGAGTCTTTTTTCATACTGGCTTCCTTAAGGGTTAGCCAGTAGGTATCCTCCCACTCCCTTTTAGCTACCTGTAAGGCCTTTTTATGGTCTCTTCTGGCAATTTGGATTTGTGGGGGAGACTTCCCTTTGACTGCCTCTATTAAGCGTGATTTGGCCTTCCTGCATATTGCCGAATACCAATCGTGTTTGCCTTTAGGTTTAGGTTTCTGTTTCCCTGGTGGCAATTGTACCCAAAAGAGGTCCCCAATATTTTTTACAGCAGCTTCAAAAATAGCGGTGACCTTGTCTGCTGCTATAGTTAGATCAATAGAGCCAATTTCGGCTTGCGTGCCCTTAACCACTTCGTCTATTGTGGATAGTTTGTCGGTGTTGCACATAAACTTGCTCCACTTTAGACGCCTGCCACAAGTGGCGACAGTAATCCCCTGTGGGCGGCCAAGAGAGACTGGCAGTACTTCAATGTGCCAAGGATTTTTTAAGGATAAGGAGAGTGGGTTATGGTCGCTCTCTATAGTGTTGGTAATAACCATGTCATTAACATGGCTCCAGAGGCCCCTATCCAGCAGAATATAGTCAATCCGTGTGCATTGGCCAACTCTGTTGAATGTGGGAGCACCCAGGAGGTCAGATCGAGTGCGACCATTAGCAGCTCTTAATCCAAACTCCAATGTGAGTGCATTTAGATGGATTGCACTGCGAGTCCAGCGCTTGATGGGTGGGATAGAGAGGGTAGGGATACCCCATCTATTGTCCTCTTCTCCTAAATCTGGAATTCCTTCTAGAGGGAGGGGTTCATATGTACAATTAAAATCCCCTGCTACAAGAATACGTCCAAGTCCGCTCTGCTCTCCCAACCGAGCCTCAAGCTCCATCATTGTGGGTGAAATACGCCCATTTTTTGTTCCCCTGATATAGACATTGTAGAGGTCAACAGTTATGCTTCCCCGTAGACCCAGTAGGGAGACACCAAGAATATCCGGGGTTCCTGCCTTCTTAGTAAATATTCTGCAATTAAGCAGGATACTTATCCAAATAATAAGCCCCCCCGATGGCCGTCCCTTCCCTGCCTTGAATTTTACTGCTGGTGTAAAGAAAGTGACAAACCCCACCCGGTGCAGTGGCTCCATGGCCCATGTCTCTTGAAATATACAGATTTTGTGGGCATCAACCAGGGCATTCCACTCCGGGAGGCCTAGTTTCCTTGAGATCCCAGCAAGGTTCCAGCTAAGGATTTTTAACTCGCCATGTGCTGAGCTTCCGTCTGGAATCACAGTACAGTGGGGGTTAGATGAATCTGCACTATCCCTAATTAGTGTAGCCGGTGACACCTCTGAGTTTGTAGGGAGAAATGTACCCAGCGCTGCATCCTTCATGTCGATATTTGCATGAGGGAGGTTAGTATCTAAGCCTCCCTTAGGAAAAAGTCAATCAACCTCATCCAATGCACAGTACCTATTTGGATGGGCAAACTGTGTATAGGAGGGGTTAAAGGACAGGGATGGAGACGGATCCTGCCATGGCTGTTGCCAATGGTGATTGGCAATGAGTGGTTGCTGAGGAAGTTGCTGCCACTGCTGAGTAGAATGGAAAAAAGGTGGTAAGGGGTGGAGAGGTTGTTGCCACTGGGGGCCAACATGGTGCGGGACAAAAGGTGGGAAGTTAAGCGGCTGTTGCCAATGGTTAGGGGCATATTGAGGGGGACGTACAGGCCCTTGGTTACTTGGAATGATTGGCCGGTGGAAGTTGGGTCTTGTCGAGTTGGGGAGGAAGTAAGACAAGGGGAGTGGTTTGATCTGGGTGGCAGGACCGCTGTTAGGTGCATTACAGATGAAAGTCGCAGCCCCCACATCCCTAAAATTAACAGTAATTACATCCCCTGGTATTGTTTTCTTACTCCTACCCACCCAATCCCCTCTACGTACAGTAAGAATATCCCCGCTCATGCTGCTGGGCAGTGGTTTGTGTATTTGGAGCCACTGGGCACATTTGTTTCTTAACTCTACGTAGGTCTCTTTAACTCCTTCCTTCAGTGGGGGGACAGCAGTTAACACAACCACAAAAGGAGAAACTTCTGGTGGCAGACTAATAGACTTATAGCGGGACTGCCTTGGCTTAGGAGCTTCAGAGTTATTGGTAGAGTCAGAGGCTAGGGTATTCGTAGGTTTCCTTTTGGGATCCATGGTTTGAGAGGTGTTAGATTTGGTACCAACGGCTAATTGCTGCACGGATGAAAGATTGCTCACCGCTTTTGTATTGGGAATAGGTGGCGGTTGAGCAGGGTTGTTCCCTGGATGGAGAGAGTGTGATGCAGCTTGATCCTTGGAAGATGGGAAGATGTTCGCTTTATCAGTTGTGGGCTTAGTGAACTTAGCTGACGGTTGGGGATTGGGTGGTGGTTCTCTATGCCCTTGTTGCTGGACAGGCCCAAGCTCATTAATTTTGTTGGGCCATTTAGTATTAATGAGCGATGTTAGCCTATCAAGTTTAGAAATCAAGGGTTTGATTTGGGCCGCAATTGTAGCTTCAAGATCGTGCTTAAGGTCCGTGACCATGTTTTCGACCCAACATGGGATGCCAGGCGCTGTGTGTGGAATAGGTGTTACCAAATTGTGGTTACTAACTTTGGCTTTAGTCTTCTCCTTGGGTTTAGACTCCTTAGTTTTGGACTTAGTCGCTACTTTTATGGGGATAAAAGCAACCTTTCCCCTGGAATCACTAGGCACGTGAGGGGTCGACTTGGCAGTTAACCCATCCAGACCCGGCTCCGCCTCTCTAGGTGTCCGACAGGCTTCTAGATCTGGGGTCGCCTCCAGATCCACAAAGGACGGGTCCGACTCCGAACAGGTAACGGACAAATCGACAGCACTCGGTACTGTAACAGTGCCTATAGTGGTCAAGGGCAAGGGCAAAGAGCAATTGTTCAAAGCTTGCTGAAAGGGTGATTTTGCATTTGCAAGGGAGCCCAGGGAAGAACGCTTGGCATTCATGAGGTCCAGGGAGACTCTTTTCTCTAGGAGTACAATGCTCTTGTCAATTGTCTCATTTACCCGTGAGATGAAGAGGTCAATGGGACCAGTCACTTGCGCTACCTCCGTAGCTTTTTTGGTACAGCTTCTTGTTTTGTGCCGCATGGTTGGCGTTAAAGATGAGAATGCTATACCAGGTATTGAATGGCAGTGGCCTCAAGGAAGGTTAAATGACAAACGGCCTACCTGGATGGTGATTTCAGGGCGATGAGACAGGGATTCAGGGCCTGGGCCGTCCTCTGCCGTCCTTGAACGGCCTTAAACGGCCCGCTCTTTGCCCGGTCTTCGCCCCGGCCGTTGCCCCGCGCGCGTCCCGCGTTGCTCTGAACGATGTTATAGGAAGAGCAGGTGGAGGGGGCGGGAAGAGGACCAGCTGCGGCCGATCAGCGCCGCGCTGCACGCTGGTCCTCGCAGTCCCGCCTCACGCCTTGGGGTCCAGCTGCAGCCTCACACAGGTCGCGTTAGTGCTCCTTGCACTTAGGGAAGTCCAGAGATGATGGCAAGCAAAAGTCCTCAGCCTGCGAGCGGTTCCCGCGGAGCGGGGACCGCGAGGCGTCGCTTGACTTGCAGGAACGAGAGTACGCTAGGAGACAGCACTCTCCGCAGGACGCTTTACTGGAGGAACCTTTTTATGTTCAACACCTGTGCTAATGAAGGGGCTCGAAAGGGATAGGGGCTGGGTGGTTGTTTCCTGAGGAAGGGATAAATGCCCCGACAGCTCCAGTGTAGGTGGGACACAGCACAGATGGAAGAAGGCATAAATTCTGATATGTGGTCCACTAAAATCAACACCACTTTCAAAATCTTGGTTTATGTATATACAAGTACGGAGATGGGATGCCTGGTACTAGAGTGTATGATGTTCAGGGTCCAACAAGAATGTTCACAAGCTGTCAACTAGCATCCTCTGACGGCTTGCCACTGGTATCCATTAATTTTTAGGCCTACTTTGGATAGTTTAAGAATGCTATTTACTGCTTTAACTCCAGTCCTCTCCTCTTTCGACTGAAGAGCTTAAGTCATCCGACTGCCATTACTTCGCTCATACATACAGCATACATACCGTCGGAACCACTTCCTGCACAGCGGAGCACACAGCTGCAGGTAGAAGACACGGGCCATGCTGGACCTGGAAAAGAGAGGGAGAAACATTACATTAGCAAAATAAAGCAGATGGCTTACCTCAAAGATAAAAACACAGCAGCATACATACTGTCGGAACCACTTCCTGCACAGCGGAGCACACAGCTGCAGGTAGAAGACACGGGCCATGCTGGACCTGGAAAAGAGAGGGAGAAACATTACATTAGCAAAATAAAGCAGATGGCTTACCTCAAAGATAAAAACACAGCAGCATACATACCGTCGGAACCACTTCCTGCACAGCGGAGCACACAGCTGCAGGTAGAAGACACGGGCCATGCTGGACCTGGAAAAGAGAGGGAAAAAAATTACATTAGCAAAATAAAGCAGATGGCTTACCTCAAAGATAAAAACACAGCAGCATACATACCGTCGGAACCACTTCCTGCACAGCGGTGCACACAGCTGCAGGTAGAAGACACGGGCCATGCTGGACCTGGAAAAGAGAGGGAGAAACATTACATTAGCAAAATAAAGCAGATGGCTTACCTAAAAAAAAAAACACAGCAGCATACATACCGTCGGAACCACTTCAAAATAAAGCCACTCCTCCTCCCGATGACACGGCGGAGGCTCGGCCGGCTGGGCCAATCCCAGCGCGGCCCTTGCTGTAGACGGACGGCTGCTTCCTTCGGCAGGAAGGTGGGTGTAGGCTCAATGCAGACCCAGATTCGGGGGCGTTCCCGAGAATCGGCTTTCGGCTGACGTAGCGTGACGTCGGCAAAAGCCAAAGAATCTCGGGAACGCCCCCGAATCTGGTCCGGCATTGACGGACAGGCCCCTCGTCCAATGGCTAGGCTCCATTTATGGAGCCAGCCAATGAATGACGAGGGCCGACCCAAACCCCACTACAGTTCTCATCAGGTTTTCGCCTGCGCGAAAAAGATGCGCAGAGCGCACCTTTTCGCCAGGCAAAACCTAAAAAGGAGAAGGGCCTTTACCAGTCATCAACCTTCAAACTCGAGATCACTGGGTCTTGTATGGATGGTACACCCTTCTTCCCACGGACTGGTTAGTCAGGTGTGATTTCAAGGATGCCTATTTTTCAGTCTCAATCTGCTCAGACCATCAGCTGAGTCTGGAGTACCGCAGTAGACGTGGCTGTTCCGCTGCTTCCCTTTGGTCCGTCTTTCTCACCTTGTTGCTTCACAAAGGACCCCGTGCAATAGGTGCCCATTTAAGGGCCAGCGCGTTACACTCATTACTTGCCTCAACGATACCATTCTCATGCACCAGCCTGCAAACACTCTTTCACTGAACCTCGTTCCTACAGTCTCACAATCTGGAATTTACATGTACATTCTGAAAATCTTCTAGCACCCCTTCTTCCTCAGTTTAACTGTGGACATTGTCTCTTGTCCACTCAAACTACCAGACAAAAAGCTGTCCCTCATCAGGGGTGAACCGAAGCCCACCTTATCAGCACCCTTCCTTTCCTTAAGGTCATTAACGCACTTCACGAGGTGCCTAGCGGCAACCATCACTACTATCTTTCTAAACCTGTGGCACTATCGAGCCCTTCAGCAGCATAAGTCATGCTTTCTCTGCTACGGTCATTCCTACTCAGATCTTGTTTCTCTAAGAGTCCTCACAATTACTTTTCTTGTTCTATCTTCGCCCGCTGGGTCAGGCTACTCATGGCAGCTGTGGGCAACGAAACCTCCTCCTTCTGAGCTCAATCAGCTTGAGAAGCCATGACCTTTCAGTCTTCTTCACTCGCTAGAGGCCATACTCAGGCCGCCGACTGGACTCCAGTGACCCCTTTCAGCCTCTCCCACATTAAGCCAACTGAACATATGATGTCCCAGGTTCTCGTCAGGCTTTGAACTTGCCAATTGTACCGTCTCATTGTAATATCATAAATCGGGGATTTTCCTAGATTATTGTTCTTATATTGTTGCTGTGTCTTGCTACCGCTATGTTTGTGCCATTCGGTACTGTTGCTGTTTTGGCAATCATATCTTGCTCCATCAAGTTAGCTCTCATCAACGGTTTAATAACACAATAAGTGAAGATGCTGCCTCCTGCTCAGGCTCTCCCATACTACCAGTGGCATAATTTGTCTTTGTTGTGCCACTTCTCAATGCTGCAGCATGGAGACAGTGATTAGAAAGATATGCATAGTTTACATGCCTCATTGTTTTTAATAACATCTCACGTCCTCTTCCTCAAGCTTGGTAAATCCTATTAAAATGCTTCATTTATTTCACCTTTTCCTACAGATAATCTCGATAATTGGAGATTCATAATACCCATTAGTTGCCTTTGTTAATAAGGCACTTTCTTGGTTACCCAAAGTATCCAAACAACATGTTGTTGTAAAGTAAGCTATGAAATAATAATTAGGTAATCCAAGGACTAATCATGCATAAAAGCCTGTCACACATCCAAGCATGAACTATCCAATTGATTGGCCCCATTTGTGGAAAACCCAAGGTGCCCGAGTTGAAAGAAACACATTAATGCCATCAGGTTACCTTATCTTAATACCCAACAGCCTTCACCACCACATGGCCTGCAAGTCTATAAGCTAAAATCACACCTTAATGAACATCTGCTTTAAGGGGTCCATGTCTCTATTGTGGTCCAGAAGTGTAATTCATATTTGAATAGCTTATGCAGTATTACCCCCATATCTGGTGACCATGTATAACATAGCAGATAAGCATTACTGATGTGAGAAGTAATGTGGGAGCATAGATGGAAATACATGTCTTAGTCTGCAGTCTGACGGTGTCCTGGCTGCGGGTGCGTGCAGAACTACCAGAGATGGTGAGCTTTTCTGGATGTAATCATATTAGTTCAGGCCCTGGATGCGACGTGCTGCGGCTTGTAGGATGTCCCTGAGGAGGATCAGTGTGGAGACTGGAAGGCCATGCCGCAGGGAATTAGCATCATCCATCCATATGCAAGTGTACAAGGGCAGCAATGTTGAAGTCTGGAAGAAACCGTTTTACAGATGTAGTATTCCTGCACCAGGAAGAATTTACAATAAAGGACAGCTCAGTAATTCAAAGGTGTATTAATACCACTATATTCAGAGTTTTGGTAAGAAAATAGGAATGTACCTCAGGAATCTGTGCTTCTGGTTTTGCGATTTCTTTTTCACTAATCTGCCATTTTTCTTCCTCACATTTCATCAGATTAAATTCAGTAGCAGCTGGGGTCCGATAAAAATGGTGCTGGTGGTGGTGGGGGCGGGGGGAGGTAGTAAAAAGCAAACAAAGAAAAAAAAACACTTCCTGACGCTCGGCGCTCCACTACTCGCAGCTCTTCTGGGCACAGGCTCCCACAGTTCCCTTCGGCTAATCCAGACTCTACTCTCACCAGGAGAGCGTCGGGATTAGGCGAGTGCACTGGTTTTACACTCCATCTGGAGCTGGGAGCCTGTGCCTGCTGGTCTCTCCACCCAGAAAGGCAGCTGGGTTGGAGAGAAGTCAGTGCGCATGACGGGTTGGACGCCGGTCAAACTGTTATGCACACTGACAACAGTGCCTAACACTCCCCTCACCCTGCTGCATTGCTATGGCCCCGCCCACGAGACTCGGTCTGATGAAAAATAAAAATTATTATCATTTTATTTTTAGTCAGCCTCTGCTGGCGGGGGGAGGTGGGGAGTCGGGGATGCCGCTCCTCCACCATAGTGGAGGAGCCGCCGCTGATTAAATCTTGTGAAACATCCATGGGGTAAAAAATTCGACAGGAGTGCATTGTTGCTGTAAATCCCGTACTCTGATTCAGCAGGTAACTCCAATTTATAGATAAATTGTGATTAAGTCTCAACGAAAAAGAGATGAACAAGAGGTGTTTTAACTGCTGAATTGCTACAAAACAAAGCCACCAAAAGGAGTAACTAAGTTATGCATGTTCACGACCCAGTTCTATCGCATCCATACATTTTTCGGTTCTGCTGCAACATTTTAACAGTTTTAGCAGGAAGTCTGCCCACTATTAGGGCAATTTAGGCTTGCTCACCTCTTCGAAATTGTCGATCATGTAGAATATGTTGGGGTAGCTGATCTTAGATTCCTCTCCTTTGCTGTCCATCGGATGTTTGCTCGGCGAGGCAAAAACTTGCTGAAAATGATTTAAAAAATGGTGATGGTGATTAGTAGTTTCTCTGCCATATCTTATGTTCAATTTTTATCTTCAACTGACTTTTCTGTATTTTATAAGGTAAGTAATGCTCTATTGTATTTTACATATCTGCACTTGTAAGGTAACGTCTGAACAACCGTCTAGTAATTATTTAGAAACAGTTACGTTAATAAGGGGAGAACACTGTGTGATAAATAAGTAAAACGTAATAATCATGGAAAAGAAAGGACAACAGCCATTAATTCCGTAAACAAGATTGTAGCATACAGAATTATAGATGGATAATTGTGAATAAGGGGGATCTTCTTCATAAAGGGGTCTGAGTGACACCAAAAATAAAACAAGGGCGGTGGCAGAACAGTGGGTAACCAATGTGGTTACCTACTGTTGTGGTGTCACTTAAGTGAATACTTAGATTTCAATATGGTTATTCATATTAAGGCATACGCAAAAAAACAGTGCTTAATTTAAGACAGTGGTTGCAGGTAGGGCCCACTGGCACTCGTTTTTGGGAACCAGCACTTATTTTAGCTCATCAGACTATGACCCAGAGCAAGAGAGAGAAAAACTCAAAAGGGGGAAAGAATGACAAAAATGGAAAAACAGTGACAAAGAAACATAGCATGGATGAAAAAAGGAACCAGAAAGAAGGAGATAAAGGGGCAGGCACTGTTTGGTGATGGATGAAAGAGGCACTGGGTGAATCATGTTACGCAAATTTGGTATTAAGCACCTCCCACATTTGATAATGCTGTCGAACCAGTTACTTACCTTCGGTAACGCCTTCTCTGGTAGCCTTCCCTGTTAGCTGCAGGTTCTTTACCTTAGAACAGCCTTCTCCAACGAGTATCTTGAGAGCTAATAGCAGCTCCCCAGCTACCTGCAAATAGCTCTCTTATGCACAGGCCAATCTACTAAATTAGAAGCTTTTGCCTGACTGAATTTAAATATATATACCAAAACGAAAAGCGCATTTGAGATACAAATGTGCGTATTTTTAGAACTCATTGTTCGATGTTTGTAGAAAAGCGGTTACATTTCAAATTACATATCCCGTTCAACAATACCAACTACTGAGTTGGGTAAAAATAGACATATGTTATTCCAACGCCAAGACAGTCTTCACTGTGAACTTTCATTTTACCACTACACTGATGCTATGTTATGTTTATAGCGGATATAGGAGTGATAAATTATGCAGAATTGGGGAGACGTATTATGACCTTGATTCCAGGGACTTTGCAGCTATGGCTGTTATGTACTACCCAAAATAGAGGCATTCAAAATTAATGACACGTCTGTCGTGGTCACGATTCCAACACTATTAATAATGGTAGCTCAGGATGATTTTCATTGATCATAAGTAGGTCTTATTACAGAAAAGGCTGGCGACCCCTGCCGTAGAATATTCCCCAGGCATCAGACTGGACCCAGAAATGTTCTAGCAGTACCCTTGCACTGCGGCAGTGGGCGTATTTCCGGCACCGCTGCAGTGTCAGTGCCAGATGTGACGTGCAAGGTGCCTATATAGGCACCACCATGAAGCACTGACATCAGTTTCTTTTCGCAACGTTCCACGCTAGAAGCGAGGAGCCACGAAGAATGTTGATGCTCTGGTGTGCAGTGCTAAGGGCCTCAAAAGGGAAACCCTATACAGAAATCAGTTCGCAGAGAAGGTAGGCTGGAAGGGTCGGTAAAGAATATGCCGCTAGATAGAGTGTCTACCAGATAAGGAGTTACTGAAAATAAATTCACTTTTTCATCGGATTAGAGACTTCGAGCCACAGATTTCTTACCTTATAATAGATACCCAAGATATACCTCTCCGGAGGTGGGACTTTGAACAGTTAGACCAAGAAGTCCTGCAGGACCGAACGGGTAAAATGCCCATCATGATGGACCTGACTGTCAAGACAGTAATGTTTGGTGAGCTTGTGTAGTGACGTCTACATTGATGCCTGGCATATGTCCAGGACAGGGACTCCACAAGCTAACCCAGTGGTCGCAGCCTTGGTGCTTTTTAGACAATGCATAGCAGATATTTATGTTGAGCACTATCCATCGGAAAATGGTTAGTTTCTGCCCAGCCTTTTGCTTCTTCACCTCGACATACCCAACCAACAGTTGATCACCCACCCCGAACTCATGGTACGATCAAGGTAGAAGGACAACATTCATTTTGCGTCCAGGCAGTGAAGTCTCTCCTCTTCTTTAGAAAGTTGAGGCGGAGCGAAGAAGGAAGGCCAAGTGACCTAAATGAAAAGGTGCTCAGCTCTCCAAGTACTCTCCTTATCCTCCACCTGGAGTTGACTGTCTGGTTTTCCGACAGTTGTGAAAAGTGAGTGCGAAGGTGTGCTGTGAAGAGTGAGGTTAAAATTGCCTCCAGTCCGAAGTTAAATCTTTTATTTGTCAAGGGTGGGGCAAGATTAAAATGGTGAATTGGTGGCACGGTAGCGGAAGTGTCAATGTCCCACTGCACCTGATTGTAGGTCCTAATAGGTCGACATGTTTCAGCCCTTGGTAGCCGTCACAGGTCTGTGGGCCTTCTTCAGGACCAAATCGAAGTAAGTTACCTTCGAGGTAGCTTAAGAAATTTACTCACCCTGCTTCATCACTGAGCCCATTCGCTCTTCTTCATATATGGGTTATAGAAAGTACTACTGTCTATACCTGGGAGAGATAAAAGACAAAAAATCATGGATACATTTTGTACATTACCCGTGGCTTAAACTCGTAGCGACAATCTTACTATAGTCTGAATCCTATGATTGTATCTTCCAGCATTACTCAAATATTCCTACAAATAATTAATGGTATCGCTCTTATATCGTAATGTATAAAATGTATCCATGAGGGGAAGGATAAGGACATCACTTGGAGAACTGAGCACTCAAGTGATAAAAGATCCAATGATGATACTACTAATTAAACATCAGAGCAGAGAACCAAGATATAGCGCACTGTGGCTCCCACCAGTCCTGAACCCAATTTTGGCGCGAGAACCAGTGGGAAAACCTAGCAAGGAAGGGAGGTGTGCCCACTTTTGCCAACTCCCCCCCTCTTGTGTAGGAGGCGAGGTGAAGCATCCATCTCAGTCCCCACCACCTCATAGATGGGGGACGCCTCCAATCAGGAAGAGGCTTATGCCTCCCTCCCACTTGAGGGTGGCATACTAGGAGGTATAGACACCCAAGGGAAGGGACCCATTGGTGCCAACCTACACACCCCTGTAACACCCCTAAATCTAGTATTTAGGGGCACCTCTGAACCTTGCCTCTTCAGATTCTAAGTGACAAGAAGGACTGAAGAGCCGTGCTGAGGAGGGGAGGATGACAACAACTTCTTTGAGCCCAGCCCTATTGGCCTGGGTCCTGCTCTGAACCCCAGCGAGCTGAACCCCGGTGTGTCCTGCAGCCAGCAGCCTCTTGCAAGCACATGCTTCAGGAGGAGCGAGGCCTCAAATGATGCAGTTATTCCCACACCTCCTCTGATGACTACGACCGACACAGAGAAGTCAAAGAATACTTCAAATTCATGGGCTTCTTGTGCTCCATGTGCTAACTGACGATTTGGACTGGAAGGTCCTGGGTCTGCTCAGGAGCGGCTCCATGAGCAGTCCCAGGACCTTCTGTGTGACTGGACTCAAGAGCGTTGAGGGGACGGCCTTATGTCGGGCAGCACGGAGCTCTAGAGAACGTTCCTTAAGCACCTCTGGATTCATGGCACAGCAGTCCTCACAGGCCTTGGAGTTGTTGTCCCGCTCCAAACACCACAAACAAACCAGGTGTGAGATTGTCAGATATCTGCATGTGATAGGCACCACAGGATTTAAAAAATATTGGTTTCTTTGGGGACATCACTAAGCACACCAAGTGTAAGTATTCTCAAAAAATGCTCAGACAAAACATCACAAAATCTCAGTAAAAAAGTGACTGGGAGTAGCTCTTCCAGATCTATGCTGACTGTCATGGAAAGAGAAGACCTGATGTCAGCGTACTGGGGTGGCACCTACGTAGGCACCGTGCACGTCAGACCCAGCACTGACAATGCCAGCGCAGAGATGAACGACCTAACCTCCCAGGGCACAGAGCTCCTGCCTGGAAATTTACAGATCCAGACTGACACCTCAGCTATATTCTAAGGCATGGGTACTCACAGGCTTTCTCTCAGGGGCCAAATTTACAGTGACGTTTGTGGCCGTGGGCCGCACCGGTGGGGGCGGGGTCAGTAGGGGAGGGGGCGGGGCTATAGCAAAAAAAGAAAACTGTGACCATGAGGTTAAACACAGGCCCCTTTAGCGGACGCCTTCGTCCACTGAGCTACCAGAGAGAGAGAGGGGGGGGGGTGAGTGTGTGTGTGTCCCTCTCTCACTCTCTCCCTCCATCTGTCTCCCTCGATCTCTCTCCCTCCATCTGTCTCCCTCTGTCACCCTACTCCCTCTGTTTGTCTCTCTGTCTCCCTGTCTCTGACTCTCTGTCTCCCTGTCTCTCTGTCTGTCTGTCTGTCTCCCTGTCTCTGACTCTCTGTCTCCCTGTCCCTGTCTCTCTGTCTGTCTGTCTGTCTCCCTGTCTGTCTCTCTGTCTCCCTGTCTGTCTCTCTCTCTCTCTCTGTCTCCCTCTCTCTGTCTCCCTGTTTCTGTCAGTCTCGGTCTCCCTGTCTCTGTCTGTCTCGGTCTCCCTGTCTCTGTCTGTCTCTGTCTCCCTGTCTCCCTGTCTCTGTCTGTCTCTGTCTCCCTGTCTCTGTCTGTCTCTGTCTCCCTGTCTCTGTCTGTCTCTGTCTCCCTGTCTATGACTCAGTCTTCCAGTCTCTGTCTCCCTGTCTATGTCTCCCTGTCTATGTCTCCCTGTCTATGTCTCTGTCTCCCTGTCTATGTCTCTGTCTCCCTGTCTATGTCTCTGTCTCTCTGTCTCCTTGTCTCTGTCTCTCTGTCTCCTTGTCTCTCTGTCTCCCTGTCTGTCTCTATGTCTCCCTGTCTCTATGTCTCCCTGTCTCTGTCTCCCTGTCTCTGTCTCCCTGTCTGCCTGTCTCCCTGTCTGCCTGTCTCCCTGTCTGCCTGTCTCCCTGTCTGCCTGTCTCCCTGTCTGCCTGTCTCCCTGTCTGCCTGTCTCCCTGTCTCTGTCTCCCTGTCTCTGTCTCCCTGTCTCTGTCTCCCTGTCTCTGTCTCCCTGTCTCCCTGTCTCCCTGTCTCGGTCTGTCTGTCTCTGTCTCCCTGTCTCCCTGTCTGTCTCTCTGAGCACCTGTGTGTTCGTGAGGGAGGAGCAGTGCTGTTTCCTGCGTTGTCTCTGCCCACACAGCGTACAGTGCGTTCGTGGGGGAGTAGCAGTGCTGTTTCCTGCGTTGTCTCTGCGCACACAGCGTACAGTGCGTTCGTGAGGGAGTAGCAGTGCTGTTTCCTGCGTTGTCTCTGCGCACACAGCGTACAGTGCGTTCGTGGGGGAGTATTCCTCCCCGACACTGGAAGCACTGTTTCCATCGAAAAGTGAACCGACAGAACGCCAGAACTCCATTGCCTTGAGGGCTGCCGCAGCGGAAAAGTAAGCGGATTGCCGGCCGCCCGGTCCCTGGCTTTCATCTACTGCTTGTCGGCTTGGCTGTCGGCTTGCTGTCTGTGCTGACGGGGGTGTTGGGTCCCTTTAGGCGGCGGCGGTGCAGCTGACTAACCACGCGCGTGAGGAGTAGCCACTACAGGCGGGTGTGAGCGCTGAGTTAAGCGCTGTAATAACAACACCGCCGGAGCCTCGCCTCGTTGCGCTTGATCTCTCTACCAGATCTACCAGCCCTACCAGCTCGTCGGAGCAGCTGAATCCGCCTCTGCAGTAGTACAGCCGATTGGCCATGCGCGAGAGGAGCAGCAGCTGCAGGCGGGTGTGAGCGCTGAGCTAAGCGCTGTGATAACACCCCCGTAGCCTTGCATCATCGCGCCTGGCCCCCCCACCAGCTCCACCGCTAACGAACCGCGAAAAGTCCTGGGACAGGAGTACTCGAGAGCCGGTGAGTCAGCGCTAAGGCGGCAAAGCGCAGAGTTTGATCCTGGCGGGGACTGGGGGAGTGTAACCTGCTGACCAGGTTGTTGGCTGAGGTACCGTCTCGGTCGCTTGGGGGAGTGACGTTCGCGGGGGAGCTAGCGGCCAGCTGCTGAGGCTGAGGCTGCTCATAGACCTTTCAGTCTCCTGCCCCTAGCATCTAGCCCCCAGCCCCCAGCCGGTCTGTTCGCTTGTACCACTTGTGACCCAGAGAGGTGATTGCTCCTGGGCCGTAGCTGTCTTTGCAGCTCCGCAGCTCCTTTCCATCACCTCTGGGCATTTAATACCCACGAGAGGGGACAGGAGGTGTGTAATTCACGACCCCGTCCAGCCCGCAAACAATACCTGCGGACTCACCATGGAAAACATCAAGCAGCTTAGAAAATTACCACAGAGAAAGGGCACTACTCTCCGCTCCGCCTCTCCCGGGGAGGTTCAACAGGAGTCGCCACTTCCCCAAGACACAACGCTACACTCAGGCGGTCCACCATCGCAACCTCGGATCAGCGATTTTTTCGGAAAAATTCCCCTCCAAAAGGGCTCTCCTTCCACCCACTCACTACGGCTCGAAGTGGATATAAAAGCTGATACTCAGGTTGAAAACCACTGCTCTCCTAGCCCCGCTCGCACTAAAACCCAACTCTGGAGAATTCTTCTCAACCCTCGCCCAAATCCTCTGCCTTACATGAGATGTACCAGCTGCATACGCTCTCTCAGGAGGTTGCCATCACGACCCAGGACAGTCTTTTTGTTCCATTAAGCTCCTCCCCTGCAGCACTGGGAAATTTATCCTCACCAGCCCTCAGCTCAGACTCCTTAAATATTACTGTATTAAACACCGCAACTAAGCTGCAAATTCAAGCCCAGGTCCACGGCAGAGTCCAGTCAACACCACCTTAACATTCCGATAACTGCAACGCGGCTGATCCAACTTTGACGCCCCTACCACAACACAGCCCAAGTTTAAGTTCAGGGGCTCCCTTAACCGACCATAATGACCATTCATCTTTAAACAAGAATTTTAAGTATGATGGATCTGCATTACCCAATAAACTATCGAACCGATCTTGGCCTCCTTGGAAGCCCGAATCGAAGAATCACTTGCCCACTCACCGGGCTTCAGCCCGCTCTCAAACTCTTTTAGAACTTTATTAGGGGACCGGGAATCTCAAGTGTTCACCTCTTCGGACACCACAAACTCTATCTCGGTCTCATTGACATCTCTTCATGCAAAGCAAGACGCAATCGCTAAAGCCACGTTATGGCAGTCGCAGAAAATGGAACTGCAGATCGATTTAATGTAAACTCTCGCCTCAGCACTATCGGATTTGGGTTCCAGGATAAGCTCTCTTGAAGGCGCCAATGGGCAACTTGAATTCCTGCTCTTGCTCTCCAATAATTAACAAACTTTCGTCTCTTCCCGAAATCCTGGGTGCAATTTTGAAAAGCGTGAAGCGCCACAGCAACGGAGAAGGGCCATTGGAGCCAATGCATGAATCCCGAATTTTATTCTCCATTAAAGAGCCTTCAAGCTCTGCCGCCACAGTACCCAGTTCATCCCCAGAGAGAAATAAGGCCTGGCGGCGCCAATGGGCAACTTGAATTCCTGCTCTTGCTCTCCAATAATTAACAAACTTTCGTCTATTCCCGAAATCCTGGGTGCAATTTTGAAAAGCGTGAAGCGCCACAGCAACGGAGAAGGGCCATTGGAGCCAATGCATGAATCCCGAATTTTATTCTCCATTAAAGAGCCTTCAAGCTCTGCCGCCACAGTACCCAGTTCATCCCCAGAGAGAAATAATACTTTCCTTTGTGCCGGCCCAGTTAGTAAAAATTCAGCCTGCCTTTCACTAGGGCCTAGCCTCTGCCCCCCCATAGGAGGCTTAGAATTTATTGAAAGTACCAGTTGATCACCAACGCAATTATTAACTACACGATCTGTCTGCATCGACACTGCCCAGACGGGCACGGCCCACAGTTTACCTAATCCTCCAATGAAATCTTCACTGTCGAGGAGGGAGAAAAAGAAACTAAAAAAACAATCTAAAAAACAACGCTTAGCGAAAAGGAGAGCGGGGCTTGAAGGGTCAGCGGCTCCCAGCTTGCCAGCCAGCAAATCAAGGGGTCTCCTTTACTTACCCATTTTCAATCTGTCCTCAAAATCCAAAACAAAAATTATTGAGATAAGTACAACCCTAGCGGGTTTAAAGAACACCAGTGAACAGCCCGGCCTTTCAACTCAGGGAGGTCCAGGGGCAACAACAGCCATTGACTTAAATTTCCCAACGACAGTGAATAAACCACTGCCTAACAAAATTACAGGATCAATCATCCATGACCAAAGACTTGGGAGTCATAACATCACCATACAGTCCGTCACAGGAATACCAGAAACACGGAAGAGTCCACTCAAATGTCAGGTAATGGTGAAAACGTTGAACGCGGACCCGCAAAGTGCAATAGAGGGCGATGTAACAGGCCACTGTGCGTACCAGAGGACCCATTTAAATCAGGTTGGGGTTCCTCCGTGGACATGCAGATGCCTTTTCCGCCCCATCCGCTACAAGTCCCGGAAATGACAAGCGACCCGGTGGGGAACAACCACCCAACTGATGCACGCCTCCAACCTTTGACGGTGCCAGCACTTTCAAATGCACCAGCCAGGAGTCGGAATCACCAGTCCCTGGAAAATGGTGCGGAATTAGTCTTTTTGCCTCACTATGATCATAAGGGCCCATATGACATTCTTAATAGAGGTAATCTCATCCGTTTATTCAACTGTGTTCCAGCTCTGTCTGGGATCACCTCCTCAGACCTTATATCGGTCAAGTTCTCCACAATACCAGGGAAAGGGGGCTCTGAGGCCACCACTACATCGTGGTCCCAGGAATCCATCAGGAACGCAATCCTCAGGGAAGCCAATCTATTTGAAAATTGGGGCATCGGAATGTGGGTTCCTACTCATCAAAAATATCCCCACGTCCTTCTCCCCCAGGGAAGCAGTTTACCAGCGTACTGAAGGGGTCCCGGGGCGCAACGCGCGCTTGGCTCCCGGAAGCGTCGAAAGTGGATAATCTCTTAAACATCGCATGCCACAACAATCAACGTCTGATAAGCTGCAAACTTAATTGCTCTGCCTTCCACGCAAATGACACCCGCCACGGTTATCCTGCCCTTGAGCCTCCAACTAACTCTGTTCAGCAGCGCCCTTCCTAACATGGGCGCCAGCCGGTTCAATTCTAAATTAACTATCACATCCCTGAATGTGGCCGGGCTAAAGTCAATTCTAGCCTCAAAATCAGCCGTGGATCTCCTGACTAAAAGTGATATCATATGTCTCCAGGAGACCTGGTCTCTATCCCCATCGCCTCTGCTTGGCTACTACGAACTTTTTCATCCAGCCGCTCAGGCTAACTCCCACGGAAGACCCTCTGGGGGCCTCTCTATTTTCATTAAGCACAGCTGTAAGATAACGGTCCCACCTATTCCTCGGAACCTGACAACAGGGCAGACAGTTCGTATTACCGGCCTTTCATTGTCAGGTAGGGCCCTTTCTATTCTCCTAATCAACTGCTACCACAACACAGCAAAAACCACAAAATTAGCTGCAACTGAGCTACTTATAAAACATCTGGAAGATCTTCTACTGGAATTTGCATTTACAGAGGTACTGCTATTAGGAGATTTTAACATCAAAGACCTTGCAATTAACGGCCTCTCAGCAAGGAAAACCAAAGAGCAGGAAGCAATGACCACTTTTCTAACAACTTATAATCTCCGCTCAGCTCAACAAATTATACTGGAACAGCACCCGGGTGTTCATTTTTTGCCAACGTTTAGAAACATCCCAACTATTGATTATATTTTGTTATCACCGCTTCTGGGCAACAAACTGGCCAGGATGGAAATTCTCGATCGTTTGGAGAGCGGCCACAACCCCCTAATGGTAACAATGCATTTGAAAATGCCAGTAGCGGCTGAAATAACAGAAGTGGGACAATCATCGCGGGCCGAACTCCATACCTTGGCTAGAAGAATTAAATGGGACCCACTAGGCTCTGTCAAGGTGGGAATCTGGCTCAAGGACAAAATACCTAATTTCACACTTGATGCCCCCTCAGAGCTACATCATCTGTGGGATAACGCCATCGTTAAACTACAGGATCTCCTGGTAGGCCGCGTGGCATTGGGCATGGGCACCTTTTGAAAGAGAAAATGGATTTCTTAAAAAGCATTGCATTATTTATGTTTGTGGAATGTTATGATTTTGAATAATGTTCTGATGGACTAAAAATGTATCAGTAAAAAAGAATCGAACCAACAAAAAAAGATATAATTGTGTTGTTGAGGTTTTAATATGAGATTATGGGATAAGTTTCTTGAATTGTGTTTAAGATTTCCAAATAGGATTTGCAACAGTGCATTGAGGACAAGCGGTTTCGCTTGGTTATATTTTTTCAGGCCGCGTGGCTCAGCCTAGACCATCTGGGCCACGTCCGAAGCAAACTCCCGACCCAGCACTAGCCTCCCAAAGAATGATCCTTAGGAGGGCTGTGCGCCGGCACAAACTGATCGGAACTGCACATACTGCCAACAATGTGGCATTGTTGCGAAAGACCTTCAAGAAATCTGTATGGGAGACCAAGAGACTAGAGGAACACTCCGAGTGGCTAAAAATATTCGCCCTGCTCAAGGACAACAGCCAGTCCCAGTTTTGGAGTTATATGAATAAACTCCGTTCTACGAACAAGATGAGAGGAAACGCGGTTTCTGAAGAAGATTGGGCCTTGCACGTGTCCCAACTATATCGCAGTGACACCCCGAACCCTGTGGTGATAGAATTACGAGACCGAGCTGAATCCATCCAAACAGAAACCCACGAGTTGACCACTGCAGTCGAGGTCTCCATGCACCTGCGAAATATGAAAAACGACGGCGCTCCAGGGCCCAACGGTCTTCCGGCTGGGATATTCAAATGTGCCTTGGAAGAGTGGGCGGACCTCTTGACTCCCCTATATAACAACGTGTTCACGACATGCCAGCTACCAGACTCATGGTTAGGTTCAATTCTATGCCCCATATTCAAGAAAGGAGACCCCACGCTCCTGGCAAATTACCGACTTATTGCACTACTAGATCTTGCGGCAAAGACATAGGCCCAGTGTCTTCTTAGGGTGCTTGAAAAATGGGTTGCGGACAATAGTATAATACCATACTACCAAACTGGGTTCCGGGCATCGGCCTCCACAATAGACAATATTACCACTCTAGCCATTCTAAGTCAACAAGCAGCCCAAAAAAAACACCTCCCACTTTATTGCTGTTTCATCGACTACAGTGCGGCTTTTGATAAAGTGTCACGGAATATCTTGTAGAGGAAACTGAACAAGTGGGGGATTCCGCAGAGCCTCCTAGGAGCACTCATCTCCCTGCACAAGAACACATGGGTGCAAATTAAAACCGGCCCAAAGACAGTTTCTTCAAGAATCACTGTCGAAGACGGGCTAAAGCAAGGCTGCGTTCTTGCCCCTCTCTTGTTTAATCTTTATACAGCCGATCTCGGATCATTCCTAGAGAACAGCAATCTTCTCCCGCCAAAACTGGGCCCTGCGAAAAAGCCTTTGCACATATTACAATACGCAGATGATATTGTAATAATGGACCAAGCAAAATCGGGTCTCCAACGAGCTTTAAGTACGCTCCATACATATAACATCGCCAATGCTTTGAAAATCAATCAGGCAAAGACCAAGGTACTGATATTTGGCAGATGTAAGAACAAGAAAAGTTTAAGGTGGAACATTGGGCCTGCCAGGATCAATACAACCGTAAAATATAATTATCTGGGTGTTTGGTTCAACGAGAAGTCTAGACCTGCAGCTCATCTAGCCGCCTTGCAAAACAGAGCAGGAGCAATCACATACTCCCTGACCCGGTTGAATCAGTCCCTGAGCAGTCCCTCTGCTGAAGCCATTCTGAAGGTGATCAAAGCTACTCTTCTTCCAGCCTTAACCTACGGGCATCAGGCCTTCCCCGGCGCATGCTCTGCCATTCTCGATCTCGCCCAAATCTCCACCTATAAAAAAATCTTTCATCTTCCAAGTTTCCATTCAGCGGGCAAGACTACATATGGAGTTGGGCCTACACAATCAATTTATTGCGAGGCCGACACCTTGAAATATTTTATAAGGACACTAAAAGCTGGGGGCCTGCAGACTGTGCAAATACCACTCTGAATCATGGCTGCATCTCCTGTGCTGCTGCCCGGCCCTAGCTGCCCCAAGAAAATCTCTCTTAAAACCTTTGTATTTAAGATGGGGCATTACGACATGCCGGGAGGCTTCGGCTCTTTGTTTTACGTTTACTGACACTCAAGTGCTTGCAAGGTCTGGAAAATATGTGAGACTCTTGGACAATCTTCTGTCACCTCCTTCGGCTCCCGCTCCCTTACCCCTTCCCTCTCAAAAACTCATTACAGATGTTTTCACCCCTGTGGTTTAGCGCCTTTTGTTTTAATCACTTTTCACTTTGGTCTAACTTAGCAAAATGTTTACATTGGCAACTATAAGACTGTTTTCCTTATAAGCATAATGGTCCCTTAACCCTGGAGAGCTGCTTCTCAGCGCCGAGAACCTTTTGTCGGCGTGTGAGCTTCCCAGGAGACAATCCTGGCCGCGCGCATCGCCTTGGAGGCGATTTCAAACTGACACGCGCATGCGAACGAGCGCTGTGGCCAGGCGCTGTCTCCTAGGAAGCTCAAAACACCACACACGCATGCGCATACACACACAGACACACACACAAGCGCCCACGCACGCACATACATACAGAGACACCCACCACCCCACACATACACACACACACGCGCGTACACACACACGAGTGCACCCCCCTCTCCCCCGCCGTCGCACACATGCATACACACACGAGTGCACCGAGCCCCCGCCCTTTTCAACTTACCAGGTCAATTTAGAGGGACTCCGCTCTCCTTCTGGCGTCGCGAGACGCTTTCACTCCGCCTGCCTTCTTTTCCGGTGCAGACGCAGCCCCGCCCCCGTCACAGGCGACTTTGCCTGACTTCCGGAGACATCGCGGAAGCAGATATATATATATATATAATAACTTTATTTGTTTTTTAAGAGACATGCATGCGTCGCTGACCAGATAAAAAAATTACTTGCTTACCTCAAGGTTGTTTATTTGCTGTCCCATTAATAGAAGTTGGGGGAACTCGCACTGTGGTGAATAAACTTTGTGTGCCATTGAATGACTTTAGCACTGCCAAATGCCCTTCCTGGTTAGTAAAGTATACCCCACTCTACCAAGTGCCTCTCCGGTTGTTTTGATTGGTTTTGGCTTCCGCTCTTTTCTCCTGTCGCTTTTTCTTGTTTTCATGCAATTAATTCACTCTTTCTTTATTTCATTCTGTCGTGCCTTTCTACTTGCTTTGTTATTTTATTTTTTTGCACTTGTCCTCTTCTGCCTTAGGATCGCTGCACACTTGTATCCTGATATTCTTTGGCATCCGAGGGAAATGCATAGTGCAGAGAAACCTGTGTAACCAGGCCACTCCCAGCCTGTCACTGACGCGCCCAAAGCCTTGGTACAATCAGTTTAGGGACAGCACCCCCAGCTGATGGGCTGTAAGGCGAGTGGGTGGGTGTGGATATGGGCACGGGGACACGTCTTTATAAACCATCACACAGCCCTTTGCCAGGTATACATGTGTGCTTTGGTGGACTGCTGCTCACAAGGAACTGGCTCACCAAAAACAAATCATCCCCTGGTCAGGTGAAACCAGACATTGCGGATGCAAAGTGTTTTTCTGACCGCCAATTAGGCTGTTCTCCAACAAGAGGACTCGTCCATGAAGGGTGTCCCTGGGACAAAACAGCCTCTGATGATCTCCAGGTATGACGAGGGAACTGGGTCGGGCGTGTGTGCTCTGTAAATGCGTGCGCCCTGCTTCCAGCAGGCTGGAACCAGGCCAGGGGCCATGCCACCTGACATTGCATCAGTGCTTGCTGGTCAGCGGCGTGATCTGGCGCCACCTCCTGGTAGGATATGGAAGCTTGGAATGTGAAGGAGCCGGTGTGACTGTGCCAGGGCCAAGGAATGCGCCTGCCCGAGGCCACCCGGTGGCCATCAGGAGGGCGGGCCCTTAGTCACGTAGGGCTGCCCCCGACCCCCAGCTAATGGTTGCCACCCCTCAGGGCAGGTTGCCCGGTGGAGGTGGGCGGAACTATGACGCACGTCCGGGGCTGGCAGGGAGAGGGTATATCTCCCCCTCTGGCCGTTGTGGTGGCCTCTTTGCCGCTCCGGACGTTGCGTCGAACACGTCGGGACACTCTTTCGCTTCGGTTCGGTGAGTGTCCTACGGGCTGCCTACGGGCATTACCCCCCCTCCGCCTACTCCCTCCCAGTGGAGGTATTGAGTCCTGGCCAGGCGGCCCGCTTAGCGTCGGGCCGCTGTGGAGGTGGGGGTTTTTAGGCGGGATTGCGGCGTAGGACCGGGGTGCGTTGCTAATATGCTCCGCATCGCCTTGGTCCTGGCGGTACCCCTTTTATGCCCGCAGACCTTGCTGGGGCCACGTGCTTCTGGATTTGGGGCCGGGCATCGGCCGTGGCATGGGAGGTGCCGGCCCGCCCAGCGATTCCTTTTGTTGCTAAGTTTCCTCCGGAGTTTGTGGGCCGTGTCGGGTGGGTGCGGCCTACATAATATAGCAAGCCTCATCTATATGGGCCGGGTGGCTGCAAGCTCCGCATTTCAGGTGTTCGTGGGGGCTGCGAGCGGAGGCAGCCTCGCTGCCCGCTGTCGGGCCGGGGGCCGCGTGGCAAAGTGTTGGGCCCCCCTGGTCCTGGCGGGTGCTTACGGGGACCGTGCTCTGCCCTCCCAGCCCGTAGGTGCTTTGCGTGCCTGTTTTTGGGACCCGCCGTGAGGTAGGCGGGAAAGTATTATGGGTCGCGGTCGCTCCGTCCCCGGGGTTTAGGCGGGGTGATGGAGGCCGGGTTTCACTCTCCTTCCAGGAATGGCGTGATTGTTCTGTGTTTGCTTTGGCGCCAAAAAAGGCCATGTGTTCATATGCAGAGGTTCCAGGCGCCCTAATGTTTGGATTATTAGGTCTTGATTTATGCAATGTTTTGCTGCGATTTCTACCCAAGCCTGCATGTTACGATGTCGCGCACATGTGTTCAGGTGCGGTAAATATTGATTATTATGTCGTAATTATGCAATGTTTTCTGCGATTGTCTACCCAAGCCGGCATTTTACTATGTCGCGCACATGTGTTCAGGCGCAGTAATATTTGATTATGTCGTGATTTATGCAATGTTTTCTGCGATTGTCTACCCAAGCCTGCATTTTACTATGTCGCGCACTGGTGCCGAGGCCTGTGTCTCACCGGGGTTTAGATGGGGGAATGTGTAGAGCGAGTTTCGTGTCTAGTACGCACATGGGTGGTAGTACCTGGGGACTCTCGCTCTGATGCGGGATCTCATGCATAAATTCAGCCTGCAATGTATGTTAATATAGCCTACATTGCTATTTTGCGCACGTGTGCCGAGCGCTCTGTGTGCACCGGGGGCGATGTAAACTGTATGTCTGTCGTATATACAGTATAGCTATGCACAACACGGGCTATATGTAATTTCAAACATATAGCAGTCTCTAGCCTATTTGTGAATTGTTTTACAGATGTGGTCAGCCTTATTTGAAATGGGGTCGCCATTTTGTATGGTCGAAGGCCATTTATCGGCGAGTTTGTGGTTCTTGGTCAGGTCATGCCACCCTTGGGGATTTGTATTTGTCCCCCATGGCCCCATGTGTGGTCAGGTCGCCCGCATCGCACCCCTGTGTTACCGTGCACTCGTAAAGAGTATGCAGCCGTATCCGTCATTCGGATTGTCCCGGATGGCCGGTTGCGTGTGGGGGTTGCTATGTTCTAAGCCGCGGGCTGATAAGCGGGGAATTTATTGTCTTCCTGCGCTGGGCGACCTCAGGGCTTCATATTGGCCAGTTTGTGGGGCTTCGAGGACTGCACTCACTCGCCCCCGGTACGTCCGCCCCTCCCCCGGGAGCAACGGCGCTACTCAGCGATCCGGCTGCTTGTAGCAATCCGTCCTGAGTAGCTCAGGTGATTCTACTGCCGGGCCGCGTCGCAGTGGGTGGGCTTCCCGGTGCCCCCTCACACAGGCCGATTGTGTGGATCCAGTTCCTCCGTGCTGTTCCTGGTTGGCCCTCGGCGGCAGTTGGGGGTGGAGTGCGGGACCAGGTGAATTGGCAGAGGGTGGTGGCCCCATCGGTCTCACCATGCTGTGTCTTGCGTCGCCCCCCGGTGGGGTGGGCCGGCGAGGGATAATTCGGTGTACGCCGAGGTGTCGGCAGGCGGGGTCCGGTCTCCGGTGGTGTACGGTGTCTTCGACTCTCTGAAGACCGGGCTGCGGCCCCCCCGTCCGAGCCGTTTGTAGGGGAAAGCTTTACCCCAGCATCGGACATGTGGCGCCCAAGTGTTGTTTAGGGTACAGTAGACACTCGGTCGAGTGAGATTAGGATGGTCATCCCGTCTGTACCCTGTGCAGCAACGGTGGTTCGACGGGGTGGTGATCAGGCTTCGTCTGCTTCACTGTTCCCCTACACGGTAATGCTGTTATACCTAATTTCCTCGCATGCCGGGCCCCTTCTCGCACGTCGGCCGTGTGCCTTGTCGTTGCGGTGGCCTAACTTAATAACCATGTTGTGGCACAGGGGATGCAGACGTCCTTTGCAGGGTCATGTGGTCGTTCCTATTAGTCACACGCCCGAATACCGGTGGGGACACTCAGCCTTCATTCATCGGAGGTCGATAAAATGAGTACCAAGAGCTGGGTAACAATGAACATATGTTATCTGTGCCGCGAGATCTCTGTGTGAAGAGTGCTTTCCAAATCCGCGTGTATTAGGTAGCGCCTACCAAGCTTGGTAGTGCAGGGGCTTGTTTGTTGGCGCCTGTGTGGCCATCCGCTTCGGCTTTAATTATCGTCCATGCTATAGTGTGAGCGGTTCCTCACGGAGGTTTTTCAGAGCGCTACATAACATGTTAGATAGGCACGCGTGGCGGGGAATTGGGAAGTATACAAAGCATACGCTAATGACACGAGGCAGTAGTGGCTCTTGTAGCAACGATTGACAAGAGGTAACTATGACTTGGCTGGGCTGCATGTATCATTGCGAGACTGCGGCATCCTCTGTTCGCTCGCTTAGGAACACAACACTTTTGTAAGCTGCGTATACTTTCCCAGTCCTCGTTATCGCAAGTGTTCATGTTCAGTGACGGAATAATATTGTTTGTTTGTACACAACACTTTATTGTAAGCTGCGGATACTCTCCCAGTCTTCGTTCATATCGCAAGTGTTCATGTTCGTGACTGAATAATATTGTTAATTTATGAAAGGGGCCAGGCTAGGAGGTTGGCGAGGTGTTTTCCTCCTTCATTTTGGCATCCAGATGTCTCCGTACGGGCCCGGTGAGAGTCCCTTCTGGTCTGGCTGCTGCAATCTGTTTCGCCCCACCAGCCCAGGTCTTAATCCGGGGAGATATAGAGACGTTTTTAGGCATGGGCTATGTGGGCACTGGCCCAGGGTGTCAGACGGTATATGGAGACGGGTACAGGTTCTAAGGCGGTCACGCTCCATGTAGTGGTATCTTGCGGGCTAGGGGGCTCGACCTGGAGTCCCGGTCAAGTCCACGTAGAGGTCGCGATATATGGATGCGGCAACCCCTGATTGATGTGGGGGACTCACCATTAGGGAAGCGGTGAACCTAGGTCTCTGTTTTCCTTTGGAGATCGCCTGGTGTTCATGAGCAGGAATTCTGGTTCTCTAGCCTTGCCCCATTTCGTGGGGGCTGAGTTCTCGCGGGCCGTGCAGTGTTCTCTTGCCCCTAGGCCACGTCTCAGGGACGGATTCCTGGCCTACCACTGCTTGCGCGGAGTGCAGGCTTGTTCACTTGGGGGCGGCTTGAATAGGGTTTCCTTGTTCTGGTTTGTATTCACACGCTGTGAGGTTATTCAATTCATAAGGTGGGCTGAGTTAGCGCGGTTTAGTGGTTTCATGTCGTTTATCGCGTCGCATGCGTGCTATCGGTCTCACCGTTTAGTTTGTGCGGCTTCGCGCTACCTAATTATGCTTCCTTTGCAGGATCGCGTCACAAGGTGATTGCGGTTATGCAGTTCTTGCTGAGTTTGCGCCGCTTTACCAGTATCGCGGGATCGAGTGCACATGCTGGGAATGTTACCCCCCCCTCCCTTACATGTGCCTTTGTTTGTGAATTCTGCGCATAAGCGCCTCCTCTCGGGGACGAGCTCGCATTACCGTCGCGGGCGCTAGAACCAGGTTTGGTGCCAAGGTGTTGCGTCACATTAGGTGATCCTGGCCAAAGCGCGTCCCAGGCAGGGTTTCGGTCAAGTCAGTTAGTCGTGCTTGTTTGCACTGCCCGTGCCGGGCCATTTCCTGGTCCGTGTAGGTGCCTGATTAGGGTAGAAATTAGGCGCATACATGCGCTCCTCCCTCCAGGGCCGTGCTTGCGCGCTGTCGTGCACGCGAGACCTTGTTTCAGGACTTTGGGACGTGCCCAATGGGTTGATTATGCACAGTGCGCTTTCGCGCAGGTGCCGGTATGTGCAATGTTATACTGCGCACGTGCACCTTAGAACAGAGTTCTCTGCTGTTGATGGTTCTGGTCAGCATACCTTAGGGTGGGGACGTTTCGTGCCCGGGTAATTAGTGGCCCGTTTCCTTGCAGTACTTACCCCGGGCCACTCATCCATGTCTACTAGGCACGCTCGCGCTGAGAGGCTACAGACATATTGCATCCCCTGGGTGTAGACGCGCTCAGTGTCAGCCTCCCCTGTACCAGAGGTACTGGTATTTGCATGTCATGTTCCACGCGACAAATACAGGCAAGGTTGGGTGTACATACATGTCGCAGGGATGCCGGTTAGGATATCATCCTTAGTTTTATACATAGCAGTGTATAGTCTTTAGGTCTCCCTGAGGCAGCACTTGTGCTGTCTCATCGAGGCATGATGCAGGCACGTAAGGGCATGATGCCCCGCCTGCTTTCCGCCCACTATAGCGTATAACCCTACTCTAGTGTAGCCCTGGTACTCCCTGTTCAAGCTACAGATCTGCATTGCAGGGAGCTATCTACAATGGTGTGGGTGGGAGTATGTCATCAGCATAGCATGTGATAGGTTCTGCTCCAATATATTATAGCTGGATGCTGGACAAGAAGTTGAGAATAACACCCTTCTCCTGTCTTGACATGAAGATTCCACCTCATTGAGACAGGCATAATAGAAGCGTAGCTGCAGCGGGTGCAGTGGCACCTAAGACACGTCATCCCTCCTCATTGCTTTAGTTGTCAGGGGTGCAATTTCATCAGCTATCTCCATCACAGGGCCCATATCCTTTCTGTTAACAGTGCCTATGACACACTAACTACTCTATTAGGCATGCATACCGCACCCTATCCTTGCGATTCCTGCTCAGAGTACAAGGCAAAATGCAGCCATAGATAATGCTGCACCCCGGGCCATGTTACGGACAGTATCCTGACGTCCTGGCAACGCACGACTACTTAAATGTAATAGTTCAGCCTTGGATATTACCCGACTGCACTGTCTTGGAATGGTTGTAATCTATGGAAGTCCACCTTGGAAGTGCCAAAATTAGAATAGTAGCAAATCCTAGGTCTAGCCCTAAGATAATAGGACTTATATAACCATGCACATATCAATCCTGGGGCCTGTCCAAGTGGTAGAGTTAGTCTTGCTTATGTACATTCCCGGGACCTGCACTGTTTAATTTAACCTATGTAGTAAGGTCAAATGACAATAGCATTTGCTCTTCCTTAATTCGGCTATCGTCTGTCTGTTCTTCAAGGCTCTGGAATCTAGAAGGCAGCCTACCCGCTGTGCCTTCAGTTCGGGAGCTCCTGCTGCCTCCCAGTAGTATGAAGGGTCTACAGCCTTCAGTGCTCACTCAGTTCAAGTACTAGTGGAGCAACTGCAACCACTGCCGCGCCTGGACTGCCAACACTACTGATAAGAGTGGGCCCCCAGAAGTCTCTCAATCTAGAATTGCTCAGGAATTAAGTAACAGCTGGATGAAGTCTCTGAATGTCTTTCTGGTTTTCCAGCCCCCTGTTGTTCGTTTCACTATTAGGGGTGGTGGCTTGCTCGATGGGTTCCTAGCAGGAATTGGACTCACGGTTTCTCGCTCAGGGTTAGCATGGTTGGGCTCCCCTGGCTTGCGTCCTAACAGCCTTGTGATGAATTTGAGTATCCGTTGGTTTCCTTGTGCTCCTCCTTAGATGAGGAGATGGCCAGAGGTTGATATTGCCAATATGGTGAGCACCTGGTTCAGAAATCCCTTCGCGGGGGTCGTAAGTCAACGTTATAGACAAGCTAGTCATGAGTTAGCATGGGGAGCTTTCTCCAGGTCTTGGGGGCTTGTGATACCAGCTGTTTACCTTTGCCATCCTGTATAAATGAAAGTCCACCTCGCAAGTTACCAAATTTCACTTAGCGCACTGAAATTCCCCTCTGTACTTTGCTTGAGTATAGTTGCATAAGCATTCACAAGCACAGTTACAGTTGAATCGGGGAACTGCGCGTCGGCAGAAGTTATACTTCTGGGTGTAGTCTGCTGATGCTTTGTGTGAATGCGTGTGGTGGGGTTTTAGTGGTACACGCTGGCTCGCCTATAGTTAGATCAGTGAGCGATTCAGCAGGAGAGGCCCCCTCATCTTGGGGCTCTTTCCAGGGGTATGACCCCTCGAACCTGGGATAGTCTACACGATTGCTGTAGAGGGTTTGTTCCCGGGGGTATATGCTCAATAGTGTCAGAGGGGCGGTTGGTCAGCAGGCATGTCATGTATGCAGGTCGGGATCTTGGGGGCACTTGGTTTCAGTCCCGGCAATCCCTGTGTGGTGGTCGTAAGTCTATCTTACAGACAAGCTATCTTCGAGGTAGCATGGCCTAAGCTGTTCTAGACTATAGCCCGAGAGGGCAGGTGATGCCTGCTGTTAATACCTTTCAAATCTGTATTGGCACATGCAAGGACATTGTCCTAGTTATTTAGTATGATGTTAATACTTCTATGCCTCGGTGCTCTGAGTATAGCAGCACATGCGTTATCATGAGCACACCGCCTTTCGGTTATGCGGAGAGCGGCGTTACAGCAGTGTTGTAACTTAGCTGGGTGTAGCCTGCTGGCGATTATCGTGAGGGTTAAGTTTCATGGCTTGTGCTGAAACTCCTATCAATTGATATGAAGCGCCTTCAGCAGTAGGGGCCACTCCCTTCTCCTTGTCACTTACCTGGTGGTATGACTACACGACCCGGGGATGGTTACACTAATGTTGTAAAGGAGTAAGACCCGGGGTAGTGGCAGAAGGGCCTGGTTTTCTTCAGGCATGTATTTGTCATGTCAGGATCAGGTTTCTGGTGGGGCGCTAAGTTGTGCCAAGCAATTGTCAGGTCTAGGAAGTAAAGCACAGCGCCATGAAGAAATCTTCCCATACAAGGGCGGGGTTTCTTTAAACTTGACACGATTTAGGACAAGTCTAAGGCTACTTTGAGGCGGATAGGGTTCATCTCACGTCTGTGGGCGTTGACCTATTCCTCCTCTATTAAAAGAGGCTCTTTTGAGCAAATGTTGCAGGTAAAGGTAGTAGCGTTGGTGGGGGGCCCGTGCGGCGGCGGGGACCATCGCACGTGCTGTGGCGGAGTTACAGGGCAATCCGGAAACAGAGAGGTGCAACACAGTACTTCAGCGGGCACATAGGGGTGCCAGAGCCTAACCTAGAACCTCATGGGAGGCTAGGAATCCGAGACGGCGCCCCAGTAGTCCTTCGGGCGGTTGTGGGCCTGTGCAACCGGGGGTTGCTTAGATACGCCCCGCAAGGGGCGTGAGTAGTTTATTACCATAATGATCAGCAGCGGGGTGGTTCGCCACTGTGCTGATTGGCTCATCAGGCGGGCAGGTGGCGAGAATGCGGCCTGCCCTTGGATTGCCCGTAAGATAACCCAACGTGATTACATAATGTTGTATGTAACAATAAACCTGCAGCAATTTTTCCCAATCTTAACACTTGTGTCTGTGTGTTATTTGCGGGATGTTGTTATAAGGGGGCGGGGGGTTCCTGTGGCCCTGAAGTGACTATGCGCCTGCCCGAGGCCACCCGGTGGCCATCAGGAGGGCGGGCCCTTAGTCACGTAGGGCTGCCCCCGACCCCCAGCTAATGGTTGCCACCCCTCAGGGCAGGTTGCCCGGTGGAGGTGGGCGGAACTATGACGCACGTCCGGGGCTGGCAGGGAGAGGGTATATCTCCCCCTCTGGCCGTTGTGGTGGCCTCTTTGCCGCTCCGGACGTTGCGTCGAACACGTCGGGACACTCTTTCCCTCCCTACCTCTAACCCTGAGTGTCAGCTATGGGGGGCTCCTGAGGGAGTTTTAATGTGTTTCCTTTTTCGTTGCAGGCGGAGTTACAGGGCAATCCGGAAACAGAGAGGTGCAACACAGTACTTCAGCGGGCACATAGGGGTGCCAGAGCCTAACCTAGAACCTCATGGGAGGCTAGGAATCCGAGACGGCGCCCCAGTAGTCCTTCGGGCGGTTGTGGGCCTGTGCAACCGGGGGTTGCTTAGATACGCCCCGCAAGGGGCGTGAGTAGTTTATTACCATAATGATCAGCAGCGGGGTGGTTCGCCACTGTGCTGATTGGCTCATCAGGCGGGCAGGTGGCGAGAATGCGGCCTGCCCTTGGATTGCCCGTAAGATAACCCAACGTGATTACATAATGTTGTATGTAACAATAAACCTGCAGCAATTTTTCCCAATCTTAACACTTGTGTCTGTGTGTTATTTGCGGGATGTTGTTATAAGGGGGCGGGGGGTTCCTGTGGCCCTGAAGTGACTATGCCCCAGCTTGGGGTGGCTTCTTTCCAGTAAGAAGGCGATGTCGAGGCTTCGCTGTTGTTTACCTTGATCTCCAGGGCTGACGGGAGGTGGATAAAGGTGGTTCTGTTGTATCTTTCAAAGCTCGGTGCACGGAAGAGAATCAACGAGTTCTTCTGGTAATGGGCGAGTGAAACGAATACCGCTACTGACATCAGGGCTGCACCAGGAACGAAAACATCTGTTTAAAGGAGGCAGCATGGGAAGGAAGAAAGGTTTCCAAGCCCTGCTGATTCCGGTAGCGAGACACGTTTATAAGGAGGCAGATTTAAAATGCAGGGTCATGTGGTCACCAAAGGGTCACTTAGACATCACAAACAAGCCCTGAAGCGGACATCTTACACCAGCCCCGGACCCACTGAGTGCCCACGTAACACTATGGTGACCGGCTGACCGCATGACCATGGAGTAAATATTGCTACTCACTTGGGTAACGTGTTACTCCTGTCGCTGCTGGTGTGTCTTTGTTACTAAGTGTTTCTCTGCTAATCATAGATGCGGGTGGTAAAACTGTAGACATGGAAAAAATACTCACCTTACTGTCTTTGGATGTCGATGCTCTTTGTTTGAGACTGAGTGCTGTGATTTTGATGCACATAGTTTTGTCGTTTTTAATATTAAATGCAGGGTGCTATGAACATGGGAATGTGATCCCAGAGCACGCACAGAGACTACAGCTTGGAAGGTGTTTTCCTTCCACACAAGCCAGAATTTGATTGATATATGTTGGTAGTATGCTTAGCCATTGCTGCTGCATGCAGTAAGGGAGTGCAGGCATGGAATCTGTTTCTGCACTGACACAGGAATAGTGTTCAGTGTGTTGTGGCTGGCCCCATAACATTGATGTAGGTCCTTGCCCTGTTCCCCTGACTTTTGCATCAAGGGGAAACTAAGGAACATAACTCGGGGACTGTAGAGTAAATTATTACCACTAGCTAATTAATTACCACTAGCTAATTATTACCACTTACAATTATGTTTTGCACGCCGTTCTCTCACACCACCTTCTCCATCACACTGCTAGGCACTGCTCCAGTGCTCCCCATGATAAAATAAGAGTACATCTCTGGTCACACACACTTAAATCGTTCCTGCACTGGATCACAGTAAATGCAACACGCTGCCACCAATGCACTCCCCCACAGTGCATCATTCTACCCTTTTAAACAAGCATTTGCAATGCAATAGGTCTCGCATATCCGCTAGTTTGAGCTATTGACATTGTAATGACAATGCCTTTTTTTGTTATCGTTTTTAAAAACATAAATAAAAGCATTGTTATTTATAATGCCAACAGCTCAAACTCGCGTAAATGCGAGACCTATTGCATTGCAAATGCTTGTATTTAAAAGCATTCCAGCTCGAGGCGCACATGCACGCCTGTGTGGTGTGTGCCTCCCGGGGTACATGCGCTATAACTCTATGGAGTCTCAAGGCAAGAACGGCATGTCCTGTGCCCTGCCCCAGCACCGTCTGTGTGTGTGTGTGTGTTTGTGTGTATGTGATGTGAGAGTGTGTTCATATGGGTATGTGTGAGAGTGAGAGAGAGTATGTGTCTGTGTGCATACCCAGAAGCGCACACTGCACCAGTGCACGCGCCTCCTTTTATTTAAAAGGATTCACAGCTCTAGATGCACAACCACACACACACAGCCGCACACACACACACAGCCGCACACATACACACAGCCGCATACACACACAGCCGCACACACACACAGCCGCACACACAAACACACACAGCCGCACACACACACAGCCGCACACACACACACACACACACACACACAGCCACACACACACAGCCACACACACAGCCACACACACACACACACATCCACACACACACACACACAGCCACACACACACACACACACACAGCCACACACACACAGCCGCACACACACACAGCCGCACACACACACACAGCCGCACACAGCCGCACACACACACACACAGCCGCACACACACACAGCCGCACACACAGCAGCACACACACACACACAGCCACAGTCACACACACACAGCCACACACACACAGCCACATACACACAGCCACATACACACAACCACACACACACACACACACAACCACACACACAACCACACACACAGACAACCACACACACACACATCACCACACACACCACCACACACACACACAAGCACACACACACAACCACACACACAACCACACTGTCAGTGCACACTTTCACCAGGCACAGGCACCATCAGTCGTCAGTGCACGCTTTCACTGGGCACAAACACCACCAGCCGTCAATGCACGCTTTTACCGGGCCCAAACACCACCAGCTGTCAGTGCACGCTTTCATCAGACACACACCACCAGCCGTCAGTGCACACTTTAACCAGGTACACACACCACCAACCGTCAGTACACGCTTCCACCAGGCACACACACCACCAGCCGGCAGTGCACACTTCCACCAGGCACACACACCACCAGCCATCAGTGCACAATTTCTACAGGCACACACACCACCAGCCATCAGTGCACACATCAATTGTTAACGCATCCACAAATAACTATTGTAGCAACCGCAGTATGGCGCACTTTACTTTCAAACATATTCATCTAAAGCTCAGCATGCCACCACTGCTACAAAAATAAATACACATTTTTTTGGCCTACAATTTATAGACTTTTGGTGCAATTGGTGTTGCAATATTAAGCAATGCCAATAGCTCAAACTTAATTAACCCGAGACCTATTGCATTGTAAATGCTTGTTATAAATGTGCTAATGTTGTCTTTTACAGCAATGGTTTTAAGTAACTGCGCTAAATTAATAAAAACTTCAAACCGTCTCTCTGTCTCCCCGTCTCTCTGTCTCCCTCTCTCTGTCTTCCAGTCTCTGTCTGTCTCTGTCTCCCTGTCTCTGTCTCCCTGTCTCTGTCTCCCTGTCTCTGTCTCCCTGTCTCTGTCTCCCTGTCTCTGTCTCCCTGTCTCTGTCTCCCTGTCTCTGTCTCCCTGTCTCTGTCTCCCTGTCTCTGTCTCCCTGTCTCTGTCTCCCTGTCTCGGTGTCTCCCTGTCTCTGTCTCCCTGTCACTGTCTCCCTGTCTCTGTCTCCCTGTCTGTCTCTCTGTCTCCCTGTCTCTCTGACTCCCTCTCTCTCTGTCTCCCTGTCACTCTGTCTCCCTGTCACCCTGTCTCTCTGTCTCCCTGTCTCTGTCTCTCTGTCTCCCTGTCTCTGTCTCCCTGTCTCCCTGTCTCTCTGTCTCCCTGTCTCTCTGTCTCCCTGTCTCCCTGTCTCCCTGTCTCCCTGTCTCTCTGTCTCCCTGTCTCCCTGTCTCCCTGTCTCCCTGTCTCCCTGTCTCCCTGTCTCCCTGTCTCCCTGTCTCCCTGTCTCTCTGTCTCCCTGTCTCTCTGTCTCCCTGTCTCTCTGTCTCCCTGTCTCTCTGTCTCCCTGTCTCTCTGTCTCCCTGTCTCCCTGTCTCTCCGTCTCCCTGTCTCTCCGTCTCCCTGTCTCTGTCTCCCTGTCTCCCTCTCTCTCTGTCTCCCTGTCTCCCTGTCTCCCTGTCTCTCTGTCTCTCTGTCTCCCTGTCTCCCTGTCTCTCTGTCTCCCTGTCTGTCTCTCTGTCTCCCTGTCTGTCTCTCTGTCTCCCTGTCTGTCTCTCTGTCTCCCTCTCTCCCTGTCTGTCTCTCTGTCTCCCTGCCTGTCTCTCTGTCTCTCTGTCTCCCTGTCTCCCTGTCTCTCTGTCTCCCTGTCTCTCTGTCTCCCTGTCTCTCTGTCTCTCTGTCTCCCTGTCTCTCTGTCTCCCTGTCTGTCTCTCTGTCTCCCTGTCTGTCTCTCTGTCTCCCTGTCTGTCTCTCTGTCTCCCTCTCTCCCTGTCTGTCTCTCTGTCTCCCTGCCTGTCTCTCTGTCTCCCGGTCTGTCTCCCTGTCTGTCTCTCTGTCTCCCTGTCTCCCGGTCTGTCTCTCTGTCTCCCTGTCTGTCTCTCTGTCTCCCTGTCTGTCTCTCTGTCTCCCTCTCTCTCCCTCTCTCTGTCTCCCTCTGTCTCTCTGTCTTCCTCTCTCTGTCTCCCTGTCTCTCTGTCTCCCTGTTTCTGATTCCGTCTCCCTATCTCTGTCTCTGTCTCCCTGTCTGTCTCTCTGTCTCCCTCTCTCTCCCTCCCTCTCTCTGTCTCCCTCTCTCTGTCTCTCTGTCTTCCTCTCTCTGTCTCCCTGTCTCTCTGTCTCCCTGTTTCTGATTCTGTCTCCCTATCACTGTCTCTGTCTCCCTGTCTCTGTCTCCCTGTCTCCTTGTCTCTCTGTCTCCTTGTCTCTCTGTCTCCTTGTCTCTCTGTCTCCTTGTCTCTCTGTCTCCCTGCCTGTCTCTCTGTCTACCGGTCTGTCTCCCTGTCTGTCTCTCTGTCTCCCTGTCTGTCTCTCTGTCTCCCTGTCTGTCTCTCTGTCTCCCTGTCTGTCTCTCTGTCTCCCTGTCTGTCTCTCTGTCTCCCTGTCTGTCTCTCTGTCTCCCTGTCTGTCTCTCTGTCTCCCTGTCTGTCTCTCTGTCTCCCTGTCTGTCTGTCTCTATGTCTCCCTGTCTGTCTCTATGTCTCCCTGTCTGTCTCTATGTCTCCCTGTCTGTCTCTATGTCTCCCTCTCTCTGTCTCCCTGTCTGTCTCGGTCTCCCTGTCTCTGTCTGTCTCTCTCTCACTGTCTCTGTCTCTGTGTCTCTGTCTCTGTGTCTCTGTCTCCCTGTCTCTGTCTCCCTGTCTCGGTGTCTCCCTGTCTCGGTGTCTCCCTGTCTCGGTGTCTCCCTTTCTCTGTCTCCCTGTCTCTGTGTCTCCCTGTCTCTGTGTCTCCCTGTCTCGGTGTCTCCCTGTCTCGGTGTCTCCCTGTCTCTGTCTCCCTGTCTCTCTGTCTCCCTGTCTCCCTGTCTCTCTGTCTCCCCCTGTCTGTCTCCCTGTCTGTCTCCCTGTCTCTGTCTCCCTGTCTCCCTGTCTGTTTTGGTCTCCCTGTCTCTGTCTGTCTCTCTCTCCCTGTCTGTCTGTCTCTGCCTCTGTCTCCCTGTCTCGGTCTCCCTGTCTCTGTGACTCCCTGTCTCTGTGACTCCCTGTCTGTCTCTATGTCTCCCTCTCTCTGTCTCCCTGTCTGTCTCGGTATCCCTGTCTCTGTCTGTCTCTCTCTCCCTGTCTCTGTCTCTGTGTCTCTGTCTCCCTGTCTCTGTCTCCCTGTCTCGGTGTCTCCCTGTCTCTGTGTCTCCCTGTCTCTGTGTCTCCCTGTCTCTGTGTCTCCCAGTCTCTGTGTCTCCCAGTCTCTGTCTGTCTCTGTCTCTGTCTCCCTGTCTCCCGGTCTCCTTGTCTCTCTGTCTCCTTGTCTCTCTGTCTCCCTGTCTGTCTCCCTGTCTGTCTCTCTGTCTCCCTGTCTGTCTCTCTGTCTCCCTGTCTGTCTCTATGTCTCCCTGTCTGTCTCTATGTCTCTCTGTCTCCCTGTCTGTCTCTATGTCTCCCTGTCTGTCTCTATGTCTCCCTGTCTGTCTCTATGTCTCCCTGTCTGTCTCTATGTCTCCCTGTCTCTCTGTCTCCCTCTCTCTGTCTCCCTCTCTCTGTCTCCCTGTCTGTCTCGGTCTCCCTGTCTCTGTCTGTCTCTCTCTCCCTGTCTCTGTGTCTCTGTCTCCCTGTCTCTGTCTCCCTGTCTCTGTGTCTCCCTGTCTCGGTGTCCCCCTGTCTCGGTGTCTCCCTGTCTCGGTGTCTCCCTGTCTCGGTGTCTCCCTGTCTCCCTGTCTCCCAGTCTCCCAGTCTCTGTCTGTCTCTGTCTGTCTCTGTCTCCCTGTCTCTGTCTCTCTGTCTCTGTCTCCCTGTCTCTGTCTCCCTGTCTCTCTGTCTCCCTCTCTCTGTCTGTCTCCCTGTCTCTCTGTCTCCCTGTCTGTTTCGGTCTCCCTGTCTCTGTCTGTCTCTCTCTCTCTGTCTCTGCCTCTGTGTCTCTGTCTCCCTGTCTCTGTCTCCCTGTCTCTGTGTCTCCCTGTCTCTGTGTCTCCCTGTCTCTGTGTCTCCCTGTCTCTGTGTCTCCCTGTCTCTGTGTCTCCCTGTCTCTGTGTCTCCCTGTCTCTGTGTCTCCCTGTCTCTGTGTCTCCCTGTCTCGGTGTCTCCCTGTCTCCCAGTCTCCCAGTCTCTGTCTGTCTCTGTCTGTCTCTGTCTCCCTGTCTCTGTCTCTCTGTCTCTGTCTCCCTGTCTCTGTCTCCCTGTCTCTCTGTCTCCCTCTCTCTGTCTGTCTCCCTGTCTCTCTGTCTCCCTATCTCCCTGTCTGTTTCGGTCTCCCTGTCTCTGTCTGTCTCTCTCTCTCTGTCTCTGCCTCTGTGTCTCTGTCTCCCTGTCTCTGTCTCCCTGTCTCTGTGTCTCCCTGTCTCTGTGTCTCCCTGTCTCTGTGTCTCCCTGTCTCTGTGTCTCCCTGTCTCTGTGTCTCCCTGTCTCTGTGTGTCTCTGTGTCTCCCTGTCTCTGTGTCTCCCTGTCTCTGTGTCTCCCTGTCTCTGTGTCTCCCTGTCTCTGTGTCTCCCTGTCTCTGTGTCTCCCTGTCCCTGTGTCTCCCTGTCTCTGTGTCTCCCTGTCTCTGTGTCTCCCTGTCTCTGTGTCTCCCTGTCTCTGTGTCTCCGTCTCTGTGTCTCCCTGTCTCTGTGTCTCCCTGTCTCTGTGTCTCCCTGTCTGTCTCTATGTCTCCCTGTCTGTCTCTATGTCTCCCAGTCTCTGTCTGTCTCCCAGTCTCTGTCTGTCTCCCAGTCTCTGTCTGTCTCCCAGTCTCTGTCTGTCTCCCAGTCTCTGTCTGTCTCCCAGTCTCTGTCTGTCTCCCAGTCTCTGTCTGTCTCCCAGTCTCTGTCTCCCTGTCTCTGTCTCCCTGTCTCGGTGTCTCCCTGTCTCGGTGTCTCCCTGTCTCGGTGTCTCCCTGTCTCTGTGTCTCCCTGTCTCTGTCTGTCTCTGTCTCTGTCTCCCTGTCTCCCGGTCTCCTTGTCTCTCTGTCTCCTTGTCTCTCTGTCTCCCTGTCTCTCTGTCTCCCTGTCTGTCTCTATGTCTCCCTGTCTGTCTCTATGTCTCCCTGTCTGTCTCTATGTCTCCCTGTCTGTCTCTATGTCTCCCTGTCTCTCTGTCTCCCTCTCTCTGTCTCCCTGTCTGTCTCGGTCTCCCTGTCTCTGTCTGTCTCTCTCTCCCTGTCTCTGTCTCTGTGTCTCTGTCTCTGTCTCCCTGTCTCTGTCTCCCTGTCTCTGTGTCTCCCTGTCTCGGTGTCTCCCTGTCTCGGTGTCTCCCTGTCTCGGTGTCTCCCTGTCTCGGTGTCTCCCTGTCTCCCTGTCTCTGTGTCTCCCAGTCTCTGTCTGTCTCTGTCTGTCTCCCTGTCTCTGTCTCTCTGTCTCCCTGTCTCTGTCTCCCTGTCTCTGTCTCCCTGTCTCTGTGTCTCCCAGTCTCTGTCTGTCTCTGTCTGTCTCTGTCTCCCTGTCTCTGTCTCTCTGTCTCCCTGTCTCTGTCTCCCTGTCTCTGTCTCCCTGTCTCTCTGTCTCCCTCTCTCTGTCTGTCTCCCTGTCTCTGTCTCCCTGTCTCCCTGTCTGTTTCGGTCTCCCTGTCTCTGTCTGTCTCTCTCTCTCTGTCTCTGCCTCTGTGTCTCTGTCTCCCTGTCTCTGTGTCTCCCTGTCTCTGTCTCCCTGTCTCTGTCTCCCTGTCTCTGTGTCTCCCTGTCTCTGTGTCTCCCTGTCTCTGTGTCTCCCTGTCTCTGTGTCTCCCTGTCTCTGTGTCTCCCTGTCTCTGTGTCTCCCTGTCTCTGTGTCTCCCTGTCTCTGTGTCTCCCTGTCTCTGTGTCTCCCTGTCTCTGTGTCTCCCTGTCCCTGTGTCTCCCTGTCTCGGTGTCTCCCTGTCTCGGTGTCTCCCTGTCTCGGTGTCTCCCTGTCTCCCTGTCTCTGTGTCTCCCTGTCTCTGTCTGTCTCTGTCTCCCTGTCTCTGTGTCTCCCTGTCTCTGTGTCTCCCTGTCTCTGTGTCTCCCTGTCTCTGTGTCTCCCTGTCTCTGTGTCTCCCTGTCTCTATGTCTCCCTGTCTCTATGTCTCCCTGTCTGTCTCTCTGTCTCCCTGTCTGTCTCTCTGTCTCCCAGTCTCTGTCTGTCTCCCAGTCTCTGTCTGTCTCCCAGTCTCTGTCTGTCTCCCAGTCTCTGTCTGTCTCCCAGTCTCTGTCTGTCTCCCAGTCTCTGTCTGTCTCTGTCTCCATGTCTCTGTCTCCCTGTCTCTCTGTCTCCCTGTCTCTCTGTCTCCCTGTCTCCCTGTCTCTGTGTCTCCCTGTCTGTCTCTATGTCTCCCTGTCTCTCTGTCTCCCAGTCTCTGTCTGTCTCCCAGTCTCTGTCTGTCTCCCAGTCTCTGTCTGTCTCCCAGTCTCTGTCTGTCTCCCAGTCTCTGTCTGTCTCCCAGTCTCTGTCTGTCTCCCAGTCTCTGTCTGTCTCCCAGTCTCTGTCTGTCTTCCAGTCTCTGTCTGTCTCCCAGTCTCTGTCTGTCTCCCAGTCTCTGTCTGTCTCCCAGTCTCTGTCTGTCTCTGTCTCCATGTCTCTGTCTCCCTGTCTCTCTGTCTCCCTGTCTCTCTGTCTCCCTGTCTCCCTGTCTCTGTGTCTCCCTGTCTGTCTCTATGTCTCCCTGTCTCTCTGTCTCCCAGTCTCTGTCTGTCTCCCAGTCTCTGTCTGTCTCCCAGTCTCTGTCTGTCTCCCAGTCTCTGTCTGTCTCCCAGTCTCTGTCTGTCTCCCAGTCTCTGTCTGTCTCCCAGTCTCTGTCTGTCTCCCAGTCTCTGTCTGTCTTCCAGTCTCTGTCTGTCTCCCAGTCTCTGTCTGTCTCTGTCTCCCTGTCTCTGTCTCTCTGTCTCCCTGTCTCTGTCTCCCTGTCTCTGTCTCCCTGTCTCTCTGCCTCCCTGTCTCTCTGTCTCTCTGTCTCCCTGTCTCTCTGTCTCTGTGTCTCCCTGTCTCTGTGTCTCCCTGTCTCTGTGTCTCCCTGTCTCTATGTCTCCCTGTCTCTATGTCTCCCTGTCTGTCTCTCTGTCTCCCTGTCTGTCTCTCTGTCTCCCAGTCTCTGTCTGTCTCCCAGTCTCTGTCTGTCTCCCAGTCTCTGTCTGTCTCCCAGTCTCTGTCTGTCTCCCAGTCTCTGTCTGTCTCTGTCTCCATGTCTCTGTCTCCCTGTCTCTCTGTCTCCCTGTCTCTCTGTCTCCCTGTCTCCCTGTCTCTGTGTCTCCCTGTCTGTCTCTATGTCTCCCTGTCTCTCTGTCTCCCAGTCTCTGTCTGTCTCCCAGTCTCTGTCTGTCTCCCAGTCTCTGTCTGTCTCCCAGTCTCTGTCTGTCTCCCAGTCTCTGTCTGTCTCCCAGTCTCTGTCTGTCTCCCAGTCTCTGTCTGTCTCCCAGTCTCTGTCTGTCTTCCAGTCTCTGTCTGTCTCCCAGTCTCTGTCTGTCTCTGTCTCCCTGTCTCTGTCTCTCTGTCTCCCTGTCTCTGTCTCCCTGTCTCTGTCTCCCTGTCTCTCTGTCTCCCTCTCTCTGTCTGTCTCCCTGTCTCTGTCTCCCTGTCTCCCTGTCTGTTTCGGTCTCCCTGTCTCTGTCTGTCTCTCTCTCTCTGTCTCTGCCTCTGTGTCTCTGTCTCCCTGTCTCTGTGTCTCCCTGTCTCTGTCTCCCTGTCTCTGTCTCCCTGTCTCTGTGTCTCCCTGTCTCTGTGTCTCCCTGTCTCTGTGTCTCCCTGTCTCTGTGTCTCCCTGTCTCTGTGTCTCCCTGTCTCTGTGTCTCCCTGTCTCTGTGTCTCCCTGTCTCTGTGTCTCCCTGTCTCTGTGTCTCCCTGTCTCTGTGTCTCCCTGTCCCTGTGTCTCCCTGTCTCGGTGTCTCCCTGTCTCGGTGTCTCCCTGTCTCGGTGTCTCCCTGTCTCCCTGTCTCTGTGTCTCCCTGTCTCTGTCTGTCTCTGTCTCCCTGTCTCTGTGTCTCCCTGTCTCTGTGTCTCCCTGTCTCTGTGTCTCCCTGTCTCTGTGTCTCCCTGTCTCTGTGTCTCCCTGTCTCTATGTCTCCCTGTCTCTATGTCTCCCTGTCTGTCTCTCTGTCTCCCTGTCTGTCTCTCTGTCTCCCAGTCTCTGTCTGTCTCCCAGTCTCTGTCTGTCTCCCAGTCTCTGTCTGTCTCCCAGTCTCTGTCTGTCTCCCAGTCTCTGTCTGTCTCTGTCTCCATGTCTCTGTCTCCCTGTCTCTCTGTCTCCCTGTCTCTCTGTCTCCCTGTCTCCCTGTCTCTGTGTCTCCCTGTCTGTCTCTATGTCTCCCTGTCTCTCTGTCTCCCAGTCTCTGTCTGTCTCCCAGTCTCTGTCTGTCTCCCAGTCTCTGTCTGTCTCCCAGTCTCTGTCTGTCTCCCAGTCTCTGTCTGTCTCCCAGTCTCTGTCTGTCTCCCAGTCTCTGTCTGTCTCCCAGTCTCTGTCTGTCTTCCAGTCTCTGTCTGTCTCCCAGTCTCTGTCTGTCTCCGTCTCCCTGTCTCTGTCTCCATGTCTCTGTCTCCCTGTCTCTCTGCCTCCCTGTCTCTCTGTCTCTCTGTCTCCCTGTCTCTCTGTCTCCCTGTCTCCCTGTCTCCCTGTCTCCCTGTCTGTCTCTCTGTCTCCCTGTCTGTCTCCCTGTCTCCCTGTCTGTCTCTCTGTCTCCCTGTCTGTCTCTCTGTCTCCCTGTCTGTCTCTCTGTCTCCCTCTCTCTGTCTCCCTGTCTCTGTCTGTCTCGGTCTCCCTGTCTCTGTCTGTCTCTGTTTCCCTGTCTCTGTCTCCTTGTCTCTCTGTCTCCCTGTCTCTCTGTCTCCCTGTCTCTCTGTCTCCCTGTCTGTCTCCCTGTCTCTCTGTCTCTCCGTCTCCCGGTCTCGCTGTCTGTCTCTCTGTCTCCCTGTCTCTCTGTTTCCCGGTCTCCCTGTCTGTCTCTCTGTCTCCCTGTCTGTCTCTCTGTCTCCCTGTCTCCCTGTCTCTCTGTCTCCCTGTCTGTCTCTCTGTCTCCCTCTCTGTCTCTCTGTCTCCCTCTCTGTCTCTCTGTTTCTCTGTTTCCCGGTCTCCCTGTCTGTCTCTCCGTCTCGCTGTCTGTCTCTCTGTCTCCCTGTCTCTCTCTGTCTCCCTGTCTCTCTCTGTCTCCCTGTCTCTCTCTGTCTCCCTGTCTGTCTCTCTGTCTCCCTGTCTGTCTCTGTCTCCCTCTCTATGTTTCCCTCTCTCTGTCTCCCTGTCTCTCTCTGTCTCCCTGTCTCTCTCTGTCTCCCTGTCTCTCTCTCTGTCTCCCTGTCTGTCTCTCTGTCTCTGTCTCCCTCTCTATGTTTCCCTCTCTCTGTCTCCCTGTCCCTGTCTGTCTCGGTCTCCCTGTCTCTGTCTCTGTCTCCCTGTCTCTGTCTCCCAGTCTCCCAGTCTCCCTGTCTCTCTGTCTCTCTGTCTCTCTGTCTCCCTGTCTCTCTGTCTCCCTGTCTCTCTGTCTCCCTGTCTCCCTGTCTCCCTGTCGGTCTCTGTCTCCCTGTCTCTCTGTCTCCCTGTCTCTCTGTCTCCCTGTCGGTCTCTGTCTTCCAGTCTGTCTCTGTCTTCCAGTCTGTCTCTGTCTTCCAGTCTCTCTGTCTCTCTGTCTCTCTGTCTCCCTGTCTCCCTGTCTGTCTCTCTGTCTCTCTGTCTCCCTGTCTGTCTCCCTGTCTCCCTGTCTGTCTCCCTGTCTCCCTGTCTGTCTCCCTGTCTCCCTGTCTGTCTCCCTGTCTCCCTGTCTGTCTCCCTGTCTGTCTCCCTGTCGGTCTCTCGGTCTCCCTGTCTGTCTCCCTGTCTGTCTCCCTGTCTCCCTGTCTGTCTCCCTGTCTCCCTGTCTGTCTCCCTGTCTCCCTGTCTCCCTGTCTGTCTGTCTGTCTGTCTCCCTGTCTGTCTCCCTGTCTGTCTCCCTGTCGGTCTCCCGGTCGGTCTCTCGGTCTCTCGGTCTCTCGGTCTCTCGGTCTCCCTGTCTCCCTGTCTCCCTGTCTCCCGGTCTCCCTGTCTCCCGGTCTCTCGGTCTCCCGGTCTCTCGGTCTCTCGGTCTCTCGGTCTCTCTGTCTCTCTGTCTCTCTGTCTCTCTGTCTCTCTGTCTCTCTGTCTCTCTGTCTCTCTGTCTCCCTGTCTCCCTGTCTCCCGGTCTCCCTGTCTCCCGGTCTCCCTGTCTCCCGGTCTCCCTGTCGGTCTCTCGGTCTCTCGGTCTCTCGGTCTCTCTGTCTCTCTGTCTCTCTGTCTCTCTGTCTCTCTGTCTCTCTGTCTCTCTGTCTCTCTGTCTCTCTGTCTCTCTGTCTCTCTGTCTCTCTGTCTCTCTGTCTCCCTGTCTCCCTGTCTGTCTCCCTGTCTCCCTGTCTGTCTCCCTGTCTCCCTGTCTGTCTCCCTGTCGGTCTCCCTGTCGGTCTCTCGGTCTCCCTGTCTGTCTCCCTGTCTGTCTCCCTGTCTCCCTGTCTGTCTCCCTGTCTCCCTGTCTGTCTGTCTGTCTGTCTGTCTGTCTGTCTCCCTGTCTGTCTCCCTGTCTGTCTCCCGGTCTCCCTGTCGGTCTCTCGGTCTCTCGGTCTCTCGGTCTCTCTGTCTCTCTGTCTCTCTGTCTCTCTGTCTCTCTGTCTCTCTGTCTCCCTGTCTCCCTGTCTGTCTCCCTGTCTCCCTGTCTGTCTCCCTGT